>NC_062561.1:207160125-208385750 GCF_022837055.1 Prionailurus viverrinus
ATATATATATATATATATATATATATATGCAGAGAACCGTGACTTATACAGCGGGGAAAGTAAAACCCAGTGAAATCACATGATTTTCTTAATGTCATTTAGTAAGTGGTAGCAGTACTGGTAATAGAAAGATGAGGAAACTGGGTCATAAAGTTGCCTAAAAGATTGTTTATAAGGCTGGGAAAGAAATTCAGAACTATCAACTTTCAACCCTGTCCTTTCTGGTGGATTGCATGCTGAGAAATGTGAAGTTTTATGCAAAATCAATATATTAAAAATTCTGGAATTTAAAGCAGATAAAATAGGAGAGGGATTGTTTGCTTTACCAAAAGATACAGTGTACAATTCCTTATAGAGACAACTTTCCTCAACATTTAAAGTGGTTTCATTAAAAAAATAATAAAAAATGTTTGTAAATTTTTAGAGACACATAAGTTCAACATACTTGAGCAGGGCATATTTTTAAAGTGTATCCTATTAAAAAATATTCCCAAGATTCAATAATTATTTCATTCTCTTGAAGATGAATACTCTGTAATTATAGAAAAGGCAATAAAACAGACATATGTTATTGTCTGAATAAACATAAATCTCACATTTCATATGCTGCTTTGCTGATAACAAAGCTTTTCATATATGCCCCTAGAAGATTTACTACAAATCTCTGAGTTATTATCACTATTTTATAATGGAGATAACTAGGGCTGACAGAGACTAGAAGACTTGCCCAACATACTCAGAGACAGAGCAGCTGATTCCAGATCTGAGCTCCTATCATGGCCCTGCCATGATGCCCACAGAGCACCAACATTAGTCAGAAGGGTGGTATTTGTAGAATCTTATAGTGAGCTAAATTCTTCACTCTAATCAAAAGGATATGTGGGCTCTTACTAGGCTAGCAAGAATATTAAGATTTGCCTTAGGAAAAAAAAAATCCCAGGACGTTTCTACCTTATTCTTAAAGATAACCCTGCCATGTCTTCTGGAAGCTATGAACTGATTCTAGGCAGGAATGGAAAATTTGATCACAAGGATGGGGACTGATCTCTTCTCTCCAACCCTCTCCCAGCGCTCCCCATTTGGAGTCAATATTCTTTGGGCTATGCATCTTCATAGGATAAACAAGCTTTAGTCGTGGATTTTAGTGCTGTAGGGTTTACTGAAATGAAATGATCATTCCCAGGTTTGACAGCTCTCTCTCTCACCTTGTTTTCATTTCCCCAACCGACTAGCATTTACTTTAGGAACAGGATTTACACACCACTGGATCACAGAACAGAGGTACCGTGTCGCATCTACATTCTCTGGGTTGCAAAGACCTAGCCAATTTTCAGTGCATCACTTATACATTCCTCAGGCCACCCTTAGACTTATCACGTTTGTAAAACTTTCCCTTCTCTTTCTCATCTGAGAGCAGGTGGACCAAGACAGTTCTTTGGAGGCTCAATGAGTGATTTCTCCTGAGAGAGACACATCTCTCTAGTCTGCCAAGGAATGAAAAATCAGACAATCGCATAAATCATTTTGAACGTTGCCAAATAAATTCCACCAAATGGTACTGGCAATAATCACAGTATGTCACCAGGAAATGTGATTTTCTTCTATCATTGGGCTTTAGCCTTGTCCTGAGTGCCGTGAAAACGAGACAGAGGACATAGCTTTCCCATGGCGATAACAGATTTCTCATGATCCCAGAAACGAAGGGGTTGAAATGCTTCTTTACCTTGAAACGTCTGGAACAGGGTATCAGGAATTAAGTAGGAACCACCTGGAATTTACTGCTCTTTGCCTACAGCACAATTGCCAACCATTCCCCAAATGAGGCAAATGGTGATTAAAGACCACCATTTTGTTATACGCGGGGCTGTGGGCTCCGGCTGAGGAGAGGCACAACCTGTTGTAGCTTATAAAAAAGGAAAGCTCTTTGGTAAGAATGGAAAGTCCTGAGAGCCAGTAGGCGAGTCTGCTCCCCAGGAGGCGATAGCATCCCAAGTCCACTAGGATTTTAGCTCCAACCACCGGACTGTCTTTCGTCCAGACTGGACCAGGAAGTCACATCAAAGGGCCGAGCAAGACCCTGGGCAAAGCAGCTGGGTGAACCAAGTTACAAAGAAGCCAAGGAAAGCTGCAGAATGGCGAGAAAAGGCAGAGACGCATAGGAGGGATAAGACGGGAGGAGGGAGGCGGGGAGGGAGGGGAGAGAGCAGAAAGCCGAGCACGGACGTCAGGAACAAAAGCTCCGGCGGAGTCTGGCGGAGGCACTAGGGGAGCACGGGGTGTTTTGAATAATTATTAAAATTAGCATGTGTCTGCGCCATCCTGTGGGTGTGGCGCAGAGCGGAGTGTAAACTCTAGCGGGGCCGGAGCAAACACTGGATTAGCGGCAGCAGCCTGCCAGCCTGCCCGGGAGTGTGGGGACCAGCGCGCGGCACGCCGACCGGCACGATGGCCTCGTCTCAGGGGAAGAGCGAGCTGAAATTCGCCGACTGGATGGCAACTCTGCCGGACAGCATCCACAGCATCCCCCTCACCAATTTAGCCATCCCAGGTAGGCGCGCAGAGGCTGCCGACGGGGCGCTCCACCCGCCCCGCCCTGCATGATCTGCCACGAAGTGGTAACTTGCCACGCTGCCCGAGGGAGAGGAGCTGGTCCCCAGGGGTGGGTCTCCGGCCAGGCGAGCGCGCGCTGGGAGCCTCGGGCCTCCTGGCGTTTTGCAAACCTCTGGGGACCGTGGCGCGGCGAGTCAAGGTGACTGATGTTGCACTGGGCTGTGGAAGCAGGCAGGCTGTGCGAGAGGACTGGGGCAGGGGGAAGCCTCGGCCCTAGGGTCCTCCTCGTGCCCCCTCCCACGGTTTTCCTCCCAGACTCGGGGTGGGGGGGGCGGGGGCGATTTCTGGGTCTGCGGGGTGACAGTGCGCGGGGAGCGCGAGCTGGCGTCCGAGGGCTCGGCTCCGGCTCCGGCTCGTGGACCTCCGACTCCATCCCTGTCACGGAGTCGAGCGGATTTGGTAGATTCTCGGTTAGAACCTACCCGAACCATTAATATTCGTCCCCAGTCTCCTTTAAAGAGACAAAGCGCTTCCCGAAGAGCGATGAAAGTTCGGGGACCCGCGGCGGCGTGACCACTGCCCTTGACGGGGAGCTGAAGGGAGCGAGGGGCGGAGGGGCGCCGCTTCCCGGTTTGCGTGGACCCGGCGGGCTTGGCCGCGTGGTCACCGTCTGGATTGCGTTCCGAGTGCTGTTAGCGTCGTGTAGCGCCCGGGTCAGGAAAGCAAACCCTTGCGGACCGAGTGTCTGTGTTGCTTGGGACAGAAGCCCAGCAGGGAAACCTGCGTGAGCGGCGGCCGAGGGTGCGATGAACTGGCCAACCAAAGGGGAAATAGCGGACAGTGCGAGCGTCCAGACAGCCTAGAAGGAAGTCCGGCGAAGCGAGGAAGAGACGCGAGGGACCCAGAGTCTTCAGCATGGCGCGCGCGGTTTAGACCAGAGAACTAGGCAGCTTTCTGGGGCGGGAGCGCTCAGTAGCCCCTAGCTCAGGTGTGCAAGAGAGAGGGACATTTCAGGGCGGACTACTACGGTGAGAGCTGGGGCCACGGCCATACTTGGTTACCAATTTGACTCTTCACTTGGGCTGCGGGTGCAGATGTCTGATCCCTCCAGGACCTGGCGAAAGGACAATTTACCCAAAGGTAGTCCATCCCTAGCCCAGAGCTCAGCCTGGTTATCAAGTTCACCCTTCTGGTCTATCTCCTCTTGACCCGCCCCATCCAGCGCCCCCTCTCAGCCACTGGAGGAAGACATAATAAAGAGGAAAGGAGAAAAAACAAGAGAGAAGGGTTCTTTTGAAAAATCCCAACAGGCTCTATCTAGCCAGCAGCGCTGGAATTGATCAGTAACTCAAATCAGTGGTCGTTAGTCAAGTGGATGTTTGGCTCCTAGGACAGGCACAGGTTGCATTCTGAGGGCCAACCCCTGAAGGAAGGGTTTGTCTCCTTTTGCCTTTCTTCAAGAGGTTGCTTCCCGAGAGCCCAGGTATCTCGGAGGAAAAGAACAACCCAGCTTCTCCACCCTGCACTTAACCCTGAGACCCGGGTGAGCCTCCAGATTGCTCTTTTGAAGGAGACGATAGAAAGTGCACAACTTTGTTGGCAAGATTTCACTCTCACTTCCACAGGCGTTCCTATCTTTTCTTGCTTTTTATTTGGCTTGTAGACGGTTGTTTTCATATGATCTCACCTGAGCATTTCTGTACACATAGAAAGTAATAAAGGCAAGGACTCTGATGCCAGCCTTCTGATAGATGACTCACCAGATATGCAGGGGGTTTAAAAGCCTAAGTTCACATTGCTAGTTCTGAGGGATGGTATGATACTATGTCAGAATCTATATTACATTTCTCTAATTTTTCACCTTTCAAAGCCGTAGTATTTACACCAGATCACATAATCCTTCCCAAACCTCATGAAGCACACTGGTTCTATTAACTCCATTTCATAGATGCAGCTCAGTGAAGGCAAATGATGTACCATCAGATAAATGATCTGGCCCCTAAAGTGGTCCTTGGGGAAAGTCTCCTAAGACTTTTAATAGGGAAACGCATTGGGATTTGTTTTGGGATGACTCAGTGGCAAGAACTACTAACCAGGGTGAGGGGACAAGGAACGAGGCATTAGCAGGATACAGGGCAATTTTCCTTTTCTTCCCATGGGTCAAAGTGAAAACCTGAGGTCAGAGACTTTGATATTCTGCTTGTCTTCCAGTAGAGGCATTGGGGGTGAGACTGGGAGGCTTCACATGAGACCCATTTTGAATATGGTACTAGAGGGGCTGTGGCATTGGACACAGTGGGAATTTTCACTGCTTTCCCAGCCCTTCTTAATATTATACTCAAAGCGAATCCCCTGCAAAGCATCCCATTCTCACCCCCAATACTTCTGAGAAAAAAAAATGTTTTGCCAAAACCACACCCCTGAATTTCCCCAGGATTTTGTAAAGTAGGTTTGGTAGACCCATACATATAAATGTAGGTGTAAAAATGGGTTTGGTACTTTTCTGCATTGCTCAACTGTGAGAATTTTTGGAGGAAAAAAGACATTCAAACTTTGATACAGAAGACTAATTGGAGACTATTAAACACTAATGGAATAATTGCCTTAAAATCATGCTAATAGCTTCCTGGCTGCTACATGTTTACTTGGCCAGTTGCTGCAGCTTGAATTAAGTAATTATCTCCACCATTTAAAACCACTCCTGATGCACCATACAAGTGTTTCTGTGGAAGGGAACGCCTGCTAGGTCATCCACTAAGTTCAGGTTTTCTTAGGTGAAGCAACCAGAGAGTGAAGAGCTGCTTGATAATGAGGCTACCCTCTTGGGGCAGCTGACCCAGATTATTCAGGGCTAGTGCAAAGAACAATATGCAGGTGCGCGATATTCCCCACCATGAGTGCAGTTCTGGCATCTCTAAACATTTCTCTCCTGTCTGCGTCTTTAATGCTTTCAGAACCAAATCGCTTACTGGCTGTTTTGCATTTAAATGGCGTCATGATTTGGTATTGACTGGCCTAAGGAATTAAGTTAGTATTAGTAGTTTTTGCTTCTAGTCTACTTTTCAAAAGAATGGTACTGTCAGAATACGTTGACAGTTACTCAGATTTTAGTCTCATTCATCATTTCTTCCAGCCTCTGATGACACCAAACTAAATTTTCATTCATACATGTTTCTTTAAACAATATCCTGGCATTTTGGGTTATGAATGATACTTCCTCTCACTATGGGCAGGTGAGAGAGGATCGACAGAGATGCAAACAGAAAGACAGACTATAAAATTCAGGTGAGAGCGAGTCTGATGAATTTCTGGCATCATTACAGTAGAGTTCTAACTCTATAATCATGGTGCCTCCAGAACCATGGTAAAGAGATCCATCATTGGAGCAAGCAAGCTGTTGCTTGATATGGCTAAAGTGTTAGTGATCTGGGTCTATGATAGGTAGTCATTCTGTCCAAAATTTGAAACATCGGGAAGGGTTTTATTATTCCATGGGAGGGATCGGCTGTGCGTTTTCTGATATGTGATGAAAATCTTCTTCACATAATGCAGCAAACTGACCAAGTGACAATGAAAGATGGGCTAAAATATGTGGTATTGGAACTCAGAGAGGATGTATGTTTCCTTGGTGTTGGAGGAGTTCATGGAGAAGTGGAGACCTCAAGATGGACCCCACAATCAGAGGCTCCTTACCCCACCCCTATCCTTGGAATGTGTTTTCCACACCTGGAGCCCTTTTCAAGGATGCTGCCTTAAGAGAGTAAGTTGTTATTGAGACCATCTGGCAGTACACGTGACTGAATCTGGGTAAGGCCTCTAAGATTCTCGTGGGTGGGTGCAAAGATGTACTCTTCTTGAGGCCACTGAAGACAAGCCTTGTATGTAGGTTCTCTTGCTTTACTAAACTTGCCACCTACCAGGCTGGGGGGGCCTGCTTCTTTCTTTGGTCTCTCCTGCCCTCTGTGTACACAGGTCAGGGTTTAAACCAATGCTTAAACTTTCGATAAGGAACACAGAAATACTTTGGAAATCAATAATCATGCTGTTGATTTTCTTCATTTCTTCCAGAAAATGCCAATGGCAATGAAAAAGAGCAGTTTTACTTAGAGAAATTAGATCTTTATATGGTCCTGATTTCTGTGTTCTTGTGTCTGCTTTTATTAGTTTTTAATGTCTTTCCCTACAACGATCTCTTCTTGTTGCCAGTATTTCTGGAGCCAGCTGTCTTTTTCCTTTTCCTTGTAACTTACTATTTCTGTTTTGATTGGGATGAGACCATCTACAGGACATATCTAGGATTGGGTCTAATTGTACAAATTTCTTTTAAAAATCAAGTTTTTTTCCCTATAATTTTAGGATGGTGACACTGAGATTAATCCTGGAAAGCAAACAAAAGCAACAAAATTGTTTAGGATGAATATCTTTCTTGTGTTGCCTTTCCAATTCCCAGTTTTGTTTTTGATTTTGCTAAAAAGGAAAAATTAAATATCTGGAACATAATTTATTCTAGGACTTTTCTTGATGAGTTGAACTGAATCACCAACTTTTAATATAAAGTGATCCTGATGCCATTTTACAAAATGCTTTCTCATGTACATACATGTTTTCTACATGTTCTATCAGTAAACCTCCAAGGCTTTGCCACTCAAAGTTGGTCCAGGAAGCAGGGAAGGAATAGGGGAGCTTGTAGAAATGGAGCTCAGACTCTACCCCTCAGACCAGTTTAATTACAATGAGCATTTTATGTGATCCCCAGGTCTTATGTTTTTTTTTTTTATGTTTATTTATTTTTGAGAGAGAGTGTGAGAGAGAGAGCACACAGCGGGGGAGGAGCAGAGAGAGAGAGGGAGACACAGAATCTGAAGCAGGCTCCAGGCTCCAAACTGTCAGCACAGAGCCCTGTCGCGGAGCTCCAACCACAAACTGTGAGATCATGACTTGAGCCAAAGTTGGACACTTAACCAACTGAGCCACCCAGGTGCTCCCCTCGCCAGGTCTTGTTATATACACATTTAAAGTTTGAAAAACACTGCTTTAGGGTAGCTTTAAAGAGGTTCTTTATGTAAGTGGTAGAGCCAAATTTAAATATACATTTTTGAGTAAGCTCTTTCTATTGGACTATGCAGTCTATTTATGAGCGTTCCAATTTACAATCAGGCTTAGAGCCAGAATATGGGTATTTGACTCCAGGCTAATGGCCCAGGTTGGGAACATACTGATAAGCTGATATTATAGTTCCTCATGCACCTTGAACATAAATGTGACTTAATTGCTACCTAAGTGTTCAAATTAGGTCGCTGTGATAAATGTAAAACCTTTCCCCTCATTTCCTTAAAGTACTGCTATCAGCCATCAACAGCACTTAAAATCATCCTATCTGGTGATGCTTGTGGTCACTAATGACAATTTAGGAAACAACCCTGTGTTGGTTCGTTGTCCATTGGTGTCATTCTTCATTATGTTACAGGCTCAGCTACTATTGTTGTATTTATAGGTTACAGATTCATTCAATTTATCTATAAGCTAGAACTTTTCAGTATTGCTCTTGAGTCATAGTGGTATCATGAATGCAAAATGTGTTAAATTATCAGCATCAGAAAGCCATCAAAACCATACGTGAACAATAAATTGATGTTTTATTAAAAAGGAAATGATTGGGGTGCCTGGGTGGCGCAGTCGGTTAAGCGTCCGACTTCAGCCAGGTCACGATCTCGCGGTCCGGGAGTTTGAGCCCCGCATCAGGCTCTGGGCTGATGGCTCAGAGCCTGGAGCCTGTTTCCGATTCTATGTCTCCCTCTCTCTCTGCCCATCCCCCGTTCATGCTCTGTCTCTCTCTGTCCCAAAAATAAAATAAAAAACGTTGAAAAAAAAAAAAAAAGGAAATGATTGAGGGGTGCCTGGGTGGCACAGTCGGTTAAGTGTCTGACTTTTGATCTCCGCTCAGGTCACGATCTCACGGTTTTTGAGTTCGAGCTCCACATTGGGCTCTGTGCTGATGGTGTGAAGCCTGCTTGAGATTCTCTCTCTCCTTCTCTCTGCCCCTCCCAGTGTGTGCTCTCTCTCTCAAAATAAATAAATAAACTTAAAAAAAGGAAATGATTGATCTTGTTTATTTTGCAAACCATGCCTCATTTGTTTGAAGCATGGTTGACATGGAATAGATATATAAATATGGTTATAATTCACTTACTTGAATTTTAGTTATTGAACATAATCTGTGTTCTAAAACAGTTAAAATTTTTAAAAATCCTCAAATTGCTTCAATGAATAACACAATGTTTACAGGTTAAGGCTTACACACTTTACCCTTATGCAAATTTCTCATATCTTTACTTAGAGTTTATTTTCTCATATTTGATGCCAACCCTACCCAATCCAAATAGAGAGTGAATTACAAAGAAGAGGAATATGACTGCTGAGTGTCATATATCAGCAGTAACATAGGGAATGTTCATGGGGGAAGACTAACAAAAGAAGACCCAGGGACTTCTGGGTTTCCTAAAGGTAGGGTTTCCTAAACCCTGCCACTCCCAAAGCAAAATCAGAATCATGGGGAAATTGTCTGTTTTGATACTTCCCAGACACCTCTTTAATGGACTTCCACATAGTTCTAGAAATCTCTGGTAAAATTCTTTTTTTTTTTTTTTTTTTTTTTTTTTTTTTTTTTTTTTTTTTTAATAGTAGTATTTTATTTTTTTTTTTTTTTTTTTTTTTTTTTTTTTTTTTTTTTTTTTTAATTTTTTTTTCTGAAATTTATTGACAAATTGGTTTCCATACAACACCCAGTGCTCATCCCAAAAGGTGCCCTCCTCAATACCCATCACCCACCCTCTCCTCCCTCCCACCCCCCATCAACCCTCAGTTTGTTCTCAGTTTTTAACAGTCTCTTATGCTTTGGCTCTCTCCCTTTCTAACCTCTTTTTTTTTTTTTTCCTTCCCCTCCCCCATGGGTTCCTGTGAAGTTTCTCAGGATCCACATAAGAGTGAGACCATATGGTATCTGTCTTTCTCTGTATGGCTTATTTCACTTAGCATCACACTCTCCAGTTCCATCCACGTTGCTACAAAAGGCCATATTTCATTTTTTCTCATTGCCATGTAATATTCCATTGTGTATATAAACCACAATTTCTTTATCCATTCATCAGTTGATGGACATTTAGGCTCTTTCCATAATTTGGCTATTGTTGAGAGTGCTGCTATGAACATTGGGGTACAAGTGGCCCTATGCATCAGTACTCCTGTATCCCTTGGATAAATTCCTAGCAGTGCTATTGCTGGGTCATAGGGTAGGTCTATTTTTAATTTTCTGAGGAACCTCCACACTGCTTTCCAGAGCGGCTGCACCAATTTGCATTCCCACCAACAGTGCAAGAGGGTTCCCGTTTCTCCACATCCTCTCCAGCATCTATAGTCTCCTGATTTGTTCATTTTGGCCACTCTGACTGGCGTGAGGTGATACCTGAGTGTGGTTTTGATTTGTATTTCCCTGATAAGGAGCGACGCTGAACATCTTTTCATGTGTCTGTTGGCCATCCAGATGTCTTCTTTAGAGAAGTGTCTATTCATGTTTTCTGCCCATTTCTTCACTGGGTTATTTGTTTTTCGGGTGTGGAGTTTGGTGAGCTCTTTATAGATTTTGGATACTAGCCCTTTGTCCGATATGTCATTTGCAAATATCTTTTCCCATTCCGTTGGTTGCCTTTTAGTTTTGTTGGTTGTTTCCTTTGCTGTGCAGAAGCTTTTTATCTTCATAAGGTCCCAGTAATTCACTTTTGCTTTTAATTCCCTTGCCTTTGGGGATGTGTCGAGTAAGAGATTGCTACGGCTGAGGTCAGAGAGGTCTTTTCCTGCTTTCTCCTCTAAGGTTTTGATGGTTTCCTGTCTCACATTTAGGTCCTTTATCCATTTTGAGTTTATTTTTGTGAATGGTGTGAGAAAGTGGTCTAGTTTCAACCTTCTGCATGTTGCTGTCCAGTTCTCCCAGCACCATTTGTTAAAGAGGCTGTCTTTTTTCCATTGGATGTTCTTTCCTGCTTTGTCAAAGATGAGTTGGCCATACGTTTGTGGGTCTAGTTCTGGGGTTTCTATTCTATTCCATTGGTCTATGTGTCTGTTTTGGTGCCAATACCATGCTGTCTTGATGATGACAGCTTTGTAGTAGAGGCTAAAGTCTGGGATTGTGATGCCTCCTGCTTTGGTCTTCTTCTTCAAAATTCCTTTGGCTATTCGGGGCCTTTTGTGGTTCCATATGAATTTTAGGATTGCTTGTTCTAGTTTCGAGAAGAATGCTGGTGCAATTTTGATTGGGATTGCATTGAATGTGTAGATAGCTTTGGGTAGTATTGACATTTTGACAATATTTATTTTTCCAATCCATGAGCAGGGAATGTCTTTCCATTTCTTTAAATCTTCTTCAATTTCCTTCAGAAGCTTTCTATAGTTTTCAGCATACAGATCCTTTACATCTTTGGTTAGATTTATTCCTAGGTATTTTATGCTTGTTGGTGCAATTGTGAATGGGATCAGTTTCTTTATTTGTCTTTCTGTTGCTTCATTGTTAGTGTATAAGAATGCAACTGATTTCTGTACATTGATTTTGTAGCCTGCAACTTTGCTGAATTCCTGTATCAGTTCTAGCAGACTTTTGGTGGAGTCTATCGGATTTTCCATGTATAATATCATGTCATCTGCAAAAAGCGAAAGCTTGACTTCATCTTTGCCAATTTTGATGCCTTTGATTTCCTTTTGTTGTCTGATTGCTGATGCTAGAACTTCCAGCACTATGTTAAACAGCAGCGGTGAGAGTGGGCATCCTTGTCGTGTTCCTGATCTCAGGGAAAAAGCTTTCAGTTTTTCCCCGTTGAGGATGATGTTAGCTGTGGGCTTTTCATAAATGGCTTTTATGATCTTTAAGTATGTTCCTTCTATCCCGACTTTCTCAAGGGTTTTTATTAAGAAAGGGTGCTGGATTTTGTCGAAGGCCTTTTCTGCATCGATTGACAGGATCATATGGTTCTTCTCTCTTTTTTTGTTAATGTGATGTATCACGTTGATTGATTTGCGAATGTTGAACCAGCCCTGCATCCCAGGAATGAATCCCACTTGATCATGGTGAATAATTCTTTTTATATGCCGTTGAATTCGATTTGCTAGTATCTTATTGAGAATTTTTGCATCCATATTCATCAGGGATATTGGCCTGTAGTTCTCTTTTTTTACTGGGTCTCTGTCTGGTTTAGGAATCAAAGTAATACTGGCTTCATAGAATGAGTCTGGAAGTTTTCCTTCCCTTTCTATTTCTTGGAATAGCTTGAGAAGGATAGGTATTATCTCTGCTTTAAACGTCTGGTAGAACTCCCCTGGGAAGCCATCTGGTCCTGGACTCTTATTTGTTGGGAGATTTTTGATAACCGATTCAATTTCTTCGCTGGTTATGGGTCTGTTCAAGCTTTCTATTTCCTCCTGATTGAGTTTTGGAAGCGTGTGGGTGTTCAGGAATTCGTCCATTTCTTCCAGGTTGTCCAATTTGTTGGCATATAAGTTTTCATAGTATTCCCTGATAATTGTTTGTATCTCTGAGGGATTGGTTGTAATAGTTCCATTTTCATTCATGATTTTATCTATTTGGGTCATCTCCCTTTTCTTTTTGAGAAGCCTGGCTAGAGGTTTGTCAATTTTGTTTATTTTTTCAAAAAACCAACTCTTGGTTTCGTTGATCTGCTCTACAGTTTTTTTAGTTTCTATATTGTTTATTTCTGCTCTGATCTTTATTATTTCTCTTCTTCTGCTGGGCTTAGGCTGCCTTTGCTGTTCTGCTTCTAGTTCCTTTAGGTGTGCTGTTAGATTTTGTATTTGGGATTTTTCTTGTTTCTTGAGATAGGCCTGGATTGCAATGTATTTTCCTCTCAGGACTGCCTTTGCTGCGTCCCAAAGCGTTTGGATTGTTGTATTTTCATTTTCGTTTGTTTCCATATATTTTTTAATTTCTTCTCTAATTGCCTGGTTGACCCACTCATTCGCTAGTAGGGTGTTCTTTAACCTCCATGCTTTTGGAGGTTTTCCAGACTTTTTCCTGTGGTTGATTTCAAGCTTCATGGCATTGTGGTCTGAAAGTAAGCATGGTATAATTTCAATTCTTGTAAACTTATGAAGGGCTGTTTTGTGACCCAGTATATGATCTATCTTGGAGAATGTTCCATGTGCACTCGAGAAGAAAGTATATTCTGTTGCTTTGGGATGCAGAGTTCTAAATATATCTGTCAAGTCCATCTCATCCAATGTCTCATTCAGGGCCCTTGTTTCTTTATTGACCGTGTGTCTAGTTGATCTATCCATTTCTGTAAGTGGTGTATTAAAGTCCCCTGCAATTACCACATTCTTATCAATAAGGTTGCTTATGTTTATGAGTAATTGTTTTATATATTTGGGGGCTCCGGTATTCGGTGCATAGACATTGATAATTGTTAGCTCTTCCTGATGGATAGACCCTGTAACTATTATATAATGTCCTTCTTCATCTCTTGTTACAGCCTTTAATTTAAAGTCTAGTTTGTCTGATATAAGTATGGCTACTCCAGCTTTCCTTTGGCTTCCAGTCGCATGATAAATAGTTCTCCATCCCCTCACTCTCAATCTAAAGGTGTCCTCAGGTCTAAAATGAGTCTCTTGTAGACAGCAAATAGATGGGTCTTGTTTTTTTATCCATTCTGATACCCTATGTCTTTTGGTTGGCGCATTTAATCCATTTACATTCAGTGTTATTATAGAAAGATACGGGTTTAGAGTCATTGTGATGTCTGTATGTTTTATGCTTATAGTGATGTCTCTGGGACTTTGTCTCACAGGGTCCCCCTTAGGATCTCTTGTAGGGCTGGTTTAGTGGTGACAAATTCCTTCAGTTTTTGTTTGTTTGGGAAGACCTTTATCTCTCCTTCTATTCTAAATGACAGACTTGCTGGATAAAGGATTCTTGGCTGCATATTTTTTCTGTCTAGCACCCTGAAAATCTCGTGCCAATTCTTTCTGGCCTGCCAAGTTTCAAAAGAGAGATCAGTCACGAGTCTTATAGGTCTCCCTTTATATGTGAGGGCACGTTTACCCCTTGCTGCTTTCAGAATTTTCTCTTTATCCTTGTATTTTGCCAGTTTCACTATGATATGTCGTGCAGAAGATCGATTCAAGTTACGTCTGAAGGGAGTTCTCTGTGCCTCTTGGATTTCAATGCCTTTTTCCTTCCCCAGTTCAGGGAAGTTCTCAGCTATGATTTCTTCAAGTACCCCTTCAGCACCTTTCCCTCTCTCTTCCTCCTCTGGGATACCAATTATGCGTATATTATTTCTTTTTAGTGTATCACTTAATTCTCTAATTTTCCCTTCATACTCCTGGATTTTTTTATCTCTCTTTTTCTCAGCTTCCTCTTTTTCCATAACTTTATCTTCTAGTTCACCTATTCTCTCCTCTGCCTCTTCAAGCCGAGCTGTGGTGGTTTCCATTTTGTTATGCATTTCGTTTAAAGCGTTTTTCAGCTCCTCGTGACTGTTCCTTAGTCCCTTGATCTCTGTAGCAAGAGATTCTCTGCTGTCCTGTATACTGTTTTCAAGCCCAGCGATTAATTTTATGACTATTATTCTAAATTCACTTTCTGTTATATTATTTAAATCCTTTTTGATCAGCTCATTAGCTGTTGTTATTTCCTGGAGATTCTTCTGGGGGGAGTTCTTCCGCTTGGTCATTTTGGATAGTCCCTGGCGTGGTGAGGACCTGCAGGGCACTTCCCCTGTGCTGTGGTGTATACCTGGAGTTGGTGGGCGGGGCCGCAGTCAGACCTGATGTCTGCCCCCAGCCCACCGCTGGGGCCACAGTCAGACTGGTGTGTGCCTTCTCTTCCCCTCTCCTAGGGGCGGGATTCACTGTGGGGTGGTGTGGCTCGTCTGGGCTACTTGCACCCTGCCCGGCTTGTGATGCTGGGGATCTGGCGTATTAGCTGGGGTGGGTAGGCAAGGTGCTCGGGGGCAGGAGGGGCAGGCTTAGATCGCTTCTCCTTAGGTGATCCACTTCAGGAGGGGCCCTGTGGCAGCAGGAGGGAGTCAGATCCGCTGCCGGAGGTTTGGCTCCGCAGAAGCGCAGAGTTGGGTGTTTGCGCGGAGCGAGCAAGTTCCCTGGCAGGAACCAGTTCCCTTTGGGATTTCGGCTGGGGGATGGGCGGGGGAAATGGCGCTGGCGAGCGCCTTTGTTCCCCACCAAACTGAGCTCTGTTGTCAGGGGGCTCAGCAGCTCTCCCTCCCTTTGTCCTCCAGCCTTCCCGCTTTCCGAGCAGAGCTGTTAATTTCTGACCTCCCAGACGCTAAGTCACGCTTGTTGTGGGAACACAGTCCGTCAGGCCCCTCCGCTTTTGCAAGCCCGACTCGGGGGCTCTGCTTGGCCGGCGAGCCGCCCCTCCGCCCCGGCTCCCTCCCGCCAGTCCGTGGAGCGCGCACCGCCTCGCCGCCCTTCCTACCCTCTTCCGTGGGCCTCTCGTCTGCGTTTGGCTCCGGCGACTCTGTTCTGCTAATCCTCTGGCGGTTTTCTGGGTTATTTAGGCAGGTGTAGATGGAATCTAAGTGATCAGCAGGACGTGCGGTGAGCCCAGCGTCCTCCTAAGCCGCCATCTTGCCGCAACTCGGTAAAATTCTTAAGTATGCTTTATAAGCTGATTTTGGGGGCTACCACATACATGGTGTCTGCCATTTTTCTTCTTTCCTGTTTTGAGGACACTTTAAGGAGTTGTCACTTTTGCTGATTGGACATCTACAGGACCTGTGCTTCCACAATTTTTATACCCACAATACCACTGCTGCTGACAATCCCGCCACGGCCAGAGCTATGTCTGCAGAGACCCAACGTTGAGGATGTTAGTGTGTAAAAAAGGCCCTGGATTCCACTGTGGTCAGAGGCTCCCAGAACTGGTTTCCCTATTGTGGAAGCTGCTGATGCCAACTTCTGACCTGGTCTGCCATCACTGCTTGAGCTACGAATGCCAACAGTGACAGAAACTTTTAATATTTTTGCCTAGTAGGGATGTCAGCAAAAGAGCTTTCTGAATTTATATTGATTCTTTTGTTGTTGCCCCTTCCCCTAGAACTCAGGTATGAGTTTATAAAATAGAAGATAATATGTAGGATAGACTTTGTTCCTTACTGTGAATTATTCTCAATTGTAGCCCACGCTCCATGTGCACGTGTGTGTGTACACACATATAGTGGTTATCGACTTTAACTATTTTTCCAAGAAGCTTGTCTTTTCCCTCTGCCCTGTAAGTAGACCTCTGGTGGGTGCTATCTAATTAATCCTTCCTCTGGACGGGTCCAGAGTAGGAATGCAGCTGGGGTCTATATTGTTTTTGGTGAGCAGCCTGGAACAATGTAAATAGAGCCAAATAAACTGACATACCTAAAGTAATTGCTGACACTGCCGTTGTTTGAAAGCAGAATAGTAGAGTAATTGATGTACTCTGAGCCTTAAAGAAAAGTTTAAATCTCATGCATACGTAGATCTGTATACACACGTTTTATTGTTGATCAAAGGAGTCAGCTCTGTTAATATAGAAATTTTTACCTATTACGACTAATGAAGCTGCCTCTTACCTAAAAGCATTAGTTTGGGGAAACCGGAGAACATGTCATCTTGATGAGCACTCAAGGAACTTCTGGATACAATCATGGGACTTGATAGTTTCAAGAAGTTTATATATTCTCTTATTTCTCCTTCTCTGGGTGGGGTTAGGATCCATCTTAGAAGATTGGGAGCCAGAAAAATGCCTAAATCGCATATTCCAGAAGGCAGGAAAAAGTGAGAGAGAAATTTACCATGGTTCACATGGAATTCTGCTGCCAGAAGCTTTCTACTGAGCCATATGTTTTTATTATGCTCTATTAAGAGAGGAAGATGGGTCAGGAAGAGGGGCAGGAGGAGATGGTTAAACATTCTTGAGAAGCAGCCAGGATTAGTCACCTCCGGAGGCCAGGTACTGAAGCAGATGGCACATTGATTTGTTAGATGTGCTCTTGTTATGTTCCTATCTTTCATCACAGACCCTGGGAATGGACAGCTCTGTTACCACTCTATCTTAAATGCCAGCCAATACTATGTTTCGCATAGAATTCTTCCTGTGAATTAATTTTTAGGAAGCAGCTATGTTTATCCTTAGTCAAATTATAAATGATAGTTGTGTTCCTTGATCTACTTGGAGAATTTACTTCATGAAGAAAAGTGGACTAAGATGAATGGATAATCTTAGTTGCCTGCTAGGCTTTCCTGGAGGTCCCCTCTGGCTTCTTGGGTGGCGAAGAGGAAGATGTGCTTGAAGGTGTCCTAATGGGCAAATGGGAACTTATCTCAATGCATGTCTCAGGCCACATTGCACTATGGAAGGAGGAGGGGCAAGGGGAGCAAGAGGAGGAGAAGGAAGTCCAGGGCTGCCTTTTGTAGAGTTAGCTCTGAACATACTCCTGCCATGTCTGGCCCTGAGCTTTTCTCCCAGGAAAGGGTAGGGGAGAGGCAGTGTTTGGGGATTGGGGTAGGTGGTCAGGGGGATGTGAAGATACTGACTTGAAAGTTGCTAGAAGGGAAGGCTACAGAACTGTTTTGTTTAGACTTGATCACACCCTCAGGTCCTTATTTCTCCTTGTATCTGTTCAAATTCCTTGGGTCCAGCATTAGAGTCCCAGTCTTGAAAATGTCCTTGATTCTCTTATCTCACTCTTTCTATCTGCTTACCTGGAAAATCTTCAACTTCATTAACCTCTATTTTTTTTTTAAACTTATTTAAATCCCAGAAAACTTCAGTGGCTAAACATTACTGGTGGAAAAATTACATAGCCTGGATGCCTCAACTCACTAGAAATTTCTGACCGTATATCTTATTGTACATCCCCAGTAAATTAGTTTCCCTGTTCTCTAAGATGATAATTTCATATTTCTTCTTGCTCCTCAAATCAACTTGCTCCTTCCCACCTCACTCTAAACTTAGGACCTCATCTTATGTTTTACACACACACACACACACACACACATACGCGCGCGCGCACACACACACACACACACACAATATACGTACAGAGAAGAACTTCCTCAGTTTCCCATCATTAACCCAGCAACCTACCTGCACTGGTTTCTACACATTCTGCTTTTTCTTTATGTAAGAGAAAGCCCTGGATATGTTCCTCCCTAAGTCCATCTTCTCTACTTGTGGTCTGGATCACATCCACTTAAATCTCCTCAGAGTTTACTCCCAAATTCATCCCCTCTCTCTCCTGTGTCATTATTTTTCTCTACCTCTACTGGATCACTCCAGTCACTATACAAACATATGTTATTATTGCCCCTCTTAAAAAAAAAGTCCTCTGGCTCCATACCAGCCTCTCTCTCCACTGTACTATTTCTCTCTGATATTTGTAAAAACAACTCCTCTGTCTTGAAGTTTCTTCCTTTTCTCTCTTTATTCCATGCTAATCTCATTATTTCCCTACCACTGGCCCTAAAATTGTTTTTATCACGTTTGTCAGTGATCTGTATTTTGCCAAAGCTAACGGTTAATTCTATATCATCTTATTTGATCTTTCAAAATCATTTGAGGTGTTTGACCCCACATCCTTTCTTAGACATGTTCTTCCTTTGGCTTCTTATGGCACTTAAAAAAATTGTGGTAAAAACACACAGCATGAGATTAACCCTGTTTTTAAGTGTATAGTATTATTAGCTATAAATATAGTGGTGTGTAGTATCTCTAGAACTTTTCCATTTGCGTGACTGAAGTTTTATATCCATCAAATAACAACTCCGCATTTCCTCCCTCCACCACCCCTGGCAACCACCATTCTACTTTTGCTTTGATGGGTTTGACTACTTGATGCCATTTGAATGTAGTATCTGTCTTCTGGCTTATTACACTTACCATAATGTCCTCAGGTTTCATTCAGCATATGACAGTATTTCCTTCATTTTTATGGCTGAGTAATATTCCATTGTATGTATATTCTACATTATATTTATCTGTTCATCCGTTGATGGACAGTAGGGTTGTTTCTACATCTTGGCTGTTGTGAATAATGGTACAAGGAACATGGGAATGCTAGTATCTCTTTAATATCCTTATTTCAGTTTTTTTTGATAAATACCCGAATATGGAATTGCTGGGTCTTATAGTAGTTCTGTTTTTATTTTTTTTGAGGATCTGCCATATTGTTTTCCATAGCACCTGTATCATTTTACAGTCCCATCAGTAGTAAACAAGGGTTCCAATTCTCCACATTTTCACCAACATTTATTTTCTGTTGTTGTCTTTGATAATGACCTTCCTATCAGGTATGAAGTGATATCTCATTGCAGTTTTGATTTTAATTTCCGTGATGATTACTGATGTTGAACATCTTTTCATATACCTGTTGGCTATTTTTATGTCTTTTTTTGGAGAACTGTCTATTCAAGTCTTTTGCCATTTTTAAAGTTATTTGGTATTTTGCTATTTGGTTGTAGGGGTTAATTATATATTTTAGAAATTAATCCCTTATTGATATATTGTTTGAAAATATTTTCTCCCATTTCAGAGGTAGCCTTTTCACTCTATTAATTGCTCAATTACTTTCTTGCATGTGGAAGTTTTTTTATTTTTATTTATTTTTTATTAAAAATTTTTTTAATATGAAATTTATTGTCAAATTGGTTTCCATACAACACCTGGTGCTCATCCCAACAGGTGCCCTCCTCAATGCCCATCACCCACTTTCCCCTCTCCCCCAACCCCCCATCAACCCTCAGTTTATTTTCAGTGTTTAAGAGTCTCTTATGGTTTGCTTCCTTCCCTCTCTGTAACTTTTTTCCCCCGTCTCCTGCCTGCTGGTCTTCTGTTGAGTTTCTCAGGATCCACATAAGAGTGAAAACATATGGTATCTGTCTTTCTCTGCCTGACTTATTTCACTTAGCATAACACTCTCCAGTTCCATCCACATTGCTACAAATGGCCAGATTTCATTCTTTCTCATTGCCAAGTAGTATTCCGTTGTATATATAAACCATATCTTCTTTATCCATTCGTCAGTTGATGGACATTTAGGGTCTTTCCATAATTTGGCTATTGTTGAAAGTGCATTGGGGTACAAGTGCCCCTATGCATCAGCATTCCTGTATCCCTTGGGTAAATTCCTAGCAGTGCTATTGCTGGGTCATAGGGTAGATCTATTTTTAATTTTTTGAGGAACCTCCACACTGTTTTCCAGAGCGGCTGCACCAGTTTGCATTCCCACCAACAGGGCAAGAGGGTTCCTGTTTCTCCACATCCTCGCCAGCATCTATAGTATCCAGATTTGTTCATTTTAGCCACCCTGACTGGTGTGAGGTGGTATCTGAGTGTGGTTTTGATTTGTATTTCCCTGATGAGGAGTGGCGTTGAGCATCTTTTCATGTGCCTGTTGACCATCCGGATGTCTTCTGTTTTTGTTTTTAATTTAATTTTTTATTTTAAAAAATTTACATCCAAATTAGTTAGCATATAGTGCAACAATGATTTCAGGAGTAGATTCCTTAGTGCCCCTTACCCATTTAGCCCATTCCCCCTTCCACAACCCCTCCAGTAACTCTCAGTTTGTTTTCCATATTTATGAGTCTCTTCTGTTTTGTCCCCCTCTCATTTTTATGTTATTTTTGCTTCCCTTCCCTTGTGTTCATCTGTTCTATGTCTTAAAGTCCTCATATGAGTGAAGTCATGATTTTTGTCTTTCTCTGACTAATTTCACTTAGCATCATACCCTCCAGTTCCATCCATGTAGTTGCAAATGGCAAGATTTCATTCTTTTTGATTGCTGAGTAATTCTCCATTGTATATATATATATATATATATATATATATATATATATATATACCACATCTTCTTTATCCATTCATTCATTGATGGCCATTTGGGCTCTTTTCATACTTTGGCTATGTTGATAGTGCTTCTATAAACATTAGGGTGCATGTGTCCCTTCAAAACAGCACACCTGTATCCCTTGGATAGATACCTAGTAGTGCAATTGCTGGGTCATAGGGTAGTTCTATATTTAGTTTTTTGAGGAACCTCCATACTGTTTTCCAGAGTGGCTGCACCAGCTTGCACTGCCACCAACAATACAAAAGAGACCCTCTTTCTCTGCATCCTCGCCAACATCTGTTGTTGCCTGAGTTGTTAATGTTAGCCATTCTGACAGGTGTAAGGTGGTATCTCATTGTGGTTTTGATTTGTATTTCCCTGATGATGAATGATGCTAAGCTTTTTTCATGTGTCACTTTTTCATGTTTCACTTTTTTTCATTTGTCGGTTGGCCATCTGGATGTCTACTTTGAACTGTCTATTCATGTCTTTTGCCCATTTCTTCACTGGATTATTTGTTTTTTGGGTGTTGAGTTTGATCAGTTCTTTATAGATTTTGAGCACTAACCCTTTATCTGATATGTCATTTGCAAATTATCTTCTCCTATTCTGTCGGTTGCCTTTTAATTTTGCTGATGGTTTCCTTTGCTGTGCAGAAGCTTTTTATTTTGATGAGGTCCCAGTAGTTCATTTTTGCTTTTAATTCCCTTGCCTTTGGAAATGTGTTGAGTAAGAAATTGCTGCGGCTGAGGTCAGAGAGGATTTCTCCTGCTTTCTCCTCTTGGGTTTTGATGGTTTCCCGTCTCACATTCAGGTCCTTCATCCATTTTAAGTTTATTTTTGTGAATAGTGTAAGAAAGTGGTCTAGTTTCATTCTTCTGCATGTTGCCATCCAGATCTCCCAGCACCATTTGTTAAAAAGACTGTCTTTTTTCCATTGGACATTCTTTCCTGCTTTCTCAAAGATTAGTTGGCCATACTTTTGCGGGTCCAATTCTGGAGTCTCTATTCTATTCCATTGGTCTATGTGTCTGTTTTTGTGCCAGTACCATGCTGGCTTGATGATTACAGCTTTGTAATATAGCTTCAAGTCTGGGATTGTGATACCTCCTGCTTTGGTCTTCTTCAAAATTACTTTGGCTATTCGGGGCCTTTTGTGGTTCCATATGAATTTTAGGATTGCTTGTTCTAGCTTCGAGAAGAATGCTGGTGCAATTTTGATTGGGATTGCATTGAATGTGTAGATTGCTTTGGGTAGTATTGTCTTTTAGCAGTATTTATTCTTCCAATCCATGAGCACGGAATGTTTTTCCATTTCTTTTTTTTTTTTTTAATTTTTTTAACGTTTATTTATTTTTGAGACAGAGAGAGACAGAGCATGAACAGGGGAGGGTCAGAGAGCGGGGGAGACACAGAATCCGAAACAGGCTCCAGGCTCCGAGCTGTCAGCACAGAGCCCGACACGGGGCTCAAACTCACGGACCGTGAGATCATGACCTGAGCTAAAGTCGGACGTTCAACCGACTGAGCCACCCAGGCGCCCCTGTTTTTCCATTTCTTTGTATCTTCTTCAATTTCCTTCATAAGCTTTCTATGGTTTTCAGTGTACAGAAAACTTTTACATCTTTGGTTAGTTTTCTTCGTAGGTATTTTATGATTCTTGGTGCAGTTGTGAATGGGATCAGTTTCTTTATTTGTCTTTCTGTTGCTTCATTATTAGTGTATAAGAATGCCACTGATTTTTGTACATTGATTTTGTATCCTGCGACTTTGCTGAATTCATGTATCAGTTCTAGCAGACTTTTGGTGGAGTCTATCAGGTTTTCCATGTATAGTATCATGTCATCTGCAAAAAGTGAAAACTTGAGTTCATCTTTGCCAATTATGATGCCTTTGATTTCCTTTTGTTGTCTGATTGCTGATGCTAGAACTTCCAACAATATGTTAAACAACAGCAGTGAGAGTGGACATCCCTGTCATGTTCCTGATCTCAGGGGGAAAGCTCTCAGTTTTTCCCCATTGAAGATGATGTTAGCTGTGGGCTTTTCATAAATGGCTTTCATGATGTTTAAGTATGTTCCTTCTATCCCGACTTTCTCGAGGGTTTTTATTAAGAAAGGATGCTGAATTTTGTCAGATGCTTTTTCTGCATCGATTGACAGGATCATATGGTTCTTATCTTTTCTTTTATTAATGTGATGTATCACATTGATTTGTGAATATTGAACTAGCCCTGCAGCTCGGGAATGAATCCCACTTGATCATGGTGAATAATTCTTTTTATATGCTGTTGAATTCGATTTGCTGGTATCTCGTTGAGAATTTTTGCATCCATATTCATCAGGGATATTGGCCTGTAGTTCTCTTTTTTTGCTCTGTCTCTGTCTGGTTTGGGAATCAAAGTAATGCTGGCTTCATAGAATGAGTCTGGAAGTTTTCCTTCCCTTTCTATTTTTTGGAACAGCTTGAGAAGTATAGGTATTATCTCTGCTTTAAATGTGTGGTAGAATTCCCCAGGGAAGCCATCTGGTCCTGGACTCTTATTTGTTGGGAGATTTTTGATAACCGATTCAATGTCTTCGCTGGTTATGTGTCTATTCAAATTTTCTATTTCTTCCTGTTTGAGTTTTGGAAGTGTGTGGGTGCTTAAGAATTTGTCATTTCTTTCAGGTTGTCCAGTTTGTTGGCTTATAGTTTTTCATAGTATTCCCTGATCATTGCTTGTATTTCTGAGGAATTGGTTGTAATAATTCCATTTTCATTCATGATTTTATCTATTTGGTTCCTCTCCCCTTTTTTTTTTGAGAAGTCTTACAAGAGGTTTGTCAATTTTGTTTATTTTTTTTAAAAAAAACAACTCTTGGTTTCATTGATCTGCTCTACAGTTTTTTTAGATTCTATATTGTTTATTTCTGCTCTGATATTTATTATTTCTCTTCTTCTGCTGGGTTTGGAGCGTCTTTGCTGTTCTGCTTCTATTTCCTTTAGGTGTGCTGTTAGATTTTGTATTTGGGATTTTTCTTGTTTCTTGAGATAAGCCTGGATTGTAATGTATTTTCCTCTCAGGACTGCCTTCACTGCATCCCAAAGTGTTTGGATTCTTGTATTTTCATTTTCATTTGTTTCCATGCATTTTTAAATTTCTTCTCTAATTGCCTGGTTGACTCATTCATTCTTTAGTATGATGTTCTTTAACCTCCATGCTTTTGGAGGTTTTCCAGACCTTTTCCTGTGGTTGATTTCAAGTTTCATAGCACTGTGGTCTGAAAGCATGCATGGTATGATCTCAATTCTTTTATACTTATTAAGGGCTGTTTTGTGACCCGGTATGTGATCTATGTGCATGTGAGAAGAAAGTATATTCTGTTGCTTTGGGATGCAGAGTTCTAAATATATCTGTCAAGTCCATCTGATCCAAGATATCATTCAGGGCCCTTGTTTCTTTATTTATTCTCTGTCTAGATGTTCTATCCATTGTTGTAAGTGGAGTATTAAAGTCTCCTGCATTTACCACATTCTTATCAATAAGTTTGCTTATATTTGTGATTAATTGTTTTATATATTTGGGGGCTGCTGAATTTGGTGCAGAGACATTTATAATTGTTAGCTCTTCCTGATGGATAGACCTTGTAATTATTATATAATGCCCTTCTTCATCTCTTGTTACAGCCTTAATTTAAAGTCCACTTTGTCTGATATAAGTATGGATACTCCAGCTTTCTTTTGACTTCCAGGAGCATGACAGATAGTTCTCCATCTCCTCACTTTCAATCTGAATGTGTCCTCAGGTCTAAAATGAGTCTCTTGTGGACAGCAAATAGGTGGGTCTTGTTTTTTAATCCATTCTGATACCCTATGTCTTTTGGTTGGAGCATTGAGTCCATTTACACTCAGTGTTATTATTGAAAGATATGGATTTAGAGTCATTGTGATATCTGTAGGTTTCATGCTTGTAGTGGTGTCTCTGGTACTTTGTGGTCCTTGCAACATTTCACTCAGAGTCCCCCTTAGGATCTCTTATAGGGCTGGTTTAGTGGTGACGAATTCCTTCAGTTTTTGTTTGTTTGGGAAAACCTTTATCTCCTTCTATTCTGAATGACAGACTTGCTGGATAAAGGATTCTTGGCTGCATATTTTTTCTGTTCATCACATTGAAGATTTCCTGCTGTTCCTTTCTGGCCTGCCAAGTTTCAGTAGATAGGTCTGCTACTACCCTTATGTGTCTACCTTTGTATGTTAGGACCCGTTTATCCCTCGCTGCTTTCAGAATTCTCTCTTTATTCTTGTATTTTGCCAGTTTTACTATGATATGTAGTGCAGAAGATCGATTCAAGTTATGTCTGAAGGGATTTCTCTGTGCCTCTTGGATTTCAATGCCTATTTCCTTCCCTAGATCAGGGAAGTTCTCAGCTATGATTTGTTCAAGTACACCTTCAGCCCTTTTTTCTCTCTCTTCATCTTCTGGAATTCTTGTTACAGATATTGTTCCGTTTGATTGAATTGCTTAGTTCTCTAATTCTCCCCTCATACTTCTGGATTTTTTTTTCTTTCTTTTTCTCAGCTTCCTCTTTTTCCATAATTTTATCTGCTAATTCACCTATTCTCTCCTCTGCCTCTTCAGTCCATGCTGTGGCCGCCTCCATTTTATTTTGCACCTCATTTATAGCATTTTTTAATTCATCATGACTATTTTTTAGTCGCTTGATCTCTGTAGCACTAGATTCTCTGCTGTCCTCTATGCTTTTTTCAAGCCCAGCGATTAATTTTTTCAAGCCCAGCAGTGACTATTATTCTAAATTCTTGTTCTGTTATATTGCTTAAATCGGTTTTGATGAATTCTTTAGCTGTAGCTACTTCCTGGAATTTCTTTTGAGGAGAATTCTTCCGTTTCATCATTTTGGCTAGTTTTCTGTCCCTTATGTGTTTTAAAAGCTTGTTGTGTGCTCTGCACCTGTGAGCACTGCTATATTAAAGGAGGGTCATACACTGTCCAGGGCCTGGCGCTTCAGGAGGTTTTTCTCTGGAGATTGTTACTTGCTCTCTGTTGTTGTGACTTTGGTTATTTTATTACCCTACTCGTAGCAATATTATGGACCCTCCACCAGGTGTGCTTTGATTTGTTCCTTGGAGTAGCCCTGTGAAGGAAAACAGACGAACAGGAGAAAAAAACACGCAAACGCACAAATAAGTAACACAAACAAACAAAGAAAAACAAAAACCTAAAGACTAAAAACAAAAAACCCCAAAACACCGACTACAAGTAAAGGAGTGGGTGGAGGTGGAGCTAATGGAAGAGCACATACAAGGAGAGAAATAACAGGAACGGGGCGGGGGCGGGGGTGGGGAAGAAAAAATAAACATTGATTAGGCAGAGAGACTAAAAGGCTTAATCCAGAAAGATAGAAAGGAAAATAAAGATGGAGGCGGGGAAAATGGAATGAAGATAAAGTTACCCAGATGGAGAAACTATATGGCTTGATTATTCCAGAGAGAGAGAGAAAGTGTAAAGAAGGAAGTGTAGAACATGTATCAAGACACTGGATTAAATATGTTTGTTTAGACAGGCCAATAACCAGAGCAACCAGCCTAAGGGGAGGGAAGAGATAAGGAGGAGAAATGGGAGCAGGGGGAGAATATATCTCTATATCCAGAATTGACCTAGAGTTAATCCAGGCAATGCTGCATCACTTGAAGGTAGTCGCTGTCTTCAGGGTCTCTGCCCCTCCGGTGGATATGCAGTTACCCAGTGCAAGGGGGCGTGGTTTGGTGTAATCTGAACCTACCTCCACTATGGGCCCTGGAGTGATCCCTGAGGCCACGCCTTGGTGGTGGTGGGGCAGGAGGGAGGTGGACGGTGATTCCCCAGTCTCTTCTCCATGGAGCTGGACCGGGTGGAGTCAGTTTGAGTCGTCCTCACTGTGCCGCTGGCGGAGATTGGGTGGTCCTTCTCTCTCTGCCAACTCCTTTGACTCTGCGCTTGGCTAGGATTCAAAGTCCCACTCCATGAGCTCTGGCCCTGGGGAAGCGCCTCTTAGTGCTGCAATATGTGGTCCCAGCTGGCTTTGTCTGTGCCACTGCACTTCAGGGAGGTCTGACTTCTCCTACTGCAGACTGAGCCGCTGCCCTCGCCTCTACCAGCCCCCAGGGGGGTGGACACAGGCAGGCTTTATCCTTCCCACAGCATTCCAGGGAAACAGCGGCCTCATCCTCCTGCAGAGTGCACCCTCAGCCCAGCCACTGTGCCTGGGGGTGGCAGACGCAGGCAGGTTCTGTGCTATCACGCAGCCCTCCAGGGAGGGAACTGCTTTCTCCAGCTGTGGACTCAGCCTCTGACCTACCCCGCACCCAGGCCTGACTCCCCGCCTCCCCAGGTGCACTAACAGGGAGCCGGCTGGATCCCTCTCAGTCTCAGTCCGAGGTCTTTCTCCTGTCCAGATACGGTCCTGCACTTCTCTAGCCGCTCTTTCTCTTCTTTTTGTCTCTCCTCAGAAGGGGGTCCCTCCCCTCCATGCCCACATGGCCTTTTTTTTAATCTCTGCCTGTTCGCAGTTACCCACCTATGTTTTTTTCCAGCTTTCCCATTTTATTCCTAGAAGATTCAGTCTCATTTCCTCCCAGGCTCTGGTGTTCAAAGTTCTTTGGCTTCTACACTTTTTTGTTTGAGAGATGCTGGAATTATGGATTCCCCCTACTTCTCCACCATGTTGGCCCCCACATGTGGAAGTTTTTTAGTTTGTAACCCCACTTTTCTATTCTTCTGTTGTCTGTTCTCTTGGTGTCCTATGCAAGAAATAATTGCCAAGACAAATGTCCAGAAGGGTTTTCCTCATGTTTTCTTCTAAGAGCTTTACTGTTTCAGGTCTTATATTTGAGTCTTTAATTCACTTTGAGTTAATTTTTGTGTATGGTGTAAGATAAGGGTCCAATAAATTTTATTCTTTAGAATGTAGATATCCAGTTTTCCCAACACATTTATTGAAGAGCCGATATGTCATTGTATATTTTTGGCAACCTTGTCAAAGATCAGTTGACTGTATGTATATGTGTTGGTTTAGTTTTGGGCTCTCCATTTTGTTCTATTGATCTATGTGTATGTCCTTATGTTAGTACCATACTGTTTTGCTTACTATAGGTTTGTAATATGTTTTGAAACACAAAGTATAAGTCTTCCAGCTTTGTTCTTTTTTTTTCAAGATTATTTTGGCTATTTGGGTTTTTTGTGGTTTCTTATGAATTTTAGGACTGTTTCTTCTATTTCTGTACAAAAAGGTCATTGGGATTTTGATGGAGATTGCATTGAATCTGTAGATAAATTTGGGTAGTCTGGGCATGATAACAGTATTGTCTTCCATCAATGAACAGGGGATGTCTTTCCATTTATGTGAATCTGTTTATGTCAATCTGTTTCACAAATGTTTTACAGTTTTCTGGGTACAAATATTTTATCTCCTTGGTTAAGTTTATTACTAAATATTTTATTGTTTTTAATGCAGTTATATGGGATTATTAATTTCCTTTTTGGATTGTTTATATTTATTTTTTAAGTTTATTTATTTTGAGAGAGTGAGGGACAGTGAGAGAGAGAATGAGCAGGAAAGGGGTAGAGAGAGAAGGAGGGAAAGAATCCCAAGCAAGCTCCTCACTCAGCACAGAGCCCGACTCAGGGTTTGATCTCACAAACAGTGAGATTATGACCTGGACCAAAATCAAGAGTCAGACACTTGATCGACTGAACCACCCAGGCACCCCAGGATTTTTTTTTTTGGCATATAGAAAGGAGACTGATTTTTATATATTGATTTTTGTATCCTGCAACTTTACTAAATGCATTTATTCCAACTGTTTGTGTGTGTGTGTGTGTGTGTGTGTGTGTGTGTGTGTGTGTGTAATCTTTAGGATTTTCTACATATTTGATCATATTATCTGCCAACCAAAATCATTTTAATTCTTTCTTTCCTATTTGAATGTCTTATTTTTCTTGTAGAATTGCTCTGGCTAGGTCCAGTACTGTGTTGAATAGAAATGTTAAGAGTGGGCATACTGGCTTTGTTCCTAAGAGCTTTTAGCTTTGAGTGTGATATTATCACAGACATTTCATATATGACCTTTTTGATGTTAGGGTCATTTCTTTCTACTCCTAGTCTGTTTAGTTTTTTTTTTTAATATGAAAGGGTGTTGAATTTTTGTCAAGTGCTCTTTCTGCATCTGTTAAGATGATCATGTACTTTTAATCTTTTATTATGTTAATGTGGTGCATCATATTGATTTTTTTTTTAACATTGAACTATCCTTGCACTCTTGTGTTAAATCCCACTAGGTTATGGTGTATGAATTTGGTTTGCTACTATTTTGTTGAAGAGTTTAGCGTCTTTAACTCATCAGGGATATTGGCCTGTAGTTTTATTATCTTGTAGTGTTTTTATCTGGCTTTGGTAGCAGAGTAATGCTGGTTTCACAAATGAGTTTGGAAGTGTTACTTTTTAATTTTTTGGAGGGGTTTAAGAAAGATTGGTGTTAATTCTTTAAATGTTGGGAGAATTCAACAGTGAATCTGATTTCCAGCTTTTCTTTGTTTAGGGATTTTTGATTACTCGTTTAATCTCTTATTAGTTATACATTTGTTCAGATTTTCTGTTTCTTCATGATTCAGTCTTGGTCAGTTGTATGTTTCCAGGAATTTATGCATTTATTCTCGGTTATACAGTTTGGCATATAATTGCTCATATTAGTCTTTTTTTGAACTGTTTTATTTCTGTGGCCTCAATTGAAATGTCTCCTTTTTCATTTTTGATTTCATTTAAGTCTTCTCCTTTTTCTTATTTAGTCTTGCTAAAGCCTTATCAGTTTTGTTTACCTTTTATATTTTTTAATTTTTTTTTAACGTTTATTTATTTTTGAGACAGAGAGAGACAGAGCATGAATGGGGGGGGGGCAGAGAGAGAGGGAGAAACAGAATTGGAAACAGGCTCCAGGCTCTGAGCCATCAGCCCAGAGCCCGACACGGGGCTCGAACTCACGGACCGTGAGATCGTGACCTGAGCTGAAGTTGGACGCTTAACCGACTGCGCCACCCAGGCGCCCCATTGTTTACCTTTTAAAGAAAACAACTCTTAGCTTTGTTTTCTATTTTTCTATTCTCAATTTCATTGATTTACTCTCTAATCTTTGTTATTTCCTTTCTCCTACTAACTTTGGGCTTAATGTGTTTTTTCCTTAGTTTATTGAGGATCTAGAATTAGGTTGGTTGAAACTTCATTCTTTTTTTTAATGTTTATTTGTTTTGAGAGAGCAAGTGCAAACAGGGGAGGAGCAGAGACAGAGAGGGAGAGGGATTATCCCAAGCAAGTTCTCCACTTTCAGCAGGGACACAGAGGTTGATCCTATACTGGGATTGATCCTATGAATTGTGAGATTATGACCTGAGCCAAAATCAAGAGTTGGGTGCTTAACTGACTGAGCCACCCAGCGCCCTGAGATTTCCTTCTTTTTTAATGAAGGAATTTGTTGCTATAAATTTCTAATAATGCTTTTGATTTATCCAATAAGTTTCAGTGTGGTGTCTTCATTTTCTTTGTCCCAAGATATTTTCTAATTTCCCTTTTAATTTCTTATTTGACCCATTGGTTTTTATTTATTTTTTATTTTTTTTTATTAAAAAAAATTTTTTTTCAACGTTTTATTTATTTTTGGGACAGAGAGAGACAGAGCATGAATGGGGGAGGGGCAGAGAGAGAGGGAGACACAGAATCGGAAACAGGCTCCAGGCTCTGAGCCATCAGCCCAGAGCCTGACGCGGGGCTCGAACTCACGGACCGCGAGATCGTGACCTGGCTGAAGTCGGATGCTTAACCGACTGCGCCACCCAGGCGCCCCAACCCATTGGTTTTTAAAGAATATATTGTTTTTATGCATTTGAGAATTTCTCATTCTATTGATTTCTAGTTTTATTCCATTGTGGACAGAAAAAGACACTTGGTATGATTCTAATCTTTTAAAATCCTTGAGACCTGTTTTGTGACCTAACATATGATCTGTCCTGGAGAATGTTCCATGTGTGCTTGATAAGAATGTGTATTCTGCTATAGTTGGATGGAATATTTTGTGTATGTCTGCTCAGCACATTTGGTCTGTAGTGTTCAAGTTCTCTGTTTCCCTGTTGATCTTCTGTCTAGATGTTCAATCCATTCTCCAAAGTGGAATATTGAAATTTCCTATGTATTTCTCCTTTCAGTTTTGTAGTATTTGCTTTGTATATTTAGGTAATTTGTATATTTCCCTTGTGAATTGACCCCATTGTCAAGTAGGTTTTATCTGTGGGATGCAAAGATGTTTTAACATATACAAATCAATAAATGTGATATCCCATATTAATAGAATCAAGAATAAAAATCATCTGATCATCTCAGTAGATGCAGATAAGCTTTAACAAAACTCAATGCCATTTCATGATAAATTCTCCCAACAAATGGGGTATGCAAGGAACATACTTCATAAAATAAAGATCATATATGACAAAGCCATAGCTAACTTCATACTCAATGATGAAAGCTAAAAGCTTTTTCTCTAAAATCAGAAACAAGATAAGGGTACCCCCACCAATTATTCCTATTCAGCCAAGTATAGGAGTGCTACCCATAGCAACTAGGCAATAAAAAGAAATGAAAGGCGTACAAATTATAAAGGAAGAAGTAAAATTGTCTGCTTGCAGATGACGTGATTTTATATGTAGAAAACCCTACGAACTCAGCCAAAAACCTGTTAGAACTAATAAACAAAGTCAATAAAATTTCTGCTTAGAAAATCAACTTACAAAAATCGGTTGTCTTTCTATACACTAACAACAACATTTCTGAAAGAAATTAAGAAACAATTACACTTACAATAGTACGAAAAAAAAACCCAATAAAATACCAAGGAATAAATCTAACCAAGGAGATGAAAGATTTGTCCATTGAAAACTATAAGACATTAATGAAAGAAATTAAAAAAGACAGATTAATGGAAAGATCTCCCATCTTCATGGCTCATAATATTGTTAAAATGTCCATACCACCCAAAGCCATGTAGATATAGATTCAATGAAACCCCTATCAAAATTCCAGTGGCATTTTTCACAGAAATAGAAAAAAACTATCCTAAAATTCATATGGATCCACAAAAGACCCCGAATAGTCAAAGTAATCTTGAGAAAGAACAAAACTGAGGTTTCACAATTCCTGAATGAAAACTATACTACAAAGCTATAGTGATCAAAGCAGTATGGTACTGACATAAAAACAGGCACATTGACAAATGGAATAGAATCAATAGTTCAGAAATTGATCCATTCATATATGATCAACTAATATTTGGCAAGACAGCCAAGAATAATCAATGGGGAAAGGATAGTCTTTTCAATAAATGATGTTGGGAAAATTGCTATTTGCATGAAAAGAATGAAATTGGACCTCTATCTTAACTATACACAATAACTAGCTCAAAATGGATTAAAGACTGAAACTGTAACACTCTTAGAAGAAAACACATGGCAAAAGTTTCTTAGCAGTGGTCTTGGCAATGACTTCTTTGGATATGACACCATATGTATAAGAAATAAAAGCAAAAACCTAAACCAAAGAGGTAAAATATCTGCATACTGAAAACTACAGAAAGCTTATGAAAGAAATTGAAGAAGATGCAAAGAAATAGAAAAAAATTCCATGCTCATGGGTCGGAAGAACAAATATTGCTAAAATGTCAATACTACCCAAAGCAATTTACACATTCCATGCAGTCCCAATGAAAATTGCACAAGAATTCTTCTCAGAGCTAGAAAAAACTATCCTAAAATTTGTATGGAACTGGAAAAAAACCCAGAATAGCCAAAGTAATGTTGAAAGAAATCCAAAGCTGGAGGCATCACAATTCTGGACTTCAAGCTGTATTATAAAGCTGTAATCATCAAGACAGTATGGTGCTGGCATAAAAACAGACACATAGATCAATGGAACAGAGTAGAGAACCCAGAAATGGACCTACAAATGTATGGCCAACTAATCTTTGACAAAGCAGGGAAGAATACCCAATGGAAAAAAGACAGTCTCTTCAGCAAATGGTGTGGGGAAAACTGGACAGCGACATGTGGGAGAATGTACCTGGACCACTTTCTTACACCATACACAAAAATAAACTCAAAATGGATGAAAGACCTCAATGTGAGACAAGAAACCATCAAAATCCTAGAGGAGAAAACAGGCAACAACCTCTTTGACCTTGGCTGCAGCAACTTCTTACTTGACATGTCTCCAGAGGCAAGGGAAACAAAAGCAAAAATGAATTATTGGAACCTCATCAAGATAAAAAGCTTCTGCATACTGAAGGAAACAGTCAACAAAACAGGCAACCCCCCCCAGAATGGGAGAAGATATTTACAAAGGACATATCGATAAAAGGTTACTATTCGAAATCTATAAAGAACTTATCAAACTCAACACCCAAAAAACAAATAATCCAGTGAAGAAATGGGCAAAATACACAAACAAAAGATACTTTTCTTTTCTTAAACATTTTTTTAGTTTTTATTTATTTTTGAGACAGAGAGAGACATAGCATGAGAGGGGGAGGGGCAGAGAGAGAAGGAGACACAGAATCCGAAGCAGGCTCCAAGCTCTGAGCTGTCATTAGAGCCCAACGCGGGGCTCGAACCCATAGACCATAAGATCATGACCTGAGCCGAAGTCAGAAGTTCAACTGACTGAGCCACCCAGGTTCCCCAAGACACTTTTCTTTTTTTTTATTTTTTCAACGTTTATTTATTTTTGGGACAGAGAGAGACAGAGCATGAACGGGGGAGGGGCAGAGAGAGAGGGAGACACAGAATCGGAAACAGGCTCCGGGCTGTGAGCCATCAGCCCAGAGCCTGACGCGGGGCTCGAACTCACGGACCGCGAGATCGTGACCTGGCTGAAGTCGGACGCTTAACCGACTGCACCACCCAGGCGCCCCCCAAGACACTTTTCTAAAGAAGACATCCAGATGGCCAATAGACACATGAAAAGATGCTCAACATCACTCATCATCAGGGAAATACAAATCAAAACCACAATGAGATAATACTTCACACCTGTCAGAATGGCTAAAATTAACAACTCAGGAAACAACAGATGTTGGTGAGAATGTGGAGAAAAGAGAATCCTTTTGCATTGCTCATGGGAATGCAAATGATGCATCCACTCTGGAGAACAGTATGGAGGTTCCTCAAAAAATTAAAAATAGAACTACCTACAACCCAGCAATTGCACAACTGGTATTTATACAAGGGATACAGGTGTGCTGTTTCCAAGGGCACATGCACCCCAATGTTTACAGCAGTGCTATTGACAATAGCCAAATTATGGAATGAGCCCAAATGTTCATTGACTGATGAATAGATAAGAAGATGTGGTATTTATATACAATGGAAATATTACTCAATGATCAAAAAGAATGAAATGTTGCCATTTGCAATGATGTGGATGGAACTAGAATGCATTATGCTAAGAGAAATAAGTCAGTCAGAGAAAGGCAAATATCATATGATTTCACTCATATGTGGAATTTAAGAAATAAACAGATGAACACAAGGGAAGGGAAGGAAGGAAAAATAAGATAAAAACATAGAGGGAGGCAAATCATAAGACACTCTTTTTTTGTTTTGTTTTAATGTGTGCTTCTTTTATTATTTTTATGAAGATCATCTTTTTTATATGGTTAGAGGCCATTGGTTTTTCTTTTTTTTAACTTGTTTTATTTTGTATTTTTTAAAATTGACATCCAAATTAGTTAGCATATAGTGCAACAATGATTTCAGGAGTAGATTTCTTAGTGCCCCTTACCCGTTTAGCCCATCCCTTCCCCCACAACCCCTCCCGTAACCCTCAGTTTGTTCTCCATATTTATGAGTCTAATCATAAGAGACTCTTAAAGACAGAGAACAAACTGAGGGTTGCTGGAGGGATGATGGGTAGGCAGATGGGCTAAATGGGTGATGGGCATTAAGGAGGGCACTTGGGATGAGCACTGGGTATTACATGTAAGTAATAAATCAGTAAATTCTACTCCTGAAACCATTATTATGATATATGTTAACTAACTTGGTTTTACTAAAAAAATGCATTCTCCACATTTTTAACAGAAAAAAACCCCTTCTTTGTCAAAAAAAAAAAGAAAAGAAATAAGCAAAAATGAATAAAAGCACATCACAGCACCTGGGTGGCTCAGTCAGCTAAGCATCCGACTCTTGATTTTGGCTCAGGCCATGATCTCAAGGTTTCTGTGTTCGAGCCCCACATTGGGTTCCCTGCTGATAGTGCAGAGCCTGCTTGTGATTTTCTCTCTGTCTCTGTCTCTCTCTTTCCCTCTGTCCCACATTTGTGCTCAAAATAAATAAACTTAAAAAATTAAAAAAATAAATAAAGCAGGACTATATCAAACTAAAAACCTTCTGCACAGCAGAAGAAATAATCAACAAAATGAAGAAGCAATATATAAGATGGTAGAAAATGTTTGCAAATTATATGTCTGATAAGGGGTTAATTTCCAGAATATAAGGAACTCTTACATCTCAATAACCAAAAAACAAACAAACAAACAAACAAACAAACGAAAACCCAATCTGATTTAAAAATGAGCAGAGGACATGAATAAGGCATTTTCCAAAGAAAACATGCAAATGGCCAACAGGTACATGAAAATATGTGCAAAATCACTAATCATCAGAGAAATGCAAAAAACAAAATCACAATGAGATATCACCTAATATCTATTAGAATGGCCATTATAGAAACATACAGTTAACCTGGCTAGAGATTCTAAAGGCCTCTCGAACCACTTTTGTGCATGTGTCTTCTCTGGGCTTGTGTTTATAGATTCTTCATTAGAGGGATTTGCTGGTCCCTCCTCTACCCTGCCAGCATCTCATAATTTCTCACTCCCTCTCGTGTTTATTATGATGCCACTTAGCTCTTTTTTGTTCTCAACAGTTCTTGGGCATCTAGAATATGCCAGATCCCATCAAGAGGCAGGCAAAGCAGCGGTCAGTTCCTTGAGCAGCTCCTTGAAAAATCACGTTGGACACATGCTCTATTCTTCTCTACTCCTTGAGGAAGAGGTTGCCAAGCTGTACTGGCCTCTGTCTGTGATATTGCCAGTGCTCTGGAGCAACAACAAACCACACAGCTTTCTTGTTTGTTTTTTTTTTTAATTTTTTTTTTCAACGTTTATTTATTTTTGGGACAGAGAGAGACAGAGCATGAATGGGGGAGGGGCAGAGAGAGAGGGAGACACAGAATCGGAAACAGGCTCCAGGCTCTGAGCCATCAGCCCAGAGCCTGACGCGGGGCTCGAACTCACGGACCGCGAGATCGTGACCTGGCTGAAGTCGGATGCTTAACCGACTGCGCCACCCAGGCGCCCCTCAGCTTTCTTGTTTTTAGTGAGCTCCAGGCATCTAGAATGTACTGGGCTTTCCATTACAGCTCTTAGACAGGTGAGGCAGAAGCCAGTGTCTTGGGTAGCCCCTTGACCCCCAAAAAGTCAGAACATTGGAAATATGGTCCAATCTTTCCCTTTTCAAAAAGAAGCTGGGAATTTACTCTCAATCATGTAGCACTGTGTCAGGGAGGGACTAAGGCAAGAGTGTGCCACAAATTTTCCTACCAGCTTCAATGGTTTGTATTGCACTTGTGTGGGGCGTAGGGGCTTCTGACTTGGTTTCTGGATTTCTCACAAAAGGAATTGATTAATATATTGTTGAAAAATTCGTGTCTCCATGGGGGGAAGAAGGGTTTGTGGCTTCCTCTTCTGCCATATTGCTACTGTTACTCATTACTATCTTATTTTTCCAACCGTATTACTATTTCCTTTAGGTCATCTTTGCTAGCTAGGCCTCCGTTTCTTTATATCTAGGGCTTAGGCCTTGATCTCTCTTTCTCTCTTTTTCTATAATGACACTCTTCCCCAAGGTTAAAATATATAAACCAATGACTTGAGATAATATCTATGTGCTGATGACTCCTTAAGTTTATATTATTTGCCAGATACCTCTGCTGAACTCTGTCCTCAGATACCCCACTACCTTCCTATCATTTTCATTTGAATGTCCTATAGAAACCTCAAACTTAACATGACCTAAAAAGAACTCTTAGGTTTACCATCCATTGTTACCCTCCAAGTTTGTTCCTAATCAAGTGTTCCTCATCTAAGTGTTTTACCTCACTGTCCATCAGTTTCTCAAGTCTTGGAATGATTCTTCAGTTTTTTCCCCTTCAAACCCTAAAACCACCCAAACAGTAAATCTTGTTGAATCTTTCTCCAAATGTATCCCATATCTTTTCATTTCTCACTATTTCCACTATTAAAATGCCAATCTAGTTACTGTCCCCTCCTACATGAATTACTCCAAAGGCCCCGAACCCATATCCCTGCCTTCATTTTTGTCCCTCTACACAGAGTAGCTTTCAAAAGTATAAATGTGGTATATTATCCATTTGTTAAAACTCCTCTACCTTTAATTACTAAAATTACTGATCCCTGTCTGTCTCTCTGACCTCAACTCCTTCTACTCTTTTCTTACTCATCATAGCCTTTTTTTTTTTTTTTTTTTGGCCATCAGGCCCTCCCAGTTTCCTCTTGCTTTAGAGATTTGAATCTTCTAGATTGTCACCACTCTGCCTTCTTCCTCTTCTAATGAAGTCCTCTCCTCAGGAGACATCCCCTGACCATGCTAGCCAAAGCAGTTTATCTCTATCCTTATAATTTTTCCAACCATTGCTTGACCTATCTTCTTTATAGTGCTTAAGTAAAAACAATTAACTACTTTCTTTATATATTTATTATATATCAACAGAGTATAATACAAGCTCCTTGGGAACAGAACCTTGTCAGTCTTTGTAGGTACACAGAATATGTCTGGGCTACAATCAGTATGCAATCCATACTTGTCGACTAAGAAATAACAGTATAGAGGGAGCCTGATCTTGCACAAAGACCTCTGGTCAGTTGATTTGAGAAAAGGCAACCCAACAAAAGTATTCAAGGCAGATTTATTATTTGAATTCTTTGTAAAGTCCTGACCTCCATGAACATTAGTTAAGATTATACTGGGCCCAATGTTTTTTTGAATGAGATACATGACAGTTGAACAGAGTGAAATCGGAATTTGCTTTATGTAGCAATTTTTAGCCATTAAGGTACCCACATGTTCAACCAGTTTTCTTCTATTTTTATATATTAAATTGAGTGATCATAATAAAAACTTTGATGAAATATCAGATTGGACTGTGACTTAAGGGTAAAAAAAAGTATACAATCTTTAATACTATTCTGGTTTCTTATTTATTTATTAATTTTTTTTTAATTAATTTATTTTTGGGAGACAGAGAGACAGATGCAAGCAGTGGAGGGGCAGAGAGAGAGAGGGAGACACAGAATCTGAAGCAGGCTCCAGGCTCCAAGCTGTCAGCACATAGCCCGATACAGGGCTCAAACCCATGAAGTGCAGTATCATGACCTAGGCCAAAGTCAGATGCCTAACCGACTGAGCCACCCAGGCACCACAATACTGTTCTGGTTTCTAAGCTTTGTATTCTAATTGTCTGTAAGTTGGTCACTCGAATATAATCTGTATAGTGACTTATTTAACCAAAATATAGTAATAATACTAGACCCCACAATTACTTTGAGTGCTTTTATTATTAGCTTCATAAGGAATATGAGAAATTCTATTAAAATACAACAAAAGTATACATGCTAGCCCACAAGGCAAAAAAAAGAGGATACAAATATGTGCAAAAGATGTAGGAGCTGTCATTTAATTGCAGAAATGTATCCGCGTGACTGAAGTTCAAAAAAGGTTGACACTCAAACAAAGATGATATCAAGATGTCTCCTCCCTATGCTTGGAGCTAGATGTAGTACAAGGGAGGTCTAGAACATTGCTTGAGACAGATAATGTAAAATGAACAAATGATACCAAGAAATAACCACTCCCTAAGTCAGGCAGGGGAGGCATAGTTTAAAAATTCAGGCTCTGTTTTCAAATACCTGGGTTTTGGGTTTGCCATTTATTAGCTCTGTGAATTTGGGAAAATTATTTAATCTCTCTGTGCTCCAGTTTCCTCAACTGAAAAATGAAGATAATAACAGTACTATAGGTTGAGTACTTCATAGGAATAGTATTTCTTGGCTTGTTGCAAGGATTAAATGAGAATTAAATGCTACCTATTCATATTTTATTTGTGATTTTCAACCAGAATGAATAATCTTCAGAAGCAAAGTGAAAAGCTAGTAAGAAGAAATGTTTTCAAATGTGTTCAAGCTTTTGTGCCAAGGCAATATGTATCTCTAGGTACTAAGGGAAAAAAACAACTGACAAAATGTTACAGAAGTCAACGGTCATTTCTAGAGATTGCAGAAACTGAAGTATACAGATATGTAACTGCCACAGTTTTCAAAAGAGGAAAAATAGATCCTAGCAACTTTACGTGGTAATAATGAATGGTTTGTGAGTAATTAAAAAGGAAGCGATGGTAATCTATATCCTGGATAGAGGTAAGGCATCACCCTCTGGTGAGAAAAGTGAACTAACTGCCTGGGAGATATAAGACCCGCATTGTGGTGTTGATTTGCAAACAAGTCTTGGCAAGTCACTTAACCACCCAGCCTCTGGTGTTACCTTTGTAAAACTGCTTAACAGTTGATGTTGCGGGCCAATTTGGTCCAAGCCATGGCTCTGCTACTTACCAGCTCACTCAGGGGAGCTCCTAAAAATTCTCTGGGTTACAATTTCCTCAGCTCTAAAATGGAGAAAATGACAGTACCAACCTCACATTCTTTGTTATAAGGATTCAATAGGAATAAGCATGTGTATGTGTGTAAGGTGCCTGGGTGGCTCAGTTGGTTGAGCATCTGACTCTTGATTTCAGCTCAGGTTGTACATGTGGTACATATGTACACATATATATGTATGTGACAGCATACCTGTCACGGAGTAGGTAGTCAATAAATGTGGTTTTTAAATCATTCCATCATGTCTAATTACCCTCATTTACTTTGCTGACTGGGTCTCTGGCAAGGCCTACCTGGTTCTCTGCCTCTCTAAGTGCCTCTTTCCTTGTCTCCCCTCAATTAAAGCTTCTTGGCTTTTCTGTCTTCCCTGCTCAGGCTCAGCACAGCCTTGGGCTCCAGAACCAGTCCAACTATAAACAAGGGAATGTGAAGAGGGCTACTTCAATGTTCACCTTCCTGTGTCTGGCATTCAGGTTCTCTGATGCAGCTGAGTACAGAAAATGGGCTTTATAGGAGGGGCAGATGTGAGTAACACAGAGAGGAGACTGGATCTCCCACGGGTGGAGAAGATGTTGGCTAGGTAGATACAGTGACAAGTGATTGGGAAGGTGTCCATAGCCAGAGAGGACAGTGACCAGCAATAGTTCTGGTGCAGCAGAGAGAATAGGTTCCAATATATGGACAGAGATAATAGGAAATCTACAAGTAGATTTTACAGAAACACAGGAAAACTGCAGCCAGATTAGACTGCTTCATATGAAGTTTACTTGTCTGTGTTTGAGCTTTGGACACCACCTAGATGACTAGATTTTTCTAAGATTAAGCTCTTCAGCCCCAGACTATACCCATATCATAGGACAGAAAGATTTCTGTACGACTCTTCCTACCAAGTTTAGAATGCCTTGCGCCTGACTGAGTGCTCTCTCACTGTGATTTATGAGAAAACTCCCAGTTGTCACAAGTTGATATATTAGGTAACGGAGCCTAAATTTTAAAATGACTTATAAACTTGAAGATTAATTGAAGCTATTCTGATGAGCTTTAACAAGAATCAAACTAATAAAAAAAACAAATTAAAATATGAAATATGTAATAGGAACCTATGGTTTGTGAGAAAAAGACCTAGGACACATAGCCACCTGGAAGCTGAGTATAAATTAGTAGTGTGACATGGCAGCAAAAATGTATATATGTGCTTGGGCTGCATGGCTAGAATCAGTTTGCAGAGCAAGGGATGTGACAGCCTGGCTGGCCCTGTGCTCAGCTAAGCCATTTGCAGCATGGTGCTCCGTTCTAGGCTTCAGACTTTCACAGAGATCTTGGAAAGCTGCAGTGTTTTGGGATAGCAAGGGAGTGGGGATTGTGGGGAGGGCTTTACCAAACCATTGACTCTGACATTTCTGGAAGCCAAACCATATGGGAATATAGCTACCTCTCTTCAAATACATGAAGGAGAGGTCTCTGGAGTTCTAAATTAAAGCAACCATAAAATAGAATGGAGGTATGAAGGTTTTGGCAAGCTGAAGGGAAAGGGAGAATGCCTTATCAATGTGACTTTTAAGTAGTGAACTCGTCCTCTCCAGTAGAAGTGTGTAAAGAGAGGCTGGATGGTCATCTTCCAAACACCTGCATTGACACAGTGTTTGAGCCAGATGACCTCTAAGGTCTTTGCTGGTTTTAAGATACTGTGTGGTTTGGGCTATGTTACTTAGTCTTTTTGAACATCAGTTTCTTATATAAAATACCGATATGAATAGTACCCATTTTCGTGTGGTTGTTATGCAAATTAAATGGAATATTTGGTGTGAAATATCTAGCATAGTGCCTGACCCCTAGTAAGTTCTCAATGTATGAGTTATGAGTATTTAAGTTACCTAATGAATTATTGACAGACAGAATAAATCAAATGTCCTAATCACTATTTCTACCTTACCTGTTCTCCATCTATAGCATGTTTTTGGTCTTTTACCTTCATTTTTTTTTATAGTTTTACTTATTGTTTAATTGCCTATAAGGATTTAGCAATCTCTTTCGGCAGGCAGGATATGAACTGAAAATTGAATACAGCAAGACCAAAGGCCATTTTAATTTAGGACCTGAATATTATTTCCAAGGCTATTATATTAAACAATATTTTGGCATATCAATAGATAGAACTTACTTTTCTCTTGTGTCAGTGTGATTATTGAGACTAAACTCCTGTGATAGAAGATGTGCAGACTCCAGGCTGCAATCATTCCATTACCTATACACAGATTGGGATCCCCTGGGCCTTTCCTGAAGTCAGGGTGCCAGAATGACCCTAAGGACCTGACTTCGAGCAAAGTTCTTGAAGGAGAAAGCAACAACCCTGACTTCAAGATTTTTGAAGAATGTTTTCCCCCTGAAGCCAACTGATTATTTCATTATGATAGCAGACAGTTCATCTAAAATCCATTTAAACAATTTATTGGGGGGCACACTATAGTATTTGGCAATGGTATTTGCTTATTTAATGGTGATAAAATGAAAGATTGGCAATAGAAAAAACTGCTGGACTTGAGAGCTAGAAATGTAAGAACAAACACCTTGCAAAAAGTTGCTAAAAAACAAAGGTATGTGACTCATGGAGACAGTAACTTAAACATGGCTCCCCTACTTTGGTCTCAATAATTCAATGAATGTGCATGTAAACACTAGAATATGTGTGCATTTGTGTGTTTTAGGATCTTATATCACACGTTTTATTGGTATCAAGTATTACCAAGTCAGTCTGATTAAATATTGGAAATCAAAAATGTAAGACTAATTTCCCATCCATCCCAGTGCACCTGAGAAAACAGGCATTACCTTTTTTTGGTGATTGCTGACAGTCCGGACTCTTGGGGTAGAGTAAGTCACTCAACATCTTTGTGATTGTTTGCCCACCTACTCAGATGGTGGTCTCAATTATTGCTTTCTCAAAAGGAGAATGATTCTATGTTAAAGCATGTAAGGCTTTTGTAAAATATGTGTGATAATACCAGGATCAGTAAAATTAGACTAAATAATTATGTGTGCGTTTGTGGTGCTGACAGTATTTTTGATGCAGGAGTGCAGAAAAATGGCAATTCAAAATTGAAACACTGACACATGACTATGAATTTACAAGTGAAAATGTGACTTTTTACTTCCCAAATATATCATCTAAGTGACCAATAATTTTTCAAGATGTAAATAGTGTTTTATACATATATAAATTTAAAGATTTATACTTGAAAAATTACGGTAAGAGATGTACAACACAAGATTTGCCATTTTAGCTCTTTTGAAGTGTGCAGATCTGTGACATTACATACATTCACTTTGTTGTTGCAGCCATCATGGCCATTCATCCACAGAATATTTTCATCTTACAAAACTGAAACTTGCTAAACAATAAGATTTAAAAATTACTTTGAAAATAATCTTATCTTTTACCCATAAAGCACTTTTGATATTGTAAAGACATAGTATCTATTTTATCATACTTGCATCAACAATCTTTTAAGAAAGATGGGGACTCAAGTGTCTCTGAGTGCTTGGTAGCTTTGCTGGCTCTCGCTCTTCCCATTAATTGGAAAGTCAGGACTGGAACTGAGGACATCTGGCTTCCTGTGCAGTAATTTTCCTTCTTAATCCCTTAATAATAAAAATGAACTCATCGTTGTTTTCGCCTGTACTCAAGTAACTGGGCTCATTTTTCCTTGATTATGCTAACCCATTGTAAACTTTGTATTGCCCTCCAGGTTCTCTTTTTAATCCCCATTGTTCGAGGTTTGTGGGTTTTTTTCTTTTTCTGATGGGATCATATTACGTTCCCTTTAATTGAGATTCTTTATGCTTTCAATGATATATGGAGAAACTCATGTTAAAGCGAACCTGGATCTTGAGAACATGATGCTAAGTGAACTAATCCAGTCACAAAAAGACATATACTGCATGATTCCACATACATGAGCTATCTAAAATAGTGAAACTCATAGAATGAAAGGGTAGATGCCAGGGGCTGATGGCAGGGCAGGGAGCTGGGCAGTTGTTGGGCGTGAATAGAGTTCCAGTTTTGCAAGATGAAAAAGTTCTGGAGATCTGCTGTACAACAGTGTGAATAAAATTAACACCATTGAACTGTACAACTTAAATGTGGTTAACAGGTGGAAAGTTTTATGTCACGTGAGCATGTATTTGTTACCACAGTTGGTGGGAGACAATTTGCCCAGTCAGATCAGGTCTTATGGTTTTGGACATAAGCGGCTGGAGGTTAACTCTGCAGTTTCCCAGACTGTTATAATTCTTTGAGTCTCTAACATGAAGAAACAGCATCTTCTTTAGCTTTGCTTCTGGCTATGAGACTAATAATCTTGTTTTTTCCTCATTTCATTCATGATTTCACTGATTGGAGATGGCCAAGTCACATTACCTTCTTAGGTCTCTGTGGTATCAGACTAATGTACTTTGTTGTCTTTAATATCCTGCTGGTAAGGATTAATGAAATAATAGATGACAAGCTTTAAAATTCTTTCTATTGGAAACATCTTCCTGGGTTTGTAAAACAGGTTAGGATTCACATTGCACAGAGTTACCTACCAAGGAAAATTTCTCTTCTTGGATGGAGTGAGTGGCACCATACTACAAATTGGACAAGATCAGGATTCATTCTTCTAGAAATTACATACTAAACAACATATCCCAAACTGTTCTTGGAGCTAGAAATGGAAGTAAACAAGCTAAGTCAGGAAATTCCATTCAGTAGTAGGAGGGAAGGAGACCCTTTGAAAGAACTGGCAAGCAACTGTAAGTTGTAAAGTAAAATGTACATGTTTATTTGAGGTCTTAGTGATTATAATCTGGGAGACAGAATCAACCAAAATCAAAAACGTGCTGGAGAAAGACAAGGAAGGCTAGAGTTTTTAAAGAGGAAAGAGGGGATTTGCATAAGTTGTTTTGAAGAAAAGGTGATTGGTACTGGCTTATCTACAGTTACATTAGTCTATGTGTGATTGGTTGCTGGGGCTGGTGTTAGGCAGAAAGTCCATTTATGCCCATTATATCAAAAGTATGTGCCTTGGCTTTTAGCTGAATTCAGAAAAAAGATAATCAATTCCAAGAATTTGAGACAAAAGATGTGCATGAGTCCCACCTCCTCAGTGTCCTCTCAGCTCCATTTAAAAGAACTCTCTTAGCAATAGTTACTCCATTTTATTTTCTTCATTGTTAGAATTTACCTAAATCAGAGGATAATGTTGAATTTTATTGAAATATCTGAGCTGTAGGTGAAAAAGTCCTCTTGGAAGATTTTATTTGTTTTTCATATTAAAAGGTACAGCATGGGCACAGTGGTTGGGGCCCCATCACATGCTCCCATAAGCACTCTTAGGTCATTATCCACATGGCTTGGGCCCTGAATAACCAATTAAAGACTGAAATTTCCACTCTCTTAGTTTCAAATATCCAGTTGAAGGCCTGGACTTTTCATCTTTCTCAGGGATGTTCTTGTGGACTAACTTTCTGATCTTCATGCTGGAAAGTGGGACAAGGGAGGGAGGCCATGGCTGAGGTGCTCATCCCAGAAGGCTCTCCGCCAGCCTTTAACCTTGTTCCCTACGCGGCCTCTGTTTTTTTAGTCTCCTTCCAGACCTGGGGACAACCGCTTGCAATCGTATTACACTCTTTATTTTTCTGCATCTTCAGTTTCAGGCCCTGACGGGAGTAATATCAAAAGAAAGCATCTGCTCTTTTTGCTTGGCCCTTTTAGAAGCTGTCCATCTGGTTGGAGAACGCTTACTGAGTTCTGGGGTCACCCTGCTGAAAGAAGTTGTTTCAAAGGTGATGGAAAGGCAGTTGTTGGTTTTTTTCCTTATGTTTGATTCCAAAAGTGTAACCTGACTCATCTTCAGTAGGCTGGAAAGCTCTCACGCAGTTCTGGGAGGTTTAGGTAAAAGTCCTACAGCAGTATGTTTGTAGAACAAGATTGTGTAGTAATAGCTGCCATTTATCAAAGGCCTGCCTTTTGGCAGTCTCTTATGTATACTAACTCTAATCTTTATAATAACCCTGTGCAGTCAATATTATTCCCATTTTACAGGGGTGCAAACAGAGATTAAACGCTTGGGTTCACAGAAGTATCAGCTGATGAAGACAGTGCTGTCAAATTTCCAAGTTCAAGTGTTCTGTTCTTTTCTTTTTTAAAATTAGGTTTTGTATCCTGAATAAAACTTTTAGGTCTTATGTAGCAGTCCCCATTATTTGTTCAGAATTTTTTTCATTGATAAATGATATTTTTCTGTGTTGTTCTGTTTTAAGTAAAGAGCATATTTGAACACATTTAAAGGCAATCAATATTTGTGTATTTTTAAAAAAAAATTTTTTTAATGTTTATTTATTTTTGAGACAGAGAGAGACAGAGCATGAATGGGGGAGGGGCAGAGAGAGAGGGAGACACAGAATCGGAAGCAGGCTCCAGGCTCTGAGCCATCAGCCCAGAGCCTGACGCGGGGCTCGAACCCACGAGCCGTGAGATCGTGACCTGAGCCGAAGTCGGACGCTCAACCGACTGAGCCACCCAGGCGCCCCAATATTCGTGTATTTTAATGTTTTACTTTCTTGTTGGGCTCTAACTTTAAAAAAAGGACCTAGACATTTTCTTAAATCCTTAAACAAGTAAAGCACCAAACCTAATGGAATTAAATTCAGCACGAGTAAGATTAAAAGTTTGCTTTATGGCCAAATTGTGTTTTTTCTTTACACTCTATCCCTGGCTGCAAATGTCATCATACCATTTTCTATCAGATGAGAAATAGCAAATGTTATAAATGAGAAAAATGTTCAGTGCAGCTACATCAGCCTCACAAGTGCCTAAGTGGAACTTTAAATCCAGTGTTATATTCGAAAGGACATTGCTGCGTAGTGCAGCTTGGAAAGCCTCTCAATGGGTGATGCATTGGTCCTTGACCCTGAGAGATGGCATTTTGATTTTGATTGCTTTTTTTATGGTGAGTTTAGAACCTTTCCTAGAATATTGCTTTCAGGGGATTCTTCTTGGCTAATGTTTGGGCAAAAATCATTTTTATTCCAGCTGAAAGTCATCTTTTTTATCAGAATTCAGAGTAGAATATGACAAAGCTTTGGCCCCCATCTACTTAAAACGGTTTGATTTCACTGTAATATTTTCTGACAGTCATAACAAATGTATTTTCCCAAACCTTAAGACAATATTTTAATAGAAAATTAAATGAAAGAAATAAACTTTGCTAGATATTTCCCATTTCCATTAAAAAAAAAAAAAGAAACCTATGGAAACAACATTTAATGGTTACTTTCTATATTCTAGGCCATGTGTTAGATACTTAGCCAAATATTGGCTAACAGTTCCATGTAATGAATTCATGGGGTTATTATTTTTTTATTATAGAATTTGTTTCTTTATGGTGGATACCATGATTAATTTTAACTATTTTGAACAAAATTTTATTTTTATTTTTTCCTTTGTTTCGTGTTATTTATTTATTTATTTATTTATTTTCAACTTATTTTTAATTTTTTAATTTACATCCAAGTTAGTTAGCATATAGTGCAATAATGATTTCAGGAGAAGAATCTTGTGATTCATCCCCTACATATAACACCCAGTGCTCATCCCAACAAGTGTCTTCCCCAATGCCCCTTGCCCATTTAACCCATCCCCCCACCCATAACCCCTCCAGCAACCCTTAGTTGTTCTCTATATTTAAGAGTCTCTTATGTTTTGTCCTTTCCCTATTTTTATATTATTTTTGCTTCCCTTCCTTATGTTCATCTGTTTTGTATCTTAAATTCCTCATATGAGTCAAGTCGTATGATTGAACAAAAGTTTACAAAGGACCATACTTTCCTTTTTTGGTCTTCTATTAATGACTAATATAAGTTAGTCATTTTATGATAACAGGATAATTATTAGCATCGGTTTTTGAACTACGTACCATACAGAGATATTTGGAAGAAGCTATTGGTATGCGCACAGCTGTTTGCGCACACACTGGACTAGACATCTGGGTTTTTTTGTGTTTGAATATTACAGTTTTTAAAATTTAAAAAAATTTAAAAATTGTGGTAAAAGGCACACAGCATAAAATTTACCATTTTAACCATTTTTAAATATAGAGTTCTATAGCATTAAGTACATTCACATTGTTGTGCAGCCATCACCACCATCCATTTCCAGAACTTTCTCTTCTTCCTTAACTAAAACCCATTAACACAACTATCCATTCCTCCCTCTCCTACCCTTCCCTAGACACTACCATTCATCTTACAGTCTCTATGAATTTGACTACTCTAGGCAGTTCACATACGTGGACTCATGTAATATTTGGCCTCTTGTGAATGGCTTATTTCACTTAGCATAATGTTTAAGGTTCATCCAAGTTGTAGCACAACTCAAAATTTCTTTCCATTTTAAGGCTGAACAACACTGCATTGTATGTATAGACCACATTTTGTTTATCTGTTCTTTTGCTCGTAGACACTTATGTTGTGTCCACCTTTTGGCTATTGTGAATCAGGCTGCTGCAAACATGGTTGCACCAACACCTGCTCAAGTTCCTCTTTTGCTGTATTTGTGGACATGTCCAGAAGTGGAATTGTTAGATCATATGGTAGTTCTATGTGTAACTTTTTGAGTAATGTGATTGTTATAGTTTTGATCTCTTCTTTTGCTGCCATTTCTTTGGACTTTTAGTGTGCTTGTCTTTAGAAACATTTTCCTACCTAATTATACCTCTTTATTTGCTGTTTATTTTCTCTTAGTTGAAGAGGGACTTAGCTAAGTTGATTGTACTTAGAATAGAAGTAAATAGGACTCTGAGGGACATTTAATTAAGTTCATCAGCTTTAGTATATAAATGTTATCACATCTACTTTAACACTAAAAGGTCCTTTTATATATACTTTTAATGTATTTAATTGCAAGTGTAGTTGATGGTGTTTTAGATAATTAAGATATAGGAGTTGTGACTTCTAGATAAGCAAGATATTATAGTTATTTGAGTTAAGATTCCTTAACTAGATATTAACTGTGTGTATTCTAGTAATGAACCAAACATTGGATGCTATCCATAGCAGAATTTTGGGGGCAAAAACTCATCAATTATTGTTACAGATGCTTATTATGTATCTGTGTCAGCCTCTAAGCACAGTTTCAGATTAGCGTGTAGAAGTAGTCTAGATCTTGAATATAACATGTAAAAATAAGCCTTGTGCACCTGCCAAAACAAAACAAAACAAAACAAAACAAGACATAATTTACTGATCTTACAAATGACTTTAAGAATAGCCAATAATTTCACTAAAAATAAATAAATGCCAATAAACAATATGGCTACATGGAAAGGGGATATGTTATGACTATGAAATATTAAATCTTTAGCTATGATATTTGCAAATCATCCTAAGATAATTTCTCGATGGTGTGAGATATTTACTTTACTTCTGCAGCATTTCAGCAAATTGGCTTCCCTGACTTCTTTCATTTTTCAGGCAAGCCAAGCTACCCACCCAGCACTAAGCCACCTAACTAACACTCCAATCCCAATCAGGACCTTTACCTTGGATCCTGGTTTTTTGTCATCCTTCCCACTTGTGCTCTGGGTCCATGTTTCCATTCAAAGTCTATTTGAATTCTGACCCATTAGGCTTGTCTCCCATTTCTACTTGTCTCTCACACTTGATGACAGGGAAAAAATAGACCCCTGGAAAATAAAATAGGAAGAATTATTTACATTAGAAACTTCATCAACACCAAATCCAAAATGGAAAAGACTTTTTTGTCCTGAAATGGAGAAGCTACTCTATTGAGGATTAGTAGTAGGAAATCAGTATACCCTTCCTCCTCCTTCTCTTTCTCTCCCTCCATGTCTTTCATTTACCCAATGACCTTATAAAACTTATTAGACACTGCTGGTTTCTATGCCCTTGAGTAGCTCATAGATTCCTGTAGGAAACACACATGTCAAAAATAACAAAGCAAGAAATAACAGGTATTGGCAAGGATGTGAAGAAAGGAGAACACTCTTGCATTGTTGGTGGGAATGCAAACTGGTGTAGCCACTCTGGAGAACAGTATGGAGGTTCCTGAAGAAACTGAAAATACAACTACCCAGGATCCAGCAATTGCACTATTTTACCCAAAGGATACAAGAACACAGATTTGAATGGGTACATGTACCTCAATGTTTATAGTGGCATTCTCAACAATAGCCAAATTATGGACAGAACCCAAGTGTCCATCAACTGTTGAATGGATAAAGATGTGGTATATGCAATGGAATATTACTCAGCCATCAAAAAGAATGAAATCTTTTTTTTTTACAATGTCATTTTATTTTTATTTTTTTCAATATATGAAATTTATTGTCAAGTTGGTTTCCATACAACACCCAGTGCTCATCCCAAAAGGTGCCCTCCTCACTACCCATCACCCACCCTCCCCTCCCTCCCACCCCCATCAACCCTCAGTTTGTTCTCAGTTTTTAAGAGTCTCTTATGCTTTGGCTCTCTCCCACCCTAACATCTTTTTTTTTCCCTTCCCCTCCCCCATGGGTTTCTGTTAAGTTTCTCAGGATCCACATAAGAGTGAAAACATGTGGTATCTGTCTTTCTCTGTATGGCTTATTTCACTTAGCATAACACTCTCCAGTTCCATCCACGTTGCTACAAAGGGCCATATTTCATTCTTTCTCATTGCCACATAGTACTCCATTGTGTATATAAACCACAATTTCTTTATCCATTCATCAGTTGATGGACATTCAGGCTAAAAAGAATGAAATCTTGACACTTGCCATTCACAATGATGTGGATGGAGCTAGAATGTATTATGCTAAATGAAGTAAGTCAATCAGAGAAAGATAAATACCATATGATTTCACTCATATGTGGAATTTAATAAATAAAACAGATGAATATATGGGAAGTTGGGGAAGAGAAGAGAAGGAGACAAACCACATATCTTAATGATAGAGAACAAACTATGGGTTGACAGAGGAAGGTGGGTAGGAGATGGACTCGATGGGTACTAAGGGGCACTTGTGATGAGCAGTGGGTGTTCTATGGAAGTGATGAATCACTGAATTCTACTCTTGAAACCAATACTGCACTGTATGTTAAGTAACTAAAATTTAAATAAAAAGAATAAAGATCTATAGTATCTCACAGAGGCCAATGATTTTAGGGAAAAATATGTAAAAATACAAAAAATAAAAATACAGTATGATTAGAACCAAAGTAGAGATCTGCCATGTATAAGCAGTAGGAGGAGTGGACAGAGAAGATTTACCGTAAGAGGCAATGCTGAGGTTATGTCTCAAGGAATTCGTTTTCTTGGTAGAAAAGGAAACCCAGGACAATTCCAGGCAGAAGGGTCAGTATGTGCAAAAACCATCAAGGTGTCAAGTAATAAGGCACATTCATGGAATCGTTAGTTGTCAGACACAAGGAGACATTTGGAGATGATGTAGAGTAGGTAAGGAGTCGATAAGAATTAGAGGAGAATGAGGCATTTTCAGCGGGAGCTGAAAAAGAAACATTCTGGCACCTATGCTTAGGGAACAATTCTATATTTAAATATGAAATGCCAAATAAGACTTCATATTAGAACAGCTATAAGTCTGGGGAATCCTATATCACTGCATTCTTTGATTTTTGGAACTGGGACCACTCAGTTCCACTCACTGTATAGGCTCCAGGCAATTCATCTAAGACTTTGGGGACTGGAGATAATCTCTCCCAACAGATTGGTTGCTTAACGTTAATTTAACTTCATTTCCCTGTGCATTAATTTCTCAATATAAAAGAGGCTTTAGATTGGCTTCTCAATCAAATTGGTGATCTCACTCTGACATTTGGTACAAGGTTCAAATGGGCTTCTTAATACGGAATCCTAGAGTTAGCTTGGCTAACTCTTCGGGACTCTAATTGTTATAACCTGACAGAGAGGGAAACATAACACATTCTCTGGTAGGACAGGATGTCTGGCAAGAGAAAGGCAAATGCTATATGTGATAGAGTCATTCCTGTGCCCTTAAAGGGAAGAACAAAAAAGTAGGCATAGAAAGAAGGAAGGAATTCCTCCCCTCAAATAATATCTGCTCAGGTTTCCATAGGACTTGAGTTTTGTCTTTCCACATGATCCTCCAGAGGACTTAAATTATACCTTGAATCATGGTTCCCATATCAATCCTGCCATCAAGTTGGACACCAGGATACTGCCTTCATCTTGGCTTTCTTTTCTTGCCTCCTATTTAAGGTTCCCCTAATTGCCTTTTGGGTTTGTCTCAGCTTTATAACCTGTCAGCAAAGCCTAACAGCCAAGTATTGTTCATAATGTGTAATTTTACTCAGTCTTTCTAAGCTCTTATTCCTGTTGAGGGAAGATCATGGTATGTGCGATTCATTGTGTGTGAAAAAATGGTTTCCTCTGGCTAGTTGTCATTTAACTTTTCTGGTACTCAGAGTTCTTGTTTTTAAAATCTGAGGATTGGACTAGATGATCCTAGGATCCAGGAGGCTATCTTATCTAATGACTCCATAGTATGTTGAAATATTGGCCCCTGTTCTTCATCTTCCCACTCATCCACATGACATAGCCTCATTATGAGCAGAGGATACTTTCCTACTCCTTGATTTTGGAATTGGCCATGTGACTTGCTGAGAATAGACAAGAAGGTACAGTATGCTAGTTCTGAACCTAGTCCTTAAATATGCCTCTCTCCTGCACTTCTGCCATAATTATGAGAGTAGCTTCTCTGGGTAGCCTGCCAGTCCCAAGAAGAGGATGAGAGAGATGTGGAGCAGAGCCACCACACAAGCCACTGCTTCCTCATGTGAAGCCTTCTTGGCCACTTCAAACTTTTAAACAAGAAGTGAGTGTTTATTGTTGTCTGCCACTGAGGTTTTGGTTTATTAAATAGCATTATTATTGGAATACCTAACTGATTCAGCCTATGTGGCTGTAGTGTTTTCATATAGTAGACTTGATAAATATTGATTGAATGATTCTGTTATTGAGAATTGTCTTATTGTTTTTGCATGAACCACAATGGTCAATATAAAATTGCCCTTAATTATACATAGAATCCATCTAAACTGCACTGATTAGGGATTCTTAAAAAACACTTTTCTGTAAGAGAAAGTGGAGTAGCAGTTATTGAGTGCTATACCTTTCAGACATTTCTTAAAGTACTTTTACCCTTGCAACTACACTCAACTGCACCCCTAGTCAGTACCTGTCTGTCATCAGTCCTTAGAGACACTACTCCACGCTCCCTGCAGAAGCTTCTCAAATGACTATGTAATTTCTCTAGCTGGTTGTATTGGGCCATCCTGACCTAGATCATTTGGGGGAGAAAAGAGCAGCTGCTGAAGAGATGAAGGTTTTTAATGAGACTCTTTTCACTGGAGTTTTTACAAATTAGGTCAGTTATAATCTGATAAAAGCAGGAGATAGTCTAGTGGATAATTAGGAAATTGCACTGAGATATAGGACAGCCTCTTCAAAATGACTTTTAATGTCTAGATGAGTTTTTCTGGAGCAAGCTGCAATGCTGAGAAATCCCGAGTTCAGAAGTTACTGTGGTATAAGGAGAATGGATCTTAGGTATCATGGACAGGAGAGACCTCTTGATCCTGAGTACCATATAAGGCTAAGTATCTGAGAAAAGAGGCACCTAATCCTTTGAAGGATCCTTCAGAGAGAACCAGGTAATGTCATGAGCCTTTTAGCAATAAGGATGCAGACTCAGACGATAAGAAATTGACCCAAATTCTTTCTACTATCCACTGACACTCTGGTTATTTTTGCCATGCTAATAAAGTATGTTTTTAAAATTGACCATCTGCAATAACCTGTGCATTGTACTAAGAGATGGAAAGATTATTGGTTCTTTTTGAAACTACATCTATTACTAGTAGAAAGTGCCATTTCTTGAGTTCTTATTTTGAACTAGATAATTTTATCTGTGTTATTTCATTTGATTTTCATAATTTTACTGTAAGGATGATAGTATTATTACCATGTTTCAGATGAGGAAGTAAAGCCCAGAGAAAAGAAGTAACGTTTCTTCTTGTTCACAGGACCAGAAATATAAAACATAGGCTTTTAGGAGATTTGAGGGAGTTTTTCTCAGGATAACAGGGATAGAAAAATGATATGTGGTAGATGATATCAGTACATGTGGCATAATATTGGCTAGGAGAGCAAGGCCTTGGCATGAAGGGTGTAGACGACAGAGCTCAACCTTTTTCTATAAAGGGCTTTGAGGGCCATATGGTCTCTTTTGCAATTACTCTGCCAGTAACATGAAAACAGTCATAGAAATTTGTAAACTAATGGGCATGGGTGTGTTCCAATAAAACCATATATGAACACTCAAATTCAGATTTCTTAATTTTAATGTCCTCTTTTATTATTCTTTTGCCTTTTTTTAACCATTTAAAAATATAAAGGTATTCTTGGCATGCAGACTGTACAAAAACAGGTAGCAGACTAAATTTGTCCTGTGGTCTGTAGTTTGCTGACCCCTGGTCTGGTGTCCAGCAGTACGTATGTATCCATATGTATAAGTTTTCATTATTTATTGTAGCAGGAAATGGGAACAACACTGTCACCGAATACTGGTTAAACAGAGAAATCTGTGGAAACCTCATTTTGTAGCCGTCTCAAAAGCAGTGGAAGATTGGAATGTTCAGCATGTTATGTCCCCCAGAATCATCTTTGACCTTTACTAAAAGCCTTGATGAGAACTTTGGGATTTTCTTAACCTTTCTGTACTTCAGTTTTCTCCTCTGGATAATGTGGGCAATAAGAATACACTCTCTAAGTCAGGTTCCCTGAAACCATCCCAGGTTCAGTAATTCACTAAGAGGAATCAGAGGACTCATCATTTGGTTATATTCACAGCTGTGACTTACTGTGGTTGAAAGGATACAAACCAAAATCAGGAAAGGGAGAAGGCACGTGGGACCAAGCTAGGAAACCAGGTGTAAGCTTCCATTGGTTCTCTCTCTCCATGTGCCTTTTCCCTTTCCTGATTTTGGTTTGTATCCTTTCAACCATAGTAAGTCCCACAAGACATGCATAATTCTTTCAGCAATGAGTTAAGACAACACATGTGAGATGTTGTCAACCAGGGAAGAGCATTAGAGATTCAGGGTTTTTACTGGGCGCTGATCACATAGGCACCCTCTGTCTGGCATGTGTCAAATTCCAGATACCCAGAAGGAAAGCAGATGTTCAGGGTATCATTCACACAGATAGTTTAGGCATAGTGAACTATTCCTGTCATTTCCGGAAATGGTAGAAAACTCCCTGAAACCCAATTCCTAGATGCCAGCTAAGAGAGAAAGTTGTAAGTAGGCCTTTCAAAGGATAGTAATGGGGCCTGTTAACTCTTTATTGCGTACTTTCCCAAAGTGGTGAGGATTACATATGAGTTAACATATTGTCAACATATTGTGCTTAAATAATGCTTGGCAGAGAATGAACCCGCGCCCCCCCCCCCCCCGAAAAAAAAACTGTACATATCACTCTCAGAAGATTAACCAGGAGACAAGAAGGCCTAATTAGAAGGTGTCCTAGGGTTGCAGATAGGGCACATTCTTTCATGGATATATTTTTGTGGTGTGAATCATTATACACTCATATAAACATATGGGAAAGTGTAGTTAATTTTACCTCTTAAACTATAGCAATTAAGAATATGCCTTTCCCCAGTAATCTATTCAGTGTTATGCCTTATAGGCCAAACAGATACTTAGAGAGGTCCACACACCAGAGACAATGTCATCCTTCTGTTCACTCTCCTTCTGGTAGTGGAGGATGCTGTTGCTCATGAACTCCTGAAGATTTGAAGAGTTGTTTGAAATTAACAAAGAAGAAATTTTGTTGTAAGTTTCCACTGAAGGACTGGAGGGGATATCCAAATCATTGTACAATAGTAAGTGACAAGGTTACCTCTGTGGACTGTTCTGTATGGCTTTCTCTCTACTAAGGATGCCCGAATGCAGAATGGTTCTTCTATTGGTTTAGTCATTGTATTACTCACAATTGGTACCAAGAAAGGATGATAAATGTGCTATCAGTTTGTACGAAGGAGCAAGTCATTACTTTGTTTTGTGCTGCAGAAACCCCAGTGATCATAAATTGATTCATTAAAGGCCTAAGATGTCAGAGTTCCTCTTTTATTCTGTTGAGATACTGTTAATCCTCAATTACCCGCCAGTGCATTTTCCACTTTATGGCTAATTTAGATGCTAATTTTTAACACTGGGCAGAGTTTCTCGTGCCATCCAGAATATTTTCCTTTACGTGGTAATTTTTTTTAGACAATAAAAATGCTTTAGAGAGCAAAACAGTTAAAACTCTTCTGCATAACGTATCATATAAATTAAAGAGCTAGACATGTTCTTTACACATAATAAAATGATTTATCTTTTTATAATGGAGCTGTAACTTAAGATACATATTAGTATCTATAATGAGCAGTTCTTCCTTTTTTTAATCTCCTGAGTATTGAGGAATTGATACTGAGCTAAAGATCATCAAGTCTCTAATAACCCAATGGTTTTCTGACAAATCCATAACCTTCAAGCCATCACCACTTCTTAGAAAGCAGAGCCTTAAGCCACGGCAGTGTCATCTCTGAAATACAACAATATGGCTTGCCTATTCTGGGATGACAATTCATGGTATTTTTTTTAAATATAGAAATTACGGTCTAGATCGTTTTCTTTTTGAGAGTCTGCTTTAATTACTGACAGACTTAAAAAATCCCCTTGAGTGAAAACTAAAAATTGCAGCTATTTCTAATTCTGTCATGTACAGTTTAGTATAGTTTATAAATGTCTTCATCACCTTAAATATCTTACTGAGTTTTGTAGGCCTAGGAGTCTTAAGTCACGAGAAAAATGGTATTTAGTTTGACAATGAGGAGAATGAATAATTTACCCAATTTGGGGGCTATACTCTCTTTACCAAGCGGTTTAGAAACCAGACAGGGCAGATTGGATGCAGCTACTGATACTTACAGAATTAACTGCCTGTTCCTGAAATGTATGGAATGGCAGAAGCATTACAGTTAGAAAAATGGAAAGAGAAACTGCCTCAACAATATATCTTTTATAACCAGATAGGGCATCCCTTATGCCATAGGCCTGTTGGAAACTTTAAATTGTGAACTCATTATATTTGGCAACTTAATTTTAAGCAAGAAATAGATCCAGATTTTAATTCTGTGCCACTGTTCTGAGATGGGACCAGGGGTTTAGAGTCTTGGTAGTCATGGAACAGAGGAGACAAGATAATCATTAGAGGGCAATCAGCTACATAGTGGCAACAGGAAATAAGGCAATATAAAGAGGGAAGGGTATAAGCAAATAAACTATAATTTGCCAACAAACATTTCTATATGTAACAGTAGGAAAGACCATCTTTAGTTCTGATAAGCAATCATATTGGTATTTAAGCTTGGTTATGAGTGATTAAGCTCAGTCTCAACCCCAGAACCTTAGTTAGTGAAGTGGGGAGGGGGTTTTTCATTTACCTTCAAAGATGGGCCTAAGGAATGGTTCTGCCTTTATTAATTCAACTAGACTCAAGATCAAAATGCTCATTTTATTAAAATTCATATAGGTTTGTTACAGGTGTTCATTTAAATTATCCAATTAAAATCTGAATTAGGTTAACTGTAACTTTCAGTATGAATGCACTTTGAAACTTGCCTTTACTAGAAAGTCCATTCTAGGATACATTCTAAGAATGTATCCTACTGATATGTGTGTACATTTGTAAAGTGATATGTGTATTAAGATGTTTCAACATTGTTTGCAATAGCAAAACATTGGAAACAACCAAAACACCTATCTGCAGAGATCTTTAAATAACTTATGAACAATGAAATACTCTGCCAGCATTAAAAAAAAATAGTAGGATAATTCTATATGTCCAATGTGGAATGATCTTCACAGTATTTTAAATGAAAATTATCATGCATAAATCTGTATTATGTGCAGCCATTTGTATTCAAGTATATTTTAATGCTTATTTATGAATACATATATGAATTCATATATGAAAATATTCATATAAATATGTATTTATATTCATGTAAATATAGGAACATATGAATATAAATATATGTATGCATATGAATGTAAATACATATTTATATTTATATTCATGTTCAAAATCCATAGAACATCTTTGGAAGGATACTTAATAATTGGTAACAATCACTGCTTCTTGACAAATGAAAAGGTGTTGAGCACTAGGGATGAGAGGAGGATTTAAATTTCACCTTATATACTATTTTACACCTTTTGACTTTTGCAATGTGTGTGTTTTATCTACTGAAAATGTTGTCTTAAAAAATTTACCTGCTTGGGAAGAGCAAATGAATTTGTCCTCTTTTGTCCAGAATACTTTGTTCATACTATTATTATCACATTTCTCAAATTGTCTCCTACTAAGAATTTTCTGTTGAATTCCCTTGTTAGTTTGTGAGCTCCTTTACCTTATATCTGTTTTATGCATTTTAACATCAGACCTAACATCTGGCATATGGTAAGGGTTCAATAGTGTTGTATGAATAAATGTATTTTTGTATGACATGATTCACTTTTATCTGACTAAAAACTACCTTAGTTTTTACTTTATTATTTTATGATAATCAAATTGCAAACAAATCAATAAATTATATAGTACAAAACAGCTTATATTGTGAAAAGCAGAAGTCACCTATCCCCATCCAGTTTTGTCCTATAGAGAAAACTACTCTTAACTTCCTTTTTGCTGCATTTTCTGATATTTGCTTCCATACCTCTAAATAATAATTTTATATTGATGTTTGGTGATATTTCCATTTTAGACACCATCTGTTGGCTTCTTGGTATAGTACTTGAGGACTTAACTCCCTTTGCTGACTCCTACTGCCTCCCACCTCCACTCCTATCATCCTCTCATTATGATTATATTGCTATTTTTGGTTAAATCCTAGAATTAATGTGTACATTCCTATGACTAGATATCTGTTGTTCACTACTAAGCCAAGTAATATACTATGATTATATTTCATGCAGTTTTTTTTCTAAAGCTAAAGATTGCATTAAAAAATTGTTTTCTTTATGCTTATGGCTGTTATGTTCCAATGCTCACAAAGGCTTGTCACTTGCCTATAATAATTTTTCCAAATGTTCACAGTTCCACATGGTGCATGGGTTTATTTTTCCCTGGGTACCCCACTCCTTAGCCCTCCAAGCTTCTATCCTAGTGTGGATTGTTCTCTAGATAATATACAGCTATGCCCTGCACTTACTTTTCTGCCTCTGTGTCAAATTTCCTTTCTCCTGGATTCTAAATCTGTATCTTCTGTGATATAGTAAAGCCAGTAGTGATACTGAATAGCATTTGTTATGTGCCAGGCACTGTTAACGTTCATGAACTCACTGAATCCTAATATACTCATGAAGTTAGGTACTATCACCTCCATTTTACTGATGATAAAATTGAGGTGCACAGAGGTTAAATAGTTTTCTCAGTGGCCCACAGCTGGAAAGTGAAAGGATTCAAACCTAGGATTCTGATTCCAGGATCTATGCCTTAATCAATTTAATATACTGCCTCTTGTTCTCAAAATGTGTCTTCAGTATACATGAAAGGGCATTTAGGAGGGAAACTTTTGAGTCTTTGCATGTCAGAAAATATAATGTATGCTCATGATTGACACATTAGCTAGATATAGAAGTCTAAGTTGAAAATCATTTCAACTCAGAATTTTGAAGGTATCGTCTTTTATTTTTTATTATTTAAAAACCTTTTTTAAAAATTTATTTTGAGAGAGAGGTAGAGAGCAAGCAGGGGAGGGGCAGAGAGAGAGGGAAACAGAATGCCAAGGCAGGCTCTGTACAGAGCCCAATGCCGGGCTTGAACTCATGAACTGAACGGTGAGATCATGACCTGAGTTGAAATCATGAGTTGGACTCTTTTTTTTTTTTTTTAATTTTTTTTTCAACGTTTATTTATTTTTGGGACAGAGAGAGACAGAGCATGAACCGGGGAGGGGCAGAGAGAGAGGGAGACACAGAATCGGAAACAGGCTCCAGGCTCTGAGCCATCTGAGCCATCAGCCCAGAGCCTGACGCGGGGCTCGAACTCACGGACCATGAGATCGTGACCTGGCTGAAGTCGGACGCTTAACTGACTGCACCACCCAGGCGCCCCTACGAGTTGGACTCTTAACTGACTGAGCCACCTAAGCACCTCTGAAGGCATTGTCTTTTAGCATCAGTATTACTTTTGAGAAATAAAATGCCATTTGCCTCCCTGTGTTTTGATCTGTTTATAAATAACCTCTGTAAACTCAAGAAATCCTGTTTAGCTCTAGTATTTTAAACTCTGATGATATGCTTTCATTCATTCATTTTGCTGGGTAATTGGTAGCCCTTTCAGTCTATAAATTTCTGTTTTTAGCACTCAGAAATTTCGCTTTATTGCTTCTGTGCTAATTTCCTTCCTGTTCTTTTTGTTTGTTTCTTTATAAAAATCCTATTAGTCTGTGTCCTTAGAGATCCCTTTTCTCATTTGTTTCTGGTCTCTTTCATGTTTGGAGTTTCATTCAAATATATGGTGATCCTTGGATTCCCAGTCATGCTTAAGAGTGAGACCAGATGAAAGTTTATTGGAAGTTTGAGAATGATGGTGGTGATGATTTGAATGTGTATTGTAGGGAGCTGAGGGGTGCAGCTTATCAATTCTCAGGATTCATTCTAAGGTGATCAGATGGTAAACATGTCTGCTCACTGAGGTAGATACCTCCCCAAGTTGTTCTGGGGAAGTATTTTAAGAACATTGTAGGGTTTTATGTGTGTGCATGTGCATATGCATGTGTATGCATGTGTGTGTGTGTTCTGCCTGTTTAGGCTTCTAACATTAGGGAAAGTAGGCCAGCTGGGATTTCCACTGCTGAGTAGCATTTACCCACCTTCAATTTCCACCATGCATGGGCCCCTATTGGGTCAATTTCTCCTGAGCAAATCTTTGTCCTCCTTCCAGTTTGTGTGAGGAGAAATCCTTGCCAAGTTGTATGGGATGAAGGAAGATACCCAGTTATATGGGTCTAAGTGCTCTGATTTCTAGATTTTTGACTAATGCTTTCCTCATTTCTACCTTGTCTCATTGCATCTCCCATGATACTTGGTGCTTCTAAATCCTATGCTTTTTCAGGCTTCTATGGAAATTGTCTTTACAACTGTATCCTTCAGGCCCTTGGGTTGCAGCTTCCTCTGCTCTTCTGTCATTCATAAGTTATTTGTTCGTCCACCTTTTACCTTCTAGATATGTGTTGATATTCCTTTATTTCCTTTTACATTCTCATTTTTTCCTGTAATTTTTAAATCTCTCTCTCTTTTTTTTTAATTTGGAGAGGAGGCAACATATTTAATTTGCCATATTTCCTAAATTTATTCCACATTGTCCACTAAAAAAAATTGAAGTATTGTTGACATACAATGTTACACTGGTTTCAGGTATAGAACATAGTGATTCAACAAGTCTGTACATTATGCTATGCTTACCACACATCAGATATGTGTATGTGTGTGTGTGTGTGTGTGTTTTAAAGCTCTATGCCCAATATGGGCCTCGAACTCATGACCCTGAGATCATGAGTCACATGCTCTACCAACACATCATATATCTTTAACTGATGCCTTGACTAGCAAAATCACTGGACACAGCTGCTGGTCTAGATCACACCAAAGAGGCCTTCTTTCTAAACTATCTCCTTTCAGCCCATAATCACCTTGATCTCACCATTCTTATTTTCCATGTCCCTGAAGCGAAGCAAAGTATTTAAGAAGATAGAGACTATGGATAAGGCTGTTGGTGCCTAAGATCTTTCATTAAGGTGAAAGAGTATGGTAGATGAATTTGTGACTCACACCACAAAGTAATAAAAACAGCATAGGCTCTGACAGAAAGAAAATTTTCCTACCAAAATAATATATAAGTATAAAGATGAAATGTACCCTGATGTTTTGTCACTCATTATTTCAGTGATGGTAAGTTTTTAAAAACATGATTACTGCTATTTTATAAAAATTTGACTATGATACCTTTTATAGTACGCTGCTTTTCCCCACATTGCTAGATTCAATTATTAACTTTATATCCATTTTTAGATCTGCTTTTTCTATCCAGTGCTCGATTTTCTTATGCATGAAAATACTTTTATTTTGTTTAGTTTTTTTTTAATTTATTTTTTTAAGTAATCTCTACACCCCAGCATGAGGCTCAAACTCACAACTTCAAGATCAAGAGTTTCATGCTCTACTGACTGAGCCAGCTAGGCACCCCTGAAAGTACTTTTCAATGAAATCTTAAAAAAATTCTGACCCTCAAAATTTGTTTTTTATTAAACATTTATATAGTATTTTAATGTTAAATTCTTATTAGAATTTTAATTCTATTTAGAGACTACAACTCTTTAGGAGATTAGAAAAAGAGGGCATGAAAGAGAGAGCAATGCTTTTTTTTTTTAAGTGTTGGTTAATGAGATCCAGGGAGAAAGATGAAAGAAATGGGTTTCCTTTTGTGTTTGCAGGAGGATAAGGGGAAAAAAGGAAGAACAGACTTAATTGGGTAGTTTTTTTCTTACTCAAGATTTTGTTTTCATGGGTTAGGAAAATTTGGGACTTAAAGTCTTAGTCAATTTCATAGCAGAGGTATATATTCACATTGAATTGAGAGGAAAGGTCTTTTGAGGTTAGTAAGAAGCATCAAGAGGGAGCTGAGACAGCAGCTTTTACCCTAGACTATTTGAAAAGTCAAGAGCAGAGCTAAGAATAGATGTTTGTAATGGCCTGTCCAGTTTTCAGACCACAGACACATGCTCCCTGGTCCCCATGGCTGCTTAGAGTATCACTTTAGAATATGCAGTGGTTGGATATATTGGAAGAGACTGAGTCACTTGCCTATCCAGGCTCAATTTTTCTTTTACTCCCCTGGTTGGTTATTAGATTGAAAGCAAAGCTGAGGCAAGGACCAAGAGCAAGGCTTCTGGATCAAGAGAGTGAATTGAGAATTGAGCACATGCTGAATCATCTCTCATATGCTTTAAACTCATAAAAAATATTGGGTGCATACTTATAAAAATTAAGAAAAAAAGACATAAATTTCAAATGCTGAGAAAGGGAAATCTCTGGAGACTTTAAGTAGAACTGCTTAAAAAAATTGACAAACACCTATGTGGATAGGTAGAAGCTGAAGTTTAGGAACATAAAATGCTGTTCTTAAGCTGAGTTTTCCTAACAGGGTCTGAGTGTTGTGCACTACACCATCAACGCTGAAGACTTCATGAAACTATAATGGGTTTACACAGAAGATAACCTCCCCGAGTACCTGATAAGGTCAATAAAATGAAAAGCATGCAATAAATTTAGCAAGCTTAGGAATCTATATTTCCCAAAGCAGGGATTATTAAGTAATCTGAACAAAATTAAACAAATACTTATAATGTCCTTTAAAAGATAAATAATGGAATAGGAACATAAAAATGTATAGGTGATAATAAAATAAGAATAAGTGACCATGAAAAAGCAGGTGTATTGAAATTAACATTAAGGTTCTTAGACGGTAGTAAAATAGTTCTAGAAAAACCAGAGAGAAAACACATACATTGCATAGAAGACTGGAAACAGATGAGGAGAGGATGAACCAGGAGAACGCAACACAAAGATGTAGAAATGGAAAGTATGAGATAGTGAGGGGACATAGAAGATTCCCAAAGTCCAACACACATGCGCTACAAATTGAGAAAGGAGAAAATACAAAGAATGGTGTCAAAACAAAATATAAAGAGATAATGGTTGACAATTCCCTAGAACGAACATAAGAGTATTCAGATTAGAAATGCCTTTTGAGTACTGAGCAAGATGAACAATGACCAGGGGGAAATAAAGGAGCAATTTTTGGGAGTGGACACTGAAAATAAAATTTTTACTCATATTTATTGTATCTCATCTCTTTCTATTATATGCGTTATACTGTTCACAATATACAAAGCAGTAGTATACACACATAAATATTTTTTTGCTGATTGTGGTGCACAGTCAGTAAAGTTTGGGACTCACTGATATTTATATCTTATAAGTATAATCTTAGGATTTTTTAATAGGTAATTAAGCTCAACCTAAACTGTGGGAACTTGATGTATCCTGAACCTCATATGTCCTGAAACTAGACCATAGAGTTCTTCATATTAAAGCTGACTGATAAGTCAGCACAGTGTAGAGTGAGGGATCCTGTCAGACTAAAAAGATAGAATAATGATTTTGCAATCAGTACTGGGCATGATGTTGGACTGGTGTATGAGTGGCAATTGGATGGTTCAATTATGGAAGCCCAGATGGTCAGCGAAAACCTGACCAAAAGTGTCTAGAGCAATACTTGTAGCATAATAACTAAGAAAACAGTTACATTAAAAAGTGTTGTCACTGATTTTGTTGAGTTCCCAAGGATTTAGGAAGCCTAATTTTCCTTGAGAGGGCAAGTATTCAAAGAGGAAGGGTAATCCTGAAAGTGAATGCTGTGATTAGTAGAAAATAAGGAAGCTCAAGGAAAACCAAGCCTAATAGTGGTCAATGCCGATGCACAATACAAGAGGCATGGAAATAATAGTACATCAGCAGGTTAGGGATACCTGCCATGATCAGGAATACAAGCCTATGCTAAGGTAATTTAACTCTGGGGAAAATTTAACTCATAGAACCTTTGCATCCAGATAGCAAGATCTGGGAAAATCCCTAAGAAGTTGCAAATAGGGATTACAGATGGAAAGCAAACACTCAAAGACCAGAAATATGAATCTCCTACCATTAGAAGCAAGTACACTATGGGGCACCTGGGTGGCTCAGTCAGTTAAGCGTCTGACTTGGGCTCAGGTCATGATCTCACTGCTGGTGAGTTTGAGCCCCACATCGGGCTCTGTGCTGACAGCTCAGAGCCTGGAGCCTGGTTCGATTCTGTCTCCCTCTCTCTACCCCTCCCCTGCTCTCTCTCTCTCTTTCAAATATAAAATAAAACATAAAAAAAAATTAAAAAAAGGAGCAAGTACACTATGACAAATTCTTCTTGAGGTAGGATTGGTGTTTAGGTGAGACCACAGTAGTTTTATACAATTGGTTATAAGGCACACAGTTCATAAACTTTTCTCAAAGACAAATTTGCTCTGAGTTCTATACATGGAAAGATCTTACTTTCCATTCATTTTCTCACTCAAATCAATCTAATTGCTGTCCTTACCATTTTACTAAAAATGCTTATTATAATTTACTGATAATTTTAGGTTGGCAAAGCGAATGCACACTGTTTAATCAGCATCATTTCACAAAGTTGAGCTTACTCTTTCTTTCAACAAGATAGTTTATTCCATAGGCTGCTGTTCCGGGCACTCTCATGGATTTTTTTCCTACCTCTTAAGCCACTCCTCCTCAAGCCTCCTCTTCTATCACATTTCTAAATATTAGATTTTGGTTTTATCTTGGACCCTCTTCTGACCCCTCAGTCTAGATGAGATCATTGAACACCACCAATCTGCAAATAACTCCTAGATTTATATGTTCAGTCAAGATCTCTCATCTGTGTTCCAGGACTGCTCAACTCCCCACATGCTGTCTCCATGGGACTGCCTCACAGGCATTGCAAATATGTTAAAAACTGCACTCCTCAAACCCCATTTCCCCTGAAATCTCATACCCCGGATTTCCTGATCTGACCCTTGGTTAACTTGTTAGCTCTGTTCTGCTGGTGACTTGATCAGAGCAAAATGTTAACCATATTTTTATGCAGAATTGCTTATGATAAATGGCCTTGGCTTTCTAAACTGAATCTTGACTAAGAGCATTGCCATATACCTCATGTGAACATCATAGCTTTGGGCTTCCCTGAATATGGTGACTCTTGTAATTGGACATGTTCCTTGCAGAAATATGACACTGATTGCCTGGGCTAAATGACTTGCTGAAGGACTAGACTGAAATCACATATGATCCTGAGGCTCTCTAAGGCTGCTAGGTGCAGTTTTAATGTCATTAATTTCTCAGGGCTGTGGGTAGAACAAAGTTATTGATTATGAGACATGTACTTCTTCAGTGGATTTGATACCTAATTAGAATTAATTAATTAATGTTAATTAATGTAAAACAGATGCATGGACCTAACTTATCACAGCTCAATTTTTAAAGAGTTGTCCCTGAGATAGGAGTGGAAGGCTGATGTGTTGGGGTGGAACCCAATTGGGTTCTGATCATGACACTGAATTGGTCTGCTGCTACTGATTTGGAGCAGAATAAGTCGTTTCATTCTCCATCTTCCAAGCAACCACCGTGGCTGACCCTTCCTCTGGATGGTCTTATCACTTAATCATTTGAAAGATGATCAAGCACTTCTGAGACACTGTAAAAATAAGGTGAAAGTAGAAATATCAGTGTAGGTTAACGAGTGGGGAAAGATGATGAAAAATGCTCCTATAGCCCAGTGTCTTTGGAAGAAAGAAACCACCACAATTTTGCAGCACACTTTATAGGGGAGAGAGAACTAAATTCTCAAGTGTGTGTGAAACCAATTGCAGTGACTTAGAGGAGAGTCATTATTTCAAGAAAATCACATTATTCCTCCCCCTCTCCTCTTCTACAGATTTTAGAGGTAGGAGGGACAATTTCCTGATCTTTTGTAGGATACAAGAAAAAAAAAAAAGGAAATTATTCCAGTCATGCATTACACTGTTCCTGGAGGCTTCTCTAGCTTAGAATCCTGTTGCCTTCATTCTTAATGCACAATAAGCTAAAGTACCCATTTTGGTTTTATCTGTTTTTTTTTTTAATTTTTTTTAACGTTTATTTATTTTTGAGACAGAGAGAGACAAGAGCATGAACGGGGGAGGGTCAGAGAGAGGGAGACACAGAATCCGAAACAGGCTCCAGGCTCCGAGCTATCAGCATAGAGCCCGACGCGGGGCTCGAACTCACGGACCGCGAGATCGTGACCTGAGCCGAAGTCGGCCGCTTAACCGACTGAGCCACCCAGGCGCCCCAGGTTTTATCTGTTGAGTCAATTTATGGATTATATAGAAAAGTCTGTTCCAGTATCTAGAAGAAATGTTTTGCTTGAGTTTATTTACAAATAAACCAATATAATAGCAAAGTGTATTATACAATTTGATTATCCATTTCAGTTTTTAGATGTAGTCCGAACAACTTTTAGTCCTTTTGGAAAACAGCAAACCAATGTTAGAGGACAAATATGAGACACCACTGAGAATGTATTTGCTGATAAAATATGAACAATTAATCTTACACCAAATTTAGAAGCCAGACTTATTATAATCCCTTTGATCAAAGACAGAATATTTAGGCAGCAACAATAATTGCAGCAAGAATAAAAACCTGACAATTCCAAAAACAATCAAAGAATAGTTTCAATAACTTTAAGTTTACACGTTCGTAATAAGACTTGTAAATAACACAGAATGTAAACTGTAAGCTTCTTGTTAATGACAATACATAAAATCTAATTATCAAAGATTTCAAATGAAATTTCATTTCATAAATACATTAAAAAGTCTATCATAAATAGAGCGATGAATCCTTCAATTCTTGCAGGGTAAAGAGGACTCACTGGGTAAAATTATTTGTGTGGAAACACATTTAATTTCTTGGTTACCTGCAGTACGATGTCAGTAAAGTAGAAGCGTATGTAAACCGCTTGACTTATTTCAGTGTGCCAGGCTCTGCTCTCCGTGTTGATGAGCTGCAATAAAGCCCGGAGTTTCCATGCTGGGATTTGATAGCACACATTCTGATGTTTCTTCAACTTAAAAAAAAAAAGGTGAATCTGATGATGCACATGTCTTAGTCCATTAGGGCTACTCTACCAAAATTTTATGGACAAGGTGGTTTATGAACAAGAGAAATTTATTGTTCTGGAGCCTGAGAAGTCTAAGATTAAGGTGTTGGCAGATTTAGTGTCTGGTGAGAGGCTGCTCCTTGGTTCATAGATTGTTATGTATGTATGTATGTATGTATGTATGTATGTCCTCACACGGCAGAAGGGGGAAGGAAGCCTTCTAGGGCATCTTTTTTTAAAAGAGCACTAATCCCATTCATGAGTGTTCTACTCTCATGATCTAACACCTCCCAAAGCCCCACCTCCAAAGGCCATCACATTAGAGATTAGTGGTTTCAGTACATGAATTTGGGAGTGCATATTTGGTTTAAAGCAGCACATACTCTTACAGAAGATGAGAAAGTCATGTATCGCCTGTGCACCTCTATTTAGCCACAGTTTGAATGATTTAAGTACAGTTCAGCAAGAACAAAGATGAAGTGTATTAAAATTCAACCAACATTTTTGATAATTGACTTGCGGTCACCACTGTGGTGGGCATTGGTGTGCTGAAATGAAATTCCCCAGTCTCTGAGAGGTTTATGATATACGTGGGGAAATAAAGCATCCATAAAAGCACCTTTTGCAGGAGACTGGGAATTACGTTATATTTTTATACACACATATCTTTCTTAGAAAACATAGGTTAGTTAACTCCTTTAAATTGGAGTTCTTTTCTCTCTGCACTGTATAATTAAGTCTTTGTTGCATATGACCTTTGTTGCATATGACCCTGGGATTGTTTCTTGACGTTTTACTTTGACCTCCATCATTAGTTCCTTGCAGGATTTGTGTTTATGTATCCAATCATTTCTCCTTCCCTTCTCCCCACACAGAATAGATGGTCAGTCAATACTTGTCACTTGTTTGATTGTATGCTTGATTGTATGTTTGACTGTATGCTTGTTGGGCACAAAAGAAGCTGGTAGGAAGAGGTCAAAATCTGACAGGTAGTTGAGAGTGCTGATATTGGCAGAGAACATAGTGGTAGACTGAGAAGTCATAGGGAGGTATCTGATGGAAAGGAGTAGAATGTGTTATGAAACAGTAAGAGATATGGCCATCTAACCAGCTGGCAGTCTTGAAGCCGGGGCTATGAAGTCTTGTTATTATTGATTTTAGGAACATGGTATTTTAGGAACATTAACTTGACATTGGTGTGCTAAAGGGACTTAGGTAGTGTTGCTAGTTAGACATGTACCATTCATTCATGTGAATTTATCATTCTTTCAAAATTAGTGAGATAAAGCTGGATTTGAAGTATGAATTCATCATGATGTTATTTTTTTTTTTTATCTCAGGTTGTGTTGACTGATTTCTCACCTCCATTTATAGTAATGGAATCTAATTGAAGGGCTTTTAAGTAAGCAACTCTGCCACACTGATGTGGGTGATTTTTTTGTGAAATTCTGATGACTCTTTTTTCCTTTTATCTAGTCTGAATGGCATTTACATTTGGAAGAATCAAGACATGAAATCCTCCTAGCCTCTTCGAACATAAAAGTGGCTGTGAATATGTTATTTGTCTTCTTAAGCCATATTTTTCTCTACAGCCTTGAACCTAGGTGAGGAGACTTAGAAGAGAGTGTTTAATCAATGACTTTACTATTCTTTTATTTAGTCATTTGAAAGAGTACTTGGCATTTAAGGGAAATATTTTTCTTTGAAAAAATAGGTAAGAAAGAGAAAAACTCAAGCAGTATGCCGTGGAAATGTCTAAACAAAAGATGCTTTGCATAAGGAAATAAGTTGTAGGAATAGATACTCTGAAAAGAATATAAATATATCTTTTCTTACTTGAAAGGGTACAGCTAAAATGTAGCATGAGTTGCATATGTTTGCATAACACCACCCAGTGTTTCTGTATACATTTTTTTTACAGGGTCTGATAAGAAACCTTCCTTGTTAAATGTGTATGTAGCTCCTGAAATAAATGCAATTTATGTAGATGCCTTTGAATGTTTTCCCTCTGATCCTTTATTTTTCACTTCAGCCCATTCTTCCTGCTTCAGCTTTCTCTGGCAGCCTCACAGCCTAAAGAAAAACATTCTCGGGTTTCCGGGGGGGAATTCAGCATTTCTGTGAGCTGACTCCACCCTTTATCTTGGCCACTTGCTTTAAATCCACTGTTTTGTCCACCACTTGATCCCAACAATTAGCATGGCTTGTGGCATGGGATTGGCATTCAGTTAACATTTACTAAATGAAAATGATTAAAGGTCCTTAGATTTGCCCCAACTGGTAAACTTTTGCTCTTCAAAGTAAATGACTGTATAATTTCTTATCCATCTCTATCACATTTCTTCTTCCCTCTTATTTTAGTTTCAACTTTTCAGTTTTGGTGTCTAACTTCCATTTCCACTGGAGATTCTCAGGCCATTCACTGTGTTCTTTATTCCTTCTATGTTCAGTTCTTTGCATATTGAACCCCTAAAGCTTCATCAAGTTGGGTCATATCTAAATCTGTTTTCTAAAATCTTATTACCCTGACTACCCTCTACTCTACCCTTTCATCTCTGATCTAATTAATTTTTAAGAATTGAAGTAAAATTGACATATATTAGTTTCAAGTGTGCAGCATAATGTTTCGATCTTTATATTTATTTCACCTAGCCAACCTTTACCACCATGGCTATTATCTAGAATGGGGAGAGGGAGAAGGAAAAGCGATTGATGGATGGTGGTTAAACATTGTTCCGGTGACAACACACATTTGCTCTCTCCCTTTGAAAGTTGTTGTGTTTCAAATATATTGTGTATGATGATGGTTGATTCTTCCCTAAATTAAACTTGCTGCCTCTGTTGGTTCTTTCCACTCATATATACGCAGTTTTTCTTTGCAGCCATCCACCAACAGCATTCTATTTCTGTGACTTATATACTGTTTTCTTTCTTATAACTATAGAATATCATTCTTTGGGAGAGTGAGCTGAGACACAATGGTCTGCTGAGATGGGGAAGACCCAGTCTTTTTGCAATTCCTCAAAGAAACTTATGGCAAAGTCAGGGAAATACGATACTCGTCTCAAGAATACCAGGGACTTGCTGAATGACTCTGGGGAATTCAGCAGCTATCCCCTTCTGGGGAAAAGCGACTGAGACACAAATTTCCTGTACATGAACTTATTCTCATGTCTAAGGACTGGAGTCTGGTTGATACACAACCCTGTGCATAGAAAGCATCTATGTTCCATTGAGGAAATACATTTAGTAACTACCACATGCTCAGAGCTATACTAGTGTCTTTATAAAACATAAGTAAGTCATCTATTTCTCCAGACAACCCTGTAAGATACTTATTAGGTCCATTTTACAGAAGAGGCAAAGGTATTGTTAAGAAGGTTAAAAACATTTTGCCCAAGTTAAATAGTATTAATGAGTCATTGGACTAGAACTTGTACCCACGTTTGTCTACACTTATGCTGTACAACAGAAACAACAAAGCAGACAAACTCCAGGTGAGTGACTAAACGAGGGAACATACCTATGAAAGAATACAGATCTCTAGGAAACCAGTTCCCATGTGGTAGGAAAAAGATGATAGAAAATAATAGGCATAACAGGAAAACATTCAGCCAACAGTCTGTGATGCTTGTATCAGTTCTTTGGCATAAGAATATTGATAGGACCGCCTGGATGGCTCAGTCAGGTAAGCATCCAACTCTTGATTTCAGCTCACGTCATGATCTCACAGTTCATGAGTTTGAGCCCCACATTGGGCTCTGTACTGACAGTGTGGAGTCTGCTTTGGATTCTCTCTCTCCCTCTCTCTCTGCCCCTCCCCTGCTCATGCTCTCTCTCTCTCTCTCTCAAAATAAATAAATAAACTTAAAAAACAAAAGAATATTGATAGACTCTCTGGCAAGAACAGGAATGTTACAGGGTTTTTAGACTGGAGTTAGCTGTGGGAGCCTCAGAAATGTGTTGCTTTAAGTGTAAATGCTTTTAAACTTCTGATACTTGCTGGGAGGGCCAACATTGCTCAAGAAAATCATTAACTATTGTTTTAACAAATATGTCTCTGCCCACATTGATCTTGAAGTATACCACACAGAGATCCCTGGGAGGAGGGCAGCTGAATTGTGTATCACTGCCTTGTGTGCCTGCTTTTGAGATTTTTCAGTTGGAGGTCATATTTGACACTATCTTTGTTGTTGTTAGTTTTTTCTCTGTAATCTGTAGTGTTGTCTCTTTATCAACAGTTACACAGGTCTCTTGGATTGAGTTTCACCTGCTCTGGGAGATCATGAACTTCTCATTTTAGATGCTGCACTGGATGAAAACTTCATAGCCTCTACTTATAAAGTTTAGACCTTTCAAACATGCCTTATAAATGTGTTGAAAATCTTATCAGATTCATTTCATGTATGTAGATTTTTCTTAAGTAATTTCCCCTTTGTTCTTCCTTAATATTTAGGAAGTTTCCACCCTTGTGAAAGTTCTATGCCATAGTACGAAAGAGAACCAAAGGGAGTCTTGTCCCAACTCTGATGAGCAATTTTACAGGAGACAATGCCAGCAAAATTTGGGAGAAGAGAAGACTATGGGAAGGGCAAACTTGGGAGACAAGATCAGGGCAGCTCTGTCTGCTTTCCCCATCAAACTCTTTCAGGCATCAGTGCCTTGGGCACTGGTTTTATTTCAATAAGGAATGTGATCCCTGAGAGAGGAAGGAAAAACTAGGCTGACAGTGTGGTAATCGAAACATCTCTCTTTCTCAACATTGCCACAAAATCGTCCTCATCTGAGAGTTGGGTAAATATTCCACTCCGCATGCCAGGCAGGACTTGGGAAGCCTCTACACCAACAAGAAAATGATATTTTATCTTACTGTTCAGTGAATCAGTTGATTATATTGTTTAAAGAAAATTGCTATCTGAAAACTCTAGAATAAAGTAATAAAAGTGAAAAAAGAAAGAACCCCAGGGAGAGCCAGTTCTTAGGGTGCGGCCTCCCTCCACCATCATTCAGTGAGTTCATCTGGTTCTTTGCTGATAACAAGGATTAGGAATTGATGCCCAGTGGAAAATAAAAAGAGCCCAGCTCTACCTGACAAAACAATCACTCTGTTCCTCTTCTGAGGTATTTCTCAAATGTTCTTGGCAAAGCAGTGCTTTTTCATCTCTGCGTAAACATTCGGGGCACACCACCTTTATTATCACAGTGGTCTACACCCGTCTTTTCTGCTAGACTTTGACCTTGTTGACACCAGGGACAGTTTTATGCTCACTTTTGTAGTAATAGGCATACGAGTGTCTGTCAAACTGAATTGTAAATATAATCCTACCATTTTCCTCCTCAAGTGGAGATCTTTTATAGAATTTCCCAATGATCATCATATGGCAAATATTCTATGCACTTCTTCTGGCCTGAAATTCACTGGCTTACAAAATATTCCATATGTGTATCTCAGGAGCCAAAAAATAATAAAACAAATTTCGATGTGCACTTCTTTTCATTGAGATGTCTTAGGATACTTTGACATATCTGTGTCTTATGAAGAGTGTAGAGTAAAACTCTTTGTTCAGTATGTACCAAAGGAACATTATTTTCCCAGATTCCACTTATTTCATCTGAAGTTTATCAGAACATGCTCCTGATTCCGAGACCTACTCCAAACTAGAAAGAAGGACACCTAGTTGCATTCCAGGGGCATACTAATTTGGTATAGAGATAGCAGGAGGCTCCATCTCCCGTTTTGCTAACTGGCCTCCTCATCCTCCATTTTTCTGCTTCTGTCCTCCCCAAGGTGGATGGGTCTGTGCTGCAAACTATCTCCTTCTTTGCCCCCTTTCTATTGCTTCTCTTCTGTTTATCTGGGGAAACTTTGAACAGAGAAGAGGGAATGAATTGATGCCACCCTTCTTCACAGAGAAGGATGAGTATGCATGCCTCGGGGGCAGCCCAAGGAGCCGGGAGACCTGCATTTAGAAAATGTGCCACTGATAAAGGAACTTCTATAGAAACTTTTATCTCCCCTTAACAAATAAAGCATTTTTGGAAGATGAGAGTTAAATGGGAAAACAGGAAATTTGTCTGTCTTCGCTAGTGGGGAGACCTGAAGTCAGGTGTGTTTTGCAAGAAAATTTCAACATGTTCTATCAGTTTAAAATCTGTGTAAATTGCCAGCAGTTCTCCTGACAGCCGCCTTTCCCAGGAAGTGCCCATGGAATGTCCTCTTTAAACTGCTGAGGAATAGAAGGTTAATTTTCAATTCTCTGTCAACTGAAACTTGTCAATTAAAATTTCATGTTCTTTTCTCTTTAAGACTTTTGAAGAATGGAGTAGAGGAGCTTGTCTAGAGATAATATAACTACTACCTGGCTTGAAGCTTTTGTACCTGAGATGCTATAAATGTTCATTTCCTATCAGTTGCAACCTGCAAGAAAATCCACAGCTTTCCTGCTTTCCTTGCATCAGTCTTTCATGTGGCATCTTCTTAATCCTATCCTTTGTCCCTATCTTCACTACGCTCCTCAACATCTTGATCTGGGGGAAATCAAACTAAAACTAAGGGGAGCTTTGCAGATTAAAGAAAGGTTGAAGTCCCATGGAACAGAGTTACTTTTTATCTGTTCTCAGGGTACCATTTCTGTATATAGATGTACTTACTATATAATTGCTCTTGTGCATACTCCTCCAAAGAATGTCATTGACCTCTCCTTTAGAATGAGGATTATGAAAGTATTCGGTGTCAATACCATTTCTCTGGTAACAGTTATGCTTTAAGATACACGGTATAGCAAACCCGGTTGATGTCCTGTATGTATATCCCCTTGGCACTCCCCATTCCTGTGCCTGCCAGTGGCTTCTAAACGCAAGGCTTCTTAATGACACGATGATGGGGGTGGGGTGGGCGGTGGGATGCCAGCAGAGCTCTAACCAATGAGGAAAGAAAGTTTTCTTCGTCCACACCACCCCCCCCCCCCTCCCCCGTAAGACAGCTCTGGGGCATGTTCTATTTTATATCCTAGATGGTCCCAGCAGGAGGAAGCCCTGGTCTCACAGTGATACCCTGCTCATTACCACACCTCGCATTGGCTTCTTTTTCTTTCCTGTCTCACTTCCCCACTCTCCTTCTGGTGCTTCTGCAATCACCTCCCAAATAAACTACTCATCTTAGGCTCAGCATCTGCTTTTGGGCAATCCAAACTCAGCTACAAGCAGAGATAATACATTTTATTCTTCGAAAACGAAAATGTATGGTGTCATTGATAGTGGTAGAAAAATCTGTGTATAATTTAGAAAATTAGAAAGTTATCTTGAAAATAGACCTGGGCCTGTGCTCTAAGATTTCTGCTTTATAATCTTAGCACAATCTTGTTCAGTCACTCATTTAAAATTTTTTTCTTGAGCTTTGATATAAAAGATATTAATGCAAATTGCTGTGGGGATATCAATAAATGTAATATCTTTTCCTATTCATAAGAATATTAGATTGTACATTTGAAGAGATTAGGGGAAACATAAAAAGATAAAAGATAATAGATAATATGCAGAATGTCAAGCAGTAAATGTTAAAATGTAACACAAAAATCGAGACAATATATACTGTAGGAATTCAGAGAGACCTATGCATGGGCTAAAGGAAGTTTTACAGGTACAGAGTGTAGAAAGCATGTGTGTGTGGCATTCTGGGTCTGGCTGAAGTGGAAGATTCTTTTAGGGAAGTGCTAAAGTTAAAAATACGTAGGTACCATGGTGGGGAGGGAAGGGGAAAAATAGTTACAAACAGAGAGGGAGGGAGGCAAACCATAAGACACTCTTAAATACAGAGAATAAACTGAGGGTTGATGGAACAGGGGGAGAGAGGAAAATAGGTGATGGGCATTGAGGAGGGTACCTGTTGGGATGGGCACTGGGTGTTGTATGGAAGCAATGAATCATGGGGATTTAGCCTCAAAACCAAGAACACACTGTATACATGATATGTTAGCCAACTTGACAATAAATTATATTATTGGGGCGCCTGGGTGGCGCAGTCGGTTAAGCGTCCGACTTCAGCCAGGTCACGATCTCGCGGTCCGTGAGTTCGAGCCCCGCCGTCAGGCTCTGGGCTGATGGCTCAGAGCCTGGAGCCTGTTTCCGACTCTGTGTCTCTCTCTCTCTCTGCCCCTCCCCCGTTCATGCTCTGTCTCTCTCTGTCCCCCCAAAAAATAAAAAAATAAAAATAAAAAAAATAAACGTTGAAAAAAAATGTAGGTACAGGGGTACCTGGGTGGCTCAGCTGGTTGAGTGTCTGACTCTTGGTTTCAGCTCAGGCCATGATCTCATGGTTCGTGTGTTCGAACCCCATGTCAGGCTCTGCACTGACAATGTGGAGCCTGCTAGGGATTCTCTCTCTCTCTCTCTCTCTCTCTCTGCCCCTCCCCACTCTAAATAAATGCATAAACAAACAAACAAACAAACAAACAAATACTTTAAAAATAAAATGCTTCTTCTCTTTAAAAACAAAATATTTAGGTACATTGTCCCAGTTAAGAAGAACCTGAATGTGTCTAAGGAGTTTGGAAAGTGAATACAGTTTTTCTATTTCTTTTCTTTAGGTTTATTTTATTTATTTTGAGAGAGAGAGAGAGAGAGAGAGAGAGAGAGAGAGAGAGAGAGAGAGAATGAATCCCAAGCAGGCTCCACACTGTCAACACTGAGCCCAATGTGGGGCTCAATCCCATGAACAGTGAGATCATGACCTGAACTGAAACCAAGAGTCAGACGCTTAACCAACTGAGCCACCCAGGCACCCCATCTTTTTTTTAATAAAGTGCTATCATATTCACTTTCTCATCTGTTCACTAAACACATACTAAACTGCTCTATTTAAAGACATACACTTGGTTTTGTTACTTGAAAAGAAGACAGAGAGGAGAAAAGGATGACTCAGATGATTAAGAAGGTAGGAAATTTGAGAGAATTGAGTTTAATTTTAGAGAAATTCTGTATTTATTTAGTTATTCACTAACTTTTTCAGCAACATTTAAGGCAGGCCACCCTGAACCCAATATACCAGTCCTGTGTGGTTTTTACAACATGAGAGATCTTCACAAATTTCTCTCATTCTCTGATTCTATCCATTCTTTCAGTTAGTTTTTGAAAATCTAATTGGCACCAAATTTTAAGATATTTTTCAAAGCATTACAGTAATGGCCAGTAGCCAGATTAGGATGTGGGATCAAGAAGGCTCCAGCCAAAGTAAGTTCACCCTAAGCTTGGCCCCAGACCTCTTCTCTTCAAGGTCAGGTGGCCTTTTCATCCTTCTCAACTCATTGAAGTCCACAGGGTTTCTGGCTTGGATCAACTCTGCAGGTCCCAAGAGGGATGAAAAAAATGGGCTCCGGGTGCCAGTCAAGAGCACCTTGTCAGGTGCATTGATTTTATGAAACCTTTGATGTCTGTTTTGGTCCTGGAGATCTGGGGAAATATGATCTATAGAGTTGATGTTTCCACACTTTATGGCATGTTAAGAGCTATTATGAGGCTTTCAGTTACAGTTGCACCAATGTCGGAGGGTAGGTTTCTCTCTTGCCTCCTCCAGTCTCGTAATTTTGGTGTGTGAATGGTTGGTGGTGTTTGTAGTGTTATATTGCACATCAACTGACAACAGCCAGAATGCTTCTGAATCCACATTTAATTTATTCACAGCACTGTGTGCAACCAGATGATGATGGCAAGTTAATGGGCTTTGCCTTAATGAAATAACTGCCTCCCAGGTTTGGAGGTTTATGCTAGTTTTATTTGTCAGCATTACCTAAGTGGATACAAGAAGAAATTGTAGCTTTATGCTGACATATTATCAGGTCCATTTGCAGAGAAAGACAGATGTTATGGCCTCCTGCTGCTGCTCTGTTCTTTGAGCCATGTCAAGTTTTATCTCCCTTCATTCTTGACAATTAAATGCTACAGCCCTTGGGGCTCACCTATGTGGCTTAGATGAAGAGGCTTTTCAAGTTGCATATTCCATGGAGTTGCATCTTAATTCCAATATGCTGTTATCGAGCAAGGCCTGTAAGTGTACTGGCTCTGTCTCTCTCTCCCTTTTCCCTTTCCTGCCTCCTTCCCTGTCTTTTAATTCATCAGCATTTAGAATCCCGGAAATAATATGACATAAAAACCAGTGCCTCCCAATAAACGGGAAATTGACAAGATGCTTGGCCTTAGTTTTATATGTACATATTTTGGCTTTGTTCTTTTTCTCTCAAATTCTTTTTTCTTCAATTACTACTGAGTCTTTAACCCTGGCTAACGACTATGTCTTTCCCAGTCTGCCTTTCTGGTAACTCATTAATGCTTAGCAATGAGAAGAAAAGGGCAACGGCTCTATTAACACAACCAAATTGATTTATAATCAGACATGAACCAGGAACTGGGTGAGAGTTTTACAAGCACTAAAGGTTAATAGAACCATTCTCTAGCCCATTTTCCAAACCAACCTTCTTGAGGTTTTCTGACCTCCACCCCCAGATATACAGCCATTGCATAAGAGACTTTGGCAAGGGTGGCATGTAGGTGGAAGTTATTTATGAACATTAATAGCTTTTTCAACTATTGTACAATTATCAGAGAACCCCTACATGTAGCCCTAGCTAGGTTCAGAATAAAGCAATTATATAGTTAATTTAGCATTTATCTGGAAGACTGGGTTCCAAATTAAAAAGCTTGTTCAGTTGAGACTAGCACTTATTCATTTCATGGGGATTTTTACACAGGCTCTGTTTGCCAGTATGAAACACTCATATGAAACTCTTTTTTGGAGTTGACTAGTTGAGTCAGATCACAGTCCAATCAATTTCAGAATGAACAGCCAGCTGGATAGAAGCCATACTTTCCATTACTGGTTAATTGCTTTGGTATGAATGTGAATGGCTAATCCATCCTCCAAAGCCAAGAAGACTTTAAAATAGTTTGTATGTGGTAATTCACTGGTAGGAAGGAATCAAACAACAGCACTCCCCCTCAACCACCCCTTGTATGCTAGTCTCTGATTCTTCTGAAGAATAGTTTCACCTTCCTCCCTCTCCCCACAAATACAGTTTCCCTTGCATTTTAGTGTTTGGAGATTTTATCTCATTGATCTTTTTCTCAAAAAACGACTCTGCCACAGCTTCACAGAGGAACTCAACGAAGCCTCTCCCCTTGGAATTCGAGCCTTGCTTCCTAGTGAGAATCGGTGGCAATATTGCCATATTCCCACTGACAGAGTTTTAAAGATTTTACTAATCCTTTACCTGCTGGATGACTCATTTGCTGAAATTCTGTCATGCACCTGAGGTGTGATATTAGTTTTCCTTTGACCCACTGGATAAAATGTGGCATAATAAGGACACCTCAATCAGCATGATTTCTGTGTTTGGAGCCAGGATGATCTGATTTATGTGCCCTTCCTTAATAAGAGACCCTGAAACACTGGATATAAATAAATTGGTACTTGAAAATAGTCTGTCACCAGGAATTATGCCCCACAATGCAATAAACCAGCCTTGTTATGAATTCGGTTGGCAGGATCCTAGCATCACAAATCAAAATTGACCCTACCCTTGTCAGCTGTGCTCAGCACATTAATATAAAGAAATGGGTTTCTCTTCAGGGCCATGGACTTAGATTCCTTTCCCATCAATGGAGAGTGTTTTCTGGAGCTGTGTCTAGGAAAACCATGTTACAGATTCACATGTTGTTCCTAGCTGTCTCTGTGACAAAAGCTTATTGGGGAAGCTCATTCTCTTCCTTTCACTTCAAGAATACGACCCAGGGGCTCCTGGGTGGCTCAGTCAATTGAGCGTCTGACTTTGGCTCAGGTCGTGATCTCACGGTTCATGAGTTTGAGCCCCTTATCGGGCTCTGTGCTGACAGCTCAGATCCTGGAGCTTGCTTCAGATTCTGTGTCTCCCTCTCTCTCTGCCCCTCACTTGCATTCTGTCTGTCTCTCTCTCTCAAAAATAAACATTGAAAAAAATTTTTTTAAAAAGAATATGACCCAATTATTACTTCTCTCTCTCCCATTTTATTCTTTAAAATATAATACCCAAATAATACAAAGAGTACTCTACTAATTCTACTGCCAAAATTAATACCCATAGTAATAGCAAACTCTTATATAGACCTTACTATAAGCTACCATAATCAAAAAGCCTAGCAGGTGCTAATAAAATACCTTGGGCACAGATATGCTATGAGAAATTTGTGTCTGTTTGTTCTGATGCACAGTTAATGGGCTTCAGCCTATGATGCCTACTTAAAATTGAATTGACCACTTGATTATTCATTTTTATTAATGTCATTATCTGAAGTTATGAAACCAATGCTTAAAAGGTGTCCTCTTTTATTGATTCATGTAGTATTAACCTTCCAGCATGTATTGTAGCTTAACTGGTATTATAGGACCCAAGTCATTTGTTTAAGTAATGAGGAGAAAATAAGAAGAGCTGGCCACATATTTCAGAAGGAGGATTTAGCTCAATTATAGGCAAATAGGCTGCTCTTGGCAGGCAAAGTTGATACTACTCCCCAGGTGGAAAATGTTGGCTAATGCTATCTGAGAAGCACCGGATGAGTCCCTGTAACCTCAACCGAAACTGTGACTCCATCTGTGTCTTGTGGTACCTGAAGTGCTATCATTAGGATTTCTTTCCTTTGAATCTAACTTTGCCATCCTTGGACAGAATGGTTGTAGTAATAGTACTCCTAAAAAAGCTTGAGGAGTCTTGGGGACATGTATGAAGAAAGCCAAATCAGATGGAGATACCCCTGGATATACTAGGGACTAAAATACCAGACAAATAACCAAATGACTGTTAATGTGAGAAATATGGTTGTCATCACTGTTCACTTGGAATTAAGGCCACTGAATTCTAGGGCCTTAATACTTGCCTGAAGATAAGTAATGAAACGTGAGATGAAAATATGTATACAGACTGATTTACACTCGCTGTTTTTCCCATGTAAAAGAATGCCTATAATAATTTAATTAGGAAAAAAAAAAGCAGACTCCAACCTTTTACCAACAAAATAGCTCAGGAAAAGTACCAAGACAGAACAGAGTTAAAAAACAAAAACTAAAACTAAAAGTTGCAGAAGAGTATATATGGATTCTCAGACAAATTTGTTCTTTTTTAGTACAGTCACAGGCCATCCTAGATACTTACACCTAAGTCTGGTATGTCTGTACTTCACCCCAGCTGCCCTGAAATACTATTTTAAAAAGCTAATAATTTTGTTTATCAACACATCTCCAGTTTCCTTAAAGGGAAGACTCAATTCCTATTTCTTCCCTAAGACTGCTGCCCTACCCAGCGTTCCTGCAGAAGGTCAGCAGTCTTTCCAGCCTCTGTGCTGTGCTTCTCCTAATTAAAATAATAATAATATATTGAATACTTACTAAGTCTGAGGTCCTTTAATGACTGATTTTATCTATCTATCTATCTGTCCATATATCTATCTATTTAAATTACTGGACAAATATTAATATGTGAGGATTCCCTGGATCTCCTTATCCTCATAATAAGGAGAATTCTTCTTCAGAATTTACACACACACACACACGCACACTAATAGAATCATCACAACAACTCTCTATAAGGTAGATATTACTTCCTTTACTTAACGGATTAGAAAACTGAGACATGAGACATTACATAATTTGCTCAAGGCCACGTAGCTAATAAATGGTGCAGTTAGGATCTGAACCCAGCGGTCTGGCTCCTGATTCCATGGACTTAATCGCTATATATTCCACAGCTCTTTATAAATGGCCATCATATAAGCCAGGCCATGGCCCCCATGTCTATGAATATTTCCCTTCCTACCCTTGTCTCAGTTGACTTATTCCTTTCTACTTCTTAAAAGTCATCATCACTTCTATTCTATTTAACACTAGTTACTATTGTACTATTGTTTTTCACTGTATATTCTCTAAATTCTTCCTGCCCAACTAGCCTGAGCAAATATCTGAAAACAGACAACGTTATATGGTTCTTCTGTGTCTCTGGAGAATCTGGTACTTGAAAAGGGACCGACATATAACTCAATGGAAACTTGAGATACTGCAAGTTTTAGAAATTAGGTTTAAATGTATAGGAGATTGTCAATTTAGGAGTAAGTTTCATGGCGTAAAACAGAAGAAAAATTCAAATAATAGTAGCTTAAGCAAGATTTATTTTCTTCATGCCTGAAGGAAGTTTGGAGGGCTAAAACGGGATCTTGAAGATGTCTTCAGGGACCCAGGCTCCTGTCTTTATGCTCTGCCATCTTTAGTAGTTAGTGTCCATCCTCAAGGCCACTTATGGTCAGATATTACATCTGCATTTCAGACAGCAGAGAAAAGGAAGGGCACTTTTCAGTGGGAGAACTTTTAAGGAGACTTCCTGAAGGTCTCAAATAATACTTTAATTTATATCTCACTGGACGGACCTCTTTATATGGCTACATGGCTGGGAAAGGTAGTATTTAATTTAGCCTATCAATGTGCCCACTTAAAAATCAAGGTTCTAGTAATAAATTGGAAGGGGATAATGGATATTAGATAGTCAACTAGTAAGTTTCGTCACAAAAAGAATGAAAATCAGTTTCTTCTCAGGTATCTTTTGTTTTTTTTTATGAAAAGGTTTTCCATTCATGACCATGACCGTGCAAGAAATTAAAATATATTCTGGGTAGCTCCTGGGAGTTGCAGGACACCTGAAAATCAGCCTGGTCTCCTTTCTATAGAAATAAGTATCAGGAAATATCCCTGAGCACCATTGCCGATCACTGATGGTACTGTTTTTGTTTGCTTAGATTGTTAAAGATGAGGGTTTTCTTGCATTGAAATTTACCTTGATAAATGTATTTTTATAGTTATAGGAGCGAATACATGTAAAGCTTTGCTTTCTTTGGCTCTTTTCCAAGGAGGAAAACATTTGGCTGAGCATTTAGATTTTTTGATGCTCTGAATTTAGTTTGTATAAATAGCTTGTAAAGTTGTTTGTCTAATCAGAGGTTCAATACTAAATAATAATTTCCAAAGAACACTCCCCAAGTTAACAACCTTGGCTATTTGTAATGGAGAGACTTCCATATGTGTTTGCATGCTGCTCTTATTGTCTTGTTTATTCATTAAGGTATGATTAAGCTGCTGAAATAAGAAGCCCAACAATACTTTGACTTAAAAAGAGGAATTTAATTTCCCTCTCACATAAAATTCTTATGTGAGTGTTCTAAGTCAGCAGCTTTGGTCCACATAGTCATTCAAGGATTCAGTAATGATTTGTCTAGTGATCACCTTTCCAGGCAACTTAAGACAGAACAAACCAAAGCCTAGGGCTAGGCATTTCTTTCCAAACATTACTTTCCCTGCATTCCATTGGTAAGTACTGCACATGTCTTATCATGTGTAAGAGGAGTTGGGAAATGTCTTGTAGCCTTGTGTCCAGTGGGGTGCCTGGGTGGCTCAGTTGATTAAGCGTCCGACTTCGGCTCAGGTCATGATCTCACGGTTCATGAGTTGGAGCCCTGCAGAGGGCTCTGTGCTGACAGCTCAGAACCTGGAGCCTGCTTCAGATCCTGTGTCTCCCTCTCTCTTTTCCCTTCCCCCGCTCTCACTCAGTCTCTCTCTCAAAAACAAATAAACCTTAAAAAAAAAAAAAGAAAAAACTAGATTTGAGTGAATGGCTAGCAGTATTTATCTCACACTAATGGTCAGTAGTTAGTCTCCCTTCTTTCACATTCCTCTGCACGTCATAATCCAATCTCCCCCAACACTAAAAAGGTCTTTTGAAAAAGTAAATTAGATATTACTTTTTTTCTGATCCAACTCCTCTGATGGCTGCCCTTAACATTTGAATAAAGTCCAAACTTTTTGCCACTATCTACCAGACAGGGCATCATGTAGCTTATGACTCTTCTTCACTCCATCCCCTACATTCTTGCATTGTTTGGGTTCTGCCACATCGGATTTTTTAAAAAAAATATTTGTCTATTTTGGGGAGAGCACAAGTGGAGGAGGGGCAGAGAAAGGGGGACAGAAGATCCCAAGCAGGCTCTGTGTGGACAGGCTGATAGCAGCAAGCCCAATGTGGGGCTCAAACTCATGAACTGAACCATGAGATCATGACCTGAGCTGAAGTTGGATGCTCAGCTGACTGAGCCACCCAGGTGCCTCTGGCTTCTATTTTCTTGACCTCACCATGCTTTCCAACTTTCAAGCTTGTGAATTTGCTGTGTTGTGGGTCCAGACTAGAGTACTCTGAGATGATCCCGTTGCTGCTTCCTTCTCATGATTTCACTTTCTCCTCAAATGTCACCTCAGCAAGGCAACCTTCCCCAACCACTTCTCACTACCAGTTACTGTAATAAGACTCTGTTATTAAATTACCTTTTTAAAAATGCATTTTCTTATTTATCGTGTTTATTTGCTATGTGTGAAAGTTTATTGTGGCCAGAGCCTCTGTCTGACTGGATCATAGCCCTATCCAATGAGCCTGATGTCTCAGTAGTTCATATTTCTATTGGTTTCATGTATGTTGCATTGTTCACTATATTTAGATTATAAGCTCCACAAAGACAGAGGTGATATTTTCTAAATAATTATATATTTAAATTTTCAGTAGGCTGAGTTTATTAAAGATAAAAGGGAAAAATATAGAAGGTTTTTAAAGAGAAAATGGCCCAAGGGGCTAACATTTCAATCAGATTAGATTTTACACCACTTCTCTTTCTAACCTCATGAAATTCTGGTGACAAAGCTTGTCCCTATGATGCTTAAGTAAACAAGTTTTCAGGTGGAATTAAAGTAACACTTTCTGTTAAATTCATAGTTTTTCCTTGACTATATATGCTAGATATCCTAAAGTATAGAACCATGCAATAAAATAACCCAACTTCAGTCAAAGTGTATAGAGAAATTATTTTGATTTTTGGTTTTGAAAAATCTGTTCTGAAGTTGGTTTACATCTTTTGTCCAGTACAGCTCACAGGAATGTGTAGTTTTCTGCTTCCTACAGGCCCTGAATTTAGCCCTCTATACCTTCATTTTGTGCACCTGCTAAATAATATTGAATTGAAAGATGTCATGGCTGCTTGCATAGTAGGTACTAGAGGGTCACAACCTTTGACTGTTGGAATTTCTTAGTAGAATACCTGCTGATGCTGTTACAAAGAGATGCCTTATAAGAACTTTTCAAATAATTCAGCAATAGTAAGAATTAATATTTATTGAACATATTAAGTAGCAAACTCTGATGAGAGTGTGTGTGTGTCACTATTTAACCGAATTTCTGGTTGGAGATGTATCAACCAAGGGTTAGAGACGTTAAGTCACTTACAAATGATCAGACAGCTGGTAAGAGATAAAGCCAGGATTCAAACCCAACTCGGTCTAATAACAGATCCCATTCTTTTAAACAATGCTAAAGTGCCTGGTATTAGTAGGTATTTACAGGGATGGTGCTCAGATATCTTAGAAAATTGCTAAGTTAGTTTTCAGGGTTGACATTTATAAGTCTAACCAGTTGTAGTATTCAAAATATGTATCAGGCATTCAGTCAGAATGGATACCTAACTAATGTAAATGGATGCTAGCACATCTTACCCGATACATGCTTACTGAATATCATTCCTGTTCCAACGACTCTTTCAATATTTGCCCTTCCTCAGAGAATACACCAAGAACCTCTCATCCCCAACCAACGTGTCAGGATTAAGTGGTATCTGCAGGGCGGGACATGCTGTCAGGTGCACGGCTGCCATCCAGAAGGTGGTATGGAGTCATCTCAAAGGCCCCGCAAAGAGTTCTGCGTAGTATGATGCTGAATGATGGTTCTTGTTTCTTCATGGTAGAAAGAGGGTCTCCTTTCTCTGCTAAAGTATGAATAAGAACCTCTGTTCCAGTAACTCGTCTCCATAAATATTATCTTACAAACTTTATTCAGTGCTTTAAAACTTATTTTGCAACAGAACCATTATGTTTACCAAAGAACACCTATTACCTTTGCTCTGGATTAGTGTTTTGGAAGTGCTATGTAATCTGAACGTGACTTCCCCTCCTGTACACGACCAACCCTTCTCCCCCCACCCTACCCCCTTATCTGTCTTTCCCCCCTGCTCCACCTCAGTTACATATGAAGAAATTCATTTTCAGAGAAGCTTGGTGACTTTCCTAAGATTTCTTGGGCAAAAGCTGAGACTCTTAAGTTTTCAAAATCTTTACCATCTAGTCCAGTGCACTTTCCACTATATCCCCCTGCTTGCACACTACAGCTGACCAGTGTCCATGTGAGTGGCACCCAATGAACTTCAACTATCAGATGATAGGCCAGACACTAATCTTGAGTTTCAATGGCACGTTGACATTTTTTGCATACTCTGGCTTCTCTAAAGGTGTTTATTAGAAGGTTACTAATAATTGTCAAAACTTGGAAAATAATATCCATCAACATGGGACTAGTTCTATAAATTATGGTGCAACAATATAGTGGCATCTACTGTCTTAGGTATGGTGACAGCATTGTACACTTGTGGAAGAGATGCCTAGAGCATATCAAACAGGAATAATGGCAGCTCACCAAATAATGTTCTCGGTATGATATCATTTAATATTATATGTATGTCTTCGTGGACACATGTCTATATGCCAAAAAAAATCTAAAATCTATATGTCAAAATATTTACAGACAATTATTTGAATAGTGATATTATATGAATTTTTATTTTCTTCATATACATTTTATGCTGCTAGAAATATTTTATGATGAGTGTGTAATACCATTAAAATTAAGAGGAAAAAGTTATGAAGTTATTTTCTTTTTAGAGAAACAAAACATCAGCCATTTTTCATAGCTTCTTTACCGGTTCCAAACCCACCATTGTCTCTGAGTCTTCCACAGTACCTGCTAACACTTATCTCCAGGCGTAACCCCAGGAGCCACCTAGAAATAATTCCTCCTGCCCTCTCTCTCATCAGGCTCCCTTTCCCCAGGTCCTTGATAATTGGCTTCCTTCTTGTATGCACAATGTCTGCCTCTTCACCTTTCACCATGTTATCTCTATCTACCAAAAATGTATTCATCTCTCAAGACCCATTCTAAGATTCACCTTTGGATAAACAGCTGCTTGGTGCCTTTGAAATCACCCCATCCATTGTATTTTTATGTTGCTTTTATAAGATTCCATATCACAGGATTGGATGCAAGGCTCTGTGCTGAATATGCCTTGTGTAGAGGTGTGTGACAAGGGAGTGAGTGGAGAACGAAATCCAGACTGCAATCTGATCATCAAGCTGAGCCCCCTGACCTCCATTACTAGGTCACATCCCTCTGTTATTAACCATTGTCCCACTTATAATTAAGCATTATTAATACTCATCTCTTCATTACCCAACGAGGAGAGGGTTTGGGTCTGCTTTTGCTCCCCAGTACCTAGTACTGTGTCTGGCACACAGAAGGTGCTCAATAAATATTTCATTGAGTGAATCAATAAATTAATAAAAGGCCAAGTGACTTGTCTAAAATGACAGACAGAAATCACCCCTGGGGTGCTTTGTAATACAGCATCTTGGGTCGTTGCCACCAGGGCAAAGAGAGGTAAACAGTGATATGTAGAAGAACCACAAGTGTCTCCAGCTTTTGGCGAGTGCCTCCTGGGTCTTTCTTTCATGCTGTTTCCTGTGCAGCGGGAGAGGAATGAATGGCTGTGGCACTGCTGCTGAATGTGTTTGCAAGGCATGTGCCACCCGTGCTCAAACACTCCTTCCCATTGGCTCCAGCCACATCATAAGACATCACAGCGACACAAGTGACCCATTCATTTTCTCTTCCCACCTCTAGGCGTTTGATGGAAGCAGATTACAGGAGGGGAAAAACCAGATCACCTCAAGGGGGATGAGTCATTTTATGTTTTTGTTTCTGTGCATTAAAGAATTGATTCATGAGATTTTAATGCTTTACTTGCTATTGCAGAAATTTTCTCTCCCTACTGTGAGGGTGCTGATGAGATCCACTGAGATGTGCAGCACTGCGTTCACACCACTGTAATCATTCTTGGAAGGAGCATTTTATTTCCTGATTTCTACTGTCATCCTTGTGAGTCAGTAATAGAAAAAAACACTTTGGCACCAAGGCTCAGGTCTCGTATCTTCTGTGCCTGAGCAAATATGGAAAAATCTATAATATTGCTCTCAAGGTTACTGAGAAATTAATCTAGCTACCTTCAGCTTGAGACTGAGGAGAGGGGTGTTTTAGCAATTATTGAGTGGACTGCCTTACGATAGGGAGATTTGGGGACCGAATATCAGACCATTTTTCTGGCTTTCTCATTAGCAGTACTGAGGCACATACTAGGTGAGAAAAGGGGCAAAAGGGAAAGAGATGAGTATCACTTAACAAACACTGGGCATATTCCAGGATGTCAGTATTAAGGATTTATTGTCATGTAATCCTCAAACAGAAGGATAAGGTTGGTGTGATTATTTTCACTTAGGCTGTGGGTTCCGAGGTTCAGAGAAGCAAAGATTGGCCCAAGCTTACCTGATTGGTAAATAGCAGTGTCTAAATTTTCATCCTGGTCTCACTTTAGCAGGGGAACAGCCTCGAAGGCATAGAAGGCAGGCTGGTGTGCGCAGGTTAGCCCTGAGCTCCTCTTTTCACGTGATGGTGAGAGCCTGGCTGTCAGGGTGGTTGAACAGAGCTTCGGTGTGCAACATGACCTTGCTAGCAGCACCAGCTCACTGCTCCAAGACCTTGAAAATAAGGTCGAGTTCCTTGTGAAATAGGAAAAATGGTTCTCAGTTAAAAGAAAACTACAGGCAAGACAGAGTGAGATGTACGGAAGACAGAGTAGACAGTCCCTTTTGCCCCTTCACGGGAAAAGAAAAAAAATGCATCAGTCAATTCATCCTGTAAGCAGGTCAGTTCAACAAAAATATCAAGGAAGTCACTGGATTGCACAGCTATTTATTTAAAGCATAACAACTGGTTGGCTACATTTTTTGTTTTTCATCTGTTGGTCTGTTATATTAAATAGAATCTTCTTGGTTGTGCTATTATATTAAATAGAATCTTCTGGCTACCATTTATTTACTCAACAAATATCCATTAGTCACTGACTGGCAGATTTTGCTGGGTGCTCAGATATTACAGATGTGATCTCTTTCCTCTTGGAACTTGGTTCTCTTGTTTTTCTTTGGCAGAAGGTGCTTTGGAAAGTACAGTTTTATTTTTTATTTTTATTTTATTTATTTTTTTTTTCAACGTTTATTTATTTTTGGGACAGAGAGAGACAGAGCATGAACGGGGGAGGGGCAGAGAGAGAAGGAGACACAGAATCGGAAACAGGCTACAGGCTCTGAGCCATCAGCCCAGAGCCTGACGCGGGGCTCGAACTCACAGACTGCGAGATCGTGACCTGGCTGAAGTCGGACGCTTAACCGACTGCGCCACCCAGGCGCCCCGGAAAGTACAGTTTAAAACACTTTCTGGAGAAGTAGACATTGAAAGAACACCGTGCAGTTTATCACTGAAAATTTTAAGACTTTATGAAGGAAATAGGGAATAAACATCAATTCGGTACGTCTTCCTTCCTCTTCCCTCCACTTCCTCTGCTCCTCTTTTCTTCCGTTCTTCCTTTCCTTTATCTTTTGAATATACTCATTGCTGTCCACCAAAAAAGCAGTGGCAGCCAAAGGAGAGTTTTTCAGCTATGATGAACTTCCCCAACTTACACAATTGAAGCATTTAGAAAGAAACTCTACTTGTAGCACAAGTATAAGAATTGCAATTTCTACATTAAAATTGCTTTTCTTTTAAATTATAGAGTCAGGTGAGCGAGGCTTGCAAAATTATCCAGGGTATGGGCCTTCTAAAAGTCTTAGTCTGCTCTGGATTATTAAGTCAATTTAAACAATTGACTTTTCATCCAACAGCAGGAAACTAGGGAAAGTTGGGTCCTTTGTGGCTAGGCACTGTCTAGTTAGAAAAAGTCCCTCTTGTTTCCCAGTGAGATCTGTCTCTTCATCTTTCTTGCCCCTCACTAGCTTCTCCCTCCTGTTCATCTTTCTCAAGGTCCCAGATGGTTGCCTTGGTCACTTTTTGAATGACAAACTTTATGGATCTAGCTATCATGGACCAGTTGCAAAGAGATGGCCTTGAAATTGGAGGTAATTACATTATTGTTCCCCTCTTGAATTTCTGAAAACAAAGTGTAATCTGAATCCCTCTGAAATTGTCTGCTTCTTACCTTCACAAATCTTGTTTCTATTAGGGATTTGTGAGTAATGGCTCAGCAAGACAGCCAGGTCAATGAGACCTTCCTTTGTGGATTTTAATGTAAAATACTCCACATTTAGTCTGAAAACAATCAAACAAAAGGATGATTGGATTCTGTTCTGCTAGTTTTCTTTTTGAATGAAGAACAGAAAGATAAAATATATAGACATACAGCTAGCCACTTAATGTAATATCTAGTGAATGTTTTCCTCCCAATTCATGTTGTAGAATTTCTAGGACCTCTATATCTAGAAAATTATCTACCTTGACAGGAAAATTTAGGATTAACTTATTGTGAAACGTGTTTGTGTTATATGAATAAACCTATAACCTAATACAAAAGTCACCATAAAGTTATGCGTAAGAATTTATAACTCTAAATGTAGGGAATTTTATGGATATGTTTATGACATAAGTCGTGATAATGGTTTCACGGATGTTTACTAATCTCCAAACTCATCAAGTTGTTTTTGCTATATATGTACAGCTTTTTGTATGTAAATCAGACCTCAATAAAGTGTTTTAAAATATAAATATAAAAAAATAAAACATAAATATCAAGAATTTTATATACTCAGTGTGCTTTGTATCTTTGCACTCTTAGCACTCTGAGTATACTCTCATATACTCAGAAGTATATATAAATAAATATTTTCCTGATTACTCTTCAAACCAGAGAATAAACCAGTAGTTCTATCTGTGGCCATTCTATAATTAATTAAACTTTTGAGTAACTACCTCAAAATCTAGTGCTTAGAATTCAAAACATCATCAGTGAGTAACGAAAGCTCTACATGGAAATGGATCAGTCTGGCCTGGGAAATTGGCATGAATATTCTCTAATTCTGACATTCTCTGCATCTGCTTGGTGATTCTTTGTTTGTTTGTTTGTTTTGAGAGAGAGAGGGAGAGTGGAGTAGAGGGGAAGATGGAGGGAGAGAATGTTAAACGGGACCTGATGCAGGACCTGATGTGGGACCTGATGTGGGGCTTGATCCCACGATCCTGGAATCCTGACCCAAGTTGAAATCAAAGTCAGATGTTCAACCAACTGAGCTACCCAGGCACCCCTGCTTGGTGACTTGCCCATGGTATAGTGAGCTCTCAGCAGAAAATTTCTTTCTTGCATATTTCCAAGTGAAGAAAGTTTGGTCAAATACCCAGTAGAGGACAACCAGTTAGTCAGTCAAAGCTGGGGGACGACAGTTGCTCTTAGAGCCTGCTTAGATGAAAACGTTGTAATGGGCTGGAAGGACAAAGTTCTGAGGTGCCAGCATTTCCTCTTTCATGGTAACTTTCCTATTTCCTTCACACCTGACCATAAGCTTTTAAGGATTTTATCATTTAAATATTTCACTCCCCCTTCCGAAGCTCTTAGGTAATTTATATCTTCTAATTATATGAGCCCCAAGTACTATACCCCCTTGAAGGTGTCCTGGAGAGAAACCGGGAAGGTCACCCGCTAATAAGTAAGTACCTTCCCTTGGCATGCAGCACACATCGGGACAGAGAATTCTCTTGTATGCTTGCCGAGTTCATTTTGGACAGGCAAAGGCCCAAGTGGAGAGGCAGGTGAAAACCTAACCACACCTGTGAAACATTTCGTGTCTTTCCTAAATATTCCTGCCTCATTAAGCTCCATTATTATGGGAAGATGTGGAAATTTTTGCTGCTGAAGCTGCAGTTATCTCCAATAAATTGAATTAGTGCTGTTTTCATACTTAACCTTGGAAAACTACAGACAGGTCAGTTCTTTATAAATTCATTATTTTAGTTTCACAATCCGATCTTACCAGAATTCCAAGCAACAGTTTGATTCATTTCAATTCGTACCTTTCATATTCATTCTTCTTTCAATTAATTAAATGTGTGGATTTACTTTATTGACGAACATTACATAACATTTGCTATGTGCTGGGTACTGTTAAAAGTGCTTTACAAATATTAACTCACTTAATTCATAATAACCTAATGCAGTAAGTGCTATTATTATTCCTATGATATCTGTGAGGCAACTAAGATACAGAGAGATTAAGTAATTTGTTCAAGGCTACACAGCTGACAAGTAGCAAAGCTAGGATTCAAACTCAGACAGTCCTGCTCTAGAATTTGCTCTCTTGCGTTAGATCACTGCGACATGCCTTGCCAAATTGGCATTAGGTCCTATCTTTGACATTTGCTTTCCTCTGATATATGAAACAGTGTTTACAGAGGTATCAAGGTTGATAAGAAGCTGAATATTTTTCTAACATTATGATACTGGTAATTAACTGGTGCTGAATGAAAACATTAAACATAAGTTAAACTTTAGCTTATATGACTTCTTAACTGACTTTTGTAAATTTTTGGATCAGTTTGGATGTGAAGAGATGTTAGCTTTTACAGAGAAGTCTCAGATCTGAACTTTTCCCTTCCTTATCCTTTTTTCTCTTTCCCATATCCTTCCTTATCAGGCTTGCTCATTTCTCTTTTTTGAGGACATTTATTTCTAAAGCATCTGCATATTCACAGCATCCACTCCCAGTACACCTGTTTTTTTTTTCTTATGTGAAATCATGTGAACACATTCATATTCAAGATGATATGGATCCCCAATTTGGTGACATAAAAATCCCAGTTCAGTAAGATACAAATCCACAAAATTCCCCTTAAATTATTTGACATACAGTCATGTGTAATCAATCTTTACAATTATATTTGACCAGGTAGTTGCTAAGGTAACATGAAATAACATCATTAGCCGTCTCTCTTTATGCCTTTCTCTTTTCCTCCCGCTCTTTCTCTGTGCCCCTCCCCCCGCCCCCCGCCGCCCAGTAGGTCATTTCCAGATATTAAATATATCTATTCCCCTCCCCACCAGTAGCAGTGTCTTCTTTGTCCTATTCCATTCAGTTTTCAGTCTCATCCATTAACTTGGTCTTTCCTAAGCAAGCCTTAGCAGAAAGCAGACAGATCGTGCATGAGTCTAGTAGCTTTTCTCAATGGTGAAAATTTTCATAGGTAATATCGCATTTTTGTTTTGGTGGTTGACGGTATGCCTAATGCAATAGATGAAAGAGTGACTGCCCTTCTGAGGAGCATCCCAAAGTCTTGGCCGTTTGGGTATAGCCTGAGTGGTATAGATACAGAGACTTTCTAGGAAGCTGGGATAATTCAGTACTTCTTCAAGGTAGAAATGCTCGTTTCCAGCTCTCCCAAAGTCAGTCCATAGGCTGACTATTCCAGTTTCTGAACTTAGAGAGTCTTTGAAATATTGCGCGGATAAAACTGGTACTTGTTTTACCCATCCTATGTATCTTACTGTGATACCAATGTTTTAAAAACTACCTTTTGTTACCAACTGTTTGCTTTTTAATAGCAACGGAAGCTTCTATAAAGCATTTTCTTTGTGTAGAAAAATGCACGAAATATTATGGGGTAGAAGTAGGGAGGATGAGGATATTGATTTTTAAAAATTAAGCAATTTCTGGAAGAAATATCAGGAGACTAGGATGGAGATACTTGTGGTAAAACACGGTAATAGTCTGTCTGCTAGGGCTGTCAAGACAAAATAGCACAGATGAGTGGCATAAAAAACAAATTTATTTTCTCTTAGTTCTGGAGACTAGAAGCCCAGGATTAAAGTGTCAGCAGATTTGGTTTCTTCTGTGGCCTCTCTCCTTGGCTTGCAGATGGCCATCTTCTCGCTCTGTCCTTGTATGATCTTTTCTCTGTGTGTGCACACCCTGGTGTCTCTCTTTGTATGTCTAAATTTCCTCTTCTTATAAGGACACCAGTCAGATTGGATTAGGACTCGCCTTAATGGCCTCATTTTGACTTAATCACCCCTGTAAGGCCCTATCTCCAAATACAGCTACATTCCGAAGTTAGAGCTTAGGGGTTAGGGCTTCAACATAAGAATTTTATGGGGACACAGCTCAGCCTATAATAAACATCTAGGAATGCTGGTTGAAATATAATTTCTTAAATATATGTCCAAGCTTAGAAGAAAGATACAGAAATTCCTGTGAGCCGGAGATAAGAAGGAGCTAAAGGCTAAGGGAATTGTTTTCCATATAAGCCATGGCAGAATGGGGTGCAAGGTGTTGGGGGGAGGGATAAAGCTTAGGTTTGAATGTCCTCACAGGGACAGAAACAAGGCATCTGACCCAAAGAGATCCCACGGAAAGTTGGAAATGGGTACTGAGACTCCCAATGAAAGATGGAAACCTTGAAGCATTTCTACTTTAAGAAAAAGGAGGACTAACTGGATTCACCACTTAGCTTGGGAAAAATGCAAGATGTTTGTTTGTTTTCTGGTTTTGAATAGACTAAATAAATATTCCCATGTGCCCTTAATGAGATTGGAGCCCAAATTTATCCTGCCTAAGTAGTACTTCAAGCCCTAACCTGAAAAGTTAACTTAGAAGTTGTTTCCATGTGAATGATACCCATGGGGTGAATGGAGGAAGAAAATCCCAAACTGTTTGAGAGCAACACTTCAACAATCCAGACTCTCTTAGGAATGGGAGTCAGGATTCCCTTAGGAAAAACAATGCTTGCTTAAAATGGCCTCCCAATAAAAGTTTCAAAACACACTTGGAAATTATCTACCATGAACATGAGGCAGCAGATGATTAATTTGTAAGGCTGGCTGGAGGATTAGCAACCAGAAAACTTGATAAAAATAGACAAATCATCTGAAAGAAATATTCACATAAGTATAGATAAAATTATTAAAAAGCTAAAACAAGATTTAGAAGACAAAAAAGAGTAAGATGTTACTTATAAGAATAAGAAAAATATGAAAAAACTCTTATGTAGAGAGTATTCTTCACTGAATTTAAAACATGATACACTGGGTAAATAGCCATTTTATATAGAGCTGAAGAAATTTAATGAACTAGAAAACAGAGCTGAGAAAATTAACCAGACTGCAACACTGAGGGAAAGAAATGGATACATGGATGATAGGGTAAGAGTCATGGAGGAAAGAATGAGAAAATCCAAAATAAAGGTAATGGGATTTCTGAAAGAAATAGAATGGGGAATGCTATTCTTAGATCCAAGAAATCATGGCGGAGAATTTTCCAGATTTGATTAGCAATGTGAATGTTCATAATGAAAAACTCCATGGGTCCTGAGTAGAAAGAAAACAAACAAACAAAACTCCCAAATCTACATGTAAACATATTGTAGTGTGATTGCAAAACAAAGCAAAAAGTCTTAATAGCAACAAGAAGGAGGATCAATATGTTACAAAGAATAAAATCAATTAGGAGAGTCCTCAATAAAATCATTAGTGATCAGAAAAGAGTGAAATAATACCTTCAAAATACTGATACTAATAATAGTCATTCTAGAATTCTTTATTCAGATAAATTATTTAAGTGAGAACAAAATAAAGCCATTTTCTGAAAAACAAAAACTGAGAGAACTAATCACTCAAAGACCCTCATCAAGTGGATTACATTAAAAAATGGCCCTTTAAGAAAGAATGGGATGAAAGAAGTAATGGGGAACAAAGAAATTAATAGATACATATGTAAATCTAAACGAACATTAGATGTAAAACTTAATAACGACAATGATCATTTGGGCAGAGCGTTATAACAAGATAGAACTAAGACCTATCTTCTATATAACTGATATATATAACTGATTTGTCAGTTCTATAATACCATGTTTTTCCAGAGAAGGATAGAAACATTAATACTAGACTGTTGAATTAAGTATGTGTGTCAAAATTTGAAGGATAATGACTAAAATAGAAAAAGAATAATTTTCAAAGCAGTAAAAGTACAAGAGAGAAATAAACTTGATTAATACAAAAGAAAGCAGAAAATAATCAGAAAAAGTACGGCAAATAGAAGACACAAATAAGAAGGTAAGAATAAATCCAAATTCATTGCTACAATGAATATAAACAAATTAAGAGATGATTAAGAAACACCCCAATTAAAAATGGGTCAAAGACCTTAACAGATACCTCACTAAAGAAGATCTACAGGTGGCAAATAAGCATATTAAAAGATGCTCCACATCGTATGTCATTAGGGAGTTGCGAATTAAAACAACAGCGAGATGTCACTGCGCAGCTATTAGAATGGCCAGAATTCGAAACACTGACAATACCAACTGCTGGTGAGGAGGCAGAGCAACAGGAACTCTCATTCACTGGGGGGAAGAATGGAAAAGAGTTATAGTCACTTTGGAAGATGGTTTGGCAGTTCCTCACGAAACTGAACATACTAGCAGTAGTGTTCTTTGGTATTGACCCAAAGGAATTGAAAATTTATGTCTACACAAAAGCCTACACGTGGATGTTTATAGCAGCTTTATTCCTAATTGTCCAAACTTGGAAGCAACAATGATGTCCTTCAGGAGAATGGATAAATTGTGAAACAGCCAGACAACGGAATGTTATTCAGCACTATAAAGAAATGAGCTATCAAGCCATAAAAAGACATAGCAGAATCTTAGATGCGTATTACTAACTAAAAGAAGCCAATCTGAAAAAGCGACATACCATATGATTCCAACTGTGTGACATTCTGGAAAAGGCAAAGCTCTAGAGAAGTGAAAGGGTCAGAGGTTGCCAGGCATTAGGGAAGGAGAAAGGGATTGATGCGCAGAGTCTGTTTAGGTCAGTGGAACCAGTCTGTATGATTTTATAATGGTGGATACATGTCATTATATATTTATCTAAACCTAGAGGTGTACACACCAAAAGTGAACCCTAACGTAGACTATGGACTTTATGTGATAATGATGTGTCAGTGTACGTTCATCAAATGTAACAAAAGGTTGATAATGTGGGAGGCTCTGGGTGTGTGAGGATAGGGAATATATGGGAAATCTGTGTAGCCTTCAATTCACCTAAAGCTTCTTAAAATATAAAGTCTATTTTAAAATAGACTTAAAAACAATTAGGAGGCAGTTTCAAGGAGTCCTGCTTTTGCAGTCTTCACGGGAGACTCACCTGAGACATAAGGACACAGGAAAGTTGAAAGTAAAAGGATGGAAAAAATATACTAAGTAAATATTAACAAAGGAAAATTGGTAATAGTAGTTATCAGACTGTATTAAGACTGTAAGGCAAACAGCATTTCTATGGCAGAAAGATAGTTACTACACAGAACAATTCACCAAGAAAAAGCTTGAACAGCCCTAAAGATGGCATTCACCTAACAAAATCAAAATAGCCTCAAAATATACAAATAAAAGCTGTGTGCATGTCAGTCACTAAAGCCACAATTTTAGTTGAAGAGTATTTTTAGTATAATTATCATATTATGTGCTAGATCATGCAGTTAAGAAATTAGTAAGGGTGTGTATGGTTTGACAGGACAATAAAAAAGCTTGATATAATGGGTATATAGAATCATGCTCCCCTCAAATTAAAGGATACTCATTCTTTTCAAGCACATATGGAATATATTTAAATATTAATCACATACTGGGTCACATAACAGGTCTCAAGAAATACCAAGGTTAATTATCAAGATTATACCTATCACTTTCCTTATTTTCAATGCAAAAAAGGGAGAAATAACAAAAATACAGAAAAATTAATTTTTAAAAACATCATTAAAATATTAAAAAAATATTTCCTACGTTGAAGAAAAAGTAATGGACACTAAAAGTAGGTATCAAAACTTGTGTAAGAAAGCTAACCTGGTCAATAGAGTGGAATTCAGAGCCTTTTATGCATACATTAGAAAGGAGAAACATGGGGGTGCCTGGGTGGCTCGGTAGGTCAGGTGGTTAAGCGCGGACGTCAGCTCAGTTCCTGGTCTCACGGTTGGTGAGTTCAGGCCCCAGCGCCAGGCTCTGTGCTGACAGCTGAGAGCCTGGAGCCTGTTTTGGATTGTGTGTCTCCCTCTCTCTCTGCCCCTCCCTCTCCCCCACTCATGCTCTATCTCTCTCTCAAAAATAAAGAAATAAACATTAAAGAAAAGAAAATCATGGGAATTAAGAAGCTAATCATCTAATTTAAGAAGTTAGACAAATAAAGAGAAATTAAATCCAAACAAAGGAAGGGAAAATGATACTGGCAGAAATTGATTAAATACACATCAGAAAATATAGAAAGACAGCAAAATAAAAATCTATTTCTTCTAATAAAATAGACTATCCTCTGGAAAAACTAATCAAGGAGAAAAGAGATTACAGAAGTAAATAATGCTAGAAATGAGGAGGTGTAACTATTAGTGCTGTAGAATTTTAAAAGTTCATGAATTACTTCATGCCAACACATTTGAAAAATTGAATGTTTTAGAAAAATATAACTTAACTAAAAATAACTCATTTGAAATAGAAAATCTGAAAGGTCTATAATGATTAAGCATTAAAAAAAAATTTAAAAAAGTCTATCTTAACTGACAGATAAAACATTTGGATCAGACTATGTTCCAAGCATAATGTTCTAAGTCAGCAGAGAACATATAACCCCTATTTTGTATAAACCCCTGGAGAAAAGAAAAAAAGTTAAAATAATAAATCAAAGCCAGATAGGGCTGATGTCAAGAATGCAAGGATATTTTAAAATGAGAAAATCTATAAATGTTTTTTACCACATTAAAAAAATTTAAAAAGGGAAAAAATTGATCAACTCACAAATGCAGAGAAAGTATTTAAAAAATTAAACACCCACTTATAATTTTTAAAAATATATACTTTTTAGCAAGCTAAAAATAGAAAGGAGAATCCTTAACCTGATAATGTATCTACCAAACAACTAATTTTAGCACTCTATTTAGCAATGAAAAGACTCTCATTAAGTTTAGAAACAAGACAAAGATGCCCACTGTCATTACTGCTCTCCAGCACTGTGTCGGAGGTCCAGCTAGAGTATTTAAAAATAATAAATAAAAACACACCTATTGGAAAGAAAGAAAGAAAACTGCTACTTTTTGTAGCAAACCAAACTATAACATACCTGAAAATAAGTCTAACAAAGAAGCATACAAACTTCATAAACAAATTATAAAGCCTTATGGACAAAAAAAAGACTTGAAGAGTTCAATATGTTAAGATGACAATTCTCCCCAAATTGTTCTATCAATTACTGAAATCCCAATCAAAATCTCAACACATTTTTTCTTTTTTCTATTTTTTTTTTTTAATTAGAGAGAGAGTACAAACAGGAGAGAGGGGCAGAGGAGAGAGAAGGAATGTTACGTAGATCCACGCTCAGCACGAGACACAATGCGGGGCTCCATCCCATGATCCTGGGATAATGACTTGAGCCAAAATCAAGAGTCGGATGCTCAACTGACTGAGCCACCCAGGTGCCCCTCAAGTTTCTTCACTGGATCTAATATATTCTAAAATTAATAGGAAAGAATGAAACTCCAACATTAGCCAAGGCAATTTTCACCAAGAAAGGGAAGTGTAATGGTGAGACCCATCATATCCAGATATGTAAAGACAGTGGGTGATAAATTTCCCAAGACTAGAGTTTAGTAAAAGGCAAAGCTAGGATTAAATCCTAGTTCACATTGCTGCCAAGTCTACATTCTCACATAGCATGCTCCTCAACGACATTTAAGTCATAATTTAAAGCTATTTCTAGGATTGATAAAATGGATAATGTGCATGTAAAACAACAAGGGTAAGGAAGTTATAAGAAGGAGCAAGCTAACTAATTGGGCTGTGGACCACATTAAATCTACATTATGAATAATTATTCAGAACTATAGAATTATAAGTCTTTGCACAATAATGTATGCTTTCTATTACCTATAAAGATCCAGAGGAAGGATAAAAATACAAGAAGCATGTTAAAAAGAATACATACACAAGTAATTTTTAAAGCAAGGTTGACAACTATTTATATGCATTAGAAAAATATATAAAATATATATTTGGAAGAATCTAGGTTATCTTTTTATGAGTGATACTGAGAATTGAGTAAATATGTGAAGAAAGTATATGTCATTACATCAAACTTGTTTTATTAATGGGTAATTAGAACATGAGATCTTACTGCTTGGGACACCTGAGTTGACTTGAGTGTAAATTTTTGTTAAAATCAGCTGAAATGAGAATATGCATATATTTAAGTTTTCCATTCATCTGGTTTCTGCCAGCTAGTTTTTTTTTTTTTTAAAGATCTGCTGAAAATCCACAGTATAACACTCTGTAGACTCTTAAAAGAAATATAATTCATGGACTCTACCTACTCTCAAATTCCTTGTATTTTAATTGAGAGATATGGTCTAGACACAATTAAAAAGGAATTAAGGATTGAGCATTGTGAATCCGGCAATGGATTTTATGAAAGAGACAGGAAAACAAAAGTATTAGTAGGGAAGAATTTAATACATTCTGGTTTTAGTATTTGGAGTCCTGATATTAAACATATTTTTTAATTTTTATGTTACTGAAAAAACCCTCTAGGACTTCAGAGATCAGATATCGTTACTGGAAAGGTCTTTTGTTCACCTTGGAAGAACAGAAGAGAATCAGGGGTCTACTTGGTAGGTAGGATTCAACTGAAAGAACCAGAGAATGCAGGGGGAAATGTCCCAATCTGTGAGCTTAATTGATAGTAAGATTTGATTATCTGTAGCCTCACATGATGGAGTTAACTTGTAGAGAAGTCTCCTGAAAGAGTTAGGATAGTGAAAACAACCAATAACTTTCTACCACGCAGAGGTGGTGTGACAAAATTAAGGGGTGGGGAAAGACTAGAAATGCAGAAATAATGTCATTTTTTAATCTGTGTTCCATGGCCTGGCTGATTGCCTATAATTATCCTGCTGTGAAAAGGTAAATTCTCTCCTGAGCATTAAAGGTGCCATTTGCCACAGAGGAGTGGGAGGAATTGCACTGCTAAGCATGTTGGGTTTGGCAGAAGCCCAGTCTGAGAGATGTAACCTATTTGCTGACTAGTAGGGAAAGGAGTTTGGTAGGTGGGCATAGACAGTTTAATTTCTTTGCATCTTTTCTTGTTTCCCTTTAGAGTCCTGAAAGAAAATGTGATTATCATAATCTTGTTTCATGTGGCATCTTAAGTTGGCTGTTGTGGAGGATGGGGAACACTGAATTGGTGCCAATAGGTGTTGGGGGTTGTTGTGTAGCCATGTGACTCTGAAAAATGTGGTTTTCTGGGCCAAGGAAAAGAGACAAACAGAATGGATTCATTTTTTTTAAATTTTTTTTTTAATGTTTATTTATTTTTGAGACAGAGAGAGACAGAGCATGAGCAGGGGAGGGGCAGAGAGAGGGAGACACCGAATCTGAAGCAGGCTCCAGGCTCTGAGCTGTCAGCACAGAGCCCGACGTGGGGCTCGAACTCACGAACTGTGAGATCATGACCTGAACCGAAGTCGGACGCTTAACCGACTGAGCCACCCAGGCGCCCCACAGAATGGATTCATTTCAAACACTTAGTGACATATATGTGCTTTCTTCTTTTTTCTTTTGCTATATGCTCTGACATATATCCAGAAGTTCCTTTCTGTTGTATGAATAAGAATTAGATATAAAAAGAAGTCCGTTTAAGAGCTCATAGGAGAGGTACTTGATATAGGTACAATCATGGTCTTTATTTTTATTTATAATTTACTTCCCACATACTTTTGGAAAAGATTTGAGCATATTGTAGCACACCACATTTGACTAGATAATTAAAATAAAAAAATAAAAGGAGATTAGCAATTAAAGGAAAGAGATAAAAGAAACTACCATATATCTCTAGCCTGGAATTATATAGCTACCAAAGGAACTTGCTAAGGAAGGTTCAAGACGTAATTTTCTGACAATAATCATAATAAAAATCATAATACCTAATTCTTTGGCAAGCACTGTGCTGAGGGCTTTATGTGCATTACATCATTTAATTCTGCTCGTGGCCTATCAAGTGAGGTTGGTCTATGGTATTTTCCCTATATCACAGCTCAGGAAACTGAGGCACAATAAGATTAAGTCATTTAAATTGTCAGATAGCTAAGAAGTAGTGGAACTGGGTAATCTAATTTCTAGAATCCATGTCATTCTCTCCAGTATGACTGTTGACGTGGAATGAGTTAGTGGACAATAGGGTAATACTCTTCAAGAAAATAAGAGGATTTTGCCCTGGATATCCAGGGGTTCAGTCTCTGAGTTTTTTCAATTGCTTCACGGTAAACATATTGCAGAATGCTATTTACCATTTTCCCCAAATTCCAACTATGTCTTGGCATCATGGATATTTGTCTGACTTGCCATATATATGTTGTCTGTTGAAAAGAAAATATCATGTCCTAGGAAACCTCGTAAATCCTCCCTAGCTCTTTGATTCCAAAGTTCCAGGAAATTATTCTAAATAATGCATGCATTGCGTAGGATATAGGACCTAATTTTTTGTGATATCCTTTTTTTAATCGTGAAATCTGAGGGTATGGAGTTATATGATTTGGAGGAGACTTGTGACTGCACAATCTTCAGCAGAACCGGGAAGGGAAGAATTCTTGCTGCTGGCATTTTCCTATAGGGAACCCCATCAGAGGGCATTTTCCCTCAAAATGATTAACCCCCAACCCCTTTCCTGCCAAACTTCCAACTTTTATATTTCTAATCTACATAGAGGAAGAAAAGGGAACTAACAGTGACATAGAGTAAGATCTGTTGTCCAGCAATTAAGGGCTATGGCCTCAGTCATAGCCAGTCCAAGATGGCAGAACTTCCTCTATTGCCTGAGATTCAGATTTGGACCCTTTTTGACTCTACTGCTCTCCCCACACAAGTGATTTTATAAGGCACAGTGTAACCTTTTGGGGTGTAATGGTTCATCATTTCATTGTGAATCATAGGAAATGATGAAATATTTGGGAGTCATATCCTTTCAAAAAAGATGAATGATTCAAGTGTCACTGTTGGAATAGCAAATGGCTCAGATAGTTTATGAGTGAATGTGTTTTCAGTTGGAATCTGGGGTGGAAGGTGGGGGGAAGGGGTATGGCAGGAAGAAGAGAGGGAATAAGAAGATATTACTTCCACTTTAGGAACTCTTGATCTAGTCTTATAAGCTAGAGGACTTGTGAGGTAATCGTAGTGTTCAACTTTGTGTTTGGCTCAGTGTCTAGGATATTGCCAGGCATATGTTAAATATTAAGTAAAGTTTACCAAAAAAATATAACCCTTATGTATTTTTTGTCCTAAGCTTCTAGGTTTATAAAAGACCATAAGGGTTCTTTCTGCTGCTTGTCCCTCCATTTCCACATAGGGCTGTACATTACCAGAATTTATTGGAATTTTCCACCCAAATACTTCTCTTTTTTAAAAAAAATTATATATAGAGAGAAAGAGAGCATAAGCAGGGGAGAGGCAGAGGGAGAGAGAGAGAATCTCAAGTAGGCTCCACTACATGGGGCTCGATCCCTCGAACCCTGGGATCATGACCTGAGCTGAAATGAAGAGTCAGATGCTCAACCAACTTGAGCCACCCAGGCACCCCTGTACCCAAATACTTCCAATGACTCTTTGTGAACAGAAGCCCCCAAATAGGAGTGGGGAGGGGGGTTTGAGTGTTGTCCAGAGTAGCCTGTCACAAGAGAGGAAGTCTTTGAAGCCTCATGTTTCATCTTAAAAACAAAAGCAACTTTTGTCCTCTTTTTGGTGTGTGTGTGTGTGTGTGTGTGTGTGTGTGTGTGTGTGTTTGATAAAAATAATCTTATTCTCTTTAAAATACCAGCCAAAATTGGTGTTCTGTAAACATAGGCCATGCTTATGCATTGGCTTCTAGAACACCACACTGCCATGTACCTACATTGCAATTTGAAAAGACCAAAGCCTTCCTGGACAAATTTTTCCCCTAATAATTAAGAAGCAGTTAAATTTGTTGTCTGATTATTTGATAGGGCTGAAGTTCAGACACTTTAATATGTCAGTTGAATTCCGAAAAACAGTGCATAGGTAATTCTAAACAGTTAGAACTGTTAGTAAGTAGTGAGATGACACAACACCTGAGTGTATTTTCTCTCCTCTATCCCATACATCCTACTACCCAAAATCTTGCTTGATCTGTTCAGCCAGTTGACATGTGCACCAGATTCAGCTCCACTGTAAGCAGGCTTCTCTGGCCACCCTGCCCTGGTGTCCATGGATTTCTCACGGAAGTCTAGTCATTGCAGGTTTGTGTAGCACATATCTGTGCCATAGCTTGACAGCTTTGTGATGGCAGCAGGGGAAAGGTCGGTAAACTCATTTGCAGCAATTAGTTGCTGGTCAGAGAGTAGTTAATATTAATGTGTTATTCTTTACAGGATGTTTTTTTTCTTCTCTTGGGATTTCTCCAAGGTTTTCTCAGAGGCCTGATTGCCTTCCTCCTGGTGATTCTTCAGTCACCGGCTCTGTCTTCTTGCCTTGCTAGCTAGAACAAGAGGCAAGGGACTACTTTTTCACAGTCTGGATCAGACAGCACCCTGAGTCCCTTTCTTGTCATCAAGCCAAGTTCATCATCTGCTTCTATTAGTCCTAGGGTGTGAAGAAGGAAGCTGACCCAGGAATTCAGCTGGGGTTCCTGAGAAGACATGTTCCGTTAACATTCTTCATCTAACTGCAATGAGGAAACTGTTTGTAATGCAGGAATCGACAATGGAACCATCTGTCAGGATAGTGGCCATCCTAAGGTGTAGAAATGGATATTCCTTCCTGAGGCCATTAGGCAGCCCACAGTGGGTAATAATAACAATTGTCATATGTAGAGAGCCCTACAATTTACAAAGTGCTATTTCATTGTTTTGTTTAATTATCATAATAGCCCAGTGAGCAATGTCTACAAAGGAATAATGGGCACCATTAGTGTTAACTACATATTTGAGAATGAAAGAGAGAGGTCTAGTAGACATCTACTAGATCATCCTGAAATGTCCCCACCATTGTTCTTCTCCTGCCTGTGCATACTAGTATTCTCAGTCTGATGATTAGTCCTGGAAAATGTTTTTTGTTCATATAGGATTAATTGTTATCTCTGGCACTCTGCTGCAGTGGAGTTTTAGGAGAGTTGCCTTCAAGCCCACAAACAAGTGTGAGTCTATTCCTGTCTTCCAGAATTTGGTTTCACCTCTTACTGGGGCAGAGGTCTTAGGTGTGGGCAAAAGGACACCAACAGTTCTTGAACTTTTTCCTCCTGCCAAATACCTTCTCACATAGAAGGACACTTCACAGAGTTAACTCAAATTCTGAAAATTAGTATGTCTATTTTAAATCCAACCAGATCTGTCTTTGGCTATGGTCCTATGCTTCACACTGTGTCCGGCCTGCCATATGCTGGGTTGTGTCACTGTTTAGCAAAAGAGATGCTGAATGGATCTTGTTGTTTGGAACATTCTACTCACTTGGCCCTGGGCACTACACTGGCTTCCCATCTGCTTCTGGGTACAGCTCTTGGATCTGATTCTAATCCTGAAAGTAGGAGATGGTCTGAGACCCACCCTCACTGGGCTGTGACTCAACCTTATGTGTGCAGAGCTTCCTTCTTTTGGGGAGAGATTTTATTCAATTCAGTTGAACTCAACTCAAGTCATTAGGCATTTTGAGCAGCATGAGAAGAATTACGTTCTAGTTAGTAGTAGGTCAGAGTTTGGAGAATTCTATTACAATCAAAGGTGTATGTCCTACATATTGTTTCTTCCCTCCAGATATCTCTTCACTTGCTCTTGGCTCCTGACTATTATGGACTTCATCAGTGGGCTTCTGTGTTCTCAAGTTCTCATTGGTTTGACCTTGAGTGGAGGTACCTTGAGTGGATGTAGGAAACTGATGTTGGGGTATGGGGTATTTATTGCTTTAGATCCCTCTCTGAGCTTGCTTTGGGTGGGTGAGACCCTTCACTAAAGATTTCTTCCAAGACAGCCTTCATTAGAGCCCTCTTCTACCAGTGTTTGGTAGCACTCTTCATCCTTACCCTTTGCTGCCTAGCAGTGGTAGCAAAGTCTTTGACTGTTACTAGCATTAGACACTACATTATAGTCTGTGGTTTCTCTATACCCTATTCAAATGGTCCCATCATATATAAATTTTCCTTGAATTACCCTAATTGGATTGTGCCATCTGTTTTCTGTTGAGACTCTGACAGATGCACTGTGTGATTTGGGGCAAGCCCCTTCACAGAACTAGTTAACCTCAAATGTTGTGGGAGATTTAAAGCAGATAGCATCCCTTCCAGCTCAAAATTTGCTTGGCAATGTAGGGACTGAAAAATAAATCTCTTCTTTAGGAACTTCAGGTCTCATTAAAGATATAATATATATACCTCTGAAACGCAGAATAAAACTAAGCATCCAAGTGATTAGGATACATAGTAAGCGCTCTAAGAATTTGGAAATGGGCAAGGTCACTGACGGTCAAAGGAAACATATGGATCTGCCAGTGAGTTCTGCTCCAACACTGAATAACCTTTTATTCGTGGATTTCCTAATCTAGATCCAAATTGGATGGTGTCTTCAAGCCTGTACCAAGCAGAAAGCCTATTTTGGAACTACTCCAGAGATCCCACACAATATTGGTTAACCTTAGACAAGGCCTTTTGGAAATGATTTACTCTTGATTTACTCAGATACATCCTACAATAAAATATAAAACTTCTAGGATTTATTAAATTGAAATGTTCTTTTTAAAAAAAGCATAGAAAAAACAGATTAGGAGCCGAGAGGCTGGAATTCTAATTTTAATTGTCCTTCTTTAACTCTGCCTTAAATGTTTTTTGATCTGAAAAGAATTCTCTTTTATTTTGTTATAGGTTACTTTGGTTTTTTTCTTTGATTCATCTCTATTAAAGACATATACACTGATATAAGAATAATATAATAATCACCATCATATCTACCATATAAATTAAAAAATAAAATACTATCAATACAATTAAAGTCCATGGTACCTGCACTATATATATATATATATATATATATATATATATATCCCATTTGGATACTACTTTTTTCTCCACCAAAAATAATTCCTACTCCCTCTCTCCACCTACCCACCCCTACTCCCTCTTTCTACCCGCCCACCCCAGCCAAGGCCAAGATGGACACATCGCTTTGCCAAATCCCTTTGTGTAGGGAAGCCTCACTTTCACTGAAGATACAGAGATATACTTTAGCCTCAAAGGATGTTAGCTTTATGTGAACACTGCTTGCTCAGGCCCAGGCCTTTCTGCTGTGTATCTGTAAAAACCCAAAGCCTTAGGGGTTTAAATCCGTAAATGTCCCCGTGACATCCAAGGCTTCAGGGCTGGCTTACCCTATTGGATTCTGTCTGCTCTTTGGTTTGTTTTTGAGCATTGGAATTTTCCTTATTTTCTTACTAGTTCAGTTGTACATTTTTAAAATAAGATATTTAAAAAATATATCTTCACATATTTCTCTTATAGTAGAAGACTATTTAAAAAAAATTGGTTTACCATATTCTGCACCAGGGTACAGAAGCTAGACATTCTACTGAGAATCAAAGACTACTCATACTGGAAGTTTGAGAACTCTTCTCCCATTTCATAGGCAAGATGACTATTGCCTAAGCTAATTATGAAAATAGAAAAACTTTTATAGCCATGAAGCTAATTTGGCTAATCGAAATCTGCTGTAATTCAAATACATTGACTATTAGAAATGAATAGTAGAAAGTAAAATAATAGTCTCTTTAGCAGTATTCTGCTGTAGAACTTTTCACTTAACATTCCTTAAAGGCAGGGACCATCTTTTTAAAAATATTTAGTTGAGTTTATTAGAGGCAGCAATTGTCTTACTTATTTTTACATCTCTCATGGTGCTTAGTACACTTCTTTTCATATTGCAGGTGTTCAAAATGTATTTGCTAATTTGATTTGAATTGACTTTTTCAAGTTCAATGTGAAAACAAAATGGCCCTCGTGTTTTCTCTTGTTTTGCTTGTCCTGACACTGACATTGAGCCAGTTCACAGCAATCCCTTCTGTAAGTTCTAGAGAATTTGTGACTGTCCTGGTCTAATATTGGGCTCATTCAGTCACAAAGTATTTGCTTGGCTTGTACAAAAATAAATAACTTTTAACTAGGGAGTTGTGTTTTAATTATTTGCAATCCTGTGTGGCTGAGTGTTAACTCCCAAGTTAAACATCTAACAAGTATAATACAATAAACGGCAGAGTTTGTTATGATTACGTTTGTTTTGTTTTCATCTCAGCCTGGGATCATTAGAAATGACTGATTGGCGTGGGAGATCATTCCATCTATCATTATGTCTTTTTCTCCCGGAAGAGACCAAAAGTGAGTAAGAACACAGAGTGCACATTTCACCACAATTTAAACCCAATCTGAACACTCCCTACTTGAAGACAGCACAAATAGTCTGGTACAATAACAAGGATTTCCAAAAAAGAAAAAAAAAAAAAAGAATTTCCTTAAGAAGTAAAACAATCGATTGAGGTCTCTGTGCCTGGTTCTGTGTGTTCTATACAGTGCATGTCCAAGTCCAGAATCTTTGAGCTAAGGCCTGGAGTCGCTAGACATCAGAAGTAAAGACTAGCAAAAAAGAATATAAATGAGGAAACAGAGATGTGAGGCATCGACGCTGAAACAAGAAATGTGTTGGAAGAGGGTCGTAGCAGGAACGGGGCGGGGGGGGGGGGGGGAGAGGGCAGAGGAGCTGGAATTTTCCCCAGTCACAGCTCCCATGACTGCCGCAGCCTGCTTTGGGTGTCCTTTACTTCTCTTAAGGTAATGATCCGGGGCGCCTGGGTGGCTCAGTCGGTTGAGCGTCCGACTTCAACTCAGGTCACGATCTCGCGGTCCATGAGTTCAAGCCCCGCGTGGGGCTCTGGGCTGATGGCTCAGAGCCTGGAGCCTGCTTCCGATTCTGTGTCTCCCTCTCTCTCTGCCCCTCCCCCATTCATGCTCTGTCTCTCTCTGTCTCAAAAATAAATAAAAATGTTAAAAAAAAAATTAAGGTAGTGACCCAACTCTGAAAGGAGATAGGAAGAATAAAGTAGGGGAGGAAGAAAGAGCGTGTTAAGTCACCAAAAAAATGAGACCACTTATTGTAAAAACAAAAATAATAGGAGGAGATTCCCTTCAGTATAATTTATAGGAGAGGAAGTTCAGAAATGTATGCCAATAGAGGGATTATTCTTTTAAATGTTTTTATTTATTTTTGAGACAGAGAGAGCATGTGAGCAAGGGAAGGGCAGAGAGAGGGGGGAGATAGGATCCAAAGTGGGCTCTGGGCTACAGCAGTGAGCCTGATACAGGGCTCTAGGGCTCAAACCCATGAACAGTGAGTTCATGACCTAAGCCAAAGTCTGACGCTCAACCAACTGAGCCACCGAGGCACCCTGCTAATAGAGGGATTATACATGTTAGCATATGCAATATAATGAAATCATCTAAACAGTGTTTGAAGACTATGTCATAATGATGAAAAAAGACTATGGAAAAACGTTGATGATAGAGCCTAATGCGTTTGGTCTGCACTGATCAAACTGTGTAAACTATGAATGCGTATGGATCCATACTAAAAACACATATGGGTAAGTGGAAGGTTTTCTCTAGGGTGGCTCTATTCAGGTAAGAAAACTACATATCTTCTCCATTTTTTTTTTATTTTTTATTTTTTTTAATTTTTTTTTCAACGTTTATTTATTTTTGGGACAGAGAGAGACAGAGCATGAATGGGGGAGGGTCAGAGAGAGAGGGAGACACAGAATCGGAAACAGGCTCCAGGCTCTGAGCCATCAGCCCAGAGCCTGACGCGGGGCTCAAACTCACGGACCGCGAGATCGTGACCTGGCTGAAGTCGGACGCTTAACCGACTGCGCCACCCAGGCGCCCCTCTTCTCCATTTTTAAACTAACCCTTAATGTTGTCATATTTGCTTTGTAGCCAATAAAAACACCATATATGTGCTGGAGTATGGAAAAGGAAGTGGGGTGAAGTGGTTTGGGAATATTTGTATTGTGTGTAATACGTATGTGTGTGCGTTCTTGGACTTAGGAGATCAAATATCACGTAGCAGTAAGGTGATGCTATTCAGAATCTTCTTGGGTTTAACGTTGCTACCCGTATTCTAGTTTTTAGCAACCAGTCTGCATGCGTGCACCAGATCTACCAGACACACCTTATTATCTTAGCTTGGTATTGTGTTTGGGAAGCAGGAGGAGGTATGCAGTTCTCTACATACCCAGATTTCAAATCCTAAGGCTGGAGGAAGGGAAGGGGAGATTGGTAGAAGGACCAAAGGAATAAATAATCCCCATGCCTCAAGCACTTCTTTGATAAGGAAAGATCCAGCTGTTGGCTAAAAGTGGTGTTTTGTGAGGGCATCATAGAATCAAAGGCTTAAATATCAAGGAGATGTTCTCTCTGTAGCACAAACATGATTAAGGGCAATGTTGTTTTATTTCAGATTTTTATTATTCATAAAAGGGAAACCAATAGTGCCAGACATGCAAGAACAAAGCTAAATAAGCTTCAGAGGCCTTCTGGCTCTCAAATCTAAGAGAATATAATAACTGGACTGTTTATTTGCCATGTTTCTTATTTGTTTTCTTCTTAGAGGTAAAACACAATAGAGATTCATTTCATTCAGAATAGTTGGTTTCAATGATAGGGTTTCGGTCTTATGTAATCTGTCCCCTCCCTTTCCCCAGGTCATTCATTATGTCTGCCCATGTGACCAGACCTGCTCCTGTGCCTACAGACATAGAGGGCTGCCCCAAGCTTTGGGATCTGTCAGTATAGGGAAGTTCTAGTGGAGAAACCAGTGGAGCAGGTGGCGTTAGGAACACATCAGCATCTTAAACAACTAGCTCCTAAAGAGGAGTGGGGAATGCCGGGCTGCGTGTCTGGTGACCACATCTCCCTTCCCAACTTCTTTGCCCTTTCGATGCATGTTAGCAGAGTCTGACTGAATTTCCTTAGTTCCTGCTTCAGTGGCTGCTCAGATTTGGGTACCTGTCCCAAGTATAAAACTCCTGGGGGAAGAGGTGGTCATGGAGTAAGCTTTCCTACTCTCGAGCCCCTACAGGCGATCTGGGTTGAAGGGAAGCTAAGGGTCATGGCTCTGGATATCAGGAGGAAGACTTACACTTGTAAGAATCTGGAATGGCATGTGTGTAAGGAGCAGAGCCTTCCTGTGATGGCAGGCTTTGGCATTGCTGCATCCAGTGCGGGAAAGGACACCCGTGGTCCAGGGAATCAAAAAGAGAGAGGACTTTAAGACACAATTTTCTCTCCACTGCACCCCTAGATGTAGTGGCAATATTTTCACTGAGTGGTTCTACGAATTTATGACAGCCATAGTGTTCATAACCTTTTGGTCCAGTTCTCATTCATTCATTTATTCGGTCTATGCTTGGTGAGAATCTACACTGTGTGCTAGGTAGTTTGTGCTCAGAATTAATGTGGAAATAATAGTTAATATTGATAATAAAAGCTAGTACCTACTGAGTATTTTCTATAATCAATGTTTAGTGCTTATCATTTACTTAAACTTTATAGGTAGATAGCATTATCAATCCCATTTGCAGATTAGGATATTGAGGTTTAGAGAGATGGAAAGATATTATTTCATACAACAAATATTTATTGAATATCTTTTATGTGCCCATGGCCGTGCCTTTTAATGGGTATATAGTAGTGAAAAAGACAGATTAGAATCTCATTCTCATGGAATTAAATTCTAGTGAGGGGAGATAGACAGGAAGCAAACAAGCAATTAAATGAAGTGCGACTTGAAGCTAGTGATAAATACTGTGAAGAAAATAAAAGGTGATCATGTGACAGAGACTGACAGGCAGTAGGGAAGGGTTGGATGAGTTCCATTCACTTTACATGCAGGAGGTTTACTTAAAAAGATGGCAGTTGATGGGGCTCCTGAGTGGCTCAGTTGATTAAGCGCCTGACTCTGGCTCAGGTCATGATTGAGTTCGAGCCCCACGTGGGGCTCTGCACTGACAGTGTGGAACCTGCTGGGGATTCTCTCTCTCTCTCTCTCTCTCTCTCTCTCTCTCTCTCCCCCCCCCTCTGTCCCTCCTCCACTCACGTTCTATCAAAACTAAATAAATAAATATTAAAAAAAAAAAGATGGCAGTTGAGCTGAGACTTAAACAAAAAGTTGCCAGCCCTGAAAACAACTAGGGGCAGAGCATTGCAAGCAATGAGAATAGAGAGAACAAGGGCTAGGCTGGAATGAACTTAGTGTATTCAATAAGCAGAAAGAATCCTGGTGTAGCTGGAGTCCAGCCAGCAGAGGGAGAGGGACCCATCTTGAGTGGCCATGAGACCCGGGGCTACGTACTACCAAAGTCTCCTGGGAGTCCTATCTCCTTCGACTTCATGGTGCATCTTTGGGGCCAGTGAATGTGGAAAGAACCACACAGTCTGCTCTGCAAAACAGGTTTTCTTGTTGCCTCTTAAATAAAGCATGTATCTCTCAGGTCCAGAATGTCTGGTCCTTCTTGAGCTGTCCAGGCCCTTTAGAAGTCAAGGCAGAGCAGATTGCCAAAAGGAGCATGATTTTTTTTCTAGTTCTCTCCCAGATTATTTGCCAACAGATAAGTCCCTTCTGAGTTCCCCTCCAGGCTCTGCTAAAATAACCAAGGCCAAAATTATTGACAAACTATGCCATTTTTCTTCCGAATCTTTGCCACATTTCTTTCATGGACACCATCTCCCATCTTTCTTACTTAGTCATCCTTGATTCATCCTTTTCCCTGAATCATGGCATCTGGCAGAGTGGCCATGATGAATCTGGAAATACAGACATTTGGAGAAATTGAAGCTTGGTGGCCTCAAGGATAAGAGCAACGAGGCTTACCTGTGCTCTGATTTGCTCCTGCCTTTTCTTATGGCTGGGACTTGTGTTTGGTTATTACTTGAGATGTGCAGATTGATTGGCAGTGTTCATATGAGTAGTAATGAGCAAATGACTTCAGAAAATTTATCAAAAACATATTTTATTATAAAAATTACCAATATAAATATTTTATTGATAAATAAAAAGACCAGATAAGATTTTCTTCCTTGTGACACAGCAAAGTATTCAATCAATAATCCAAAACACAAGCATTATAACATCTTCCCAAACTGCACACAAGCAAAAGTGTATGCATCAGTGTGTGTGTGTGTGTGTGTGTGTGTGTGTGTGTGCGCATGTGCAGATAAGGGAACTGAGGAATAGGGATGCACAGAACAATGGGGAGAGAAGGCAGTTTAATAGTAGTTGTAGAGAAGATGAGGCCAGTATTACCTTAGTACCTTGCTATTCAAAGTGTGGTCCTTGAAACAACATTGATAATACCTGGGAGCTTGTTAGAAATGCAGAATCTCGGGGGCGCCTGGGTGGCTCAGTTGGCTAAGCATCTGACTCTTGGTTTCGGCTCAGGTCATGATCTCACTGTTTGTGGGTTCAGGTCCTGCATTGGGCTCTGCGCAGATAGTGCGGAGCCTGCTTAGGATTCTCTCTTTCTCCCTCTCTCTCTGCCCCTCGCTTGCTCTCTCTGTCTCTCCGTCAAAAATAAATAAATAAACATCAAAAAAAAAAAAAAAGAAAGAAATGCAGAAGCTCGTGCCCCTTCCCAGACCAACAGAATCAGATTTTAACAAGATACTTGAGTGATCCCTATGCATATTAACATTGAAAAAGTTTCATGTGTTTGGGGTTTTGTTCTCACCCTTTCACATTGATTAGTAATTATTCTGAAAGATCCTGTTGAGCTCAGGACTGAACTACTCTTTTATCAAAAGGTATCGTATGTAGCTTATCATAGCATCTTTCATACTTTATGATAATGGTGGTTTTCTTGCTTATTTCTCCCCACTATGATCTGAACTCCACAAGGACAGAACCTAGATGAGTCTTGCATCTGTTTTATTTCCATATCCTTGACCCAATGCATGGCATATAATAGATACTCAATAAATGTCGACCAAATGCTTGGCCTGATAGAGCAGAAGATAAAGCATAAGAAACAGAGGGAACCCACCTTCCCTTTTTTGACTTAGTAAATGCTAATTATTTTAATCTCTCCAGCCCTCCACCTCACCTCTTCACAGCCATGCATAGAACTTTCATACTGCCTTGCACAGAATAGGTGTTTGATTTATTTAATACATTAAAGAAGAGCTAAACAAATCTTGTCCTCATAACATTCATGCCACACAGAGGCTTCTGGAGTGGTGATGAAGACAACGAATAAAATGTACCTGTCTGCATGGGTTTAATTTTATCCTAAAAGGGCTACTGGTTACCTTGAGAACTTGTTAGAACAGTTGAAAGAAATGTTGAAGTAAAAATCAAGAGATTAGTAGAAATAAGTGCCAAAGCCACATATTCTGTTGGGTTTTAAATAAACTCAAAAGCAATGCCTCATGTGTGACAGTTTTTAGTTGCAGTATGTTTTTAGACAGCTTCAAAATAGAATGGCACAATAAGTGTATGAGAGATGTGTTATAGGTGTGGGGAAATGTGTATATTACAGATGAAGCAGGGAAATTCAGAGTGTTTGGTTTCTACCTCTGGAAATCGCTCTGCCTGTATGGTTTCCACTAGGGTAGGCTTTCTCAGTCTTGTCATTACGGGCATTTTGGGCTGGTTGATTCTTCGTGGTGAGGGCAGTTGGTGCATGTAGTTGTAGGATGGATAGCAGCATTCCTGGTCTTCTACCCATTAGATGCCAGTAGCGGTCCCCTTCAGCTGTAACAATGCAAAGTATTTCCACATGATGTCAAATATCTCCTGGGTCAAAATCACCACTGGTTTAGCACCAGGGGTGCTTAAAAAAGCAGATGGGTCTATTGCTCTTTTGAATTACCTGACAAATACTGCTGATCTACTGATTTTTTCCTTAAGACTTTATATTTACGATATAGATTCTTCCTGGTCTCAGGACCTTCCCTTTTTGGAAACTGCCCTCACTGATGCTGTGTTGCTGGGCTTAGAAGGTCATAATGCTGCCAGTGTTGGCTTAGCAGCACAATATATGTGGCAAAACCTCCACTCACGATTCCATTTGACTCTGCTGAGAAGAAGGGCCGAGATAGATGCCGTGGAAAGAGAGAATGCATTGCTGAGCTGGCTTAGACAGTAATTTCAAACTTCTCTATTTCTTGGGGTCTCTTTTAATTATTTTCTCTGGCATCCCTATTGATAGTCCTTAAAAAGAAATTCCTATAAAAGAAGGTTCAACTGTTTCACCAAGGGTGGCAATTAGAACAAGCTGCTTTTTCTGCCCCTTGCCTGGAACACCACTGCTCTTAAACTATTCACTGTCGGCTCATCTATTGGTTTAAGGAAACAGCCCAGTAATTCTAAAGATATTGTGATGAATATTGAGCTTCTGTACTCCTGGGAAGCATCAATGTAATAGGGCTTCTCAAATTTGGCATCTGGGATCCTGGATCAAAAGACTTAAGTAAGGAAACCAGCCTCTTTTATTTCAGCTTACTATCTCTGAGGTGTGCTGGGGAAGAAGGCGTTACACAGTATGAAAGATACAGATTTAGCCAAAGAGAATCACAGCACGACTATTTTGATTATTCCTTTACAAAAAGATTCATCTCAGTGTTCTGCAAGATATGTCAGGTTTATTACTTGAAAATGTTTTTTCTATACATTTATTATGTCAAGTAAAGTATATGCATTACAGGTGTGTAGTTTTTAATTATCCGTTCAATCCTAAAGTGTTCTGGTTTCTGATACATATTGTGCATTATCTCTGATGATGCAAAATCTCTTGTATTGTGCACAAAGACCTGATCATGTGCTGGAGGGCTGAGGCAAGATTGTGTGCCAGGAGTAAGGAGTGATCCCTATTCTTCAAGGTTTGGTCTTTGTCTCTAAAACAAATCCCAATAACTCATCAGTTTAATTAATGGGGCAAACAAAAATTAGTGAGATTAATGATACGTTGTCAAGTAAGAACCAACTAATTAATTTTAAAGGTTTTTTTTTTTTCTGTCAGATTGAGCATCATGTATTTACAATGGAGAGGACTGATTGACTTCCAAACCAAGTAAAAGTGACTTAAGAATTAATATTATTTCCATAATCTGTGCATTTTCTCTCCTCCATTACAGTTAGAAGCCAAGAGTGGATTTTATTTAAGTACTACCAGTGATGGGGCAGTACAGATCCACCTGCAGAGAGGATCATGTGCTGATGTTAGAGTTCCATATACCATCAGTCAGGTTTGCAGCCTCTCAAAGCCAGAGTCCACACAAAGGGTTGTGTTTAGTGATTTAGTACAAGGTTACAGTGGATGGAGCTGTCTAATTAGTACTCTGGAGACAGCATTGAAGGGTATTAAAGGAATACCGACGGGTGGACAGACTCAGCAGATAACCAGGTTCTAGTTACCATTCTAGAATATAATGATGGGATTTCAGTCTCCCAGGGGTGGCAGGGGCTTATAAGAGCAAATAATTCCCCCAGAAGAGTTGGGTACTAGATATGTTACCAAGTCAAAATTCCTGTTAGTGAAAAATGGGGCAGAAAGCAAATGGGTCTTGTTGATGAATGCCAGGGTATTTAGCTGGAAATCAATGATATCTTCTCTCTAAGGTTAAATCCATTCTAGAGGCCAAGACAGGGTAAAACCTTTGAGAAGGGTAGAATGGTGGCAACTGGGATGAAGGAAATAGTACCTGAAAGCGATTTCAGTGGTCCCAACAGGAAACCAGGCCCCTGGCAGTGGAACAGAAAAGAAGAGGGCATATCTGAGAGAGGATTTGAAGGTCAATACAATGGGACTTTAAGACCAATTGAATGTGGGGTTTGAGAGGCAGGTGAGAATTGAAGATGAAGCCAAGAATGAGATAGAAGAATCATAAGGTAATCAAGTATGTTAGGCGGCACATGAAAAGGAGGATTTTGGAAGAGGAAGATGCTAAGGTTCACCTGGGACATTTTAAGTGTAAGGTTCCCACAGACTGATGAAATTTAGTTGCCTGGTAGGCAGACAGGGGGTCTGGAATGCAGGTCAGATTAGATGGTGTTAATTCATGGTGCATCTGTTAAAGGCATGAGGCCAACGAGGTAGAGGAGATCAAGCAAGGAAAAAGAATGGAGCCACTTGAAGTCTCGAATAGAGCTCTGAATAACACCCTCATTTAGGAGCTGGAAGAACAAGAAGGTCGTGAAGGAGACTGAGAAACAGCAATCACAGGGAGTGTAGAAAGACTAGTAAAGAGCTATGTCCCAAAATCCAAAGGAGGAAAATATTTCAAAGAGGGAGCATAGCAGTATCAAATGTTCCAGAAAGGCTGAGAAGGATTCATTCATTTGCTTAATCAACGACATGAGCTAAATGCCTGCCACGTTCTGTGTGAGGGCTTAGGAATGAGATCACAGAAGTGGCTCGTGGGTTTTCTTTAGTGGTCATCAGTGATATTTCACAGAGGATGGATATGAGTTGCAATAGTGATGGTCTGACTACAGTGGATGAAAGATGGAACCAAAGTCAGGGAAAGAGAACCGTGCTGTGTAGACTAATTTCCTGAGAAATTCGAGAGGAAGTGGTAAAGAAAAATTGCCTAATCTGTAACAAATGATTATTAGAAGTAATTATTTCACCTTTGCAGCATATCCTGTATAAATTTTATTTGGACCCATTGGCCTAAAGTAGGTTTATATTAATAAAACCAGGTGCAGTAGTGGACGTGGACTTATAAGGCATGGGTTTTTTGGTTTTGTTTTTTTTTCTAGGAAGCTTGCAATCTGCTTATAGTGTGTGCATGTATATGTGTATATAGGAAAGAAGGTTTGTGGGCGGAGAGTCAGAAACAAAGAGAAAATATTTAATGAACATGACGAGTGTTAGTAACAACATCTAATAACAATTACTAGTTGATGAAGGGGTGGGTGCAGACCAGAGGGACTGTGCATTCAGGAGACAGGAAGACCACCATGAATGGAAATAATTCTTCGCTATACAGAAGGGAATACTTGTGGGTCATAAAAGAAGACTAGGATTAAGAATTTCATAAAAGGAAGACAAGAGGGTAAACTTCACACCATCTCTTCCAATGGAAAGTGGAGATTGTGCCACCTGCTCATCCCTACCCTAGAATCAGGACTCAGAAACGAAATCTACCCTTTCAGTTCCTCACCCAGCAGTCTTCTTTTGGTTCCCAGGTAAAAGGTACATATGCTTCCCCATTCCTGTGGTGTTGGTCCTATTATCATAAAAGGTATCAAGGTATCAAATATGCAGGAAGCCTGTTACCAGACAGCAGGAGTCTTGAAAACCTCAGCCCTGTGCCAAACAACAGGAATAAAATAGGGAGAGGGAAGCCTGGTATGCCATACATAAACTTGCAAGCTCAGTGCTCTGCAGACCAAGGAGAGGAGCAGTTGTCATTTTGATGGAGTCAGAGCCTGAATTCTAAGGTCAGGATATAGATATTGGAATTGTACACTCATGGGCATGTCAAACCTTAGCCTACTGGGCCTTTTGTTCTGAAGGTTCACAGATGAAATTGACTTGATACATTCTCTTTGACGTTTATTAACCCCATGATTTTGTGGAATTTGAAATGGAACTGTGGCCAAATCAAGAGACCAATAGAAGTTCATCCCAAAGAACTTGTATAGATAATACTGGAAAGATACTGAATGAAAGAAGGTTACTATTTAGTGTAAGTACATGGCAGGATGTCCCTATTCAGTTGCTGTTCAAAGCCACAAGACATGGGGTACATTTGATCGTTCAATATTTGCTAAAACCTTAGGCAAATGGCGGATAAGAATCTTGTTTTCAAAAAAGTATTTACAAACCTAAATCCTACAATTTAAATCATCTCCCATGTGAGTTTGCACTGCCATCCCGATGTGTATTCACCTAGGTAGTGTTTCTTAAGTCACAAGTGAATCTGTTTTGTGACTAGGTATACCACCTCAAGAGAACAACAGTAATTTAAGTTTTATAGTCCTTTTATGGGACTTTTGCAAACCTGGTTTCATTTGTTCTTTGTAAGAACCCTGTGAAGTAAGTGTGGAGAATGTTTTAATTGAGCAAACTGGTAAACCCAAAGCCAGAATGGTAAATAATCTGATGATCCTCCAGTGTTAACTTGTGAGTTAGCGATTGAGCTTGAGTTTGAAACTAGTCACCCAACCCCCACTTTAGTGCTGCTTTCGTTACCTGATTTACTTTAATCTGAAGACCAGACTGCAAATCAAAGTGTTGGCCAAGGCTGTAGTCTCATCACCTGAGGCCGAGGCTCCTCTTGCAAACTTGCTGCTTGTTGGCAGAATCTAGTTACTTGAGTTGTGGGACTGTGGTCCTCAAGCTCCTAGAGGCTGCCCACTATGTAAGGGGTTGGGAGGAAAACTTTTCCTCTCCCAGTTTGGGTCCTGTGATTGGCAGTCTGTAAAGTAATTGATGATAGATTACTAGGAGAGAAGACAAGGTTTATCTATGTGTCCACAGTGTACGTGTGGGATCACTCAGTGATGAGTAACTTACTGAATAACCAGAAAGGAAAGGCTTGTATATTAAAGTTAGTCAAAGGGAGGCAGGTAGGGCTTCAGTGAGAGGGTATGGAAGGTTATATTGTTTTTTTTTTATTCTAATGACCAGCTGAATTTACACAGTCTTCCCAGTCAAGAAAGTCCCTGGGAGAGAGGTCAATGGCAGCTGTATTTTCAGAAGCTCTGCTTAAGTTTAGATAAATGTTTCTTTTTGTGGCTGCTGATTGTGCAGATGTTTTCAAATTAAAGAAGTTTCATAGCACTTTGGTATTAATCCCTTCAACTGCCATGTTGCCCTCTCTGCAACATTGCATTTTACTTAAAATCGACAGGAGAAAACCTGTTGCTGCTTGTTGTCTCATTTTATGGCTTACCTGCTTAGGTCAGGCCCACCCAGAATACTCTCTCTTTGGTTAGCTCACAGCCAACCAGTTAGAGACCTTAATTACAAATGGGGGAAAAACTTCCTTTCCGTATCCTGGAACATAATCACGAGAATGATATCCCGTCATATTCACCACATTGAAGGGGAGAGGATTACACAGGGCATCTGTACTCACAGGGTGGAGGTTTTGGGGGCCATTCTAGAATTTTTCCTACTACAGCACCCAATAGAATGAGCAGCTAAGTCCAGTGCTATCAGAGACCATAAAATGAGATTATCATACATATTCTTTACATTGTTAATAAAATGGGTGATGCATGCTAGTTGGTTAGACCAGATGACATCTAAGATCATCCACCACAGTATGCAGAATGAAATTACTCCAGTTGTGCACTCAAGAAGACCTTTTAAGCCAACTTTCTTTCATTCTTCCTCTTACTTTATAGTTTTTATGCATAGAAAGTTGCACATGAACATTAACATTTTTTTTAATATTTATTTATTTTTGAGAGAGAGAGACAGACAGAGTGCAAACGGGGAAGGGACAGAGAGAGAGGGAGACACAGAATCTGAAGCAGGCTCCAGGCTCTGAGCTGTCAGCACAGAGCTGGGTGCGAGGCTCAAACTTGTAAACCATGAGATTATGACCTGAGCCAAAGTCGGATGCTTAACCAACTGAACCACCCAGGCACCTTGCCCATGAACATTTTTAATTAATTTTTCTTCATTAAAATTTTGACTTATTTGTCTATTTATTTTGAGTATGGTTGACACACGATGTTACATTGGTGTCAGGTGTTACAACATAGTAATTCAACTCCTTATATTATGCTATGCTTACCCCAAGTGTAGTAAAATTCCAAGTTCTTATATTGGGCAGTTGAGTCTTTAGACCTCAAATCCTCTCATCAACACAAAAGAGTTGTCACAGCCTGTATTTGTTAACTGTTGCTATGTAATAAATTATCCCAAAACTTAATCAAAACAACACATAGTTTCTATGGGTCAGAATCCAGCCAAGGCTTAACTGGATTCTCTGCTTCAGGTCTCTCTCCAGGCTACAAATCAAGATCCCTCCGGGGCAGGGTGTGCTTCCAATCATACTCTGTGGCTGTTGACAGGATTCAAATCCTTGAGGGCTGTTCAAATCAAGGCCTTATTTCCTAGCTTGCTATTGGCTGGAGGCCATTCCCAGTTCTTTATCACATGGACCTCTCCAACGTGACAGTTTGCTTCATCAAAGTCAGAATGAGAGAAAGTAACATGATGGAAGTCACAGTCTTTGTAACCTAATCTCAGAAGTGGTATCCCATCGTATTTGTGTTATTTAATTCATTAGAAGCGAGTCACTAGATTAGGTCCATACTGGGGGGTCAGGGGGCAAGGATGAATGCCAGGAGGTCAGGGATTTGGGGGGTCAATTTTAGAAGGATACCTACTGCCTAAATGAAGGGATGATGTGGCAGACTGAGGAGGAACTAGTAAAAGTGATTGCTTCAAAGAAATGAAGGGGGGAAAAAAAAGACCTAATCAGTTCATTTCTTCAGAGCCAGAGCAAATGAATTTGATTGGTGTGGGTTCATAATGGGAGTGGCCAGCTCTTCTCTGACTAGAGAATGCAAATCAGACCCAAAATTCAGAGGCTAAGTTTAGAATCAGGGGAGCAACATTAAGTATCGGGTCCAAGGTATGAGTCTGGGGCTGTAGATAAGAAAAAGATAAGAGGTGAGGAGCCCAGAAATACTGAGCCAGTGTAGCAGCAAAATATTAGAGCAGATAAGGAAGAAAAGTTGTGGATGTAGCCAAGAACAAATAAATAAAAAGCATTGTCTTGCTTGTGGGTAGGGCTCTCTGGTTTTTAAAGAACGAGGGCTCAGCCAGACTTTTCCTCTGTTACTGAAAGGTCATAAAATACCATTGTATTTTTGTTTTAAGTTCAAACAAATAGAAAACTTAATGGGTTAGTGAAAATGTTAAAATTGGGGAGGAAGTACTATTCCAAATGCAATCAAAACGCATGAAGATAGTCCTTTTTTGGCCAACATTAGATTGTGTATTCTCTCCCCCCAGTGCAAAGACAGTGTTTTTTATTGATTGATGATTTAATTCTCCTCTCCAAGTGATGTTTGCCTCTGCACCAAATGCTGTACATGGACCTCAGAATCACCTAGCTTAGGACAAAAAATGGTGGGGGTTTCTTCTTCTGACTGTTAGCTGTTTTTAATTTTTATTCCTAACATTCCCTTATTTTGATCTCCTAACATATTGTCCTGAAATGTCAACAAATAATTTAATCTAGAGACTAATGTCCTTTTATACGATTTTCAAAATCGGTGACTTTTTCTAGGATTTTTTTTTTTTTCTAATTTGCCAGATAGCCACATGACAGAATAATGAAACCAATGTCATATTGAAAGCAAAGAACCACTCATTTCTGGAAAAAGAAATCTAGTCATATTTAAATTCCCTTTCTGCTTGCTTCCAAATATGTCTATCACAATATTACAGAAGTAGCCAATTATTTTCATCTCCCTTCTTTTCACATGCTTGGAAATTAACTTTAAAAATTTTTCAAATTTTATAAATTAACCCTTATTTTGAGAGTTTAGTTTTTCATTTATACCTATTTTAATCCTAGATCATTTGATTATAGCTCTTCTTCAACTCACCTTTTTATTTCTCCCTTTAATCATGTTCTGTCTGTATATTGAGCCACAGCACAGGTTGTTTAGCCTTTTCATTTATATAGCAATTGGCTGAACAGCAACTAATAAGTTGATATGCGGCAATTTCAATCCCTGTTAAAATTTGCCTATACAGATCCAGACTGCCAGTTTTGCTTATTTAGAAAGTGCTAACATTTTCTTCCTATCCCATGTACTGAAGATAAATAGATCAGACAGTTCCAGATTAAATTAAACATGGCATTTCTGTATTTTGGAGTTACCTTTCATTGTTTAAAAAAAGCTAATAATTCTGAGGAGTTAGCTGTTCCAAATCTTAAAGGTTATCATTTGTAAGGCATTAAAGTATTCTTCAAAATATTTTCTCTAACAATTTACCAAGGTGTCTGAAGTTCATACTCTTGTTATTCCTCTGGGCTGTTTAATGCTCGACATAGATAGATGTACACATGGACATATAGATATAGATTGACATAGATATGGAATATAGACAAAGATAAATATTGCATCACCAAAAACAATTGCTTCAAATAGCTTATCAGGCAAAGGCCCTGAGGTGATGGATGATAAATATAAAGGGAGTATGTGTGTGTATGTGTGTGTGTGGGTGTGTGTGTGTGTTGGGTGGGAGGAGTGTAAGAAGTAGAACAAGGTGTGTCTTTTTATTTTCAAAAGAACTAGATCAGAAATGGGGCAACAAGGTCAAAGGAAGCCTGAGTAACAGATGGGGAATGACGTGTGTGAAAAATTCAGGACATATTAATTTCATGTTACCTGTTCAGTAGGTCATGCCCAAGAATTACGGGAGGCTTTCAAAAATAAAATTAAGGGGCATCTGTGTGGCTCAGTCCATTGAAAGTCCAACTTGGGCTCAGGTCATGACCTCACGGTTGGTGAGTTTGAGCCCCGCATTGAGCTGTATGCTGTAGGCACTGAGCAGCTTTGGATCCTGTCTCCCTCTCTCCACCCTCCCCCACTCATGCACATGTGCGTGCTCTCTCTCCCTCTCAAAAATAAATAAACATTAAAAAAATTAAAACGAAATAATTTTTCTTGATTAGATCCAACAATATTTTAAATGGCACTCTGTACTTACAGGCAAATCATGCACATGTTCATTGCTACATTTCTGGAGTTTTGATATTTCTAACAGACAAAAATAATAACAAATAATTAAACTAAATTAGTAATAAATAATAAATAAATAATAATAAAATAATACATTAAACAATTAGTAACAATTAAATACATAATAATTAAATGATAATTAAAGGTTGCCCTTGTTCTTCCTAGGAAGAAATTCTTCCAAATTTGGAAGCTAACTCCAAAGAGAGCTTTCACTGTTGAGAGGAAATATTTGTGAAGAAAATAGTCTATTAGTTAATTTTTTAAGTGCTGTCAGTTTTGTTAACTTATAAGAGAATCTGTTTATTCAATATGAGAAAAGTACTTGGCCTCATCCAAGTTCACTGTTGCTCAAATGAAGAGTAAGGAATGATGTTAAATGTTATCAACATTGTTCTGTCCTGTTGCTTCTTTTTCCCTGACTCTAACCCTGTGACCTCTTGTGCCTTCCAGAGTGTATGAGGTAGCAATTCATATGTTGATCATCTGTCCGTGAAAAGGGCTTCTTTATTCGTGAAAAGGGCTTCTTTATTCGTTGACACAAGCTCTCTACCATTAAAATCAACTCCGAATGAATGGAAAGGGCAAGATCATAGACAAAGTATTTGGAAACCAGTGAATCCCCATAAATTCCACTTTATAAGTGGTCACTTATGCCACCTATATGGAAAGTCAATCCTAATGAATACATTAAATTCTTTGTTGACAGAAGTAGAAGGTGATCATTTGTATTTAAAATACTGATCAGAAGGAATTTTTAAGTCATTTTATAATCAGTTTGGTCTGTTGAAGTGCTGTGTGTACTGTATAGGCTATAAAAAGGGCCTGCCTAAAACATGAGACTGAACTGAGAAAATATTACTTATTATTTCCTTTGGTTCATTTGAGGAAGAGATACGGACATTATAAGAGGGAAACAAGTTGGGGAGAGCAAAGGACTGAACTATAACCACATTATGCCTTGTTATTCTTCTAGGATCTCATGATTCCTTCAGCTTCTACATTGATGAAGCCTCTCCAGTAGGGCCTGAACAGCCAGAAACCGTCCAGAATTTTGTCTCTGTGTTTGGAACCGTAGCCAAAAAGCTGATGCGGAAATGGTTAGCCACTCAAACAATGAACTTTACTGGTCAGCTAGGAGCTGGGATCCGTTATTTTGATCTTCGAATTTCTACCAAGCCCAGGGACCCCGACAATGAACTCTACTTTGCTCATGGTTTGTTCAGTGCCAAAGTCAATGAAGGCCTTGAGGAGATTAATGCATTCCTCACAGATCACCATAAGGAGGTAGTATTCTTGGACTTCAACCATTTTTATGGGATGCAGAAATATCACCATGAAAAACTGGTCCAAATGCTGAAAGACATCTATGGAAACAAGATGTGCCCAGCGATTTTTGCCCAGGAAGTTAGTCTAAAGTACCTGTGGGAGAAAGACTATCAAGTGCTGGTCTTCTACCATAGTCCAGTGGCTCTGGAAGTGCCCTTTCTCTGGCCTGGGCAGATGATGCCAGCACCCTGGGCCAACACCACAGACCCGGAAAAACTGATCCAGTTTCTTCAGGCATCCATCACGGAGAGAAGAAAGAAGGGCTCGTTTTTTATATCTCAGGTGGTACTGACCCCCAAAGCTAGCACTGTGGTCAAAGGAGTGGCCAGTGGCCTCAGAGAAACGATCACAGAAAGGTAAGTGTCTTAAGGTATCAAGAAAAAGTCTTAAGGAATGTAACCCAAATTCATAGAGCTAGTAACTGACAGAGCTAAAATTTATACTCAGGTGTATTAATATCCTAGGGCTGCCACACAACATACCACAAACTGGGTGGCTTAAAACAGAAGAAACTTACGATCTCTCAGTTGCAGAGGCTAGACATCTGACATCAAGGTTTCAGCAAGGTCAACTCCATCTGATAGCTTTGAGGGAGAATCTTTTCCATGCCTCCCCACTAACTTCTGGTGATGGTTGACAAGCCAATGTCTTGGCTTATAGATACACCATTCCAATCTCTGCCTCCATCTTCACATGGTGTTCTCCCCATGTATCTTTCTCTTCTCTTCTTATAAGGACACCAGTCATATTGGATTAGGGTCCACCCTAATTATATCATCTTAATTATGTCTGCAAACACCTTATTTCCAGATAAGCCTCAGTTATGAGTACAGGGGATTAAGACTTCAATGTATTTTTTTCTAGGACACAGATCAATGCATAGCACCATGCATTTTGACTCCATGTCCAGTTGTATTTTCATAGCACTCCTTTTCACATTTATATAGAACTTTACAGATTACAAAGCCTTTTCTCTATTTCTTGTGGCCTTGTTTTATATACCTAATTCCATTTGATCTGCACAATCCTAGGAAGTAGATAAAAAGTGAGGTTTAGAGAAGTGAAATGTTTTGCGTAAGGCCAATTGGACAATGAAGGAGGAAACCAAGACTCAAATTCCATGCTTCTCACACCATATTCTATTCCTTTATGCTATACCATAAGCAAGGGTCACTCTCCAGAGCATGGGTTTCCATTTGGCAAGCCCAGCCATACATGTTAGAGTGGTGCTTACTTGTGAAGTATAATTTAAGCAATCACCAAAGATCTCTAGCTCTTTCCCATCAGTGTGATACAATATGTAGAATTGTACATATTGTTTATTCTTTTCAGTTAAACTATCAAACAAAGCAAATATTGTCTGAAGAGAAACTACAATTCTTACCAGACCTTATCTTAAACTTTACTTGACATTTTGAATTATGGTAAGGAGATAGAGCATACATATTTTGCTCAAGGTCTTTGTAGGAAAAGACAAGGAGACGAGGAGAAAAGATTAGGAGATGAAATCGTATGGATGGCCTCATAGCATAGCACGTAGAGTAGGGAATGGCAGGAGGTGAAGCTTGCAGTGGGGCAGGAACACACTTGTAAGAAAGCCTTTAGCCAGGCTAAAGAAAGAATTTCATCTTATGAACAATGGGGAGCTAGAAAATTGTATTTAGTGGCATAGTGACTTGACCGGATCTGCATTCTAGATAGATAATTGGTGTAGCGTGGAGGCAGAGGATTGGAGAGAGTGGACAGTGAAGAGGTGCTCGGAACTATTTCAGCAAGGTAATGCAAGCTAAACTGAGGAAATGAGAAAACACAGAAGGGGATGGTATCCCACAGCAAAAATTAGAATTATTTGACTATTTAGCTATGTGGTGTGAATGAGAGAGAAGAGTTAGGGATAAAGTTTCTTCTTGAGAAGTGGAACAAGTGATGCAGACATTTACAGAATCAGGAAACAAAGACTTAGGGAGGAGGTGGGGAAGCTACAGTCAAGGTTATGTTAAGTTTATTTTTATTTTTATTTTTTTTTATTTATTTTTTTTTTATGAAATTTATTGACAAATTGGTTTCCATACAACACCCAGTGCTCATCCCAAAAGGTGCCCTCCTCAATACCCATCACCCACCCTCTCCTCCCTCCCACCCCCCATCAACCCTCAGTTTGTTCTCAGTTTTTAACAGTCTCTTATGCTTTGGCTCTCTCCCATTCTAACCTCTTTTTTTTTTTTTTCTTCCCCTCCCCCATGGGTTCCTGTTAAGTTTCTCAGGATCCACATAAGAGTGAAACCATATGGTATCTGTCTTTCTCTGTATGGCTTATTTCACTTAGCATCACACTCTCCAGTTCCATCCACGTTGCTACAAAAGGCCATATTTCATTTTTTCTCATTGCCACGTAATATTCCATTGTGTATATAAACCACAATTTCTTTATCCATTCATCAGTTGATGGACATTTAGGCTCTTTCCATAATTTGGCTATTGTTGAGAGTGCTGCTATGAACATTGGGGTACAAGTGGCCCTATGCATCAGTGCTCCTGTATCCCTTGGATAAATTCCTAGCAGTGCTATTGCTGGGTCATAGGGTAGGTCTATTTTTAATTTTCTGAGGAACCTCCACACTGCTTTCCAGAGCGGCTGCACCAATTTGCATTCCCACCAACAGTGCAAGAGGGTTCCCGTTTCTCCACATCCTCTCCAGCATCTATAGTCTCCTGATTTGTTCATTTTGGCCACTCGGACTGGCGTGAGGTGATACCTGAGTGTGGTTTTGATTTGTATTTCCCTGATAAGGAGCGACGCTGAACATCTTTTCATGTGCCTGTTGGCCATCCGGATGTCTTCTTTAGAGAAGTGTCTATTCATGTTTTCTGCCCATTTCTTCACTGGGTTATTTGTTTTTCGGGTGTGGAGTTTGGTGAGCTCTTTATAGATTTTGGATACTAGCCCTTTGTCCGATATGTCATTTGCGAATATCTTTTCCCATTCCGTTGGTTGCCTTTTAGTTTTGTTGGTTGTTTCCTTTGCTGTGCAGAAGCTTTTTATCTTCATAAGGTCCCAGTAATTCACTTTTGCTTTTAATTCCCTTGCCTTTGGGGATGTGTCGAGTAAGAGATTGCTACGGCTGAGGTCAGAGAGGTCTTTTCCTGCTTTCTCCTCTAAGGTTTTGATGGTTTCCTGTCTCACATTTAGGTCCTTTATCCATTTTGAGTTTATTTTTGTGAATGGTGTGAGAAAGTGGTCTAGTTTCAACCTTCTGCATGTTGCTGTCCAGTTCTCCCAGCACCATTTGTTAAAGAGGCTGTCTTTTTTCCATTGGATGTTCTTTCCTGCTTTGTCAAAGATGAGTTGGCCATACGGTTGTGGGTCTAGTTCTGGGGTTTCTATTCTATTCCATTGGTCTATGTGTCTGTTTTGGTGCCAATACCATGCTGTCTTGATGATGACAGCTTTGTAGTAGAGGCTAAAGTCTGGGATTGTGATGCCTCCTGCTTTGGTCTTCTTCAAAATTCCTTTGGATATTCGGGGCCTTTTGTGGTTCCATATGAATTTTAGGATTGCTTGTTCTAGTTTCGAGAAGAATGCTGGTGCAATTTTGATTGGGATTGCATTGAATGTGTAGATAGCTTTGGGCAGTATTGACATTTTGACAATATTTATTTTTCCAATCCATGAGCAGGGAATGTCTTTCCATTTCTTTAAATCTTCTTCAATTTCCTTCATAAACTTTCTATAGTTTTCAGCATACAGACCCTTTACATCTTTGGTTAGATTTATTCCTAGGTATTTCATGCTTCTTGGTGCAATTGTGAATGGGATCAGTTCCTTTATTTGTCTTTCTGTTGCTTCATTGTTGGTGTATAAGAATGCAACTGATTTCTGTACATTGATTTTGTATCCTGCAACTTTGCTGAATTCCTGTATCAGTTCTAGCAGACTTTTGGTGGAGTCTATCGGATTTTCCATGTATAATATCATGTCATCTGCAAAAAGCGAAAGCTTGACTTCATCTTTGCCAATTTGGATGCCTTTGATTTCCTTTTGTTGTCTGATTGCTGATGCTAGAACTTCCAGCACTATGTTAAACAGCAGCGGTGAGAGTGGGCATCCTTGTCGTGTTCCTGATCTCAGGGAAAAAGCTCTCAGTTTTTCCCCATTGAGGATGATGTTAGCTGTGGGCTTTTCATAAATGGCTTTTATGATCCTTAAGTATGTTCCTTCTATCCCAACTTTCTCAAGGGTTTTTATTAAGAAAGGGTGCTGGATTTTGTCGGAGGCCTTTTCTACATCGATTGACAGGATCATATGGTTCTTCTCTTTTTTTTTGTTAATGTGATGTATCACGTTGATTGATTTGCGAATGTTGAACCAGCCCTGCATCCCAGGAATGAATCCCACTTGATCATGGTGAATAATTCTTTTTATATGCCGTTGAATTCGATTTGCTAGTATCTTATTGAGAATTTTTGCATCCATATTCATCAGGGATATTGGCCTGTAGTTCTCTTTTTTTACAGGGTCTCTGTCTGGTTTAGGAATCAAAGTAATACTGGCTTCATAGAATGAGTCTGGAAGTTTTCCTTCCCTTTCTATTTCTTGGAATAGCTTGAGAAGGATAGGTATTATCTCTGCTTTAAATGTCTGGTAGAACTCCCCTGGGAAGCCATCTGGTCCTGGACTCTTATTTGTTGGGAGATTTTTGATAACCGATTCAATTTCTTCGCTGGTTATGGGTCTGTTCAAGCTTTCTATTTCCTCCTGATTGAGTTTTGGAAGAATGTGGGTGTTCAGGAATTTGTCCATTTCTTCCAGGTTGTCCAATTTGTTGGCATATAATTGTTCATAGTATTCCCTGATAATTGTTTGTATCTCTGAGGGATTGGTTGTAATAATTCCATTTTCATTCATGATTTTATCTATTTGGGTCATCTCCCTTTTCTTTTTGAGAAGCCTGCCTAGAGGTTTGTCAATTTTGTTTATTTTTTCAAAAAACCAACTCTTGGTTTCGTTGATCTGCTCTACAGTTTTTTTAGTTTCTATATTGTTTATTTCTGCTCTGATCTTTATTATTTCTCTTCTTCTGCTGGGCTTAGGCTGCCTTTGCTGTTCTGCTTCTATTTCCTTTAGGTGTGCTGTTAGATTTTGTATTTGGGATTTTTCTTGTTTCTTGAGATAGGCCTGGATTGCAATGTATTTTCCTCTCAGGACAGCCTTTGCTGCGTCCCAAAGCGTTTGGATTGTTGTATTTTCATTTTCGTTTGTTTCCATATATTTTTTAATTTCTTCTCTAATTGTCTGGTTGACCCACTCATTCGTTAGTAGGGTGTTCTTTAACCTCCATGCTTTTGGAGGTTTTCCAGACTTTTTTCTGTGGTTGATTTCAAGCTTCATAGCATTGTGGTCTGAAAGTAAGCATGGTATAATTTCAATTCTTGTAAACTTATGAAGGGCTGTTTTGTGACCCAGTATATGATCTATCTTGGAGAATGTTCCATGTGCACTCGAGAAGAAAGTATATTCTGTTGCTTTGGGATGCAGAGTTCTAAATATATCTGTCAAGTCCATCTGATCCAATGTCTCATTCAGGGCCCTTGTTTCTTTATTGACCGTGTGTCTAGATGATCTATCCATTTCTGTAAGTGGTGTATTAAAGTCCCCTGCAATTACCACATTCTTATCAATAAGGTTGCTTATGTTTATGAGTAATTGTTTTATATATTTGGGGGCTCCGGTATTCGGTGCATAGACATTTATAATTGTTAGCTCTTCCTGATGGATAGACCCTGTAACTCTTATATAATGTCCTTCTTCATCTCTTGTTACAGCCTTTAATTTAAAGTCTAGTTTGTCTGATATAAGTATGGCTACTCCAGCTTTCTTTTGGCTTCCAGTCGCATGATAAATAGTTCTCCATCCCCTCACTCTCAATCTAAAGGTGTCCTCAGGTCTAAAATGAGTCTCTTGTAGACAGCAAATAGATGGGTCTTGTTTTTTTTATCCATTCTGATACCCTATGTCTTTTGGTTGGCGCATTTAATCCATTTACATTCAGTGTTATTATAGAAAGATACGGGTTTAGAGTCATTGTGATGTCCGTATGTTTTATGCTTATAGTGATGTCTCTGGGACTTTGTCTCACAGGGTCCCCCTTAGGATCTCTTGTAGGGCTGGTTTAGTGGTGACAAATTCCTTCAGTTTTTGTTTGTTTGGGAAGACCTTTATCTCTCCTTTTATTCTAAATGACAGACTTGCTGGATAAAGGATTCTTGGCTGCATATTTTTTCTGTCTAGCACCCTGAAAATCTCGTGCCAATTCTTTCTGGCCTGCCAAGTTTCAAAAGAGAGATCAGTCACGAGTCTTATAGGTCTCCCTTTATATGTGAGGGCACGTTTACCCCTTGCTGCTTTCAGAATTTTCTCTTTATCCTTGTATGTTGCCAGTTTCACTATGATATGTCGTGCAGAAGATCGATTCAAGTTACGTCTGAAGGGAGTTCTCTGTGCCTCTTGGATTTCAATGCCTTTTTCCTTCCCCAGTTCAGGGAAGTTCTCAGCTATTATTTCTTCAAGTACCCCTTCAGCACCTTTCCCTCTCTCTTCCTCCTCTGGGATACCAATTATGCGTATATTATTTCTTTTTAGTGTATCACTTAGTTCTCTAATTTTCCCCTCATACTCCTGGATTTTTTTATCTCTCTTTTTCTCAGCTTCCTCTTTTTCCATAACTTTATCTTCTAGTTCACCTATTCTCTCCTCTGCCTCTTCAAGCCGAGCTGTGGTGGTTTCCATTTTGTTATGCATTTCGTTTAAAGCGTTTTTCAGCTCCTCGTGACTGTTCCTTAGTCCCTTGATCTCTGTAGCGAGAGATTCTCTGCTGTCCTGTATACTGTTTTCAAGCCCAGCAATTATTTTTATGACTATTATTCTAAATTCACTTTCTGTTATGTTATTTAAGTCCTTTTTGATCAGCTCATTAGCTGTTGTTATTTCCTGGAGATCCTTCTGAGGGGAATTCTTCCGCTTGGTCATTTTGGATAGTCCCTGGCGTGGTGAGGACCTGCAGGGCACTTCCCCTGTGCTGTGGTGTATATCTGGAGTTGGTGGGCGGGGCCGCATTCAGACCTGATGTCTGCCCCCAGCCCACCGCTGGGGCCACAGTCAGACTGGTGTGTGCCTTCTCTTCCCCTCTCCTAGGGGCGGGATTCACTGTGGGGTGGTGTGGCTCGTCTGGGCTACTTGCACCCTGCCAGGCTTGTGATGCTGGGGATCTGGCGTATTAGCTGGGGTGGGTAGGCAAGGTGCTCGGGGGCAGGAGGGGCAGGCTTAGATCGCTTCTCCTTAGGTGATCCACTTCAGGAGGGGCCCTGTGGCAGCAGGAGGGAGTCAGGTCCGCTCCCGGAGGTTTGGCTCTGCCGAAGCGCAGAGTTGGGTGTTTGTGCGGAGCAAGCAAGTTCCCTGGCAGGAACTGGTTCTCTTTGGGATTTTGGCTGGGGGATGGGTGGGGGAGATGGCGCTGGCGAGCGCCTTTGTTCCCCACCAAACTGAGCTCTGTTGTCAGGGGGCTCAGCAGCTCTCCCTCCCTTTGTCCTCCAGCCTTCCCGCTTTCAGAGCAGAGCTGTTAACTTATGACCTCCCAGACGCTAAGTCGCGCTTGCTGTTGGAACACAGTCCGTCAGGCCCCTCCGCTTTTGCAAGCCAGACTCGGGGGCTCTGCTTGGCCGGCGAGCCGCCCCTCCGCCCCGGCTCCCTCCCGCCAGTCCGTGGAGCGCGCACCGCCTCGCCGCCCTTCCTACCCTCTTCTGTGGGCCTCTCGTCTGCGCTTGGCTCCGGCGACTCTGTTCTGCTAATCCTCTGGCGGTTTTCTGGGTTATTTAGGCAGGTGTAGATGGAATCTAAGTGATCAGCAGGACGTGCAGTGAGCCCAGCGTCCTCCTAAGCCGCCATCTTGCCCGGCAGGTTATGTTAAGTTTAAAGTATGAGTAAAGCATCCGGTGGATGTGGCCAATTGATCGTTAGGAATATAAACCAATTCAAGTGGCAAATTATTGGCATTTTTTGGCAGTGAAAGCCACAAGCTATTTGAGTTGAGGCGGTCCTCCATACAGAATTGTAACTTCCTTCTGTTATTCAGATATTAGCTGAGATCTCCTATTCTTTAAAATTTTAATGTGATCCCCAGCTCTTCATTGTATACCCTATGCAAGTATAACCTCTTCCCTAGGATTTCTGCCAATGTCTAGATTTCTTACGTTCCTATGGTATGAATGCTTGCTGCTTCTGGTTTATATCATTTTATGGGTTGATTGTCCCATGTGTATTTTCCATGACCCTGTAGAACCTTAAACTTGCTTCTTGCTCAATTTCTACAATGGTTTTTAGATTTTACTGAGGATTTGAGACGACAGGTTTGGTTTTATAATTATAATAATACAATTAATTTTAAATTGAACTTTAGACTTGTCTGTAAGTACAAATATTCTGGCCCAGGATATCTTCCCCAGATGACGTCTATATCACTTTAACCCCATGCTCAAGTCTTATGGCTAAACCCTCTCCTCCACCTCCTTCTCCTTTTCTTTTTCTCATCTCTTTTCTTTCCCTAGGCACACATTGTCTTGGAGATTCCACACTCTCCTCTAGATTATTATGCCAAACTATTCTCCTCATTTCTAGCCCTAAGGCCCAGCTAGTCCCATCAGACTGTGTTTGATAGCACCACCTTCTACAACAGTTCATTGTTTTGGTAAATAACAACTTACCACTTCTCTTACATCCTTAAAAATGAGAGAGTTCTAGTGTATACACATAAGAATGTGTTGTTCTTAACTACACCCCACAAAGGCCCCAGATTTTGAGAAGTCCCTGAGGACCCATTAGAGGTAGGGAAGGCAGGAGGGGACTGGGAATCAACCAATTACAACATTCTTTATTCTCACTACGTCTTTAATGAAGGAAGCTTCATCTCTAAATTTTACATATTGGGCATGAAAGGAGTCTTCCCTTTCTTTCTTTACCTTCTGTTGCCTCGTTCTATATTTAGGAAAAGACTTTCGCATCTAATATGCCTCCTTTGCATTTGGCTAAGAACCATACCCTGCTTTTACCTGTGTAAGGAATAGCCTTTGGGAAGTCAGGAAGAAAAATCCACTCAAGGTATAGATGACTTTCATTTTTTTCTCTTACAGGATTTCATGCAGTTAGGTCTTTGCAAGTTACAAGTTGAACTGCTCTTTGGTTACTTATGCTATAGTACAGTATTAGTAAAGTAGGATTTGTGGAAAAAAGATCAAATAAGTTAGGAAAGTGCTGAAAATTAGATATCTGCTTAAGTCTCTCAAAAGATTCACAATCTTTATAGCATGTAAAAGTCACTAACAAGCATTTTAATGAAGAATTCTGTTTAAACTGAACTAATACAATGTTTTGCAAACACTTAATATTTTCTCAGATAGCACTTATTAACAGCCCATAAAATTAATTTTGAAAAACTGTCCTCAGTCATCTGCTCTAATTCAGAACTTTTCACTTGCCTCTGGCTTACATATCTGGAATAGTAGAGCTGTGTCACTGAAAAAGGTGGAAGAAAGGGGTGCCTGGGTGGCTCAGTTGGTTAAGCACCCCAGTCTTGATTTCAGCTCAGGTCAGGGTCTCATGTTCAGAAGATCAAATCCCACCTCAGGCCCTGCACAGGTGCCTGGTTGGGATTCTCTCTCTCCCACTCTCTCTCTCTGTCCCACCCACCACTTGCTCTCTCTCTCTCTCTCTCTCTCTCTCTCAAAAAAAAAAAAATAAATAAAACTTAAAAAGAAAAAAGAAAAGGGGGAAGAAAAATTTAAAAAGTAGAAATGCAGACCCTGTAGGTAGAATCAACTTTTTTTTCCTCTCTAGGACTATGCAAATTACTTGGAAATGATTTGCAAATATATCTGAACCTGGCCATTATGAACAGAGTTTGTCTCAGAAGTACTAGAAAGACCTCCTTGTAAACAAATTGGAATGCCTGTATGCTGCGTATGGTATTCATGTAAAGCTCTGGTTTTGTTTTTATTTGATTTGACATATTTCAGCCTTCTGTGTGAGGCTTATAGGAAAAGGTCATTGTCAGTCCTTAGATAGTTCCTTGCAAAGTTAATTTACTTACCTCTGAAAGTCATCGAAAGAATACTTGACTTCCCAAAGACATAGTGCTTCTTTTTTCTCATCAAGTGATAAAGCCCATGAAGACTTTTTGCCATTTTCCTCTTGCTATTGTGCACAAACGTACTCATTCAGAAAGTCCTACATTAACACCAAAAGATGTAATGAGACTCTCCTTTGCCACCAAAGAAGTCGCTAGGCAATTTTAAGATTTTCCTGGACCTTAGGTATTTTCACCTGCAAAGTTTGGAGTTTGAACTAGATTATTTCCAAGACACTTTCCAGTTCTAAAATCCTACAGTTCTAAGATCCTGCATGTGACTAGTTTCTCTATAATGTTTTATGGCATCTAATATTTGGACTAACAAAACTGTGAGCACATGCATTTAGAAAACAGTGTTTGAAGGTGTAGGTGGCTTTTAGGACAACTCAACTCAGGTAGTGTAGCTTTCAATCTGGCCACTGGTTCCAAATATTGCAGATGCATTTTCCACATTTTAGTAATGCCAAAAGACACAGATTTTTATTTCTTAAAGACCTATTTTTAATTTATTTTTCAAACACCAGCTTTTGCACCTCACCCCCACGGAATTCACACGTTCTTAAAAAGAAGGTGTGCGACTTGAGTCAAGTCCTTCTCTAATTCATGGAAGTTTATTAAATTATAGGTTTTGTTAGTTTAAAAAAATCAGTTAGACCACCTGTTGGAATATTTAAGGAGCAATACGTCTTTGCAAGTAAATTGATGCTGAATTAATTGAGACAAGGTTTATACAGGCCAGTAATTTAGATGATGAGGATGATGGTGGTGATAATGATTATGATCATCATTATCATCTATTTTAAGTGTTCCACATCTGTTTAATACTGTGCTAACTGCCCTGCCCATTTTCCCTCATCATCACAGTCATTGTTTGGAGGATGAAGTAAAATATTCAGCATGTAATTGGTTGTTGGCTGACTGTGAATAAGCACCAATGTCACCCAGCTGGGAAAATGAAGGCTCCTGTATTGGTTGAGCCCACATTATGTACCAGGCACTGTACTAAGTGCTTTGCATGAATTTATCCATGTAATCTTCCCTCCAGCCTTGCAAGGTAAGTATTATTAAATACATTAGAGTTGAAAAACTGAGGGTAAGAAATGTCTAGTACCTTGCTCAAAACTCTCATATTGGTTTAGCAAAACCAGGATTATTATTTGGATTTGTTTGACTCCAAGTTCCATGCCTACTCCTGAAAACTAGGTAAAATTCATGTTTCTTAGCAGTGGGTACATATAATATGTCATCTGTCATCTTGGAGGGCAGAGTCAGGTCTAGGGGTTTGGCAGGGAAACGTATGCTGCAGTTGGGGTAGGCAAAGCTAATGAGAAGAGTAGATTTGAAATGTTTTGGTTTCAGCTCAGGTCATGATCTCAGGGTTCATGAGTTTGAGCCCCATGTTGGACTCTGTGCTGGCAGTGCAGGGCCTGCTTGAAATTCTCTCCCTCTCCCTTGCTCTCTCTGGCCCTCCTCCATGCTCTCTCTCGCTCTCAAAATAAATAAATAAACTTAAAAAAAAAAAAAAGAAAGTGAATCGAGGTAGAATGCTGTCATGGGGACCCTCATGGAAGCACCACTATTAAATAACAGAAAGGAAGGGAAAATTTAAAGGTGACTTGGTTTCCACCTCCTTGCCTTGTGCCTCGATTGCCCATTTGACTGTTTCCATTGAGTAAGGAAATTGAGGCCAGAGGTATGCTAAACGATTGTCCAAAGTAACAGAAGTAACTGCCAGCAAATATGGGATTAAAATCCAGGTCTTTTGGCTTGCAGGCAGAATTTTGTCCTCTACACCTTAGGGAAGGATGAGGACAGAGGATGGATAAGAAGGCTAGGAAGAGTCAGAGACCATCAGACTGCAGGGACCAACATGGAAGGGTCAACTGGCTCTCTATCTGCATCGTGCGCAACATAACAAGGTGCCCTAGAACCTTGACCAGAGAGGATCAGACGTCAGACCTGGGGGTGGGCCATCGATTTTGTGCAGGGCTGACCTTTCATGGGCTCTCTTTCTGCTTCGTGAACACAATAAACTCTAATATTTCCATCTTATGGGGACATACCCCAGTTCACAACCATACCTCAAACAATATTTCTGCTGCCCAATTTACCCTGTTGTTGCCTGGACCCAGCAGGTGTGGGGCTGGATGCTGGGAAGTTGTTCACCTGTGGCACCATCACCTTAGCATCTTCAGGGAGCTCACAAAAGGTGGAGACTCAGAATGGTTCAAAGGCAGCTCAGGGTGACATGAGAAAGCACCAATCTCCATGAAGAGCAGCTTTCTGGCTCTGCCCTATCCCACCCCCCACCCCGCCACCCCTGCCATGCCCCAATAGGTCAGTGCACTGGTGGGACAGCTGAAAATGGATTAGTCTCTTCAGTAAAAGGGAAAACGGCCTCCTCAGGAGACACATGCCTAAAGAGAAAGAATGTCAAGGAGACCATGGAAGATCGGCATTAGAATAATCATTGTTCGTAAGATGCTTTCATCATAACGTTTAATTTCTTCAACATATGCTTATGGAGGCCTCATTTGTTCAACAGGTATTATTCTTGATATGCAATTTAAGAAACTGAAGGTCAGAAAAACTAAATAATTTGTTCAAGTGGGGCTTGAACCAGTGCTAGGATCAATTCAGAATCTAGGTCTTTTGAACCATTAGAAAGAGGAGTCTGGCTTGTAAATAAGATGGAAGCTCCAGACAAATGGGGCCATGCATAAGAAGCGTTCATGAAAATGCAAATTCCTGTGTGCTTTCCCCAGAGGCTCTGATTCATGAGCCTGTGGCTCAGAGTTTTCAATTTCTAACAGCCTCCAGGTGAGTCCTTCTTTGAGCAACACTGCTCCCCTCTGTAGGCAAGCTGCACCTCAACCCCCACCCCAGCCACAGATGAACTTGGTTTCAAGAAACCTGGAAAGAAGACATCCAGATGGCCAACAGGCACATGAAAAGATGCTCAATGTCACTCCTCATCAGGGAAATACAAATCAAAACCACACTCAGATACCACCTCACACCAGTCAGAGTGGCTAAAATGAACAAATCAGGAGACTATAGATGCTGGCGAGGATGTGGAGAAACAGGAACCCTCTTGCACTGTTGGTAGGAATGCAAACTGGTGCAGCCACTCTGGAAAACAGTGTTGAGGTTCCTCAAAAAATTAAAAATAGACCTACCCTATGACCCAGCAATAGTACTACTAGGAATTTACCCAAGGGATACAGGAGTGCTGATGCATAGGGGCACTTGTACCCCAATGTTTATAGTAGCACTTTCCACAATAACCAAATTATGGAAAGACCCTAAATGTCCATCAACTGATGAATGGATAAAGAAATTGTAGTTTATATACATGATGGAATACTACATGGCAATGAGAATGAATGAAATCTGGCCTTCTGTAGCAATGTAGATGGAACTGGAGAGTGTGATGCTAAGTGAAATAAGCCATACAGAGAAAGACAGATACCATATGTTTTCACTCTTATGTGGATCCTGAGAAACTTAACAGAAGACCATGGGGGAGGGGAAGGGGAAAAAAAGGTTAGAGAGGGAGGGAGCCAAAACATAAGAGACTCTTAAAAACTGAGAACAATCTGAGGGTTGATGGGAGGTGGGAGGGAGGGGAGGATGGGTGATGGGTATTGAGGAGGGCACCTGTTGGGATGAGCACTGGGTGTTGTATGGAAACCAATTTGACAATAACTTTCATATTTAAAAAAGAAAATAAATAAATAAATAAAATAAAAGTTAATTCACAAAAAAAAAAGAAAAAAAAGAAACCTGGAAAGAGAGAGTCAACCCCAAAATTTATCAGTCCCCTTCCAATCCCAGATTCAGGTAGTTCTTCCTTAAGCCATGATTTCTCTACCCACAGACCGTGCTAGATTTGTTCTGTCACTAAGGTAGAGCTACCCGTCACTGATTTCTAGAAAAAATTGGTCCTTTACTATTGTCTCTCATACATCTTCTCTCCCATGTCACATAACTCTATCCTAGGATTATTGTGCTGCAGAAACATGGGCAAGGCTTTGGGGAGAGACTCTTTTCCCCTGGGCCCAAAAGCACATTCCTTTGCAAGAAGCGTTAGTAACTTTGAGACTCTGTGTCTTCCACCAAAACCAATTAACATTATAGCATTTGCAACTCAGTGGCCTCCCCAGTCCTGATTTCAAACAGTAAAAAGAAGTTTCTATAACAATTTCCGACCATAAGGCCGTGTGACACAAGAATGATTTCTGCCTGGGTCCTGCTGGGGTGTGGCAGGAGGGAGGACTGCCTGTACCCCTCTCTGTTTTAACAGCTTTTGACCCAAGAATTTTTAAAACAGGAGTGCACATCAAAGCTCACCTTCTCCTTTATTCTGCTGATGTTGTATGATTAAATGACAGGTGAATACAGGCAGGCATCTTTCATTATCTGTGTCAGAAGAGTCAAAGACTAGAGAGAATGCCAAGCTGTTGGGAAGTCAGTTGCCCATTCAGTGCCTGGTGTGTGTGTGTCTGTGTGCATGTGTGTATCAGAGAGAGAGAGAGAGTGTGTGGAGGAGTGGGAAACTTGGGAGTGTATGTGTAGGGGAGAGAGGGTGTGTGTGAGAGAGGGGGAGGGAAAATACGTACACTTGTCTAACAAGCATGGCGTAGGATAGAGGTTTACCCACTTTAATCTGTGGATCTAAATTTTCTTATGGGGAATTGCTTGGCAGATTGAATTTAACATCTGAAAAGGAAGTAGCCTAGTATGTAACTGGCATTCACAAAAAGCTGAGAGCAGGTGGGTTGATGGTGGGCAGAGGGAATAAAGATGGAGGGCCCAGGCAGCAGGGATGTTTAGTCAATTAGATTATGGCACAGTAATTTGGAGACTTCAGCCAGCAACTGAGGAATAAGGAGGCTTGTTTGGGATTTGAAATGAACCAAAGCACATATTTTCAGTAGATGAGCCAGTAAGTGGTGTCTGTTTCAAGAAGTAAAATGGGTCGGATCTGGACAGCACAGGCCACATACTGAGGCACAAGGAAAAGCCTTCAGGCGGGTGCTCCCTTTCTGCCCTGTACTCACAGGGCTCCTGAAGGGAAGCACAAGCCCATTCCACTGAGCACTCATCCAAAGGGAACAGCTCCACTCTGGAGAGACCTTATTGAAAACTGGGGGAAGGGGAAGCATTGCCAAATCACTAGACACAAATATATAGTTGAACACACTGACCTTCCTTGTTGCAGCAAAAGAGAATTCTCACCATTGGGAACCATGATACATCCCAGTGAGAGGGTTGGAAGGGAATTTTAAACCCTATAGAATTGGGGCTTAGATTGAGTGACTTGGGGAAAGGTTCAAGGAATTAGAGGTTCTCTCTAGATCGGATTGTGTGAAAAGGCAAGGATAATTCTATAAGTGGGTATCTCCATAAGCCTTTACTTATTATTTATTTTTTAATATTTTTTAATGTTAATTTATTTATTTTGAGACAGCGTGTGAGCACACGAGAGGGGAAGGGGCAAAGAGAGGGAGAGAGAGAATCCCAACCAGGTTCCCAGCTGTCAGTGCAGAGTCCATCACGGGGCTCAATCCCACAAACCATGAGATCATGACTTGAGCCAAAATCAAGAATCTGATGCTCAACCGACTGAGCCACCCAGGCACCCCAAGTCTTCTTTTTTTTATGTTTGTTTGTTTGTTTGTTTTGAGAGAGAGATAGAGAGAGAGAAGAGGGGCAGAGAGAGAGGGGGAGAGAGAATCCTAAGCAGTATCCACACTCAGTGCAGAGTGCAGGGCTCAATCTCACTACCTGAGCCAATTGCTTAACTGACTGAGCCACCCAGGCTCTCCATGAATAACTCCTATCTGTATGGCCAGAAGAAGGATAAACTATAATTGGCAAAGGAGGTGCAGTCATTTATTTTAGTCTAGAGAGGTAGATGTTTGGTTACTTTGTGGGTGATCTTGTTTTTGTGCTTAGACAAAATTAAAGTATCCTTTTTTATCCCACTGTCTCATGATCTCAAGTAACCTAGTCTGAGGTTGGTATTCTGGGAGATTGTTCGGGTCCAAAAGGAACATAATAGGCCTAGTTGTGCGTGTCAGGCCAGCTTCTAAATGTCAGGGGTGGCTTTTAAATTTCTTTTCTCCCTTTTCAGTGCAATGCAGGGAAGAATTATCACTTCCATTTGGTTTAAAGCCTCTGGTGTGAATTAGGCTTTCCATGTGCTTTTTCTTCGTGGTTCTTTTTCTCACTGAAATAAATGAGGCTGTATCTATGTAAGAGCCCAGACCATTTTGATAATGAAGCCAATCAAAGAATTGGTGATACCCCAGCCCAGGTTCGTCTACTGAAAGTGAAAACTCTTCACATTGAGCCATACTGACAATCTTGATATTCTTTCTCTGCAGTCTTAAGTTTCTGCCTATCTCATTGAGAAAGGGCTGGGGCTGAATGGCAAATATAAGGAACCCAGGTGGTAGATATCAGAGGAGTTGAGGGTGAGAAAAAAATGTGAGAACACAGAATTTTATAAAGAGAATTGCTGATTCTTTGATATTGGTGACTATTCCAACTTTCTTCCCAAAGTTTCACAACTTGTTGAAGGCACAAAGAAGCCAAAGGGGAGAGTCAACTGTCACATTTACAACTGAATTGTTTTCTTGCCCTTTATGGCAGGGGGAGGCATATCCGCCTGGGCTTGCTTGAATGGGTGCACTAGCAGGCTTATTTGTGTTGGGTGCATTTGGTAGACTCAGCTTTGGGTGACTAATCTATGCATTCCCAAGGGTGACTCCAACAGGTATAAATACTTATTTCAGTGAGGTGTATGAGCTAAATCCTCTCTGTGAAAGGATAAAAGGGTGAGGAGTTGCTCCACCTGCACCCCACCTAACAAAATTGTTACAGAAATCTCAAATGAGTTAACTAACACCACTCTAGGCAATGACATTTCAGCTTTTAATTTATCACATTCAGTTGATAAAATATTTTCTTCCGTAATATTCTCATTATAACAACAATTTAAAAAGCTGTAAATATGATATTTTCTCAGACTCTCTGGCCTTGGGGCATTTCAGAAGCAAACACTACATGCATCGGCTGCAGACACTAATCTTTGGCTTCATGGTGTAGAGCACAGATCTTCCGGCTCTTGATCTGTGTGTCTGGGATTGTAGCCTCACTCATTAACTTATTTTAAAGTACTAAAAATAATTAGACAAGGATAGATAGAAACTTGCCTGTCATAATTGATTTTTTTTCAGAAATCGCAAGTATAGCTTGCATTTTTGCTTTAGAATATTCCTTCCTCCCACCCCCTCATCACTTATTTCTCTGTGGCCTCAGCTGTTAAAAGAAAAGAAGCTTACAAGTTGTTTCTGGAGCTGTGACATCCTTTCTTGAAGGAGCGGTATGTGGCAGTGAGACTGTAATGTGTGATTTCATTAGTGAATGCTAACAGCACAGGCTGCCCTTTGGAAATGTATGGGAGATTTGGCCAATATAAAACTGAGCGAATTCACCGCGTAGCTGCTGCCTGTCTGAATACTAAGCAGAAAAGCTGTTGCCAATATGACTTAACTATGGTTTGAAAATGAACCAGTCAAGAGGATAAACAACACAGTAACAAGTTATTCAGGAATGTACATTTTTCAGATGTTTTGGTTCATTTTTGAAGAGTTTAATTTAGATGGCCTGTTTCTCCAAATAAAATACTTGTAAGAAGTAGCTTATAGTGAAGAGATTGTAGGGAAGCTAGGTTAGATAGTTCAGTCTAAGTCAAATCTGTCAACAGATACCCTGTGTTGATTTGGGGGACATATGATGGAAAAAAATAGCCTGGAAACTTAGTTTTATTCCTGTCTTAGTTTTACATTTACTGGTTAGCAGTTGAACGTTTGTGTAATGAATTTGACCCTTATTGCCATTCACAAGCAGAGCAGGCTGCCACGTGCATTTCTACCTGGTTTTATAGACAGAAGGAGAATTTCACACCTTTGCACACACACACACACACACACACACGCACACACACACACAACTCATTACCACTATGGGCTTACACTTTACACTTGTGTTCTAAGCAGCCCCCAAACAGGATATGGCCAATACTCTTGTATCTGATAAGGACTGAGAGACTCCATAATACCATGGACATTGAGGCAGATGTTTTAATGTCTCCATGACATGGGCTGTGCAAATAAAGGCGTATTCAATGGTCCACAATTTTCTGCTCCAAGTAGCATTAGGTAGCCAGCTTGAGATTGAAAATGTGATGTGATGTGTGTGTGTGTGTGTGTGCGTGTGTGTGTGTGTGTGTTGAAAGGTGTAAGAGAGAAGTAATGAAAACAAACAGAAATCTACTTTTTTCTCAGCATCTGTGAGAGTATATCTTCTGATTGGAGGTACAGAAAGTGTTCAAAGACCAGATGTGGTGCTCTCACCTAGTTTCAAGATTGTTCTGGAGCATACAAGTACAGTGATTCTTGAGGTATTTCTTTGGCAATTGAGTTGTGAAATTTTATTTCCCTATCCCAGCATTGCATGGCTTATCTTTGTGATATTTTGAGGCTTTTGTCTTTCTATAACTCTTGCTAAAAATTCAGATAGAACTTAGATATGGTGGGATAGAGAGGAGAAGAAAATAGCATAAACCACTTGGTGAATGTTTTTATGCTATGGGTGTAGAGAATTTTAATTTCTCTTTTTAAAGTGACCAAAGTAGTTTCTCTTAGAGTCCCAGCTCAAGAATCCATCTATCTTTTGAATCAGCCAGTCACTCAACCAAAAAGAATGTGTTAAGACCATGCTGTGGGCTTGGAGTGGGGATAGGAGAGGCATGGTGTACTGTCTTATAAAATATTGCTTCCTGATCCTTGGGTTACAGGGTTATCTTTTTAGAACTTGAGATTTATATAGGAGACAGAATTAGAGAATGGCACATGACAGAATTTGCAACTAGTACTAACATTTTGACCTGTAGATTTCATATGCCATAGGAGCTCAAAAGAAGGAAAGATGACAAAAGTGACTTATCTAATATTTCAGGATAATAATACACTGGCCGTCTCTGCCCTTTACCTTCCTCCAACCATTGCAATGTGTTGTACACAAATATCAAAAGTATGTCTATTTTCTCTACTCAGATGTGGTCTACTTTTGTGGTTCTCTAATCATTGACCATTGACGGTGGTAAAAGCATCTTTTCTAAGGTAGAAAATTCTGCTTGATTTTGGGAACATTTCCAGACAATAAGGTTCAAACTAGGCCAACAAGTTGAGTTCTGTGGTGGATTCAAAGACCCAACACTTTGTGTGTTTACTGGTGTTAGTGATGGCTGTTTATGAGAGAAGGGAAAACAAAACCATTATGCGAAAGGATTTTCTTTTGACCACAAAATTCAGCAAGTCCCCTGAGAAAATTTGGCAACTATGTGACTCATGTCTTATTTTTTAACTTTGAGGTAGAAAAATATGCTTTTAGGTTTGACATTCTGGCCTGCCCACCGTATATGCCAAGATACTTCCTTTGTTATCAGAAGTACATATCAATGAAGTACATTCCTTCACTTATTGAATTAACTTGACAAGGGAGCCACCTTTGGGATTTCTGAAAGATAGCTGGGAAGCAACTTTTGACAAATATGGTTGGTCTATTTTTTCCTCTCTTCCTTCTCAGTTTTGCAGTGAAAAGGGACAATTTTATAGCAACTTGGCAAAACGTAGCGCAGGAAGTCCCAGCTGTTCTTGCCCCAGCTGCCTGTGAGATCTAATAACATAGGGTGGGAATAGCACATCTCAGAAGAGCGCACACATTTTAAGTTGCTTTAATTTTCCTGCCAATTAGACTTTTAAGATGCCAAATGTATCTCCAGGCAACCTCTGTGACAATTTAGTACCCTTTGGTAAAGGAGCTTAAGGCAAACAAAGATTTTCAAGTGGCAAACGGCAGGGGATACATTTATTCTTTCATCACCAAAGAAAAATGCATGTATGTATTTATGGAGACATGAGGACACAGGGATATTAATACTGACGCCACTGAAGGATGCTAAAGAGACTGGGAGTCAGAATTCTCAGCCTAGGGCAGGATTTCTTAGCCTCAACACAATTGACATTTTAGATAGGATAATTCTTTGTTGTGAGGGACTGTCCTGTGCATTGTATGACATTCAGCAGCATCCCTAGCCTCTACCACATGACTCCAGTAGCACCTCGACCTCCAGTCAGAACAGTCAAAAATGTCTACAGACATTGGTGTGTGTGTGTGTGTGTGTGTGTGTGTGTGTACATGTGTACATGTGAAAATTCCCTCTAGTTGAAAACCCCCGGCCGAGAGCAGCCACTGCACAGATCTATGACAGTTACTTTTTCTGGAGCTCAACTCCTTTACTTGTTAAACAAATGATACCAACTGCTCAGGGATTAGGGAAACATAAAATATTTAGTTATATGGCTTGTTTTTTTTGTCTAAGTGAATATGCCAAAATTTATACATTTTCAGTGTCTGCTGCCTTCAGAGTAGTCACCTTGGGAATTTACTTATCCATCCAAGTGATACTGAAGCAATTTTAAGACCAGTTTCAGTGGGGGTAAATCTTTATCTTTTCAGGGTAAAACGGGTTTTTGAAACAACCTAAACTCATTCGGAGCCAAGTTTAATAAATAAGGTGGGTGAACAGAGACGATAAATGCTGTTTGGAGGCAAAATCCAAATGGTACAATAATGAGATTGATTTTTCATATGTGCCTCATGAACATACTCTGAAGGCAATTTCAATAGAGGAGTTATAAAAAGGTTTCGAGTCATCCTACCATTGATGGGATAAGTGAACAATCATCTCCACAGGTAACAATTCTGAATGATAGCTCACTTTCAGCTTGTAAGTTTTGGGGGAGTGTGTTATAAAAAGAACATCCCACGACCTTAGAATCATACCTCATAGAATAGGGTAGTATAAGAGAAAATATTCTTGATTCTTGAAAATAATGTCTGTCTTTGAATATGTTTATTATTATTTGTATTATGTGGCTATGCTAAGTGCCTGCACTTCAGAATGACTAATAGATATGATCAGTCCCTAGTCCTCAAGGTGATTACTTTCTAGTGGGGAGACATATTCATGAGCAGTTTAATTCAACATAGTGTGGTAAGTGCTAAGATAAACCAGAAGCAGATGTTCACTGGTTTCTGAACCCAGCACTGCCATTTACTAATGAATTATGTAAGCTGGAGGAAGTCAGTTTCGTCTGCCTTCGGTTTCCTGATTTTGTAAAGTAAAGGCATTGACTAGCCTTTGTCCTCTCTTCGGGTATCAGTACTCTAATTCTGTAGTAAGAGTGACAATTTCCAAGGGCATATGAATTACAATGTTTTGTAGGGGAAATTTAATCATATGGTATCTGAACACTAACCTTTAGTTCCATTTGAATTATTACCAAAACAGGAAGAAATTCCCAATTAGATGTTCATGAATACCAACTCTTGAGAGACCTGACCTGTTACTGGTAGTTCATTATTAAAGAATGACTGTAAATCAAATGAATTATACTGACTTTCTTTTTCCCAGACTCTGCAGGGTTATAATGAGCTGTATGTAGCCTTGGTTGATCAGAAGTTGCTGTATCCTAGGAAAATGGCAAGCAGTGGAGAGTGAAGTAAACGTTTATATTTAAAACTTAAATCAATAATCTTTTGTTATTCAAATCAATGCATTACTACAAAAATATGACTGACATCCATAAACCTAGGTTCAAGTTTAGATGATTTACAGGGTGCCAGTTTCTGACCTCGACATTCTCAACTGTAACATAAAGAAATTGGAATGAGAAGTTATATTTTTGAATAACTACAGTAGACATATCTGTTCTCATTTTAGACCTCCTAGCAATTGAATGATGCAGATATTTTCATTTCTACTTTATATGTGGAAAAAAGGAGGCTTAGCAAAGCAAACCAAATCACCCAGCCTTACACAGCATCCATGGCAGAGCTGGATACAAACATATGTCTGCCTGATTTCAGAGTCTGTGTTTCTTTTTTAAGCCCCTACACATCACTCCACGTTCTAAGTTGTTTCTGATTCAGTTCTGAAATTGTATGATTTTTTTCACAAATAACCCAAAGCAGTAATAAGAAAGTATCATATTTACTAACAACTATAAAATGAAAGGGAAGAAAATGTTTCCATCTACTTCCAAATTCAGGAATTTTAAACAACAAACAACTTAAAAGTCCTATCAGAAGAGTAGCTTTTCCCAACATGTGAAAATGGCTTCCAATGAATGTCATTGATTCTTATCCAGAATGTTTTAGATTCCCAAAGCTTTAGGGATAGAGGACAAGGCAATCCAATTTTCAGATTATCTCCTTTGGCTAGTGTACTGACTGACATGCTAACAGAAAAATAAGTGTGGTGTTCTATTTGGTGGCTTGCCCAAAAAGCAGCTACCTCCAGCTCCAGTTTTAAACTTTCACCTATAAGGAGCCCTGGTGATTCAAGGGTTTGTGTACTAAAATAGTGATAGTTCAAGATTAAAATAGTCAATTAAGTGAAATATCCCTTTTAACTATATTACTTTTTTATGTTGTAGATTTTAAAAAGCTGTAGCGAAATATAGAGCTAGAGATTAGCAAGAGCTGTCAGATGTGGCTTCCCGTAGAATGGCACAGCAGTCTATCCATTCATTTCTTTATTTCTTCATTTTTTCTCCATCCTGGGAATGAGTTCATTCCATTGGGTATCTTGTTTGTGTTTTCTGTATAGTTTAAGTAGCTCAGAGAATTCACTCTGGACACCGAGCTGCGCTTGTCCTGACTCTGCCAACTTGCCATGTGTGATCTTAGGCAAGTTCTTTAAACACTGAGCCTCAGTTCCTCTTCTGGAAAAAAGAAGTGAAAATACACCTGTCTCATAATGCTACTGAAGAGCATAGCATGATAATCATGCAAAGTGTTTAGCTTAGAGCCTAGGACATAGTAAGAGATAAATAAATGTTGGCTTTCATTATTATTATTATTAACAACAGTTTTATGAGGACACCCAAAGGCATTCTGCTAAATTAAAAAAGTAAATAATTCTCTTCAAGAACCCAATTTCCTATGAAGAGATTTTATTATTGAGGCTAATTAAATTTACTTTAAATAGAACTTTACTGTAATAGAGCTTATTATTATGATTTGGATTTTCCAATAGATGTGGATACACATGACAATTCTACTCACCAAGGGTCAGATGTTACACGGCCATTTTGCAGCATGTATCTTAGGGTTTTGTTTTTCTCTAACACTAATATTACAGATTTCTATTATGTTGCTCATTATTTTTCTTATAATCATTTTAAAACTAAGCTTAAATCTGTTACAGTGATTCTGTACATCAGAGTTATCAGTGGAACTTTACAATCTACGTGTGTTCAAGCTCCTTCTTTGGAGATTCTGCAGTGGCCCTGGATCTCAATGTCATTTTGGTGTTGGGTCTGATTTGAGAATCACTGATTGACTATCCCATGAGCTCCTTGAAGAGAAGGACCACCACCTTTTCAGTTTTATACTTCCTAAAATGACATATAATAGCTATTAAGTCTTTTCTGAGTAGTTTTGGAGGTCAGATATCATAGAAGAAAATGAAAGAAAAATTGAGTTACATATTCCAAAGAAACCAAGCCTTGCATGTTTTTAGAAATGAATTCATATCTAACAAATTCATAATTGGCCAAAGTCACCTAAACTTATTATGGTAACAATTTTTTAATTGATAACATGATTTTCAAAAATTCAGTCTGTAGTATTCTTCTGACATCTGTATTGGTTTATACCAAGGAGTAAAGAAAAGACTAGCCACAATTAACAAATAGCTTAAATACCTATCCTTCAGAGATCTACTAACAGGTTGGGCTAGCTAGATAATGTTGACAAGGAGCTGTGCTGAGAAAGACATATTGTTGTCATTAATCACATTTCCATTGTTTAAATACATCAAGCAATGCAGCAGGTTCTGTTGCAAGTAAGCATATATCCATCTCAGGGTGAGGTCAAGCGTGTCTGCACAAATACAGTTGTTATAGTAAAACTGAAAATAGTTCATTACAACTCTTCTAGGATCTCTGTCACCCTTGGTGACAATTTGTTGTGACTGGGGTAATTGTGCAACTAATTCTGGCAGTGAATGGTGGGCCCTTAGGTTGTGTGAGTTCTCCACATCCCTGTGCCCCCCTCCGTGTTTTTCCACGTGGCTTGCAAAAACATCACGCACCCTCCAGATGGTATAGCTTAGTGAGCATTTCCCACTGCAGCCCCATCAGCAAAGAGATGGGAAGGGAGAAAGATTCCTCCTATCTCTAGGAGTCACTTCCCTGTGAGGTTTTGGAAAGGGTTGTTTCAGAATATATTGATGTGTTTCAGAATATATTAATATCAGAAAGATTTGTTCAGACATGGTACTCTGCAAACTGGATGAAGGTGAGGAGCCATTCTTATTTTTAAAACCAAAGATCCACATGGTTTGGGAATTGTTGATACCCCTAATAATATGAAGTCTAATATTTGTGTTAATGAAAGAACAATCAAAAGCAGTGACCCCCAAATCAATTAATAATAACAGCATCTCAATAATTGCTGATGCCTGTAATCTTAGATCCACACACCTGAACTGATTTCCCCAAAGTCACTTGCTGATTTTTATTTAGGCCAAAATCTCCAGTTATCATGCCCAGTTTTCTCTCAATAACACAGGGTCACTCTTGGTAGTAATGCCCACCATTGTAATAAATTTCTCAGGGACATCAAGATGCTCAGTTTTCTTAGAGAAGTGATTGGGTAGTAAAGATAAATGGACTGGTTTTGCAAACAATTATTTCACGTAAGTTAACAATTGAAGCCAAAGGAAAGCATCTGATGTCCAAAGGAAAAACATATACGTGTGGAATAAGAAATAAGACCTAAGGTCTGGTGAGCAGAAGTTATTTTCTTCTTTTCCTAGTATGATCCCAATCTATTCCAATCTAAACTTCACCCTGACCAACACCCACCACGTCTCCACTTGCCAGATCTTACATGCAACACACTTTTGTGATTAGGACAGCAGGAATGGGAAGAGGACATTTGGTGAATGAAAACAATGCACAGATGCTCATTTCCTTTTAATGTGTATAATATATGTCAAACCAATTAAAGAAAAACTCTTAGGCACAGTTTTCCAGTTCCCCAAGTGAATATGTAGGTCCTCTTCAGGAGCAGCAGGGAGTAAATTTGGATGGAGTGTAAATGAACACTGTCCATAGCATGACTCTGTTAAGAGTTCAAAAAAAGGTGGGGCTTCAGTCTTAAACAGGAACATGGAGGTTGGGGTAGAAGTGGTTTGTGATATTATCATTTCAGACAAGTGCCTTGGAAACATTATTAATCAAGTTGTAAAGTGTTCTAGAGATCATTGTCCCTGTTCCAGTTAGAAAGGTGTTGCTCCAGGTGTTATATGGCTCTTTGTAGCTCTGTGCACTTCAAAGTATGATCTCCAATGACAGAAAAATCATTTACATCACATAGTAAAACGTTAGGTTAGGGGTCTGTGATATCTAGAACTCAAAAAGTACGTTCTGTGTGTCATAGGTGGAAGAGGCTGCCTGCCTCTACACTCTTAGCAGACTGATGCCCGGTGTCAGGCTTGTGCTAAGGGAGGGAGAGGGTGGTAGTGCAGTGAGGTGCCTTGGAGTAAACACGGACACATTGGGGTCTCAAAAGCTTGGTGTGAGTGTGTATTCTGTCAGGGGGCTTTCCTTTAGACATATAGAACTCTATGTGTCTAAGCATACAGTACATTAGGGAAATGACAAGGGGTTCTGTATTCTGTAACATAGTATTTGGGATTAGAGCAAGAAATAGCTGTAGAGAAAGAAAAATGGTGCACATTACAAAGGGTCTTCCTTGTATTTCATCCTAAGAAATTTGAGGTTTCCGTGAGAACTAACTGAATGGTTTTATGCAGGGAAGGGTATGATCAGATTTGGATTTAGGCAAGTCACTGTATCCACAGTAGAGAGAATGGGTTCAAGCGGGGCAGTACTGCAGACAAGGAGACCAGAGGGGAGTTGCCAGACCAAAATTCCTATTGGAGCAGGAAGTTTGTCTAGTTTTGCCCCTCACGATCTAGGTACATAATAGGTAGTCAATAAATTTTTTTTTTAATGTTTATTTATTTTGGGGACAGAGAGAGACAGAGCATGAATGGGGGAGGGGCAGAGAGAGAGGGAGACACAGAATCGGAAGCAGGCTCCAGGCTCTGAGCCATCAGCCCAGAGCCTGAGGTGGGGCTCGAACTCACGGACCGCGAGATCGTGACCTGAGCTGAAGTCGGGCGCTTAACCGACTGAGCCACCCAGGCGCCCCTGTAGTCAATAAATTTTTGTTGTGGTTTTAATTCAGATACCATATGGTGATGGACGAACTAATACGGTGACATCAGAGATTAAAAGAGATACACAGAAATTCCAAAGATGTTAGTGAGGTAGAATCTGTAAGAGGTGACACTTGACTTGCTATAGGAAAAGGTGAGGGGAAGGAGTTGTAGGAGTCAAAATAAAAACAAACGTTTCTGGCTTGGCTCCCTCACGATGCCATTCGCTAAAGTCAGAAACACTGGACGTAGAGCAAGATGTAGAGAGAGAGAAGATGACAGTTTGCTTCAGAGATGTGGTCTTCGAGAGGTTTGTAGGATGTCTAAGTTCCAGAATGCAGTGTTTTAAACAAGAGTCCACACTGTTATTTAATGCCTTATTTATTGCCTCTAGTAAACCTCCTTAGCTGTGATGTGCATTGTCTTTAAGTCATATGAAAAAGTCTTCATACCTTCTTGCTCTTTAAAGCTTTTCACTAAGAGGATTCTCCTTCAAACAGGTCCAACTCTGGGAAGTATGAGGTGGCGAAGGGTCTTTTTTCAAATTAACGTTTCTCATTTAGAAATCTCCTAGAAAATTACCTGAAACTTAAAAGAAATTCGCAGCTCCAAAAGAATGACTTGTTAAAAAAGGATTTGTCTCATTTTAAGCTCTCTAAACAAAGCATTTTTCAGCTGTCAAGAATTGTTCAGATGTACGTTTGTTTTTTGCTTGAATAATACAAAGACATCTGAGTCTTAAAAGCATCAGACTTACTGGGGCAGAGTTCAGAATAGTTTGTGCAAAGGTAATTTGTGCAATGGATTGCTACCCTTATTGTTAACCAAGTGCATTAAGAAAAACAGGCAGAGATTTAAGACAAGGCTAATTATCATTCACTCGTATCTTGAGCACCTGCTTTTGCCAGCATTTGCTAGATGTTGTCCATTCAAAGTTAAATAAGATATTGTCCTTGCCTTCGTAAACCCAGAGAGTTCCAGGAAAAATTCACAGAAAAAGTGGGTTTTGATCTAAAAATTATAATCAGTAGGAATTTGCCAGATGAATCTGGGGGAAAAATAACTCTTAAGGCAGAAGGAATACTGCATGCAAGTTGTAGGAGGTGTTTAATAGGCAAGAACGTTCGTGTTAAAAATGCACAAGGTGTTTAATGGGGTTTGAACTGAAATTCATGTGGGAGGGGACCAGATGAAGTAACCAGAAGTTTACTAGAGGTCAGACAATGGAGTGGGTCCTTTGTGTGTAAAGTCTTTCAATTGATAAGGGAAATATAATTCTTTGTTTTATATTTTTAAAAAATACATGGATGCATTGGAAGAGCATATCTGTGGCTATAGTTCATCCTGTGACCACTTTTATCATCAGCCAAATTCACTGATTCAAGTTCTCAGGATCTGGCCATTCTTGGAAATCGACCATATCTGGCCTCATTAAGCCCACACAAATTAATGTTGCAGTAGGTAAATTAGATAAAAGTGACCTAGTTCTTAAATGTAATATTCACCATGAAATTTAATCTTCACCATGCCAGAATATTGCAATCATTTTGCTCCTTTTTTCAAATGTTCCCTCAAAACAATGAAACAAATGTTTCCTCAAAAACATGGCATATATTTCTCATATGTTTCAAAGCAGCAGAGTGAGGCGTGAAATTTGAGTTATATTACTTAATTGAAAAATAATATACACTTGACTTAACATCTTAAAACCAAGATCTTTGGTCCTTAAAGTGTAATGGGCAGTAGTAATATCAGTAACATTGCTTATTCATTGAATGAATGAATAAATAATTTACTACACTGACAACAGTGAGAAACTTGGAATTTGAAAACTGGAAAGGATGTTTAGCTCTCCTTATAGCAATTTCACTTAAATATATGAAAACTGAGGGCCACAAGTCAAAGAGCTATTTAGTAGAGTTGGTCCTAAAATTCCAGTCCTTGGGCTCTCAGGCCAGTGGCTCCTTCCCACAATATGTCTCCTGTCATCACTGAGATAATGTTTGAATTTCCTCTGTTTTGCAAGGACTCCAAGTAGGAAGGACAGCGGGAACCTCACTTTACTTGTATACATGGTATGCTCAGACCTCCCACCACATTATGGAAATGTAATGACAGATAAAAGGAAAAAGGATCCCTACTAGCCTGAGGCTCATCCTTCAGTGAAAATAGATTTTAGGGTGATGGCTAAATAAAATCACACTGATATGAAATGACAAGCTATAGGGAATGGTAAGTGGGAAAGATGTATGCTCCAACAGAAGCAGATAGCAGAGGGACCTAGTGAGTGAGTAGGGTATCTACCTTGGTTTTTACATTTTCTTAAAAATCCAAGAAATCTGAAAGATAGAGCAAGTTTGCCTCAAAGAACGTTGTGCGACAGCACTTGGGATTTCTTTGATAGTTTATGAAACACGTCATCACCTAATTTGAAGTTTTTCCAATCTTTGCCAAAAACAATATGATAAAGGATGGTTTGGTGAATTTCATCCAGTGTAACAACAGGGAGCAACTTTTTGCAGAGTTTACCACAACCTCAAGGTGGTGGTAAAGGCATAAAGTTGCGAAAAGTAATCACCAGCCTCAAATTCCAAAATAATAATAAAAACACCAAGATCTAAAAAGGACTTTAACAAATATGAGATTTTGATTTGCTTATGCAATATATTGCTCAGACTTAAGAGGCAATTTTCTGGGGAAAATACTGTTGTTTATAATTACTCCACAGACCTCTGTGGGACTCTTCTTATACTAAGTCTTCTAGAATGGATACCAGGACAATTTTCTTAATCTTGTCTTTGGACAGACTTGGACCTGATTTTTCTGATTCATCTTATATGCTCAAATCACCCTTATTGTATTCCATTAAGTATGATTTAAGAAAGATGACATTTGTATTTGATGACTCAGCCCTCCATGGCAATGACAGTCTTTTTAATGGGATATATTTGACCCCTAAAAAGAAAGATAGAGTCCCACGAAAGTTCATAGTATCTTCTGCACAAAGGAGATAGGACCTAAGATCCTAAGATTATTGCCCCTACTCTCATAGCTTCAGGTGGAGAAAAAGGAACAGATGGAAGAAAAGGCCAAGTGAAGAGAAAGTCTCAAAGAGAGATGGGGAGTGCAGTAGATGTGGGATCAGGTAGTGGGAACTGCAGCAAACAGACCTCTCCCGGTACCTCCTTTGTGGGGTCTGCTGTGGAACTGGCTGAAACCAACACACCTCATTCATTTTCAACGAATACATGGGAGAAACTAGGAGAATGAGAGAACTGAGCCCTTCAAGAAAGGGAGGTGGAGGAAAGCCTCGGCCAGGCATAGGGTGTTTCGAGCCTGGTCATTTCTGGGAGTCTCACTGTGGAAATGACCTTGAGTGTTTTAAAGCAAGGGCACTCAACCAGCATGTTGCAAAACTGCACGCTGAGCTGTCAACTTTTGATCAATGTGTAAAATTTACTTTGGCTTTGTTGTGAATATAAGGAAAGCAGACAGCAAACTGCCCCCACGTTTACTACGTGAAGAAGAAAAGACGTAGCAGATACTCAGCCTAAAGGGGAATGATTTGACTTTTGAAGGCTCTTGGGACCTTGAAATTAAAAATGTTGCATGCAGAACTACTTAAAAACTTGAACAAGAGGCGGCTGTGTGAGGCTTGTGATATCTTGCGATGCCGGGGATGGAAGACACTTCTTGCGTGGGAAGTGTGACTGCAGTCTTCATCAGCCTCACCCATCATGTAATCATCTGCAGACAGACACGAACTGAACAGGCTGGGCAACGCAATGCAGAACTGGATGCAGCTCTCTACAACAAAATGGAGCAGAGCACTAAGAGCAAACAAAACAACCTCCCTGTTTCCTGGGACATTCTAAGACTTTGCCCTGGGAGTTTACAGGTACAGTTATGGGAGAAAGCAGGTAGGATAAGCACAGAGCTTGGACAGCCAAGAGAGCAGTGCTCCATTAATGCAGAGTGATTTATACTCACTGTGGTGCACGTGGTTGTATTGTAATCATTACTCGTTTAGTGCTTTTTTTAGTCAAGGGTGCAGCAAGGTATTCCATAGCATTTTAAAGTGTCATTTGAATCTCCAAAGTACAAGAACCACTGCTTTAAACCCTTGGACTCCTTCATGTGGGGAAAGTGTGAGATGTGTTTGACAAACCCTCACCTCCAACTCTCCCCTTCCCCATGAAGCCGGATGTCCTCTGGTTGTTGCAGTTTCAACGAATGTTGATTTCTTGGGGATAATATCTTTTTATCGCATTCTGGCAGAATTTAGGGTAACAAAAAGTTAAAGAACTCTGTACACTTTTCCCAAAAAGAGTACTTGACATCTCTGAATTTGGGAGAAGTTATTTTCCTGAGAATGCAAGCCCCGCTTAAGAGCTAATTATCAAAATGACATTTTTCACCCCTACATATCACTTTGAACCCTAACTGCCTCTAATGAGTCCAGCCATCCTCATTTTTAGGGTTTTATTTAAATTTCAGTTAGTTAAAAAGCAATGTAATATTAGTTACAGTTGTACAATGTAGTGATTCAATAATTCCATACAACATCCGGTGCTCATCACAAAGGCACTCCTTAATCCCATCATCTATTTAATCTACCTCCCCTCTGGTAACCATCAGTTTGTTCTCTATAGTTAACAGTCTGTTTCTTGATTTGCTTCTCTCTCTCTTTTTTCCTTTGCACATTTGTTTTGCTTATTAAATTCCATATATGAGTGAAATCATATGGTATTTGTCTTCCTCTGACTTATTTCACTTCACATTATACTCTGTAGCTCCATACATGTCGTTGCAAATGGCAAGATTTCATTTGTTTTGACGGCTGAGTAATATTCCATTATATATATGTAATTCCATTACACACACACACACACACACACACACACACAGGACATCTTCTTTGTCCATTCATCAGTGAACACTCAGGCTATTTCCATAATTTGGCTATTGTAGATAATGCTGCTTTGAACATCAGGGTGCATGTATCCTGTTTGTATTCTTTGGGTAAATACCTAGTAGTGCAATTGCTGGATCATAGGGTAGTTCTATTTTTAACTTTTGGAGGAATCTCCATATTGTTTTCCAGAGTGACTGCAATAGTTTGCACTCCCACCAACAGTGCAAGAGGGTTCTTTTTCCTTTGCATCCTCACCAACAATTGTTGTTTCTGTGTTGTTGATTTTAGCCATTCTGACAGGTGTGAAGTGATATCTCATTGTAGTTTTGGTTAGTAGTTCCCTGATGATGAGTGATGTTGAGCATCTTTTCACGTGTCTACTGGGCATTAGTATGTCTTCTTTGGGAAAATGTCTATTCATGTATTCTGCCCATTTTTTATTGGATTATTTATTTTTGGGGGTGTTGCATTATATGAGTTCTTTATATAAGAACTTATATATTTTGGATACTAATCCTTCATTGGATGTGTCATTTGTAAATATCTTCTCCCATTCTGTTGGCTGCCTTTTAGTTTTGTTTCCTTTGCAGTGCAGAAGCTTTTTTTTTTTTTTTTATAAAGCCCAGTAGTTTATTTTTGCTTTTGTTTCCCTTGCCTCTGGAGACTTATCTAGAAGGAACTTGCTATAGCTGATGTCAAAGAGGTTACTGCCTATGTTCTCCTCTAGTATTGTTATGGTTTCAAGTCTCACATTTAGATCTTTTTTTTTTAATTTTTTTTTCAACGTTTATTTATTTTTGGGACAGAGAGAGACAGAGCATGAACGGGGGAGGGGCAGAGAGAGAGGGAGACACAGAATCGGAAACACGCTCCAGGCTCTGAGCCATCAGCCCAGACAGAGCCTGACGCGGGGCTCGAACTCCCGGACTGGGAGATCGTGACCTGGCTGAAGTCAGATGCTTAACTGACTGCGCCACCCAGGCGCCCCACATTTAGATCTTTAACCAGTTTATTTTTGTGTTTGGTATAAGAATGTGGTCCAGTTTCATTCTTTTGCATGTTGCTGTGCAGTTTTTCCAGAACCATTTGTTGAAGAGACTTGTCTTTTGCCCATTGGATATTCTTTCCTGCTTTGTCAAAGATTAACTGACCAGCCATTTTTTTAAAAAAATAAATCTTGCTTTGGAAACAGAAGAACAAACACAAAAACAATTTTCTGGACACTTAAACAACTACTGGATAGAACTAGGGGTCTTCACCTTGCATCTGTAGAACTGGTAACGTGTTGATATGTAGAATCTTTCTCATACTTTTATACTAACAGCCATTATTTGTCAATGGGTATTGCCAACAAATCATAGTAAGGATTAGTAGGTGACATCACAATCATCTAGGAATTTTGAATTATGTTTGAGACCCTGTTGCCAGATAATTGAAACAAGTATTTAGATGTGTGATTATTTGACCTTGTTAGTTCCTACCATTTTTTACTATCCTTGGCAGACTTCCCAGGGCTCAGTACTTCTGTACTTTAAAAGTATAGAAGGCAGTTTAAAAGTCACTCTTTTTGGGGCGCCTGGGTGACTCAGTCGGTTAAGCCTTCTGACTTCGGCTTAGGTCATGATCTCATGGTTTGTGGGTTCAAGCCCCTCACTGGGCTCTGTGCTGACAGCTCAGAGCCTGGAGCCTGCTTCAGATCCTGTGTCTCCCTCTCCCTGTCTCTCTCCCTCTCGCACTGTTTTTCTCTCTCTCCCTCTCAAAAATAAACATTTTTTTAAAAAGTCACTCTTCTTCCTTACCAAGCACTCATGGATCAACTGAAGGTCTTGATCTCTTCCAATGCCTTTTTCTTACTGAATCTGCATTTTAGGGACTGCAGAGCATCTAATGTGTTCACCATCACCTCTTGTCCAATGCTGTTTGGATATAAAACAAAACAAAAACAAAACCCCTAATAATTTGCTCTATTTCTAAGTCATCATTTGATGTAATGGTAATGGAATTTCTGGAAAAAAATCTGTTTCAAAGTTGGAAGACCTGTTGTCATTTTATTTGCAAAAGCCGCTTTATTTTGTTACTTAACTAGTTAAATTAGACAAGTAGATATTGGCATTGCAAAAGAACACCAAGAATGCCTGGATATTTTTTTTCCAGTTTCCCATACCGACTCAAAATTCTGTTCTCATTTTTCTGACATTAAATATAAAGATACAAAACATTAGTTCCTGACAGGATTTCTCAGCTATACGTGATTGCTTCTTTTTGTCTTCCCACCTATATTTTAAGATAATGCTGTGCTGGGGTCCATTTGGAACCTCTGTTAGACTATAATATCACACAAATAGTCATGCCTTTTTTTTTAAATAGCATCCAGACAGCTGCTCCCCTAACTCATTTTGGAAATGAGGCTAATACCTTACAAAGCAAAAAACACTTTACATAGAGAATCCTCTTAAGTCTTAAATAATCATTTGTAAAAAAGTGCTTGTTTCTCCAAATACCGACGAAAGCTACTGGAGAGCATCTCTAAAAAATCTCTCCATCTTTCCTTGGAGGAAATGGTTGGAGCAGCAATGCCTTGGAGGAGCAATGACAGGATATCCAGCATCCCTGAAAGAGTGGTGGTGTTAACAGAGATGCTGGTGTCACCATCAGGAGAGTGGGGGAAGCAAAGGGAAAGAGTGGTAAAGCCAGCAACTTTCATTGTCTTACGGATTGGTTAGCCCTTTGGGGGACCGTGGTGGGTTTTTTTCCTCTCTGTCTTTTCTTTCTTGCCCCTGTTTGGTGATGCTTTGAGTAATAGTTGCCCCCACCTGATGTAGTGTTACAACAGGGAACACCTAGGGAATCTGCAAGTCAGGGCAAGCTTGTCAGAGAGAAGATAGAGAAGCTGAAGGCCAACAGGAGTTTGAGTGGTTTCACATGTCCCCTGCTAATATCCATCATAATCAGGAACACCTCTAAGATGATAATTGCCACATATGGCCCTGAGATGCAGACACAGGTACAATGAGCTCCCTGCCTTTAGGACCTCAAAGTCCAATGAGAAAGGTGGGCATAGCAATAAATTGTCATAGTGTAGTATGATACACCACTAATATAAGTATGAACAACATGATGTAAGAGTTCGGAGAAGAAATCTGGCATTTTGCCTTTGAGTGAAAGGTTGCTAAAGACCTATGAAACTGATCTAGTAAGTACCAGAATAGACCAGTTCTACTGGATAGTGAGTTTTGCCAATAATGGACCAGAGATCATTTAAATAAGTAAAGAGGGGTTTTTCGTGTGTTTTTTTTTGTTGTTGGTTTTTTGTTCACTTGTTTGTTTGTTACTGTAGTGAGGTCTCTATTGGAGGTCCTAAAGTGTCCATTTATTAAACAAGGAGATTCACTATGCACCTATTAGAAAGGCTAAAGTCCAAAACACTGACAACACCAAATGCCCCACCCAATGTGGAGTGACAAGAATTCTCATTCTTTCTGGGTGGGAATGCAAAATAAAACAGCTATTTTGGAAGACAGTTTGGCAATTTCTTACAAAGCTAAACCTAGTCTTACCATATGATCCAGCAACCTCACTCCTACGTCTTTATTAAAATGAGTTGAAATCTTACGTCCACACAAAAGCCTGCACATGGATGTTTATAGCAGCTTTATTCATAATTGCCAAAACTTGGCAGGAACTAAGATGTTCTTCAATAGGTGTATGGATAAACAAACCATGATACATCCATACAAGGGAACATTATTCAGTGTTATAAAGAAATGGGGCATGAGAAAGCATGGAGGAAACTTAAATGCATATTGGTAGATGAAAAAACTCAGCTGAAAACGTTCTGGTAAAGGAAAAGCTACGGAGACAGTTGGATGCTGGTGATGGTTGCACAGCAATATGAACGTATTTAATGACCACTGAACTGTACACTTAAAAATGGTTACAAATGTAAATTTTATGGTATACATATTTACACACACACACACACACACACACACACACACACACACTATAGGGACAGTAAAGACCAGTGGTTTCCAAGGGTTTAGGGGAAGGGAGGGTAGGTTGAATAGGTGGAGCACAGCATTTTTAAGGCAGTGAAACTATGGCACTGTAATGGTGGATTTGGGACATCATGCATTCTTCAAAACCCACGAACTCTACAGCACAAAGAATGAATCCTGTTGTAAACAGTGGAATTTAGTTAATCATGTGTCAATACTGGCTTATCAGTTGGAACAAATGTACCACACTCAGGCAAGATGTTAGTAAGACAAGAATCTGTATATTCATGGAGGTAGGAGAGAGTGTATATATAGGAGCTCTCTGTACTTTCTGTGTACTTTTTTTGTAAACTTAAAACTTCCCTTAAAAATAGAGTCTGTTAAAAATATCCATTTGGATAAGGCCAAATAAGTATATGGCAAAAACTCAAAACATGGTTGGCCATGAGTTAATGTCAGTTTTGATTTGAGCAAAAGAATACAAATCTGTAGAAGTTAGTGGCATTAAATCTGAAAATATACATATGCACACACACATACATGCATGTACACTCATGCACACAATTTAGGGGAAAAGATGATACATAATAAGTAATTGGAAACTTACCAAGATATTTAGTTGTATGCACTAGCTATATTTTTTCTCTCACCAGTGGCTTGAGCTAAATGACAGATTGTGTTCAGAAAACAATTGTTACTTCATGAATATTCTCATTCTCTAGCCTCTCTTGTCACATTGCTATTTCAGTTATTGCCTTAGTGCATCAAAGTAGATAACATTAGATAAACCACACCCAGAGTGGCATGGATGAGAGGGAAGCACTCTGGACAGGATGTTAGCATAATGGGATTTCAATTTCAGCTCTGCCACCGAGTGAAGACAATACAAGGACAAGCTATTCACCCTTCCTCATGTAGTTTCTACATCTATCCAGTAAGAGGGTTGGGCTACATACTCTGAACTCCATTCTTGCTCTCAAGTTCTTTTGTTTGGTCTGGTTAAATATAGCCAAGACAGGGGCACCTGGGGTTAAGCGGCTGACTTCGGCTCAGGTCATGATCTCATGGTGCATGAGTTCGAGCCCCACATCGGGCTCTGTGCTGACAGCTCAGAGGCTGGAGCCTGCTTCTGTCTCTGTGTCTCCCTCTCTCTCTGCCCCTCCCCATTCGTGCTCTGTCTCTCTCTGCCTTTCAAAAACGAATAAATGTTAAAAAAAAATTAAAAAAAAATATAGCCAAAACAAATTTGGAGAATCTCAAAGAAAACCCAAATCTGCAGAGATAATTTCATTTTGAAACAAATCTAATGTTGACTTACATCATCAATTACTATTTGGACTTTCAAAAAGAAAATATTCAAGTTGCTATCCTGATTACCCTGACTGAGTCAGAGTCACCCTCTTACATGGTTTTATAGAACTATTCAACTTCCTTACATATCTCTAACCACAGTTTGTAATTACAGTATTATTTGTATGATCATCTTGTTAATGCCTGTGCACGCACGTACACACACACACACACACACACACACACACACACACACAACACTGAATTGTGAGCTATGTGAGAGCAAGGAATGAATTGGTTTTATTCACTTCCCAGTGCTTAGAGCCCAGAGTAAGTGGGAAATGCATATGTACTGAATCAATCAATAAATGAATCAATGAATGATTCAATATATTAGTTGAGTGCAACAGCAATATAACTTTAATTTTATGAAGTAAAAGAATTATGATATTTAAAACATGATTTAGTCTGCACAAATTAGGAAGCTTTCCCTAAATGATACCAAACATAGATTTGCAGAGTTGAGCTGAAAGTTTTTCAACAGAAACTTAGGAATTTTAATTTTTAGTAATCAGTGGTAATTTCTTTTACATAAATGATCTTCTGTTAATTAATATAAGCCACAGGCATTAGCTGCATTTATGGACTTCTTATCTAAAATAATTTCTAGGCAAATTAATGAATTAAAATAAAGTTATAAGAGCAAATTAATCGGAACTATGCTGAACATAAAACTTATAACAAAAATAACTATTTCTTTATGTGACATAATGGAAATAGATCTTTCCTTTAGATGCAAATATTTCTTTGCTTGATGATTTGATTATTTGGAAATGTAAAAAGTCCTACCTTTTATTTGAATAAGAGCTGAAGAAACCTGAAACTTTAATTATTGAGTCTACTCCTTCTAAAAATAAGTTGCATTTCTAGATGTTTGACTTAGTGCTTAGTCTTTTGGTCAAATACGTCAATAAAACATTGGATGGACTACCTTTTGCCTTCTTCTATCCTATATTCATGGAGATGACTTTAAATGCCAGCTTAATGCTTTCCTTTATGTCCAATTCATTATTCATGTTTTAGAAGCCCATCTGAAATCATTCCTTTTAAACATGCCCATTAATTCAGAACATCAACTTAGAAAGATTATTTCTTCAGTCCAAGATAATGGGTTTTTTTGGTGAATGGAGAATCATACATGCCATTTAAAACTTAGAGCATATATAAGATGGTGAAAATGCAATATAGTTTGTTGTTACTTATCTGAAATTGACATAGATGCCTGAGGTGTAAGGAAGATTTTTTCTTTTCAAACAAATGAATCATCCAATTCAGTTTAATCAAGTAAATAACATAATTCATGGAAATATTTGCCCTGTGTGTAGCAAGTATATGCTGAGGCTTTAGGGGAAAATGTTTTAATATGACTTAACACTGAAAAACATTTTCATTAAGATCAGAAACATGTCAGAATCCACTATTAGTTGATGCCATTCTTTATTTTCTCACGTTCAATTATTTTGGATTTTTATTTTAATATTCTCAGTCTAGACATGTGTTACGGTTTTAAATTATTTCAATCCAGTGTTCAGGATGGAGATACACACTGGGTTTAGTGATTTTTGTGGCAGTCCAACATAGAACCACCTACCGGAGTTAGACATTTTAGCTTCAGAACTAAATTGACCGTTTATTTTCGCCAAAATAAAGGTACTTACTTTGCATATAAACAAAGTTAATCTTCCTTTTGCCTTACTGTAATTCACTTTCAAAATATTCATTGGATATTTACAGATATTTTATTTTGAGTTTGGATTGTTTTTCTGTTTATAGAAAACATTTTTGAAGCAAAACAAAGTAGATTTCAAGTAAACATAAAATCTGCAGATTAAGTAATAAAAGATAGTCACTCCATTTGAAGGAAAAAATGTGCTTTTAATATCTGTAGTCCAATTTCCCTCATCATTGTGGTGTATTAAGTGGTCTCCATGTACCTGGAAGCCAGGTCAATGGGTGAGGATTCAGGGCAAGAAAGGCAGAGCTACATGGGTTTAACTCTGGATCCTACAGCTACTGCGAAGTTGGAGCAGCTTTGACAACACAGGTGTGTTGACTTTGATGAGTTAATTATCATTAAGCTTTTACATGCTTCTGATGAAAAAACAATCTATGCTCACACTACTCACATTCAGGTAAGTACAGATCTTTGAGGCTGCCAATTCTCCACTTTTGAGGACATGAAGAGTTCTAGGACACATCTAGATATCCATCATTATTTTTACTTTTATCCAGATACTGTCTTCAGATAAATGCAAAAAAAAAACAACAAAAAAAAAAACAAACAAAAGAAGCACCACTGTTTATGTTTCTCTGTATGTGAAGCAACAATTTCAACTTACTGAAATAACTAAGTACATTACAAAATCTTACATATTTCAGTTTGGTATTGAATCAGCTCCTTTCCTATTAGTTTGTGTTTACTTTTATGCTGCCCTTGTGAGTTTTGCTTCTGTTTTGACAGTTTTCTACAACCGTTGCTGTTGACTTGATATATTAAACAGAAATAGAGAATGAGAGGTTGAAGCTGATAATTGAATATCGACATAAAATTTACAAAGCATTCTAGGCATCTTATTTTTAGGTTCAGTAAGGCATATTTTGTGAGCCTTCATGTTAATCATCAAACTGCATTGTGACTCAAGCTCTTTGGGGCTCAGCCTTTCTGTACCATTGTTAAGGAGATCGGTGGACAAAATCAATAACATCTAACTACTGCATGAATGTTGAAATTAGGGCCATTTCCTGAGTATATGTTCAGGTTTTCTGGTTTAAACTAGAAACTTGAAGGTCTCATCTTTATATACTCTACAGAGTTCACTCTTCAACACCTAGAATGATGCCTCCATTACCTAGCACAGTGCCTGATGCAGTAGCATTTGGTCTAAAAGGATTGAATGAAAACTATGGCATCACTAGCCAGAAGAATCCAAGAGTGAAAGACTCTGAGTTTATGTTTCCATGGCTTGATCAATTAGAAGATATGTTGATTACCCTGTGGGGCACAGTGCACTCAAAATCACATCTGCTTGCCACTGTGCTCATTTCCAAAAGGGAAAGATACTGGCTACCAAGATTTATTTTTGAATAAATAGATAAGACATGGATTCATCAGACTTCAACCCCTATAATGAAGTCTCATTTATTATAATGATTAGAGCAAAGCTTTCTTGTGGATGGTGGAAAGCCCAACTGAGAGAGGGCTGTGGACTTGTATTTAAGTAAGAAAGCATGGCTAAAAATGGGCACCTTTGCAACCCAGTTGAGTTGTTTGGCCGTAAAACAGTAAGCTAGAATCTCAGTTTATCACCACTAGGTACCTATGTAGGTACATAGTAACTAGAAGACTCCCTCTTCATTTTAGATTCAAGTTATTTGAGATTAGAAACATGGAGGAGGGTCTAAGAAATCCAAAAAGAGTGATAGAAACTTTCTTCTCTACCATGACCTTGACTATTTCCCTGCCTCCTTTAAAACCTCCAATAAGGTAAGAAGAATGATTCCTAGTCAAAGCAGGTTGGGTGAACAAAGATTGAAAACCCAACAGCAAGCCAACCCATTTATAAGTGAAAAGTTTGGCTGAGGGCAAGGAGCGTTTTCAGTTTACATAATTCTAAGTAATTCACTTAAGTGGAAAAACTTAAATTTGTAGGGCTCTTGGCAATTTTCAAGGGTATTTACAGTCATGATTGTATCTGAGCCTTCCCCATAACTCTGAGATAGAGTGATATATTTTCACCCTGCACACTGCACAGAGTCAGTCATTTGCAGATATGGCTCAAGTAGTCAGTCTTCGTTTCGAGAAATACTTTTTCATGGAAAGGAAGCTGGCCATTCTGGACATTAACATAGCAGTGGAGAAATGTGATAGTGATGGCATGGCCTTCCTCAGGTTGCCTGTTAGTGGTAGAGCCAGGTTCAGAATCAAGGACTCATAATTCTCAAGTCATTTTTACTGATTTTGTTTTCTACTCAATTCCACTAGATGTGATAGTGTGAAGTAAATAAGAAAGTTTACTAAATTTTACTAACAAAAGTAAATCAGCATTATGGACCTTCTTTATTTGTCATCAGAAATAGTAGCAAAGAGTGTTTAAAAATGGCAAGTATTTTATCAGCAATGTTTTTCATATTTATTGTAAATACTGTACTTCAGTAGGATATTAAGAAAGGTTTCTGTTTGTTTTTTAAGTGCCAATCCCTTTTTTATCCCCTAAAATGGAATGGAATACCAGGAATAAGACGTGTTATAAAATACATTTTCTGTTATTTGTAGCTAAGAACGCCACACATCTGAAGATATTTTCAAATGATTTCTACTTAATGACTTCCAGCGGGACGGAAGTTCCTAGTAAAATTATTCTTTGGGTTCTTTCCTGCTGATTTGATCTTTTAGTTGAAAAGTATTCATTAATTCTTTCACTTGAAAATAGCGCTGTCCCTGTGCAACAGTTCCCTCTCAGACGATTCCACCTTAAAGAAAGTTCTTTCCTGACCGTGTGTCTCCTAGGGGCAGGGCTGGTAAAACTGATGAACAGCTGGCCCACAAGTCATCAAAGACAATGTCCATCATTAGTGCTGCTGTCTGATTCGCCACCAACTTCTCCTTGTAAGTTCCTTTTCAAATTTGAACTTGGATTGTTTGAAAGAAAAGTTTTCAATCTGTAGTGGTGAAGGGATATACGGGATTTTTATAATTGTACTTCACATCTAGAACAGAGAAACTAAGGACACCTAGCATTCAACTTTTGGTTAATTGATAGATCAGTTAATTGATATGTCAGTGATATATAAAATACATTTTGTTGTCTCTAGGGAGGTTTTGATATTTTAATATGTTAGTTATTTAATTTCATAGTATCATGTCATGTGTTTTCAAGGACACTGTGTGAGGTCAAGTTCAAAATTCAGTTGTAAGCAAATACTCTGATATAAGGCAGATTGTGGTGCATGCTGGTCACTTCATTCCCTAAAAGAAACTGTTTCTTCATTATTCCACAGAAGTGCTGCTGATGGAAGGACCCAGGGGAGCAGCATCTGTATAAAAACATGCAGTTGTAGGAGTGACTCAATAGAATTTTGGAAGTTAATTGAGATTCCAGAAAACATACACACATACACATGCACACAACACACACACACACGCACACACACACACACACACACACACAGACCCTCTTTTCTGAATTTTCAACAACTCTTCACATCACTAGCATCAGGCTCCTGTCACCTCTCTATGCCAGTGTCTTTCCTTCTATTCCAGCTTGAATCAGTTCTATCTATAATAACGTTTAAAGTCTTACCCCTGCAGACTCCCCTCAGACAACCCAGGACTGTTCTGTCATGAGGAAGCATTTTTTTTCACCTTTTTTTTGGTGGGGGGAGCGGACATTTTTATAGCATTATAAATTAACGTAAAGGAGGATTTTAGTGAGGGAAAAAGTGTAGCAATTGTTCTTTTAGGACCACATTTCAAACCCTCCCCTAAAATTTAACCAGACACTGTTGGTAATAATGCTCATCTTTCATATAGCACATTCTATGTTCATTGACTCTTAGAATCAATAGCTAGTTAATTAATGACTTAATTAAAGCTAGAGTGAGCACCAGCCCTAAGGAAGGGCAGCATCGTCACTGTGTCATCTTGCCATGCCCTGCTTCTCAATTTGCTAAGTGCAGACTCAATTAGGCAGGCAGATAGTTCACATGGCCAAATATTTGCATGCCTATGTGATTCCAAATTTTGAAAAATTATATCATTTCAAATTTCTCTGTATATGTACAGGTTTTTCTGATGTTGATATCTTAACTCTAAAACAACCCAGAGGAGACTTACCTGGATGGCTAACATCCCCTGACAAGGTTATTGCTACTGCCAGCTGGAGCTACCTCTGAGAAGCCCAAAACTTCCATTTCTCCTCTGCTCCTACTCCTTAGTCTCCAGCAGCTATCCAGCCTCACACCATTCTTGAGGGCTTTTCTACAGTTCTGGGGGGATCTCAGCTCCTACATGCTGTATATCTTCCTTGGCGGCAGCAGAAAGGAGATTGCCTGAGCTAAAGAGGGAGAAGAATGTGTAAGGTAGCAAGCTTGTGTTGACTTTTCTATAAGCAGAGCTCCTGCCCCTGCACTAGCATTGCCGAATAATACCTTCCTTCCCGCTTCCTTCAGAAGCCGTTAATTCCAGAGAAAAGGTGATGATGCAAACATCTCGGAAGCATTACTAGAGAAACAGTCAAAATAATCTTTGACCATACTAAGAGAACAATAGTACCCAGAATGAGGGTGGAAATACTCTGTTATACTCTACACCCAAGTTAGAAAATTGCATTATTTTCCAGGTACCTCTTTTGGAGGAAGTATCAACAAAGTGGAGTGTCCAGAAGAGATTGACAAATACAATAAGAATGTTCCAAACTGGGGGCGCCTGGGAAGCTCAGTTGGTTAAGCACTCAACTCTTGATTTCAGGTCAGGTCATGATCTCATGGGATCAAGCCAGGCATTGGGCCCTGCACTGACAGTGTGGAGCCTGCTTTGTACTCTCTCTTTCCTTCTCTCTATGACCCTCCTTTGCTTATGCTTTCTCTCTCCCTCTCTCAAAATAAATAAATAAACTTAAAAAAAAAGAATGTTCTAAACTAAATTATATAAGGGAAAGAAATAGAACGTCTAAGATGGAGAAGGGGAGATACAGATGGTGGGGTAAGAGAGTCCCAGTTATTTTCAAATATTTAAATGAATATCACGTGGAAGAGGAAGAGATTTGTTCTGGATTAACCTAAGAAAGACTAGTGGGTAGTCAGAAAGAACCTTCTAATAGTGGGAGTAGTCCAAAGATGTCTGACTCAGGAGGCTATGAGAATTTCAAGTCCCCAAAACATATGGCAGAGTTGAGCCCTTGAAAATGAGGCTGTACTGCAATAATTCCAGAACAGTGTTCTTTAGAACATTTGATCCACTACATGTCCATTGGTGATTTATAGGAAGAAATAAAAAGGGTGCATATATGCATGTTGGTAGTTGTGGGACTGTCTTTGGGTCAAATAAGTTTGAAAACAGGAAAATAAATTTTAACTTATTTAAATAACATTTCAATGGTTTTAAAATGATAATATGCTTAATATGCTATTATGTGTAATGTGCACATCAAAGCACAATATGCTATTACGTGTATTGTGCAATCAAACATTAGCTATACGTTTTTGACCAAAGAAATATTTATTTGTCTTAGGAATATCTTTCAATATCTCATGAAGCATTGTTCTATGGAACTCAGTTTAAAAAACATTTTAATAGAGAATGTGGTCACTGTTTATATCTTAAGGACTTAATACCCTCTGTCAGTTTTCTAAATATGGCAAGGAGAAAATCTATAAGAAAGAAGGAGAATGTATTAACAAATTATATACATATGTGGCACCTCCATGGTTCAGCAATATTTGCTTTATAGTATTAAGTTTCTAGGAATTTTCCATGTTGTCAAAGAATGCTGAAGTGGATAATTTAAAAAGTGTCAGATAACATGATATCCCAAAGATACAACAAGCAGATAACACAATGGAAAACACGCTTCTCATACTAATTGACCTAAACTTTTGCATTCTTTTGGTACTATGAAAAGACTCTGTAAGATCACTGTCAGGAGGAAGTTATAGAATTAATAGCGTAATGGATATTATTCTCTTGCAGAACGGATGACGAATCACTCCTCTCCTCCTTGCACCTGTGGTTGTCACTGATTAAGAAGCAAAGGCCAAAGAAATCACCCCTGATAATTATGCATGATTACATGGGCCCACAGACACATGAACACATTAGCAGTTGGGATATTATGATCAAATTACATTCTGTGTGTGTTTGTTCTACCTGTTAGCATTTTCTCTAAGGAAGGTGAAATTTCTGAATTTGGCTTTTTAAAACATTGAACATCTGATTTGGATGCTAAAGCACATTCATCTTTGAAAGAATGTGTCAGGGACATGGAGTTACACAGCGTACTTTACACAAAAGTCTGTGCTGATGTAACAAATACCTCCCCCCCTCCCCAGCTTCTGCTGAGCAATTTGGATTGAAAAAGTCTTCCATTAGAGTGACCATGACAAACATTTTCTTTAGAAGTAGGTTTGGATTTTCTGAGCCTGATATATTATTCATGGCATAATGGCATAGAGGAAAATTCTAACAGATGATTAAAGGAAGATTATGTGGTGAGAGTTTCTAAGTAGTCTAATTTTGGTTGCCTTTCTGCTTTGCCAGAGGGACTAGAGGTACCCATGTGAGTCTGCACCGTGCATGGCACTAAACATAAATGCAGTTTTCCTCTGGCGATCTCCTCCCACCTGCCCTCCAAAAACAAACAAACAACCCTCAAGCTAGCCTAAGACCGACGCTGTTTGCATTTTGGAAATGGAAATGTGGTTTCAATTTCTCCATCTCACTGAGTTTGCCAAAGGCCGCTCTTGATTCCTACTTTGGTTGAAAGAGAAGATCTGCTGATCACAGAATTCCTGGCCAACTAAATTGGAGACTTGTAGGTTGGGTTTCCCAAGAAATGCACCCTGAGGTGCTGAGATCTGTATGCAGAAGTTTTGTTCTGGAGCTCCCTTGGGATCCATGCCTATGGCAGAGTGGAGGAGACAGGATAAGGCGGAGAGAGGAGCTGGGCTGGGCTGCAGTCTCAACAAAGGCCTCAGCCAAGCCCACAGAAGCTCTGGACTGGGATGAATCTTCAAAATTGTCCCACTTTGAGGCAGGTGCCTCTATATACTCCTCCCCAGTGTGAGTCATTAGACTCAGGCTGTCCTCAGAGAGGGTATGTCACCTTGAGTGAGGTGGCTTTCTTTGCCTGAGGGCAGTTCTTGGACAGAAACTCAGCTCAGAGGTGGCCACCAACAACACTCAGCCACTGGGAGAATGAGCCATCCCAGTCTGGAAGGATGGATGTGGGCGCTCTTCATGGCAGTCACTATGCATTTTATACGTAGAGTAACTTTTTCCATCACTTGCCTTAAGGTAACCTAAAACTAGGAAAAATGAAAAATTCAAGGTAGCTAACATTTATTCGTTGTCTAATGTGTCCTGGGCACTTTAAGCGTTAGCGAACAGTAAAAATGGAAGAGGAGCTAATACTTATGGAGTTCTGATCTTTCAGGCATTATGCTAAATTTTATATACATGTCATTCCATTGAATCTTCACGTTCATTCTCTCTTTTTATTCTGTTTCAAGAGTGAGGAAGATAAAGCTAGAAGAGTTGAAGTGACTTGCCTCAAGTAACACAAGTATAGATGAGAGTGCAGGGTGTGAATTCAGAGTCTGCTCCAAAGTCTTCACTCTTCACCTCTATGCTGTACCACCTATCTATATTATATTGTTTTAGTTTATTCTTGCAAAAACACTATGAGGAATGTACCATTATATGCACAACTTACAATGGAGAAACTTCACATTGGGGAGGTTCCATAACCTTCCTTGAGGTCACATTTCATTAGTAACTCAAATAAGGCTCTGTCTGATTCTAAAGATTTTGCTTTTTCCACTGCCCCTATATCGATTGTTGGCAGTCCATTAAAACTCGATAAATACTCACTTAACTTATGAGTCCTTAGAGAGTAGTTTTTATTTAGCCTCACGAATTTATAAGAGTCCATGAAATGTTTCCATTGGAATTAAAGTGTGTGTCAAGAAAGAGGCCAGCAGCTAGTTCACGAGGCCAGAGGAAGCTTTGGGGACATCTCCATTTGCTTCCATGCAAGGCTATTAGAGCAATTAAGCAATGTCTTATTTGCAGCAGTTCAGGCAATTCCAGAATTAGTTCCATAATTAAGGCAAAGACCATGTCTGATCCATATCTGTATCTGTCCCAACAACTGCCACATGGTAAGTACTCCGTAAACATTTGTTGACAGTACAAGGGACTACATGAATGTGATGGAGACCAGTGGTTACCAGGATTTCACCTTCAAGGACCTTTTACCACATTTTCCCCTCAGACATCCTGTCCTCTCTTAATAAATGTTTATTTGATAAGTAATAACTTATCTCCCCATTGTTAAAATTAAATGCACACAGAATTCCACTAGAACTGCCAATAAACAATAGGTACTCAACACTAAAACTGAATTAATACCATGATCCTGCCAGCAGTAAAGAAAAGTGGCATTTCAGTTAACGTGTGGGACGACAGTTCATGGGTGACTGATTTCTGTGGTGGCTTACATTACAACCTCTGATTATCCCCCCAAGCAGGGAATCATTGAGAGCCAAGGGATCAACCTGGAGAGTCCTTGAGATGTTTGTTCCCAGCGAAATCAGAAATGTCAAATTTGCTTTCAGGGTCCGTTCAACTGTGGCTCTTTTGTAGCCAATGGAAATCTTTCCGAAGAGCAGAAAGGCAGGACAGATGCCCACAGATAGAAACTGTACTGAATGAAGTCAATTGCTTCTGAACTTTGAGTACCTGAACATTGCCCCGAGTGAGGGGCTATCTGGTGTGGAGGAATAAACTGAGGTGAAAACCCCTGACCCCGCACAGAGGTGTTCATAATCGTGAGTGCTACCCTTGAATGAAACCCGTTGTGTGCCTCCTGGCAATCTAAATCTCAACATCCGGAAGGGTCTCTGTGTTTAGAATTTGCAATGCTTTATTGCTCGCTTGCTCCCTTAAAAAATTAGCAGACCAGAGAGTCCCTGCTCAGTGGGAAGCTGACACCTCACCCTCTGTTCTCCGAGCAGGATTACGGCTTATGCTGCAACATTGGCTGGGAGCAAATGATGAGCCTGCAGACACAGGACATTTTATGAGCTCTAAACACCATTCTTCTTGTAGTTTCTATGATCTTGTTTTAATTGAAAATGAATTTTTAACGGTTTTGTTCCACGCCACAATAAGAAGCTCCTGTTGCCAGCATCAAAGGAAAGGAATGGCGTCCTTTGCTTTGATTTGACTGCATTGCTTTTTGCTAAACAAACGCAAAAATAAACTAAACAACCTGTCCGGCATGGGAAGGAGGTGAGATAGCTTTCATGTACTCGTGGGGACTTGGAATGTATCCCTTTGAAAACTTAAAGCCACTAGTAAGGGTGATGATGAAGGCAGGTCCGTCCCCTGCCTGATATGCCTCATATGACAGCAGCTCTTATGTCCTTATCCCATGGCCCCCAAAACATGTCTGCTTTCATGGTTGTGCTGAGTCACGTTTAAACAACCCTGTCCCGAGAGACACCCGGGTGGTTCAGTCGATTAGGCATCTGACTTCAGTTCAGGTCATGATCTCATGGTTCATGAGTTCTAGCCCCACATCAGGTTCTGTGCTGTCAGCACAGAGCCCAGAGTCTGCTTCAGATTCTGTATCTCCCTCTCTCTCTGTTCCTTCCCTGCTCGCACTCTGTCTGTATCTTTCTCAAAAATAAATATTAAAAAAAAAATTGAGCAACCCGGGACCTTACATTTGAATTGTACCCTCATAGATATCATCACTTTGTGTGTGGGTGTGTCTACCTCCGAGTGCTATTATTTCTAATTTTACAATTAGGGAAATTTGGGATACAGAGGGTTTGCATAATTTATGCAAGATTATAAATAAAACACATTACTATAGTCAGGACCAGAACTGAAGTTTCTCTCTTAATACCAACCCAGGTTTTGCTTTCCTGTTATTTGTTATTGTTTTGTTTTTTTCTTTGTAACAAATCTCTTTCCCTTACTAGACTGTATGTGCCAGGAGAGCAAGGAGTGTGTCTGTTTCTGACCCCCACTGTGTTCTCAGCACACCGTAAGAGGTGCTTCATAAATATTTGTTGAACAGATGTCTTTATGAAGCTACAAATGGAGTTTTAAGCAGAGAATCTAGAAAAGTCAAGGAGAGAGGCTTTCGTCCTTTCACTGCCAGAGAGGGGAAAATTCAGACCAGCTATGTGTGTAGTCATGCCTTTAATTATTTTCTGTTTTACACCTAATGGCTGCAGTAATTTAGTTCTGCAAGTATGTAGTTTAGGTCATAGGAAGGCACGGGAAGGCTTTAGTCTCCTACTTAGGAAAGCTCAAGTCCTCTAAAATCTCTAGAGTTGTTTGTGAGGGCATTTGTCTTATAGGTAATTCATGACTTCATTCTCCCTCTGTGTGCAATTCTAGGGGAAAAGGATTTTTTGAAAAATGAGCTATTTTCATCAGGCATAAATCAGATATGCAGCTTCCTGAACAGAAACAGGTTTAGCAAGGAATGATAAGCCTTGTATTTTAGGAAGTTATGATTTATGAGATAACCCATCTGTCTACCTGAGGTTATTTTTAAGCTTCTTTCAGGGTTTAAACCTACAGATGCAAAAGCCCTGCCTTTTATCACTGTATTCTTTGGTGAATAAAACACCAACCTTTTACGCAAGGGCTTCTCTTTATTTTGTCTTTCTTTTCTTTACCTTTTCAAGTGAAATTTCTAAGCTTTCAGAAACAGCCAGACTGACAGGAAATCACATTTTAAAATATGTCGGACTTGATTTTAATTAATTGGTCCTGGGTGACTCAGTTGCTCATGGAAAGAAAGACCTGTGATCGTAATTTTAAACTTTGCTGGTCAACAAAAATCCATATCTCAGGAGAGGCTGGGTCTGGGACAGGCAGTAATGAGGCCCTGACATTTTCATTTGTAATCTTTATCCCCAAGGCCATCAGAGAGTTCTGTAAAAATTAATGAAATGAATTTGGAGATCCTATTTCATTCAATAAAAGAAACATGTCATTGTTTAATTAAATACATTCAAATAAAATTCACTGAAAGATGGCAAGTATTTTATTATCTACAATCATTCATTCATAACTGCAAAAAACCCACAGTTTCGAGAAGTTAGAGAAGTAACATATATAAGATGCATTTGTGGTAAAAGTATTATGTGTATACACACACACACTTGAATATAAATTTGACGTGGATTCCTAGTATATTTAAATCTAATTAAATGATAAGTAATTAGAATTAATCATGAACACTAATATGAAATTGATAGTAAATGAATCTGATTAAGTTTAATTCTGATATACTTTAGTCTTATAAAGATAATGGTCACTACTATCATTATTATTACACAGACTCTCCCAACACTGTATGTGTAAGGCAGGGAAAATCATTGTACAAATTGGTCAAGTTAATTTAAAAAACACACACACACTTTCGTTCAACAAAATAGCGTGAATTCACAAACTCAAATCTGTGGCAGTAGCCACAGTGAGGAAAACCGAGCAGGCTTTTCACGAATTATGTTACTGCATACATCTCTATTCCCAAAGTAATTTAAAAACATAAAACCTGTTCATTTACTCAGTAAATGTTTATTGAGCACTTAGTCTATGCCAGGCACTACCATAAGCATTGGGGATACATCAGTGGGAAAACAAACAGTCCTCCTCCTCAAAGCGATTGCAGTCTAGTCGGGGAGACAGATATTGATCAAATACATAAATGTAATTACAATTCTGACTAGCATTTTGAAGCCGTGACATTTAAACTATCACCTGAAAGACGAGTGAGGTGGCCAAGTAAAGGGGCATAAAAGAGAAGACATTCTAATAAAAAACAGGCAAACAACAAAACAGCATCTACAAAGTTCCCTGAGCAAACTCAGGCTGGTCCAGAAGCAAGACTGAGGACGTGGCTAGAATCCAACCAGGGGAAGAGTGACCGGAGACGCAAGTGGAGAAGCAGCTAGTGGTAGTTGTTTCATAGGCCAGTTAAGGATTTTTACCTTTGTGCTCAGAGCACAAAGAAGTGATTGAAGCATCCTAAGTAGGAGATTGACATGAATTAATAAGTCAAGGTCAGCACACTGAGGGTTGCTGAACTCAGTACTTTCAACTCCTGTCTTCCTTTAAATCTTTTCAGAACCGATTCTCAAAGCCAACGCTTCAGAAGACCTCTGGCCGCCATTTCTCTCCCCTCTTGTTGTTCCTTGGAGGGAGGTTATCCGGACTCCTGCAGATGTGCCTGTTTCTGCCCTAAGAAGCCTGCAATCTGTTTGAAGATGCCTTTCCTCGGGAGAGCTCCACAGTCCAGAGAAGGGCTTTGAGGCTTCCTTTGGTTCTGAAACTGCTTGCTCTTTTGCCAACTTAATTAGCATCTGTAGCGGGACAAGCATACTCAGATGTTTGCCACAACCGAGTGCCTAGAAACAAAGCCCTTCCCAGGACATTTCCCTAAAACCCTCATCACCAGTCTTGCCCTTATAGCACCAGGACCTCTCTCCTCCTTTCTGTCTTTGATTGGGTTTGTGGATGTTGGAAAGAAATCCCACAGGCTCATTTTTCCATTACGACTGTATTATGGCTAGGTGGCTGTCAGAATTTCCTGCTGCCTTCCTTCCTGGAGATTCTGGAGACTGGAGCAGGGCATTGCACAGGCCGTCCCTCAGTGGATATTCGAGACAGTACCACTGACAAAGAGCTAGACACTCATCTTAGCACTTTATATGCACGACTCTAATCCTTGCCCATCTCTGGACAGACCCTAGGCTTATGCATGTACTTTCCCTTCTCTTGAAATGCCTTCCTTCTTTATCTAATGAGTCATGACCAAGTTCAGATGCCACCTGTTTTGTGATCTATTCCTTAAATTCTTCTTTAATTTCTCCTAAGTGACATAAATTATTTCATCTAATATGCTCCCATGGAGTCCTATGCCCCTGATCATTGTACCATATTATATTGTTACAGTTGGTTCGCATCCATTTTTCTTGTTAGACTTTGTGACATCTGAGACCAAGATTTCTAGTTCAACATTTAAGTTCCACAAGTGTGGGTTTTTTTTCCTTTTAGGTTTCAGGTATCGTGGTAGGTACAGGCAGTATACTGGTGACTATGATACGATTTTTGTTTTTTGAAAAGCGTGCAGGCACTGAAAGAAAAAGGCATGGAAATGAATTATCTCAACGCCCTGTGCAATGCATAGTCACAGAACTATGTTTAAAGGATATAAAGCATAAAGAAAGGAAAGGGTTCTTCACCCAGACTTAAGTGGGAGGGATCAAGATAATGGCTGAGCCAAATCTTAAAGGGCAAATAGAAATTAGTTAAACCAAGAAGAGGTACTGAAGAAGGAATGGTATTTCATAGAAAGGTAAGGCCTGAAAAGATGCTGAGGGCATGATGAATCCACAGGGTGTGGTTAGGGAAAGATACAAGCCTCTCAGTATTGCTGGAGAACAAATTAGCACGTAGGAAGTAATAAAGACGAGGCCAAAGAGGGGTGTGTGTGGTGGATGGTGTGAGAGAATTTGTGTAGACAAATTCATCTACACTGCTGGAGAGCTAGATGTATCTTGTAGGTGAGAGAAGAGTTTGTGATTGTTTTTGTAGAGAAATAATGAAAAGAGATTGTCCCAGTTGTAGCATAGAAGAAGCACAGAAAGGACTGTGGGGACAAGGCTATGGCAACATTTCTCTGAGAGAGATGAAGTTTTGAACTTCAGGGTGCTTCTAGGGAGCTGTAGTTAGAACCCTCTTCTCCAGAGGTGTGCAGTACATCTTTGTTGAATGAATGAATGATTTAAAAAACTACAGTTTAACCATCTTATACCATGAAAATTGTTACACTGGGACAATATTTTATTAGCACCAGAGTAGGTCACTCTATCCAACACTAAATATAATCAAAACTTGGTAATTAGCTGTACATCTTGCATTGTCAATATCAATATTGTGCCCAAAGGGGCAAACCTCGGTTCCCGGGAGGGCAAAAGCAAATTCAACTCTTTTTGTGTATAAAACACAGATATATAATCAGTATATCAACACAGTCTATCATGGAGCAGGAGAGTGAGTAGGAAAAACTATTTGTAAAGGCTCCATAGGGGGGGCCATCATGAAAATGGGTTAAGAAATGCCATTCTAAATAATTATAACTTCAGTAGCATTCGCTGGTTTTAATACAGTATATTGTCTTCTTGTTTAATATAATTCTACTTAAAACTGTCTGAGTACTTGAGATCCAACCTGGCATTATTACTTGTTTTGTCTTTGGTATCATACTGTCTTCAGCAAAGTATATCTGAACAGAAATATAGAAGTATTCCCACAACTCAGAGAAATGGCATTTTAAATGTAAAACTCTTTTTTTTTTTCACTTGAGGCCTACACGCTATTCCAAAAGGATGTTTCATCGATCCTCAGAGCAATCTATTTTATAGGAAACAGAGCAGAGCACTTTCACATTCTCCTAACATCTCCCTATGGGGATGTTAATGAGTTGCTAAATTCAGGCCCAGGGATTTTAATCTTTGAGTGGTAGAAGGCATCTGAAGAGCTGTTTCTGTGGTGGTCATGGTTCTAAGATGGGAATTAGTTGCTGTGACCTTGAACTTCAAGGAATCTAGTGAACCAGCACACAGTTAAGGTCAATACATAATGAGCACTGGCCTCAGGGTCATCCTATTCATGCCACCTCCCACCTCCCAGTTCCTCCCAGGAAATGCCCCCGTTCAGATAACTTTTTCCACAGAGTGTCCACCTTTTCTAAAATGCCAAGACGATTCTGCATTCACAACAGAGAGATATCTTCTGCTCTGGCAAGTCCAGAAGAAAAAGTAATGGAATTCAAACCCGAGTGGCTGCACACACATAGCAAAGGCATCTGCCTTTCTAATCAACTTGAACACACTTGTGTCTGTACTTAGGGATCCAGATTTTTCATTGTAAGGTACAATTATCTTCTGAAACTGTTGCTGTGAAGACCAAATTTCTCCACCTGCCAGTCTATTCTATGAAGGCATTTAGATCCATGTCATGCTCGTTTAGAAGCAATTGGATCCTCCCCTATCTGTGTCCAATGGGAAAATGTATATGCCGAAAAACATGGATCAGAATTTTTAAGGTATTATCCACCAGATTAAGGTAGTCCAAGGCAGTCGACCCAGTGTTGTCTGGGATAGTGGAGTTTGCTTAGACCAGATATGCTTTCTGAAATCTGGAGAAATGGGTGTCTATTCCATTCCATACTTCTGCTTCACAAACCGAAAGGGGCATGGCTTCCTTTTTTGCCCTGATTTTCTTAATTACATGCTCCTGATTTTCCTTCTACCTCTATACCTACTTCTCTTTTTCTTTTCTTGAATCAAGTTTTCTGCTCAACCCTCACATGATCTTCAGATTCTCTCTTCTCTTCTCCTTCTGCAAAATCAGGTAATCTTATCCACTCTTGCAGCTCTAACTCTTCTAGGATGGCTCTTAACAGCACTTTGTGTCCTGAATATCAGATCTTTTTCCAAGTAGACACGCTACCCCTTTAGGGCCATGGTGGTAACTGAAATGCTTTCCCTAGATATTCACATGACTAACTCCCTTGTCTCCTTTAACTTTGCACAAACATCCCCTTATCCATGAGGCCTATAACCCACCCTATTTTAAGTTGTAATCTATACCACCCCTCTCTACCTGCACATTCCTAATCCTTTTTTGTCTCCATTTTTATAGCTCTTATTCCCTCCTATCAAATGACATAACTTATTTAGGATTGTTATGTATTGTTTGTCCCTCTTTATTGGAATGTAAGCTCCTCACAGGTGAATATTTTTATCTTCTTGGTTCATTCAAGTTTTCCAAGGGGCTCCAGTGGTATCTGGAATATAATAGGTGATCATTAACTGCTTAAAGGATGAGCCCTGATTGTATTACGTTAAAATGTTTTTCCGTATCTACCTTCCCACCAGCAAATCGTGCACTCTTTGGATGCAGAGGTTTTTTCTGTTGTATCTATTTACAGTGTCTAACACATTTTCTGAAAATAACAAGCTCATCATAAATGTTTGTTAGGTGTACGTAGTCATCTCTGACCTCACCACGCATGCCTTTGCAGGGTTTGAAATCACACCATGCCAAACTAGAATACGCGTGCAAAAATGTTGTATTCTCAGTGGGAAAACTGCCCTATAAACTCTCACAGCAACTGAGATCTCCAAAGAGGAAAAGTCCATTATGGACCGCTCTAGTGAATGTTTCTCCTGCAAAGTCCCTTCAGAGGTTAAAAATCTACCATTGTCCATTTGGCTTTTTTTTTTTTTTTTCTATTCTGTGTCTATAATTGGGACACTTATTTTAATAAGTTAGAAAACTAAAGTTAAGCCTGGGTATTGTAAGCTTGAAAAATAGTATCTTGCCTCCTGTGACTTCTCTTTTTCTTTCCTTTCTCAGAGCTCTTCCTGCCATGATGCAGTGGGTCCGCACACAGAAGCCAGGAGAGAGTGGCATCAATATTGTCACTGCTGATTTTGTAGAACTTGGGGATTTCATCAGCACTGTCATAAAGCTCAACTATGTCTTTGATGAGGGAGAAGCCAACACTTGATAGTACCATTTGGAGCATCCACGAGTAAGATAGAGAAGACTCATTGTATTAGGCATATTATCTATAAACACTCTGATCTTCCTATTCCACTGAGTCTCTGAGGGGATTAGGCTGGTAGTGGGTGGGAAAAGGGGGAATCCATTTCTTCAGTGATGATTATTATACTCTGCATTACTATAAATACTTCATTTCCCATTTGATGAGCAAAATCTGCTACTAGTGTTAGGGATAAAAAAAAGACCAGTGAATTTTGTTTTTCAGAATTAGTCTTTGTAACGTATAACTCATGAGTGTTTACTTGATTGCGTTTCCGATTTCAGCCTAGGGCTCCTACACTGTTTCCACTAACTGAACCTTTCTGCTCCCTCTTTCGCTCGCTCTTTTTAATCAGCTGCCATATGGGACTCAAAACAATTGAATGCCCAACGTAATGTGTATTACATCATTGTACTGAAATTTGTTTTTGTGAAGACTTGGTATAATATAATATTCTATAGTTGTCTGCAATTGGTCGATCATTGCTAACTTTTGGTCATAGAAAATATGCATCAAATCAGTTTCCCTGCATCAGTAATATTGGAGGCCATAATCAGTAATTTTTGTGTTATATGAATATAACAGTGTTTCACAGTGTTTCTATTTAAGGCAGCTATAAATATAGAGTAAAAACTTTTTTGAAAGAATGATTAGTGCCAACCCTGTAGTGAAAAATGGAGGAGGGAGAAGAGATGGATGCCATTTTAATGCAGGAATCTCTTAAGTAATATTGCCCTGCAAATCCTCAGTAAGTAAAAAATTATGACAAATGTGTTAAAATCAGGAAGCTCTGAAAAGAACTCTTACAAAATCTCCCCTGTTAATTCTCTTCATTAAAAAAAAGGAAGGAAAATGAAGAAGAAAGAAATGAAACATTGTGCAAGCTTTCCTACCAAACTGGCATCTCCGAACATGTAATTCTAAATCTCAAATTTTGAAGAACGTATTTCGAGCAGCTTCAGTTCAAATTTTTACTTGAAGTTGAGGAAAGTTGAGAAAAGAGGAAGGGTTGCAGAAAGAATTAAAAAGTTTTTGAAACCATGTATAGCGTAAAATCTTAAAGATCCATGAAATGTTTTTAGGAGATGCTTAAATACATGGGGTGTGGGCAGACACAGTGAAAATTAACACTGACTCATCACTTCTGGGTTCTGTCCTACCCCAGAATCGAGCCTGGGGCAGAGGCAAAAGTTTCACAGAACCTTTCTGTGTCTCAACTTTTGATATAGTCCACATCTACAGAGAAGGAAAATGATAACTCCGCTTTGAGCCTTGCTCCCTCCTTGGTGTCTTTGTGATATTTGACAACTCTAAAATATTCTAAAAGAGCACAATAACCCTTACCGGTGTGCCTCACAGGAATACTGTGAGGCATTTCTAAAAATCTATAAATTGCTGAAATTCTTATAATTATGAATTGTTTTAACTTCGCGTTTAGAAATAATTGCACCTCAAGAGTTTCCCGGGGAAATGCGTTCCACGCAAAGTAGGACCATAGGAAAATAGAAAAATGAAAGCATGTCTGCAGTTTTTAATTAAACATAGGACATACGGTTTGATCCCTTACACCTAGGTAAGGGGGTTGATCCCAAGATTGTGTCAAGATTTTGAGTAATTAAGAGCTAGTTCTAAGAGCTATGAATACTCACTGTCAGAAAATAGTATTTTTTAGCAGCTGCAGGGAGGAAAGAGAAAATTTTCACCCTGAAGAGAATGTTTATGAAGAATGTGTAGTTGTGCTTGGGAGAGCTGCAGCAGCATGCAGACGTGCAACACTTCCACATTCCAGTTGTGTGTCTGTCGTGCCATCCCCAGTATGCCGACACGTACCCACTCCTGCCAGCAGACAGATACAAATGCGCACAGACACACGCAGACACGGGTATAATCACAGTTCTCCTTTTCCAGGGAAAATATTGGTAATATTTAATCACTTAATTTTGAGACTGAAACCCTTAGCAAGGTATGAAAAGAGTGGTTAAGACCTTTGAACGTAGAGTAGCTGATTATCTTCAAATATTTTTGTAAAAATATTCTGGCTTGAGACTTAATTATTCACAAATATAATTTTCTTTCCGCCTTCCCTCCTCTTGCAGTTTATTGTCTTTTTATCTCTTTCACCTGCTCTTAATGTGCAGTTGAATATGAATCCTTTTTAAAGGACTATGGATTATTGAAATTTACATCCTATCAATTTGCTTTGTGAGCAGATCTTCTCTCTGACAATTCATTATTCATCCCTCGGGAGGATCTTTAGCCAAGCACACTTGCAATGACACAAGGATTTAACTTATAAATATGACAGAAAACAAATCTTTCAACATATTAATGAGGAATGAATAAAATATAGGGGTAACTATGTTGTATTTTCTTGAACTTAGATGCTTTCTTATAATGTTTGCTTAGAATTAGCTTTGCCATATTTGTCATTTGGGTGCTGGCAAAAACAAACATGCTGAAGCATTAGACTAATTGTGCAGGGTTTTTTTTTTTTGTTTTTTTTTTTTACTGGAGAAAGCTTTTTATTGCTATTAATGATATGCACGCAGAAACCTTGTTGGACAAAAGGTACTTTCAAGTCAATGTTATGGTTTCCATGTGGACATACAGTCCCCATGTAGCAGGCACCAAGAATAAACGGACTTGCCTTCATTTCTAAAGGCGGGAGCAGGTCGAAGTGGACCATGGGTCCTCCAGCTAGAGGGAGAGTCACCAGGAGGGAGTCCTTGGAAAGGGGAACAGAGAGAAGGTGCCTTTGGCTGTCTTCTGCCTACTGGCTCTGCCCTGAGGCGGATGTAGGGAGCAGGCTGTGGGCCTTAAATAGAGTGGGGGTGAGGACTAGTATTATGCAATCAGAGCTTAGCCTCAGCCTCTCCTCCTTTGTCTTCGCAGGGCATTGTCTTTCCAGAGAGCCAGGAGCACAAAGGCTACAAATAGGCCCCAGGATGTAGGCGGTATATCTTGGTGCACTTTTTGTTTGGCTTTTTCTTAAAACTTTATGTCACAAGTCCTATAAGGCAAAAACAGAAACAAAATCCAACCACTACCCAATCTGCAGCAGGAAATCAAAGGAGGGGGTGGGATGAGGGAAGATAGGCAAAGAATATCATTTTTTTCGTTTGCTTTCCTGTCTGTAATTTTGAAGGACCGAAATGGCGAATACTTTGCCATTATCATTTATGTCTCCCTTATTACCACACATTCATACGAGTGCAGAGAATGAGGAGGCATCTTTGAAAAGCCTTAGGATATTTTGTATGATGACCTCAATATTCACTTTCAGCCATACTGGGAAAACTCACTTTTCATAGAGCACCACCCAGCAGTGAATGTACTAGAGCATTGTGTTTGGCATGTATGTGCCTGTGTGTGTACACGCATAGAAACACACACACACACACACACACATACACACACACGGGATGCACATCTCACACGCATTATTCAAGTTACAACTGCACTCTCTAATCACCTGACCTGATTCTATTGCCATTTTAACTCTTAAAATCAGTATTTCCTTATGTTAATGGGAATAAACATAACTCAGATATTTACATATTCAAGAGGAGAAAAAAATCACTAGAAAACCAGTGAAAAATGAGACCATCATAAATAAGAAATGACGAGCAGTGATAGTCTAAATACATTGCCAATTACGCTTCAAGCTGGAGAATTGAAGATGGACTTGAATCAAAGTTACAAACATCTTGACTTGAAGCTGTTTTCAGTTCTTTGAGGTCCTAACATGTTTTAGCCAGAGTTACCTGTTTAGGTTCTCCCCCGTTATCATTCCAGACTGGAAAGTTGGAGGTCTCAGGAAATGCATGTTCTCGTGAGTTTCCAGTTCTATAGTTCTACAGATGCGATGATGCAACCTCCTAACCTTTGGTTGCTCATCCAAATGAGAGCTTCATAGGTAGAGTGCTTGACTTTTGAATCACTAACAGAAAATAATGCACAGTGTCCCTCAGGATATGCTAAACAAGGTTTTTACAAGTATTTTATTTGACAGCATTTTAGTCTTTTCGACTAGATTACAGTGACACAATGGTGTAGAGGCTATATTTGCCATAACTTATTGGTGGCTCCTGTGTTATATACAGTTTTAAATAATGCTCTAAATCGTTTGTTTTCCCAATGACATCAATAAAATGTTCTGTAGAATTTGTAAAATGTATTGATTGAGTCTGTTAAAAATTGTGCAGTTTTTCATTTGTGGTACGATTTTATAGGTATTAGTTCTAAATGTATATTTGTATGAGTCAAAAGTATGTGCTTGTATGTGGTTTGTGTGTTAATATATTGTATCTTATCAAAAATCAAACTTATCCTAAAGAAAAAGGGCACATTATGACCAGCCTTAACTCATTGCCATTTTTTGTTGTAATTTGGGATAAAAATCTGAAGAGAAATTATGTTTTTGTCTAAAATGGCCTTTGTAAAAAAATCATGTAAGGAATGTGCTTTAGAAATTATCTGAGCTCCCCCAAGCAAATAGTTCAGCTTATGGAGTACCGGAAGCCTCTCAAAAGTTTCAAATGTCAATGTATTTATTCACTTCATTATCATGCAGAAAAGTTAGATTCACATTTGTTTCCATCAGCAACAGAACCAGTGCACTTCAGAAGTTGTTCTTCCAAACACGGAACCATTCCGCTTATGAGGATAAGTCTTCCGTGAAAGATTATTTCTTCAGACATTTGCTTTTTAAACATTGGAATTCTCAGCCAAGATGAACTGCCGAGGCTCTGTGAGAGTCACTAGAGACCCATCAACATTAGGTGGTTCCAACACGGTTCCCTTCTCAAAACACAGGTGTACGACATCCTTTTACACCTTTGTTATCTGCCTACGTGTAGACTAGCAATAGAAAATGCAGGACTAATTCAAGGATCTGCGTGAGTTGTCATGCTCAGAGCAAAAACTTTGTAATCTTCCTTGAGCCTGGTATCTGGGTGTGGAATATTAATCAGTCTTATTTCCTCTCTTTCTCCATCCTCAGTTATTTCTTTTCCATATTTAGTCTTGCCAGATGAAACACAGGACACGCAGTGAAATTCAAATTTCAGATAAACAGTATTTTTTAGTATGAGAATTTCCAAAACATTTCATGAGACATACCAAAAACTTTTCATTGTTTATCTGAAGTTCAAATTTAATGGGATGTGTCCTTTATTTTTTCTTTTTTTTCTCCTAATCTGGCAACCCTATCCATCCTGCCTCTCTCTTTTTCAATTGGGCTACCTATAAAGGGTGAGATCCTACCTCCCTCCGAACCCCTATCTTAAGATATCTTATGGAAATCTATAGTCCTAATACCCTTCCTGAAGGAAAATGTTGGTCCATGCCAAGTTCCATGAATGCTTTACAAAGGACCAACTCAAATATAGGTGGCATAATCAAGTAGCTCTATAAGATTAATGCCACCACATTCAAAATTTCCCTTCACCCTCCTGTTTCGAGATCTAAACTCTCCCCCACTAATCCCTTAAGTAATATTCCCCAGTAACTAGGACATCCAAAAACACACCACACCTTAAAAATGCCCCTTGAGGGGCACCTGGATGGCTCAGTTGGTTAAGTGTCCCACTTCAGCCCAGGTCATGATCTCATGGTTTGTGGTTTCCAGCCCCGCATCCAGGCTCTGTGCTGACAGCTCGGAGCCTGGAGCCTGCTTTAGATCCTATGTCTCCCTCTCCCTCTGCCCATCCCCCACTCAAGCTCTGTGTCTCTCACATGTAAAAATTAATTAATTAATTAAATTTTTAAAAATGCCCCTGGAAAGTGGTAGCACCTTCCAACTCAATACCAGGACCTCTTTTAAAATTCAATTTCTTTTTCTTCAGAGAGTAACGAACTAATCTATTACTCCTGATATAAAAATAACTGATAATTATTTTTATCAGTTTAGAGCTAATCATCTATGAAATTATAGAAAACCTGACATAGAAAGAACTCTTTTGATTGCTAAAAAGAGAGAGAGAAAAAAGTCTGGGATGTAGACACAGTCTCCTCAGGAGACTGGGTTGGGATTGGGCAGGTGATAGAATATGGACCTTGACAATGAACCAGTACCCCACAGGGAGACTTGCCAAAGCAAATTATAACAACCAGCAGTTTCTTGGAGGAAATGAGAACTCAAGACATCCCAGAGTAAGAATAATGAAATCTAAGGCCAGTTTCTAGAACAGTTTGCAGAGAATAGAACTATGTTGGAATTCCTAAAATAGAATTTTCAAATACTCTTGTATCCCACAGTGAATCCGTGACATGATCTAAATGTGGTTGGTGTTTGGGAACAGTTTTGGTACCTACCTCCTCTCTTAACATTCCTATGAATGACAAGAAAATCCAAATTTCTTAATGTAATATTTCCATCTCATGGTCCCTGCTTGTACACATTTGCATTGGTTTGCTTCATTTCTAAAGGATGAGAATTTGCAGAGCTGGTGACATTTCCTTCACTAGACCAGAAATTCACCAGAGGGAGACAGATCTGTGCCTTCTCTTTTTAGGATCTGGTCACTGATACTTTAATAAATGTGGTATAAAGAAAATACATACCTACCACTGTTCTGTTTAGCAAATGTGAATCTTTTGGATAAGATTGTTGTTCTTAATGTAAAAAAAGTTTCTTTGTATCCAGTGAAATGCCTAATAAAGTGCTGGTACCAGTTATTTTTATTTTTTTTTTATTTCATAGTCATCAGTGTTGCATTATAAGTCCAAAAGTAGATCTCTTAAGTAGAACATGACTCAGAGCATTTTTAAAAATATGAATCATCGTGTAAGGATTTCCTCTGTGAAAGGATATATTCTCCACCAATAAAGACAATGCCATGAGTACTGCCATTGCATCAAAGTTAGGTATCTCCAAATCTAATACTCTCAGCCTCTGATATTACCACAAAGAAGACCAATATCAATACAACAAAATTATATTAATTTACTATTATTATTATAAGATACCATTTTGAGGTTAAAAGCTTAGGGTAAATGAAATCTACTTTTGCTGAACCTTCACTATGCCCAATGTGTGAAACACTATTTCAAAAGGGAAATGCCTTTGTATTTCACCAAACAAACCCTATGTATTGGAGTTCAAATCAGCCTTAACACAAAATTTAAGCATTGTCATAGTATTTTAAAGACAACCCAGCAAAACAAAACAAAACGACATGTGGTCCAAGATAATTTTGGGGATTGAACTTGAACATAAGTGCCCCCCAAAACTCTGCCTATTATATACATTGGTGGGTTCATGACATGAGAAGATTTCTATTTATAAAGCTGTAATGATTTCTACATTTGTGAAACAGTGTGTATCTGCAAATAATACTCCACATAATCATATCTTTGTCCTTAACATTGCAATAGTTGATCAGAGCCGTTATTCAGTCAGTTATTCAGCAAACATTTGCCAAGTACCTGCTGTATGCTAGGCTCCTTGCTAAGCACTACAAACGTTTCTAAAATGTTCCTTAGGAAAAGGGATGAAGCACATCTTTGGTACTTTCTCAATGGAGCTAACAGGTGGCATCATTTTGTCCTCCAACAAATAAACAAAAACCAAACATACATTTATTCTCAATGATCTTTTCAAGGTAATATCCCCAGATAGTAAAACTGTTCGAACACAGTTGTTCCTAAAAGCCTAAGAAGAAAAGGACAATTTCTGCAGTAAGCATAATTGGAAATTGGTTGGTCAGGGTCATACATGAACGAAGAGTAGATTCCCATCCTCTCTCTGCCACATTCTCTGTCATCATGTGCAGGGCAGTGTGTACAAGCTTGGCTGCCACATTCTAACTGTGGCTCAAAAACAGCAAAAACTAGAGACTCTATCTCTTCTCCTTCCTTTGCTTGCCTCCAGGACTTCAGATGAATTTTTTTCTTGCCAGAAGAGGCTGACCGCACAAAGCAAAACAGCCCCCATAAATTGTCTCTTTCACACAGGATAAAAATGGTGATGCTCCCTAGATCAAAGGAGCGAAAACATCATCTGGAATTGGAGGAAATACTTCTTTTTAAGTAGAAAGACCGTCCTGCAATGGACAGTTTCAGCATTGGCTCTCCCAACATGTGCCTCAACATAGTCCTTAGTAATAAGCCATAATAAAGGCTGCACTGGAATCAAGAGCCAGAAGCAAACCTAAATGTAACTGGCACTTTCTACCATATTCATCCTTCAGTGGATAGAAGTATTCCTGGAACCATCTGGAGCTGGCTATTAAGCAAAGATGAACCACATCAAAACTACATTGAATTCTGGAAAGTGGGATTTAGTACCCTAAGTGATAGGGAGAGAAGAAGAATGCCAATGCCGGCAGTTCCCAAAGAACTCCTTGGCAGAATGCGTATTCTCCCCTCATACTTTTTCCCTCATAGAAATGTGTAAACTTGACCTCCTGGGGTTTTACTGAGAAATGATGAAGAGGAAATCTTTTGCCTCAATACAAGTGCTCAGCTATTATTAAACTGTGCTCTTTCATTTTTGGGGAAAAATGTGTCTGCAGGATGGTTTTTATTTTAGCAATAGGAAAAGGCAAAAAATATTAATATAGAACCAATAATCCTTTTCTCATTGGGCTATAGGATTATGAATCTTTGACTTAAACTTCGACAGGAAGAGGCACATCTTAGCAATGTCCGTCCTCCCGGGGCATGGCAGTTATTACAACATGTTTGGAAGCAGTGAAATTAAATTGTGACTAGATGTGACCCAATCAAATGGTAGACAAGTGCTTGATGAGGGTCAGGCACATGCTGAGCACTATTTGGTGGTGATGAGGGTTCAAAAAAGTCCAAGGCAGTATCCTCTACCTCTTTTTTCTCCTTGGAGAAATACTAGAAACATTGGAGGAATTTAGGAGAAAACATACTGCCTAGCGTTCTCTCCAAGGACAGAAAAACCTCTTCTCTTAGCTATAAAGTCAGCTGAGTCTTTGCAAAGAATATTTACCCAAGGGAACTGGCTTATGATGCATCTATTTAAAAAGAGCTGAGGAAGGGTGAGGGAGGGGGTTACATTTTGAATATCAACAAAATCTCTTGCGAAATTTTCCATTCTTTTGCTTGTAGATACAAGTGAGTTTGCTTGGATACATTATCTAGAATCCCACAGACTCCTGCTTCTATATAAGACCTCTGCTCACACACCCTTTTGGAAGACTGTTCCCCTCCCCACACTTTCCTGAGTCCCCAGAGGATGTTTCCTGTGTACTTAATAAAAAACTCCACAACTTTCAGCGGCTGGCTGTTATTTCCTCATCTTGATGTTCACTTCAGCCTCCAATATTTGCCTCTTTTCCATGAGCCCCAAGAATCTGCCAGATAGGCACTGCTTGTCCGGTAAAGCCCTCAGGTGCCGAAGGAGCGTGCAATCATGGCTGAATGAAGGTAGGTGTGAAATGTTTCTCCTGCCTTTGTTACATTCTAATAGAGGGTCTCTAGTACCCTGATAATTACCCAAATTCAAATCTCTCTCTCTTTCTCTCTCTCTCAATCTCCCTCCCTCCCTTCTCACCCTACTCCCTCTCTCTGTTATGTATGGGCTTGGGACAGAAATTAATTCCAGAGACAGCCACCATGCTATTCTCAAAGTCATATGCTAGTCTCAAAGTCACTACTCCCCTCTGGGTACCAAGGCTTTCTTCCTGGTCAAATTTATTTTCATGAGTTTGCTTTCTCTCAAATTATTCTAGGAGGTTTCTTGGTTCTTAAACAAATAGGCTTCTGATGGACCCCCCCACCTCCAATTCTGTTATTTAGACCTATTCCCAGATGTATGTACCTTAAAAGAGCCAGCAGCTCCAGCCAGCAGCCATCTCCATACAATGGGCAAATGACAAAATTGGGTAGAGGACTCTAAAGTGCAGGTTCCCAGCTTCTGTTTAGTAAGAGTCCTCCTTTATCCACTACAAATAAAACTTATTTCCTCACAATCTGATGAGCTCGTTCACAAGGAAGTATTAAAAGGACTTAAAGTGATGTTTTTCAATGTTACTTCAAAGAAGCATTTACAGAAAAGTAAAAAGTAAAACTCGCAAAATAATTTATCACAGGATGGCTTTCATAAGGGAAAGGCTAATGGATTCATGTCCCCCTTCCCCACCTGTGAGTTATCTTGAGAAGCCCTATGAAAACACCCAGGACTCCCTGTTGCAATTATCAAATTTTATCGTGCAATTACCTGAATCTTAAAAAAAATAGTTTCTGGTTCAGCAAGTCAGAGATGGGGCACCAGCTTTCCTGTATCAGAATGACTTAGCTCCTGCATACGAGTAGAATGTCGCATTCTTACTGATAGAATTTCAAATAGTCGTAGTCACTCAAGGGTATTCTTAGGACACTTTAGAGCCATGGTATGTCCTTGGCATTTCCTGTTCACTTTGCCAAGCTGGCTTTATCTCTGCCTGTTATTCCAGTCTGATGAATGGCCAGGCAGATTTTACTTTCTCAGTCCAAGATAATTTTTACCTTCTCAGTTTGTGACAGAAATAGAACTCTAATTTAAGCCCCCCAAAAGAAGGGGCTATTTTTCAGCCTAATCAAAACTGAAACAGAAGCAATTTGGGGATCACTGGATCTGGGAATCTCACACAGTATCATGAGGGCTTGAATTTTCTCCTTCTCTCAGTTTTACTTTTCTCTGCATTGAATATATTTAAGGAGGGTTTTCCACATTGAGTCAAGATGACCAAACAGCACTTCTTTTTCCCAGTAATTTCAACCAAAAAAGCAGAATTGAGTCTGACTGGTCTGAGTTGGGACTGAAGTCAATTTCCCAATCAAGCACCACACAAATGAGAATGGAGTGAGATGGGAGATGGTCGCGTACAAGGAAAATCAAATCTCTGCTAGGTGTGAGAAAGTGCTCCTGTCAGGCACAAATATGGATGTCCTCTAGCAAGGTTTTCCCATCACCTCTGAAAATCATGCCCTGTGTTGGAGCACTGCCTTTACTCATCGGCTTGGCCTTGATTGCTTTGAGTTCAGCTCAGAGTCCCCAGAGGAGATAAGAAAGTCAAAACTAACATCAAGAAGATTTTTTTTAACATCAAGAAGATTTTTAACTTTTATGTTTTGGAGGGGGTTTTTTTTCCACTTTTTTATTTTAAATGATTTCAAACTTACAGAAAAGTTGCAAAAATATTAGAGAAAATTTCCGCATATACTTTCCTTGGAGTCATTTTTAATTTTTTTTAATGTTAGGCTCTTCTCATCTGGGAAATAGTGTGTTTTAAAGCATTATTCAAATTCCAGAAGCAATTAGGATGTCAGTACTGAAAACTTTAAAAATCTATATCCCTGAAGCCATTCATATAATAAAGTAGGTCTTCATTCAAAATGCACAATATACTAAAGCACCACGGAGAATATAAAGATTAAGTCGGTGGCTCATATAAAAAGAGGAGAAAGGAAAATCCCTAAGATATATAAAATATGAGAGGATATTATGTGTGCTGTTTAGTCCAAATAAGATGCAAGTTAGATTTCATGCTGTGGAGAAGTGACAGGCAATTCTGAGCAAGACCATTTCCAGAAGAAGGTAATATAGTGAAATTAATGGTTTTATAATGGGAGAAATTATAGCCTTGGTAGCACCAAATCATTTTTCCCTAATCAACACTAATCGCAGGAGGTCCAAAAGTCATCAGCTCAGTCCTTGGGGTCACTCTTTAAATCATGGGATGAACAGAATCTACCTGATATCTGAGATAAAGCATTTCTGAAATAAGGAAGTGAATGAAGGAGAGTGTACGGTGTGTATCTGTGAGTGTATGTGTGTCTGCGTTAATGTTTGGAGCTCGATAGGATTTTCTGCAGGATTTCTTCTTCAAAGTTACTTATTAATAAATGAATTGAAAACTTATTAGACGCCTCCATCTAATAAGACTCCTCACAAGGCCACATTTCCAAATTTGGGCTGCCATTTCAGCAGCTACAATTTCTTATGATGCCTCAAAAAGAAAAAGTCCTCCCAAATAAGAACTATTAGATAAAAACACGTTTTTAAACTAACAGTGGAAATATAAAAAGATGACTAGCAGCCATGGGGACATGAATGATTTTTGTGTTATTTACCAGTGAATCCCCAATACCAAGCACAATAACTGTGTATTTATTTCCCAGAGCTGCTATAACCAACTGGGTGGCTTAAAACAACAAATTTATTCTCTCACTGTTCTGGAGACTGTAAGGTGTTGACACATTTGGTTGGTTATTGCTAGGAGATCTAGGGAGGGAAAACCATCCTATGCTTCTCTCTTAACTTCTAGTGGTTGTAGGAAACCTTGACATTCTTTGGCTTATGGATGAGTCACTTTGCCTCCATCATCACACTGCCTTGTCTTCCATGCTTATGCCTATGTCCTCTCCTCTTCTTACAAGGACACCGCTCATCGCATTTAGGGACCACCTTAATCCAGTATGACTTCATTTGAACTAATTACATCTGCAAAGACCCTATTTCCAACGTTTATTTATTTTTGGGACAGAGAGAGACAGAGCATGAACGGGGGAGGGTCAGAGAGAGAGGGAGACACAGAATCGGAAACAGGCTCCAGGCTCTGAGCCATCAGCCCAGAGCCTGACGCGGGGCCCGAACTCACGGACCGCGAGATCGTGACCTGGCTGAAGTCGGACGCTTAACCGACTGCGCCACCCAGGCGCCCCAAGACCCTATTTCCAAAGTAGATCACATCTGAGATTCTGGCAGACACTCTCCAACCTACCACCAATTTCTTAAAGAAATGCTGGAATAACCACAGTGTGTTAAGAAATAATATCAGTGTATCATCCATCTGCCTTCTGATAAATTCCCCTATAGTTCAATGGGTGGGCAAGCTGTTCAGTAAATTTAAACCAAAACAGTGTCAAATTAAATTCAAATCTCTAGTGTGTAAAAACCCACTTGGAACTTCTTTTCTTATAGACTGACAATATAAAAAAGCCTGGACACCATAAACAACATTCTCACATTGTTACTATATAACTCTGAAAAATAATGTTCTAACATACTCTGCTCAAATAATGTGTTTTTTTCCTACAACCTCTCCCCTGTTACATATCTCTGTAGATGTCTTCTCAAGGAGAATGACTACATGATTAATAATCCTTTTATCCTTTTTTTTTATTTGCCATTTTTGGTTGCACTTCAAGAGGTATAATAAATTTGTGTTAACAAGTTTACAGAACAGCATCTAGATAGAACAGATTTGTTGTCTCGTGGTTCCATTTAGATAGTAATAAACTCTGGTGTTTCCATGAGGAGCAAACAAGGGAACAGAAACTGCATAGTCATTTGAACAGGGAAAAATTAACATAAATAATTATTAACTAAAACTGGAGATTGAAGTGATAGAGTATTGCCTAGCATTCAGTAAGGAGAACCAGAACTCTAAAGAGTATAGAAATAGCAGAAACAAGAAGCACTCTCAAACTCTAGATGTGAGATAGAACATCCAAAAAAAGAGGTCCTCTCAGAGTGAAATCATATCTAATTGGGCACTGCTGTGTCACTGGAACTTAATGGCAATCTGCCCTCTGGAGAAAGCCATCCAGAGGGAGATGTTATGCCTCAGAACTCATTGCATGTTGCTCAAGTGGGTGCAGAAGAAACCACAGACAGGGGTCTGCTCCACTAGAGTCTCTGCTGCAGAGCCATTCCTAGGGAAAGCTGCTGGCCAGTGGGTGTTTCTGAGCATCGTGCACTGAAGGAACACAATGCCAGAGAAGCCATACGCTGTAGGAACCCAACATTAGAACAATCATTTGGCAGGAGGCTGGCAAGAAATACAAACTGAGATCAGGAAGGCAATAATACGTCCTTCCTTCAGGTCCTGTGATATTATGACTGATAAGAAATATACACAGTATTTGGTTTTCATCCACAATTCTTGGCTCACAGCTCCCAAAACCTTGAAATTTCCTAAGTGTTGATAAAGGTGTCTTTTGTTATGTTAATGTGGTGACTTTTGGATTCCCACCTAGGAATGGGGGCTGTTTGCCAATGAAGCCAATCACATGATTAGAGGGTTAGAACTTTCAATCCCACTCCCAGAAACTGCAGGGAGGAGAGAAGGACCAGAGGTTGAATCAGTCACCAATGGCCAACGATTTAATCAATTGTGCCTATGTAATGAAGCCTCCAGCTTGGAGAGAGTATGGAAGATCCTGTGCCTTTTCCCCATGGCTTACCTTATGCACCTCTTCCATCTAGCTGTTCCTGAGTTATGTCCTTTTATAATAAAGGTAAAAATGTAAAAATGTTTTTCTGAGTTCTGTGGGTGGCTGTAGCAAATGAATTGAACCCAAGAATGGGGTCTTGAGAACCTCTGATTTGTAGCCAGTGGACAGTACAGGTAATAACATGAACGTCCTCGGAGTACGGAGGACGACAGTCTTTGTAAGATTGAACCTTCAACCTGTGGAACCTGATGCTATTTCTAGGTAGTGTCAGAATTGAGTTGTGATTAATTCTTAGATACCTTATTGGTGTCCAAGAAGTGTTTGATGTTGTATAGGAGGCCCTGCCAATACATATGTTGGAATTAGATCCAAGAACCTAAAGAGTTCCCCTCCAGTGTGCTCTACCCCTAAAACTTAACATTGTGCCAGCTGAAAAAGGAAATCTATTTAAAGGACCCAACTATATTTTCACAACACAGGCAATTAGGTGTTGATTTGGAGCTATAAATTCATAACTGGCACATCTGGACATCAACTTCCTTAGTTTGCAAACTGAATTTAATTATCTTTCCATGGCTTAATGACATATTCTAGACTGCTAACTTTTAGCATATTTTCATTGCTTAATGACATATAGACTGTAAACTTTTATAGGGAAGAGAAAGTTTCTCTAAATTCCACAAGTGCTAAGAGAACAGCATAACATTGGAAGTCAAATATCTGATGTGTCCTATTGTGACATTTCAACATAGTGATCTTCAATTCTGGGCCAATTACAATGTTTTTTTATCTTTAATATGAATAAAATTGAAATCATCATTACATAAAATTATTTTTAATTCAAAAGTCTAATTAGCATTATATCTACTTTCAATTATTTATTTCTCACTTCATGCTTTTTTTTTTAAACTCTTTATGACTACATTGTTGTTTCTTGATAACTGTTAACACTAGGAGGATCTAGCCTGTATTAAGCATCTTTTATGGACTAGTACTTTCCTTATCTCATTTAATTGTCAAATATTGACATTGGAATTTAAGTATTATCATCTCCATTTTCTTTATTTAGAGAAAACAAGACTTTAAGTTTAATAACTCTCCCAAGCCTTCATAAGCTAATAAATGGTTGAACCAAGATATAGATGCAGGCATCAATGTATGTATCAATGACTCATCAGGCCCCCATATAGCCTCTTGAAGAAAATAAGACAAGTGTTAAGAAAAAAATTATAAAATAGTTATACCATTGCTACTGACTAGTTGGCTTTTTTCCCCTTCAGTTTTAAGGCCAGAGAGCATTATTGCTTCTTGCAGAGTTAGACCAGATAAAGCGGATCAATGATGATTATTTTTTAATAACATACATCATAACTAATGATGCTTATTATGTATACTTACAGGAACTAACTGTAGTCATTTTTTCCACTTCACCTTCTTGCTTCCCCATTCCATTTTACTCAGAACCTGGTGTTCATAGGTCTTCTTCTGTTATCACCATCTGACTCACAGAGATTCCCTGTTAATATCCAGGGGAAGGTGAAGCAAAGAATAAGCTTATCACCAATTCTTGCAATTATTTCCTTGGAGATTTAATGGAGTAGATCAATAAAGACAACTATTAAGCAGCAACGTACAAGAATAGAGAAGCTGTGCAAACAAACATCCTGTAGATCAGTGGACATTAATGAATCTTCTCCTTCAGTAACTTGCTTTAGAACCTACCTAGGAAATACTCCACCCTGTCTTTGAATGCTTAAAATATTTTATTATTTGACAAAATAAACACATAATCCACACATTGATTAAAATGTTACATATATTTAATTCAAGTGTATTGTGAAAGCTCACAATGCCAGCAAGGAACTTTTATAAGTAACTGATTCACTACTTGTTGAATACATATTATGTGCTAGGCTGGTGATACAACAATGAACAAAACAGACAAAAATCACAGCTGTCCTAAGGCTTAGAGTGTAGCATGGAAGACTGACTATAAAAATAAACAAGTAGTTTTATGGTATATTAGAAGGTAATATGGGGAAAAAAATAAAGCAGGAAAGGGATATTGGGAACGTGTAGGTGACTACAATTTTAAGTGGGAAGCTGAGGAAAAGTCTTACTGAGAAGGTAGCATTTGAACAAAGACCATCTTTTCTCAAAGGTAAAGTGAGCCATGTCAACATCTGGAGAAGATCACTCCAAGCAGAGTTTATCAGACATCTCTTATGCATCCCTGAGACCCTCTTGGCCTCATCTGTGTCTTGTTCCAGTTTTATGTGGACTCTGATGGATATAATTTCTTTTCTTCTGCCCCAGGGCTTCTTGTTGATGTTGCTGCTGACCCTTGGGCACTTAAACCTACAATTGCACAAGTTGGAAGTGCAGGGGAATTAATGCCCATGTGGATAAACTTTAACCAATGCAAAAGACGAGCCTGTGGATAAATTCTTCCCCCTTAATGTTTCCCAGGAACACTGCTGCTTAAGAGTGCAGTCTACTGAATCAAACAACTAATTGCGCTAAATAGATGGCAGCTCAGTGTGTCCTTGCATTGGTTCTCCATCCTTTTCTGCATCTTTCTTCTCTTCTGTGAGAAAGAGAAATATCACATAAGCTCTATGCCTCTGTTTCTGGGTAGCCTAATCTAAGACATAAAAGGAAAAAGAAGTGCAAAGTCCTGAGGTAGAAATATGATTGACACACTAAAGAACAGCAAGAAGGCCATTGTGGTAAGGCCAGATGGAGCAAAGGGAAGAATAAAAGGAAACTAAGTGATGTCATTGAGGACCAATCATGTAAGGTCTTATAGACACTGAAGAACTTTGGCATTGGTTCTGCCTGAAGTAGGAAGTTATTGACATGATCTGACTTATGGTTTAACCGGGTCACTATGAACACTCTGTTAAGAGAGGAACAAGGGTAGACATGGAAAATCAGTTAAAAATCTTCCCTAAAAATTCTGGTAAGAGATGATGGTGGTTTGGGCCAGTAGCAGCAGAGATGAAGAGGTGTGGTGGATTCTGGTTATATTTTGAAGGTAAATATATCAAGACTTTAGGGAGTGAGAAGGAAGAGGAAGTAAAGATGACTCTGTTGAAACTTGATTTGATATAAAATGTAAGGAAGAAAACAAGGAAAGAGTAGGTGTGGGAAGAAAGCTCAAGAATTTGGTTTTGTACATGCTAAATTTAATATACTCATTAATCTCCAAGTGCAGATGTCAACAAAACAGTTGCATAACATGTCTGGATTTTAAGGGTTTATGTTTCAAGTTTCAGAACAGTAATCATCAGTATTGTTAATGTTTAAAGACATGAGACTGAATAAGATTACCATGGAAATGAGTATAACCAGAGAAAAGAAGGGTGCAGAAACCAAGCCCTCCCAGGATACTCCAACAGTAAGTAAGGGACATAGAGGAATCCGCAAAGAAGACTGAGGAGTGGTCAATGAGGATGATGAAAACCAGGAATGGTGTCCACTTAGAAAAAAAAAGAAAGAAAACACTTCAAAAAGAAAAGAGGATAAAATGAGAGAAAAGAAATAAATGATTTATTGTGTCGAATACTGCTGAAAGTACAACTAAGATGAGCATTGATATTTGATCAATCAAATACCAAGCATTTGATATTTAATTTAGCAAATGGGACTTGTTGACAATAGTATTTTTATTGGAATAATAGAGACAGAAGCATGATTTGACTGAGTTCAAGAGAGAATGGCAGAGGAGAAATAGAGATAGTGAGAAAAGACCTCACTTGAGGGGGTTTGCTATAGAGAAGACTAAAGGAATTGAGTGATTACTAGAGAGAAAATGAAAGGAACGGTTTAGTTGAGATTGTTAAACTAAGAGCTTATAAGCAGATAATGAGAATAATCCACCAGGAGGGGAAATTAATGATGCAGGAAAGGAGTATTACTGGGGAAATAGCCCTGAGAATGTGAGAATGGAATATAATGGACAATTGAAAAGGTTGTCCTTACTAGGAACACAGACACCTCATCTGCAGGAGCAAGAGGGAAGATAAAATATAAGGGCACAGGTGCTGGTCAGTGAATGGATGTAATGTGGAAACTTGTAGACCTTCTCCTGCGATTGCCACCATGTATTCAGTAAAACTGAAAGCAAATTCATCAGCTGAGAGTAAGCATGGGTAAGTAGGTGCTGAAGGTAAGGAGAGAGGAGAGAGCACAAAATAGTCATCTATCACCCTTTCTGTTTGAGAATTCTAAGTTACTTTCATTCTAAGCTACCTACTCCCAAATCCCCTACCCCAACCACCAATGCCAAATGGTAATCAAAGTAGAATTCATGGAGGGGTTTCATAGTGAGCAGAACCTGGTAAAGTAAACAACTCTGCTCACTCAAATTCTCTATTTTCTCTGGGGCACTTGGAATAGGGCCAAGCATGGTCTCTGTTTTTATCACTTGAAATGTTTTCAGCAACAACTAATCCAACTTCATGTCCCATCCCAATGGTTCAATTGATACCCAATTAGTTCTGGGGGTGAGGAGTCAGGCTGAGCTTCTTTTCCTGCTTGGAATGACTTCTTGAGAAAAAGCTGAACCAACTTTCTCTGGTAGGCATCTAGGGGATTCTGGATATTTTGATGAGGCAAGATGAATCCAAAGTTTCCTTTCTTTCTTCTAGGGCATCTAGAGATGCCCTAGATTGAACTTCTAGAGATGCCCTAGAAGAAAGGAAGAATGAGTTAGAATTTCTATTCCCCAGAAAATTTTAAGAACTTAACAAATATTGTCTCCTTCTTTTTGGTCTGCTTCCATTTGGCTAGCCTTCATTATATATATTTTTCAGATACATAGGCCTTCTTTTCCATGTCTACATTGGGAACTACATTTTTCCTTGTCTTATAAACAAAATAAATTGCATTTAGAATGCTTTCCTTCTTAAACTTTACACATACATTATGTCTGTCATGTTCACAAAAACTGTATCAGAGAGGTATCTGATTTTGTAAATAAAGAAACTGAGGTTTTAAATGACCTATTCAAATTTATGTATCTAATGAGCAAAGGATTATTTTTGCCAATACCCTTTTACCACAGATCTCATAACTTTCACTAAGATTATATTTACCCATCTTTTCTCTGCTGTCTACTACAATTATAGCACCATACCAACCCAATAAAATTCTAGATGGATTCAGCTAATCTAAGCTTAGAATATCCAACTAGAAATTGATTAGCAGTGGACATGTACCTTACTGATCAAAGATTCTAAACCCTTCTGTCAGTGGAAACATATACTTCATCAGTAAAAATAGATGAAATTTTTCACTAGTTACTAATATGTTTAAGGAAGACTTAAATTTCCTTAAGCTACAGAATTCTGGAGAATCTGCAAGCCAATATTTTAGCCAGCCAGTACCCTGTAAATTAAAGAAAATCATAAGAAGTCTCACAGACCAGGAAGACTATGACAAAGGAGTTGGGGTAAGGAAGAAAAAAAAAAAGAAAGAAAATCTAGGTTTTATGGGAAGAGAAACTAACATTTATCCATCTTTTTTAATCTGCCAGGCATTTTATGCATATTATTTATTTCAACCTTGAGAGCCATGAAGTAGAAGTAGGATCTCTCAAAGACTAATAATGTTCAAAACATTGTAAACTTTGTAAGTAGGATTTCCACCCAATATTCCCTGACTTCCCACCTCATCTTCTTTGGAAAGGCTATTTTATTCCCAAGGATCCTAAAATACTTGCCAATAGCAACATGGTTACAATAAATGTATTTGAACCAACAGACATAAACATATATGTAATAAACACTTAAAGAAAAGAAAAAAGTCCAATTCCTCCATAATATGCCAACCTAGGCAATTAACTAACACAAGTCTAGAATCACAAGGTGTCTTGTTTTGAAAAGGCCATTATAGAGCCTGCTATCTTCCTGTACATGCTGTTTTCAAATGTGAATAATTTCTTTCCAAGGCAGCTAAAAAGAAGGCAATTTTGCCAAAAAGAACAATGTGTAATCTGATGTTTTGCCTGTCTTTATCAGTTCATCCTTAGAGATGTTAACTGTATGCCCAAGCCTAAATTAAGAATCAGAATTTCAATAAATAATTGAACTCTTGGGGTGCCTGGGTGGCTCAGTCAGTTGAATATCCAACTTCAGCTCAGGCCATGATCTCACTGTTCGTGAGTTCTGGGCTAACATCTCCAGGTCTGGAGCCACCTCAGATTCTGTATCTCCCTCTCTCCACCCTTCCCTTGTTTGTGCTCTCTCTCTCTCTCTCCCCCCTCTCTCTGTCTCAAAAAAAATAAACATTAAAAAAAATAATTGAGCCCAGCAGAAGAAGAGAAATAATAAAGATCAGGGCAGAAATAAACAATATAGAAACTAAAAAAACTGTAGAGCAGATCAACGAAACCAAGAGTTGGTTTTTTGAAAAAATAAACAAAATTGACAAACCTCTGGCCAGGCTTCTCAAAAAGAAAAGGGAGATGACCCAAATAGATAAAATCATGAATGAAAATGGAATTATTACAACCAATCCCTCAGAGATACAAACAATTATCAGGGAATACTATGAAAAATTATATGCCAACAAACTGGACAACCTGGAAGAAATGGACAAATTCCTGAACAACCACACTCTTCCAAAACTCAATCAGGAGGAAGTAGAAAGCTTGAACAGACCCATAACCAGCGAAGAAATTGAATCGGTTATCAAAAATCTCCCAACAAATAAGAGTCCAGGACCAGATGGCTTCCCAGGGGAGTTCTACCAGACGTTTAAAGCAGAGATAATACCTATCCTTCTCAAGCTATTCCAAGAAATAGAAAGGGAAGGAAAACTTCCAGACTCATTCTATGAAGCCAGTATTACTTTGATTCCTAAACCAGACAGAGACCCAGTAAAAAAAGAGAACTACAGGCCAATATCCCTGATGAATATGGATGCAAAAATTCTCAATAAGGTACTAGCAAATCGAATTCAACGGCATATAAAAAGAATTATTCACCATGATCAAGTGGGATTCATTCCTGGGATGCAGGGCTGGTTCAACATTCGCAAATCAATCAACGTGATACATCACATTAACAAAAAAAAAGAGAAGAACCATATGATCCTGTCAATCGATGCAGAAAAGGCCTTCGACAAAATCCAGCACCCTTTCTTAATAAAAACCCTTGAGAAAGTCGGGATAGAAGGAACATACTTAAAGATCATAAAAGCCATTTATGAAAAGCCCACAGCTAACATCATCCTCAACGGGGAAAAACTGAGAGCTTTTTCCCTGAGATCAGGAACACGACAAGGATGCCCACTCTCACCGCTGCTGTTTAACATAGTGCTGGAAGTTCTAGCATCAGCAATCAGACAACAAAAGGAAATCAAAGGCATCAAAATTGGCAAAGATGAAGTCAAGCTTTCGCTTTTTGCAGATGACATGATATTATACATGGAAAATCCGATAGACTCCACCAAAAGTCTGCTAGAACTGATACAGGAATTCAGCAAAGTTGCAGGATACAAAATCAATGTACAGAAATCAGTTGCATTCTTATACACTAACAATGAAGCAACAGAAAGACAAATAAAGAAACTGATCCCATTCACAATTGCACCAAGAAGCATAAAATACCTAGGAATAAATCTAACCAAAGATGTAAAGGATCTGTATGCTGAAAATTATAGAAAGCTTATGAAGGAAATTGAAGAAGATTTAAAGAAATGGAAAGACATTCCCTGCTCATGGATTGGAAAAATAAATATTGTCAAAATGTCAATACTACCCAAAGCTATCTACACATTCAATGCAATCCCAATCAAAATTGCACCAGCATTCTTCTCGAAACTAGAACAAGCAATCCTCAAATTCATATGGAACCACAAAAGGCCCCGAATAGCCAAAGGAATTTTGAAGAAGAAGACCAAAGCAGGAGGCATCACAATCCCAGACTTTAGCCTCTACTACAAAGCTGTCATCATCAAGACAGCATGGTATTGGCACCAAAACAGACACATAGACCAATGGAATAGAATAGAAACCCCAGAACTAGACCCACAAACGTATGGCCAACTCATCTTTGACAAAGCAGGAAAGAACATCCAATGGAAAAAAGACAGCCTCTTTAACAAATGGTGCTGGGAGAACTGGACAGCAACATGCAGAAGGTTGAAACTAGACCACTTTCTCACACCATTCACAAAAATAAACTCAAAATGGATAAAGGACCTAAATGTGAGACAGGAAACCATCAAAACCTTAGAGGAGAAAGCAGGAAAAGACCTCTCTGACCTCAGCCGTAGCAATCTCTTACTGGACACATCCCCAAAGGCAAGGGAATTAAAAGCAAAAGTGAATTACTGGGACCTTATGAAGATAAAAAGCTTCTGCACAGCCAAGGAAACAACCAACAAAACTAAAAGGCAACCAACGGAATGGGAAAAGATATTCGCAAATGACATATCGGACAAAGGGCTAGTATCCAAACTCTATAAAGAGCTCACCAAACTCCACACCCGAAAAACAAATAACCCAGTGAAGAAATGGGCAGAAAACATGAATAGACACTTCTCTAAAGAAGACATCCGGATGGCCAACAGACACATGAAAAGATGTTCAGCGTCGCTCCTTATCAGGGAAATACAAATCAAAACCACACTCAGGTATCACCTCACGCCAGTTAGAGTGGCCAAAATGAACAAATCCGGAGACTATAGATGCTGGAGAGGATGTGGAGAAACGGGAACCCTCTTGCACTGTTGGTGGGAATGCAAATTGGTGCAGCCGCTCTGGAAAGCAGTGTGGAGGTTCCTCAGAAAATTAAAAATAGACCTACCCTATGACCCAGCAATAGCACTGCTAGGAATTTATCCAAGGGATACAGGAGCACTGATGCATAGGGCCACGTGTACCCCAATGTTCATAGCAGCACTCTCAACAATAGCCAAATTATGGAAAGAGCCTAAATGTCCATCAACTGATGAATGGATAAAGAAATTGTGGTTTATATACACAATGGAATATTACGTGGCAATGAGAAAAAATGAAATATGGCCTTTCGTAGCAACGTGGATGGAACTGGAGAGTGTGATGCTAAGTGAAATAAGCCATACAGAGAAAGACAGATACCATATGGTTTCACTCTTATGTGGATCCTGAGAAACTTCACAGGAACCCATGGGGGAGGGGAAGGAAAAAAAAAAAAAAAGAGGTTAGAATGGGAGAGAGCCAAAGCATAAGAGACTTAAAAACTGAGAACAAACTGAGGGTTGATGGGGGGTGGGAGGGAGGAGAGGGTGGGTGATGGGTATTGAGGAGGGCACCTTTTGGGATGTGCACTGGGTGTTGTATGGAAACCAATTTGTCAATAAATTTCATAAAAAAAAAAAAAAATAAATAAAAAAAAAAATAAAAAAAATAATTGAACTCTTATAAGGAAGAGACATTCATGTATTGATTGAATTAACATTTTAATTAAAAACTCCTGTTTTTCAGGTATTCTCCTATATCCTTTAGATACAGGGGTGAACAAAATATAAACATACTTGTTCTCATGGAATAAACATACGTTATAGGAGGGCTAGGAGAGCTATAGCCAATATAGGAGAGCTAAAGCCAATTATCAGATAGTTACATAATCACAAATGTAATACAATATATGAAGTGAAAATAATGAGTTGTAAGTAAGCATACAAAAAAAAAATCACCTGACTTATTTTGGAAATCATAGCAGATTCCTAGAAGAAGTGAGACTTGAGTTCAAAAGGACAAGTAGGTGCTGGCTAGCTGAAGAGAGAGGAAGGGTCAGGGAAGGCATGGGAAGCAGCATTAAGTGGAAGCATGGAATGCTCTGGTTTCAGAAGGAATTCCATTAATGCTTTTGGGGATTGAGGAAGGAGGAGCTTGAGACGGAGCTAAAGAGGTTATGCAAGGTCTTGTGGACTTTGAGAAGCACTCTGGACTGTATTTATTTTTTTATTTTAATTTTTTAAATATGTATTTATTTATTTTGAGAGAGAGCGTGCACACATGCGCAAGCAGGGGAGAGACAGAGAGAGGGAGAGAGAGAATCCCAAGCAGGCTCCGCCTTGTCAGCACACATGCAGGGCTCCATCTCATGAACCATGAGATCATGACCTGAACCGAAATCAAGAGTACAACACATAACCAACTGAGCCACGTAGGGGCCCCTGGCCTGGATTTTGAAGGCAATCTGATGCTGTTAAAAATTTTTAAGCAAGAGAGAGAACTAAACATATTTGTTTCTTGAAAGATTTCTCTGGATGCTATGAATAAATTGGAAGGACCAAACAAAAATATTCTTCAGGAATTCAGGAAAGAGAGGAGAATGGTTTGAACTAGAATAAGGGTAATAGAGGTGGAGAAGAGTAGGTGGGCTTCAAAACACAAGAATTAGTGTTTAATTCAATATGGGGGTCGAGAAGAAAGAGGGTTTGATGTTACATCCATGTTTCTAACTTGAGAAAATCATGAAATTGTACTAATCATAAAAATGGAAGAAATCCAAGGATACACACATTTGGAAAGGTGCAGTATTGTTCCAACTTTGGACATAATGAATTTTAGATACTTGTTTGATGAGGAGGAGCTCTTAAGTAGGCTGCTGGGTAAACTGGCTGATGATACAAATTTGAGAATGTCTCCAAATCTATTTAGGTACAGAGCCTAGATTGAAACAAGGCTCCTTCTCAATTATTTAGGTTGTATTGCACAGTGACAGCAGGACACAGATATGCACAAAGGAGAAACCAATAACAGATACCCCTTGTGACAAGTATTTTCCCCCCTTGTGGGCCCTCAAATTAACTGACCTTTTATCCTTCATCATCTAAGTGACTTCCTTCTTTCAGTTCTATTGGGATAGGATTTGAGCCATCAACAAATGGTAATGAAGATATGAAAGCAACATTGCCTAGAACTTTTCCCCTTAAGGTGTGGAAAAGGCTAAAATTTTAAGAATGAAAAATATCTTCATAGATGAAAATTTTACAGTGTAGATTAAACAGAAACCAGGGGCTAATATCAAGAAAGAGAATATAGTTCATCAAGGATAAATTCTCAACATTGACCTAGGTGGTATACAGGGTATTCAAAAACTACGTGCTATACATCATGCTTATAATTAAAGGTAATGATTCATAGATGAAAGACATTTAATTATTAGGCAAGACAAACAAAAATTTTAAAAAATATGTTCAAACATATGGTATGGATTATTTGTTCAGTCAATAAACACTTGTTGAGGAATCATCATTTGACAGACTCTGTGTTGTATCTGTATCTCAAGACATAGAGAAGAATAAAATATTAGTTTCTTCATTGAAGAAAGTCAAGTTTTAGGGGAAAAACAGGTAACTATCAAAAAGTTACAAAACAAACGTACTCAAAATAAATGTGTTTCCATGGGAAATTCCATGGGAACATTTAAATTGGATCGATTAAATTGGCTGGGGTAATGATATTTCAATTTGATTTTTTAAAAAAAAAGGTGAATGTGCCAAGCTGAAAATGGCGGAAGGCCTCTATAAGCCTAAGACATAGTTTGGCAAAAGAAACAGAAGAATGAAAGGTTGCGGTGGACTGACTGATATACAGGTATATGGTGGGAACCAGTGGGAACTGGTGGAAAAAGAGTCTGGGATGGTGGATTAGGGTTCTGTGTACTGTGCCACGGGTTTTATCCTGCAGGTAATGAGGGATCATCTGATCGATTCCCAAGAGAGAGGTGAGCCATGTTCCACATGGGACCGAGTCTGGATATTGGTGGAGTAGAATGGTCACCTGAGTAGTCATGGCAATGTTACAAATGAAGTTCAAAAGATAAGAAACTGTTTAACACTAAGAAAGCCAAATCTGTCAAGCATGAGGCTTGAGCACTATAGATGAATAATAGTACAAGGTAAATGGTTGCAGGAATGGGTTGAAAATAAAAAGGCAAAGACAGAGTAAAATAAAGGGCCCCAAGAGCTAAGGAACAGCAGATTCACTTAATAGGCCTCTGTCTAGGACATGGGTGAATGAGTTGGTTTAGTTAAAAGGGATGAAGTTTGGGGAGCTCTCGCAGAGGGAGACATAGGTTGTTAAACAAGGAGCTAACATAATCAGACTGGTATTTTAGAAGAATTGCACTGGAGTATGGTGAAGATGGAGCGAAGATAAGGGTCAGGAAAGCGTTCTTTTGTGAATGTGAAAAAGAGAAAGACTTTGGTGAAAGTTTAAACTAGTTTATGGGCCAGAACAGTTTGGTCAGGAAAGGGAAAGATAAAATGCTGCCAGAGAGGTTGGGTAAGACTGCAAGGTGATTTGCAGGATGGGTAGAATTTGGCTCAATAGTGAGGAATGGGGAAGGGACTCCATATTGGAGGAGAAGGTAGCAGAACTTATTACAGGATAGCAGATTTGGGAAACTCCTGAGCCAGACTCCATCTGGCGTTTTGGTATTCATATCTGGTTCTCAGCATGAACTCTCTTTTGGAAAGGATTGGTAAGTGTCCTCAGCACCATATTTGTTACTGTCCAGTGGCTTCCTGCATCGGTCACCTTCAAAAGTTTCAGCACAAAATCCTGTGGGTTGGAAACCAATACAATAATAGTTAATCCATGGGTTTGCATTTAGATGATATTTTGTGCCTTGGTGTAGTAGAAAGAACTTGAGCTTTAACCACATACTAGCTAAATGATTGATGAAAATGATCTTACAATAAGAAAGATGGCTGTCTGTCAAAAGAAAAGAATGATATGGTTTAAGTATCTGCACATTGAGCTGCAATCAGAGATGTTCTGCAGACTGGCCACTGCTTTTTAATGATTGCATTGACGTCAGACGGTGTCTAGTGCAACCAGCTATTTTTATATATCAATTGAAAATGCAGCAGCTATCTCTCCTCTGAATTAGATCACAGAGCAGCAATGAAAACACATGCCTCTGCCATAAGGTAGATGAACGGGCACTTCTGGGTTATGTTAGAGAGAATATGAGTTTTTCTCAATCTGCCCTGGAGCAATGGTTACAGTTGTCAATTGTACAAATCACTGGGTACCTTTTCGTGAAGTATTTGTAAGAAAGGAAGAAAGGGAATATTTTGCTTCGCTGATCTGAGAATAGCTACAACAAAGCTGAGCACAGTACACACAGCAAACCAATCTTTAGGAAAGCAGCAAGATTATCAATGCCAGACAAGGAAAGAATGTCCTTTTCTCCATGTTAATGCTGATTCCATTAATGAAAAGGAAGTTGGAGGATCAGGTTCCGGTCCAAGGTCCTGGGACCCAGGACGTCTGAGGGGCTGGGTCCATGAAGAATTCCTCCAACTGGATATTTTCTGATGCAGCTGTTCCTGAAAATGCCTCCTGATGTTGCCAGATGGGAATCTCTGGATTAGAAAACCTTATGCATAAGCACACAGCAGCAGGACAACTGTGACTGGTATTCTCAGCAGAATGCCAGAGTAGCTCTGAATATATTTTCATGTGCTATCATACTTTGATTAGAAATAAAGAAAATGCATGATCAACAAACATTACATAATACATGTTCAAGAAAAGTCTCATAATCATGATGACAAAGGTCATAGTAGATTTTTAAATCTCCCCATATAAAATCAGTTCCTTGTGCATACAGTTTTGTTTGTTGGAGAAGGTAGAAACCCATTATTTTATAAAATTTGGGGGTGAGATGGGAGGAATAAACATTCAAATTCAAAACCATCAGCTTTTTGTGACTCTATGTTCTTTCCCAGATAAGTACAGACATTTCAGCAAGACCTTTGTTTGCTGGGCAGTATTATATGACTGCACTTTATAAATTCCGAATTTTAAATTACAGATGATAATATCAGCTCCCAAATGTCAGACATCATGATGAATTGGCTTTTCAACTTTTTAAGCCATTCACTTTCCTCCCTTCCGAAATGTCAAATGTAAAGGCTCCTGATAACAAAGCTGTGCAAAGCTTGTTATTATTTTTTTCTGCAGGAATTATAATACTTAATGGACAATTCTTCCAAAGCTTGTTTCATATGTGTTCTTTGCCTGATATTCTAATTGTTCAGACTGTACCAGCTTTTGAGTAAACTAATCAATAAAATCTACCTCCCCCCAATATAGCAGTTTTGAAATGATTGTTTTCACCACTTCCATAGCACTAAAATTGTGTTTAAAATGTCAATTTAATGCCTAATTAACCTCTTACTTTTAATTTGTCTTTTGTTCCAGACACACAGATGTTCATTTTGCCCTTTTGGAAAGTGAAGGTAGAACAGCTAAAAAAAGAATGTCAAGGCTCATGAATTTTTCTTCATTAACATCTTAATCTAGCAAAACTGACATAAGAATTGCACCTTGTATTTCATGGAATGTTGTTATAAAGCGATATTAAAAACTGGACTGTCATGCTTTTTTCCCCTACTTTCATCAAAGCTAAAATGGAAATATTCATTGTTGAAAAGCACAGAAATTAAACTGTCGGTTGTTTGAAGGATTGATTTACTTATAAATATACTCATTTACTCATTCATTCAACACATCTTTATAGGGTATCAACCAAGTTCTAAGCACTAGGCTAGGTAAGAAATACAAGGTAAACAAAACACAGCATCTGAGTTTGAGGAGTTGGAATTTATGGTGGGAACAAGCTATATCATAGTTATAGTAAATAAGAACTTAATAGGTCAAAGACTATCTCTTTTTTCTGAACATGACTTTGAAATTAAGTTCCTGAAGTTCTGAAAAGACTATTACACAATAATTCTTTAAAAAAAAAAAAACCTTACCTCAACTATAATCTAACATAGCTCTAAAGGATACTCCTCCTTTGTTTAGGTCACATTGCCATTCAGCTTTTATCCTCTTGCTCAGCTATGTCTCCTTGAGAACATGAAACAGGTCGCAGTGCCCTTATACATGCCGTAATACAAACAAATTCAGATTTCCAACAGTGACCCTCATCAAAATAACTGTATGTATTGCTCCATTTTCAGCAAAGTCGTTTTCTATTTTTCTTTTGTATCTCTCAGGAAAATGAGTGGGCATTCTAACCAACTCTGATGATTGCAACCTTGACTTTCATTATAAAGGGAGCACATAACTTTCAGATAGCTTAATTGATGAACAAAACTGTTGACACAGAAGATTCAAGCACCCTTTCTCCGTATTAGCAATGGAAGAGAATAAATATCATCATATATTATATGCACCAAACATCTCTGGAAGGATGCACAAATTCAGATTCCAGAGGCCTCTATCTTCAGATTAAAACTATTCTGAACCACCAGGAATAGAAGGGCTCAACATTTTTCTCAATGAGAAAAGCATCGTCAATTGAAGATTGTTAACTCTGATAATAACACCTAACCTTATTAAATTACTACCACATTCTTACTTGCAGGTACTGTGATTCACTTTTCTCATGCTTCATCTCAGGTCAGCGCTCACTTCCACTGCTACAATCCTAAAAACAGGCCATGGGCCAAGGGTAGCCTGTGCACGTAGGACACCTTCAAAGCCTACTGCATGTAATCACAACTGCCAACTGGCTGTGCAATTTAATGGAACTTGAATATACAAAGGTAACTTCGGCGGTGAGGACCAAAGAGAGTTCTATTTATTACTTTATATTTGAGAACAGAGAAGTAAGCAAAGTTGTATGGTGCTGAGGGATCAGAAGGAATGGAAATAAGAATGAAGCTCTGGGTTGTATATGGTGGCTAAAGGACTTTTCATCACAAAGATGCCTATGGTTTAGTTTTAATTTGTTCATGTGTATGTGATGTTACATTTGTACTCTGATATACTTCAGGAAAGTCTGCTACTCACACAAAATGACCTTGTATAGGTAGGTGTATATGTATGTTTATTTTTGTTAGTTAATGGTAGGGGAGGGTTGCAATTTTTTTGGATATGTGAAAAATATGGAAAAGATCCAAGGGTCTTTGTGTCAGTCTCAGGGTTGACACAGTCTGAGAAGAACAACATGAGCAAAAGAGCAAGTCAATTCATAAAATGAGAGCCAACTGTTGGAAGCAGGTTCCCAAAGCCAGAGGTGGCCATGAGAACACAAGTCCCTCTGGAGCTCATGGCAATCTGGGAAAGAGCTGTGGTCTTCCACATTCCAGGGAATGGGGCTCAAATCAATCCTCCTTACACCTAAAGAGTTAGGGAGAACTCCAAACACCCACAATACATAAGTATTTGCTTTGAACAAAACATTTTCCCCACAGTTATTACAGAAACCGCAATCAAAAGATTTGTCTATCCATCGCCTGTTAGAAGGCTGCAGGAATATAAGACTATGCATTGTTTAAATCTCTTAAAAACAAGATTTGTCATCCCTATAAGAACTTCATTTTTTAAAAGTAGGTTGGTCCCTAGAGAAGGGATTACTTAAATTAAAGCCAATCTGTGAAACGTAATTATTTCTCTGGAGTGTCAGCATTTACTTCTCTTGGAGAAAGCCTGCAGATCTGGGCTGAAATGGTGTAGCTGCATCAGTATTTTGTGGTCATTGGACTTGGTTCCTTGTATCTGATAACATATTTCTATAAAGGCTACATGTGAATTTTATGTAAAATGGTTATTGAAACGTTGTCCATTTTGTTATTTGCTGTCTGTGGCAAAGACTAGCAGTTGCTCATCAAATGTTTTTAGTGGTATATACCTAACCAGAAGAAGACTACATACACTTCCCAGCCAACCCTGCAATCCTTACATGATGTGGCATGTGCTCAGTTGGAGACAATAAAATAGGTGCAAAAGTGGTTGTATGAGAGAGAGTTCTGGAAAATTCTCTTAAATGGAAAAGGACAAATAACTTTGGAGGCTTACTCCTTCTTTCTCACAGCCTGAAAGTCAGATGTGATCACTAAAGCACCATAGCTGTGTTGGACCAAAAGGTACTTTAAGGATGGAAAGCACAAATCTTGAGAATGACCAACCAGAAAATAAGAGCCCAAGTCCTTGGTGACACCATGAAGATTCTCCAAAAAAGCTTGGGATTTCTTCTTTTATTTGAGAGAGAAATAGCTGCTCATTTGTTTAAAGCATTTTTATTTGGGGGTTTCCTGTTTTATGCAGCAAATCTAACCATCTGTCTCCTGCATAAGGATATGAATTGTAAGTTTCTTGTAGAGTTTATTGCCAGGAAAGGCTACTTCTTTCATGATAGGTTTACTTTATATCTCGCTGCCTTTGCTTTTTATGGAGAGCGGAGTTAAATTTAGTGGTTGTTGCAAAATGATTCTTGCCGTAGGCTGCTTCTATAATGATTTTTATCTCTCCCCCTGCCCCCAGCCTGAACCATTCCCACATCTTCTGGTACTTTACCTCCATTTGAATTAGTTCAGTTGCATATATTTATAAACTTCCTGAAAAGTGCTTTTAAAAATATATAATCACAAGATTTAGCATGATCTGCTGATTAGGTGACATTACATTTTAGAAAAGAATCATATAGGAAAAGGGAACTGTGGTTTAAATCACTGATATTTAACCAAAAACTGCTTCATTCTCCCTTAGCTGAAGGATATTTTCTCTCTGCTCATCAAACAAATCAAAGACAAACAAGACCTATGTATATTTACAAAAACAATTCAGATTATAAATATAGTTCTTACACTGTTGCTTCTTTTGTATACACAGAACTCAGGAACTCAAGACATGGCTATTTACAAGCACTAAATTCATCAGTGTTGGGTAATGAATTTTTATGCTAACTGCTATTAAGGAGCAGAGCCAAAATTGAAACTCAGGTCTCTGTCCTCTGTCCATAGTACTGATTCCTACTTGTAGAAAATAATGAGATGGTGCAATCTCAGGGGGAAACAAAAGGTAATGTACCAACAGCCACCATCTCCTCACCTCTTCAAAGATGTTTTGTTTTGTTTGTTTGTTTTTTAATTAAAAAGAACAGATAAAATAACAAAATAAACCTCTACAGATTTCAGTTACACCTCTGCCACCAGTCTGAGGTGCTGACCTCTGGAAATCAGTGACCTGATGGTGACACACCTCCTGCCCCTCCCTAACGTGTTCTCTTGCTTCCTTCAAACTGGAAACTTCTCAGATCTGCAGGGACTTGCTATAGGTATAAGTACACTGGGGACAAGAGTGGGGTGATTTTCACTACAGTATAAAAATGCAGAAAATATAAGCCTTGTTTTCATTAGAACATAGTTCTGACTGCGATCTATTTTGTGGGTGGATAAAGTTGTGCACACAATAAATGATTTTGCTAAACTTACTGTCAACGAAAGAATAAAGTTAAATTTCCTTCGGGCAATTTCTTATATAAATACAAAGATTTTCTTAAGCATAATTCAATAGAGCAAAATAAGGGTATTTTCCCAAAAACCTCTTAACAGCCCAGAGAGAGAAAAGACTTAAGTTCTCCTGAACATAGCTTCAAGTTTCTAGAATTATACAGGCCCCTCTATCCACTCCTCCATCAGCATTTGCCTTAGCACAGTGATATTATGTTCGTTTCTGTAGGAACCCCTCACTGTTGACTCTTGTAGAGCAGGGACTACAGCACAGTGACAGGAATACATATAATGGGGACTCAGTGCCAAAATGAAATGAATTTCTGATTTAAGTCCCTCTTGCCAGTTCCCTGTTCTTTACAGAAAGAGAGATCTGCTCATACTCACACTTTATTCTCTTACTTGAAGATTTACATCTCCCTCTACATTCTCCTATCCAAGCCACTTGTGTTTAATTGTTATTCTTTCTTAGTTTAATGTGGTTCTTGATCTTGACTGTTCCATTCCCTTTGAATGAGTGACGAACTAACTCATTCCTTCATTGATAAACTAAGAGTAGTTCCAACAGCAATGAAAACAAGGCATGCTAATTAAAATGTCAAAGAAGATTCAGTGGCTGGCAGGCTGGCATGAATGGCTGTCTCCTGGAAGACCTGGTCTGGTCACTGAGGGCTGAGAGCCTAAAATCAGACTCCACAATGCACTTGCCATCCTGTTATATGGCATGCATGAGGCATGAGTTTTTGTTATCAATCAGTTATTCTAATTAAGAAAAATTAGTCTAATTAGTCCATAAATGGACTGTCCACTTCCAAAGAATTTAAACACAATAAAATATAATAAATTTTTAAAAATACATTGTGCAGATATTTTTTCAAAATCCAGAAAGATTGCAAGACTACATGTGGAGCATACCCAGCCTCTGGAACATACTAAGTTATGTTAACTGGGATAAGTTTTATATTATAATACAAATTGTTAAGTTCAGACATGTTAGTAAACAAAAAGGTGTAGATAAAGAAGTCATTATATTTAACCAGCTTTGAAAAGTGGTTTTGATAACATCTTAAAATCAGATTGGGCAAAAAACAAAAAACAAAAACAAAAAAGCCAAAAACAAACCTATATGGAAGCAAAATGCTGAGGAATAAATGACTAGGTAGTATCTATTTTTCAAGAGCTTCTTCCAATAACAATTTATTAACATTAAACTATCAGGACATACAAGCCATTGAGCTAGGAATTCTGCAGGAGTAACAAGATATAATATCTGTATTCTACCCTAAAAAGGTTTGACTGAAAAGCTATTTATGGAAGAATAGTAAATTCACAGTATAAGGCAAACCATTAAAGCAAAATTATAGGAACAACTATATACTCTCTACAGCTCAGAGGTAGGAAAGGTTTCTGCTTAGAGCAAAGCTCACAGGCCACCTAGGAAGGTTAAGTAATTCTATCTAAATGAAACAAATTTCTAGGAGTCTGTCCTTTGTCTCATGCTCCCGTTCCCGTCTCCATCCTCAAACCCAATCTTATTCCCTCATTGAAAAAAACCATATTTAAGCTCCCAAGGATACCATCCAAAACTCAGTGGATAACAGAGTAAATAAAGTAATGTGAGACTAAATTTCCAGCCTAATGTAAAGGACTTGTGTCACAAATTTGAGATTGAAATTTATTAGGTAGTGCTTCTACCTATAGAGAGGAGAGAAAGAATCTGTATTGGATAGAGAGAAAATTGGGGCAGTGATGCATTCACATGAAGCCCTCGGCCAACTCCACCAGAAATTTCCAAATTTAGCTGGGATTCCTTAAGAGTTGTTTCAAGTTGGGTCAATAGGCCCAGGCTGTCACTTCCCCAAGTCAACCAGTTAGTGAAGCAGCAGTCTTGGGAAAGGATTTAGGCATTGGGCAAAGTTAGCTCTCTTTGAGACAATCCTGAAAGAGGGCAGACACCTCTCCACAGCCCCAGGAATAAATCTTGCAGTGCTGGAGGGGGATCAGAGTGGCATGAACCAACATCCACACAGGTTACACGATTTTTTCCATTTAAGTTTTCCAAAGTCAAAATTGTCTTCACTCATTTTATGTACATATATACATTACACTGATGTCTCCTAATTAGTATTATAATTATCAATTCTGAGTAATAAAAAATACTATAGCTTTGTAGATGACTGTGATATTGTGACTTATATACTAAGAAATATACATATTTGGTCTTTGTCTTATTTCTGGCACAGAGCTCCTAAAACCCTTGGAATAGCCTAAGAGATGAGACCAAACAACGAAGTCTTTTGTTATGCTAATGCTATTACTTTTGTTTTTTTCTTCCCCCAAAATTATGTTTATTAACATACATCATTTATACAGATTTTTTTGTTTTATTTTTAAATTTATTTTTTAAATTTAAATCCAAGTTAATTAACATATAGTTTAATAGTAATTTCAGAAATGTATTTAGTGATTCATCACTTACATATAACACCCAGTGCTCATCCCAACAAGTGTCCTCCTTAATGCCCATCACTCCTTTAGTCCTTCCCCCCACCACACCTGATCAGCAACCCTCAGTCTGTGCTGGTATTTAAGAGTCTCTTGTGGTTTGTCTCTTTTACTATGTTAATGCTGTGACTTTTGAATCCCACCTAGGGATGGGGTGAGTTGCCAGGAGAACAGATCCCATGATTAGAGGGTTACAATTTTCAGAACTTTGGCAAGGGCAGAGGGGCTGGAGATCATTAGGGCTAACTTCCAAAACCACGACCTCCTGAGCAGGGGTGAGCAGATTCTTTTCATTTAGGGTTTAGGGTGAATATTCAGAAGGGAAACTTTATCACCACATGTAGAGGTGGGTATAAGATCACATGTGTATCTTAAGGAAACATGCTCATACATACAGTGTATGCTATGTTAATGAGGTTTGTGCTTCTCCTTGAGAGGAGATTGTAACGTTACAGTGACATAGAGGTAACCATGGGACACTCCAGGGTCCATATGCGCAGAGGTGAGTCAGTGATCAAGCTCAAACTGGTCTAGGCCAGCTGGAGTTCTTGCTGTTGTTTTTCTCTAAAAGATAAGATTAACATTCCTATGAAGAGGAAGGGGGTCAGTAAGGGTCTTGCTGGTGACACTTCCATGTTGGTGCTGAGAGAGTGGTGCTTCTGGAGAGGGCATGGAAGTTCTGTGCCCCTTCTCCCTGACTTGCCCTGTGCACCTCTACCATCTGGCTATCCCTGAGTTATATCCTTTTATAATAAACCAGTAATCTAGTAAGTAAAATTCTTCTCTGAATTCTGTGAGCTGCTCTAGCAAATTAACCCAAAGAGGAGGTGATGGGAACCTTTGATTTATACCCAGAGTTACAGGTAACAACCTGAACTTATGACTAGCTTTTGAAGTGGGGGGCAGGGAAAGGGATCTGTAGTCTTGTAGAACCTGTGGAACCTGAGGTTATGTCTCCATAGGTAGTGTCAGAATTGAGTTTGACAGCAACCAGAGTTCACACCCTGCTGGTGTCCAAGAATTGCTTGTTGGTGGTATAGGAAATACTCCTTCCACAGGTTGAAATTGGGTCTAGGGACTCAAGCAATGATAAAGCTTCCAAGCAGTTTTGGTTATTATGTTCAGACCTCCTTTTTCAAATAGAGTATCTCTCCTTTCTCTCTTGCCCAGCTGTTGCCAAGTAATTTACAACTTGAGAAAGGATAATGGAGGTATAAACACTGCACAGATGTCTCTCTGATTTCCTTTATTGTGTTTCCTCTGGGAGGTATTAGGGAAATCATTCCTTGACTTTGCCCGAGTTTGTTGAGGATGTTGATAATAATGGAAATAAATACGGGCACGCAAACAAAAGAACAGCTTTGTTCTTCTCATTAGAGAATGTGACTGGAGGCTCTAGGTCAACATGTCAATGCCATTGGAAGTTGGACTTCTGGAAAATTGTTTCATAGAGAATTTAACTATGATACATGCACAACCATTTGTATCATAGGACTTGTAGAACTATGATAGAGACTGGTGAGTTTCTCACTTAATAACTTTATTCATTCCCCAACAGATTTCTTAGTGAGCCCACTAAGAACTTTGGAGATACAGTAGTAAATATAACAGCTACAGCTACAGCTTCTAATGAGGACAGCAGAACAATGGGGCAAATAAACATTTTAACCAAGAAAACAAAGTCCAAGGTGTCCCAGGAGTATAAGCAGGCCTTCTAATCTAAACTAAGAAATCACTACAGATCTCCAAAAGAAAGTGACATTTTTAGCTGAAACCTGAAAAAAATGAGCTGGGTTTAGACTTTGAAAGAGGTCAGAGAGAAGTGTTTTAAATGAAGGGGGCATCTTGGTCCCAAGGAAAAAGAATGGCATACTTTGGAAAATAACCAAAAGAAAATTGGATGTTCAAGGGAAACAGTGAGGGGGAAGAAACTGGAGGTCAAGGGGAAGAGAGGAACTAAATTATGAAGGACACCATTAAACCATGTTAAAGTGCTGGACTTTATTGTCTGAGGGACATAAGGAAGCCATTGAAAGATTTAAAGCAGAGAAAATATGTAACCGTAATTCAATTTTATAAAAATGACTTTGACATAAAAATATTGGAGATGGAGCTGGAGAGAAATGACTAGATTTAAGAGATAATTGGTATCCAGAATCATGAGGGTTAATGATTGATTGGATGATATGAGGAATTGTAGGGGAGTCAGAGAGCACTTGGGCAATTTGGTGGAGACTGGTGCCATTTACTGTGTCAATGAATGCTGGAAGGAGAAATGATGGAGCTGACAAGTTCACTTTTGCACATTGGAGCCTGAGGTATCTTTGAGACATCAATGCGTAGAGTTTCAGTAGCAATTTGACTGTGCTTTGGGGGCTCCCTGGGCTAAAGACATCCACGAAAGCCATGTGAAAGAATGATATTGTCCAGGGAAAGTTTGGAGACCAAAAAGAGTAGCATACTTAGAATAGCACCATGTGTCAATATTCTAGAATTGGGTAACGAACAGAGTCACAAATGCATCTGAGAAAGAATATGCAAAGAAGTAGGTAAAAGGGAGAGTTTGTTTGGCAGAGATCGTTACCTAAGCATCCACCTGCTTCCTCTGTTTCCTAGACTGTTTTTTCCAGCCTCCCAGGAGTTCAGTGTTGCCATATTGAGCTCTAACTAATGGAAGGGGAACAAAAACTGATGAAGGCCACTTTCAAAGGTGGTACATAAAAATCTCCCCAAACTTCTCCATCTCATGGCTCAATGTCAACCCCAAGAGGAAGTCAGAAACCTTCCTCATCCCTTAGGAGAAAATACTATTAGATTTTACATGAGTAAGAAGGAAACTTCTTTTATGTTAAGCCACCAAGATTTGGGTGTTTACTGTAGCAGCAGCACTACCTTCACTCACACACACAGTGTGGCACAGAAGCCAAGGGACTAAACTACTTCAAAAAGGAAGGAGTAGTCAACAATGTCAAATGACTGCTGAAAAGTCAAGCAAATTAAGTACTAAGGAATCTCTTAGATTTTGCAACCCATAAGGCCCGGGTGACCTGTATATATCAGTATTTGCAACTGAAGATTTTTAGGATAAATGTAAACATATCTGTGATCTTAATGGCAGTGGTTGTTTTAAGGAAGTTTCTGCATTCATAAATCAATCAGACTGTCTTAACAAACTTTGTGTATAGGTGTTTTAAATGTCATTTTTCAGTCAAACAAGACTTCCAAGATTGGTTACACAATTGAATTTTGATTTATCGACTTGGCCCTTAGTTTTCAATTGACTGAGTGGATTATTTAATTCTCTTGACTCAATTTGGATGAAGAAACAAAGCCTGTCCACAAAGTGTCAGAAAAAAACTTGGGATCTATAATAATCAATTAATCAATCAATGGCTGTTTAGCTTGGCTGAAACAATTACACTTATTGTGAATGCTCTGAATTTTCTGAATCAGTGATTTAAAACTAAATTTTATGCATACTGAACATTAGTGTGTGGAAAAGCCATAAGGTTCTTGTTAAAATGTAGAGGCCTAGAACCCTACATATAAATATTCTAATTCGGTAAATAGATCTTGGGAGCAAGAATTCACATTTTTTTAACAAGCACTTCAGGTGATTCTGATAGGTATGGTCCCTAGCTCACACTTTGCCAAATACTGATCTGTATCTACCGGGATGCTTTAAAATCCAAATTTGTTCTCAAAAGAGGAACTGTAACTAACCCTTAAGTACTTGGCACCAGAAATAAAATTTGGAAAAAAACCCAGAAGAGCATTTTTGTTACAAAAGAATGAAAAGGAGAATTTTATTTTATTTTTTAATTTTTTTCAACGTTTATTTATTTTTGGGACAGAGAGAGACAGAGCATGAACGGGGGAGGGGCAGAGAGAGAGGGAGACACAGAATCGGAAACAGGCTCCAGGCTCTGAGCCATCAGCCCAGAGCCCGATGCGGGGCTCGAACTCCCGGACCGCGAGATCGTGACCTGGCTGAAGTCGGACGCTTAACCGACTGCGCCACCCAGGCGCCCCTAAAAAGGGGAATTTTAAAAGGCCATGTCAAATTTTTCTTTCTTTATAAATTTACAGACATTATTCTCTCCATTTTTATCCATTCTCTTCTTGTGAATTTCAAATAAAATGGTAATTCGATGATGAAATTTTCTCCTTTCAGAGCCCCAGCATACAATTAGCAGGCGATGCAGCAAGCTTCTGTAGCACTTTGTGCTATGTGAACTCATTATGAAAATAAGAAGGATTTTATTTCCTCATTTCCTCATAATCTCATTTCCCTGCATTTTTACTCACCTTTTAAAACAGCCCTCCCACTGGTATAACTTAAAGAACAGGACGTCTCCCTCCTACCCCATCCAGATGCATAGCCACTTAAAACCCTCGTTATTCTGCTCTCCATTTATTCTCTCTGGTTCTATGTTTCCTCGTTTGTAAAGACAGGATAGTAATAGAACGAACCTCATTAAGTTGTCATAATTAAATGAGATAATATATGTAAAATGTTTAGAAAATGTCTGGTATTTTTTAAGGCCTTACACAAATGTTATTCAAGAATTATACTAGCACAGGTGTTTCAGCCATATTACTGCACTTACACCTTCTTCACTTTTTGCAAAATCACACACTAAACATAACAGTGCTCGCTGGAAAAAATAGGGTTAGGAACAGATCCTCAAAAGCCATGGTACTTTTACAAAAATGAAAAGAATCCTGAAGATACAAAGATTGAGTTAAATCTCCACTAGCCTTTGCCCCCCAAATCTGTCAGTCCGCCCTTCGATGTCTCAAACCCTGGGACTCAAACTTCCCCTGTGGAGATACAGGTCTTTAACAACAGCCACTTTGATAAAAGATAGTTACATCAGGACTCAAAAGTTTGTTCTTTTGTTGTTGTTATTGTCTCATTTTAACACAGGAAAATCTCTTCCCAGGTTCTTAGTCTGCAAATACAGTTTCTTCAGGTAGTTTCACCTAGTGGACAGTATAGCAAGGATTTCAGGCCATTAAGCCAGCCACTTTCTTGAATTAAAGGAAGATATTCAGAGCCTTTTAAGCGTTTTTTTCCAAACTCTTCAAATATCATAAAAGTTTTGTTTTATTTAACTGTGAAAAAGCTTACACAGTTGATTGCTTCGGACAATGAACACACTGGGAAAAACCAAGTTTGGTCCAATTTGTTTTCTGTGTTATGCTGATATCACTCCCCTAATTACCAATTGCATGAGTTGATTTGCATTTAAAAACACATGTTGTAGCAGACTGTAGATATGATTTTTAAAAATCCAGAAGACTTGAGAATTGCGCTATAATAAAAAGAGCCTTAGCAATCTAACTCCCCAGCATTCTTTTCCAAAAGTGACTTGAGCCCAATTATCAAGGGCTAAAAACGCTGATCTTGTTAGAAGTCTGGAATAGTGTGAGTGTTGGTGCACCCTGGTGGTAAGCAAAGACGGTCAGACTTGATGTATTTGGCTAATATATTAATCAGAGAAGGCAGCTCTACTGCTTAAACTCCATTTATATCTCAGCCAGTTATAAACAAACAAATAAAACTCAGCTCTGAGCTTTCTCGCAGGACATTCTTTTGTTGGTGTTTTTTTTCCCCTTCCATTGGTCATTAGTCATTGCCTACTTTTTTTTCTTTTCTCATTTCTCCCTCAAAACAGGTGGAAAGGAAGTCTTGGGTTGTTCTAACAGCAGGAGCTGTTTCCCTGAAAGATTTTAGGCCCTACTTCCTTTGAGGGGAAGTAATGGGAATGTGATATTACAACAAGCAGTGGCCCTCCAATGGCTTGTGGACCCTCTTACAGGTAACCAATGCTCCTACAGACTGCTAGGCTCACTCACTCCCCCTGCTCTGTGCTGGGAGATACTATCACCAGATAAAAGAGAAACCACAAACTGTTGTGGATAAGGCATCAACTGCTGTACCAGCAACAAGGTAATGAGCATTGTTATGTTGTCAGCATTTATTCTACTGTCTTTGAGGCACATAGTCAACCTCGAAAGATCCCAGTGGTAGAAACATTACAACACAAAACCTAGCTCGCTTTGCTCCATCTCTTCATGGCCCCAGGCTATACAAGTTTCTTTAAAAGGTAAAGTTTTCTGAAGTCCTGGATCCAATCTTTGATTATATGGATAGTAATTAGACAAAGTAGGGACCTGTTGAGCCATACATTGGCGAAGTCCATGGAACATTAGCAGCGTCACTTGTGATCATTAATGAAATAAAAGGCGACAGATCTCAGCAGAATGCAGAGTTGAATTCCTCCTCAAATTAGGAGAAATATGAGAGGGGTGGCCAGTTTGGGTGTGTTTTGGATCCCCTCATCCTGGCAGCCATCTCCCACGGCCTCACTTGTTGATAGGATAAGTCATCAGTTTCCATCATATTTCATTTGCCTTATGCCACACACTCTGCAGCCTCAGACTCCTAATAAGAGTGTCTACACTCTGGCCACACGTCCTCTGAGGCTGCCTTCTTTCTGAGGTCAATAATTGTCAAATCCAATGGCTAAAGCCAGGTGCTCATGTGCTAAGCTCTACTACATTTGGCCTAATTGTCCAAACTAACTCCCTCCTCTCAGAGTTGGTCTCCCCATGGCTGTTCTCAGGGGTCTCTGCCTACACCTCTCTCACTCTCACTTCCGTTCTGAGTGCCCACTCCATCATTCCTGCCTCTTTCAGTATTACCTGTCTTCTTACCCACAGACTCTGTAAGGCCTGTAGCGTTGGCTGATGCCCTGTAGCATTAACTTGCTTGTGGGTCTGACTTGCCATGAGGTCAGAGCTGACCCCATGTCTACATGACTGTTTGGTCTAGTGTACGTTACCATGTGACAAGGTATAGTCTCCAATCATATTTCTTCAGGCAAGTTTCTGATAGAGAATCTGCTTGATTGCAATCAAACAAAAGGATGAACTGACTTTGCGCCAGGTATAAGCCTCTGGTCTAATCAGTTGTGGATAGTGGTAGGCATGCTATCCACTCCACAGGTCTCATAGGGAGCACTGGACAAAGGCCAGTTGACTATGAGTTCATGGCATAAGAGTTTGTCACCCTGTGCCCCCACCCCATCTCTACCATAATCCATTATTTACCCCTGTCAGCCCCCTGCCCTCCCCTGTCAATTTTTTGCTACATCTGCAGTGGAAGTTTTGCCATTTTCCCCTTACCTTTTACTCCCTTTGCAAATGCCATTCTTTCTGCCTAAAAGGTCCTTTACCATTTCTTTGTGAAATTTATCTTTTAACACCCAACTTCTCCCTCTCTGAAACTTTCAGCCTACTTTTGCAGGCACTGCTGCTCATCTCTGAGTCCCCATTTTCTTTCGTGCTTACTTCATTTAAAGTTTTTCTTAATGTTTATTCATTTTTGAAAGACAGAGTGCAAGTGGGGGAGGAGCAGAGAGAGAGACACAGAATCCAAAGCAGGCTCTAGGCTGTCAGCACAAAGCCCGATGCGAGGCTCGAACCCACGAACTGTGAGATCATGACCCGAGCCAGAGTCAGACGCTCAACCCACTGAGCCACCCAGGAACCCCTACTTACTTCCATTTTAGCACTTACTATATCCATGGGCCATGTTTAGTACTAAACTTGTCTTCCCCGATAGAATTCTTGCCCCTTGAGGTACAGGTCTACCTCTTAGTCATCATAGCTTCTTCACCAATGCTTAGGATACTGTCAGAAATGCAGTAGGGATTCAGTAAAGGCTTTTTGAAGGAATCCATACATAAGTGAATGAGGTGTTTGGAGTGAACATGGAAATAGTAAATCAGGGATTAGTAACAGGGAAAGAAAGGAAATGATAGTACTTATGCTACAAATGGCAGTCATTCTCTCAGAATGCTTTTTGTGAAACACTTACACCTGTGTTAGGCAAATTTTTACTGTTTCGATTTCTCTATAAAAGGTAAGGCTACATTTATGGGAAAAGAAATTGATACTATAGCTTGTATATTATGCATCCCATTAAAATGAACTTCTTTGCTTTAAAATAAACCATAGCTTTTCTTAATGTTGACATCCTGCGGAAATTCTTACCATAGCAAAATTTCAAATTGGTCAGCACTATTGAATCTTTCCAACCTGGGTTAATCTGGGATAAGAGTAGGAGATAAGAAAAGAATTTCTTTTATAGAAAATGTAGAATTATATAACTTTGTAACAAAGAATTCAGCTACCTATCATTACAAATAAACAACCCCAAAATTAAGTGGCTTAAAATAAGTCTTTTACTATATTTCAAGATTTTGTTAACCACAAATTCAAGTAGGACTCAATTGTATGATTCTTCTGCTTCATGGGTCATCCACTGTGATCACTTTATGATACTTAGCTAAAAGCTGAGCTGCTCTGGACAGTTGAAGATGGCTTTCTGCCACGTCTAATGACTAGATGGGAATGCTAGAAGACTGAGCTCAGCTGGGTTCCTCTCTTGTCTGTGTAGTCTGAGGACCTCTTGAGCACTGAAGCTGAACTTTGTGTATAACAGCTCCAGGCTCCAAGACACCAAGGCAAAAGCCACCATCGTCCTAAGGATCAGGGCCAGAACAAATGGAGTGTCACTCTCTCAGGGTTCTATTGGTCAAAGCAGTGATAAGCTGGGATAGATTCAAGAGTGTGGAGAAATAGGGTGCTTCGGTGGCTCAGTCGGTTAAGCGACCGACTCTTGATTTCAGCTCAGGTCATGATCTCATGGTTTGTGAGATTAAGCCCACGTTGGGCTTTGCGCTGTCAATGCAGAACCCGCCTGGGATTCTCTGTCCCTGTCCCTGTCCCTGCCCCTCTCCCACTCATGCTCTTTTTCCCTCTCAAAATAAATTAAAAACACTAAAAATAAAAGAGTGTGGCAAAATATACTTCATCCTTTGATGGCATGTGATATAGGCAAAGAAGGAATAAAGATGGACAGCTACTCCAGAAATATAACTTCTCTTTCATGCTGTATTATCTTCAAATATAAAGTCTTCTAATCACATCATCTAGAGAGCATTTTACCCACTGCTCTGTCTGGTTGCCAGTCTCTTGTCTCTTTCTTCAGCAATGGTGAGGCAGACATCGTTTCCACAGGAAAGAGAAATCCATGGTTTGTTGCTTTTGTCAATATAAAAATGTTGGAGAGTTGGGTGGCAAAGCTGCTGCCATTGACATCTTTCACATGAACTACATCAAAAGAACCAGCGTGCCTCTCTCTGTTGATGATCACACCAATTCTTCCCAGGTTAACACCTCCAGTCACCATACACAGATTACCAGTGTTAAACTTGATGGAGTCAGTAAACTTTCCAGTCTGCAGATCAATCTGAATGGTGTCAGTCACTTTGATGAAGGGATCAGGATAGCAGATAGTGCCAGCATCATGGGTCACCAGATGAAGAAGTCCTTTTGTCCCCACAAAGATCTTTTCACTTTGCACAGCTTGTACTTGGTCTCCTCAGGTGTAATCCAATGAATAGCAAAGTGACCCTTGGTGTTGCAGATCAGATGGAAATATTCCCCAGTCTTGTGTATGCTGACATCCATAAAACCATTAGAGTAGGTTATATCAGTTTGGACCTTGCCATCAATCTTAATAAAACACTGCATACAGATCTTCTTTACCTCATCTCCTGCTAGGGCACACTTAGGTCTGTTCTTCAAGAAAATGATGAGAGGGAGACACTCTCTTGGTTTATGGGGACTAGTAGATGAATGAGGAGCAAACACACCGGTCAGTTCAACCAGCGTACAATGCTGAGCCCACTACATGCTTCAGATGTTTCTTGGGACCATGAGCCATGGCTGTGCTAGGCACAAAAAGATAACTTTATTACTTTTAAGAAGATAGAGTAGTTTGGTTCAAGTTTAAATCAATCAGTGAATAGTTATTGAATATTTATTATGTGACTTATTCTCCATTTAATTTTATTTGGCCTGCCTTAAAGTCCTTAAAAGACCTATTTTCATGGAAAACATGTCATTGCTAATGATGTTTTTAGAAAAAAATATATCAATTTGGCCTTTAAAAAGAACCAGCCCTCCTTGGGTTGGGTCTCAGAAAAAGCAGAAGCTCCAATCTAGCTACTTGTGTGACTTCAGGTAGCTTAGTGGAACTTTTCAAGATTTTTGTTTCTTTATCTGCAGATTTATTTAATTAGTCTTTACTTAGTATCTATTCACTATCTGTACTGGTCTAACTACTGATGATACAAAGAAACACAGACTATTCCCTCGAAGAATGCACAAGGTAAGGGGCACATTCACAAATAATTATGAGGCAGTTTTGCAACACTTGGTACTGATTGCTAAGGTCTCTTTTATACCTAAAGTATGAGTTTTAATTAACTTATAAATAATTTATATGTAAATGAGTGTCTGAAGAATTTATTCTCTTGGGGCGCCTGGGTGGCTCAATTGGTTGAGCATCGGACCCTTGATTTCTGCTCAGCTCCCGATCCCAGGGTCGTGGGATCAAGCCCCACATTGGGCTCTGAACTGAGTGTGGAGCCTTCTTAATATTCTCTCACTCTCTCCCTCTACCTCTCTCCCCCGCTCACATATTCTCCCTTTCCCATAAAATAAAATTATAAACAAGAATTTATTCTCCTAAGGATTTAAAATATGTATCTGTGCAATTTATTTATATTATTAAATTGTAATTAACTGCATTTTAATCTCTTCCTTCAGAGCCATAAGACTCTAAGACTGAAAGTGGTTAGGAATGCATCCACTTCAATTTCTTCTTATATAGATATGGATTCTGGGAAACAGAGAGGCTAAGGGACTTGTTTTACATCACACAGCTTGTTATTGGCAAGGCAGGCCATGCCAACATGTTCCACCCTTCATAGACCTACTTGCCTATAAGGGCATTTTAGTCCTGCACATCTTCCCTCAACTGAGGTGCTAAATTCCAGAGCTCTCTCAGATTTATTGCATTTTTAAAAAATCTTCTCCAGAACTCTTGTGCTGTTTTGATAAAAAGAACTTTAATCTGTCTACTTCACAACTTCTGGAGATTATATAGTAATAGGTTAACACATACGTCTTTGGCCATGGAGGAAGGCTGACTATATAAACACTAAGACATACTGTTACAAGTTCTATTTCCATTTGTTATACATACAGCTCCTAACTGGAGTGAGATTAAAAAACACAGTTACTCACAAATACAAAAATTTCTTCATTATTCAAACCATGGTATTATTCTATTTTTTTATTAATAGTAATCCACAAAACATGTACTAGAGACATGGTTTTCTTTCACTGAGCTGTCAGGAGGAAGCATAGATTTCCAGAATATTGGCACCAGAAGGGACCTTAAAATACTCCTAAGTCAATCTCCACATTTTACAGATGTGAAAGGTGAAGCCAGTCTTACCCAAACTAAACCAGAGTCCAGCTTTCTGATTCCCAGGCAGTGCCCATGGCTAAATGAAAGAGCTTTGCTGGAACATTCTCAGAAAATTGTATTCTCGTTTTGATAATGAAAGGATGCAATTAAAGCTATTCTCCTCCAAAAAGATGTGCTGATATTTTGCTATACATCAGAGAAAAGCTTCCAAAGTCTCTCCTGCTCTCATTCATGAAGATATTTTCTCCTCAAGCCATTCAATCGGCCTACAAAGATGTGCCTGGATAATCAGTAAACATTCAATTTGTCTTAATGAAAGTCAGACAAAAGGGATGAGACTTCCATGTTTGCCCCAGTGATTTTCATTGATGTCAAAATGGTTTGCTATGGAAATTCCCTGAGCCATTGTCTTCTGCCCACGGATGTTTTTCTCAAAGTTTTCCAAGTTAAGGAAAGATGTGTGTAGACATGCTATGAACCAGAGCAGAAACCAGCAGGAAAGAGCCACCCGTCAGCAGTCCTGAGTACACTGATGCTCGGGAGCGGCATATGCGTCTTTCTGCTACTTCTCTTCCTTTACCCCCAAAGACTATGACATCTTCCTGTCTAAGTTTTCTTCATCTCTGCTCACGTTTCCGTCTAAACATCTACCCCTATCTTACTGTGGTCTTTCTTGTGTTTTCTTTTTCTGCAAGTATGGGTCCAAATCTATGTGAAAACAGGACAGTGTTCAGGCACTGCAGTATTCATGTCACATAAACGAATCATCTGAGAGAAAGAATGGATACTTCACTTTTATTCTTTATGTATTGATGTTATATAGACTTAGCTTTGCTCCACCTGTATTTGGAGTTGAGTGGGAAGCCTTTAGTTTATTTTAAAAATGGGCCCCTGCTGAGTAGCCTCACCTCTTTTGACCTAATTATGAAGAAAACACCTAGACCTTTTAAAAATATTCTGATTCTGACTCCCAGACAGACTGTTATTGAATTAGATCTGACCTTTGGGGCACAAACCCCTTAGGCAATCCACTTACTCTTTTCAGTGGGGTTTGCTGATATTTTCCTCTGGTTCTAATGTAGCTTAAACTCCTGTCTTTAAGACAGCTTTTAAAAAATTAGAGAGAAAGCAAAAAGCTAGCCTCAAGGCAAACAGTCCAAACTCGTCGCTTTGGCAGGCTGAGAAATCTCCATTTGGTTGTGGCAGCAAGCCTAATGAGAAGAAAGCCATTAATTAAATAAACAAAACATTGCATTTTGGTCAGAGGAACAATATAGGTAGCAGCGCATTAGCCCTTTCCAAACCCTTTCTAGGAGAGAATTACACCTGTTCTAAGGAGTTGGTTTTGTTTAACCTACCACAATTACTTCCAGAGAAAGAACTTCAGAGTATATGCTTGTGAATCATCAAGCTTCTCCTATACTTTGGCTTTATCTTAGAGGCTAAAGTTAACTGTAACATACTGACTGTATTTCTTCCGCATGAGTAGAGACTAAAAGAACTATCCCAATCTCCAGGTTTTAGGAGATACATCTCCTAGAACAGTCCTCTTGGCTTTTTCTTAGACGACTTCGCTTGTTGACTCCTATACCCTTGGTGTCTTGTGACCTACCCTGGAAAACTGGGACTACCCCACTCTGGGTCCTGTCTTCTCTCCACTGCACTAGTGATGGTGGAGACAGATGATGTAAAAAGCCTTGAGTGCTGTTCTTTCTCTATTATCTGGTCCCTAGCACAGCTGTGGTACCTCACTGGAACCTGGCCTAATGGTTTTATGCAGTCAGATAATTATTCACAGGACTTATCTTCATTGAGCACATGCTGGGGAGAAAAATAATAGCAGGATACAGGAAACATTATCTGCCTCAGATTCAAAATTGGCTTCCAGTGACTTGATTCTGGTTTATGTTATGAAAGGGAAATGAATAGTCTGCCTGTCGTTGTTATGAATGCTTTTGTTGAGCCCCTTACCCCATAACTTCACAAGCATACATTGGAAAACATAGGTTTTTCACACTGTTTTCCAATGATGGGGTTGAATCACAGAACCAGCTACATTTTCTCTGCTGGTCCTTGTTGGAAACCATGGCATGTATTTGTGCCATGGTATTGGGGGCGGGGCGGGGGGGAGTCCTGTCTGTATTTGAGTTTATGTGTTATGGCTCCAGGTGACCTTTGCTAAACATAGGAATATAACCTGAAAGTGGGAATACTGACCCACTGATCCCTAATGAGCATGATAACAAGTTTGGCTAAAATTAGGTAGCTTGAATCCAAAGCCATAAAGAGAGATAGAGAGATTTTGATAGAGGAGATGATTAAGAAAGATTTCTTGAAAGTTCATATTGTTTTAGGTAGTAAAAATAAAGACACTATACACTGAGGAACTATTGCACAAGATCTGGGACCCCGGACAATGCTTAGAGAAAAACAGCCAGGAGGTCTGGGAGGAGAGGAGCCACAGCAAAAGCTGGGAGATGAGGCGGGGGGGGGGGGGGGGTGGGGGGTGGGGGGGTGGGGGGGGGTGATGAGAAGTAAGATAAGACAGCACCAAAGGCAAACCTTGAGCCAAGCTCACCTTTGATTTGAATGTGAACTTTGAGGAATTCATAGGACCTTAAAACAAAGAGTAAATATTGTTCAGATACATTACTTAAAATTTGTATTTAGACCTTTTAAAAAGTCAAATCATCTTAAAACAACAAACATCTTGTAGCCAACTTACTAAAAGTTTTGATTCATCCTTCTCAAATGAAACAGTGGGACTATTGGCCTGTAAATCATCAGCATATGGTCACTTGTTCTACGGGGCACCGTAAGAACGGTCAGTACCTCCCATGGTCAATGTTGGGGAGGTACCTCCATGAAAGAGCCCTCTGCTTCACCACTAATTTAATGACTCCATGCTTCAATCCAATCCTAATTACAAAAACAAAAACCACATCAACTTACATACTCCAGCATTTCATATTGCAATATCTGTCTTCCTTAGGTTGTAGCCAAGATGAAAACACTGGCCAAAATGATTTGAAAAATAAAACTTATTTTACCTTGTGACCAAAGAGTAAAGAATCAGGTACCTAGGAGGAATGTACTTCTGTTTGAAGGAATGCTTTTCAGGTGGTGTTTTACGTCTGAAATGCTTTTCTGATGTTATTTTACATTTATACCTTCTATTGGATGTTCAAACATATTACCTAGTTAATTAAATCTTTTCACAATTTTGTAACACCTGTTTTCAGAGTGACTCCAAACAGCAGTGACATATGAGGTTTAGTCATGACCAAATGGGTCACAGTATACACAGAAGTAAAATTTCTAATAACATCAAATGTCCTAAATCAAAGAATGTTTTCCAATTTTTTGGTGATCTCTAAGAATGGAAATATAAACAAAGATTAAATTTCATCCCAAAATTGGCAAATGAGTTATCCACACACATGAATAGTCTTTAAAATGGTCTTTTAAATTTTTTGTTTAACATTTATTTATTTTTGAAAGAGAGACAGAGCACAAGTGGGGGAGGAGCAGAGAGAGAGGGAGACACAGAAGTTGAAGCAGGCTCCAAGCTTTCAGCCCAGAGGCCAATGCAGGGCTTGAACTCACAAACCATGATATCATGACCTGAGCCAAAGTCAGATGCATAACCGACTGAGCCACCCAGGTGCCCCCAAAATGATCTTTTAAATCATCCCAGGAAACTCAAGCTTCCTGCTTGGTGTGTATGCTCAGAAGTCCTCCAAGAGAGTGAAAAAGTAGTAGAAAGAGGCCCTTCCTGAGGAGAAAGGCTACAGGAAGCAGAATGTGGAATAAATAGGAAGGCATATTGGTTTCCTGTGGTGAATTCCTTCCTGATTTTCACACCACAGTACAAACCTGAGCTCCTGCTCCATTTTAAATTACTTCAAGCAGCTTCTACCACATTGGAGTGGGACTGTAGGTTGACTATAAATTTTCTGTTTTCTATGAATCTACCCCTCTTTGTTTTCTGTTTGTACTTTGTTCCTCCTCCCTACCCACCTTAGTTCTTCGATTCCAGTTTTGTGAAATCCACTTTAGGAAAAGTGGAGTTTGAAAGTAAGGAAGGACAAAGAAGAAAGAAAAGAGAGATAGAAGAAAGGAAAAGAGATGGAAGGAAGAAAGGAAGGAAGGAAGGAAGGAAGGAGGGGAGGAAGGAAGGATAGAATTCGCTTACTCATCCTATATTGACAGGACTTTCTTTTCTTTTTTTGCCAGTTGTTTTCCTTGCTCCAAAGAACATGTCTTGCTTGTTACGGTAGTTAATATGTTTCATTCAATAGAACTTTTTTTATTTAGTTTCTGTGTATTCCAAAAGTTAAAGCCAGAATTTGAAAAGTATTTTGAAAGCAGGAAAAATCACCCCTTCTGGTGTAGTGCTATTGTTATTTTTAAAAATCTCATTAAAAATGAAATAAAAGGTCCTGAAACTGATATAACACTGTATGTTAACTATACTGGAAGTAAAATTAAAAACTTAATTTTAAAAAAATGAAATAAAAGATGTTAATCTTTGGACTAGTAACAATTAAAAAAAACCTTTTTTTTAACATCTATTTGTTTTTGAGAGACAGAGACAGCCAGAACATGAGCAGGGGAAGGGCTGAGAGAGAGGGAGACACAGAATCTGAAGCAGGCTCCAGGCTTGAGCTGTCAGCACAGAGCCTGATGCAGGGCTTGAACCCATGAACCACGAGATCATGACCTGAACCAAAGTCAGGTGCTTAACCAACTGAGCCACCCAGGCACTCCAGGACTGGTAACAATTCTTAAACTACTGTTGTTTCTATTTGAAACATTATAATTGTAGATAGATTTTAAATATTTAGATGCAACTCCAATGTTCTTTCCCTGAATTCACGATTGATAAACATTGGAGTAAATATTTGTTTCATGTTTAGTTTGTATTTGTTGAAAAAAAGTAAGAATGGTAGAAAAAAGAAACCAAACACCACCGTTGTGCCTCTATTTGCATTGCCAAGGATGCTGTGGGCTCTGACTTTTTCACCTGGTCCAGAGGGACCCAGATCCAATTTATCCCACCCACACCCTCATGAAAAATTCATGTCTGCCCAGGTTTTCCTCACACCCTGTCCTCACAGGAAAAGGCTGGTGGAGGCTGCTGGGTGGCCTTGATCACACACACAGACAAAGCCTGTGCTGGATCTCACCCATCAAGGGGCACTCGTGTCTTTTTCTCACATCCCTGCTTCCTAGTTCTGCTGTTTCTCCTTCTAAAAAAAACAGGACTTGAACACATTAAAAAAAAAAAAAGTTTTGGGTTGCATGGGTAGCTCAGTCTGTTAAGCATCAACTTCAGCTCGCTTCACGATCTCATGGTTTGTGAATTCAAGCCCCGCATCGGGCTCTGTGCTGACAACTCAGAGCCTGGAGCCTCCTTCAGATTCTGTGTCTCCCTCTCTCTCCGCCCCTCCCCCACTCAAGCTCTGTCTCTCTGTTTCTCTCTCTCTCTCCCTCTCTCTCTCTCTCTCTCTCTTTCTCTCTTGAAAAAACAAACATTAATTTTTTTAAATTTAAATAAAGTTTTAAGAAACTTAAACATGTAGAAATTTTACGCAGTTATAGAATTTATAGAGATTTCTCACTAAAATAGATTTGAGTCTCTCTTAATTTACCTTCAACTTAATATTTATCCAATTTTGTTTTGAAGCTGAGTCTTGAAAGCTAGAATGTTTTTGAAGAGAAATGCATCTCACCTAAACATTTCAAGACATATTGAGATTCTTGATGAAAGCCATAATAAGGAATATGAAATTTGTTACCTGAGGCTTGGCTGTTGAGCTGAATTTTGTGCTGGTATTTTTTTAAGTCATAGGTAAATGGTAAGTTTTCCATTGTTTTATTATCCTCTTTCCTGTAGTAGTGGGCATGCATGTGAAGTTTGTGTTTCTTAGAATGGCTGGTTAAAAAAAAAAGATTTCTAGATATAAATTAACTAAGTCAGTAACTGTTATAGACTATGTTTTATAGCACATAATACACCGTATCCTCTCTAATATGAGATGACTGTGTGACAAGGTCTATGTGAGGTGAGTGGAGATTTTATTTATGCATTTGGGAAGCAAACCTTCATGTACTATCTTGTCATTACTAATTGAAGTGCAATCTTGTCATATCTAACTTGTTAATAGCTTCATATGTTCATTCTGTTTCTCCTTATTCATACTGTTTATCTTTAAGACTGGTGTTCAAAACTAGAGAAGTCATGGGGTGTTTGTTTTGTTTTAGTGAACAATTCTGGATTTACTAAAAGAGGAAGTCTGAAAGTGCTGATTAAGCAGTTTGATATTATTATGTTTATAAGCCAGATTCTCAAAAATTTGCTGTGGATCTTTTTCCTGCAGAAAATTATGTAACCAAGTCACAAAGTTGTTGTTGTTGTTGTTGTTGTTGTGTGTGCACGTGCACGCACCTGGTAAGTCTACCACGTGGTAACTACTTCATTTGCCCAGACTAAGAATTTAAAATATATTTGAGTTCTAGAATTTATATTAAGCTTGTGGCAGAATAGAAAAAAACTGTTAGCCTGACTGATACTTTTGAAAAAAATTAAATTATAGAAAACTTTGGCTATAACTTGTGAGTAACCTAGAAATCGTTATCTATAAGTGGATAATAAACAGATGCATCAAAAAACAAATTAGTTCTTCCTCTGAGGTTTAGGTTTTCAGCTGGGGGTGATTTGCTTCCAGAGAACATTTGGAAATGTGTGGAGGAGGTTTTTGATTGTCATAATGACTGGGACAGCCCCAGGCATTTAGTGAGTACAAGGCCAGAGATGCCAAATAACCCTCAATGCATACAAGACATTCTGACTCAATGAAGAACTCTCACATCATAATGCCAACAGCACCCCTGATGATGTCCCTATTCTTAATAGGTCTGACACGTGGAAAATATTAGAAACTGGACTGGATAATCTTTTTCTTCTTCTTCTTTTTTCTTTTTTTCTTGCTTTTTTTTTTTTTTTTTTTTTTTTTTTTTTGTGCCAATATAGACTCAGGCCAATGAAATGGACTAAATAGTAAACAGAAATTTCTTTTTCCTAAAATTGTAGCTAACACCCACTGTAAGCAATTAGTAATTTAGATTCTCAATGTTTGTGCCAAGGGGTTTGATGGGTTTATGTAAGGTGGTAACATACTGGAAACAGTTTAAATCTTACTGTAGCAAAATAGTGCTAGTATCTCAGAAAACAAAAGATTTCTTGTAATTTCAAGTGCTCAAAATTGGGACAGCTGGAGGTTTAATAGCTTTGGACTTGAAAATAGGATTTAAAACTAAAGTTGAACCTGTTAACAGCCTAGACATCATTGTTTACACTGATGATGGAATAAACATAAGAAACTCTGGAAATCTATATAAATACCAAGGAACAGGATAAAATAAGCTATGTATTTAGTTCAGCCTTGGACAATTAAACCTTTTTATTCTTTGTTTTTTCCATCAAGAAGAGCTATGGTGGGATTCATATCTTTTTTTAAAATTTCATCAAATGTTTAACTTAATAATTTTTAAGTTGAGTAAGTTGATTTTTTCAAGTGCATTAGAGCAATATCCCTTAAAGGCAACACCAACTTATTACATTCTTTTTTTCAAGTTTTTAGGATGTAATTTCTCAGCTGTGATAATGACCCAGAGTCCAGTTCTTTATTACAGAACTAAAACCCATGAACATCTTGGTTAATCTCCTCGTATATGTGTAGATGTGGGTACTTTCATGCAACAAGTCTCTAGCTTTAAAACCTGTATAATATGAAAAGATCCCTTGTGAGCTTTCCAAAAATTTTTATAATCTTCTGTGATATGGTTGGGTTTTAGTTGTGTATTTCTCTGTTTTCAACTTTTTGAGTTATTGCTGGAAATCAAAGTAGATAGTAGTTTTTAAAAATTACAGTTTACCCTTGAACAACATGGAGTTAGATGCCAAACCCCCACACAGTCAAAAATCTGTATATAACTTTTGATTCCCCAAAAACTTAACGACTCGTGGCCTACTGTTGACCTTTGACCAGAAACCCTACTGATAACATCAATAGTCAATTAACATGTATGTTGCATGCTATATATATTATATGTTATATTCTTGCAACAAAGTAAACTAGAGAAAAGAAAATTATATTAAGAAAATTGTAAGAGAAAAATCTCCAAAAAACTTGACAATATATTTATTGAAAAAAATGTGTGTATAAGTGGCCCATGCAGTTCAAACCCATGTTGTTCAAGGTCAACTGCATTTGAGTTTTGACTAAGTTCAGGCTATTACATTACAGTTGGTCGAACTGCACTTTAGTTCTATTAGGAAACTCTTTGACATTATCTTAAATAATTTTCACAAAAACCATCTAGGCTCAGCGCTATTATTCCCAAACTACAGCAACAGGCATTTAAATAACTGGGTCCCAAGATCTAACGTTTGGAAAAGAGCCTTGTAGTCTGAAGCTCTTCCTGTGATAGTATATAATCTTGCTATTTTCATTTAAATGTGACTGCCTCACATTTTAGCTAATAAACACATTAAATAAAATCATGAAACTACTGGGGCACCTGGGTGGGTCAATTGATTGAGCATCCAGCTTGGGCTCAGGTCATGATCTTGAGTTTAAGCCCTGTGACAAGACTGTGCTGACAACTCGAAGCCTAGAGCCTGCTTCAGATTCTGTCTTCCCCTCTCTCTGCACCTCACCCTCTCTCACTCTCTCTCTCTCAAAAATAAATAAACATACAAAAAACCTAAAGACAAACAAACAAGAAATCATGAAAGTACTACAATGCCAAAATTTGAATCTAAAAAAAAAATTTGAATAAGGGTTAGAATCCTTTCTCATTCCATATAGAATAAATAAATTTATAAAATTTGACTTTCTGGTTCTCCTTTGGGTCCTGAGGCCCTGCAAGACAATGTAAAAATAATCGTTTTCAAATTTGTTTTCTTTCTTTTCATCCTTCTTTCATTTCCTTTCATAATACATTAATAAGAATTTAAATCAAGATTTGAATGATACTACAAATATGTTATAAAGTGATCAGGAGAATTAAAGTAATTTAATTTTTTGCTTGTGAGAATCATCCCTGGTGTTGTTCTTCACTTTTTAGAAGTCATATCAAGTTTTGTGATTTGGTAGAAACACAGTGATTTATAGAAAAATATGTTAACATCTATGGTAAAATATTTTCAGTTTTAAATCTGGTTAAAAAGTTTCTAGACTTTTTTTAAACACAGTTTTTGTGCTTGTTTATTTTTTTTTAAGTCATTGTATCTGTCAAAAAAGAGAAAAGATTAAATGATAAAAAAAAAAAGAAAAACTGGCATAAAAATAGGGGACTTTCAGTTTTGCTGAAAAAATAAGCAGAGTAATGCAGGGTAGTTGGAGGTTGAAATGAGGGTAATTGTTTTATTTTGGTTTGTTTTTGAAATTGGAGAAATGGGAGCATGGATATATGTCTATGGGAACCGTTAACAAAGAGAAGGGAGATCTGTCAGAGGAAAATTCCTGATTCAGTCAGGAGCAGACAGGATCTGGGACACTTAATTCCACTATAGAGTTCGAAGAGACAATATGGAACACATCTCAGACTTATTCCATCTGAGGAGAGAGAACGTGTGAAAGTGTGAGCATCTTTCTACCAGATCCCCAACTGTCCAAGGCTGAGGGCTACTCCAGCAGCATTAACTCCCTGGCATTTCTGGCTTGACTTTTGCATAGGCTGAAACTTCCCAGGGTCATTAACGAGCCTCAGGTAGGGAGTAGCAGAGATTTCATTAAGCAGGCTTCAGTGTGTAGGGGTGAGCTAAAGGGATATGGCAGGTCACCCATTGCTATTGCTACCCCCACACTCTAGACAGCAGACACACTAAAAACTAACAGTCATGTCTAGTTCAGTAACCAGTTGCATTGTTCCCAGAAGAGCTTTATAAATCAGGAACTTAAAATACATCAGCCAAATTCAAGACCTTCTATCTTAAAAGCCTAATGCGTTTTTATGAAGCCCTCTACAAGCTTACAAAGGCCAAGAACAAAAAATTTCTTTAACATAAGTGAATAGTTATTTGTAATATCTGTAATGTCACAAACTAAGAGAAAAACAAGGCACCCGTAAATCATAAGATGGGAGTGTCAACATGAAAATTATTCAATCCATTTATTTTTTCAAATGACACTAAGTTTGGTTGTTTGCCTGAAGACTGACCCATTTCCTGCTCCATTACTCTTTGATACATTATAGTCAAAGATCCATCCTTATGTTGGTGAAATACGTTGCACTTGAAACAAGCCCAGTTGTGGCCTTAACACTTTCTTTATCTGTTGTCCTTAATAAAACCAGGCTCTCTTTTAAACTTTCACCAGTGGTAGCTGCTGCTTACCAAGTGTACCAGAAGGTCAAGAAATAGAAGTTGGTGTTCTTTCCTGCACTCCCACCCCATCTCTTCTTCTAGACCATAAGTCTTGCCTTTCTTCTAAAATTCTATCTTCTTCTGTGGATTAGTTCAACCTCCAATCCCACCATGTAGTTTTTAGACCACTCTCTTTCTCACCTCCCAAGGGAAACCTTCCTGATTCCAGACTCTGCCCCTGCACTGCCAACCTGTATCTTGCCTTCATTACTGTTAATATTTGTGATTATAATAAAATTACAAATTTATCTATACATACTTGCTATTAGTACTTTAGATGGCCCTCTAAATTCTAGTAATTTACATTAAGTTTTTAAATTTGATTCTTGTGATGACTACATTTATTCCACGTTTACAAATGAAGACAGTGAGTCTTGGTAAGGTTAAGAAATTTGTCAATATCACACAGTTAGAAGGCTGTGAGCCCATCCATGGTCCACTCAAGCCGACCAACTTCAGAACTTGCTCTTCTACCCACACTGCTTCACTGCCTCCATAGTATTTTAACTTGTTTTTTCATTATTGTTTATTGTTTATCTTCTTAAAAGACTCTAAGCTTTTGAAAGAAGGGGTCATATGTACATTGCCACCTACCTAGGTCCTAGACTCATGCCTAACACAAAACAAGTGTCTGATTCACATTTGCCAAATAAATGAATAAATAAACCAGTTACTACCCAATCCTGCATTGCTAAATAACTAAAGGGATGGTTGATAGGTTGGTGATGGGTCAGTGGTTTTATTTTTCTATGATATAATCAAGTATATTGACTAAAACAGACTCGCAAAAAATAAACTACTTCATACTAATCCATAGCACATACATGTAGATTATGTTTAAAAATTGCCATAGGCAAGTAAACATCTCAGTTTAGATGGATTGGAAAAAGGCTAGTTTCAATTAATGAAGTATCCTTAAAGGAATGGAATTTTATTCCCCAAATGTATATTGCAATAAACCAAGGAAATAAGATTTGCTTAATGGATATAAATAAATAAATGGCTTTTCAAAAAAAAAATTTAAGTATCAACACACAAGCCCAATATTATGTTAAGTGTTATGAAGAATATACAAGGAGAAGATCTAAACTGTTCTTAAGTACTTTACAATCTGGTTTGATACATGAGACATAATGAGCAGACCAAGAAAATGTCTAATCAATGGCATTTTCTGTGACGCAGATAATAGCCTTATAGATACTCTAATCTGGAACTTGGCCTAGGGGCTGGAGAGGTGAGGAAAGTTTAGAGTACGAAATGGGATTTGGCTGAGAGCATATAGGTTTTTCATGAGTGGGTTGAAGAGATTTTAGGACAAGGGCAGGGGAGGATAGAGAAATGAGCAGACAAGTGGAAAGTTGACGAGTATAACAGAAAGGCAAGTTGCTTGCCGTGAGAACAGTTTGTGGTAGGAAAGAATTACAACACTCTGTTAAAAACCAGCTGGCTGATGGAAAAGGGCGATTATCAAGCTGAGCATTTAGACTCAACATAAGAGAGTTATTGTGGATTAAGAGCAAGAGTGTGGATATGATAAACAGAGGGTACTAGGAAACAACGCCAACATAACTTTTAGAAGGGGCTGAAAGTAGAGAGATCAGCTAGGAGACTATCATAGTTACTTAAACATGAGGTGGAAGGAGCCTGGATTCTAGATAAGACAGGAGGAATCAGAAGGAATAAAGAGATATAAGAAAGCCCATGAAGGCAGAGTTGAAAGGGCCTGTTGACTGGGCATATAGATCTGGGGAAAGGAAGAAATAAATGGTGACCTCAAGGCTGTAAATCAGGAGAACTGAAAGCTCAGATTTAGAAACACTGCTCTGGGAATGCCTGAAACCATAAACATGAGATTTCTGAAGGCTTTTGTAAACATGAGAAAGAAACTTAATGTAAAAACCTTAGCTAGAAATGTATTTGGGAGTGAAACACAATTTAGAAGTTATTTTAAGAAATAGATTATGGAAAGATTTTTAAGATTATAGAGAGGTTTTTGAAAATTTTCTTAAAATAAGAAACGGTCTCCTTACAAGGGTGTACTGACTATAGTGGAATTGGTATTTTTACCTGCTAGAACTCAGACGTACCTCAAAAATGTAACTTTGTTTTCTGTGAGTTCTTCTTGCCTTCCTGACCCTAACTCAATGACTGAAGAAAAATATTTTGAACTTTCAAATTAATATTCTTATTCAAGGTAAATATTCAGTCAGCTCAAAATTTAAATTCCTATCAGTTTTATCTTTTGGTCTGTCATAGGGTTTCTTTTCTACCTTCTCTGTTTTCAGATTCATCCAAACACTCATAGAGGTGGTGGGATGGGGCCTCGAATCCACAGACTGTCATTTCACACCACGTTGGCTGCCACGGTAATGGGCTTTGTCCTAATGACTTGCTCAGCATCTACAACTGGCATTCATTTTGAACGAGTCTTTCTATTTGGTCTTTAGAGGCTTTATGCTGACACCCACCATGAAACATGTGTTCCTTGCCATAGCATCTAATCAAGGCCTTTCCTGTTCTATCAGAGTTTTCTCAATAGGCACACAAGAGCTGAGGATATGACAAATAGGCTTCCCACAATTAGGAAAATTATCCCTGGTCCATTTACTTCCTGCAATATTCCTGCTTTCTTGTTGGCCTGCCATATTGTTTGTGACACCATTCTGAATTCAGGGCTTCTCTGAAAGCTTTATAATCGTTTCCATCTATGTCCAAGGTATCATAGTTCAAAGTCCAATATTTATTTGGACTCACAATTTGTTTGGATATATTTTGCTGCACCCTAGGTTTCAACTCTGCAAGACAGAGTGTGTTACCAAGATGTAATGGTATACTAGAGCCAACTTATATATACCAGCTCATGAAAGTTTAGGAATGCTGCCAGCTAGTTGTTAAAACCAGACTTTATTTTAAATTAAATTATATGAATTTAGGTTTAAATTAATTAAAAACAAAAGCAATAAATACTCCAAATCATCGCATCCTTATCATCTTAATACATTTTTACTAACTTTATCAGCATTTTAGTAGTAAAATAGACTTTAATAATACCTATGCCCTTGAGGTTATTTATGTATATTTTCTCTTTCTACCTCTGTACTCAATAATATCCGGTTGGTAGCTTGAAATTGTCCATAACGTGAGTATTTACACCACAGAAATTGGAAGATGCTACAATTATTAAACATTTACCAGCACACCACTCATGAGCAGAGCTCATGACTCATCTCTTGCCCATTATTTCCTTAAATTTTTCATCTCCTCTTCTTCTCTTCTTTTCAGTGGTCTACAGGCTTTATTACTATGGTTTCAATGTGTGACAAAACTTGCCTTTGCATCCTCCTCTTTTACTAGGTCAAAAAATGCAACAATGGCATTTATTATTTATTAATAAAGAAGGGCAGCAGAGAGCCTGGACTTTAAAAAATATATATTGTCCTTATTGCTTGACTACTAACTTGCTTTCCAAATGTCTTTCTAATAAATAAAAGGACAGATCTCAGCCAAGACTCCAAATCATCCCAAACTCTTAATTAATAGGGTTCCATTAGTGAGGATTTATTATAGCAACAAGTAGTAATAAATTGTCTGTCTTGAGTTCTGAATAATTCACAGTTGCAAATGTACTTCCATATTTTACTACCTTGACATTTCTCATAACTTTCTTAGTTTCTGATGGTAGTAAAGCTGCTTTAACTAGTAATTAATGAACAGGAGTAATTGTGTTCCCTTGGCATCTTTAACAAATGGAGTCACCTTAGCATGGCAGTGTAAAAGCAGAGGATTTTCTGTGCTTCTGTTCCCACAAATGGTACAGAGGAGGTAGAGGATTGCTTCATCAGTCACCAATAATCATTTATAAAATTGGAGAAACCACAGACTAATGAATGTTTCAGCTTCTTCTAGCTCCTACATTCAGCTAGAAGAAGGAGCTAGAAGAAGCTGAAACATTCATTAGTTGCTAGCCCAATTAAGCTATAGATTAAATCTCTATTTTTCTCACTCTGTTGATTAAATGGCCACTTTGCCAGATAGAATTTAAACGAACAAGCATTTGGGAAGTATATTTATTTCTAAATTCTCTGATGAAGTGATTCTAGTTCCCGAGTAATGCAACATTTTCCAAACAAAAGAAACTTAGAATAACAAAGTTTCACTTATTGGGAGAATGCTAGAATTTTCCCTGAACATTAAGGGAAAGTGGCATTTCTATTATTGAGACAAGGAATCTACGTACTCTGGGGGTGTTTCTATATTGATGCCTTGCAATTATATAGTGCTTTTTACTTTTATTCTTCAAAAGAAATAATGCACAGTTCATCTGGGAAGATCATTCTTGAGATAGAGCATTACGTAGGTAGTACTGTTCACCTCGTTTTGCAAACTCTGAGTTCTAAAACCTTCACTCAAATGGTTAGTAGGGTCTACCCATCCAGGTATCACATATAGCAATACTTGAAGGTGTTAATTTAATCTCAAGAATTTATCAAGAAAGCAAATATTTGTGGAAATGATTGAAGCGGTATTCAGTAGTGATAATGTTGCCATATGTATATTATACCAAAAAGAGAAAAACAAATAAATTTAATGAAAGAATTAACTAACCTGGAAAAACATACATTGATAAGATTCTCATAACGCCTGCTGATAACCCAGGATAGTTAGAATAAATGATCTCACGTCATCTGGGTTTGTCTCATGGTGATTTTCTTTCCAATCTTCTAAGATGGGAGAGATTGTTTTCTTCTCATCCCTTATTAATAACTGCAATTATTTCTTTTTGCTCATGCACTTACTTAGAAGCAACTGAGTGTTTATTACATTTCTGCAGATGTTTGCCACCCGCTAAAGTGCTCTACAAAAAGCTAATTGCCTACTTTTCTGTAATGGAAATAGCTGCATCTTGTTTTAGCTCTATGTTGTTTTCTTACCTAATTGCTCTATGATACTTATCCCTCTGCCATGATGTAAACATTCTATGTGTGAAGAGCTTCTCCATTTATGTGGTCAATAGAAAGTGTTACATTTTCCCTAGAGATATGAGGTAAACATGGCTCTTTCATATCACTTATGGTCCCAATGGTCTTTTTGTAGACAATCCATCAAGCAACAATGGTAGCAACAGTTTAATGCATCCTTGTTTAACTATTTCATGTTCTGTATCTTTTATGCCACAATTTCCTTGCATATCAGTGGGGCTCATTTACTTTTGACAATTCTCCAAATGAGTAGTTAAGGCGATTATCATTTCCTTATTTTACAGATGAGGAAACTGAGCCCTATAAATATTAACTGATATGTCCAAGGTCAAATAGTTGGTGACTGAGCTAGTATTAGAAGACAGTCTTCCTATGGAGAAATGTATATGATATGTCATCAAACGAATTTTTAAAATACAGAAAATGGGAAAATACACATAGAGATTACATGCAGAATAGAATATTAATTGAAAACATACACATATATGCACACAAAAAAGAAATACTGCTCAAAAAGCATATTTCATACATATCAAATAGTCCATAATAGATAATGTTTACAGAGAGAAGTAGACGTGGTCCTTGCGACACTAGAACTAATAATCTAGTGAAAGAGACAAGTGCCAATAAAATAAATACAGAAATAAATCTATAGTAACACATTGTGAAAAGTGTAAACAACAACAAAAAATACAAGGTGCTATGAATAGCAGCTAATTTAATATAAATGGGGGTTGATTAAACACTGAAAAAGTTAAATGAGGTAGAAAACAGAAAGATGACTACGGATTAGCCAGGTGAAGATGGTGGAAGATTTTTTAATTTCTTTTTTTACTTTTCTGACTTTCCAAATTTCTACAAAACAGAAGTGTTACTTTACCAATCAGAAACTATGCATATGTGAGTTTTGATTCTCTCTCTCTGGCAGAGTATTTCCTATCAAAACAAACCTCCTAGAAAAGCAACTCTAAATGTTGAAATTAAAAAGAGAATAGGGGCACCTGGGTGGCTCAGTCTGTCAAGCGTCAGACTCTTGACTTTGGCTCAGGTCAAGATCTCATGGTTCATGAGTTTGAGCCCCACATCAGGCTCTACGTTGGCAGAGGGAAGTCTGCTTGGGATTCTGTATCCCTCTCTCTCTGCCCCTCCCTCGATTGCTCTCTCTCTCTGTCAAGACTAAACAAAACTTAGTTTTAAAAGAAAAAAAAAGAGAATAATCAGGGCAAGAAATACTTTAGCAACAAAGAAACCTGAGAAAAGGAAAATCCACTGCAGTAAGAGAAATTCTCTACTTTTCCTTTTTTTAAAAAAAATTTTTTTAAACATTTATTTATTTTTGAAACAGAGACAGAGCATGAACAGGCGAGGGGCAGAGAGAGAGGGAGACACAGAATCTGAAGCAGGCTCCAGGCTCTGAGCCATCAGCCCAGAGCCTGATGCGGGGCTCGAACTTTCTGACTGCGAGATCATGACCTGAGCTGAAGTCGGACGCTTAACCGACTGAGCCACCCAGGCGCCCCTCTACTACTTTTCCTTTTAAGGAATTTTCTGATATATAAGTGCTGCAGGCCAGAATCCTAATGAAAAGCAGCAGATCAGAGCTTTTTCGTACTTCACAGTGCTCGGAAGACAAAAGTTAGTAGGATGTTGAAGAGAGCCAGAACTCAAGAGATGGGTAAAGCTGTTGGGAGGTTTTAAAGCACTTCTCAATAGTAACCGATAGAACAGGCAACTCAGTAAAGATATTGAAGATTTGAAGGTTGCTTTTAATAAATTTGATCTAATTAAAATAGATAAAAGATTATAAAACTTCTTTATACACACTTTTCAAGTACATGTGAAATATTTACCATATATTGGTAAATGATCATATGTTGAGTCATAATGCAAGTCTCAATGGTTTAGAGGGATGGAGATATATAAATATAATCCCAAACAGTAGTGGAATTTAGCTATGCTTATGTATTCTGAAATATTTGGAAGCAGTGTGCCTGGGTGGCTCAATTGGTTAGGTGAGTGACTCTTGATTTTGGCTGTGGTTGTGAACCCAGAGTCGTGGGATCAAGGTCTGCCTCTCTCTCCCACTCCCCCACCTTCTTTTTCTCTAAAATTAAAACATATATATGTTTTTTTTAAACAATATATATACATATATCACAGTTACATAGTTATATATAACTATACACACACAAACACACACACACACACACACACACACACATGTATCTCACAGTAAAATCTTGGATTGCAAGTAATTTGTTCTGCGAGTATTCCACAAGACAAGCGAACATCTCTAATAAATGTTAATAAACAAGGGATGTCTTGCAATACGAGTAGCATGTGATGCCAAATGTCACATGATCACAGCTGAGCCAATGGTTCTTCTCTCTCTCTCTCTCTCTCCCTGAGGGATTGTGGGTGACTGTCTCCTATGCTCAGATGCTGGGCCTCAGGCCGTGGTGTTTGACAGAAATCAGTGATATTTCAGAACATTGGAAGGTGCCCACAACTGGCATTAGTGTATTTTTTGTCACTTCAAAGCACCTATGAACAGTCCTTTGCTTTTCCATACAAGAGTAAGCTTAGGAATGCTTTGCTTCATTCTAGGTCAAGCTGCCTGCAGATATAGACCCTTTCCTCTGCTGCCTTATTGCCAGGTACATTAAATACAGTATATAGCAAGATCTTATTAATTCTGCACTGTAGTCAACGTGCTATGTGAGCATAGACAATAGCCCCCATGCAGGAAAATATTGAAAAAGAAAGGTGGTAAGAAGAAGGAGATGATTACTGTGGAAGCTAAGAAGGAAATCATCGAGAAGTACGAACAAGGTATGCGAGTGGCCAAAATTGCAAGATTTTATAAGAAGTCTATGTCTTCATCTCATCTGCAGAGGAGGAGGAGAAAAAGGCAGGGGAATACCTCACTTCAAATGAGATTAGGGAGATATGTAATATGGGAAACGGTGCAAAATGTTGTAGAAAAGCACCACCCAAATAAGGCTGTAACAATGCAAGCGATGAATCTGTTAAATAATAATGCAATGTCTCATTTCCATGAAATCCTCAAAAGGAGGCAAAAGCAAGTGTCATTGGATAGGTTTCTTGTGTAAAGTTGCACAAAAAGAAAAAGATTCTATTTAACCAATAGATAGCAGTGATTCCATTAGTGAAGTCGTCCTACAAAATGACCCTCCTCTCTCTTGTCTCCCCACACTGGTCGTGAAGGGTTTCAAATGTAAGTGCAGGTTAATTTGTTTATTTTTCTCTATATTTTGTATTTTTTTATGATTTTGTATTATATTACAGTATTGTAAATCATTTTTATATGAATATTTTTGGGTTGTGAAACGACTCATCTGAGTTTTCCATTATTTCTTATAGGGAAATTTACTTTGATATACAAGTGCTTTGGATTACAAGCATGTTTCTGGAACAAATTATGATGGCAAACCAAGGTTTTATTGTATATATATTTGGAAGTAGAGGGCATGCATGCATAGGCAATGGTTGGGGAGGAGCAAGAACTTGGCAGCAAGCTGGGAGACTAGGAGCCAGGGACCCAGGAACCCCTGGGGCACCTGATGTGAGCACCATGGGGAGAAACCTGGCACCAGGGTCTCCAAGAAGTTGAGCCCTAACTGCAAGCTCACCATGTACTTAGGCAAGTGGGACTTTGCAGACTACCCTGGACAAAGTGATGACGTGGTGCTTATGGACCCTGACTACTTGAAGGACCAAAAAATGTTTGTGACCCTCACCGATGCCTTCCACTATGACCGTGAGGACCTGAATATAATACCCCAGAATCTGCCCTGCTTTGTCACACTGTAGTCAGACCCAGAAGACACAAGGAAGGCTTGTGGGGAAGACTTTGAGATTCGAGCCTCTGTGCTAAGTCACTAGAAAAGGAAAAGCCACAGAAGGAACTTTTTGTGTCTGGTGATCCAAAAGGTGCAATTTCCACCAAAGAAACCAGGCACTCAGATTTCAGTAGAAACCACACTTCACTTTATGTCTGACTGCTCCCTGCACCTAAGGCTTCCCTGGACGAAGAGCTATACAACCAAGGGGAGCCCCTCAACACCAACGTCCCTGTCACCAATTCCACCAAGACCGTCAAGAAGACCAAAGTCTCTGTGAGACGTCACGCCAACATCTGCCTCTCAGCACTGCCCACTACAAGTGTCCTGTGGCTCACATTGAGCAAGATGACCAGGTGTCACCCGGTTCCACCTTCGGAAGGTGTATATCACACCACTGCTCAGCAACAACTGGAAGAAGCGCGGTCTTGGCCTGGATGGGAAGCACAAGCACAAGGACACCAAAATGGATTCCAGCACCATCGTGAAGGAGGGTGCCAAAGAGGAGGTGCTGGGAATCCTGGGGTTCTACAGGGTCAGGGTGAAGCTAGTGGTGTCTCGTGGTGGGGATGTCTCCATTGATGTGCCTTTTGTTCTTATGCACCCCAAGCCCCATGAGCACATCACCCTCCCTGGGCCCCAGACAGCCGCGCCTGAAGCTGATGCCCCTGTGGACCCCAACCTCATTGAATTTGAAACCAACTATGCCACAGATGATGACATCGTGTTTGAGGACATTGCCCAGCAGCCACGGAAGGGGATGAAAGACGAGGACCAGTTCTGCTAGAAGGGAGCTGCAAGGAGGGGGCGGCTGGTGCAGGGAGAAGGAGGGTCCCAGGCTCTCTGCCCTCCCTCCACTCAGCAGCTTCCTCAGCTATCCTTCTCCCCACCTCCCTCCCTTACCAGTTTCAGCCAGACACTCTCTGAACCCATTTTTTTGTTGGGAATGGGTATTACTTTTTTGACTCTGGCTATGTTTCCCCAACCCCACCATGGGTGGCAAGTCATGTTCAAATCTATATTTTTTGGAGGGGGGTGCTGAAAAGGGGAGTGACCGTAGGCAAAGTGGGGAGAAAGAATCTCACATTCAACACCCCCAACACCCCTGTCATCACTCTTCCTCCCTTTTCCTTCAACAGGAAAGGCTGAGGTGGGATGTGGGGGGAGAGGGTGAGGTCAGTTCTTTGTTTCTAAGCATAAAGAAGAAAATAAACCCTTTAATAGGGAAAAAAATTATAAAATATTTGGAACAAGTAATACACTTCTAGATTACCTATGGTTCAAAGACATAATATTAATGGAAGTTAGAAAAGGGGAGAATCCAAGATGGCGGAAGAGCATGGAAGCTTTTTGTGTGTCTCGTGTCCATGAAGTACAGCCAGACCAACACTAAACCATCCTACACACCTAGAAAACCGATTGGAAGATTAACACAACAATCTGCACAACCTGAACCACAGAATTCAGCAGGTACACAACACTAAGAGCTGAACTTGGGGAGCAAGAAGCCCTGAAAGGTAGGGAACTCCAATTGCGGGCAGAGAGAGGACGGAGACTGGGGAGGGGGGAGCATATGGGAAAAGCACCCCTCCCCGAAAGCAGCTGGAGAGAAAGTGGAAAATTCGAAACAGCTGCAGGGACTAAACTAAAAAGGGAAAAAGGAGAAAGGAGAGGGTTTAAATTCCATTAAGACTGTAAACAAGGGGAGCGCAAAGGCTGCAACTCTGCAGCTCCATACCTGGTGGTGCTCTGGTGGGAAAGGTGAATCCCCAGGAGCTGAGTGGGGTCCAGGAGGTTCTCAGGCCACATGGGGAAAAGCGGTTCCACTGCTGGAAGGACATTTGGTAGAGACTGTTGAAGCCACCTGGTCCCAGCAGACCCCAGAAGGCAGCCACATTCGCTGGTGCTGGGGCAAGGTTGTTGAGGGTGAAGCCTGGTGCCAGATGTGTGTTGCGATTTTCCATGGTCCCTGAAATGCTGAGGCTACACTGTCTCACGATTTTTTTGGGGGTGGGCTGGCATCTGGCCACAGTCTCGGGGCACTGGCAACAGCAGGGTCCAGCGGGCATCCTGGGTGCAGCCAACATTCGGCCACTGCTCATTTGGCCATTGTTCGGTGAGACCCTCCCACAGAGGGGCAGAGTGGGTGAAAGCCGCAGTCCTTCGGAAGGGGCCGGGAAACACAGCCGCATCTGAGACAAAACTTGGGAGAGAGGTACTGCCTGGGGCCTGGTCACGGAGAGTGGAAAAGCGGAGAGTGGAAGAGAGCTGAAGATGGAGGACCAGTGCGCAGCTGCTGATCTGGAAGAACAGACTGGGTGGCTGGGTGGCGCCATTTTTCACCACTACCACACATGCGCATGTGAACCGATGAGCACCGCAGCAATCCACCCCAGTAGGCTAGCAGCGCCATCTAGTGGAGAGTGGAGCTGTTACACCGAGCCCCGCCCAACTGGGCCAACTTCGCTCTTCAAGAACACAAACCTCACCGCCGGCTTACTGTATGGACTATAAAGAGCTACATGGACTGACCTCTAGGAGAAAACGAAACAATTTCAGTCCTACTTCAATCTGTTAGCAGGTTCATTATTCAATTTTCTCTCTCTCTCTCTTTATCCTTTTTCTCTTTTACAATTCTTTTCTTTTTCTTGAATACAGAAAGAAAAAACTCATTTTTATTTTCAATTTTTATTAAAAATATCTGTCTTTAATTTTTATTACTATATTTTTTACTTTGTGTAAATTTTTTCAAATTCTACTCTATTTGAAAAAAATACTTTATTTGATCTACTTCCATCATTTTATTTTAGTCTACTTCAGTGTACTCACTTTTTCAAATTTTTTTTTCTTTCTTTTTCTTTTTTCTCTTTTTCATTTCTTTTCTTTTTCTTGAATGCAGAAAGAGAAAAACTTCGTTTTTACCTTAATTTTCTTTTAAAAATTTTTTTTTAATTTTTATTACTATATTTTTTGCTTTTATGTAAATTTTTTCAAATTCTATGTTACTCCCATCATTTTATTTCAGTCTACTACAATGTATTCACTTTTTCAAATTTTCAAACGATTTCTTTTTTTGTCTTTTCTTTATTCTTGTTTTATCTTTTTTCTCTTTTTCATTTCTTTTCTTTTTTCTTAAATACAGAAAACAAAAAATTCATATTTCTTTCTAATTTTTATTAAAAATATTTTTCTATCATTTTTTCTACTATGTTCTCCACTTTTGTGTATTTTAGTCTACTTTAGTGTATTCATTTTTTCAAAATCTCAAATGATTTCCTTTTTGTTTTCTCTCCCCCCCCCTTTTTTTTTTGTTCATTTGTTTCTCTAATCTGTCAAACCACTTTCTACACCCAGAGCAAAACACACCTAGGATCTAGCATCATCTATTCGATTTTTCTGTGTGTGTTTTTAATTCTTAATTTTGATATTTTTTAATTTTAATTTTTTTAATTTCAATTTTTCTACCTCATTACTTTTCTCCCTTCAAAATGACAGAACAAAGGTATTCACACCAAAAGAAAGAGGATGAAGAAATGACAGCCAGGGATTTAACCAACACACAGACACAAGCAAGATGTCTGAACCAGAATTTAGAATCATGATAATAAGAATACTAGCTGGAGTTGAAAATAGATTAGAATCCCTTTCTGCAGAGATGAAAGAAGTAAAAAATAGCCAGAATGAAATTAAAAATGCCACAACTGAGCTGCAATCACGGATGGATGCAGTGGTGGCAAGGATGGACAAGGCAGAACAGAGAATCAGCGATATAGAGGACAAACTTATAGAGAATAATGAAGCAGAAAAAAAGAGGGAGATTAAGGCAAAAGAGCACGATTTAAGAATTAGAGAAATCAGTGACTCATTAAAAAGGAACATCAGAATCATAGGGGTCCCAGAGGAGGAAGAGAGAAATAGGGGTAGAAGGCTTATGTGAGCAAATCATAGGGGAAAACTTTCCTAACCTGGGGAAAAAGACAGACATCAAAATCCAGAAAGCACAGAGGACCCCCATTAGATTCAACAAAAACCGACCATCAAGAAGGCATATCATAGTCAAATTCACAAATACTCAAGCAAGGAGAAAATGAGGAAAGCAGCAAGGGAAAAAAAGTCCCTAACCTACAAGGGAAGACAGATCAGGTTTGCAGCAGACCTAGCCACAGAAACTTGGCAGGCCAGAAAGGAGTGGCAAGATATATTCAGTGTGCTGAATCAGAAAAATATTCAGCCAAGAATTCTTTATCCAGCAAGGCTGCCATTCAAAATAGAAGGAGAGATAAAAAGTTTCCCAGACAAACAAAAATTAAAGGAGTTTGTGACCACTAAAGAAATTTTAAGGGGGACTCTCTGAGGGGAGAAAAGAGGAAAATATATATACATATATGTATATATATGTATATATTTGTATATGTATGTATATATGTGTATATATATGTACATATATGTATCAAAAGCAACAAAATATTAGAAAGGACCTGAGATCACCACCAGAAACTCCACCTCTACAAGCATCATAATGGCAATAGATTCATATCTTTCAGTACTCACTCTAAACATCAATGGACTCAATGCTCCAATCAAAAGACATAGGGTAACAGAATGGATAAGAAAACAAGACCCATCTATATGCTGTTTACAAGAGGTGCACTTTAGACCTAAAGACACCTACAGATTGAAAATAAGGGGATTGAGAAACAGCTATCATGCTAATGGTCAACAAAAGAAAGCCAGAGTAGCCATACTTATATCAGACAATCCAGACTTTAAAATAAAGACTGTATCAAGAGATGCAGAAGGGCATTATATGATAATCAAGGGGTCTATAGACCAAGAAGACCTAACAATTGTAAACATTTATGCGCCAAATGTGGCGGCACCCAAATATATAAATCAATTAATCACAAACATAAAGAAACTCATCGATAGTAATACCATAATAGTCGGAGACTTCAACACCCCACTTAGAGCAATGGACAGATCATCTAATCAAAAAATCAATAAGGAAAAAATGGCTTTGAATGACACACTGGACTAGATGGACTTAACAAATACATTCAGAACATTTCATCCTAAAGCAGCAGAATATACATTCTTCTCCAGTGCACATGGAACCTTCTCCAGAATAGACCATATACTGGGACACAAATCAGCCCTAAGTAAATACATCATACTGTGCATATTTTCAGACCACAACGCTATGAAACTCGAAATCAACCACAAGAAAAAATTTGGAAAGATAACAAATACTTGGAGACTGAAGAACATCCGACTAAAGAATGAATGGGCTAACCAAGCAGTTAAAGAGTAAATTAAAAAGTATATGGAAGTCAATGAAAATGATAACACCACAACCCAAAACCTCTGGGATGCAGCAAAGCTGGTCATAAGAGGAAAGTATATAGAAATCCAGGCCTTCCTAAAGAGGGAAGAAAGATCCCAGATACACAACCTAACCTTACACCTTAAGGAGCTGGAAAAAGAACAGCAAATAAAACCCAAAACCAGCAGAAGACAGGAAATAATAAAGATTAGAGCAGAAATTAATGCTATAAAAACCAAAAACAAAACAAAACAAAACAAAACAAAACAAAAACAGTGGAACAGATCAATGAAACCAGAAGCTGGTTATTTGAAAGAATTAACAAAATTGATAAACCACTAACCAGTTTGATCAAAAAGAAAAAGGAAAGGACCCAAATAAGTAAAATCAAGAATGAAAGAGGAGAAATCACAACTAACACAACAGAAATAAAAACAATAATAAGAGAATATTATGAGCAATTATATGCCAATAAAATGGGCAATCTGGAAGAAATGGACAAATCCCTAGAAACACATACACTACCAAAACTGAAACAGGAAGAAATAGAAAATTTGAACAGACCCAGAACCAGTAAGGATATCGAATTAGTAATAAAAAATTTGCCAAAAAAACAAAAAGCCAGGGCTAGATGGCTTTCCAGGGGAATTCTACCAAACATTTAAGGAGGAGTTAACACCTATTCTCTTGAAGCTGTTCCAAAAAATATAAATGGAAGGAAAACTTCCAAACTCTTTCTATGAAGCCAGCATTACCCTGATTCCAAAACCAGAGACCCCACTAAAAAGGAGAACTATAAACCAATTTCCCTAATGAATATGAATGCAAAAATCCTCAACAAGATATTAGCCAACTAGATCCAACAATACATTAAAAAAATTATTCACCACGACCAAGTGGGATTTATACCTGGGATGCAGGGCTGGTTCAATATAGAATAACAATTAACATGATTCATCATATCAATAAAAGAAAGGACAAGAACCATGCAATCCTCTCAATAGATGCAGAGAAAGCATTTGACAAAATACAGCATCTTTTCTTGATAAAAACCCTCAAGAAAGTAGGGATAGAAGGATCATACCTCAAGATGATAAAAGCCATATATGAGTGACCCAACGCTAATATCATCCTCAATGGGGAAAAACTGAGAGCTTTCCCCCTAAGGTCAGGAACAAGACAGGGATGTCCACTCTTGCCACTGTTATTTAACTTAGTATTGGAAGTCTTAGCCTCTGCAATCAGACAACACAAAGAAATAAAAGGCAACCGAATCGGCCAGGAGGAGGTCAAACTTTCACTCTTCGCCGATGATATGATACTCTATATGGAAAACCCAAAAGATTGCACCAAAAAACTGCTAGAATTGATCCATGAATTCAGCAAAGTTGCAGGATATAAAATCAATGCACAGAAATCGGTTGCATTCCTATACACCAACAATGAAGCGACAGAAAGAGAAATCAAGGAATCAATCCCATTTACAGTTGCACAAAAAACCATAAAATACCTAGGAATAAATCTAACCAAAGAGGTGAAAAATCTATGCACTGAAAACTATAGAAAGCTTATGAAAGAAATGGAAAAAACACAAAGAAATGGAAAAAGAATCCATGCTCCTGGATAGGAAGAATAAATATTGTTAAAATGTTGATACTACCCAAAGCAAACTACATATTCAATGCAATCCCTATCAAAGTAACACCAGCATTCTTCACAGAGCTAGAACAAATAAACTAAAATTTGTATGGAACCAGATAAGACCCCGAATAGTCAAAGCAATCTTGAAAAAGAAAACCAAAGTAGGAGGCATCACAACCCCACACTTCAAGCTATACTACAAAGCTGTAATCATCAAGACAGTATGGTACTGACACAAGAACAGACACTCAGATCAATGGAACAGAATAGAGAACCCAGAAATGGACCCACAAACGTATGGCCAACTCATCTTTGACAAAGCAGGAACGAATATCCAATGGAATAAAGACAGTCTCTTCAGCAAGTGGTGCTGGGAAAACTGGACAGAAACATGCAGAAGAATGAACCTGGACCACTTTCTTACACCATACATAAAAATAAACTCAAAACGGATGAAAGACCTCAGTGTAAGACAGGAAGCCATCAAAATCCTCGAGGCAAAAGTAGCCTAAAACCTCTTTGCCACAGCAACTTCTTACTTTGATCTTGGCCACAGCAACTTCTTACTTAACACATCTCTGGAGGCAAGGGAAACAAAAGCAAAAATGAACTGCTGGGAACTCATCAAAATAAAAAGCTTCTGATAGCGAAGGAAACAGTTAGCAAAACTAAAAGGCAACTGACAGAATGGGAGAAGATATTTACAAATGACGTGTCAGCTAAAGGGTTAGTATCCAAAATCTATAAAGAAATTATCAAACTCAACACCCAAAAACCAAATAATCCGGTGAAGAAACAGGCAAAAGACATGAATAGACACTTCTCCAAGGAAGATATCCAGATTGGCCAACTGACACATGAAAAATGCTCAACATCACTCATGATCAGGGAAATACAAATGAAAACCACAATGAGATACCGCCTTACACCTGTCAGAATGGCTAACATTAACAACTCAGGCAACAACAGATGTTGGCGAGGATGTGGAGAAAGAGGATCTCTTTTGCATTGTTGGTGGAAATGCAAGCTGGTGCAGCCACTCTGGAAAACAGTATGGAGGTTTCTCAAAAAACTAAAAATAGAACTATCCTACAGACCCAGCAATTGCACTATTAGGCATTTATCCAAAGGATACAGGTGTGCTGTTTTGAAGGGACACATGCACCCCCATGTTTATAGCAGCACTATCAACAATAGCCAAACTATGGAAAGAGCCCAAATGTCCATCAATGGATCAATGAATAAAGAAAATGTGGTATATGTATACAATGGAGTATTACTTGGCAATCAAAAAGAATGAAATCTTGCCATTTGCAACTGCGTGGATGGAACTGGAGGGTATGATGCTAAGTGAAATTAGTCAGAGAAAGACAAAAATCATATGATTTCATTCATATGAGGACTTTAAGCGACAAAACAGATGAACATAAGGGAAGGGAAACAAAAATAATGTAAAAACAGGGAGGGGGACAAAACACAAGAGACTCATAAATATGGAGAACAAACTTACAGTTGCTGGAGGGGTTGTGGGAGGGGGCATGGGCTAAATGGGTAAGGGGCATTAAGGAATCTACTGAAATTATTGCTTCACTATATAGTAACCAATTTGGATGTAAATTTTGAAAAATAAAAAATAAAGTTAAAAAAAGAAATTAGAAAATATTTAATTTGAAAATGAAATGCAACACACAAATCTTATAAAGTGAAATCAGTTTTCAAAGGGAAATTTAAAAACCTTAAAATGTGTGTTAAGAGGGAAAAGGCTGAAGACAAATGATATGTTTACTAAATATTTAAAAAACTAAACCTACATGAAAAGAAAGTGATAAAGTTAGGAGTAGAAATTAATAAAACAGAAAACAAACATGACTAAAGAGAAAATCAATAGACCAAAAATTAGATCTTTGAAAAGACTAATAAAATTGAGAAACCTTAAGACACAGAGAGAATAATTATTAGTAATAACAATTTTAATATGAAGAATAATAAAAAAGACATCACTAAAGAGGCTACAGAATCTAAAAATACCTTAGAAGCATACTGTGAGAAACTTTATGCCCAAAAAAAAGAAGAAAAAAAAGAAATGGACAAATTCCTAGAGAAAGAAGCTTAGCAAAAATGACATAATTAAAGAAATAGATAACCTGTAAGTCTTATTTCTGTTAGATTCATTGTACATGTTATTAAATCCTTTACTCCACGGGGCGCCTGGGTGGCGCAGCCGGTTAAGCGTCCGACTTCAGCCAGGTCACGATCTCGCGGTCCGTGAGTTCGAGCCCCGCGTCGGGCTCTGGGCCGATGGCTCAGAGCCTGGAGCCTGTTTCCGATTCTGTGTCTCCCTCTCTCTCTGCCCCTCCCCCGTTCATGCTCTGTCTCTCTCAGTCCCAAAAAATAAATAAACGTTGAAAAAATAAATAAATAAATCCTTTACTCCTCAAACACTCAGATCCATATTGGACTTACTGGTAAATATTTTAAAATCACATCAATCTTAAACAAACTCTTCCACAATGTAGGGAAAGAGCTAACAACTTGTTTAATCTGGCCAATCCAATCTTAACACTAAACTTTGACAAATGTTTCAAGAATATTAGTACAGGCTAATATTTCTCATGAAAATAGAGACAAAAACCCTAAATATATACTAGCCAATCAAATCCAGGTATTCCCCCCCAAATGCACTTATTCTCAAAATGCAATGGTGACTTGAGATTCAAAAATCAATTGATGTTATCTCCAGATGTGATCCTGTCAGACAAACCCCAAATGATGAATATTCTAAAAGTAGGTGGTCTTTATTCTTCAAAATTGTCAATGCCACTAATGACAACGAAAATTTAGGAATCTGTTCTTGTATTAAGAGAGACACTTGAGGGTGCCTGGTTGGCTCAGTTGGCTAAGCATCTGACTCTTGGTTTCAGCTCAGATCATGATCTCTCAGTTTGTGGGATCAAGCCCTGTGTCTGGCTCCATGCTGACAGTGTGGAGCCTTCCCAGGATTCTCTGTCGCTCCCTCTTTCTCTGTCCCTCCCTCACTCGCTCTCTCTCTCAAAATAAGCTTAAAAAAAAAAAAGAGAGAGAAACAATGATGGCTAAATGAAACATGTGATCCTGGGCTGGACTCTGTAATAGAGAGGAAAATAAAAAAATCATGCTTCAAAACTTGGTTTAAAGAAAGAGCAGATTGGATAAACTGTGAAATTCTTCTACTGGGATTTATCTTTGTTTTCTTTCATATATCTAAGCCTGAAACAACACTGTTTTTATTCAAATAGACTGCTTTACACTCTCCTATTAGAAACGATAGGGTCAATACAATTACTCAGGAAGTCAATTAGGCATATTCCATGGTGTCAGTAAAAGGTATTTTGAGATCCCTTTTCCTATGATACCTATCATTTTCCTATGATACCTATAAAGGTATCATGTCCACAGCATTTTGAGGGTCTTGCTTAGTGATCTAGCCCTGGGATTGCTCACCCCCCAGCCTATTTTGTAATTGTTGCCCCCCACTGATTTCCTCTATTATTGCTGGAAAGCAGAGCAGAAACAGTACTTTTATTCAAGCACAGTTTCATTCAACCATCTAGCCCTTGTAGAATAATGAAATCATCACAGTTTTGTAACTAATTCTCTGCTCCTCTCTTTGTTTTCCTGCCTCCTCTGACATATATCTCCCCAGTGCCCAGTTGGGTAACAACACCTATTCATCCCTAAATGTCAGCTATAGGAGAAACCATAACACCAAAGCATTTGTGTATTATAATAGTACCCGAGGTAATTTCAGCTTCAGGCTGAATACAAATCTTTTCCTCACATCCTCTTGAATTGTATTCCTTATATCTGTGATCAAAACAGATTGGGAAGCTTAACTGACAGTAGAAATTCAAATGGATTGATGGATGTTAAAACATTTTACAATGGGGGAGGAGGATAGGGAAAGTGTTTGGTTAAATGAATATGGCTAAAAGATTATATTTATTCCCATCTAGGAAGCTCCAGGAATTTCTATTGAACATAGCAATTGGCCATATAAACTTATTTCATCAATCTCCTGTTATGACAGGAAAGAAATAAAATGTTGTAAATCCAAAAGGACAAGAAGAACAGAGGAGATGTCAGTAGATGTAATTTTTCAATAATTTTTGGAAACAAAGCAAATGGAAGAATGGTAGCTGACTTAGAATGGAGCAGGCTTACGTGCTAAAAGGCACACAGAGTGAGTACCAAAGAGGAGTCCCTTTTTAACCTGCAGAACCCTGTGGAGGCAAAGGACTTGGAGGCATCAGGTTACCTCACTCAAGACAAGCAAGTACCTCCCCATCTTCTTCCAGCAGAAGACACTAGGCTTGGAAAATCAAACCTTACACAAAGATCAAGGATAAGAAGTGATAAAATTGTCGATATACATAAACAAGCAATTATTTTCCTTTTAATTTATTTACAATACATGTTGGTTTAAATCAGTTTCACCACTTTTTTTTTCATTATCATTCCCTAAGAAACTTTTTCCACTTCTTTTTCCCTAATTGCTCATCCCCCAATGAGATTTTGACACCCATGATATATTGTATACCTGCTTATATATTGTATGCATATATGTACTTTAAACATAAAAACAAAAAATACAAAGTTTACTTTTTGCTCAATGCAGATTTTAGAATGACTACACTTTTAAAAGTTAAAAGTTGAAATATTAAAAAGCTATTGTCATGTAACAGCTTCATGATTATTGCTCAGTAAATTTTAATGTAACTTATTTAGTTCTATAAATTGTAATCTATAAAATGAATATGCAAATTGGCAACATAATACACAGTTATAAGAGATTTTTAAACTATTCTTGTTTTTTTTTTTAGGTAATTTACAGTTGACCCTTGAACAATGCAAGGGTTAAGAGTGTCGATTCCCTGCACTGTAAAAAATCGACATGTAACTTTTGATTCCCTTAAAATTAACTAATAGCCTACCATTGACCAGAAATTCTACCAACAACATAAACACTTGATTAACAGATATTTTGTGTATGTATCATATGCTATATTCTTACAATAAAGTAAGCTAGAGAAAGGAAAATGTTATTAAGATCATAAGGAAGAGAAAATACATGTATAGTATTGTACTATACTTGTCAAAAGAAAATTTGCATGTAAGTGGACTCATGTAGTTCAAACCTATGTTGTTCAAGAGTTAGCTGTAATTTAAAAATTAAATTGCTTAAGGGGCGCTTGGGTAGCTCAGTTGGTTGAGTGTCTGACTTCGGTTCAGGTCATGATCTTACAGTTTGTGAGCTCGAGCCCCACATCAAGCTCACTGCTGTCAACGCAGAGCCCGCTTTGAATCCTCTGCCGCCCCTCCCATCTTGTGCTCTCTCAAAAATAAACATTTTTTAAATTAAATTACTTAAAAATTATATTAGTGGACTAAACTCTTAATTTTGGCTTGATATGAGTAAATAACTTTTAAATAGCTGCCAGATATTCATTTGGATATTGTCAACATTTTCTTTCTTTTCATCACTTGATGTGACATTGAATAACTTGTAGAATTCAATAATAAAATATAAATTATTTTTATTTCAGTCTCAAAGCCTAATTCACACATAAAAACGCTGAGGTCAAACATAAATAACATCTAACGAATATGCCTCCTCTTGCAATATGCATCAAGACAGAGGAAGCAATCGAAGAAAAGAAGTCATCTGCTCATCATGCATTTAGCACTAATCTTGTAAATATTCTGTGTATCTTCCATAAACTTAATGTCAGTGGTGCTTGCAAGATACCCAAGAAACCCAATAAAAGAAGTTAAATCCTAAGGAATAATGTTCTATTGGTAAGGCTAACCTTTACCAGGCCACAGACAATTGTAATATCTAAGAATTTTTCACCACCCCCCAACAATCAATTTTCATCCTCTTGAGGGCAATGTTACCCCTCTTGTGAATGCATAGTTTACAGCACAAACTATAACAGCAGTGTATTATGGAATTTACATGAAAGCCATAGCAAAGAGATCTGGAAGGGGGATAAATGGAGTTATACGGGTACCAGTAGTGAGAAATACAAAGATAAAAAAACAAAGCACACAAAACAAAAAAGAGAAGAAAGAAAAGAAAAACAATCCAGCTCTAATTTGAAAGTGACTGGTCCTGGAGAGAAGATGAGAAAGTAGGAAAGGGTAAAGTAGTGATGATGTTTTGTTGCCTTAAAACTTTGAGTTCTGTTTTTTTAAACAATATAAATAGATGTCCTTAATAAAATAAAGGAAATGCTTTAATTAAATGTTAAATTAAACTGCCAAGATTATTTATTAGATCCTTGCTCTTGCTTTTAGATCTAGTTTATAAAAAGGTTTTTCTGATTACATTCAAAATATTGCAAGTCTATTAAAGGAAAATAAGCATAACAGAATGGTTTGGGGGTGGATATGGGAATGCTAATAGCTAATTGCTAATGTACTCAGAGACTGAGATTCTTCTTATTAATAATAGTCTGCCTGCATTAAAAATGAGGGCTGTACAGATCAGACACATGAAAATGTGCTCAGCATCACCCATCATCAGGGAAATGCAAATCAAAACCACAATGAGATATCAACTCACACCTGTCAGAATGGCTAAAATCAACAACACAAGAAACAAAGGTGCTGGTGAGGAGGTGGAGAAAGGGGAACACTCTTGCACTGTCAGTGGGAATGCAAACTGGTGCAGCCGCTCTGGAAAACAGTATGGGGGCTCTTCAAAAAATTGAAAAGGTAACTACCCTATGATCCAGCAATTCCACTACTGGTTATAAATCTAAAGGAAGCAAAAACAGAATCTTGAAGAGACATTTCCCCCACGTTCTTTGCAGCATCATTCACAATAACCAACCTATGGAAACAACCGGTGTCCATCAACAGATAAGTGGATAAAGAAGTGGGGTGTGTGTGTGTGTGTGTGTGTGTGTAATGAAATATTAGCCACTAGAGAAAAGGAAATCCTGTCATTTGTGATAATGTGGATGAGACTTGCTGGCATTACGCTAAATGAAATAAGCCAGATAAAGACAAATATGGCATAATATCACTTATATGTGGAGTAGGAAAAAAAAATCAACCCCTTAGAGAGTAGAAAAATGCTTGCCAGGTGCTATTAAAAGGGAACAGGGGTACCTTATGGAATGCAAAGGCAGAAAGTATAGCTGAGCCTCATGACGGACAACATTTATACTCTGTAGGCATATTTCTTCAACTCCCCACTTCATTCTTCTTTGTCTCTGCAGAGAGGTATTTTCTGCCTCTCTTTGCATATGGCTTAAATAAGGTTCACATTATGTCTAACTGCAGTTCCAATTCCTAACCTTGACACATAAAATCCATTGACTCATGCCTCATGCTGGCCCATCAACCCTGCCCAAGAGGCAGACTCATGAGACCTACAGCAGGATTAGATTTTCCTGCTGACAAGGAAAATATTTCCTGAGACAAGGCTGGACAGATTTTCTCTAATAAAGCATAGGGACAAGAGAAAATAGAGGCAGAGAGAATGACCCACAATTTTTTTAGAAGAAATGGTATTTTACAAATATTAAAGAAATGCTGCTAAAAACCTATATAATTTGCTCATTTGGTTTGTTTTCTCTCTCTTCTGCCCAATAGATGATAAGCACCATGAAAGCAGGATTTTTTTTTCCTTGTCTTAGTCACTGTCCAATGCCTAGAACAGTGCCTTACAGTAAATTTTTGGTGAATGAGTGAACAGAAGGCTTTAAATAATGATAACAGTGATGATTATAATAAATGTGAACTGAAGAAAAGAGTGCATGCACAAGAGAGGCTATAATTTCTGAGATAAATTTCTTATAATTTTCAGTATTTTTCAGAATTCATTTTTTCCAGCCAACTATTTGTATCTTTTAACTAAAGTTCTTGAAATTAACAAACTTATTCATTTTTTGCTCTTTAAGTCTCAACATAATGTCTGGTGTGTAACAGGTGCTCAGTGAATATGTATTGATCAGAATGGGTGAGTAGATACTGTTGCTCTTATGGCACTAAGAAAAGTGCTTTGCAAGCCATGAGATGCCACCCAAATATCAAATTGTTATTGTCAGCATAGTGGACCTTTAGATTGAATGTTTACATGACCCTGAATTCATATTTGAAACCTAATCCCCAATGTGATGCTATTTGGAGGTGGGGATTTGGGTGGTGATGAGGTTGTAAGAGTGGAGTCCAATGAATGGGATGAGTGCCTTAAAAAGATAAAAAAGATTTTAGACAGTTCTTTTGCACCTTCTACCATATGAAACTGTAACATGAAACAGCCAGGAAGTGGGTCCTCACCAGATACCGAATCTGCCGGCACCTTGACCTTGGACTTCCAAGCCTCCAGAATTGTGAGGAATAAATCTCTGTTGTTGATAAGCCACTCAGTCCATGGCATTTTGTTTCAGCAGCCAGAACGGATTAAGACAAGAAAACTTGGTAATAGTGTTCAAGATGCATGGGATAGCTGTATGTCATGGAACCAACTAGGAAACTGACTCAAGAGTTTGGACAAGACTTATTTGACCTCAGTCAAATCTTGAGAAAAATATGTAAATATCTATCGTAAGATGTCCCAGAAGCCAACAGTAAATTGAAAGACGGTCATTCAGTTTGACAATAGTTCTTGTAGGCCCATTGTATTTGTAACTCATGTTGCAAAGAGTGACATTAATGAAGAATAGCACTTAAGTAATTAAATATAGTCCTTTTAGACTACCCCGGAAATAATTTTAGTAGGAAAGGAGAAGAAAAGAGCATGGTAGCCTGAGGTCCAAAGCACACTTCTACTTCCTCCACTTGAGAGTTTTGATCTTTGATTCTCCGGGTGAAATGATTCAATTTGTAATTTTACTTTACTCACACACTGACTGACAAAGTACACTCTGAAGGGCCTGTGAAATAGATGGGGTCATTAGCCTTAACTCTAATAAGAAATTATAGTATTTTTCCTGTAATGATAAGTTGGCATGTGAATGCTTAGCGTATGAAAAAGCCTTCAGATAGTCAGCAGCCTCCACTGTTCATTATCTTATGTTTGGGGTTATTTTCTTGGCAGAAAACACCATTTGGCTGTGAATCCGTCATCATTAAGAGAGGAATAAAGATTTTTAAAAGAATACATATTCTCCTTCTGGAAAAATTATAATTGCTCCATTTTAGCATTCCACGTCCTGGCTCTAATTTCCTTCAACACCCTTCTGTTCCTTTACAAGTAAAGGCTTTCTCTCCTGGTCAGTCTACACATTTAAGCTCACCAGCAACTTTCTGCATCATACAGATACAGAGCATTTTATTGAAAAATGTATTCCATGTCACCAGCCAACACTTTAGAAGGCCTGCAGTTGCTGAAACAGTTCGGCTGGCGGATTTCACAGCATGCTTTGTTTCTCAGCAGCATGTGTCCAGATACTGTTTAGAGAGCACTCGTATTCGTGCCAGAGGCGTACCTGAGCGTAATTGCACACATTCAATTCCTAGCTCTGGAACAATCACCTGTTCGTCTTACATAGAAGACTATTTCTACTTTCTACTTCTCAAAGCCAACTGGACACTGTGGTTCGATTGATCAGACCAGAAATCTCTCCCTCTGGGTTTCAGGGTTCAGAACACTTTTTCTGTAAAGGGGCAGACTCATTTCTCTGCCCTTCTCGTAGCCCATATTACTTAACAACCCTACTTTGGCTCGTCCTTTTGGCTTCTGACTTTCTAGGTTATGACTGCTAGCATTTGCCCTTTGCTCCAAATACCATGACCATGGGAAAAACATATTTCATTTTAGGGCCTCATAGAACCAACTAGAGAAAGAAGTGTACATAAATGGTGTATTATTACCATATATTTTTTTCTCCTATTTATCTTATCAGATACTCAAGGGTGAAACTCCTACCACCCCCAAAGTGCCTTCAATGCTGGTCTATTGTTTTCCTTCTTAGCCTGAAATTTCAATCTTTAAAGTCTCAAAATGGTACAGGAGAAAGACAACAGACTGTGAATCTGAGACCTGTACTCTGGTTCTGACTTACTCTGGTCTTGGGTAAGTTACTACCATGCATGTTAAAACATGTTACTTTGGAGCAGTCGTCTCCTGCTTTACTTCAAAGAGTCTTTAGACCTGCTCAGATAATCATTTCCCACTACATGGTGAAAATATAAGTTGTTTGAGGAGTATTTGTTTTAGCTGTTTTCCATATTTGGGATATAATTAATATTTTTTAAAGTTTTCCACTGTTTTGAAAAAGGTTGAAAAATACTTAGTTTCAAAAGAAGAAACAATTTCAATGAAGTCATGTGATTTGCTAAAGATCACATAGTTGTTGCAGAATCAAGAGCGAAACATAAGTCTCCACATTCCCAATCCCCACAGTTTTCTTTTTCCATTGCACTACTTTGTTGTGCTTCACCTTAGCATAATGTCCCTATTAGCCAATCTCAAGCTATATTGTGAACCTCTCCAGAAGTATAATCATCATTAGATGGAAAGAGCACACTTGCCATTGCTATTTTAAATCTTCCCAGATTAAATTTGTATTTGCTTTTGCTGGTTTACGGAGATGCTTTCTCTATCATAAACATTTCTATAATAAACTGTACCCAGCAATCTCACTAAATTCATTTATTAATTTTAATGTGTCTGTAGATTCTTGGGGATTTTTCTATCTACACAAGTAATACCAGAGGATCTCCAGTACAGTATTGAGAAGTGGTGATAGTAGGCATCCTTCTCTCTTTTCTGAACAAAGGAAGAAACTCTTCAATATTTTTCCATTAACTATGATGTTAGCTACAAGTTTTTTGTAGACACCTTTGTCAGAATAAGAAATTTATTTTCTGTTTCTAATTTGATGAAAGTTTTAATCAAGCATAATTGTTGAGTTTTTTTTAACTTTGAATTGTAGTGTAGTTGACATATAAGATGTTAATTTCAGATGTACAACATAGCAGTTCAACAATTACACGCATGAAATCCTCATCACGATAAGTTTAGTTATCATCTGTCACCATACAAAGTCGTTAAGTTTTAATAAATTCTTTTCTTCATTTATCAAATGGTTATAAGATTCTCGGGTTCTGTTTTGTTTACTTTATTCTGTCTCACACCATTGATAAAAATACAGTATAACTACAGAGGATTAAAAGACTACTCACAAAATCTAAAACTGCAAGAGTGACGAAAATTTAGGAATGTATCTGTGACTTCAGATTTCTTAAACCAAATAATTTCTGTAGCAAAAGAAAAATTATCCAAAACAAAAGCTATGAGGACAGAATCACCAAATTAGATTACCTTAAAATTAAGATTTTTTTCTCTTCCAACACACGATCAATAAAACTAACACATACGTGACAAACTGAGAAGCGATCCTTAACATTTTTTTAAATCATCAGTATATAGGAAATCAAGCAACAAAAGAAAAGAAGCACAATAGAAAAATAATCAGGGAATATTAATTGTTAATTCACAGATAGGAAACCAGAAGGTGCAGTGAGAACACAGGGATGCTGAAATTCATTATTGAAATTCACTGCTTAACCAACCACAAGACATCACATTACACATGTCAGATGTAACATCAAATGCTAGGGAGACCCTGCTAGTGAGCAACGCTCCTAAGCTGCTGCTAAGAGTGTAAATGTGTAGAGTTTTTCCAAAAAGCAACCTGGGTGCTTTTAGGAATTTTCTCACTAATTCACAATGAAAATTACCTTGTGCTTATAGCTGAAGGGAGTCAAAGTGAACAAAAGTAGGCGCTAAGAGAGTGTATAAGAAAAATGTGGTTGATATAATGAATGTCTATGCTCCAACAGATTTACCTTGAATAAGGCTCAGAAGCATAATGGTGAATGAAGAAAGTAAGGAGCCAAATAAAACATTTAGCAAAGCACCATTTCTGTAAATTACAAAAATATACGTGGAAAAATGAGACTGTATTTTTGAAGGATACACATATATCTAAATAACCCTATGTAAGAACAGGCATCAAATACATTAACACATGTAACTAATCTAGGAAAAGAAATGAAACAAGATCCTTGGGAGAAAATAGTGAAATAAATAAAAGAATATCTTGCACAGACCAGTAATGATATGGCTCTATACACTGTGGAATGTGATCTATTCTATGCATTTGAATCTTTAAAAAATATGTGATGTCACTTACAAAATTATAAAGTTATATATGTACACATATTCCTGTGCATGTGTATACTTACAAAGAGAGAGGCACACACACATATACATATAATATGACTGGGAGTATTTACTCCAAGTATTGGAGTAAATACTGGTTATTAAAAATGATTTTGTCTGGTTATTAAAAATGATTTTAATTTTCCTCTTCACGTTTTTCCATATTTTCTAAATCTTCCTCAATAAATATTCTATAATCAGAAAAAAATAAGAATCAATATGTATTTTAATTATCTGGACACATTCCTAAAGGGAAGACAATTTTAAGCAATATATTCTAAGGGGGTTTTCAAAAATGGAGTCAGAGATTTTTTTTTCTGTTACAATATCCCTTGAGTGGGAAAATCACTGAAAATTCAGGACCCTGTGTAATATCTCACACAGAGTTTCAGTATTACTGATGAAGTAATCATTTGCAAAGTCTAGAGTTTCCACAGTGTGTTTATTTTGACAACACGTTAGATCTCCGGGTTAGGACCTTATGTTAGCTAGCAATAGGAGGGAGGAAGCTTGTTTGGATTATCATATAACCCCTTTTTGTTTTGAGAAAGTCCCTATTATTTTTTCAGCCATTTGCAGATAAGCTCTCTGGACACCACAGACTCTGTTTACAGGTGAGTGATATAATGATTTCATTTGTAATCTTAATATTTCAGAGTTACGGATCTTGTTTCCAACAAACGTACCCTTTCATGCGTGAAAATACATAACTCAGATTATAGCCACTTATTTGCCTTTCTACCTAGCTTAAATCTCAAAAGAACTAAAAGATCATGTCTCTTAAAGAACTTCCAGAGAACTACCTTGTTGAGATCAAGTTTTTTCTATGAGTTACACTAGAGTTAAAAGTAAAGCAAACATACCCTTTAGTCAAAAGATGAGTCATACTCCTGGACACCCCAGCCTATCCTAGCAATGGTACATATCATTTTTTGAGCCTCTGGGGAATGCACAGAAGAACAAAATATGAAATAAAGAGATTCAATAAATTTACAAGGAGATGGAAAGGAAGAACCTGCAGCTGGGGGCAAACTAGAACATCCTTTGAACTGTCGGGTAAGATATGTTGAACTGCCTTACAGATAGATCGTTCGTGTGAGGCGTGTACATCAGAAGGTGACAGGTCAGAATAAGACGGACTTCACTCTACACCAGAATCCTCTAAATGCTCACAAAGCTGTCTTCAATGGTTCAGTGGGATCACTGACTTTTAGAGTACAAGGGAGGTGGCAATTATAAGAAACTAGAGAATTGGTACTCTCCCACCATGGCACCACAGAAGATTTTTTCTATTTCCCTCTATTCACTGAAAATTCTTTTGTTCCATGTCTCTATGAAAATGGTATGGTAATGGGTAAAATGCCCACATATAATTTTAGATGTTTCAGAATGCCCAGAGATGTTGGAAATTCATAAATAAGGAAACATTTGATATTTTATGCTGGGCCATGGTAATAACAAAATTAGAGAAATAATTATCTTTATTTGAATGAAAATTAATCCTTTTAACATGAAACAATTTTTCCTCATAACAATAAAATGTTATCAAATGAGAAGATACCAGTTAGTTCTTTTATTAGCATCTCCTCAAATCAGAAGCTTTGACGTTACTGTCTTAATTTATAGCATTTTCCAAATTGCCTCAGAACAGTTATACCCAGAGAAGAGCTCAGAATAATTTTATAAGGATTCTGTTCTTGCGGTTTTTGGTATTAGTTGGAATAAAGTCCATCTTTGCCTTTCAAGCTTTTGGAAGTTGAAACAGACACTTTCTGCTGAGAACTGAGAACTGGTAGTCTCTTGTAATTCAACTTCCCCCAATCATCTACATGTTAATTCAACAAAATGCTTTAAAATTTTTTCTCTGCAACTGAAGGAACTATTCTGGAAGAAAACCATTTCTTCAAAATGTATGAGAGAAGTAAATAAATAAACAACAACAACAAAACCCTCTTCTGTTTAGGCTTCCTTGTTGATGCAGTTCCTATATGAGAAGATCCCAGTTTGGGTATGAGAGGGTAGAGTGGTGGTCAGTCTAGTGGTTGGTTAACAAGGAAACTTCACATTCTTTAGGAGTCTAAGCTCTCAAGGACCCTGAAGCCAGTGAAAAAATACCCAATCTGGAGTTTGGGTCTGATGTTTAAGACTCATTCTATTCTGTCTAATCATAAGCTAAATTCTGTCTGGACACTCTTTGTCCCAATGTCCTATGGTTCCGGGCTGCCCAGGAAAACTAAGAAAGATAGGTTACTAACCAGGGAACCAAAATCGGCAGGCAAGTGTAGCAACCTTTAATTTTTGCAATTCAAATAGCCTAGGGCAGTAGTAGCTTATAGATAAGTAGCAGCTTATCTATGAGTTACATTTAAAAAGCTAGGATGAAAAGCATAGGAAGAATGTTCAGTTTCTGTCTACCTTCCCCAGACAGTGATAATGTATTCTGTTCTTTGTGTCTCACTCAATGCTGAGCAGTACACAATGGATACTCAAATGTATGTCAATTCCATTTTAAATTGAAGGACATTCTGTCACGTGTCAATAGTTTTGGTTGCTTTTATGGTAGCTTTTTTCTCTGAGCTTGTAGGGGAGTTCAAAAATCTCACTGGTTTACTAAGAAGAAGTGCTCTAATATTTGAGCATATTGAAGAAATAAGTATTACATCAGATCCCAAACTCTTAGTTTGAATGAAGATTTACAAAATGATGAACCCATTTTTTTTTGGCCGAAGTATCCTCTTATCACAACTAAGAAATGTAAGATATTAAAATACATTAAAAATACATTAAAAATACATAAAAAATACATTAAAATATAATCAGAAACTTACCCTCTGAAACATTTGAGGTGGCCATATTTCAGTAGGGCAATTTGGCAATACTTATTAATATTTTAAATTTCACATGATTTGACTAAGTCACCTACTGCTAGGAACACACCCATTGGTCCCATGCATATACTACAAAAGTATATATACCAAGATACAATATGAAGGTGTTTATGGCAGTGTAGGTGTAAACTAAATGCCTAAAATTAGGATAATAGTTAAATCCAATGTAATACACCCATATTGGTGTAAAACTATGCAACCATTAAAAAGATGAAGTAGATATGCATCTATCAATATAGGAAGATAGTCAAAGTGTATTATGAAGTGAAAACAGCAAAGTACAGAGTAATATACATTACATGTCCTATTTATGTGCATATATTTAAAGAACAGGCATATGTATATGTGTAAGGTAATGTACAGAAGAATTTTCCTTCCATTGGATACCTATAAAAAGATAAAACAGTGATTATGTGTGGGGACTGATTCTGGCAACAGGTAAAAGAGAAATCTGGCCTTGTATTTTTCTTTCTTGCCTGTTTAAAAATTTCAAATATAAGCATGCGTTGTTTTTATTTTTTGAAAGTCAGCAGAAATTTTCTGGTTGATTATATTATAAACCATCTTAATTTTCTTCTTCATACATTTTGATACAATTTAAATTTTTTTAAATGTTTCTTTATATCAGAGACAGACAGAGAGAGAGAGAGAGAGAGAGAGAGAATGAGTGGGGGAGGAGCAGAGAGAGGGAGACACAGAATCTGAAACAGGCTTCAGGCTCCGAGCTGTCAGCATAGAGCCCGACATGGGGCTTGAACTCTCAAACTGAGAGATCATGACCTGAGCTGAAGTCAGACTCTTAACCGACTGAGCCACCCAGGCGCCTCACATTTTGATACAATTCAAAACTTAATAAATGTTGGGGCGCCTGGGTGGCGCAGTCGGTTAAGCGTCCGACTTCAGCCAGGTCACGATCTCGCGGTCCGTGAGTTCGAGCCCCGCGTCAGGCTCTGGGCTGATGGCTCAGAGCCTGGAGCCTGTTTCCGATTCTGTGTCTCCCTCTCTCTCTGCCCCTCGCCCGTTCATGCTCTGTCTCTCTCTGTCCCAAAAATAAATAAACGTTGAAAAAAAAAAAAAATTAAAAAAAAAAAAAACTTAATAAATGTTATCAGATAAATAAGAGGTGGACTAACCAAATAAATTACAAGTGCTTTAAAAGAAATCCGAATCTCAAAAGGTGTAATTTTTTATTTCAGTGAACTGTTATAACAAACTAGAGGTAAAGCAGTTATGCTACAAACCATCACTCGTGAAAACAATGGAAGACAATTAGACAAGCTCATTTCTAAAATCTATCAAATATCCTTAATTTGACAGAAAATTTAAGAACAGTTATTACAAAATGGCTGTAATTATGGACTCACATTATTATATTCCTATTTCATAAGAACTAATTTCTAAACTGTTTCCCAGACTCCATTCAAAAATATTTACTCATTATATGCTATGCTTGCTCTCATTCTTCTTAATGCTGAAATGAATAAAACAGACAAAAGAGATCAACCACCATGCTGTTTGCATTCTAAGGAAGAAGGAAAGGGGCACCTGGGTGGCTCAGTTGGTTAAGCAGCCAACTGTTGATTTTGCCTCAGGTCATGATCTCACAGTTCATGAGTTCGAGCCCTCCATCGGGCACTGACAGAACTGAGCCTGCTTGGGATTCTCTCTCTCTCTCTTTCAGCCCCTCCTCTATTCACTCACCCTCTTTTTCTCTCAAAATAAATAAATAAACATTTTAAAAAAGAAGAAGGAAAAGGGGAAGAGGAGATATTTATTTAAACTTCAGTAATTTATGTATCAGGAGGGGATGTATAACAAAGAAAAACAAAGCAGTGAAGGAGGGTGGGAAACACTGGTGGAAAATTGCAATTTCAAATAAAATGTTCAGAGATCTGATTTTATTTGTAGGATGAAAAGTAACTAAAGTCATATTTTTAATTTTTTTTGAATATGAATAGCCTTATTTAATATCAAAACATATTTTTGGTCTTCACATGATCCTCGCTTCTACTTAAGAGCCCCTAATTTTGAAAAATGCACAAACAATAGCTATAATTAAATTTGTTGCACTCTTAAATGTTATTACTAACTTCAAAAGCTAATTTTTATTGAGTGATGATTCCATGCCAAGGATTGTCCTAAGCACTTTACATGAATTTTCTTACTGAACTCTAGCAAAAACCTTATGAACAAGGGAGAATATTATTGCTGTTTTACAGATGACGAAACTGAGACACAGAGAAATTAGGTGAATGCCATTTTACCTCTTTAAATGAAAGTTACAGCAGCATTTTCTATATATACTTAAATCATGTTGCATGTTTTGTGAGAGATACTAAGATCAACACAGCTAGGGGCGCCTAGGTGATTCAGTCAGTTGGACGTCCAACTTCAGCTCAGGTCATGATCTCCCAGTTCACGGGTTCGAGCCCCGCATCAGGCTCTGTGCCAGGAGCTCAGAGCCTGGAGCCTGCTTGGGATTCTGTGTCTCCCTCTCTCTGCCCCTTCCTCGCTCGTGCTCTCTCTCTCTCTCTCAAAAATAAATAAACTTTTTTTTCAAAAGAAAAAAAGATCAAATAACAACACTGGGAGCAGAAGTGGTTTTGCAAATTCCTTTCAATAGCTCACAGATCGTCAAGGCTCCACAGCACACAGAGGGGAACCACTGGTCAAAGTTTTCTCTGGCATTCAGTTACATCTGGAAAAACCCTCTTGTGGCCCGGGTGGTAGAGTTCAAAGCAACTAGATGTTCCAGTTACACAATCATTAATGTAATTAGAAGTTCAGTGAAAGGTGCACCTCATCCAAGAACGAGGAGTCTTCGGCTCTTAGTTGCCATGTAGTCTCAACATTATTGTACCTCCTTAAGCCCCAGTTCATTATCCAGGAAATGAGGGGTTTAACCTGGAGATTTCAAAGATCCATTTCAGCTCTAACTTCTGTGACTCCATAGGTAGAGACAGTTAAACACTGAACTCTCTTTAGCAGGTTTCTAGGATACCAAGAAATTAGAGCTTCCAGAAAAATGCTCCAAACTCCTCCTCCAGTCCAGAAGAGTATGAAAACTTGCCACATAATTGAGGGTACTGCCCACACAAAATTCCATTTTGGAATGAAGTGTAATACAAATGTATATACTGCAACACTTTGTCTTATAGCCTGTCACTAACAGCTCAGAGAAACTTACTAGTACTGGGAGTTGTAACTATGGGAATATCCACTCTAAAAATGTAAGTAGGATCTTAAAAAAGAAAGTAGGATTCGTAGTCATGAGCACGGGGATTTATAGGTGTAAACTTGCGTTAAGGGGGGCGGGGAGGCGCAAATAATTTCTAAGATCATAGCTGAGTCTGTAACTGAGAGTGACTTGTAAAGTTTTACCCCCAACAACTGTTTGGTATGTATTTTATCATTCCCCTTCAGGACTTAGAGGTTTCAAGGCATGGCCAGACACTCCATCTTGTATTTCATCCTCCTGAGTGCTCTGATTGACAAGTGCCAACCCTGTTTCTGTGATCATTACCCATGGAGTCAGTGGTCCAGCTGCTCAAAAACCTGCAATTCTGGAACCCAGAGCAGACAGAGGTGGGTGCGAGCTATGAAGATTGACTTTGTGCCATGGGAAACCTCACAGACAGACTTAGCAATATCAAAAGTGCCACACCAAGCAATGAGGAAGAAAAAAGTATATCTCAAAGTAAGAAATCATGGGATTCGATTTGGATAGAATTTGAGGTCTTTTCCACATACGGTTGAAAGGAAGTCTGCATTTGTTCTCTCCATAAAATCAAGGAGCTTCGAAGAAATTTAATTAAGAATGTGTGCAATATTTTCTGTTGACTATTTAACTTGCTAAGAATCTCTACTCAAGCCTTTTTTCAATCAGTGTATAGCTCCACTTGCCTACAGTTGGTGAGTTAATTATAGAGAATTTTCTACTCATTAAACTGAGTCTAACAGGACCTCAATTGAGCAGCGCTATTAGCTATTAGCTTGATTGTCAGCAAGTAGAAGAAGGCAGGAAAACCGTGTTTAATTGAAAACATTTAATAATTCAGTGTTCTCACCGATTCAGACTACTTAGCCCCCACAGTTTCTTTAAAACTGTTCAATGTTTCTGTTCCATGAAGATGCTCACATGACTAGGGAAGAAAGGTATATATTTAATGTGCTTTAATCATTATAGGTTTTTAGAGACCTATTTTACAAAACTCTTTTTACATGAGCAGTGTGAGTCTCATTAAAATCACCAACTGACTCCCCCAATAAACCATCCACTAAGTAGGTTAAAGCTTTAATAGTCCTTCACTCAAGAGTCCCTCAGTAGCTCTCCACTGGCTACCAAATAAAGCACAACAATACAACCCGGCTCTTCTCCACCAGCACCACCCGGGCCCATCACTAGCTCCCCCATGGATGCTTCCTGTTCTTCCACCTGTAATCTTGGCATGTGCCTTTCCCCCCGCATACCCTGCCCTTTGATGCCTGGAGGTGTCACATGAATTTTTCAAGATTTATCTCTCCTATTATTTTTCTCTTTGGATCTTTGGCCTCACAGCACTCTGACTCTGTCTCAATCATTATACTTATTACACTGTGTTGTCATAATGTAAGAAATTTGCAGAAACTTTCTTCTTTCTTTTCTTTCCTATCCAGTCCCTTCAGAGATTCCATTAGGGCCAGCTTCATGGATGTGTTTCCTATGCAGTCACACAGGACCACACTTAGAAGGGCTCCATGCTTGGCTTAATGCGCTGCCGTCGCTGTCTCAAAATTCCTAATAATGTTTTAACAAGAGGCCCCTCATTTTCATTTTGCACTGGGCCCCAAAAATTATGTATCCAGTCCTGAATGCCATTAAGTGGTAAGAACTGCACGGATGCCAACCTGCCTGACTTTCCAAAACAATTTCTTTCCTTTTATTCATCGTGGTCAACGCTCAGTGGTATTTTTCTTATGGGGATGGAACCACAGTGAATATACTCATTCTAAGCAGATCTTTTCTCACTATTACAGAAAAATCGTAGTTGATCAGTACTATCTGGATAACTTTTGTGACCAGCTTTGCACTAAGCTGGAGACTAGAGAATGTAACCTGCAACGTTGTCCCATCAACTGCCTCCTGGGAGATTATGGACCATGGTCAGCCTGTGACCCTTGTGTCGAGAAACAGGTAGGTGACCCATGGGCATCTTCAGGAAATCTGAATCACAATAAAAGATTTGGATGACCTGACAGGATCAACAATCACAGAAATGCTCAATTTCCTCAGTTTCTGAAAATACACCATTCCAGCTTCCATTGAGGGAAAATTCCATTTAGCAATCTTTCAAAGGAAATTCTGCCCCCAGTATTGATATTGTTCTTATTGAGCTCTGGATTCCACTGCCTATTCCCTCTGAGAGCTCAGAAAGCAAAAGCAGGTGCTAGAAAATGGGGATTTCAGTCCAAAATTTAAAATCAGACAAATGAGGGACACTAGATACACCCACGTGGCTCCATCGGTTAAGCATCTGACTCTTGATTTCAGTTCAGGTCATGATCCCAGGGTCATGGGATCAAGCCCCAAGTTGGGCTCTATGCTGAGCATGGAGACTGGAGCCTACTAAAGATTCTCTCTCTCTCTCTCTCTCTCTCTCTCTCTCTCTCTTTCTCTCTCTCTCTCTCTCTCTCTCTCTCTCTCCCTCTCCCTGTCTTGCACATGAATTCTCTCTCTCTCTCTTAAAAAAAAATGAGAGACATTAATCAAAAGATTGACCCTGGCCCTGCTTCTAATTTCCCTCTCCCCATGGGAAAGTCCCTCAATTTGTTTATTGTTTCCAGCTGCAGTATTTACTCACTTCAGCTCATTCCTGTAAGGGCATTGGCCCACAGAAACCCCAATCAGAGTGGGTGCTCAGCAGTCACACATTTGGGAAGAAAAAGGAACTCATTTGTGGAGCACCCACTGTCTGAGGGAAACTGTTCTAGGCCCTTATATCACCTTGTTCACACATGAGAGTGTGCTTTCCTACCCATTTTACAGATGAGGAAGTTAGAGCTCATTAGGAAATAAGTAATTTTCCCAAGAATATGCCTCTGATGAGTAGAGACATTATATTTTGAAGCTGAATTTTTCTGACTTCAAAGTCAGTACTTTTTGATCTTGTCATGTGTCTATCCTTCCCTGACTCCCTGTTTTATTACTCACCATTTAAAATCCTTTATAATGTGGAGAATATGTCAACCTTGTTTTCCATGTTGACTTCCCTATGCAAAAAACAAAAACAAAGACAAAAACCCCAAATCCCTTCACATTGATCACTTCACACTACCTTTGAGATATAAAGATGCTATTGTTACTCCCTGGAAGATTTACTGCATGTGAGACACTCAGTAAATATCTGTGCATTTGATTTTGATATAATTTATTCTCATATGGTTTCAGAGTTAGAAGTCTTAGAAATCTTTGGTCCTGCTTTCCCATTTTACAGTTTGGAAAACTGAGGCCCAGAGAGGTGATGACTTTTCTAAGGGCATGCAATAATGGAACTAGAAAATTCATTACTTAATTTAGGAAACATCACTAGAGGAAGAATATATATAGGCTATGACCCTGACTCAGAGTTCCTCACCTTTCTCTCCTTTCCTTTCAGTTTAGGGTTAGATCCATCTTGCGCCCCAGTCAGTTTGGAGGACAACCATGTACTGAGCCCCTGGTGACTTTCCAACCATGCATTCCATCTAAGCTGTGCAAAATTGAAGAGGTTGACTGCAAGAATAAATTCCGCTGTGACAGTGGTAATGTACTATAAAAAAGGTTCAGTCTCCACTAAAAATGACTTGACTAAATAGTTATTCCAATTGACTACCAGTAAAAGCCATGATAGAGAAGTCTAACCATATTTTAAGTATGGCAAGACAGGGGAGTTATGGTACCAATTGCCAAGCTATTCATGTATGAAATTATAGCTTTCAAGTTATAATCACTTTGACCATGTACATGATCCATTTACTCTTCAAGTACTGATGCCCAGGTCCCTACACTGTGATAAAGCAGGATGAAGAGAGGAGGAGGAAAAGGAAGAGAAAGTAGATACTTGTAAAACTCAGCTATTAATAAGCACAAATCCATAATCAGAATAAGCAGCTGAAAAGAATTACAGATATAAAAGATCTTCAATATAGTTTATTAAGATAAGAATATTAAGATATATCAGGGGGATGACTACAGATGATGTGACAGATTTTCTTGGGTGGTCCATTGAAAGGCTCCAAAGGTAATTCCAAAAGGAAGATTGAAAATGATTTAAATAGTGGCAACACTCCCATCAAGTCCATTACTCATTCAGATATTTCAGTTTCATTAGATTAGATTTCAAATCTTGAATATATTACTTAATCATATGTATCCTCAATAATTAACAGCTCTTCAACACCACCGTTTTGAACACTTTAAATCTGATTTCTGTGAACTTTTTCAGTTAAGGTCCAGACAGTAAATATTTTAGGCTTTTTGGCCATACATTTTTTGTTGCAACTACTCAACTCTGACATTGTAGCATAAAGCTGCCATAGACCACATATAAACAAATGGTCATGGCTGTGTTCCAATCAAATTTTATTTACAAAAACAGGCAGCAGGTGAGTTTTAGCCCATCAGCCATAGTTCACTCATCTCTTATCTAAATAGTCAATTTGACATAAAAATTGGAATTCAGGTGAATAAAACCCATATAATTTTTGTGTACTCTGGTACACAATGACAAGTAAAGTATTTATAACTTAAAGAGCAGATTTCAAATTCTACAGAAAATTGACCCAGACCTTAGATCTAACATTTTCCTCCTCTTGCTCCTTGCTTACTGCCTTCAGCTTTGCTGGCCTCTTCAAAAGTTGGACAAGAATGCTGGCATCAGGATTTTTCTTCTGTGCCATCCCCCCCCCCCACCGGCCAAAACCTGGGATATGAGGATGGCACATGGGTAGGAAGACACACTTCAAGGCTACATGCATAAGGTCATGTCACTAGTTGACAAAAGAGGGAATATGGAAAAAATCTTGATGGCAATGACTGAGCAGAATACGGACTTAGGTATTAAATCCAGAATATTAAGATAAAGATTTAGAACTGAGGTGCAACTATTCGAAGCTTGAAGGGTAGTTTTGGAACAAATTACCGGAAAGAACTCCTCTCTTTAATGGATGTTAAATCTATGAAATTTACTACAAAAGGGCTTTGTTTAGGTCAAAATATTCACAGGTTTGAGAAGGCTTTAGATACATCCATGAGCCACCTATTCATAATAAGTGATTTCAGGAAAGCTAGTGGGGTAAGGACAGGTGATCTCTAGTTCATCAACAGTACACCCACAGCAAATGATAAAAATGGACTATTAACATGCACGTGCCATGTTTGGTAAGCTGCTCCTACCCTGAGCTCTCTTAGTAACCCCTGAGCTGCTGTCCAGATGCCTTCACCAGGAATCCCTAGATCTTCCCATGATCCAGCCACTAAGTAGCTAATCCCTGGCACAGATGTGCTTGGCATCCATTTTGATTGGGTGGTACCATGGCCTATTGGTTGTTAAATATTCCACCGAAGATTATATACCACTTTGCTCTTCTAAAACCATATGCTAATGCCACTCTCAAAGAGAATAAAAGATTAGATGGACCATTATTCGACTCAATAGGATGTTTGGCCTTCAATTAACAAAGAACTGTTTATTCTAAAGAGAGTTTCCCCACAAGAGGCTCCTAAAAACTGAGAACAAACTGAGGGTTTATGGGGGGAGGGAGGGAGGGGTGGGTGGGTGATGGGTACTGAGGAGGGCACCTGTTGGGATGAGCACTGGGTGTTGTATGGAAACCAATTTGACAATAAATTTCATAATAAAAAAATGAAAATAAAAAAGAATGGCTAAATTAAAAAAATAATAAAAAATAAAAAATACTTTTAATAAAAAAATAAACATTTAAATAAAAATAAATTAATTTAAAAAAATAGAGTTTCCCTCTTCCCTTTCTTCTCTCATGATTGCTGTTCAGAGTTCTCCAAGACTAAATATATGATTTCAATGCATACACGGATCTTTGAGAATTACCCATGAGGCTAATAATCTGCATGCGCTATGCCAACTCCTCTGTCAAAATCCTAATTTTAAGCATAAACACTAGAGAATTTATAGCTCATTATGCATATAACATACCACTGCAGTAACACAAATCAGTTCAAGTAAATAGGAAAAATATGTACGGTTTCTAAATGATGCACAGCTCTAGGTGCAAGTTTATATACACATGCATTGGCTAAAGCATGCTGACTTCTGCAAATCCTGCACTATATCAAACTGCTCTTCACCTTTCCCATTCCTTTCCTGGTATGAGATATATTTATGGCTCACAGTATCTCTCCCATTGTGCTTCCTATTCCATTGAGTCTCTGTGGCCTGGAACCATTCTCAGCTGTGTACTACCAGATCTATATCGCTGGTACCACCCACCCCTAAATATCGCTCAAAAGATGTCCTCTTGCTTTCATCCCTACCCTTGCTAATAGTTCCTCTTCAATATCCCCAGAAGAACCAAATGGATAGGTTTTCTTATATTCAAACAGATCTAGTACCCTACTCACAAAGCTAGGCTAATGAGAACTATATCCTGCAGGTATATCCCTACCTCTACCTGATAAAATGGGATTTCCTTCTCCTTTTACTGTAACCAAATCGAAAATTAGCTTTTGCTCAATTTCACTCAATTACAAGTGTGAAGCTCAAAACTTTTAAAAAATGTAATATTTGGGTTTTGTTTCCTTTGGACAAAGCATCTATATTTCAAACTAAATTATACATTCTGTTCTGCCCTGAAAAAAGCAAACAAACAAAACACCAGAGATGTGCTATTTTATTTATTTATTTATTTATTTTTTTTATGAAATTTATTGACAAATTGGTTTCCATACAACACCCAGTGCTCATCCCAAAAGGTGCCCTCCTCAATACCCATCACCCACCCTCTCCTCCCTCCCACCCCCCATCAACCCTCAGTTTGTTCTCAGTTTTTAACAGTCTCTTATGCTTTGGCTCTCTCCCATTCTAACCTCTTTTTTTTTTTTTTCCTTCCCCTCCCCCATGGGTTCCTGGTAAGTTTCTCAGGATCCACATAAGAGTGAAACCATATGGTATCTGTCTTTCTCTGTATGGCTTATTTCACTTAGCATCACACTCTCCAGTTCCATCCACGTTGCTACAAAAGGCCATATTTCATTTTTTCTCATTGCCACGTAATATTCCATTGTGTATATAAACCACAATTTCTTTATCCATTCATCAGTTGATGGACATTTAGGCTCTTTCCATACTTTGGCTATTGTTGAGAGTGCTGCTATGAACATTGGGGTACAAGTGGCCCTATGCATCAGTGCTCCTGTATCCCTTGGATAAATTCCTAGCAGTGCTATTGCTGGGTCATAGGGTAGGTCTATTTTTAATTTTCTGAGGAACCTCCACACTGCTTTCCAGAGCGGCTGCACCAATTTGCATTCCCACCAACAGTGCAAGAGGGTTCCCGTTTCTCCACATCCTCTCCAGCATCTAGAGTCTCCTGATTTGTTCATTTTGGCCACTCTGACTGGCGTGAGGTGATACCTGAGTGTGGTTTTGATTTGTATTTCCCTGATAAGGAGCGACGCTGAACATCTTTTCATGTGCCTGTTGGCCATCCGCATGTCTTCTTTAGAGAAGTGTCTATTCATGTTTTCTGCCCATTTCTTCACTGGGTTATTTGTTTTTCGGGTGTGGAGTTTGGTGAGCTCTTTATAGATTTTGGATACTAGCCCTTTGTCTGATATGTCATTTGCGAATATCTTTTCCCATTCCGTTGGTTGCCTTTTAGTTTTGTTGGTTGTTTCCTTTGCTGTGCAGAAGCTTTTGATCTTCATAAGGTCCCAGTAATTCACTTTTGCTTTTAATTCCCTTGCCTTTGGGGATGTGTCGAGTAAGAGATTGCTACGGCTGAGGTCAGAGAGGTCTTTTCCTGCTTTCTCCTCTAAGGTTTTGATGGTTTCCTGTCTCACATTTAGGTCCTTTATCCATTTTGAGTTTATTTTTGTGAATGGTGTGAGAAAGTGGTCTAGTTTCAACCTTCTGCATGTTGCTGTCCAGTTCTCCCAGCACCATTTGTTAAAGAGGCTGTCTTTTTTCCATTGGATGTTCTTTCCTGCTTTGTCAAAGATGAGTTGGCCATACGTTTGTGGGTCTAGTTCTGGGGTTTCTATTCTATTCCATTGGTCTATGTGTCTGTTTTTGTGCCAAGAGATGTGCTATTTTAAAAACAGAGTATCTTTCAGGTTATATCTTGGGATTCACAGAAATTCAATTTTCTCAAAGTATTCAGTCTTGTGTGACTATGGTGCTCATAACAATAATTGTTTCTAATCATAGTCCATATACAATGCAAAATGTTGAATAATCAAAGAAATAGACTTAATTACTTTCATTTTTCTCTACCTTCTTAGTGAAGATTATTTACCAAAAGAGTTGAAACTAAGTGCTTTCTGGGTAACTCTCTAGTAATAAAAAAATTAAATTCAACAGAATATCCAATTTCCCCAAAGCATTTCAGTTAGTCAAAATAGTCATGCATAGCTGCAGGAAGATGCTCATCACAACTTAAGTGATTAACCAGATCATCTTGAGTAAAACATTTAATTTAATCTTGTCATCAGTGAGACCTGTACATAATTGTACAGACGCCAGAATCCCCGATTCTATGCCAAAGGCTAAGGGACAGGAGAGGGGCTGTCATTGTACATAAGGCATTTCAATTTCTGTAATATATACATATACATGGAGTCCAAGGATCCTTATGATATTCGGCAAATTTTAAAAGGAAGATAACTATCTAAGTACATGGGGTTTGTACTATTTTGTAAATTCACTCACTTAATCTGCTACCTAACACTGTAGTACCTAGGCATTTAACTTATTCAAAAACTGAGATATAATAAATTTTATGTTCTTGAACATAAGATTTTAAAAAAATCACGCAGTATGACTCTAATGTGTCTGGCTTCTCTCACTCAACGTAAAAATGTAGAGATACAGTGATATTATCGTGTGTATATATTAAATTATAGGGTTTTTAAAAAATAAAAACAGCGACCTTGATTTTGTTCTGAATCAAAACAGAAGTCTGAACTTACTGTTGATTTTCTCCTACAGAACATGATCTCTATAGCAAGTTCACTGTAATGAGAATGGGATCCAGCACTACCTCCCTTATTTAAGACAATTAGCCCAATGGTGACTAAGTAATTCTAGGGTGACCCTGTAACCCTAAAAAAAGGGGGAAAATAGCAGCTTAGCATCTATTTCCATATTTCCTAAATCTGTATCAAAAATAATGAAAACTTTCCCTCACAACTCTCCCTTGAAACTTAAAGCACTCACTCATTTAAGATCAATGGATATTTTCTCAAATACTTGTTTGTTAATGCTGTTTGCTTTTCCTGACTAGGCCGCTGCATTGCCAACAGGTTACAGTGCAATGGAGAAAATGACTGTGGAGACAATTCGGATGAAAGGGATTGTGGAAGAGTAAAAGCACGGTGCCCACACAAGCAACCCATCCCCAGTGTACAGTTGATGGGCACTGGGTATGTAATGTCTTTTTATCATTTAAGGGAGTAAAGTCATCTCTGAATGAATGCTCTGGAAGTAGCAATGAAAACAATGAGAAACGAGAAACATGATTGTCCACCTTCTTCATCAACCTCTCATGACTCCTACCAGCCCTGTCTCCAATGCTTGGCTTTTGGCTCAGGCAGTATGTGGACATGGTCCTCACTCCTAGGGAGCAAAAGAATTTAGCGTTTTCACAATTAGTCTGTACCAGGCAATGCCACAGGCTCTTCATCAACATTGTTTCCATTCTCATATATCCTTCAGACAGGTCTGGAGTGAATCAGGCAAACTGGTAGGATGCCAGCCATTCTGGAAAATACTAAGGTAGATTCCTGGGGCTAGGTCTTGAATGGGTGAGTAACCAATCAAAAATGCACAGTTTCCTCATCTGTATGTTGGATGACTACAAGCTGATTTGAAGTTCTGTCCTAAGAAGTACTAATTAGATAGGACACCTGGGTGGCTTAGTCAAGCGTCCAACTTCGGCTCAGGTCATGATCTCACATGTGAGTTCAAGACCCAAATCAGGCTCTGTGCTAACAGCTCAGAGTCTGGAGCCCGCTTCAGATTCTGTGTCTCATTCTCTCTCTGCCCCTCCCCTACTTGTGCTCTGTCTCTCTCTGTCTCTCAAAAATAAATAAAAAAAATAAAGAAGAAGAAGAAGTCCTAATTAGAGTTGATTTAAGTGAGAGTGTGTCAATACCATCTTATCGATGTGCAGAAATGGTTTTCTTCTTTTCCTATCTCTGGAAGAAAACCTTAGCCAAAAACTCCCACTGATAATGGAGAAAGAGGGTATCAGAAAAGTATGCTTGTGACTGTCTTGAAACTCAAAACACTCAGGAAGGAAAACCAGTCTGCAAGCATGAGAGGCAAGCCCCGAGTCAATAATGGGAGACAAAGTCAGAAGGAAAGGAGTGGGGTAAACATAAAAAAAGAAAGGTGATTTATAAAAACAAACAAACAAACAAACAAACAAACAATGGTAAGAAAAGAGGGTAAGAGGTGAACCGAACATGGCTAAGGCACCCAAACTTCCTCTCACGTGAACTATGTGATGCACTGATAGGTCAGGACAGTTTAAAGGCGGAATCAAACCTGCATAGTCACCTGTCCTACTTGCTCACCTTACAAACTAGGAAACTGAGACTCAGGAAGGTGAGATAAAATGCCCAAGTCTACCAGCTAGTAAATGCTGACACAAGAATTAAAATCCAGATTTCAAAACCCAGGTTATTCCCACCATTACATTCTGATTTAGGACAGTATCCACCTTAGAAATGAGAACATACTGGAAGAAATGTCAGTAGACCGGGCAAACCTCCTTCCAGTCTTTGAATAGTACTCAGCAATTCTAACATTCCTATTTTAGGTCATGAGGACATTGGAGGCTTGGCAAGGAATTCTAAATCCATTGGACCGAGCCAATGTCTCAGAACACTTTGGGAAATATAAGACAATGAAAACAGAACTAAACCTTAGTTGGAAGTATAAGGAAAATCAGTAAAGATAATCTCCTGTACTCTCTTTTTCCCATCAATTTTGGGCCAGAAAGCAAATAGTTTGCTATAGGCTTTTATTGCTTTGTATTAGACTCTTAAGTCTTCAGTTATGCAGCCAGACTTGTATAATATGAAACCTGGAGGCACCAAAGACAAACGGCAGTAGTTGCAAATACAACCTTATTTGAGTAGAATGAAAACCAGAAGCTAGTGAGCCAAATTCAAGGATAGAAGTAAAATGGGGAGCAACTACTAGCCTGGAAGTAAAGGGATCCAGGTTCTAGAGCTAGTTCTGCATTAACTCATTACATTGTAATGAAGTTATTGAATGTTTCTGGGTTGTTGTGTACATTGGATGACTACAAACTGGTTTGAGGTTCTGTCCTTAGGATTCCTAATTAGAGTTAATTTCAGTGAGAGTGTTTCAATAGCATTTTCTTATCAATGTATAAAAATGGTTTCCTTCTTTTCCTTTCCCTGGAAGAAAGCCTCAGCCAAAAACTCCCACTGATAATCACATTTTTTAATGTTCTGATTGATGAGGGGTGACATTACAAATTCACCTCTTGCTCAGTTGGTCTAGACTCTAGAGTTACAGATGGGGAGGACCACATGCTATGTGTACTTTGGCAAAAGGACCATGCGGCCCTCTGCCAACCAGAGCTGTTGTCCCAAGGTTTCTCAGAAATGAGCAAAACCTGCTGCTCGGGGACAGCCAGTCCTCTCCTCGACTCTCCAGGGACTGAGAATTTTGAGAGCTGTTTACTGGAATCTCTTTCTAATCTGCTGGCCTTAGAATCTCTGCCCCCTCTCTAACACATTCCCACCCCAAAACAGTAGCCTCCTAGGTAGCCATACCTCTTCTTTTTATGTTTGTTTGTTTATTTATTTATTTATTTATTTGAAAGAGAGACAGACAGATAGAGTGTGAGTGGGGGAGGGGCAGAGAGAGAGGAGGACACAGAATTCAAGCTCTGAGCTGTCAACACAGAGCCTGATGTGGGGCTCAGACCCATGAACCACAAGATCATGACCTGAACCAAAGTTGAACGCTTAACTGATTGAGCCACCCAGGCACCCCAGCCATACTTCTTTTGAAGTAGCATCTCCCCAAGAAAGAATTTAACAAGACATATCAACATTCCTACATTGCCAGCAGCAGTCACCAGGTATTAAACCTGAAGCAAGAATCAAGCAATAACAGCATACTATTTGTTTTTTCTTAGCCTCAGTCTAGGTACAAATACATACACACACACACACACACACACACACACACACACACGTACACACATGCATATTTACATTATGTGTGTATATATAATTTTTAATTAAATTTTAAAAGTTACAAAATATGACACATAATGCCAAACTAGATAAAAACACTTTAAAAATTTAAAATATGAAAGAGTATGGTGTATTTGAAACACCAAAATGTTTAAAGCCAAGTTAAATACCGCAGAAGGAGGAGAATGAATGAAAGTGAAAATTGCTACATAGTTGAATTAACTCCTAAAAGATTCCTCAGGATGGCCCTCATAGAACCACCTTCATCAAACTATCTTTGGGCTCTCGGCTGCCTTTATAGATTCCTCATGACCTGGAGCCATTTTTCTCAAGCCCTTTCTTGTTTGTGACAAATTCTTAAGTACATTGTATGAAACAGTGTAAGGTCTGATACCATCTGCCTAAAGATAGTGTCAAATCCCACAGGCTAATGGCTTGGTCCCACAAGACCACCCCCCTCAGATGCTAATCATAAGTTCTAATTGTCACCTATGATTCTGACACCTAGGAGGTTTTCGGGACTCCCTCCTCTTTGATTAATTTGCTTAGAATGGCTCATGGAACTCAGTAAAACAATTTACTTACTATTGTTAAAAAACAAAATTCAACTGAGTAAGTGAAGATCTAATTGGCTTCATTCAATGATTCATGAATCAGACAGCATCCCGTCTAGCAGATAGAAAGGAGCTTTGAGGAGCTATACAAAATGGAAGACTTTTATGGGCAGAAGGAGATGGAGCAAGGAAGTTTTTGCAAAGAGTGGATCATTTCAGGCAAGGTCACTTTCCTATGAGGGAAGGCAGGGGTCAATCAGGCAGATTAGTTCGCTAGTGCTGACCAGGTAATTCCACATTGCTGGTTTAAGGCCACATTCCTAGGAAGGTAATTGAGAACTGCAATAAGATTAGGCATTCAGTCTTGGTTTGCTGACATGAAGCTTAGCCCAAGTGACTCCATTTTGTTGTTTCTTTTTTTTAACACTGTTTACAAGTTTATGATAAAAACGATATGAAAAACAATACAGATGAACCTCCATTTGGAAGAGATGAGTAAGGCAAGGAGCTTCCATACCCCCACCAGGGAGGCCACTCTCATAGCACTTCCATGTGTACCAACTGAGAAGCAATCTGAACCCCCATACTTGTGAGATTTTTATGTAGGCATGATCCATCATTGACTCCATTTCCAGCCCCTCTCCCCTCTCAAGAGGTGGGAGATAAGGCTGGATATTCCAAGCTTCTAAAATGGCTTGGTCTTTCTGGTGACCAGCCCCTACTCAGGAGCCTACCAAAAGTCACCTCATTACAACAAAGACACTCTTATCACCCAGGAAATTCTAGGGGATTTAGGAGCCCTGTGTCAGAAACTAGGATCAAAGACCAAATATTAGGGGGTGCCTGGGTGGCTCAGTTGGTTAAGCGTCCGACTTTGGCTCAGGTCATGATCTCACGGTCTATGAGTTCAAGCCCTGCACCGGCTCTGTGCTGACAGCCCAGAGTCCGGGGCCTGCTTCAGATTCTGCATCTCTCTCTCTCTCTCTCTCTCTCTCTCTGTCTTTCCTCTGCTTGCACTCTGTCTCTCTCTCAAAAATAAATAAACATTAAAAAAAAAAAACCAAAAACCAAATATTAGAACAAAAGATGCTCTCAGTGTTCTTATCACTTAGGAAGCCCCAGGAGCTAGGGGCACAGATCATTACATATATTTTTCTATTATCTCATCATATGTAATCCAGCATTATCAAACTTTTTGATACAAAACTTATTTTCACAGAATACATATTAATATCTATAAGAATTTATAAATATATTAGCATCTTCTTTTGGTAGTTCTATTTAATTTTTTTTTAATCAAGATAATTAACATACAGTGTGGCATTGGTTTCAGGAGTAGAACCCAGTGATGCTTCTTTTACATATGACACCCAGTGCTCATCCCAACAGGTGCCCTAATTAATGCCCATCACCCATTCCCCCCACCCCATAAACCCTCAGTTTATTCTCTGTATTTAAGAGTCTCTTCCGGTTTGCCTCCTCTGTTTTTATCTTATTTTTCCTTCCCTTCTCCTATGTTCATCTGTTTTGTTTCTTAAATTCCACATATGAGTGAAATAATATATTTGTCTTTCTCTGACTGACTGATATTGATTAGCATAATATACTCTAGTTCCATCCACATTGTTGCAAATGGCAGGATTTCATTCTTTTTGATCGCCAACTAATACTCCATTGTATATACATATATACCACATCTGCTTTATCCATTCATCAGTCGATGGACATTTCGGCTCTTTCCATAATTTGGCCATTGTTGATAGTGCTGCTAGAAATATTAGAGTGCATGTGCCCCTTTGAATCAGCATTTTTGTATCCTTTGGGTAAATACCTAGTAGTGCAATTGCTGATGTAGGGCAGTTCTATTTTTAGTGTTTTGAGGACACTCCATACTGTTTTCCACAGTGCCTACATGCATTTGTACTCTCACTAACAGTGCAAAAGGGTTCTCCTTTCTCCCCATCCTCACCAACATCTGTTGTTTCCCGAGTTGTTAATTTTAGCCACTCTGACAGGTGTGAAGTGTTATCTCATTGTGGTTTTGATTTGTATTTCTCTGATAATAAGTGATGTTGAGCCTCTTTTCATGTGTCTGTTAACCATCTGGATGTCTTCTTTGGCAAAGTGTCTCTTCATGTCTTCTACCCATTTCTTCACCAAATTATTTGCTTTTTTAATGTTGAGTTTGAAAAGTTCTTTACAGATTTTGGATACTAACACTCTATCTGATATATCATTTGCAAATATCTTCTCCCATTCTGTCGGTTGCCTTTAGTTTTATTGATCGTTTCCTTCACTGTGCAGAACTTTTTTATCTTGATGAGGTCTGAATAGTTAATTTTTGTTTTTAGGAAATCCAGTGGCATCTTAGAGAAGTTTTTCATCTACCACAAAACAATTTCTTAAATTTCCATAATTTACTAAATACTTGATTTGTGCTAATATCCTTGAGTTCCCTCATTTTTTTTTTTAATTTTTTTTTCCAACGTTTTTTATTTATTTTTGGGACAGAGAGAGACAGAGCATGAACGGGGGAGGGGCAGAGAGAGAGGGAGACACAGAATCGGAAACAGGCTCCAGGCTCCGAGCCATCAGCCCAGAGCCTGACGCGGGGCTCGAACTCACGGACCACGAGATCGTGACCTGGCTGAAGTCGGACGCTTAACCGACTGCGCCACCCAGGCGCCCCGAGTTCCCTCATTTGTAAAATAGGGGAAATAATTATATCTATATCTACATCACATGATTATCACAACTATTAAATAGATATAATAGTGACATTAAATATAGATCAAATAGTGCATGACATGTCTACTATATACATACAGATATACATACATACATATAATAAATATATATGTATATTTACATGTACTATATATATTTACATATACTATATATATGTATATATATGTAAGTATACATATATAATAAATACATGTGTAAAATATACATATAGTAAATACATACAAGGGAATAAATAAATGTAAGCATTTGTTGGATAAATTTTAAATATTATTACAGGTATTAAAAAACAATATTACAATTTTATTAAAATATTGTCATTAATGTTTAATTGCTAGCTTTCTATAAGAATTCCTTTACTGTATCATACTGAAGGAAGTGAACTGAGAATGGCATTAATTATGTAATAATTTATTTTACAATCTGCTTCCAAAGTTTGCACCGGTTTTATAAGTCATAAAATAAAATAAACCTAATTTTTTTTTCATGCTAAAAGCCCAGAATAATTAAGTGAGTGGAATAAGGGAGGAATCTAACTGAGCCAGAGGGGCTGAGTTTTGGCTTCCAGCAATTTCTGGATGCCTCACCATAAACGGAAAAAAAAAAAAAAAGGCGGGGGGGGGGGCTTTTCTTCAAGTCATTTGTCATGAGTCAAAAATGTCTAAGAAAGGAATTTCTTTCATATAAGCACAGTAAATTTTAAAGATTGCTCTACATGTATTGAATTCTTGAAAATTACTTTGTTTCCAGGTTTCATTTTCTAGCAGGAGAGCCCAGAGGAGAAGTCCTTGATAACTCTTTCACTGGAGGAATATGTAAAGCTGTCAAAAGCAGTAGAGCAAGTAATCCATACCGTGTTCCAGCCAATTTGGAAAATGTCAACTTTGAGGTATGACAGCCTATCATGGCGGCACCCCAGTGCCGATGGTGATGATAAGCAAAATTTCCAATGAAAAACTACTGATGAATGAAGGGACAGAATACAAAGGTAATGAACATTTTAAATCACCTATTATGGTTGATGTTTAATCCTTCCACAACTCAATGAGGTCAGTGTTATTATCATCAATTTACAGATGAGAAAACTAATGCAACTAATTTGCCCATAGGCAAACAGCCGGTAAGTAGTGGATTAGAGATTCAAGCCCAGGCTTCCCAAACTGCAGAGTCCATGCTTTCTCCAGTAAACATTTAGATGCACCATATCCCACACAGATAAATAGTTTGCTTTATTCAGAATTTCCACCCACCAAAGCTACTTCTCTCAGGTAACCACAACACTCAGACATGTAAGAGTGCTTGTCTTCTTAAAATATCAAGATGAAGCTAAGTGTAACAGGGTTAGTTCATATCTTTCTTCCTATTTTACTAGTTGATTTGTTTTTCTGTTTTCCTAAGTGTAATGAGTGATATGCTACATACTCACAGAATCTAGCCCAGTGCCTTATACATAGGCCCTCTACATTTGTTGAACTAAACAGTCTATTTCTTAAAAAAAAAAAAAAAAAAAAGTGTAGGGGTGCCTGGGTGGCTCAGTTGATTAAGTGTCCAACTTTTGGTTTTGGCTCAGGTAATGATCTCATGGCTTCATGAGTTCCAGCCCCACATTGGACTCTGTGCTGGCAGTGTGGAGCCTGCTTGGGATTCTCTCTCTCTCTCTCTCTCTCTCTGCCCCTCCCCTACTTGTGCTCTCTCTGTCTCTCTCAAAATAAATAAATAAATAAATAAATAAACTTTTAAAAAAGGAGAAAAATTTTTTCAATTCATTTATTTTGAGAGAGAGAGAGAGAGAGAGCATGCACATGCGTGTGAGAGCAGAAGTGGGGGAGAGAGAGAGGGAGATTGGGAGTCTCAAGCAGGCTCCACACTGTCAGTACAGAACCCTGTCAGGGGCTTGATCTCACAAACCATGAGATTATGACCTGAGCCGAAATCAACAGCTAGATGCTTAACCAACTGAACCATCCAGATACCCCATCAATAACCTATTTCTTTTAATTTATAATAAGAGCAGAGGAAAGATGTGATTTTAATGGTAACATCCATGCATACAAATTTGACATGTTTGAGAGAATTTCAGGGAGTCTAATGATTTCTGAGATTACTTTATGGATAGTGTGATTTCAGCAAAAGTCATTCAATTCTTCCTTTAGAAAACCTTTTACATATAACAAATACCAGTAGTTTTCCAATTTGATCAGCTTAATTTAAAGCCATCTAATATATATTAGTGGGCATAGGAAATGTCCTTGGGGACTAACTGCCAAATTCAAATACCTTTTGGGAGACTGTCCCCAAAAAGTCCAATCTCTGCCTGCAGATAGAAGTGACATGGGTAACAAGTGACATGTGACCAGGTAAAGAAACTCCCCATTATCTCCCCACAGATCCAGAAGATGCTAATTCCAGGGGGTCCACCACCACCAAGGGAGGTGGAAAAGGTCTTGCTGGTATGATAAATAGGAAGTCAGAATAGATGCCGTTCCAAAGAAATAGTAATTCGGTCAATAATAACATTACTCTTAAGATGTATTGTATTGAGGGATGCTTGGGTGGCTCAGTTGATTAAGCATCTGACTCTTGGATTTGGCTCAGGTCATGATCTCACAGTTTTGTGAGTTCAAGCCCTGCATCAGGCTCTGTACCTCTGTCCCTCTCCTCTCTGCACCTACCCTACTTGCGCTGTCTCTATCTCTCCTCAAAATAAATAAATAAACTTTTAAAAAATGTATTGTATTGAATAGGCTTTAGAGACAGAGCTAAAACCCAAACGTTTACATATAATACTGTTACACTGAACCTAAACAATCAATCCATATGGTTACTTTTAAAATACAGTGATCCCTCCCACCCAATACTTAGGTATTCTCAGCAAGCATCTATTTCATGCACTTTTACAAGTAACATGTTAAACTCAGCTCATGAGATGAGGGCAAATTTGTTATCTAAACTTTTCATACTTGATAGTTTTGAAGGTGTTTGCTTGTACTGTCTTACTCAATTCCCGTAACAACCTTCCCAGAAAAGTAAAAGATTGTTTATATCCATCTTACTAATAGGAGATCAAAGTTAGATAACTTTCTCAGACTTATGCAACAAGTAAATGGCACGGCTCTTAGTGCACTGCTGCTGAAGCTAGATGAGCCCTTGACCATAACAGCAAGAAAGACATTAACAAGTGTGCAATGCATGCCAGGTTTGAGTACCTCTCAAAACTACCATTTAAAAGGTATCACCTGTGAGGTTCATGAATGATGTACCAGAGCCAGCTCTTCCAGCTTAAAAGAGCCAATCCTTAAATTGTTGGGAACTTCGGAAGCCAATTGGTAAACATAGCCATGACTGAATATTAGATATATAATCTTACAATTAAATAAAAATATTAAAAGCATAGGTGATAATTACCCAAAATTTATCAATTCTCCATTATTTTGTTACATTTTACCATCGACGCTCTTGAGGTTACTTACATCTATTGAATCTATGTTACAAAAATGCTATATAATAATTTGCTGCTGTGCATCTCTTTCCGAGTTTGAGTTAAGGGGTATCACACAGGCAGCTGGGATCAGCTATGATAGGAAAACAAAAGGCAAGTGCTGTAGTAAATCACAAGTTTTCCCCTTGCCAGAGAGCTGGTTTTTAAACATTCACCAGCAGACCACTGGATCCACCCACATAACTTGGTAACCCAAGTCTGGATGGCTAGTTACATCGGGTAATACAGCCTGAAAATCCTCATCCAGAATAAAATAGACTCATTTCATTGTCAATGTAGATCTAAAACTTGTCGAACTTCAAGAAGCTACCTGAGTTGATCTCTAACTATATGCTGTTGAGTCTTAGGTACTATTCAACTGCTGACAAAGGTCATGGTGATATTTCTTCAAACAAAAGTTTGGGAATAACCAGAGTCAAGGTCACAAGAGAGTGGTGGACTTTTCACTGGTCCCTGTATTACTTCGTTCATGCTGTTAGCAGATAGCTGTGCAAATGTAAGCTGTATCTTATTGAGAATAGAGGAGGAGAAATTCAGCAGGCATCTGACTTCCCTTCTCCCATAGTATTGGAGTTCATGAAGACAGGTGAAACAACAGGTTGGCTGGTACACAAAGAGGCTCGTGAAAGGAAGGGAAGGGAAAGCTTTGGCTAGGAAGTCAGAATAGAAGTCCATAGGAAGAATTCTTCCCCTCAAGGATCTCCCAGCTGCCAAGTGCAGAGCTCTGTCACCATAACATCCCTGCATCAGTCCACAGAGTTGCACCACTTACTCAGGAATCCTCCTCTCTTTTTCTAGGTGGTGCTGTGTGCTAAGCATTTGCTGTCAACAGCAAACTGCAGAGTATGGTTACCACTAGACTTTGATTCTTAACAATACACTGGCCTACCTAGACAGGCCCCTTGCTGCATCCCAAAGCCTAACAATTTTCATAGCTCTGCAGTCCCTCAAATCCTCCCCAAATCCCATGTGAAATTCACAACTTCAGGTTCTGTCTCTGACCCTCATAGCACAGGAAGTCAGTTGCCACTTGTCTCCATTCCTCCAGTCCCTCTTATCTCCTTCTGCTCCTCCTTACAAACCCATCTCCTTTCTTCAAACACAAAAGTAATTGTCAACACACATAAATTCCTAGGTCATCAGCCCACTAGATCCACAGTGAGGATGGATGGGCTCAGCGATGTATGTAATTATATGTAAATGAGGGGGTACCTGGGTGGCTCAGTCAGTTAAGCATTCGACTTCAGCTCAGGTCATGACCTCACGGTTTGTGAGTTTGAGCCCCGCATCAGGCTTTCTGTTATCAGCACAGAGCTTTCGATCCTCTGTCTCCCTCTCTCTCTGCCCCTCCTTCACTTGTTCTCTCTCTCTCTCTCTCTTGAAAATAAATAAATAAGCTTTAAAAAATATCTTTAAAAAATAATAATGTGTAAATGAAGATTAAAACCTTGTTCCCAGAGTTTGGTTAACATCTCTTCCTGGGAAAATCTATCCTTTCAAAAGTTGCCTTGGCTTTGCAAGTTCCCTTTCATGGAAGAGCATCCCCATCCTCTCTCCCTCTCTCCCCCTGTCACCCCCACATCTACTTGGTCAACAATTTCTGTGAACTTACTTCCTAAATATCTTTCAAATGCCCTACTTTCTCTCCACCCAACCGCCACCCCATGGACCTGGCCATTATCCTGTCTCACTTGACTTCCTCTAACAGTTTTTTACAACTGCTCTCCTTGCCTCCACTTTAGTTAACTATAGTTAACCTGATCTCTGCAAAAACACAGATGTCACAGTAACACTCCCAATTTTTCATTCATTCCATTAATAGTTTTAAAGAACCCATTATATGCAAAATCTTGCCTTTACAAGTCAATTCAAATACTTTCTCAGGGCATTCAAGGCCCAGCCCCAGGTTTTCAGTTCAGTCTAATTTTTCAGCCCTGCTCACCCATGGGTAGATTTTCTCTGAGCTGCTGCCCAGGATATCTGAGCCCCCTTCCTTACATGCAAATATCTTTTCCTTAAGCAGATACATCTTTTTGTGTATAAGAGCTAATTCATTTGACAATAAATTTCATATTTAAAAAAAAAAAGAGCTAATTCATAAAACAAAATATTTGTAGTCTGAGTTTTTTTAGAGAAATGGTAAAGAAATGTCAGCAGCTATATTTAAATAGAATTGTATCACTTCATTGCTAACTGAAGAGCTTCATTTTGGGGCCCTTTAAAGGCTAACTTGCATGCCCTGTAGTATCTGAAAGTCACATTGAACTTTTGTGTGAATCTTACTATTGAGCAAGATTCTTTTGCAACTGGGTTATTTTGTCTTTCCTCCACTAATTGTACAAGCTCTTTGATTGTGACATGTGGTTTGCCTCACAGTGCATTTTAATTTTGAATATTTTAAAACAAGAAATTTTTCCATTGCAAGCCAGACAGGCATCTTTAACATAAAGTACTCTTCAATCAATTTATTTTGCAACTTTTTTTTTAATTCATCCATTGTCCCTTTTTGCCAGCATAATCATAACAGGGATTTAACTTGTACTGGGAAAATACCCTGCTCCACTCCTACTTCAAGTCAAGTCCCACTGGCTTTTTTTTTTTCCTCCTCTTTCCAGACCAGTCAGTGAAGGATTATGACCCTCCACCATGCAGAACCAATCAAGTATTTGTCCTCTGTCCCATAGACATAGCCAGTAGAGTGCTGATGCCCAATATCTAAATAAGTCTAAGTGGGTGGGGATGCAACCAGAGCAAGGAAGGACAGGATCTGTGCTCCTATCTGCTAGGCCTCAATTTTCTGGAAGATACCTTCAGTTAGATTGCAAAGAGGCTCAAAGTCACAGGCAGACCAGAAATAGCCCTCGTTTTTTTTTTTATCATGCTGTTAAATATCATTTTTAGGAGTTGTTTCCTTGATGAAGACTTTCCTGGTGTGGCCCCTCTGGGTTCAATGATTATTTAGGACAACTTCTTTTGGAGCACATCACTTCCCACACTGGATTAAGTGTCTGTGCTTGTTTGTCTCTCTAACTAAACTATTGACTCATGGAGGGCAGGAACTAATTTTTCTTTTATTTCTAGCAAAATGGGTTCTCAACAAATATTTATTGAATGCATAAAGGGATGAAGCATCATTGCCTGAGATCTTAACAAGTAGTTCTAATATTTCCTAAATTTCATCCCATTTCATATGGATTTTTCTCCAGGTGCAAACTGAAGAAGATGATTTAGAAACCGATTTCTACAAGGACTTAGTTCCTCTTACAAAAAATGAAAATAAACAAGCTGCATTCCAGGGCGAAGAGAGAAAAAGCTTTCATGTACCAATTTTTTATTCCTCAAAGAAAACTCAAAGCACCACCCATAATTCTGCCTTCAAACAAGCCATTCAAGCCTCCCACAAAAAGGTAATAAAAATGGTTCCCAATCTTTTTATTCTTTTCTGAAAGTTAACACTAAGTCCAGCAATCATGCAATGAGAAGGGGAGAGTTTTTGATATCAAATTGGCAAGATTTCGAACACAAATTTAAATAGGTTTAGTTTGTTGATAAATCCCATTTCAAAAGTTATAGAAGTGATATGTATAATGTTGCATACATTTGGCTGTGTTTATGGTTGTGTTCTGTTTAAGTTTTCTTTGTCTTACTGTTTTAGGTGTATTTTTTATAAGCTACATGTAACAGAACTTTACTTTTTTAACATAATCTGACAATTAGAACTTTGCTAGGGAAATTCTGCCTTCTTTGATTTAACAAACTCACTGAAATACTTGATCATGTTTCTTCCATCTTTAATTTTTCATACTCATTTTACTTTGTTGCTGTTTCCTATTTCTCTACTATGGCTGTCTTTGTCACATTTCTGGTTACCCCTTTTGGTCATTTTGGAAGTTCTACGAGAACATTTGGAAGTTCTCTCTTTTTTAGAGAGAGTGCAAATGAGGGAGGGACATAGAGAGGGGAACAGAGGATCCAAGGTGTGTTCTCCGCTAACAGCAGAGAGCCCGATGCAGGGCTCAAACCCACGAACTGTGAGATCATGACCTGAACTGAAGTTGGATGCTTAACCAACTGAACCACCCAGGTGCCCCTAAACTTTTTAAATTCTGCTTGTGATGACCTTTCTCTAGTTAACAAGCATAATTAAGCCTATGTTTTTTCTTTTATCACATGAAGTAGTATCTACAGCCCCCAAAAGATATTTTACTTCCCCACACCCCATTCCCACTATCTCCTTGAGAATGGGTCTACGTTCTGCTCCCCTACCAATATCATTACAGGCCTCCAAAACCTCAATTTTACTGAGGTAGTTCAAAACCTTTGTGTTCCAAGCTATTTGCTAGGATTGTTTTGTGTTCAGTTTTATATTACGTATGTTCATTTGTATTTTATCCTGACTCTTGTGTAGTCTATTTTAAAGATTCCTCACATAACACTTATAAATTCCAAGTTCATAGTCTGTATTTTATATCTGTGTAATATTTTATATACATACGTGTGTGTGTGTGTGTGTGTGTGTGTCTATACATTTACTCCCTAAGTCCTTATATATCTAAAAAGCCTACATTTTCCCTGAGCAATAAAGATAAGGAATATCTTGGCCAAATATAGGAATCTTGAATCATAGTCTTCTTTTCTTGGTAGTTAGTGGATGTTATTCCACTATCTTCTACTTTTCGTTGTTGCATAGGAAAAATCACATGGATAACTGGTTGTCTTTCTTTTATTTTCTCTGTCTGGAAATTTATAATTTTTATTGTTGTTGTTTATAATTTAGGTTGTATCTGAGTATTAGACTTCTTCCATTAATCTTGCCAGGAACTAACAAAGTTCTTTCAATATGTAAAGATATATCTTCATCCAGTAATCTTTCTTCCTCCCTTGCTTTTTCTTTTATTATTTGTATATTAAAACTGGACATGTTTTCCAGCTCTTAAGCGATTTAGGAGATAGATTTCTATTAGACATTTTTAAACATTTACAAAGTTCTTTTAAAATAGAATCTGGGGGCGCCTGGGTGGCGCAGTCGGTTAAGCGTCCGACTTCAGCCAGGTCACGATCTCGCAGCCCGTGAGTTCGAGCCCCGCGTCAGGCTCTGGGCTGATGGCTCAGGGCCTGGAGCCTGTTTCCGATTCTGTGTCTCCCTCTCTCTCTGCCCCTCCCCCGTTCATGCTCTGTCTCTCTCTGTCCCAAAAATAAATAAACGTTGAAAAAAAATTAAAATAGAATCTGTTCCTGGGGTGCTTGGGGTGGCCAAGTTGGTTGAATGTCTGACTCTTGATTTCAGCTTAGGTTGTGATCTCACGGTTCTTGAGTTCAAGCCCTGTGTCTGACTCTGCACTGACAATGCTGAGCCTGTTTGGGATTCTCTCTGCCCCTCCCCAACATGCTTGCTCTCTCTCTCTCTCTCTCTCTCTCTCAAAATAAATAAATGAACTTAAAAAAAAAATAGTCTCTGTTCCTCCCAAAACCACCACTCTCAGTGGTATTTGCTCCTTCCAAAGAGATGAATGGGAAGACTGAGCCCTGAATCATAGAGTGTGAAGGGGCGGTGAAAAGAGGAACCACAACTGGAACAAAGGGGAACAGCAGCTGGAGGCCATCATTTTATGGCTCCTCCTGCCCTTACCATAGTGCCTCTCACACATTTATTTATTCATCCATATATATATATATATATATATATATATATATATATTTATTGCCCCATTTATAGATAATTTTCCTAGGCTAATTTCATTTATCTTGAAAAGAACCTTAAGGGGGAATCAGAGTAGATATTTTCAAGAACACTTTACAGATGAGTACATGAAGTCCATGTATTTATTCTGAAGTCAAGAAATATTTATCAAATATCTACCATGTGCCAAGTACTACACTAAAACTCAAGAAGCTGAGTGGCTCCTGTGATGTCACAGTGAGTAAATGCCAGAGTCGGGCATTGAAATCAGCTTTCTGATTTTTGCCCACTGTTTATATCCACTACATTATACCTCAAGCTATCTGCTTATTCATTCATTCTGTGATTCATAATTTCAACAAACTATGAAAAGAGTACAGTTCTGGTGATATGAACACATAAAAGAAAAAAAGAGGGAATAAAATGATTCCTTTTATAACATATTGTTAGTTCACTTTAGAATGGGCTATAGGTAGCATAGTGTCTCTCAAACTTACCAAATTATATTCTTTTTTCTTTTAAATTTTTATTTTAATTCCAGTTAACACAGTGTTATATTAGTTTTAGGTGTACAATATAGAGATTGAACAATTCCATACAACACCCGGTGCTCATCAGACAAGTGCACTCCTTAATCCCCATCCCTTTTAACCCATCCCCCCACTCACTTCCCCTCTGGTACCATCAGTTTGTTCTGTATAACTAAATGTCTGTTTTTTTTATTTGTCTCTCTCTTTTCCCCCCTAGTTCATTTGTTTTGTTTCTTAAATTCCACATAGGAGTGAAATCATCTGGTATTTGTCTTTCTCTGACTTACTTCACTTAGCATAATACTCTGGCTGTATCCGTGTGATTGTAAATGGCAAGATTTCATTCTTTCTTATGGCTAACGCAAATTATATTCTTAAGACAAGTTAGTATTGGGGCGCCTGGGTGGCTCAGTCGGTTGAGCATCTGACTTTGGCTCAGGTCATGATCTCACGGTTCGTCAGTTCAGGCCCTGCATCGGGCTCTGTGCTGACAGCTAGGAGCCTGGAGCCTGCTTCCGATTCTGTGTCTCCCTCTCTCTCTGCCCCTCCCCCACTTGTGTTCTGTCTCTCTCTGTCTCTCTCTGCCTCTCAAAAATAAAGAAAACTAATTTAAAAAATTTACAAAAAAGACAAGTTAGTATCAGAATTATTAGGAAGTAAAAATATATATCCCATGGCCCTTCTCTTAATATACTGATTCAGAATATCTGGGGTTGGGCATGTGATTCTGGTTTTCTTTTTTTAAGCCCCCAGCTCATTCTGATATAGCCAAGATTGGAAACAACTGCTTAAAAATATAGTCCAAAATGAGAAGGAAAATGGACATGTAGAAAGAGACATAGATATATACATCAGTCTCAACATTAAGATTTGCTTCACAGAATTGGTTTATAAATGTTTCAGCCATGCTAGAGAAAACTTGTAAAATCCTTATCTGTGGATAAACAGATGTTATTTGATCCTCTAAGAGTCTGCCCCAAATTGGGAACATTTTAGGCTATTCACAGTAGCAGCTGGAACTTTTGAAACTGCTAATATTCATCCATTTTTGACCTACAAAATTGTCAACTTCATCGGGTTCTACCCAGTATCTTTGATTAGATCGCAACAGAATAAGGAAATCCTGGGTTAAGTAGAAAACGCTAGTGAAGGGGCGCCTGGGTGACTCAGTCGGTTAAGCGTCCGACTTCGGCTCAGGTCATGATCTCTCGGTTTGTGAGTTCGAGCCCCGCGTCGGGCTCTGTGCTGACAGTGCAGAGCCTGGAGCCTGTTTCAGATTCTGTGTCTCCCTCTCTCTCTCTGACCCTCCCCCACTCATGCTCTGTCTCTCTCTGTCTCAAAAATAAATAAACATTAAAAAAAAAAAGAAAGAAAACGCTACTGCAACATCTCTTAGTCTTCAAATAGTGAAAACAAGGTACCACTAACTTGAAAATCAATCCACTCCCTCCAGTGGAGCTTAATGCTTTATTTATTCATTTCATCAATCACAGATCTAACTAAACATTTGTTAGGCAGATAATCTGTTTCAAAGTCAAAATACCAGGTGTCTCAGTAAGATTCGGTGCTTTTCTGAATTACTTTATGAAGTTGAACCCACAAAAAGATGGTAAAAATAAAGCAAGATCTCACAGAATGTTGAGACAGATCATACTTTTTTTATTTTTTAAATATTTTTTAAAGTTTATTTATTTATTTTGAGAGAGATAGAGAGGCAGAGAGAGAGGGAGAAAGAGAGGGAATCCTAAACAGGCTCCATGTTGTCAGCACAGAGCCCGACACAGGGCTCGAACCCACGATCTGTGAGATCATGACCTGAGCCAAAACCAACGGTTGGGACACTTAATGACTGAGCCATCCAGGCATCACGATCATACATAGTTAATAACCTACTGTCATGTAATGGGTTAGCCTAAAATAGCCCCATTTTAACCATGATGCATTTGATAAATGCTTGGCTTGTGCTGAGTTGAGTTACCAAAGTTTCACTTGTATGTTTATAATTTAGTTGGTAGAGCAACCTGGAAATTTTGAACCACCCATTCCAATGTCCATGTCTGAATAGGTATTTCAGATACTCTGGAAGTTAGTGTGCTTCTTACTAAAAGCATAATGTCCCTCCAACTTTCTAAAGGCATGGTTCTGTGACAAAATTCAAGTATTAAACTTAAAAATAGAATTGATGGACAATGAAAATGTAAGCCCCTCAAAGGGATGAACTTTGTCTACCTTGCCCATTTCTGTGTCCACAGCATCTGAGGTAGTTGAGCAATAAATGTGTTAAAAGGCAAAAAGGGAGGGCGAGGGGTGGAAAGGGGTAGGAGAGAAGCAAAGGGAAAGACAGAGGGAGGGGAGTGAATGGTGACTCTTCTTCAATACTTGTGATTATTTCTTTTCTTTTGTGTTAGCAGACATCTTATGCCATAATTATAGCACACAGGAAAACAGCGTTTTAATAATTTACAGCTACGATAAAGTTCTTTTGCTGAAATATGCTCCTCTCTCTGCTCTATTACTCAAATACTACAATTTAGTAAATTTGAGAAATAGATAAATTATATAATTTTTTAAGAACAGCATACATGGATACACTCATAAAACTCAGTGGATATGTAGAACAGTAATTTAATGGAATGAGATTTGGGTATAATACCAACCACCAAATCATATATTAACCCAACATAAAAAGAAATGAATAAAAAAACTCTCAAATATTTCTGTTGATGGGTGGAAGAGAGAGAATATAAATAATTTTGTTTAATCTTAACCCTGAGTAATTTTGAATCACACCGTCTTAGAGTTGAAAGGGGTGTGGTATGTCATCTGGTGGATAACTGTCATTTATAGACCAGGTGACATTTCACAGACAACTGGGGCCTAGAAAATGCAAATGCCAGTTAGTGACAAAGTTGTGACTTGAATCTCAATTGCGTAACTTCCAATTAAAAATACATGCAATCCTTTTTCAACGTGTTGCATCAGCAAGTCTTTCTAAATAAAAACTCAGTAGGGACACAGCTACGATTGACAAGCAAGAGTGAAAGATTTACTTTTCTGATAATTGATTGATCTCTTTTTGGTATGCCTTTGGTATGCCTATTGATCTCTTTTGATAAGCCTACCAAACCTATGCCTCAGTCACAGTTTACATGACTGAGATCATCTTATCTGTTCAGCACTTTGGACATGGCAGGAAAAAGTTGTGGAAAATAAAATGAAAATTATGTTTTTGTGTGTGAGATCATGCCAGAGAGAGTTAAAGTTATCATGTTATGGTTGGAAGGCAGCTAGTGATAAATAGATAACATTTAAAGGCTTGACACTTCAAGCTTTTATTACGTTTAATCATCTTGTTTTCTTTCTTTTTTTTCCTCTTTTCTCCTGTTCCATTTAGGATTCTAGTTTTACTAGGGTCCATAAGGTGATAAAAGTCTCAAACTTCACAATGAAAACTAAAGATCTGCAGCTTTCTGATGTCTTTTTGAAAGCACTTAACCACCTGCCTCTAGAATACAACTTTGCTTTGTATAGTCGGATATTTGATGACTTCGGGACTCACTATTTCACCTCTGGCTCCCTGGGTGGCGTGTATGACCTCCTCTACCAGTTTAGCGTCGAGGAACTGAAGAACTCAGGTAGACCTTCTGCCGGCCTCCCTTTTTCCTTAAACCTGATTCGACTGCGTGCAATTCATTTTTCTCTTATTCTATTAATTCTTCTTTATTAACTTTTAGACTCCACTGTACTTCCAAAATGATAAGAAGAACAACCAAAAGGTACACACTCAAATAAATAAAAATATAAAATTAGGACCCCCCCCCCAAAAAAGAAAAAATATACTTAACCTCTCTCATTGGGCATTAGATTTGTCTCTGAGTTTCCTGACAGGTGGGAACATCATAAGCTACACAGTAGTGGTAACCTAAAAGAGAGATACATGCTATTACCTCAAGAAAAATGAGATTTGTCCTGAAACTAAACTCCAAAAGATAATTTACTTACACCAATTTTATAGGAGATAATAATTTTATAGAACAATAATTATCACAAATTTTCTAACGGCCTTTTTCTTTTAATAATGTTTTAAGTAAAAGCCAAGGACATTAAGATAAAAGAACAATTAAGAACTTGACAAGGGACTAAATTAATGTGGGCTAGATATGCACCTACCAGTGATAAAATTGAAACCAGATGAGAAGCACTTATTTTGAAGAAAGTTGGCAAATTTTTATTTTGGGATATAATCAGGGATATTTTTCTGCTTATATGTAAAATAACAATAAAAACCTTGGTTTATAGATAAACCTTGGTTTCTTAAGTGTTAGCTTAAATTGCCGCTATTAATTATTATTATAGCTTAAACACCATTGGATAAATTCATTTTCAGACTCCTTTGTGAAATGACACAGGGCCTTTGTGATGATTCTATCATGTGTCTCTTGAGAACATGGTTAGGAAACTGTAACCAGAACTCAACTGACCAATTACCCCATATAAATAAGAATTCTTGATCATGTAACTTTTATATAGAAGAAATCAGGAATTTATTTAAAAAGACATCAGGCCAACTCTGGGGCCAACAGAGTGTCAATGCCTTTGTTCTTACATCTCATGATGGCAAATACTAATGTTTAATGTGGCTGCCCTGAGTTATTCCAAACTTTAAGTGACCAGATATCCCTCATGATCTGCTTCCTACGAGAGAAGAGGGCATAAATGTCTTTGAGAAGGACTTTCAGTAAGAGGATCTAAAAAAATTACTATCTGACAGAGTTACTGAAATCCAAAAGATTTATGCTGTGATGGGCTTTTCACATTGCCTGACCCTTATGTTTCATTTCAGTTATCCTTTCCACAGGAGTGATGTTTGTATGATGAATTTGAAATCTTCTCCCATGAGAACACCAGCAACATTAATGCTGAGCAAAAGTGCTTGGGGAAAATCTCTGGCCCTTGATTGGTTTCATCTCACCCCTGGGATGAAATTATTCTGGTCACTTGCTGCTATAGCCCAGAAAATAATTTCTCATTTGATCAGCTGTACTTATCATGCATTCAAAGCAAAGCCTCTAAAGGCTCAGAGATCAGGTCAGTTAAAGAACTATGTGAATCTTTAATCAACCATCCAGCATTTTAACAGTTGAAGACCCCTGACCAAAATAAAGTAATGAGCTACACTTTCCTACTGAAACATTCTCACCTTCTGTGTCTCTCTATAAATAGAGGTAGAGGCTAACAAACAGGAACACATAATAAGGGAAAGAAAGGGAGTTTGAGATGTAATAGGAAACTGGAGGTATATGACTGTAAATACCTATGTACTCATATACAAACTATATATATATATATATATATATATGTATATTTACACACACACACACATACACACACACACACATATGACATATATAGTACTTAAAGGGTATATATATGTATATTTGATTAAACATATTTCTATATTCTTATATGTAATATATATTCTTATATTCAATGAATATATATTTCTCTGAGTCACAAAAGTAATACTGATGCACAGTTTTAATTATGGCTAAGATGAAGCACGCCCAGACAGAAATAAATCTCAATAAAATGGAATTCCTTGGTGGGTATGCTCACCTGTTTTTGCCTGCTCTCTAAATGAATATATATTCTAGCCTCCTCCTCTCTTTTTCCATTTCTTTTCCCTTTGCGTAGCCATAACATGAAACTAGAGTATAGGCTTGGTTTTTATTTGCTTTATTCAGTAAGAATTGTATCCCTTGTCATTAATTTCAAAAGTATGACCTGAATATTTCATAGTACCTTCTCTCCCTCAAGAGGAGTAAAGCAAAATTAAATTGCTTTTTATTTGCATCCTTCATATATTCCTCTATTGTTCAATGTCCCATAGTCAATTTAAAACCTGAAGAAAAGTTGACATTGCTTCAGTGTGCTAGGTGAAAAAAAATTCAGAAATACAGTAAGAACATTAAAGAATTAAAATATCATAATATGCAAGATGGTAATTTAAACTCCTTTTGTTGAGAAGTCATTTCCTACTCTGAACTGGGAGGAAAACAATTACTGGCCCCACCATTTACCCGTATGACATTTTCAAGTTAACACTGTTGACCTTTGCCCAGAATAGCTGAGGACATTTCTGAAATGCTTGTCCCTATGCAACATCAGAGGGACGCTTGGGTTTGAGAGGTCAAGTGCTACAGCATCCAGCAATTGGATAGAGGTCAGGCAGCAAGCTACAGGTTATACAGGGGAAGACAGGCTTATCCAGAAATTCACTGATAAAGCCTTCATATTTTAATTGCTGCATGACCAACGAATGCCATGGCTCATAAGAAGGATTCACCATTCGAATCTTCAAAGATTCTCCATTAGCCCTCAGAAAATGAAATTAACTAAGTTGATAGTTAATTAATTATGTTATAGTTAATGAATTGGACACAGAAAATTTAATTTTCATTTATAAATAATAAAAACTTAATGAAAAAATTCAAAAAGGATAGGAGCTCTACAACATAAATGCATTAAATTCCTAACATGGTCTAACCATTATACTGATCTACTTGTTAGAACAATACTACCAGGAGAAAATGACTCATATTTATTCAGCTTGACCAAAAAAGAAAAACAGACTTTTGGTTGTTTGTTTGTTTGTTTGTTTATTAGAGTTAAAAATGTAAGGTAAACATCAAGACTTCAAACTAAGAATTTTTCACTGCCAACTTATAACGCATCCCTTCAAATGTGTCAAACTATTGAAAAAACTATGAAGTGGGCAGACCCCATCCCCTTCCACCCCATCCCCGTCTACCTGGCCTCATTTCTCAGTCATCTGTGCCTTTAGGATTCAATTTCAGCATCGCACCTAAACTGTGCCTCAAGCTCTAAAAATATTCCTCTGCCGATTATGATCTACAACCCTGAACATCAGTATTTGATGAACTACTTTGCTTTAAGGTGCTTAAGAGCTGATCCTAACAGTTGTATCTCTTGTGTGTTCATGTTTTGTGAGGCAATTTTTAACTAAACATCAAAAACCTGAATTCTTGTGTCAGCTATACTTTAGTTGAAATAAATTATGTTAAAAACAAAAACCAAAATCTGGAATCTAATTTTGGTATTTCAGGTAGCAGGTCGGGAGGCTTAGGAAGCTCTTCAGAAAGAGGAGACGTTGATTCTTTTCAAATTACCCCAGATGGGCAGCACCAACTCAGTCTACAAATAGCCAGACCTATTTCCCTGCACTGTGTCCCACTTGATCCCTGACACAGCATAGATTTTGAAGCCATTGAGAACATAGACAGGGATTGTGGTGGGAAAGCATGACTCAGATGCCAAAATCTTCAACAAATGATGCTTGCAAGTTTGGTAAAAGACAAGAACAAAGAGGACTGAAGGTATGAGAACTGAACAGCCTGAGCCTCCAGGCATCAGGGTTTTGACAAGACTTTTAAACCTGGAGACTCATCCTATGGAGGCGCTGGGAAGCTAGGAAGATATCAACCCCCACTTCCCAAGGCTGGGGATGAGGCAGCATTCACCTCCCTTGGAGACATCAGGAGAAACGTTGAGTACAGGCTGGAATGGTGATGAGGAGAGAGAGAGAATAGTCAGTGAGGACACTGAGAAGAATTCATAGGTCAGGAAGTCAGAATTTCTGAGTTTTGGAGGTACAGGTGGAGTGAGCAGCTGACCCAGGGAGACAGGCATGAGAACGAGTGTTCAGCGAAGGAGAGATGACAAAAAAGATTTCCATTTTAGGTGACAATGGGGCAAAAAAGTGAGGTGGACTCAGGCCTCACAGAAACAGTTGTGGCCCAGAAAGAAGGCCTGACCGGGGCACCGCACAGAACGTGCGTTCATCTCTTGATCTTCAGGACTATACAGTGGCCGTGGCCAGTGGGACAGGTGATCTTTGAGGCTCACTGTGTGTAGGCAACAGGGAGAAGCCAACATGATCCCCATGGGATGGGCCACAGTCACCTTATATGTGCTTCTTAGGGCCAGGGTTGAAGGGAGAGACAGCAGGGACTCATAAACACTTCCTCTGTTCAGGATCATCCCAGGGCCTAAAAAGGACTGAATCTGTAGGTGAAGGTGTGAATTATTCGAGTTTATAGGAACTGGGGAAGGATTCGCAGTGGTGCATCCTCGTGATGTTTTGTTTGCACTCCATTTCCTAGGTTTAACAGAGGAAGAAATCCGAAACTGTGTCCGGATTGAAACAAAGAAACGCAGGTTCGGTTTTAAGAAAAAAAAAGTGGAACATCGGTGCACCACGAACAAGATGTCAGAGAAATATGAAGGTAAGAGCTCTCTCTCTTAGCGGTTTACCCCATGTGTCCTGCAGCTGCACTGATGGGAGTACCATGCTATACTTTGAGGGCGCTATGTGTTTAAGTCTATTTATTGAAAGGGAGAGAGAAAGAGAGAGAGAGAGAGAATGAAAAAGGGAGAGGCAGAGAGACAGAGAGAGAGAATCCCAAGCAGTCTCCACACTGTCAGTGCAGAGCCCAATGTAGGGCTCGATCCCAAAAACTGTGAGATCATGGCCTGAGCTGAGATCAAGAGTCCCACGCTTAACCGACTGAACCACCCAGGTGCCCCTTGCTTGTGCAAATGTTTTTAACTTTCATTTATTTCATATATCTACCTCAAAGCCCTCTGTGTGGTAGGGGGAGGGTGCAAATAAAATATCATTAGCACTACTTAAAAGGGAAATAAAGTTTTCTTGATCTTTTTTTTAAATTTTTTCAATGTTTATTTTTGACAGAGGGAGAGACAGAGCATGAGTGGGGGAGGGGCAGAGATAGAGGGAGACACAGAATCTGAAGCAGGCTCCAGGCTCTGAGCTGTAAGCACAGAGCCTGACGCAGGGCTTGAACTCACGGACCATGAGATCGTGACCCGAGCCGAAGTCATGACCTGAGCCGAAGTCAACGCCCAACCGACTGAGCCACCCAGGCACCCCAAGTGTTCTTGATCTTATACTTAGATTGTTTACTTTAACATTTATTGGTTCTTCCCATGGGCTAAACTCAGTATTAGGCATTGTGACGTAGAAATAATTCAGCCATTCCTATAAAGGAGCTTACAAAGTAACTATACATATAAACAACCATCAAAAATACAGAATGATAAGAGTCTAAGAGAGGTATGTAAATAAGGCTCCAGAAACCAAGCCAGAAATCTGAGTGTTGCTTTAATTTCTCCCTCTTTCTGGCCTTCACATCCAATAAGTAATCACTCTACATCCTTAATATTTTTCCCATTCACACCCATCCGTTCATTATTTCCAACCTGGATTTCCACAGAAGCCTCCTAACTGGTCCCCCTGCCTCTACTGTGGCCTTTTGCCAATGTATTCTACACATTGCTTGTGACAAGAAATTCTTCCAAGGCAAATCTTATCATGAAACTCTCATGCCTTAATCATGGTTTCATATAGCCTTAAAGATAAATTCCAGGGGCGCCTGGGTGGCGCAGTCGGTTAAGCGTCCGACTTCAGCCAGGTCACGATCTCGCAGTCCGTGAGTTCGAGCCCCGCGTCAGGCTCTGGGCTGATGGCTCAGAGCCTGGAGCCTGTTTCCGATTCTGTGTCTCCCTCTCTCTCTGCCCCTCCCCCGTTCATGCTCTGTCTCTCTCTGTCCCAAAAATAAATAAACGTTAAAAAAAAAAAATTAAAAAAAAAAAAAAGATAAATTCCAGTCTCTCTCTCTCTGCCTAGCTGAACTACACAGTCTCCTAAATAAGTCATGCTCTCTCTCGTGCCTTGCCGTTATTTAGAGCTCCTTCCTCTGCGTAAAGTTCTCTTGTTCCCTGACTTGGCCTAACTGATTGCTATTCATTCTGCTAAGAACAAAGGGAAGTAAAATCACAGAAACTCCCAAAATATGAAGCTTATATTCTCTTGCAGAGACAAAGAACAAATAAAAATAAAATATTTACTGTAATAATAAATAGGCAACTTTGAATATCAGATTATATAGATGGTCTACATGTACATGCCCATGTTAAACATAAGCAAAATGAGAAGGATTTGTTTGACAACTAGGCATTCATATTATAGCAAAAAAAAAAGGGGGGGCGGGGGGAAAGAGAGCATGCAAAACAGACAAATAACCTAGCAATATATACCAAAGAATGGATATAGAGTCTATACCAGTTTTTCATGCAACAAAATAATTTAATGAGATTGTGAATTCAGTAAATCAAGTGCTCAGAGACAAAAAGATTATAAGAATTAATTGAAAAGGCAGATCTCAAAGCTAAGGTACAAAGACAAACAAACATTGAGAAACATTACCATGATAGTTATAAATAAATTAGATACTGCAAGGACAAAATATAATTGTCTGAAAATAAAATCAGGAAAGTTAATCACATGTAGGAAAGATTTAAAATAATTCATAATAAATACAGAGGAAAAATAGACATTAATAGTTATTAAGAAAAATCTAATGGAAATGTAAGGACAAATATAATTTAATCAGTGGGAATTCATGTTCCTGAAATAGAGATCCCAAGAAATTAAACAGGAAAGCTGTTAAAAAAAAAAAAAACAACTATAAACAAACATATCCCTGAAATAAAGGAAGAAATTTGTTTTGATTATATGAATCAGAAATACTGTTTAAATACACAACTTCAAGACAAATTCTAGTTAATTTGCTAATTACCAAGATTTTAAAAATGAATTTTTCAAGTACCTTGGCCGAAAGAGCAAATCTCCCACAGATCAACAAAACACAATCTGTCTGGCCTCAGACTTTGCCATAACTAAATTCAATGCTGTAAGACAATAATGTCCACAAATTTCTGAGAGAGAAAAAAATAATAATTTCATATATAAGGGTAACAGGAAGACATCTCAAAACGTGAGAGAATTCTGAGAATATGCATTCTTGAGTACTTGCTAAAACAAACAAACAAAAACAAAAACAAAAAGCGAAAAAAATGCTTAATTTAAAAATCCATCCAACAAAGAGATGAGAAAATGTCAAAGATGGACCCACGGTTTTCAGCTTGTAGGAATAAGGTGAGGACACTGCCAAATCAGAGACTATTCCAATGGGCTCCAAACTGGCTTATCAATTATCCATCACTGTCCACATGACACATTGCTAATACTCCTGAATTGTGCCAACTCCCCAACTCAAAATTAAAAGCTTTACATCCAGATCCTCTGCTTTGCTGCTCTTCCCCTACCTGAACCTTCAACTTGAACTCAAGTGGATGTCCATATGAACTGTCTCCAGAACATGGCACATCCACCCCTCATTCCAGGTCTTTGCCTATGCTGGGAGCACATTGCCCCCTACCGTGTCTTAGCTTTGCCTCAAAGTCCTTTCACCATACCCCCCTCCCTAATTGCCTAAGATCACAGAATTCTTTCACTTCCCTGAAAACAGGAATCATTCATTGTTGGACCACTCAGTGACACTTAGCAAAACTGTTTTATTGGTCTTTTTGTTTACCTTTCTTTCCCTTTCCTCCCCTCCCTTCTTAACTTCTTTCCTTCCTTCTTTCCTTCCTTCCATTTCTCCTTTTCTTCCTTCCTTTTTTAATTTCTCTATAGTTCTGCTAGTATTTTTATGTACCTATTTTGTCTCCTCATAGAGAGTCTAAGTCCTTCAAATACAAAAGGCATATTGTGCATTTCTCTCAGTCTTTAGTGCCTGGCATATAGCAGATTCTCCACAAATACGTGTTGATCGTGATGACAATTTGCCAAAAATCAAAGCACATTTGAGAGTTAAGTACACATAGTGCCTGGGTGGCTCAGATGTTAAGCATCTGACTTCAGCTCAGGTCATGATCGATCTCATGGTTTGCAAGCTCAAGCCCTGCTTCGGGTAAACACAAGCCCTGCTTTGGGTGAGTCCCACTTGTTCTCTCTCTCTTTCTCTCCATCTCTCTCTCTCTCTTTCTCTTTGACCCTCACTCACTTGTGCTCTCTCTCTCTCTCTCAAAAAAAAAAAAAAAAGAGTAAAGCACACACAAAAACATAATTTGTCTATTCCAAAACCTGAGCTCATCTGATTAAATCACTGGACTCCAAACTTTTTAAATCTGTAATCATCTCATTAATTTTTTTTTACTATATATCCCTAATATACTTACTAAAAGAATACTAACAAATTTTATATATTTATCTAAAAATATATTATGCACACAAAATATATACAAATGTAGAAAAGAGAAAATGTTAAAAGATAGCCTATATGAAATAAACAGAATGTATTTCATTGTCTCGCTCACATTGAGCGATGAATGAATGTAATGATGAATCAATATTTCATTAAAAACTCCTTGAAAGTTTTGATATGTTTTGGGCAGCTTTGGTGTCACTCTCATATTGTAGCTTATGAGAAGCTTGTATAAGAAATATCTGTTCTTCCATGGAGTGCCTGGGTGGCTCAGTCTGTTAAGCGTCTGACTTCAGCTCATGTCATGATTTCACAGTTTGTGAGTTTGAGCCCCGCACTGGGCTCTGTGCTGACAGCTCAGAGCCTGGAGCCTTCTTCAGATTCTGTGTCTGCCCCTCTCTCTGCCCCTCCTCCACTCATGCTCTGTCTCCATCTCTCAAAAATGAATAAATGTTAAAAAAAAAGTTTTTTTAAAGAAATATCTGTTCTTCCTTCTACTAGTTGTTTTATTTATGTTTGGAAGATTGGTATCATCTTCAATCTGCATTTTCCTCCTGGAATCTTTTTAAAAATTGTTTAATGTTCATTTATTTTTGGAGAGGAAGACAGAGTGTGAGCAGGGGAGGGACAGGGAAAGGGGGGAGGCACAGAATCCGAAGCAGGCTTCACGCTTTTAGTTGTCAGCACAGAGCACAACACGGGGCTCAAACTCACAAACCACGAGATCATGACCTGAGCCCTAGTCAGAGACTTAACCGACTGAGTCACCCAGGTGCCCCTCTTCCTGGAATCTGTTTAAATCACTTGTTCGTTTTTAAGAGTTAGTTCTATTCAGACTAGTAGTAAATGGACTTAATGCTCACTCCTTCTTCAGGATGCTATGTTTATCATATTTAACACTTAACTAATGTCAATCCATTCATGAAATACATAGTATCAATCCAAATGTGAACTAGCTTGTCAGAGCTACTGTCAATCCGTATATAATATATTGGCAGATGCTAATTTCTCTCTATATTTATATGAAAAATAAATACAAAAATCTCTAAAATGTTCTTCTCATGTCCCTGTGTTATCTTATGCAACCTTTGAAAAGGATCATATTATTTTCTTCACAGAAAGAGTATTTCACCCATTGTTCTGATCATTCTAGACTCTTTTTTTTAAGTTTATTTATTTATTTTGAGAAAGACAGAGACAGTGCAAGTGGGGGAGGGGCAGAGAGAGAGGAGAGAGAGAATCCCAAGCAGGCTCCTGATGTGGGGCTTGAAACTAAGAAGCCGAAAGATCATGACCTGAGCCGAAACCAAGAGTCAGACGCTTAGCTGACTGCCCCACCCAGGCACCCCTAGAATTTCTCAACAGTGGAAGCATAGCTAATCCTTACTGGTACTTCACAATAAACACCAAATTAATGCCATTAACTGTCACCCATATCACCGGCCTCCTTTTCATTTGCTTTTATTTCTCCCTACACCTTCCTATTCCTCAGATCCTACCCTTATTAGTTAAAGACCCCATTAGTTCACAGGACTTGTTTTTGAAAATTTGTGTAAAAGATCTGTGTTGTGTACATTAAATATCATTGCTTCTAAAGAAACACTGTGCCAGCTCTTAATTTGAGGTTTAACTTTTTCTTTCTCGTTGGTTAGTTGTGCTTTTGCACCTGTCTCTAAGCTTGAAAGCATTCTATCAACTTTTAATGTAATTGGAAGTCTCCTGATTGGATATCAGAAACCATGTGACTTATGTTATTCTGAAGGCCCAAGACATATGCTCATATAAGTCAAACGTGGGAGGTTTGGCATCAAAGGGCAGGGAGCAGAGTAGTCTGCACCTGGGCAGGTTAGTACGCCGGCTTCCCACCCCTACCCCACTCCCAGTAACTCTACATGTGTTCCAGGCTAAATTACTTCTAGCTTCAATGCCTGTGTTTATAACAATACCTACTTCTCAACATTGTTGTGAGAATTACTTAAGACAATATGTGCACAGTGCCTGCAATATACAAGTTGCTTCATAAATGGTAACGGCTAACATTGTTATCCTTTCTATTATTAAACTCCCTGTAGGGCTGAGGAGTGTTCTCTTGCTTTTCACTAGCTTTTTTTTTTTTAAGTTTATTTATTTACTTGTGTGGGGTGGGGGGGACGAGAGAGAGAGAGACAGAGAGAGAGACAGAGAGAGAACGAGCAGGGGAGGGGCAGAGTTCAGAAAGGGAGAGAGAGAATCCCAAGCAGACTCTGCCTGGAGCCCAACGCAGGGCTCAAACTCACGAACGTGAGACCATGACCTGAGCCCAAACCAAGAGTCAGATGCTTAACTGATTGAACCACCCAGGTGCCCTTTCACCAGCTTATTTAGTGGAGCCACATGACTACCATCTACTTCTGCTCCTGTGCAAATAGACTTTTCTTTGAAGTTTGAATCTGCAGTAAAATTAAATGAGTAATTTTCTCGAAACACCTTGCAGGCTCGGTTTTGCAGGGAGCAGAGAAATGCATCTCCCTGATTCGAGGTGGGAGAAGTGAGTACGCAGCCAAATTGGTGTGGGAGAGAGGGAACTCCAGTCCTGACGAGAAGGTATTTGCTGAGTGGTTAGAATCTGTGAAGGAAAATCCTGCTGTGATTGACTTTGAGGTAAGAGTAAAAAATATTATGGGTAAGAAAGCTAAAGTAGTCCTCTAGCAAATCGTGCACCACACAATTCCTTTTCGATTTTCCTCGCAGATGATAAAGGAAATGTCTTTCTTTAGTATACGTGCACAATGTACTTTTTAAAAAACGTTAGATTACACGTCGATTGCTTTTGCTTTTGAAACAAGCATCCTCCAGTACAGTATTTAGAATTCCTAGCACATATAAAATACCAGGAAGGGGAATTTGGTGAATACAATTGTTCAAACTTGCCTTAAGTAGTGCCTTCAGCTCCCCGAGTGTACAATCAATCTGCTTTGTGTACTTTTCTTGCAGCTTTTTATTCAATGAGCACTCCTAAGTCTTCATTTACAGCTCTGTGGGCTAAATGGGATCTTAGATCCACTTGGCTTTCTGTTTCTATCCCCGTGGATTACAATGACCTGTCCTATATTTGCTGTGATTACATGAAAAGGTGACTTTTATTATGTAGGGAATACTTTGCCCACATATCAGTCATATGCCATTTGGAACCAGTTTTGACTAAAACACAAGCACAGTTTTTAAAGCCCTCAAAGAAGCTGTTCTGCTCATTTCATTTAAATGGGGATAAAGGAGTTCAATCGTTATGAAAGTAAAATAATTAACCCGCAACGTGAAGATACTTTGAGCTCTATAGGCTATGGTGGGAAAGTGAGATCTGGCCGCCAGGCTGGGCAGCTGTGAGTTATCCGCTGCACAAGATAGTCATTCCTTTGAGGTTTTAAAATGTTAATAAAATGAGCTCTGATTTTGTGTTAGCTCCATTATTTGTTACTGTAATTCTTCCATTCATCCCATGGCCGAGTTCATTTCTCCTGCTCCATATTTTGTCATGGGGTTCTGCCAAGCACCAATCCTGTCCCTGGCAAACAAGAACACAGAAAGCCTCTCCTCACCCTCTCTGGATTTTTCTGCTTGAATCAAACCTAATGAGGTTTCAACAGAGCATTCATGAGCTGCCCAACTCGCGGTCACCTCTCTCAGAGCCTTGATGCATGCAATTGGTGCTTCCTAAATAATGTGACATAATGTGACAACACTGCTTGTGAGGCTTCCTTCATAATAGGATTCCAGGGAAAGTGAGCTCCAGAAACATCGCATCAAGGACAAGAGAAGCCAGAGAGCTTCTGGCTTCTAACCCTGCAGAGAGCTGCTCTACCCACTAGAGAAGGGAAAGAAAAGGATCCCCTACCCTCACAGAGAGGGTTTTTCTCCGCTGGTTCAACAGGCAGATGTGCTATATTCTACAATAATCCTTTGAAGTGTAGGATTTTCCAGACCTTTCCTCTCAGTCTGTGAGAACTGAGCAGGGATGGCAACATGTGCCACAGGGATGTGATGAACTGGACCTCCTCTCTACCTCCTGCCCTTAGCTTGCTCCCATCACCGACTTGGTGAGAAACATCCCCTGTGCGGTGACAAGACGGAACAACCTCAGGAAAGCTTTTCGAGAATACGCAGCCAAGTTTGACCCCTGCCGGTGTGCTCCATGCCCTAATAATGGCCGCCCCACACTCTCAGGGACCGAATGTCTGTGTGTGTGCCAGAGCGGCACGTATGGAGAGAACTGTGAGAGACGCTCCCCGGATTTTAAGTCCAGTAAGTATCGCATAACATACTGGGGGGGGGGGGGGGTAGGCCCCTTTTCTCTTCCAAAAGGTATTCTAGGTTGGTCAAATAAAACCAAATGTCTATTAACAGCTTCCACCTTATCCAAACTCGCAAGGAAGGTAAGTTCGTAAAAAGTTAGAGTTTGACTTTTGTCAAACAGCCCTGGTATGACCAAGTCTTGGCTGTAACCTACCAGCTATGTAACTTTGGGAAAGCCCCCTAGCCCCTCAATGCCCCAATCCATTCATCCATAAAATGAGGGCAATGCCAGCATGTACCTGAAGATTTTATACATGTACATATACATATATTGATATTTATTTATCTATATTTATATTGCAGCACAATGCCTATAATATAAAATAAAATAATAAACTATACTATAAAATAAAATATGTGATACTGCTGTTATTAACAGTAGAATGTTATAACGTAGAGTGACAACGGCTTTGTAACAAGAGGTAAATTAAGCCAACAACCAAAGTTTTCATTCAGGACTAAGTTTGGCTATCTCTAATGCTCCTTAGCAAGGGGATGTGTCATGGGGGTGAGAATATATTCTATGACCTTTAAAAAAGTAATCTGATACATATTCTGTTCAGAAGAAGTTCATATGTATACATATCCGTATGCATATACACACGTGTGTGATACGGTGCTGATAGTTGAAAATGATTCATAATTGTTGCCATTTCATTCAGGCTGTGGGAACAGGAAAGGGAAATCAGGCAAGGTGTCAGGCCCTCTCATAGGTACTTTCCTTTCATCCTCATGATAACCCTGTGATATTCCTCAAAGAATCACACAGCTAAAACGTGAGGAGACTGAGTTGGCCTGGCCTCACAGGCCCGGTTCTCTCAGCCTCGCCTGGATGGGTGGGTGGGTTTCCTGTGTTCCAGATGCGGTGGATGGGAATTGGAGCTGCTGGTCTCCTTGGAGCACGTGCGATGCTACTTATAAGAGATCGAGAACCCGGCAGTGCAACAACCCTGCCCCCCAGCAAGGAGGGAAACCCTGTGAGGGGGAAAGACGGCAAGAGGAACACTGCACATTTTCCATCATGGAGAACACGTAAGGCTGGGTGCCGGGGAAGGTGTATTTTCCTACTGCTAAGTAAAGAAATAAGCTGTGTTTTACCTATTCCAACACAGTGTATTAGCAAGGTATTCGTGGATCTGGCGTACCCATTTCTCTCCAATGCTTCTTTACAAATATGCATGCACCTTCACATATACATATGCACACGTATTTATTTTTCCCTTTTAGTGGACAGCCATGTATCAGCGATGATGAAGAAGTGAAAGAAGTAGACCTCCCCGAGACAGAATCAGATTCTGGGTGTCCTCAGCCAGTGCCTCCGGAAAATGGATTTATCCGGGTAAGCATCCTGACCTCCACTTCAAGTTTGGAGTTCAAAAAATAGAACTTATGGGGCTCCTGGGTGGTTCAGTTGGTTAAGCATCCGACCGTTGATTTCATCACGGGTCACGATCTCATGGTTTGTGAGTTTGAGCCTCGCATTGGGCTCTCCACTCTCAGTGCAGAGCCCTTTTTGGATCCTCTGTCTCCCTCTCTCTCTGCCCGCCCCCCCCCCCAACCCCGGCTTGTACTCTCTCTCACTCTCTCAAAAACGAATCATTTTTTGGCTTCCAATGATCCCCACTTTCTGGTATTTGTGCCCTTGTGTAATCCTCTCCCCTTGAGTGTGAGCTGGACCTAATGATTTATTTCTAATGAAAAGTTTATGGGGAAAGTGATGGAATGTCACTTCTAAAAGTCTGCTATAAAAGCCTGTGACTTCCTTCTTGTTTGTAGCCTGTCTTTGCATTTTTCTTTCATTCTTCCTCTGATGAAGCAGGCTGCTCTGTTGTGAGCTACCCTATTGAGAAGCCCACGTGGCCTGAGGTTGGCCTCTGGCTAATAACGAGCAAGGAAATAACACTTTCTCAACAACCCTTGAGAAACTGAATCCTGCCAACAACCATATGAGTGAGCTTGAAAGTGAACCCTTACCCAGATGGTCCTTCAGATGAGACCATAGCCACATTGACAGCTTGATTACATACATATAAGAGACTCTGAAGCAGAAGGCCTAGCTAAATCATGCCCAGATTCCTGACCCACAAAAGTTACAATGTATATTGTTTTAAGTCACTAAGATTGGAGGTAATTTTTACATAACAGTAAATAATTAATACAGTAAAAAAAAAAAGAATCATTTTTAAAAATTCCAAAAAATAGAACTTAAAAAGTATGTGTTTTCTTTTATGTAGGGTTATTGTTCTCAGTTTAATCATCTTCTGTTGACTTAAAAATGAATACTTAGAAACACTCTGCCACTCCTCCGTCTTGAATTCCCTGGAGAGGTCTTCATACTTGGTTGTTAGACCAAAGGACAGCAGTTTCCCTGGCACCACTAATTCCTAAACTCATGGTCCACTTATGTGAATGGAAAGTGGAATGTGACCACAATATATAGGTTCGGATGACCTATAAGAAATGTACAAATAAGATCTGACTGTTTATTCCTGAATCTGAGGAGAGTAATTCTCTACCTAACACACGTTTTCAGAGAGACAAACTAGTCACAGGAGATGTGGAGTCTATAATGCCTTAGGTTAGAAACCTGTAGAATTCTTAAGCAGTCAATACAGTTTTAATGCCTTTTAATTTTATCTTTATTACTGAGCTACAATGTTTGTATGATTAAAAATAACTAAACATATTTTTCAGATAGGTCTGTGGCTTTAGATATAAATTAGAAACGTGTAATATTTAAAATTGATCACAGAAGGCATGTTCCCTAATTAATTTTGACTTTAAAAAAATTGTTTTAGCTTTCTTTAACTCAGTAAAGCCTTTAAATTAATCTTTTTCCAACTGTATCATATTTATGATCAAAGATCAATAATCCTCAATTCTCCAATGCCAGCAAACAAATATCCATGGAGTATAGTCTGGGCTAATATACCTTCCGCGTTCTTTTGTCTTCTGCTGACTTTAAGTGGAGGAAATATTTGGGAGTGAGACAATGTCAATTAGTCTTTAGAAAAGAGTGCACTGGAGGGCTTGTTAAAACACGGGTTGCTGGGTGTCGCGCCTAGAGTTTCTGATTCAATAGGTCTGGGGCAGGGCCCAAAACTGCCATATCTAACGAGTTCCCATGAAATGCTGATGCTGCTAGTTCTAGAACCACACTTTGGGAATGAATCTTTTAAAACAGGAGTCAGCAAACTAAGGCCCACAGCCACAATTTGGCCTGCCATCTGTTTCCTGTTCTGTTTTTTTCCTCTTTTCTTTTTTTAAACAAAGTTTCATTGGAATACAACCACACTTGTTTATTTACATAGGTCTGTAGTGGCAACAATGTCAGAGGTGAGTAGTTGCAACAAACAAAATAGGCTGCAATTGACTTTGGAGGCCCTTTATAGACACAATTTGCTATTCCCTGGCCTAGAACATAATCCTCAAAATTCCATTTTGTCAGATCCAGATACCCACATACTTTTTGACTTATTTTTTCTAGCTGCTTACAAAAACTGTTAAAATGATCAACATTCTAATTTTAAAAATCACACAAAGGCTTTAAACAGTGATTCATTGTTCTAATGACTCTTTTTATAAAATTAGATTGTATGTTTCCATTCCCAGGAATAAGTTCACCTTTTTTTCTGTTTTGCTCTTTATTACAGACCTCACCTCCACTGTCAGTAGTTTTTACTCAAAAGTAATACAATGCAAAGGAAAGGAGAAAACTTTGAGGGATGTCTAGAAGCAGAAATTGAGAGGACTGTCTGAGCAGATAGAGGAGTTAAGGAATGGAAAGAATCCAGGATGACCCTGAGGTGTTGAAAGGTATCATCCCTGGCATTGATAATGGGCTGGTTTCTATTTTAATTCTAGAATGAAAAGAAACTGTACGCAGTTGGGGAAGAAGTTGAAATTTCATGCTTTTCTGGATTCATGGCTGTTGGATACCAGTACTTCAGATGCTTACCAGACAGGACCTGGAGGCAGGGAGATGTGGAATGCCACCGTGAGTACTGGCCAAACTTTTTGTGCGACTGCTCTGAAGAATAAACGTGCCCCATATAGCTAGAGCAAAATCACACACTGAGATCAGTATATCATACTATTTTTTTTAGTAGCTCTGGTGAAAAGGTTTAGTGAGCAGAAAATAGGATTCATCTGCTAACATTCTGTTCCAAAATATCTTCATATTTCACTTCTCATGCCCCTGTGTATCGGCCTCATAGACCCAGGACTACAAAGCATGCACTTGCAAAGAAATCCAGGAAGTCCTCTAACTACATCTAACCACAGGCATCTGCCTTGCCTGATGTACAAATTAATGCAAATGAATGAGTCCCAGGAAGATGATACTCCTCCTATTCTTTGTGCATCAGAAATGCGATTTTATGTGAAATGCAGTTTTCTCTTTGGAGCCCATCCACATCCTTTACTGAGGAAGAGGGGAGGAGTTTGTAAGCTCCACACATACCCATTTGTAAGCTACAGTAAAGTCAAAACAAAATTCACATAAGGCTCAAAAAGGGACCCCCAAAGGGTTATTAGGGAGAGTTGAAACCAATGTCAATCAGAACGTCTGCCTCTGTGCCATCCACAATGTGGTGACTTCCTCTTGGGAGGACCTGCTAGGGAGAAGAGGGGGGGAAATACTTTTTGAAAGGAGAAAGTCCCAATAATGCAATGAAAGTTGGAAGTTTCTGGAGCCACTTCCTTAGCAAGGGCACCTCAGATAGTTGAACGAACGGGAGCATCTCGGTGGAGGACTCTCTCGGGAAGCCTGGATCCTCCACCCACCCCAACCCCCAGTTTTCTGATCAAAACATGGCATTAAAGCAGCACCAATGCAGTAAATCCCACTAAAATCACCTCTTGCTTACATTTGTTGACTGTTCTGCTCCACTAAGCACATCTGACATGTTTCTCTGCCTGCAGGGACACAGTGCCTCAAGCCAATTGTGCAGGAAGTTCTGACCATCTCGCCATTTCAGAGATTATATGCAATCGGTGAATCCATTGAGCTAACCTGTCCCAAAGGCTTTGTCGTTGCTGGGCCATCACAGTACACATGCAGTGGGGATTCCTGGACACCACCCATTTCAAACTCGCTCACCTGTGAAAAAGGTGAGTGTCACTCAGGATGCTAGCGTCTGCTGAGATGGTGCCCCCCAAAACTGGTAGTAGCATAGCACCCCCAAAACTGGTAGTACCATAGCATACTACCACAGGTTGTACATAGCATTCTTGAGGATGTTTTGGGAGAAGAAAGCAGAAGTTTCCACTCACAGGCTAGGTTTTCTATTTCAACCTGTGTCGTGATGAGATCAGGCAGCAGATAACAAGTTATTGGTCAAGCAGATATCTTCAAATTTTAGAAAGCAAGGTCGATTTTCTTTTCCAATACAATGTTTCAATATTTTGAGGGAATGCAAGCGCGGCCATCCAACAAAGTCAGAATTAATGGTAAACTGAAAATCTGGCTAAAGTGGGGGGCCATAAAAAAGTAGTGCACACTACTTTTTAATTACCTAAGCATTTTATTTTAACTTAAAACACAGAAATGCATGATTATCCACCCATTTTCTGACATAGGACCAAGCTCTTATTTTCTTTTTATTTCTTTTTTATTTTTTTAATGTTTATTCTTGAGAGAGCAAGAACAGAGCACAAGCACAGGAGGGGCAGGAGAGAGAGGGAGACACAGAATCTGAAGCAGGCTCCAGGCTCTGAGCTGTCAGCACAGAGCCCGACGTGGGGCTCGAACTCACCAACTGCAACATCATGACCTAAGCCGAAGATGGACGCTTAACCAACTGAGCCACCCAGGCACCCCCCAAGCTCTTATTTTCTAGTCTTCTGATTTCAGCTCCAAGACTTCTTCCTCAAATAAAACAAATACATGACTCACCACCTATGTTATTCCCTATCAGTTCCTCTAAAACCATGTTTAATTGCAGGTGGGGCACTTCTTTAAAAAACACCTCCGGTTAGGTTCCTTCCCCCAATTCTGATGTCACTGAGCTGGGGAGGGCCTAGTATTTGGCGTTTGTTTAAGATTTCTTCTAGCTAACCCAAATGCATGCAGAGTTGAGAACTGTTGTTTTGAAGAGAGGTAAAACGTTAAAGTCACTTTTGAAACAAATTGACTACAGAATGATTTTAAATTTATGTATATACATAAATTTTATATATGAAATATATGTATTTCGTAATCTTTTACAGTAGTCACATCCCCAGTGAACTCAAAGCAAAATTTTTGCAAATCATTTTTAATTGTTTAAAATTCCCAACTTTTTATTTAAAAAGTTTATCACTTGATACAGTTCATTAACTTACACAATCACAATAACAAGTGGCCTGAATGGATTTGGAAACAAACAACACTGATAAGCCTGTAGCTGCAGAAGTGTCACGCTATGGAAGACAGTGTTGCCAAAAGGGATTGCAAGAGGCCCTAGTTCTCTTGGTCTCTGGGCCAGAAGGAATCGGAGGACAGAACAGACACCGCGGATAGGTGGTGCAAGCAGGAAAGGTTATTAAAGCAAAAGGATACTCTTAGAGGAAGACCAGGTAGGCTCCAGGGAGCAAATGCCCCAAATTTCTTTGGTTTACAAGCTTTTATTATATTTTGAGTAATTAGGGGAGGAATATTCACTGAGGTAAGCAGCCTGCTTTTTTCAGGAATCCAGGTTCCACCCTTTTCCTTTCCATTTTTGGATTGATCACAGCTGTCATGGTGATTTTAGGGGCAGAGACCTTATGCAAATGATATTATAACGAGGGAAATGTCCGGGTGGCTGGGTGGCTCAGTCCGGTTAAGTGTGGACTTTCAGCTCAGGTCAAGATCTTCCAGGAGTTCTGAGCTGTCAGCACGGAGCCTGGAGCCTGCTTTGGATTCTTTGTCCACCCCCCTACCCCCACCTCTTTGCCCCTCGTGCTCTTTCTTGCTCTGTCTCTCAAAAATAAATAAATGTTAAAAAAATTTTTTTAATATAATGAGGGAAATGTCTTCTGAGGATATAACAAAGCCTCATCTAGCTGTTCGTGGGGGATTTTCCTACTGCAACGAGTGGTCTCCCACCCCCCCTTTAATGCCTAAGGGGTGCCTTTCTGCTTTGTCCCTCCGCATTACTATCTAACTGCCTCCTCTACCAAGAGGAACCCATAAACTTGGAAGTCAGGCAACTACCATGGAGGGACTGGGGAACCTAGCCTGGCAAGTGAGTTATTTGGAAGACAGTTGAGGGCATCTACTAATTCATATCTTCCAAATTTTTCAATTGTTCAAATAATGTCTCATTTTTATTCAGAGGGTCCTTGAAGATATATGTGAAATCAGCTATGATTAGGCCCATTTTGCTTACATAGAAGCAGAAGGTAGTGAGAGACTAAATTAAACCCGAGGTCAGGCAGTTTGAGTCAACAGGAACTGAGCTACAGTTGAACTCATTCCCCAAGCTCTTTGCCACGTGGCCTTCGTTATCCTCTTCTAGGCTATTACAATGCATGAAGAAAAGGGGGAAAGCTAACTTATTAAATAAACTTAAAATTACTGATAAAGAGGTATCATGGGCGGCACCTAAGTGGCTCAGTCGGTGGAACCTCTGACTCTTGATTTCGGCTCAGGTCATGATCTCACGGTTGTGAGATCAAGCCCCACTTTGGCCTCTGGGCTCACAGCACAGATCCTACTTGGGATTCTCTCTCTCTCTCTCTCTGCTCCTCCCCTGTTTCGTCTCTCTCCCTCTCTCTCAAATTAAATAAGTAAACTTAAAAAAAAAGAGAGAGATCATGGAAATTTGTGAGAACTTGAGGTTGACATTGTGGCTTGATTTCACTCAACTCCTGATCATATATATCAGAGGGAACTACAGGCTTCAGAAGGTTAAGATCCTCCGGGTATCTTCAGTAGCATCTTCTCTATACAGCACTGTCCACACACACACACATACACGCCCATGACTCTGTGTTTGGAAAAGAAATTGGGATTATAATCTAATCTGAGAAAGAATGAAATGTTCTACATCTAAAGTAAATAAATATCCTATCTTGTGTATTTTCTCTCCAACAACATTGGCAAAAAGATCAATGAGGAAAGTCAGAAAGAGAGAGAAAATCATCAATAAAACTGGGCACTCTTTCCTCTCAATGTGTGGAGAGCTGTGAGATAAAGAGGCTTTCAGGCCATCCCTGGTTAGGAAAAGGGTTTTAATTCTTTCAGTGTGAAAAAGGATTTTTGCTTCCTGAGGAATTGACACGGTAGGTGCCTCTACAGTTACTTTTTCCTCCTCTGAGAAATTGACACCTCCAGAAGTTCCCCTTGACCCCAGCACTCCAAAGATCACACACAGCGTCTTGTTTCCATGTCATTCACAAACTGTTCCAGGCGGTGTGGGCAGCTGAGAGCCAGTTCTGACTTCAACCTGACACGCTGAGGGAGCAAAGACTCCTTGCCTGAGATCAGTGGCAACTTCAAATCAGTAATGACAAATACTAGGAAGCTGATTCTCTTTGGAAACGATGTATAGCTAGGGGTCCTTCCCTGACCTAAGTGTGGATTTATTTACAAAGGGCAAAGAGGTATAGCTCTACAACAAAGCAAAGAAAAACAATCCCATGTCAATGGAATGCTTCGTATCTGAGGCCTTACCAGCCACTATACATCTCCATGTTCATGAAGGTTAAGGGCCAAATTTCATCAGAGGGTCCTGTGAGAGAGTGATCATAGGAAACAGAAATAGCAGCAAAAGAGGAAAACCTACCAATTTTTATAATATTTGTTTTTGCCTCTAACATAAACCTCCTTCCCTTACCAAACCTTCCGCCTTGTAGGCTAAAAGGAGTAACCATGAGGGGACACCTGGGTGGCTTAGTCGGTTAAGCATCCTACTCTTGATGCTGGCTCAGGTTGCGGTCTCCACAATGGACCTGGACCCTGCTTGGGATTCTCTCTCTCTCTTTCTCTCTCTCTCTCTCTCTCTCTCTCTCTCTCTGCATCTCCCTGCTCTCACACACTCTCTCTCTCTCTCTCTCAAAATAAATAAACATTAAAAAAAAGGAAAGCACCCTTGAGCTTGGTCTCCTGTTCTGCCATCTAATGTGGCAGGATATCTAGATATAGCTGCCTACTGCCATCCTTTGACAATTACTTGCTTCCAGAAGCCATTGTGGTTCTGTGGATGCCCGATCAGGTTCAGTCCTGGGAAGTCTGTTTCACACAACAGCTCACCTGTGGTTTCAATGATTCCGCGTAGAATAATAACAAATTTAAATCGTTAGCACAGACTTCTCCACTGAGTTAAACCCAAATAGTCACATTTGTATGTATTTATCTTGATCTAGTTTTTTTGAGTGACTTAAAGACACCATAAATTTAACATATGCAGAGAGAAACTCTTGAGTCATTACCCCCCTCCCTAAAACTAAACGTCTTATAATATTTTCTATTACAGTTAAGGCACCAATGTCTATTATCTAATGCAAACTAAAAACCTAGAAACCATACTTTGCAGCTCTCATAACTTACCCACATTAGGCAATTTTATCTGTCTATCCTGATAAATATGTCACAAGTTTACCTACTTGTCTCCATTTCCAACTCAACATTTTGATACAAATTACCATCCTCTTTCACCTGCTCTACTATAATAACCTCATAGACTGTCTACCCAAAGCCTTCTTGGCCACCATATCTCTTCAAATCCATTCTCCGCATACAGAGGCCACAATTCATTTCTTTTTCAGAATCCGGGCCTGAGTTTGTCATACGACCCCTGACTTATACCACCAAAGACTTTTCATTGTTTATAAAATAAAGGCAAACGTCTTTCAAAAGCTCTATAAGACCCTGAACAGCCTGGTACACACTCACCTCTCTGGCCTCATCTTGTTCCATGCTCTTGTTTTTCTGCATTTCAACCACATTGGCCTTCTTTCAGTTCCAGGAAAATCACATGCTGTCTCTCTTTGTAGAACTTCCATGCCTGATGTTTCCTTTGCTGTGAACACATTCCCCTTCTTCTTTCCATTTTGCCATTCTGAACCTTCCTCACTACGTCAGTTTTCCTGATTGTATGCTTTCTCTTTAATAATGCTAATAATATGAGCAATTCTGTTTGTATTGGTGTGTTTGATTAATGTCACTCTGCTCTCACAAAACTATAAGCTCTGTGAGCATAGAATCTGGGTGAAATTTTGGTCAGTCCACTATTTCCAGAACATAACACAGTGCTGAGAATATTGTAGTTGCCCAGTCAATATTTGAAGAACAAATGAACAGAAATTTCACAAATTCCATTTTCTTCAGTTCTCTGTACTTAACAGCAATTTTAGGTTGGAAAATGACAGCTCATGAGAGCTAGAAAAGACCTTTAGATGGAATATTTCATGACAACATATTTGGAAAAGGCAAAATGAATGCTCTAACTACAGATAAATGAGAACTTTTCGCCACTGCCTTTCTACTAAATCCAAATGTATCGCTTGGAAGTCATGCTGTGCACTGTCCTTTACCCCTTTTCTTTTGTTTCAGATGTTTTGACAAAATTAAAGGGTCATTGTCAACCAGGACAAAAACAGTTGGGATCTGAATGCATTTGCATGTCTCCAGAAGAAGACTGTAGGTGAGAGATACTCTATGGACTGTATTTGGAAATTGGGAAAACCGGTCTCGTGTAACCAGTTTGATAGAGGAGCTGAGCTTCTTGAAGCACAAACACGAAACATATTAATTTTTCACATAACTGATACCCCCTGTGCTCTGTTGATTTCTTCCCCACTGGGTAGCAAGCTTTCTTAATTATCTCTCAGCCCCGTTCCCTAAGTTTGCATGGCATTTGTTTATCAGGACAGTTTTAGTTTTGTTTATGAAGACTTATTCCTGTCCATAATTGGTTTCAGACTCAATTATCTCAAAGCCTTCCTCTTCCCCCTAACCACAGGGCAAGGTTGTGACTCCAAAAACTTAGAATAGAGAAAGTGGTATGAACATGGACTTCGTGCATATGTACTCCCCTTTGTCAGTTTATTTTTCATGCTGGGGTAGAGAGCACGAAGAAAAAAAATGAAAAATCCTGTGACCGCCATGACTAGATAGCTATCTCCTCTTTGTTGTTATAACTGCCTTTTCTTCTCTTCTCTTTTCTTTTCTTTTCTTTTCTTTCTTTTTTTTTTTAAAGTAATCTCTACTTCAATGTGGAGCTCTAACTCATAATCCCAAGATCAAGAGTTGCATTCTCCACTGACTTAGCCAGCCAGGTGCCCCTAACTGCCTTTCCTTTAAATGAATAAACTGAGGAGAGTTGAGAGTGCTTCTTTTTTTTGTTTGTTTTAATGTTTATTTATTTTGAGAGAGTGTGAAAGGGGGAAGGGCAGAGAGAGAGAGAGAGAAATTGAGGATCCAAAGCAGGCTCTGTGCTGACAGCAGAGAGCTGGATATGGGGCTTGAACCCACAAATTGTCAAATCATAACCTGAGCCAAAGTCAGATGCTTAGCCGACCGAGCCACACAAGTGCCCCAAGCATCCTTCTTAATTTAAGGACTTTCAGTCAGATTTAATTCAAAACAGTGTTAGCTAAAGATAAAATTTTGTTTCTCTATCTCACAAAATAAATGCAGAGGTTGCCAACCTAGGGCTCGTATGGTAACTCTCATTGCAGATAGGACCAAGGCTCCTTCCTGCTCTTGTTCCACCATCCTTAAATTGTGTCATGGTCCAAGATTGCTGTGTAGGAGTAGGAAGGGAGAAGACCAAAAATGGACATTTTCTCTGTTTTTAAGGAGAATTCTCAGAAGACCCATCACTCACTTTCATCTCATTAACCTTTTCTTATTCGTATGGCCACATACACCTTTGACTGGATGCATAGACATATTGAATAAAATTAGAGTTATATTACTGAGGAGAAGAAAGACTGAATGTTGGGAAGGGAAGCCAACAGACTGTGCCCAGTTGTTATCCTTCACCTTTAACACCAATTAGCTCTCATGTTCCTCTGTGCTGCAGGTGAACAAACACTTATAGGGATTGATTGATTGATTGATTGATTAACACTATAGGGTCTTTTCCTGTATAATTCCACAAACATAATACAACCCAGGGGTGGTCCTACCTACCACCCCCCCACCTCAATCCTCACCAGGGTGATCCATCATGTAGCTTCTTGCTGCTGGAGTCCCCTCATCCAACAGACAGCCTTCCGGGGAGTACCTGCAGCATTCATATTGCCCATTTAATGCAGAAGAAACTTCCTTCTTTGTCTTTCCAATACCAAGTCATGAGAATGCAGACTGTCCTCTGGAACTCTCTGAATTTCAGCTCTCCCCTACCTCTCTAGACTCTTTCTGTAGTCCTCTGTTCTCTTCTGTACAACATCGAAGGTGTTTGTGGGACTGGCTAGCCCCACAGTTTAAGTTCTCTGAACACAGGGAGTGGCCTTTTTCTTCTCGGCTCTAGCACCTGGAGATAATTTTGCACACTGATGCCCTGATTGTTAACTCGAAGACTGACATCAGAGAAGAAACTCAAATTTAGAGTAAACCAGCCCTTGTCCTCGCAACAAAAGAAGGACTGTAGCTGCTGATTGCCTCCTAGCAGCAAGACCTAGCATCTACTTAGGGAGATTAAGCAAGTTACCCAAGGAATGATATCAAAACTGATGCACTTAATCAAAGTATACAAACACACTTGCAAAGCTATGTAATGATAGAAGACTCTGGTGCTGCAAATTAATGAATGTTAGAGAATTCTGAAGAGGTCCAGACTACATGGGCTAGGTTGATCAGGGCTACCTTCAAAGTGTGGTCAGGAATTAAACTGGACACAGACAGGCATAGAAGAGAGACAATACAATGCTGACTGAGCAGGGCATCGGATGCCAGCAAAGGAAAGGTAATCTTATAATTTTAGAAAATGATCAATATAACTGCCAGGTAATACGGATTAAGAAGGAAAGGAAAATAATTCTAGAAAGGAAAGTTAGTTGGAGTCAAATTATGGAGGATCTTGATTACCAGAATTTAAGAATTCAGACTTTGATTTGAAGACAATTGGGAGTAACACCAAGATTAAGGTGAAATTCTAGTGGCTTAGTTGGCTAAGCATCCGACTTTGGCACAGGCCATGATCTCATGGTTCGTGAGTTTGAGCTCTGTGTCGGGCTCTGTGCTGACATCTGAGAGCCTGGAGCCTGCTTCAAATTCTGTGTCTCCCTCACTCTCTGCCCTTCTCTTATTCATGCTCTGTCTCTCTCAAAAATAAATAAACATTAAAAGAAAAAAAGATGAAATTCTAGAAAGATGAATCCCAGAGCACACAAGATGAAAGAAGAGAAGCTGGGGGCATGGGGCAGATGGGGAGGCGGGTCGTCAGAAAACTGGCTGGAAAGATTACATATTATATTGGCTACATGCCATCTCCTTTTTTCTAGTCTTCATATATAAATGCGCTCTTTCCTCTCTTGGGCAGCCATTATTCTGAAGATCTCTGTGTGTTTGATACAGACACCAACCATTACTTTACTTCACCTGCTTGTACGTTTTTGGCTCAGAAATGTTTAAATAATCAGCAACTCCATTTTCTACATATTGGTTCCTGCCAAGATGGTCCACAGTTAGAATGGGGTCTTGAAAGAGCAAAACTCTCAACCAACAGCACAAAGAAAGAATCCTGTGGCTATGACACCTGCTACGACTGGGAAAAGTGTTCGGGTAAGCCCTGGTGGTGACCACGCACTGGAAATGCTCTCTCTTAGCCTTCATCTCAACAGTTAATCTTATTTGCATTTATATACTCTCTCTCTCTCTCTCTCTCTCTCTCACACACACACACACACACACACAACCTTTCCTTAATCAAAAACAATTCCTTTACACTGTCTTATAAAAACATTTTATAAAAATTTTTTATTTAAATACAAAAATATAACCCACTCACTATTAGAAATAACTACCTTAGTAGTTTTAGTGTGAATCTTCCCAATTATTGTTCTATGCATATACAATCATATATGCATATACTACCCTTAAAAAAAAAAGTTTATGTATTTTGAGAGAGATGGAGAGCAAGCAGGGGAAGGACAGAGAGAGAAGGAGACAGAATCCCAAGCAGGCTCTGCACTGTCAGCAGAGTCTGCTTGGGATTCTGTCTCCCTCTCTCTCAAAATTGTCTAAATTTTCCTCTGGCATTTGAGACTGGGTAGGGCAACATAGCTAGAACCTAGAGCCTAGACTGAGTTCCTCATGGATACTAACTGCCAGAAACATCTTCTTCAAAATTTTTTAAGTCCTTCTGCAGTGCCAGCCTCCAAGGCTGGCAGTGTTAATCAGGCAGGACTCTCTGAACCCAGTCAGGGTTTCTCATGGGTTCGGGCACTGTTTCTCCCAGGTGGAACATTCTCCAACCTTCTACTGCTTCCCTCTCACCATGCATGGGGTCAACCAGATGTTCCAAGGTGCTCTGGGACTCATGCCTGCAGTCATCCATGGCTCCGAGCTAGACTCTCGTTCCCAGAAAGCAGGGTATTTGTCAGGACTGTTTGAGATTGGCCTGCTAAGTATGGTGCTAACACTCTAATTCAGAGTTACTGTAATTGTTTATATAGAGAAGCATCCCATAAAAAAAAATTCCCCAGGGCCTTATACACAGGAGTGGTCCTGATTATATTACTTTTTTTTTTTCCAACGTTTTTTATTTATTTTTGGGACAGAGAGAGACAGAGCATGAATGGGGGAGGGGCAGAGAGAGAGGGAGACACAGAATCGGAAACAGGCTCCAGGCTCTGAGCCATCAGCCCAGAGCCCGACGCGGGGCTCGAACTCACAGACCGCGAGATCGTGACCTGGCTGAAGTCGGATGCTTAACTGACTGCGCCACCCAGGCGCCCCTATATTACTTTTTTTTTTAGGTATCATACTTCACATCTTATTTTCTATATTGCTGTTTTTCAATTAATATATCATGAAACTGTTTTCATGTCATCATATATTATTCTGCTACATAATTTTCAATCTCTGCAAAAGTCCATGTGGACATTCTATAACTTATTTAATCTTCTGTTAAGCGTTTAGATTTTTCCCAATATTTTGCTATTATAAGCAGTGCTATAATAGACAAATTGATCACAGATAAATCTATAATCTTAGATTCTTCCTCAGGATATACCTTAGAAAATGAAATGTATAGGTAAATATTATTTTCACATATAAAGTCTTTGTTGGCACAGTGTATCAACTTGCTTTCCAGAAATGTTTCTACCATGTTATATTCCTGTCTACAATGTATAAGAAAGACTGCCACCCATACCTTCACCGAAACATTGAGTTATTACTTCTTTATGTTTCTGCCAACTTGATACTTAAGAAGGGGCATTACATTTCTATTTTCTGTAAGCGAATTGGCTATGGGCATTTTTGTTTGTGAATTGGAAGCGGAAACTTCACAGCAGTGAGTACATTTTCTCTAAGATGAAGTTTGACCCTGACACAGTTCAGCTAAGCTTTATATAATACATAGATATGGGCCGAAGATCAGGATTTAGCAGAACTCAAGTATGCAGCTAGATTTCCTTTGTGACACATCTTCAAAAAACTATCTTAGATTGAGACATAAAGTATATAATGGAAACTTGTTGAATTGTTGCATTAAATTTTTGCTAAAACCACTTTACCTTTGCAAAAATAAACACAAAAACTTCAATGTTCCCCTTGGCTCTTCAATTCAGTCCTGGAAAAGGAGAGATGTCTTATTACCCAAATCCACTTCCTTCCTGATCCACTTAACTCTGATTATCAAGATCCAGCTCCCCTGGGAGGTGGCAGTATTGAATTCATGACAGAGGGTAGACACAGATGGCATAGTCCATAGGCCACCTGAGGGTGGTCACTCGGGAGGTCAATGTCTGAGACTTCTGACCTTCGTGCCATATCTGAACAAGGCAAGTCCACATAAGAGACAGCATGCCAGGGTCTGATATATATATTGCCCAATTCTGATCAGTATTAAATCACCTTGTGGCTAAATGCTACCATTCATTTTTAACTGCCAGACCAACACCATTACCCAGCTGACATCTCAGAAATAATGAGGTATTAGCGGATATGATTAGTGTAAGCTTCCGTCCTTCCATTTTTATCATGGAGAAAAGATCTTCATGGAACTCCGTATTGCAATGATTTTTTTTTTGCTCTTTTTCCACAAATTATTCCTTTTAAATGTGTCTGAGTAACAAATAATCTCTGGCTTGCAATTTCATCAAAATCTGTCTTTACTATTGACTCTCTGCTGTACAGATATCTAAATCCACAGCCGCCAGGAGTCTACATTTGTCTAAAACAAGAACACTAAAAAGTTTGAATACTTAACCAATATTGCTCAAGTGACCAGAATGTCTTGGGGCAGTCAGACTAATACATGAACACTTTATAATAAGATATTTCAGTCATTTAAAATATTCTTTGATCCTACACACAATCAGTATACTGAAAGCATTCCCCACCCCCTAAAGATAAGGTCTGCCTGTGCCAGTCTTCTCTAATTGGTGAGCAAAAGTCAACGTCATAGAGAATTCTGTTCAGTAGCACTATAGAACAGAATCAATGTACAAACCTCAGTATTTATGAATAAAGAGAAAGCTAAAAATGTATTTTATACCCAACCCACATATGGCAAGTTGGGATATTATTAATTTTGAGTTGCATTGAATGTCACCTCAGTTAAACTGTTACTGATGACATTGTGTACTTTGCTACTCTTTTCCTTCTCTATCTAAAATGAGATAGAAAAAGTTTAAAAATGGAACTTCAAAATAACATCAAGTTCCCATTTGAAAAGTTAGAACACAAATGGCTTCATAAGGAGTCTATTTCTATGCACATTGAATGTTTCGCCTAAATTTCAAAAATATCCACCATCAACTAATAGAAGGAGGAAATTTATTCAGCACACATCCATTTAGTATCCAAGATGCACAAGTCACTGTATATAATATGAGGAGGCCTCTAAAGACAAACGAGCTTTGTACCTTCCAATTGTTCACAGTACTTGGAGGAGTAACTTTTCATGATAATTGGATTAATAACTTTGATGTGAGCCAGCATGATATAAGAACATGTAAGAGAGAGAGAGAAATCTTCTGGCCTGGAAGGGTTTCATAAATATGGTAGCATGAGAATTGAGTGTTGCAGGATGCATTAGTGTAGGTGGTGGGAAGGGCTTTATGGTGCTGGCAGTCTAAAAATGATCTTGCTAAGAGTATTTAAGCCACACCATACTAAAAGAATAATGACCATGGCTTTTCCACAAGCCTGGGGAACTGACATCCTTTCCAAAGGTGGAGAAGTCTCCTGTCCTTCACTAAACCCTACTGTTTACAACAATCGGCAAGGCCCTCCACAATGAGACTCTTTTCTAACTGGTTGACACAGGGCTTACAAGGGAATGCATGCTTTTTCATGAAATGTTTTCTACCAAACATAGGCTATCTATGTGCCTCTGCATATCTCCCCACTCCCTTTCCCTATTTTCTCCCATTGGTTGAGACACATGGGAAAGAACTGATACCCACTTAAAAGAAGCTACTTCTGAATGACATCATTGCTGATTCTCAGCCTAACTCAGATATTTTGGCGGCATGAGTTACCCCAGATCTATCAAAATACTTCTTTTTGATTGCTTATACCTGCACCCCAAATTCAGAATTGAAATCAATTGATGAAGCAGAATGAATCGAGCACCTCGTTAAGAGCTAAGTGAGACATCTAGATGAACGAGCGCTCAAACAAAGCACTTATAACTGTCTTGGGAGAAAGACATATATGAAAAGCTAACTAACAAGAAAGTGTAAAAATACCAGATAGAGTACTAACAAATTTACACTATTGAAGTCTAGTTAAAACTTTAGTTAAAGTTCAGTTGTTGTGGGGGTAAGTGGGTATGAAATACTTCATGGAGGAGGTGAGCCTGTAGAAACTGGGCATGTGGGAGAGAGTAAAAAAGACCACACTGTAGCAAAAGAAGGGGATAGCATGGGCAAGAGGGCAAAAACTGGAACACTGTTAAAGTCTCATTTGGGAAGCAGAAAGAGAGTTACTCTAAGTGGAATTGAAAAAGCAGAAAAGACAATGTTGCAAAAGGATTTTGAGGGCAAACTGTAGAGGATCTTGAACTTTAATTAAAACATGCATGTATAGAAATGAGCCTATATCCCCCCCTCTACTCAAAATTTATTTAATATCCTTGACTTTGGGAAGTTTATCCCAAGTGATCATTTTAAAACAATTTCATGAATGAAAGATCTACATGAATTATGAAGTGACTGGGTGATTTTGAAACCAGGCGTCCTAAAAGAATCACCAACCTGGAAATATTCTAGAAAGAAGTCAGTGGCTGTGGTATAAAGTTATGTTAAAGAATTAAGGCCTATTTGTGATTGAAAACCTGCCTCTACCACTTACTAATTGTGGAACCATGGGCTAATCAATTAAGCTCTCTGGGATTACTAACAAGCTCATTTGTAGAATTAGTTTGATAACATATAGTTCATATGTTTGAGAATTAAATGAAATAAAACATGAAAGCCCTTGGCTTCTTATGTGGTTTCATAGTACATTCTCAATAAAAGGTGGTACCAATGAGAAAATAACAGAGAAGACCGTCTGTAGATGTTGTAGAAATAGATTGACAGGATATAGTGACTGATTAGATGTGGTCAGTGAGTGAGAGCAAGGTGTCAGAGGTAGCCCAGCTCCTGAATCTTACTGGCTGACTCATGGATTCTGTTCTCTCACATCCAGATCACTCCATTTGACCACAGTTGGGTCTTTTGGGCCATTGCCTTTGTTCTAGCTTTCCGATACATTGCCACCAAAGTGCCTGCTCCTCTGGGGACAAATTAGGTAAAATCAAACCCTGAAGTCCTGTGGTGAGTCACACTGTCTCCCTCTCATTTCAGCCGCCACTTCCGAATGTGTCTGCCTGTTGCCTCCCCAGTGCTTCAAGGGTGGAAACCAACTCTACTGCATCAAAATGGGATCATCGATGAGTGAGAAAACAGTGAACATCTGTGACATAGGAGCTATAAGATGTGCCAACAGGAAAGTGGAAATACTGTATCCTGGGAGGTGTTCAGCCTAAAACAATCACTGAATAACAGATTTACTGTCCAAAAATAATCCCTACAAGAGGGCATTCTCCTACAAACAGCAGACTGGTGTGCCCAGAAGTTACTGACATAAATTCTTTTGTGTTACTTTCATATAATTCTTCTCCATGACTCTCCTGCCTTAGTCTTTCCTATCCAGTCCCAGCCTATGATGTTTTCTGTAGCATACACCTCAGTAGTAACTTTCACATCGATCCAGTGAATTCTGTTCACACTGCACTAAAACGATGGGACTTCTGAGGATCTTATGAAGCCTGTAGTATTAAGCATCCTCACAAGTACAATTAAGAACAAAAACCATAATTGTCTTCAATTATTCAATAAACATAAACCTACAACAACTTGGAAAACACATTCTTAAAACCCAACTTTCCTTCATGCATTCATTCCACAAATAATTCTGAATGTCTACAATGTGCCACGGACTGTTTAGGATGCTGGGGAATCGGCAGTGAATAAAAGAGACAAAACCCCTTGCCTTCATGAAGCTTACATTCATGCGGAGACAGGCAAACAAAAAACAAAATAAACATATAAAATATATAGTATGTTTGATGGTGATGGTGGTAATTGCTATGGAAAAAATAATGTAAGGAAAGGTGAGTCCCCTCATCTCATGCAAGGAGACACTCCCTAGTAATAAGCATCACAGTAGGGATGATTGGGAACAAGTGGAAATTGCCTTGTTTAAAGTAGTTGAAAAACTCCTGGAGTTCCATACTCTTAGGAAAAAAGATTCTTCTTGCCTCAGCTAAAGTGCATTCCAAAGCTTTTAAATTGAAGTATGTGATGGATGGAAAATCATCAGAGAATTTTGAAGGAATAATTTTTAAGTTAAATTATATCCAAGTAGACATCCATTTCTCAGAGAAGTTAGGGTGTCATTTTATTGGGGAAGAAGAGTGTCTTTGGAAGAGCAATTCTCAAATATTGGTCTCAGAATCACCTGGAGTACTTGTTAATACACATGCTTGCAACCCACCCCTAGTTTCTGGTTCAGTAGGTCTGGGGTGGGGCCAGAGAATTTCTAACAACTTTCCAAGTAGTACCACTAATGATCATCGGGAAGGTCACGTTTTGAAAACACTTAGTTTAGAAATGGAGTCATCCAACAGTTCATTCTGTTTGAGTTACTAACTGATCTCCAAACCTTAGCCAGCCAATCTCCAAGCCCCTGAGTGGAAGGATATTTCCTTCCTCTAAAACTCAATGGGATTCCCACCTAGTGGAAGGGGGCCGTGAGCCACAGCCACCTGCAGCACCCTCATTAGACCTTATACATTAAATGTCACTCCTCTTCCATGTCATTCATCATAAGATGTTGGCAACATCTAAAACATCTTGCAAGATCAAACAGAAGTATGAGGAAGGAACGACCCAGCAATTGCACTACTAGGTATTTATCCAAGGGATACAGGTATGCTGTTTCAAAGGGGCACCCAGATGTTTATGGCAGCACTATTGACAATAGCCAAAGTATGGAAAGAGCCCGAACGTCCATCGATGGATGAATGGATAAAGAAGATGTGGTATATATACACAATGGAGTATTACTCGGCAATCAAAAAGAATGAAATCTTGCCATTTGCAACTACGAGGATGGAACTAGAGGGTATTGCTAAGTGAAATTAGTCAGAGAATGACAAATATCATATGACTTCACTCATGTGTGGAATTTAAGATACAAACAGATGAACATAAGGGAAGGGAAGCAAAAATAATATAAAAACAGGGAGGGAAAAAAAGAGACTCTTAAATATGGAGAACAAACAGAGGGTTGCTGGAGGGGTTGTGGGAGGGGGGATGGGCTAAATGGGTAAGGGGCATTAAAAAATCTACTCCTGAAATCATTGTTGCACTATATGCCAACTAACTTAGATGTAAATTTAAAAAGTTAACTTAAATTTAATTTAATTAAAAAAAAGAAGTATGAGGAAGGAAAAAAAAAAACTAGGACAGAAAAAATTTTCCTAGTGTAACAGCAATTGAGTGGGAATTTTTCTCTTCCCACGAATCAGTAACCTATCTTCCCCAGTCACGCCACCCCCTCCCATCTCACAAAATTGGTGCAGGCCATCTCGTCAGCATCATGCCTTCAGAGCTCCCAAGAGTCCAAATTGAGGGCAAAGAGGTATTAAATACTCCCATGTTCCAAGGAGAGCCACTACAGAATCAAGAGCATTTCCTCAGGACTGAGTTGGAGCTGCTCTCCCCAGCTCTCACACCTGTCCCACACCGTTCTGAGGGGAGAGGAGAACCTGGGACCAGAGGACCAGGGGAGGAGGGAGGGAGTCCATGGGAATCGGCAGGCTAGTGAATACAGTTTTCATAGAGAGAGTCCTACTCCTCCCCTGAGACCTTTTAGAACTTTTCCCCTCCTGAATGAGGAGGTGGAGGATGCAGAAAGTATCCACTGAAGCCAGGCATCCAAAGCCCTGCGAGAATCATTTGTAGGGTGTGGGGCACCAGCAGCAAGGACAGAGAGGCTGCCCCGCTGGTGGGATATTGTGAGTCTTAGAGCTGAAGCCTGTGAGCAGGTTGCAGGAGGACTCCTGGGGAGGTGTGGATCCTGATGAGGGCAGGTGTGGAGGGGATTCTCCCTTCCTGTGCATGAAACCACCTCCTGCCTAGAGAGTGCTGAAGGCAGGATGCTGATGAGAGTGGCCCTCACCATTTTGGGTGAGGGGGTGTTCTTTAGTGTTGTTTAGTGTTCCTTGGCTTGTGCGTTTCCACCTCTATCAGGACATGGCTGTCTTCATTGTCTTTCTTCCTTCGGTGCATGTCTGTCTGTCCAAATGTGTATTGTCTTATGAGCACAGCAGTCATGTTAGATTAGGCCCACTCTAATGATCTCATCTTAATTGGATTACAGCCGCAAAGACCCCATTTCTAAATATGGTCACATTTGCAGCGACCAGAGGTTCGGACTTCAACGTATCTTTTTTTGCAGATACAATTTAACCCATAGCACTGTGACTGGGGAAAACAAAGTTTCCTGTTTACACCCTATAATATAATCAAGTGTTTATACCAGATATTATATTCATATTGCTTGATTAAAATCAGTCATGTTTGCTTTGAAGTATGTTACTCTTTTACTTGTAACAATCTTCCCTTTTAGTGGTGATTAGTTGTTCTTTTTACCACTTTAGTTACCTTTGTTTCAAAGGATTTTTTGAGTGCAATAAAGTTTGCATTAGGCTAATTTGCATACCATTTACCAGTAGAATTTTTCACACACATATTAATATTAATATAGCAATTTAGTAGAAAAAGTGTTAAGAGCTAGAGATTAAATTGTCATCATGAAGCAGAGAACAAAACTGAAACATATTAAATACCTGGAATTTGGATCTAGAATGTTCAACACTGTCCTAGAAGATTAAATAAATTCATGATCAAAGGTAAAGGCTTATCCTCTTAGGCTATTAGAGATGAATACTAAGCATTCATGCTTGTAGTTTCAGTAACTGGAAACAGTTCAGGTCTTTTTCTATATATATGGATTTTAATTTTTGTTGATTCTGCAAGAAATTGACAAAATAAATTGGACCCCAGTTTAATGAACTTTGTAAATTAACATGCTATCTCTCTCAGATGTCCTGAAAGCAAAATTCTAAGACTGTTATTTTTAAAACTCCATTCCTCTGGTGAGGTGACATTCAAGCTTAACTAAAGATTTCCTCTTTTTGACAGTCCTCAGTAAAGTTCACTAAATTTAAGAATATGTTACTGTTTTTTTCTCTTTCTATAAAAGCCTCCCACAATGAAAATTCCTTAGTTTTAAAGACTGAGCTCTTCTGTTCTTTCCAGAAGAACGCACCCACCAGCTAGACCTCATCCACATACCCTTGCTAAATTCTAATTCTGGATAAGAAGAATCTGACAGATAATGATGCCTCTGGTTGGTGTTGGGCACCAAATATCCTGAAGTTTGGTTTAACTGGATTCTAAATGGCTAGCTGTCTCTAAGGTCACCTTCATTCTTTTGGAATATGTTGTGTGTGGAATCAATGAGGCGTCGAGCTTCTAACCCCACAAATGGCCTGCAAAATTATAGTTGTATCCATGTCATTTTATGAAAGTGAGACGGGCCACTGCTACCCTATTAGTCTTCCTGACAACTTGTGGCCATACAGCTTCAGTGGCACTTGTCAAATGTCAGTTGGTACAGGTATGTGTCACTGATCAAAGGACTCCCATGGACAGATGCACTGAAAGTCATGCTTACAAAGCTTTATATAGAAAGATCTTCATAACAACATTATTGGTAATAGCAAAAAATGACAGAGCCTAAATGTCAAATCATAAATTATGCCTTCCCCCCATATGATGGAACAGTAAGAGACCACAGACAAGTATGTTTTCTAAAAGACTTTAAAGGACATAATAAAAAGTGAGAAACCAGGCTACAGTGCTACACATGATTCCAGCTATGTAAATTGTGTATGTATAAATGTCTTTAAAAACAATCATTAGGAGAACAAACCTCTGGAATTTGCAATTATTTTTATTGTCTTGTTTATATTTTTCTGAATTTTCTGGATTTTTTTTATAATCAGCATCCATTTTCTCTTATAATTGGGCATGAACGTCATTCTAAAAATTTTCTCTTTTACTTAGGTGAAAAGATAGTTAATTCCATTTGGATGGACGTATTGGTGGCAAATCGGCTTTGGAGTTTAAGCCGGTCCCACTGGTCTGGACTTGCCCACGTGAGACGGGTGAGTTTCAGCCAAACGTGTGAGCCTCACGTGCATGCATTCATTCATTCACAAGCATTTTCTCAGTACCTGCTAAGTCACAGGAGTTAGGTCCATAATCATGAAGAGATTTTGGAGGTACTCACAGTAGACTGGGAAGATTTTAAAGGTATATTTAAATCAGTATTATACAAAAGAGAAAGCAATGAGTTAGTTCTAAAAAACTACAGGTGTAGAAAACATATTTAGGGAATAAAAAAAAAACTGGACAGTTAATAAAATAAAGTCAAGCCTCACTTCTCACAGTTGGAGTCATTGAGTACCTACTTGAACTTGGGCAAACCTCTGAGGCTCAGTTTCCATGGGAAAATGGGGACAATACCAGTCAACTCACTCTAGTTTATACACATATATACATGCACACACACACATAAAGCAACTACCAAAGAGCCTAGAATGAAATGTGTATTCAACTACTTGGGTGATATGATAATTATTATTAGTTAATAATTATTATTAATAATAATAAAATATTATTATTAAACACCGATGGAAAAGAGTGGCTGCACTTCACCTTTTATTTCCTATCACATGAGGCATTTCTTCTATTGCCAGTCTTGCCATGAAGCCTGATTTATTAAGGAGCCATGGACTTACTTATAGCGCTCAGAAAGCAGAAACAGCTGTCTGACCAGGCTGATGACAAGTGCATGTTCACAGTGCTCATGCGGGCATGACTCCCATAATCAGCACCAGAAATAAAGGTTTTAAGTTCTCTTCAGAATGAATCATGCTTCATGCCAAATCAATGGAGATGGCCTGCTGTTTGCAGCTGAAAACCTAATAATCCATGATATCAAAGCAATGTGAACAGAAGACCCAGGAATAGAAAGTGAAGAGGAAATTAGACTGGGTAGCTGGAAGTACACTCCAAGGATTACTTAGCTTGATCCACCCCCCTAGTACGCAGTGACATGGTAGATTTGGGAAAAGGTTACATTTTACCTAAAATGTGACCCTTACCATGATGGTAAAGCCACATCACAATTCAAGGCCCTAAGACCAGAATTTGTTGTCTTTCATGAAGCTGTATTTGTAATACCACCAGAATATAGAGTACCACCCTAACTGAAGCATTTCCATTTTTTTTATAACAACTGAAAACTGTTGCTTTGGTGCATGTCTCCCCTTCTATTGAAAGGAGCTCTACACACTGGTACATCTCTGCAGTTGTCAAAATTACCGCTCACCAGTGTTGCTGGCTCTCCATTTCTCGAGGACCTGGTAGGATCGTGGCATTGGGGTACCATGTAATTGATTCTGACCAGTGAAATGTGACCAGAAGTACTTGTATAGCTTTTGGACAAAACATGTAATTGCTGGCATCCCCCCCCCCCCCAGAACTCCCCTTTCCCTGTGACACATTTGAAATGGTGGCTGCTCCATCAGCCTGAGTCCCTGAGTCATTAACATGAGCAAAGTCTTCTATACTTCATCAAACTTCTATGGGTATGTGGCATGAGCAAAATATAAACCTATGTGAGGTTGAGGGAGGGGGGTATTTGTTACATCATTACCTAACCTACTTGTCTGACATTAACTGTAACAAATGACATGATGACATTAGAAGCTGATCTCTTTTTGTTTTCACTCCTATGTGGATCCTGAGAAACTTAACAGAAGACCACGGGGGAGGGGAAGGAAAGAAAAAAATGGTTAGAGAGGGAGGGAGCCAAAATATAAGAGACTCCTAAAAACTGAAAACAAACTGAGGATTTATGGGGGGTGGGAAGGAGGGGAGGGTGGGTGATGGGTATTGAGGAGGGCACATGTTGGGATGAGCACTGGGTGTTGTATGGAAAGCAATTTGGCAATAAATTTCATAATAAAAAAAAAAAGAAGCTGATCTCTTTCACTGCCCCTCTGCCCCCAAACTGCATTCCAGAACACTCAGTTTTCTATGGGGTCATAGATGTTAAATAGGAATTGCTATGGTTTCGACATGGCCTATGATTACTATTGTGCTTGGGGAAAAATACAGAAACAAACTAAAATTTGGAAAGGGGAGTGACTATATTTAGTTCTTAAATACATTCTTCATTGCATCCATCATTTTATAGAGAAATGTGTTAGTAGAAAAAGTTGCAAAGAAAATCTATTCTTACGTAGAGAGTTTACCTGCTAGGACTAAGAAGAAATGTAAGGAAATATAAAAATGGTGAACACTCTTATAGAAAATTTCTTAATATATTTGGGAAAATTTTTAGAATCTTAAAAATGTTAATTAGTTTTTTGAAACATTTACTATTTTAAAGTGCTTTTCAAAGTTAATTAAATCCACTTTATATTTCTTGATTACCAAATCATTCCTATTTTATTTCACATCAATTGCTTATCAAAACTGCATTCTAAGTAATTTCAAGCATTTACTAAAGATGCAGATAAACAAAAAAAAGGACCCTTCATTCCAATTTCCAAAGCTTGGATGTGACTTAAAATCTAACTAGTAGAGTGTAGCAGGTATTTATTGTCCCTCCCCTCCCCCCCAAAAAAATCTATTCAGTCCCCTGCCAATGGCCAGTATTTCAGAAAAGGCTGGTTTCAGTCTCAACACCAGAACCAAAAAGTATACAACAATTTGTTTAAGTCAGTCAATGGGGTTCCATTTCCCAACTTGTGTGGTTTAGACATGTGCAGGTATTGCAAGGCTGATGAATGAGAGGTGAGGAGCATCTTATGCAGGGTTTCATAGAAGGAATTGCTCATTCTTCAGGAGTTCACAGGAAGAGATGGTCTCTTCTGAATGTTGCCAGGTCTGAACATGATGTCCGGAACTACTGTAGCCATCTTGCCACCATGAGTGGATTTCCATTTGTGGTCTAGGCCAACATGTGGAAGAGTTTCTAGTAGAGACCTAGAAAGAACCATTTGTGGACCCTTTGCGACATCACTGAGCCACTGAATTACCTAACTCAGGAGTGTCCATGCTTTTGGTCTTCTTGTTATAAAATAATAAATTTTCTTTACTGTTTAAGCTATTTTGTGATTTGGGTTCTCTGCTCCTTATAGCCAAACGTATCCTGATCCAGAAATTAATCATGTTCTTGAGGTTTGTATTTTTGTGATGTCGATAGATTGGTAGCATAGGTTTTTATTTCAAAATGATTAATACCTGTTTGTTTGTTTGTTTGTTTGTTTGTTTGTTTTTAAAGGGAGAGTTTCCTCTCTTGGTTGAATATACTTATTGTGCATCTAACAAAGGAAAGATGAACCTTCAGAAATGGAACCTAGTAAGGCAACAATTTAAGTTCATAATGAATCTATTCATTATTTCTTGAAAAGCCAAAGTCATCTCTGAAGTTTCCCAAGTAACCAACAATTAATTGTAGACTCAGTGTCATGTTTAATTGTCTGAAGAGAAAGGGAGACCTAAAGCTTTCTAAGCCACTAGTAGCTGCCAGACTCATCACATAGCTATTTTTACTTAGTCCTCACAGAAACTCTTAAGAGACATAGGTGTTATTGGCCTCATTTAGAGATGAAGAAATTAAGGGGCATCTGGGTGGCTCAGTCGGTTGAATGTCCGACATCGGCTCAGGTCATGGTCTCACGGTTCGTGAGTTCGAGCCCCGTGTCGGGCTCTGTGCTGACAGCTCAGTGCCTGGAGCCTGCTTCAGATTCTGTGTCTCCTTCTCTTTCCGCTCCTCCCTTGCTCACACTCTGTCTCTCTCTCAAAAATAAATAAAATTCATCTCAAAAATTAGAGATGAAGAAATTAAGGATCGGAAACCAGAGTTACTTGCCAAATTTCATACACCTCGTAAAAGACAGGCAGAAGTCAAACCTGCCCAGACTAACTTAAGAACTCAGGAGCAGACTGAACTATATCAAGGCCAGATTTATTGATTTTTTAATTATACAGTGGTTACTGTTGTGATTATAAAGAAGGCTGCCCGGGTGCCTGGGTGGTTCAGTCGGTTAAACAGCCCACTTTGGCTCAGGCCATGATCTCACTGTTCATGAGTTCGAGCCCCACGTAGGGCTCTGTGCTGACAGCTCAGAGCCTGGAGCCAGCTTTGGATTCTGTGTCTCTTGCTCTCTCTGCCACTCCCCGACTCATGTTCTACCTCTCAATACTGAATAAAAGTTTAAAAATTTATAAATAAATAAATAAATAAATAAAGATGGCTGCAAATCATCTGACATTCTTCCATTGAGATGTCAGTTCTAATTTCATACCCTTGAATTCTGGCAGGCTTTCGACCACTGCCACTAACAAAGTAGAGCAAAAGCATGATGTGACTTCTGAGACTGTCCAAAAACAGGTCTTTATTCACAGAAACACTTGCTCTTAGTGCCCTGACCTGCTATGGTAGAAGTCAATGACTCTGAGGCCACTCCACTGTGAGGAAACCCAAGATACATGAAGAGTCCATGTGTAGGGACCCTGGGCAACAGAACAACTTAGCCCAGATGTTGAGACATCCCAGTCCAGACACCAGACATGTGAATGACGAATGTTGAACCTTCCCACTTGAGGCTTCAGACAGCATGAAACAGATGGAAACCATCTCCCACTACAAATTCCTGATCCACAGAAGCCATAAGTAATACACCATGTTACACTATGAAGTTGAGACTAGTTTGTTATACAGCAATAGACAACTGAAATAGTTTTGCAAGAGAATGTCTTTATTCTCAGGAAATATACACTGAAGCATGTAGGAATAAAGTAACGACACTTCCTTCAGATAGTGGAGACATCGTTGAAATAATAAAGGATCCCCTGGTAGTGATTCCCAAATCTGGGAGTCATCAAAATCATTTGGAAAGATTTTTTAAAATATTGACTCTCAGATATTGTAATAACATTGTATGGTGACGTAGGTATACTTGTGGTGAGCACGACATAATGTATAGAGGTGTTAAATTACTACATTGTGAACCTAAAACTAATATAACATTGTATGTCAACTGTTCTCAAATGTTTAAAAATTTTAATAAAATAAAATATTGATTCCCAAGTCCCACCCAGATCTACTAAACTAGAATCTTCAGAACTTAGATAATAGCACACACTCAATAAAAACCCAATCAGGAAAATTGTTTCAGACCTGAGCTGAGATAAGCAATTGAAATCAGGTATCATACACTGCCCACTCTGAGTCCTTGAACACAGGCCCTAGTCCTGACCCCGTCCCTCACCCCTTTCCTTCTACCCACTTGAAGGCCTCTGTTCCCAGGCTTGTGCCCGTATGATCAGACCATATGGCTACCCATACCTTTTTCGAAAGGTTTGCTCCTTGAGACACCATGCCCAAGTCCTCCAGCTTGGTTGACTGTGCTCTAGCCATAAACTCAGGAATTGCAGAAATCCACACCCACTTGTTCAGTGAAGTGTTTCATTCCTACCCATTATCTCTAGACTGTTCCCTGTCTAAAATAGTAAGAAATGGAGGATAAACAAGGACAGAAAATGGCAGAAAGAAAAACAAGGGTACTGTGACAGACTGGGGTGAAAGAGCAAAGAATATGCCATGTTAAAGGGTAGGCGATTGATCCTACAATCCCAGAGATGGTGCCACGGTCACCTGTCACCAAAGTCACCTCAGGTAGTATCACTCAGAGTGTCTGTGAATTATTCACTGTGGTTTCCAAGGAGATAAGGAGCTCGAACCAGAGTGTAAATCAACCAATTGCCTCCTTCATCCATAAAGTCTCGCCACAACAACAAAAAAAGTAGGCTGAACTAAGCAGGGTAGTTAGTGATAAAGTTCATATACATTCTGTCATAGGCTCCTTGTCCATACGGAAATCAGTTCCCAGAAGGCATTTTAAGTATTCCTGATGTAGGGTGCTTGTCTAAATAACAACCACAGAAGCAGCAGTAATAATATACTTAACATTCACTAAGCATTTCCTGTATGCTTAAGCATTGTGTCTAAAGGCTATGATAAGCTTTACTAATTATATCTACTAAAATTGATCACAATATACATGAAGAAAGGAGCTATGTTCAAAATTTTCTTGGTATACCTCAAAGCAACTGGCGCAGAGCTATTTACACAAGTGATCAAAATATATTTAATTGTTTAAAGTAAAAGCATAAGAGAAATGAAGAAAATACTGGATTAGAAACATAAATATGGGAGTCATCTACCAAGGACACAAAATCTATGTAAGTAACTAATTTCACTAAGAGAATAAAGCCGATTTTCTTTTTTGAATTATTCATTCACTAATTCATTTCAGTATTTATTTATTCATCCAATTGAGAGCTTACTAAAAGCACTATTAGGGACAAACATGATTCTGATTCTCATGGAGCATAAATTATTATGGAAGAGACAAAAAATAAATTATTAATTACTAATAAATAAGTTATTACAGACTGCAGTGAGAACTAACTAAAGAGCTGGAAGAAGCTGGAGGACATGTGAAGTCTTAGGGAGGAAGTAGCAGGGGAGGCGCCTGGGTGGCTCCGTCGGTTGAATATTCGACTCTTGATTTTGGCCCCGGTCATGATCCCAGGGTTGTGGAGTCAAGCCCCGTGTCAGGCTCTACACTGAGCTTGGAGCCTAGTTGGGATTCTCACTCTCTCTGCCCCTCCCCCACTCGCGCGTGTGCGCATGTGTGTGTTTGTGTGTGTGTGTGTGTGTTCTCTCCAAAGAAAGAAAGAAAGAAAGAACGAAAGAAAGAAAGAAAAGCATTTAAAAAAGAAAGTAGCAGACAGTGCGAATAGCCCATGTAAAGACCCTGAGGTGAGAAAGAGTCTGGAGCTTCTCTGAAAAATAAAGCTAGTTTGCCTTTAGGCAGGTGGGAGGCCAATGTGCTGCTGAAAACAAAAGGAAAACCAAACAGGTTTAAAAATCATATATTGAAGCATAATAAGGCTGTAGCAGCAACAAGGACTAAGGGGGATAACATTTCAGAGAAGGAAACTTACAGAGGTGAGCTGAGGTTCTGCCTCTGCCCCTGGCGGCACCTGATCCTGGCCATCAGCTGGGTAGAAGCCAAGAATCAGGGCTAGGCCCAGGCAGGGGCCACTGCTGGGGGAAGGAGAAACCAGTGGGCTCTTTAGGTTGTGCAGGACGCTGCTGATAAAACTAGAGAAGTGATTAGACTCAAGCACATAGTCACTTCCTCTCTCAAAGCATTGACTGGGCTTGTTGTAGAAAACAGAGAAGTAGCGAGATTCAAGATATATTTTGGAGGTAGAATCATCAGGACTTGCTGATATTTTGAATGGAATTGAGCAGAGAAATATACAAAAGATGACCCTCAGGTTCTGATGAGCAAAACTGGGTAGAATGATCGGAGAATAGGTTAGGGAGTCAGGGGAAGTGTCACTGAAGTTAGAAGGTTTTCCTGAGATTACCAACTCATTAGGAGCAAAATGAGGACTAGAATGCAAGTCTCCTGATTCTTATCGCACTATTCTCTACCATACCAAGTTAACTTTTCCTTTAGGAATTTTTGTCAATAGAATTACTTCTGTCTGTATTACACACACTTTGCACAGACATATTTTGTGTTTAGAAGCTCAGTTTTCAGGAGTAGTCAAGTATTAATTTTGAGGCTTTAAACACAGGTGACAAAATGCAGATGCCTTCAAAGCCAGCAAACAAAAGAGGGGTGAAGAGCAAATTTTATGATCATACAGAATGGGAGGGAGGGCTCTTTTGATGTACCCACAGGGCTCATCACCCCTAAAGGAATTCAAATTTGTTTTTAAAAATATTTTAATCACCTGCCAATTAGAACACATTTATATGCAGTGTTCCAACTCCTGCTAATTAGATGCAAATATGTTTGCTAATACCCATTAAAAAGAAACACCCCGCCCAAAATGGAGTCACTTTTCTTATGCTAATAACTTCCTTGTCCTATACTACTTCTGTCTACAAAGCCTCCCATTTTGTACAACGCTTTTATCTGTTAGATGGGATGCTGCCTGATTCATGAATCTTTGAACAAAGCCAATTAGATCTTTAAATTTATTTGTTGAATTTTTGTTCTTTAACACACCTTATTTTGCCTTTGAGTATAATCAAAAGATAAGTAAATCCTGCTCAAGGACTCTACTCTTGTTCAGCCACTTAGTGGAAATGGCAACATGTTTCTCATGGTACAAATATTTGTATGTACAATAGAAGTCAAAATTTTATTCCATAAACAAGGGAAAAAAAGGCTAACAGAAGGCTATTCCTAAACCAATGGTGACAATATATTGCGATCCAGGGATTATGGTTAATCTAACATTTTACAACTAAAATCCAAATAAATTAATTGGATTATCTTGGCTGATACGTTTATTGTTCCCTTGAGATACGTGCCTCAACCTCATCACCTAAGGAACAGATAACAGAAAGAGGAAGAAAAGGATGATCACAAAATAGAAGCTGCCAGTGATGTACAAACATCTGGGTATTCAACAAAAAACCAATGGGAAAAAAATGTGGCATAAAAAGAACTATTCTGTACCTGTTTCCTAAAATTGCTTAATGCTTAAAGAAAATATTTATTTTGCTTATGTTTCAGTTGGGAAGCCGTTCAACTTAAATGTTTCTTGCCAGTTTTGGAATTTATAAATGCATTAATATAGAAGCAAATTTGGCAGGATATCAGTATAGTGTGCTTTTGATAAAATGCCTGAATGTGTTTTATATGCTTAATTTTTGAAAATGTACTTAATGAAAGGATAAAAACCCAATCCATTACGTAACCTACAAAACAAAAAATTAAGTAACAATGAAATCTCTTGAAAGCATATGACCCACAAGACAATCAAGGTTAACATCTCAGAATTTTTACTATCATTTTTGCATTTGTGGTTTTCATAATATTTTATTTGTTTGTTTGTTTATTTACGGCTCTCAAGATATCTGTTGTGACTTAGTTAATTTATTTACTTCCCTACTTCCTAATAAAAGTGGACAGTTTGGTTGATCTATTTTTTCTTCCATTTTGTTATAAACAATAGCTTTAATGAGACTGTGAATATGGCTGTTTCCTTCCATCCACTTACAAAAATCTATGAATGAAAATCAAAAATATTCTTGTGCATGTAGAAAATCAATTACTGACTTTGCAACAGTTCATATGAAAATATCTGAGGGTTTTAGATGATGACAAGCTTAATGTGAGCAGACACTGTAATAATTACTCCATTTCTACTGTTACTATTGTTACCCTTGATAATAATAGTTCATTGTAATCAAGGTAGTATTATAAGATTACCCATTAAATTAAAAACTTGCTATAGCTCATTGTAATGATAAATTATTTGCATATATTTTTAAAGTTATGTTTGTGCTTAAAATGATCTTATCTGGCTATTCATGAACCAGAAAGAGAACCAAGTCTGGGTTAGGACCACAGACCTATATCGAGCTTCAGGATGGAACCAGAACAAACATCTAGATCAATTTTTAGGTGGCTGATTAGAAACATCTGCCACATACATTTTAGACAAATAGGGTCTAAATGAATTCAGAGATGAGCAGGGATTTCTTGCCATGAACAAAATCTTTCTTTTAAAAGTTCATCCCATGTAGAGAGACCAGCTGCATTTGAGATCCCAAACTTAGGTTGAGCTAACCTGGTTTAGGAAGCAAACCTTTGATATTCTCCCAGCATAATAGGCCCATGTTACCAAAATAATGTCTCATTCCACAGTGTGGATTCCAATATACTGGGTAAAGCCAACTGTTAAATACTAACACAGAGATATGTACATGGCAAAAGAGAAAGAGAAAACACATCCAAATGCAAGCACCCATACACATAAAACGTACACAAGAGAAATTTTCAAATAAAAATTTCAAAGCACATGAGAAAAATAAATATCATAAAGCTCAAGAAATAGGAGGCATTACTCTAAAATAATGCCAAATATGAAAACATTCTTCTAAGGACTTTAAAATATCCATAAAGATGAGGAGGAAGAGGAAGAAGAGAAGGAGGAAAAGGAGGTGGAAGAGGAAGAGGAGGGTAGTAATATTAGTAACAACATCAACAACAAAATAATAGCTGCTAAGATTGAGTACTTCTGTCACTATTTGAAAGTGGACAGATTCATTTACAACATATCAATGAGGAAAATAAAGGGGAAAATTCCTATTTTTACCTGGACCCCATTAATCCACTAAAAGTTCTGCCCAACTTCTCAACCTCCTGATTTTAGAATCATCAAATATCTCAGGAGGAAAAAAACAAAAGCAAAAACAAAAACCAATGGTGCCAGATGCTGAACATTCTTCTGTGAACTTCCACTCTCTTCCCTGAGGCTTGCTCTCATGTCTATAAGGCAAAATCAATAAATAATTAGGTAGCAAAGACAGGAAGATGTGAATCAAGAGTAAATAGGGCCAAAGGAAAACTTATAAAATGAAAAATACAACACTGAAACAAAAAAAGATAGAATGAGCATCTAACTGAGGACAGAATCGGCAAATTGGAGAACAGTAGTTAAGAATTTACCTAGAACAACATGTAGAACATAACAAAAGATAAGAACTTAGAAAATACTATGTAAGGAGAATAGATGAGAAGCTCCAACATATACCTAATAATTGTTCCAAAATTAAAGAATAGGGAACACGGCTAATAATTTTCCTGAAATAAAGGAAGACAGGAATTATCAGAAAGGAAACTCACGGTACACAGCAGAACAAATCAAGAAAATAAGCCCACACCTATGAGTTTTACTGTGATAAGAGTGATATTTCCAGAGCGGCACACTGCTCTGAATGTCTCATGTGGGAACTCTGCTCTTGGCAATGACAATGGGGTTTTATCAGACTAAACCTCCAACTGAGAACAGCTAGTACATCTGGATAATTTGTTAAGAAAATGTGCATAAAAGCATCAGAGAACTACCAAATGGAATGAGGATCTATGGTGCCCAGATCCAGGCAGAGGAGACAGGCACCGAGAAGTGAGCTCCTCCTTTTGAGGTAATGGCCAACTCTGAAAATGGCAGCTGAAAGGTTGAGAAACTGTGCAAAACTTTACACCAATTAGTGAAGTTACCACAAGTTGAGTTTCAGGACCACACAAAAAGAGGAGCCCTGAAAAGTACCCCAGGCTTGTGATTGAGCCTTTAAAGAGCTACACCCTAAGAATAATGCTGAATTAGACTGCATTATTTAGTCACTGCACGGTCAAGTGACTAAAGAGCAAAGGCAGAAAAAAATCTTGAATGTCGTTAAGAAAAAAAAAAAGCCTTCAAAGGAGCAACAAGTAATCTTAGAGTTGACTCCTAAACAGAAATAATGGGAGCCAGTGATCTGACAATCATATTTTGAAAGGACAGAAAGAAAACATCTGCTTATATAGATTTCTACAGCAAAAATACCTTTTGAAAATGAAGGTGATATAAAAATATTTTCCAAGAAACACAAACTGAGAGGATTCAGCATTAGCAGACCTGAATTAAAAGAAAAACAAAAGTTGTTCTTTAGCTACAAAGAACATGATTGAGGTGGGAAGGCTAATGTGTGGGCAAATGAATATGGACTCTGTAATCATTGTGTGAGGATTTAAATAAAATATGAAGAAAACTTGGAAGAAAAAGACATGAAAACACCATTACATAATTTGAGAGGAGGATAAGTGAAGTTAAAATGTTCTAAAGCCCTTGCAGGGTCTAAAGAGAGGTAAAAGCATTAATATATATTATACTATAATAACTTAAGTATACAGATTGTAATCTCTAAATCGATACTGACTAAATAATACTAAAAAATATATATAACTAACAAAGTAATGGGGGTGCAATGATTAAAACGATAATGTGAGAAGTTAAAAGGAACAAAAAATCAAGAATAAAGACAACTAAACTAAAGACAACAACAAGATCAATTTTAAAGCCTATCATTAATTACATTAGATAAAAAATAACTATGTTGTGTCAGTTTGGGTCCTCCGGGAAGCAGGCACCAAGAAGAAATGAGAGGTACTGAAGATTTAGTGGCAAAAATAAAAGGGGAGAGGAAATTAGAGGATGCAGAGAGAATCTGCTCACAGTACTGATCTGTGAAAAAATAACAGGAAGGAAGGAGAATGCAGAGGAAGATCCACTGAGGAAGTCTCAGCCAAGCTGATATGGGCCCAGAGCAGACTGCCCATTCCATGAGTCACGTATCAGACAGAACAGGCATGGCTCTTGTACCCCTGTCACACTTACCCGTGGCTGGGAGCAGCCCAGGTAAAGGATGATCTTAGGCTAAATGCAGTGACCGAACCCAAAGTAGTTGGGGGCTATCTGCTAACTACATTCCTTCCAGCAGTTTCTAGAGACAGATTTGAGCAACGTACCCCTGAGATGCCGCAGTCCACCTTTCGTGGACTATACAGATCCACATTTCCATACATGGTCAAAGAGCAGCTTCTATGGGCCTCTTTTCCTGAGGTAAACATTGAAGGGGGACCAAGTGCAGCCTCTGTCATTACTGTGAATCTGGGACCACACCCAGTGCTAACTGCCTCCCTCCTTCACCATCCATTTCAATTCCCCTCCCCCTCAGCCATCAACTGAAGGCTTTAGTGCTTACCTCCTAATATCACCCATTCCTGAGAGGCCTGAGGCCCTGGCGATCAGACACTCCTCAACAGGTAAATGTATTAATGTATATTGTACTTCAATGACTTACGGATGGAGTTATGTGTTTGTACACTCACAAATATAATGGGGTAAGGGAGTAAAAAATGGACCCACTTGGATCACTTGCATCCTACACATATTTCTCCTGCCCCCATCATATGAGACCAGTCCCACCTAATCTATCTTGGATGCATCATTTTGAGATCTACAGTCTCAGTTCTGGATGTGCCATTTCCATCTTATGACTGACTTCCACTGGGCCCCTCTGGCTTTAGACACTTCAGATCTCACAGAACCCAGACCATAGTAGGAAATGAGGGATGTTCAGTCCCTTGGTACCCATGGTCAAGTCTTCTATCAGCACTCAGTAACTCTACAGGAGCTGTTTCTCAAAAAGTGTATAATTCTCACCAAAGGCCTGAATTATAATTCTTCCACTGGAGCTTGCAAATCCCATAATGAACACTTTTTTCACCCCAGACATTTCAAGGGCATAGTGTTGGCTGGATCATATGGCCTGAGGGGCAAGAATGTCCGTGTCAAAACTGATAGGTTTCCATGTTACTGTATATGGGCTGAAGCACAATTCCTAGGTATCGAATACGCTGGCTCCAGGAGGCAGGAAGACCATCAGGCATTGCACAGCAATTTGTCTTTTACGTTGGATACTCTAACATATCCCCGACTACATCATCTACAAATTTTACTGAGGTGTCAGAACCCTGAATCCATATATTTCTCTCTCACCCTCTGGAGCACCAAGGTCTCTCGCGTGCCAAGTACCTCTCGCTAATCTTGGCCAAGCGGCATCACATCATCAGTGTAATGGATTAGTGTGGTGTTCTATCAAAATCCAGATGGTCCAGGTGGTCAAGATCTCTGAAGTTTGTTATGGCCGAAGATGGGAGAGTCAACATAGCTCTGAGGAAAACTTGGAATGAATTGTTGTCTACATGGATGCAAATTTTTTTATTTTATTGAGAATGGAAGAGAACACATACCAATGAAGGGCCACACAGTATATACCAGAAACATTATTACTCTTCTCTCCCAGGGATACCATGTCTGGTTGGCAGCTGCAATTAGGACGGCTACTTGAATGAGAGTGAAGAAGTCTACATTCACAAGCATCCATCAGGTTTCTACAAGGGCCAGGCTGGCTAATTAGAGGGATATAATAGGAACCACTACCCATGGATTTTTTTAGATCTTTAAGTTTGACACTAATATCCACACCCCATTCCCCAGGATTGTTTTATATTTAATATCTTATCTGGGATTTAACATAGTTTCAGAATCTCACATTTGTCCTTCCCCACCATTGGAGCTCTTAACCTACAGGCCAAAATCTCAATGTGAAGATTACTCCAGCTGCCAAGTGAGTCAACCCCAATTATACACTCAGTGACAAGGAAAAGACCTATTGTAGGGAGGACTTTGGCTAGGACTCCAGTTATTACCCAGCACTTGTGTGTCTCCACTGTAACAGAGGACTCCAGTGAGGCTCCATGTTAACTCAGACCCTGTGTCCTATAATACTCAAAATATTTTGATGTTCTTATTTCCCCAGAATACAGTAATTCAAGTAAATTGCTGTCAGTACCATTGGGGAAGGACTAGAGGTTTTTTGTTTTTTCTTTTTTAAAGTTTATTTATTTATTTTTGAGAGAGAGAAAGAGCGCAAGCAGGGAAGGGGCAGAGAGGAAAACAGAGAATCCAGAGCAAGCTCCAGGCTCTGAGCTCTCAGCACAGAGCCCAACACGGCGCTCAAACCCACGAACCACGAATTGCAAGATCGTGACCTGAGCCAAAGTCAGACGCTTAACCAACTGAGCCACCCAAGTGCCCCTAGAGGTATTTTTACAGTATATATTTGCTTTGACATTATAAGGTCCTTCCTTTCACCACCATCCTGTGAATTTGGATCTGAAAATTGGCACAGCAATGAAAAATCGGCTGAGCAAGGGATAACGATGACATTTTATTGGCCAACTGTCCCCAACCTCTTGTTCCTATATTCTTGTCCTCCTCTGAAGTTGGATGTAAAAAGCACTCTCATTGGCTGCCCTTCTCTGCCATAATTGGTGGTGTTAATGAATGGAGTGTCCCAGGTAATACAGTGGGTCTGCTGACCTCATATAATATATCCACTCCGAGACACTCACGTCCCTCAGCCTTTTTGTTTTCTTTACAAACTGCCTCAGCAACTCAAGCATCTCCATTTCATTAGCGTGGGCTGCTACTTTCTCCAGGCTTCTAACAACCACCCCAGCAGTTAAATTGCCCCATTCCCTGGGATCCTTGCCAGGGTGTTAAATTCTACATTTGAGAAAGCGCCCCTAAATCACTCAGTTCTTACTTCTGCCATCTTAACATTCCAACCACTAGATCAAATAACCTAAGGAATAACCCTTTAAAACTTAAAAAAAAAAAAAATAACAGATACAAACTAAAATATTTACAACTAAAATGGTATGCTGTGACTTTCCTTAAATACTCAAACAAAAAAATGAGATAAAATGTGTGTGTGGAGAGTGCTACATACAATTAGAATGCCAGAATGTTGATAAGAACTGAAGCTGGGGTTGCCTGGCTGGCTCAGTCAGTGGAATATGTGACTCTCGATCTCAGGGTTGCAAGTTCGAGCCCCACACTGAGTGTAGAGACTACTTAAAAATAAAATCTTTAAAAAAATAAATAAAAGGAATAACTGAAGCTGGTTGATAGACTCACAAGGGTATGTGTGTGGTCCCTATTAAATTTCTCTTCTTTGTGTGTACATTTGAAAATTTCAATTAAAAGGTAAACAACAAAAAGAAATCAGAGAGCTTCAGATCTTATATTTTCTTCTGCACTTTCAAGGTGACAACGGTTTTGGATTTTTTATGGAAGGTAGAGAGGAATGTTTAAATGTAATGGGGTTGGACAATGTGAGAGAAAGAGAAAGCAAAAGAAGAGAAGAGGAGGAGGCAGAGAAAGAGGGGGCAAGAAGCAAAGAGGGAGTCTTACGTCTGATACGGCTGGTGGAGATCCAGACCTTAACTGTCACCTAAACACCATCCATCCAACATTTCCTTTTGGACAGAGCTGCAGTGTCTGGAAATCATGGGGCTTGGCCAGGCGCTGTGTGAGAGATCTCTTCTAAATCCCTTCGGTGGCTACATGGCCTTCGATAGATGAGAGACTGGTGTTCTGAAATGCCCAACAGCCTCAAGCCTGTTGCCTTCGAGGTACTGTGCCCCTGTTGAAGGTGTGGAATAACTCCCTCGAATAAGGGATTCCAATACACTTCAGGGTTGAGAACCACGGATAAAGGTATATGTAGGCCCTGCCCTTCACAGGGAGGCTGCATTGAATCATGATTAGGAGCAGGTTTCTTTTCTTTTTTTTTTTTTTAAGTCAGACAGGCTTGTGTTTGGATGTAGTCCTGCTGTTCTGGTCATGTAACTGCTCTGGGTCTCACTCTTCTTAGTTGTGAAATGGAAACAGCTATACCTACCTCATAAAGGTGTGAGGAGTGAATATAATATAATTCACTATTGTTTGGGAAGCATCTAGTGTGCTGCTTCCCAGACAAATGTCCTTGGAGGTAGATACTACTTTATAAAAGGTTTTTGAAGCCAAGAAAGCCTTCACATCCCAGAGAAATAAATCTCTAATTGTGAAACAGCATCACAGATGAGTAGGGGAGATCTTTTGGGATTTTCCTAGGAAGTCTCAGCTTATACAGGAGGAGACTCTCATCCACATGGTTGTGAGTCTGACATCCCCCTCTTACCACATCTGCCTGTATAAGATTACAGAAAGGGGCATTCATATATGTATGAGAAAATGCAAATCAAGATCACAATGAAAAACAAACAGACCTCATATTGTTAGGAAAAATTAAATCTGGCAATACTGAGTATAAGGGAATAGCTGTCATTGGATCATCTATATGTTGCTGATGGGGTATAATTATGACACCAAGGGAAACACTGTGGAATCATATTGTGTAATTGGGCAGCCAGATACCCTTCTATCTAGCAATCCCACTTCTAAGTGTGTAACCAGGAGAAACTCTTGCACATTTTACCTGAGGATACGGGAAAGCTCATGTCATCTCTAGACTGCAATAGCAAAAAAAATTAGAAACATCCAGAATGCCAAAAAAAAAAAAATCTTATTGCATTGTAGAAAATTTGGATAATATGAGCAAAACTAAAGAAGAAAATATAATTACATCATCTACAGTATTTTTCCTATATATATAAATACAACTTAATAGAATAATACTATACATATACTTTTATATTCTATCCATTTGAGTTCACATATGGGCTGATACTAAGCTGGAATGTTTACTCTAATGATTTCAGTTACTAAATTATGGAAATATCTCCATAGTAGTTAGAAATGGTTGCTGCCCCAAGCCTTCTATATACGCCTCCTGAATTTGCCTTGGCTTCCACATCTGGGGCCATTAGACTCCCTCACACTTCAGAAACTGGAGGAATATGTCTGACACTGCCAGAGGCTTCCAGAACTCTATACCAGCTTAGTGGTCTGCATCCAATTGTACATATTAGCACTTGTGTCATACCAGTTAAATTATTCTATTGTGCCACGACATTCATTTTTAAAATTATTATAATGTCTATGTTGTAAATATGCCATAATTTATTCAAATATCTCCTTCTTATTGAAAAATTGTGGTTTTAAATTTTTTTTTTATTTTGTAAGTACCACTGTGATGAGAACTTTGTTTTATTGCTTATTTATGAAATTATAACTAGGTCACACAAGGATGAATACCACTAAAGCCCTTCGTATATGCTGCCTAATCTTGGTAACTTTTTAAATATGGCATTGGGTTGACTTGAAAGAAATACACAAGAACCTCAAAGACCAAAAGGTCCTGAAGATGTAAAAGCACTCTAGAATAAGGGTTTTCATGACAGCTTAAAGACAGAGGTACGGCGCTGAAATTAAAAGAAATTTCTCATGTATTGTTTCATTTGATACTCAAAACAACTCTGCAGAAGAGGTAGGACAGATTAGTAACTTGTCCAAAACCAGTCATTAATTTATATACATATATATATGCCTGTGAACCCACATGCACTCCCCTTATCCATAGCTTTCAATTTTATATAATATTGTATATGCACATTAATTAATAAAAATCCTTTTTAAGTGGATGTTGCTGAAATTTTACTCTCATCTTTGTGCTTAACTTTGATATTATAAAAAAAGCCGCTAAGAGCTCATTCTGACTTTCACCAGATAATGGCTATATACTCCTTAAAATCTATTCCATATTCATAAACATACTCTAATGGCTGGTGAGTTTAAACAAAATGTCATGGATAATTTTCATCTCTAATATAATAATAAAAGTGATTGTATCTCTCCTACTCAGCTTATAGGAATTAAAAATTTCAGTGCCTTAAGAAAGGAAAATATGATAAATATGCTTCATGATCTTAGTAGAGTGGATATACATCCTCAGTTATTTTTTTTTCACTTTGAGTAGAACTTTCATTTGAGATCATCCTTCCATTCTGCCTCAAAAACACAAACTGGCATCCTTTCCTAGACAAAGCCTATATTAACACTAAAAGTATTCCTTCTAGAAAATGGTATTTATTTGTTGTTTGAGGGGAATTTGATGCAGCCCTTGACAATTCTGCCATGACAACAAATTTGTTTCCATCCAGTTCTGTAGTGTCAATTTGCTTTCAAACATATCACCTCATGCACTCTCAGCATGTAGCATCTCTCTGTTATTTTAGACTTCAATCTGCTTCAGGCTCAGAGAACGCCGTGGTGTGTCTGTAATTCATGTTTATTTTTAGAGTTATGCGACTTTCATTAGAAATCACAAATCTATCTTAACCCAGTTTGTCTTGTTCTGACAAAAAAAAAAAAAAAAATGATCATGCCAGGACAGTTTCAATGAGCAGACTTTGAAAAATAATTGAAGGAACTTTCCTGGGGAGGTATGATGATGGTGGACTATATCTCTCTCTGTATCTCTGTATCTGTATCTGTATCTCTCATGCAAGATTAAAAGAACCCTTCAAGGTATTTGATTTATGCCACCAAACAATATCAAGTAAGCGTTTCTTTAAAGATAGAGATTATAAAATGCTTCTGATAAATAAACCACAGCTCCATAAAGCAAAATGAAAAGATATTTGGAAGAAAGCCTGTTTGAAAAGAAAGGGATTAACATTCATTAAGTGCCCACCAGATTCCAAGTACTTTCTGCAACATTAAGTAGGTATCGTTACTATCCCCCATTTTAGAGTTGACAAAATTGACCAAATAAAGAGCAGAGCCAAGATGTGAATCCAAGTCTGTTTAAATTTCAAAACCATTGATTTTTGTAGTGCATGTTTTGAATGAGCGTATGATCAAGCTTTTAGTGGTAGGTTGCATTAGTGTTCCCAGTTCTTCACTGCTTCCTGCATACCCTTTGCCATGTAACTTTCTAAGGCCCTCTCAACTGAAGGCAGAGTATCCCCCACATCCCAAGTCTAGTCTCAACCATGTGATTGGCTTTAGCCAATGGGATATTAATAGACATAATACAAGCAGGGGGTTGAAAGCATTTGCTTGATTGGTCTTGGCCTCTTTCACTCCACCAGCACCATGAGAAAGACTCACTGACCCAGGTAGGGGATGAGAAACCCCCAAAACAAATCTACCCAGCCTGGATCAGCTGAACCCAGCAAGCTGCAGGCACATGAGGAGTCTAGCCAAAAATAGCAGAACTGCCCATTCACGCTCTGCCTAATTCAGCTACCCTTAGCCAATCCACAGATCTGTGCAAGTAAGTCCTGTTGCTTTAAACCACTGAGCTGTGGGATGATTTGTTACACAACAGTTTTGTGGCAATAGCTGACCAATCTACCCCCCATAACCTGCCCCAGAATGGAGCAGAGACGGTTGTGTTTTTCTTTGTAATCCTACAGGTTGCAAAATGTACAAAGGATTGAATATTGCTTCCACACACAATGAAGGAAAAGCTTTTGGTCAATTAATCCTAGAAATATTCTGTAAGAGCTCTTGAAATATTAAAACATCAGCCACAGTACACATTTAAGCAACATTTAAGTCCCAAGATCACCAGCTGGTTGACTTCACAGAATGTAATCACATTCCAGGAACAAAGGGGACATGCTTTTAAGAGACACGGGCAAGCCATCATTCTGCAAGAAGAGGACATATAAAAATTTCAATCTATAAAAATTACACTTTAAATAACTGAAAGAGGGGCACCTGGGTGGCTCAGTCAGTTGGCTGAGCTTCTGACTTTGGCTCAGATCGTGATCTCACAGTTCATGGGTTCAAGCCCCACAGCAGTCTCTGTCCTGACAGCTCAGAGCCTGGAGCCTGCTTCGGATTCTGTCTCCCTCTCCTCTGCCCATCCCCCACTCATGCTCTGTCCCTCTCTCTCTCAAAAATAAATAAACGTTAAAAAAAATTTTTTTTTTTAATTTTTTTTTTCAACGTTTATTTATTTTGGAGACAGAGAGAGACAGAGCATGAACGGGGGTGGGGCAGAGAGAGGGAGACACAGAATCGGAAACAGGCTCCAGGCTCTGAGCCATCAGCCCAGAGCCTGACGCGGGGCTCGAACTCACAGACCGCGAGATCGTGACCTGGCTGAAGTCGGACGCTTAACCGACTGCGCCACCCAGGCGCCCCCAAAAAATTTTTTAAATAAAATACCTGATAGATGTGAAAAAAACTGATAAAGTTTGATTAGTTTTTATCTTTTATTCCTACAATTTCATAGTCTCTCTCTTCCCCCAAAGCACTTACTTGTCATTTACAGAAGAGAAAAAAAATGACAACATGAAAATAAACAGATCAGTTATAAGTGCATCTTCCCATTTTGCTTGTTATTGACCTTGTTCTAACACTCAGGACATGATTCTGTTTCACATATTCTTTACTATCTGCAGTCCACTCATTAGAATAAGACTTTTTTACTATATAACAAACTTATACCCTTGCTTTAAGACTCAGCTCCAATTCTGGTTCTTCAATAAAAAGTTCCATAAACTATTCTCTCTTTCTATCCTAATGACTTGCCACTAGACAAATGATCTCTGTCCCACGGTTCTCTCCTGGCAATTTACTTGCACTTTAAAAAAATAGCCCCTTGGGGTGCCTGGGTGGCTCAGTCAGTTGAACATCCGATTCTTGGTTTCAGTTCAGGTCATGGGCTCAGGTCATAATCTCATGGCTTCCTGGGTTCAAGCCCCACATCAAGCTCTGCGTTGGTGGCACAGAGCCTGCTTGGGATTCTCTCTCTCTCCTCTCTCTCTGCCTCTCCCCACTCACGCTGTCTCTGTCTCTCTCAAAATAGATAAATAAACTTATTTATAGTTAAATAAATAAGTAATAAGTAACCCCTTAACACCTTCCAGTTGGATTTTGAGGTATTTTTTGTGCATCTTGATCCATCTGCTAAGCAACAGGTCATCAACTGAACTGCATCCTAAGGTCAGAGGGGTAAGGATCAGTAAAGAGGGTTGACAAATGGCAACTCTGGGGAGTGGAGATTCTAGCCAGCTGAAGAGCATCTGAAGAAAGAAAGCTGTACTCAGGTCCACCGACATTTTTCCAATAGGGGAACATACGCTCAGAGGTGATAGATACTCCAGTTTTTAAGATTCTTATATAAAATTTCCCAGCCTTGTATGAAATCCTCCTTTTTAAATCCTGCTATGACAGAGATTTCATTATTGTTCGCAATTACATACCTGCTGCACAGAAGCAGAATATAATCCCCCGCCCCACTGAGGAAGGGCTTGGCTACGTGACTTGCGTCAATCAGCAACGGTTGCGCTCCGTGTCTGACCAGAGCTTTCAATGCATCACCGTAGCCTCTGACCCCAAAATGACAGATACATGGAGCAGACCCCAACCCTGACCTGCAACCTGAGGCGGAGCCACCCCAGCCGACCTGCAGATCCATAAGCAGGAAACATAGATGTTTGTTGTTGCATGCCCCTGAGATTTCTGGGCTTGAATTTCATACAGCATTATTGTATCTAAAATTTGGATACAGCATTTGCCCACACATCTAAGGAAAAAATTAAAGCACAAAGCACTCTGATAACTAAGTTGGGCTCAGAGGCCTGTAGGTTTCAACCTTCATTACTGGGCGTTTTTTGAGGAGCTTGTAGGGAGTGTATTTCCATTTAAATTTCCTGTCCCCTATCAGGACAACATCTAGTATTGTCCATCATAGAATAAAAACAAACAAACAAAAAACTAATTTCTTACTTGATAATAATCTCTTTTACATCAAAGCTCTTCTTTTTATTTATTTTTTAATGTTTATTTTTGAGAGACAAAGACAGAGCACAAGCAGGGGAGGGGCAGACACATAATCCAAAGTAGGCTCCAGGCTCTGAGCTGTCAGCACAGAGCCCAACGCAGGGCTGGAGCTCATGAACCGTGAGAACATGACCTGAGCCCAAGTCGGGTGCATAACCGAGTCACCCAGGTGCCCCAAATCTCTTCTTTTTAAAAATAGAAACCTCTTGCCCAGATTATGGGGAGGTCAAGCTATAAAGCATGCTGAGTCATCACTAAAATACACTAACTCACACTAATTTCCACATCCTGTTCCATATATAAACCTTACAAATGTAGACAGGACCCTTAAGAGGAAATTTGAAAACACGACTCCCGGCACTGACAACTTTTGAGTATTCTGCAACAGACGAGAGCAGTCTCACATAGCAACAAGTGGATAGTTCAAAATTAGGTGCATCCTTAAATATGGATAATTAAAGATGCTATGCACAGAGTTTATTTCTCTCAATATAGGTTTTGTTTGGCCGTCCTGGTTGGTGCAACGGTTCACCGATATCTGTGACAAGCTCTTCTTACAATGCTCTTTTGTCATCCCTAGGTGATACCGTTGGCCTCAAGACAAACATTAAGTCACCACCGTACCCACGTTCCAACTCCCTGGGAGGAGAAAGAAAACAAAAGTCAGCCTCCTTTCCTTCTAAGGCATGACCAAGAAATGGTACATAGCACTGCTGATGCAAAATGAAAACCTTTCAGAATTTCCAAAAAAAAGAAAAAAAAAAGGAAGAGTTTTATTCAAGCCCATGTGAGAGCAGCTGTCCAGGATATACAATCTGGAGGAAGGAAAGAATACTACAGGGTCACCTGGGTGGCTCAGCTGGTTAAGCATCCAACTTCAGCTCAGGTCATGATCTTACACTTCATGAGTTCAAGCCCCGCATCGGGCTCCCGCTCTGTGCTGACAGCTCAGAGTCTGGAGCCTGCTTCGTATTCTGTGTGTGTGTGTGTGTGTGTGTGTGTGTCTGCTCCTCCCCCACTCATACTCTGTCTCTGTCTCTCAAAAATAAATAAATGTTAAAAAAATAAAAATAAATACTTCAGAGAAGTAAAGTTTAATACATGGTTGTGTATTTTTTTTGTTACATCAAGAGTTACAAATCATCATGATAAAGGACATTTCATAAAATTACAAGCTTTATCTTATGCTTTTAGTGTGGTCAAGGTTGTAGGCTTCAGAGTTGTGAGAACAGAATTTAGGGAGACTTTTACTCTTATTTTTAGTTTGAAATGTTCCTTTTAGGTTATTTGCTAATGAAGCAGAAAGTTTCTTTTTTTTTTTTTCCTCTTTATACTTTTCTTTATTTCTAAACTCCTCTACAATGAACCTATACTGCTTTTGTAATTTGACCAAAAGTTAAAGACATGATGATTCACTCACTTTATTCCAACTCTGAGAACATTGAGCTTTTGTATTTATTTTTTTTTTCTGAAATTTATTGACAAATTGGTTTCCATACAACACCCAGTGCTCATCCCAAAAGGTGCCCTCCTCAATACCCATCACCCACCCTCTCCTCCCTCCCACCCCCCATCAACCCTCAGTTTGTTCTCAGTTTTTAACAGTCTCTTATGCTTTGGCTCTCTCCCATTCTAACCTCTTTTTTTTTTTTTTTCCTTCCCCTCCCCCATGGGTTCCTGTTAAGTTTCTCAGGATCCACATAAGAGTGAAACCATATGGTATCTGTCTTTCTCTGTATGGCTTATTTCACTTAGCATCACACTCTCCAGTTCCATCCACGTTGCTACAAAAGGCCATATTTCATTTTTTCTCATTGCCACGTAATATTCCATTGTGTATATAAACCACAATTTCTTTATCCATTCATCAGTTGATGGACATTTAGGCTCTTTCCATAATTTGGCTATTGTTGAGAGTGCTGCTATGAACATTGGGGTAGAAGTGGCCCTATGCATCAGTGCTCCTGTATCCCTTGGATAAATTCCTAGCAGTGCTATTGCTGGGTCATAGGGTAGGTCTATTTTTAATTTTCTGAGGAACCTCCACACTGCTTTCCAGAGCGGCTGCACCAATTTGCATTCCCACCAACAGTGCAAGAGGGTTCCTGTTTCTCCACATCCTCTCCAGCATCTATAGTCTCCTGATTTGTTCATTTTGGCCACTCTGACTGGTGTGAGGTGATACCTGAGTGTGGTTTTGATTTGTATTTCCCTGATAAGGAGCGACGCTGAACATCTTTTCATGTGCCTGTTGGCCATCCGGATGTCTTCTTTAGAGAAGTGTCTATTCATGTTTTCTGCCCATTTCTTCACTGGGTTATTTGTTTTTCGGGTGTGGAGTTTGGTGAGCTCTTTATAGATTTTGGATACTAGCCCTTTGTCCGATATGTCATTTGCAAATATCTTTTCCCATTCCGTTGGTTGCCTTTTAGTTTTGTTGGTTGTTTCCTTTGCTGTGCAGAAGCTTTTGATCTTCATAAGGTCCCAGTAATTCACTTTTGCTTTTAATTCCCTTGCCTTTGGGGATGTGTCGAGTAAGAGATTGCTACGGCTGAGGTCAGAGAGGTCTTTTCCTGCTTTCTCCTCTAAGGTTTTGATGGTTTCCTGTCTCACATTTAGGTCCTTTATCCATTTTGAGTTTATTTTTGTGAATGGTGTCAGAAAGTGGTCTAGTTTCAACCTTCTGCATGTTGCTGTCCAGTTCTCCCAGCACCATTTGTTAAAGAGGCTGTCTTTTTTCCATTGGATGTTCTTTCCTGCTTTGTCAAAGATGAGTTGGCCATACGTTTGTGGGTCTAGTTCTGGGGTTTCTATTCTATTCCATTGGTCTATGTGTCTGTTTTGGTGCCAATACCATGCTGTCTTGATGATGACAGCTTTGTAGTAGAGGCTAAAGTCTGGGATTGTGATGCCTCCTGCTTTGGTCTTCTTCTTCAAAATTCCTTTGGCTATTCGGGGCCTTTTGTGGTTCCATATGAATTTTAGGATTGCTTGTTCTAGTTTCGAGAAGAATGCTGGTGCCATTTTGATTGGGATTGCATTGAATGTGTAGATAGCTTTGGGTAGTATTGACATTTTGACAATATTTATTTTTCCAATCCATGAGCAGGGAATGTCTTTCCATTTCTTTAAATCTTCTTCAATTTCCTTCATAAGCTCTCTATAGTTTTCAGCATACAGATCCTTTACATCTTTGGTTAGATTTATTCCTAGGTATTTTATGCTTCTTGGTGCAATTGTGAATGGGATCAGTTCCTTTATTTGTCTTTCTGTTGCTTCATTGTTAGTGTATAAGAATGCAACTGATTTCTGTACATTGATTTTGTATCCTGCAACTTTGCTGAATTCCTGTATCAGTTCTAGCAGACTTTTGGTGGAGTCTATCGGATTTTCCATGTATAATATCATGTCATCTGCAAAAAGCGAAAGCTTGACTTCATCTTTGCCAATTTGGATGCCTTTGATTTCCTTTTGTTGTCTGATTGCTGATGCTAGAACTTCCAGCACTATGTTAAACAGCAGCGGTGAGAGTGGGCATCCTTGTCGTGTTCCTGATCTCAGGGAAAAAGCTCTCAGTTTTTCCCCGTTGAGGATGATGTTAGCTGTGGGCTTTTCATAAATGGCTTTTATGATCTTTAAGTATGTTCCTTCTATCCCGACTTTCTCAAGGGTTTTTATTAAGAAAGGGTGCTGGATTTTGTCGAAGGCCTTTTCTGCATCGATTGACAGGATCATATGGTTCTTCTCTCTTTTTTTGTTAATGTGATGTATCACGTTGATTGATTTGCGAATGTTGAACCAGCCCTGCATCCCAGGAATGAATCCCACTTGATCATGGTGAATAATTCTTTTTATATGCCATTGAATTCGATTTGCTAGTATCTTATTGAGAATTTTTGCATCCATATTCATCAGGGATATTGGCCTGTAGTTCTCTTTTTTTACTGGGTCTCTGTCTGGTTTAGGAATCAAAGGAATACTGGCTTCATAGAATGAGTCTGGAAGTTTTCCTTCCCTTTCTATTTCTTGGAATAGCTTGAGAAGGATAGGTATTATCTCTGCTTTAAACGTCTGGTAGAACTCCCCTGGGAAGCCATCTGGTCCTGGACTCTTATTTGTTGGGAGATTTTTGATAACCGATTCAATTTCTTCGCTGGTTATGGGTCTGTTCAAGCTTTCTATTTCCTCCTGATTGAGTTTTGGAAGAGTGTGGGTGTTCAGGAATTTGTCCATTTCTTCCAGGTTGTCCAATTTGTTGGCATATAATTGTTCATAGTATTCCCTGATAATTGTTTGTATCTCTGAGGGATTGGTTGTAATAATTCCATTTTCATTCATGATTTTATCTATTTGGGTCATCTCCCTTTTCTTTTTGAGAAGCCTGGCTAGAGGTTTGTCAATTTTGTTTATTTTTTCAAAAAACCAACTCTTGGTTTCGTTGATCTGCTCTACAGTTTTTTTAGTTTCTATATTGTTTATTTCTGCTCTGATCTTTATTATTTCTCTTCTTCTGCTGGGTTTAGGCTGCCTTTGCTGTTCTGCTTCTAGTTCCTTTAGGTGTGCTGTTAGATTTTGTATTTGGGATTTTTCTTGTTTCTTGAGATAGGCCTGGATTGCAATGTATTTTCCTCTCAGGACTGCCTTTGCTGCGTCCCAAAGCGTTTGGATTGTTGTATTTTCATTTTCGTTTGTTTCCATATATTTTTTAATTTCTTCTCTAATTGCCTGGTTGACCCACTCATTCGTTAGTAGGGTGTTCTTTAACCTCCATGCTTTTGGAGGTTTTCCAGACTTTTTTCTGTGGTTGTTTTCAAGCTTCATAGCATTGTGGTCTGAAAGTAAGCATGGTATAATTTCAGTTCTTGTAAACTTATGAAGGGCTGTTTTGTGACCCAGTATATGATCTATCTTGGAGAATGTTCCATGTGCACTCGAGAAGAAAGTATATTCTGTTGCTTTGGGATGCAGAGTTCTAAATATATCTGTCAAGTCCATCTGATCCAATGTCTCATTCAGGGCCCTTGTTTCTTTATTGACCGTGTGTCTAGATGATCTATCCATTTCTGTAAGTGGGGTGTTAAAGTCCCCTGCAATTACCACATTCTTATCAATAAGGTTGCTTATGTTTATGAGTAATTGTTTTATATATTTGGGGGCTCTGGTATTCGGTGCATAGACATTTATAATTGTTAGCTCTTCCTGATGGATAGACCCTGTAACTATTATATAATGTCCTTCTTCATCTCTTGTTACAGCCTTTAATTTAAAGTCTAGTTTGTCTGATATAAGTATGGCTACTCCAGCTTTCTTTTGGCTTCCAGTCGCATGATAAATAGTTCTCCATCCCCTCACTCTCAATCTAAAGGTGTCCTCAGGTCTAAAATGAGTCTCTTGTAGACAGCAAATAGATGGGTCTTGTTTTTTTATCCATTCTGATACCCTATGTCTTTTGGTTGGCGCATTTAATCCATTTACATTCAGTGTTATTATAGAAAGATACGGGTTTAGAGTCATTGTGATGTCTGTATGTTTTATGCTTATAGTGATGTCTCTGGGACTTTGTCTCACAGGGTCCCCCTTAGGATCTCTTGTAGGGCTGGTTTAGTGGTGACAAATTCCTTCAGTTTTTGTTTGTTTCGGAAGACCTTTATCTCTCCTTCTATTCTAAATGACAGACTTGCTGGATAAAGGATTCTTGGCTGCATATTTTTTCTGTCTAGCACCCTGAAAATCTCGTGCCAATTCTTTCTGGCCTGCCAAGTTTCAAAAGAGAGATCAGTCACGAGTCTTATAGGTCTCCCTTTATATGTGAGGGCACGTTTACCCCTTGCTGCTTTCAGAATTTTCTCTTTATCCTTGTATTTTGCCAGTTTCACTATGATATGTCGTGCAGAAGATCGATTCAAGTTACGTCTGAAGGGAGTTCTCTGTGCCTCTTGGATTTCAATGCCTTTTTCCTTCCCCAGTTCAGGGAAGTTCTCAGCTATGATTTCTTCACGTACCCCTTCAGCACCTTTCCCTCTCTCTTCCTCCTCTGGGATACCAATTATGTGTATATTATTTCTTTTTAGTGTATCACTTAATTCTCTAATTTTCCCCTCATACTCCTGGATTTTTTTATCTCTCTTTTTCTCAGCTTCCTCTTTTTCCATAACTTTATCTTCTAGTTCACCTATTCTCTCCTCTGCCTCTTCAAGCCGAGCTGTGGTGGTTTCCATTTTGTTATGCATTTCGTTTAAAGCGTTTTTCAGCTCCTCGTGACTGTTCCTTAGTCCCTTGATCTCTGTAGCAAGAGATTCTCTGCTGTCCTGTATACTGTTTTCAAGCCCAGCGATTAATTTTATGACTATTATTCTAAATTCACTTTCTGTTATATTATTTAAATCCTTTTTGATCAGCTCATTAGCTGTTGTTATTTCCTGGAGATTCTTCTGAGGGGAGTTCTTCCGCTTGGTCATTTTGGATAGTCCCTGGCGTGGTGAGGACCTGCAGGGCACTTCCCCTGTGCTGTGGTGTATAACTGGAGTTGGTGGGTGGGGCCGCAGTCAGACCTGATGTCTGCCCCCAGCCCACCGCTGGGGCCACAGTGAGACTGGTGTGTGCCTTCTCTTCCCCTCTCCTAGGGGTGGGATTCACTGTGGGGTGGTGTGGCTCGTCTGGGCTACTTGCACCCTGCCAGGCTTGTGATGCTGGGGATCTGGCGTATTAGCTGGGGTGGGTAGGCAAGGTGCTCGGGGGCAGGAGGGGCAGGCTTAGATCGCTTCTCTTAGGTGATCCACTTCAGGAGGGGCCCTGTGGCAGCGGGAGGGAGTCAGATCCGCTGCCAGAGGTTTGGCTCCGCAGAAGCACAGAGTTGGGTGTTTGCGCGGAGCGAGTAAGTTCCCTGGCAGGAACTGGTTCTCTTTGGGATTTCGGCTGGGGGATGGGCGGGGGAGATGGCGCTGGCGAGCGCCTTTGTTCCCCACCAAACTGAGCTCTGTTGTCAGGGGGCTCAGCAGCTCTCCCTCCCTTTGTCCTCCAGCCTTCCCGCTTTCCGAGCAGAGCTGTTAGCTTATGACCTCCCAGACGCTAAGTCGCGCTTGTTGTGGGAACACAGTCCGTCAGGCCCCTCCGCTTTTGCCAGCCAGACTCGGGGGCTCTGCTTGGCCGGCGAGCCGCCCCTCCGCCCCGGCTCCCTCCCGCCAGTCCGTGGAGCGCTCACCGCCTCGCCGCCCTTCCTACCCTCTTCCGTGGGCCTCTCGTCTGCGTTTGGCTCCGGCGACTCTGTTCTGCTAATCCTCTGGCGGTTTTCTGGGTTATTTAGGCAGGAGTAGATGGAATCTAAGTGATCAGCAGGACGTGCGGTGAGCCCAGCGTCCTCCTAAGCCGCCATCTTGCCGCAACTCCAGAAAGTTTCGAATACTATAGAAGAGAATAGGTACTTAAGAGACAACTAAGAATGTCTGTAACACGAAGATAAAGAGGAAACATTTTGACAAGTTTGTAAACCCTGATCCACTTTAGTCATTGCATGTGAGTTTACAAGTAAATCAGTGTCTATGCACTCTTTAATAAAAACTACTTTGGGGTCACCTGGGTGGCTCAGCCGGTTGAGCGTCTGATTCTTGACATGGGCTCAGGTTATGATCTCATGGTTCATGGGTTTGAGCCCTGCATCGGGCTCTGCACTGATAATGGGCAACCTACTTGGGATTCTCTGTCTCTCCCTCTCTCTCTTTCTGTCTCTCTCTCTCTCTCAAATAAATAAATACACATCTCAGAAAAATACCACTTTGCCCCCTTAATTCCATCAAGTAAATATTGAAGAAAGGTATTTAAAGAAATAAATTTAAGACAAGACCATAATTTTAGACTGCTTGAAATGACCAAAGGATTTGATCTAGCCTTTTCCTTGCTTAGCATATGATTAATATTGGGTTAACTTCATTTTGAAATGAAAGGGTGTGAACTTCACAAATGATACTCAAGCAGATGATCTGTGTTTATTCACTAGGTGGTTAGTGGTTACCTATTTATTGAAGTGCCATGGCAAGGCACTTCACTAAGTACGGAAGACACGCATGGATAGCAAAGCACACATGCTCCTCGTGTTCATGGAGAGAAGACGGACATCAATCACACCATCACACAAATAGAAGCATGGTTACAAATGGATGAGGGTGCGATTAAAATTGATACAGAGTACCGGGCAGTACATTGGCCATGGGATATGGAGATAAATAGTCCTTGGAGAACACAAAAAGCTTCTCCTTTCACACTCAAGCACCAATTCTATTTCTCTTTGTGTATCTTTTGCTTTGAGGAGAGACCAAAGGGATTCCCCAAGAATATGCTACCCAGAAAGGTAGCGCATTAGCTTCCGGGCACCACAGTTACACCTCTTAGGAGTACTGTGTTGATACAGCAATTGATTTTTACTGTAGTCTAGTTTTCTACCAAAAAATCTGTGTAGCCTGTGTGAATGATAGAAAACAGCTCAGGGATGTGTTTGTCTCAAACCATACTCTCTACTTCTCCCACAGAAATCTTATTGAGTTGCCAACATGATAATTGATCTCATTAGAAGCATCCCAACAGTCAGTGCTCAGCAGAAATTGAGGAGAATGCTGGGAAATTGCCATTGCTGCACCAGAGCTGGGTCTAAATTAAAAGGAGCAGGTTTTCCCCGACAGGAGACTAAGGTACAAGATAAAGTTAACACCTCTGGATTATCTATTATTCAGGAGTTTTTAGAAAACTGTGGTTTCTATTTTCATTATACACACAATTCCTTAAATTTTTGTTATTAATATCTTATGACTATGGCTTTTCCAAAGCCCCTGCCTCCCGGGCTAATTGCCCCCTTTGTGCACTGCTGCGTCCTCCACGACATCCAGATGCTCCAGGAAAGCATCCTCTCAACTCTCATCTCTGCCTTTAAGCCCCCAGAAGCACCCTGAGCCTGTTCTACTCCTCAGTGTTCAGCAAAATAACACAATTTTTGAACACCCAATAATTCCACTCTCTAATACACAAGCATCTGCTGGTTTTAATAAGGAAAATAGCAAAGGGGATTATTCCTGAAGTCAGGCGATGTAAGTTGCTAAGTCTGTGGGAGACATGGTCTCTTCAACAGTAAAGTGTAGTTAAGAATAGCTGGCCTCCTTTACCTTGCGGAGCTTTGATGAGATGAAGGATATGAAAACATTCTGAGGATGACAGCAAACATGCTGTAAGCCAAAGGCGACAGAATCGGAATGTCCCCTGAACACACTGGATGTAGGATGTTTTGAAGACCCTGAAAATCTTGCTGTCTTCCTAACTTTACTCCTCCTTCACACCTCAATATAACTGTGTTTATCATGATACCAGAAATTTGCACTTCCACTGTTGTCCTTTTACATTGAGTCTTGGGTCTCCGGAAGTCCCTCTGACAATGCATAGATCTACCTGGTGTTGGTAACAAATGAACCTCAAGGGCAAAGAGAGGAGGGTATCAGATTAGTCCATTTTGGTCTTGCCAAATGGATGGGATATCCTAGAGGATGAAATGCAACATGAGTACATTTGGACTGACTAGAGAAAATTCAAGTTTGAACTGAAACAGAACTATTTATGGACTTGGGTAGAACACAGGAGGATAGAAATTAAAACTGGTTCCAAAAAGGAAATGTGGAGACAAGTACTATAGATGAATTTCATCTGCTGAACTACATGACTTAAATCTAGACAATAAAAACCAAATGTGGCTCTAAAAACTAATTATCTTTCTTTCTGCATCACTTTCATTGCATCCTCTATGAGCCTCAGTTTCCTTATTTGTGAAATGAGAGTAGTAATGCTCACCTTACAGCTTTGTTGAAGGATTGGATACTAAAATAATGAAAAGCAATATGATGCAGTGTCTGGAATATAATAGGTGCTCAGTAAATATTTTCCTCCCCTGTACTACCTGTGAAAATTTATGATATAACATTTTTATTAGGGGTGCAGAAGGAATAATTAGCATAAAGGAGAGAAAACAACATTTAAATTCTCCTTTTGGTGGGATTTTTCCTCCCTTATTTGGGAATGAAAGGGCCTAGAAACTAGTTAATGTACATAGTTCATGTAACAAAGCAAAAAAAAAAGAAAGAAGAGAAGACACAAGAGACACTAAAAGTTGCATAGAAATATTCAAAGTTAGAAGGTGATGAGGTATGCATCCATGAAAGAATACAGAACTTTCAGGGCTATGCTGGAAGGAAGGAAGTGGATACAGGAAATCCATCCAACTGCTAGTGGAAGATTCCAGGTTATCAGACAAAAGGGATAAAGTGGTGTGTCCCATTTCAGTGGACTAGGAGAAACTGCAGCTCTTGTCCTGAACCCACCATCAATATTTAGGAATTTTGAAAGGGTGAGAAAAATGCAAAACAAAACAAATACTGCAGAGAGAAAAAGTCCTAATTTTTCAAATACGGGAGGAAAGTGGAACCTGAGAACTATAATTTAATACCCCCCCAAAATGTTTCAGACAGATTAGTAAATATATAATTAATAAGCTGTTGGAAAAGAAAGATATGATTGCCAGGAATCTGAACACCCTTCTGAAGATCTCTGAGTAGCCTTGATTGATATGATTCTCAGACTCATTAAGAGTACCATAAAGGGTATGTTTTCATTTTAACTGAGGACTTAGCAAAAACCTTCTCAATAGTGTAGTCAAGAGAGAGCATTGTGTGATAGATACACATGGAAAAATCTCTAGAATTAAAAAAGAAAAAGAAAAAAAGAAAAATCTCTAGATTTATGGAGGATCAGTGTTCAAATAGCTGGTTTCTCAGTGTCAATAAGGACAGAATAATCTAGGGTCAGCTACAGATTTCAATCCCTGCTTGATCTTTCCTGCCCTGATATGTACCATCTCTAGAAACTGAGTCCCCAAATTCTCTCAATATTTAGGCTTGAACCAATTCCCTTTCCCAAGCCAATCTTGACAAAGCAAAATATATATCAAAAACCTCCCTAATCCAGAATAGGAGAGCTTGGAATTAAGTAAGAATTCTAGTGCTACTTCCCAGAGCTCAGTTCCTTGGTCACAATCTCTGGGGGAAAAAAATTATTTTATTCATTGTCTTAGTTCACACTGTTATAAAAAAGTACAAAAGACTGGGTGGCTTATAGACAGAAGAAATTTATTTCTCACAATTCTGGAAGCTGAGAAGTCCAACATCAAGGTGCCAGCATAGTCAGTTTCTGGTAAGGACCTTCCTCCAGGTTGCAGACTGCCAACTTCTTGTTGTGTCCTCCTGCGACAGAAATAGGGAGATAGAGCTCTCTCCGAGTCTCTTTGATAAGGGCGCTAATCCCATCCATAAGGGCTCCACCCTTGTGACCTAATTATCTTCCAAAGACAACACTTCCTAATACCATCACATTGGGGATTAGGATTTCAACAAATATATTTCGGGAAGACACAAATATTCAGTTCATAACACTGGCATTCCATCCCTCAAGGTCTTCTTCAAAGCCATTTAGACCCAGATCTGATGAACCAGGAGCAAATCTTGGGCGCCTGGGAAGTAATCCTCAAATTTTAGTTCTAGGCCCATCCCCTCCATACAGATTACACTATAGATTTGTGTGATCCTTATAACAGTGCATTAACTGTTATTTGACTTCATTCCTTCTAGTAGCTGGGTTTTGCACATTTAATTGAAGTTGTAAAGTTCCTGAGTTCCTGATGTGCTCCTTTTGGGGAAGGACACACTCATTTGTCCTACCTAATGACAAGGATCTCTCTCCCCATATTATCATAGTGATGACTTGATCTATAGTTGTCTACCATGTGAAATCCCTAGATCTAGAACCCTGCTCACCTTCCTGAGCAAGTGAAGCTTATTTTATTCATTTCTTTAAAAAGATTTATCCTTCATCTCAGTAAATATGCCAATAAACATGCCTCTGGTCCTCTGATATTCTCTCTCTATTGGCTGGCCCTGTGTTACCAATTCTAAATATTTCTATGGCTGAGACCATCTAATTTACAGCCTCTGAACTAGTCAAAAACATATATCTTTAAAATTTATTTATTTAACAAATATTTATTGAGCACCTAGTATATTCCTAGCACTATTCTAGAAACTAGAAGCAGAGAAATACAAACAAGTAAAAATCCCCTGCCCTCACTGAAAATAAGTATGTTTTATTTGAACTTTTTCTAAAATCTAGGAGGTAAAATCAATAAGTTAGAATACAAAGCAACCCAAATAAACTAGAACGATAAGCCAAAGCAAGTAAGACTAACTTTAGCAGAGTGATACAATTTTCAATTGGCTTTAAAGACTCCTTTGCTCAAACATAAGTTGGGGAAGATCTGGTATGCCAGCAATTCAAGTGAAAAGATATGTGCATTAATCTGTGAGTTAATTAGAGCATAGAAACCCAATATGGTAGAGCTATCTTTAAAAAAATCTGAATCTTAGGCTGAAGTAAGCACAGTTCAATGCACGCATTAGTATGGAATACTGTGATCAGTTATTGACAATATAGATGGCTTTTATTTTATTTTTTCATGTTTATTTGTTTTGAGAGAGAGAGAGAGAGAGAGAGAATCCCAACAGGCTCCCCACTGTCTTCGCAGAGCCCGATACGGGGCTTGATCCCACGAACCGCGAGATCATGATCTGAGCCGAAATCAAGAGTCAGATGCTCAACTGACTGAGCCACCCAGGCGCCCCAATATAGAGGGCTTTTAAACACTAGAAAGTATTCATAGGAATGTGAGAAAGATGGCAAGAGACCTGGAAGTCGAATTATTGGAAGAACTATTAAGAGATCATTTAAAGACTTTTTTCTAGAAAAGAGAAAAGCTGTGAGGTACAGAATGGGTCTGGAAATCTTTCCAAATATTTGAAGTACTATCATATGGATGTGAGAATAGAATTTTCCTACTACAAAAGACAGAACTGCACTCAAACATAGACTTCCCAAAACCAAAGAAATTGGCACATAAGGCTGGCCTTTTTAACAATTTGAGCTGTGTCGAAATAGAATAGTCTGTGTAAAAGTGGTAGAGTCCCTGTCACTGAAAGTTTTCCAGCAAAGGCCAAGTTGGCACCTGCTAAGAACTGGAAGTGGGGTGAGGAGGAGGGCAGGGGCGTCTATAGTAGAGAACATATTACCCTGTAGCACTATCTAACATCTCCTCCAATTCTAAGGTTCTGTCATTCATCCATTTTACTCCACCATGTACCGAAGGAAAGAGAGATATTCTAAGGCATTAAAAAATAGATAAGCTTGATACCCCTCCTGCAGTGGAAAAAGCTGTACCTAAAACAGTGCAGTCAGTACAAATTGAGACAAAATGGTCCTTGTGAAAATTGTTAATTCAATCGCTAAAATAAAACTGTCTAAATGTGCATATGGTACTCATTTAATAAATCGTAAAAGTGACACTTCCTGACAGGCAAGGGAAATATTTAAGTGCCAACTTCAGAACCACAAATCTGTCTAAGTACTATAACTTGTAAATGAGATATTTTGCCAATATATAATGTAAATTAGACATACACACATGCACTTTTTAAAATATTCTTTCATGGGGCGCCTGGGTGGCTCAGTCAGTTAAGTGTCTGACTCTTGATCTTGGCTCAAGTCGTGATCTCCTGGCTTGTGAGATCAACCCCACACAGTAGGCTCTGCACTGGCGGTACGGACCCTGCACGGGATTCTCTCTCCCTCTCTCTCTGCCCCTCCCCAACTTGCACTCTCTCCCCCTCTCTCATAAATAAATAAATAAATAAATAAATAAATAAATAAATAATATTTTTTCTTACAGTGTGTAAGTTTGCCTTTATAAGGCAACTGCTCATAGCTGATATTGTACGGTATTGTTGTTTTTAAGCTTATTTCCTTTTCCTTAATACCATTGTTTTCCCCCACATCCATATTTTGTAAATAGGGGTAAATTTAATTAGTCTAATACAGCCCACATGTTGTTAAGTTATGGTAGGTAATAGCAGCTTTTGCTTCATGCTAACCTTAAAACCATATGCAATATAGTGATTGCTCGACCATTCAGATGACCAAAATATATTTGTCCTATACATCTGGTCTTCATCCAGGGTTCTTGGTTCATAGTTCCCAAAGTTCTCAGAATTTCCTAGGTGTTAAGAGTCATAAAGGTGACTTTTGCTATGTTAATGAGGTGACTTTTGAGAAGGCAGTTTGCCTGTAGAGCCAACCATGTGATTAGAGGGTTGGAACTCTCAGTCCCACCTCCAAAACCTCCAGGGAGGGAAGAGGGGCTAGAGATTGAGTTCAATCACCAGTGAGCAACCATGACTGTGTAATGAAACATTTGCAGGGTTCGGAGAGCTTCTGGGTTGATGAACGTATGGAGAGGCTGGGAGGATGGTGCGCCTGAAGAAGGCAAGGAAGCTCTGTGCTATTTTCCCATGCACTGCCCTATGCATCTCTTCGTCTGGCTGCCCCCGAGCCAAGTCCTTTTATAGAAACCAGTGATCTAGTAAGTAAATTGCTTCTCTGACTTCTGTGAGCCACTCTAGGAAACTGATGAAACCTGAGGAGTTTGTGGAAACTTCTGGTCTATAGCCGATCTGTAGCCAATTGGTTGGAAGCACAGGTGATAACCTGGGCTTGCCACTGACATCTGAAGTTGGGGGTTGGGGGGAAGGTAGTGAGGTTTTGTAGGACTGAGCTCCTTACTTGTGAAATCTGATGCTATGTTTGGGTACAGTGTTAGAACTGAGTTGAATTCTTTGACTCTGCTAGTGTCTGAGAACTGCCTGCTGGTGTGGGGAAGCTCCCCACCCTCCCACACAAACCCCCACATCAGAACAAGAGACCATATTTAGTATTTATTTCATGCCACCAAAAGCAAATATCTTCTAAATAGTACAAGTAAACTATGCAGATTTTATTGACTGTTCAGTTAGGATATGGAAAAGATTTACATCATTCTTCATACAGATCAAATATTTGAAATCCCAATTGAAATGTAGAGATTAAAAGAAACTTAAGAAGCATATCAACTAATTGCAATGGATATATCATAATTGGTTCATACTAAAACAGATGAACTCAAAAAAACTCAAAACTCCTCAAAAAAAAGAGGAAATTGAACTCTGAATATTTGACAATATCAGGAAATTATTGTTAATTTTTAAGTATAATAGTGGTATTGTGCTAACTTTTCTTCAAAGACTCTTGAACCCTTAGTTTTCAGAAAAACATTCTAAAATATTTGTGAATGAAATCATACACTGGGATTTGCTTCTAAACAATCTACAAATGGGGAAACAGAAGAGGATATAGAAGAAAGAGGTAATTCTGACTTGATAATTATTTAATCAGGTGATGAAAACACATAGGAGTATTAATTATACAATCATCTCTATTTTTACAAATATCTGATATTTTCCATATTTTTTTAAATAAAAACAAATCTTATTTAGACTTTTATTTTCTCTCTGCAAAGTCCTTCTTCAACCACCACCAGCCAATTTTTCCTGTTTTCCTACATTTTCTAACTCCTGTATTTTCTCAAGCAATTCAACTCTCAAACAGAAAAACAAAAGCCTTGAAACTAACCACGCCCAGCCCTTTAAAGAACACATTAAAGATTGTTAATCATGCTCAGAGTCTATCCCTTGAGATCTTGGGTTCATGCCAAAACATCTGTTTAATTATCTAGTCTAATTGCAGTTCTTCTTGTATATCATTACACTGGAATTTTTTAAAGAAAGAAAATGTATTACCATAAGTTTCATCATCTTAACAGCATTAAAATTCATGAGTGTGTGCATGCACATGTGCACGCATGTACGCACAGGTTTATCTCTGCCTTTGTGTGTGCTCAAGAGGCACAAAAGCATAAATAACTGAAGGTTGAAATTAATGATTTTGAGAACTTCTAAAATAAATTAAATAATGAACAAATAATAATGGAGTAAACCTCATAGATTAGGACAATGATATGAGGTATCATCTCCATTTGAACTTATCTTTTATACCCTAATTTTACCATTTTGACTCTATTTTTATACGCTATTCATGATTTACATAAAACCAACTGACAAACACAGATGGAAAATGTTATCTAACAAAGGAAATAAATGCCTATATCTGGCTCCCTCACAGACCTCTAGTCATATTTAGGTTTACCGTGTACCCTTAAATGTTTGGAACATAATAGGATTTTTGTTCTGGCAGACACTCTGGACTGTCTATCTAAAAGATCCTCATAACTCCTTTCTTCCCTGTGTTCCTCTATTGAGAGGCATAGAAGCTAAAATACATGATTTCCCAGGCTCTGTTGCAGTGAAAAATGGCCATGTGACCAAATTGTTACCAAGAAAATGTGAATGGAATTCACTGTGAATGTCTTCTCTTCCCAAATTTAAAATATAAAGTCTTAAATGGAGAAAGGTTTGTACTTTTCTACCTTCTTCATTTCTGGAATGCCAACATGAGGTGCAGAAGTATGGCAAGGCCATCTTGCAACTAAGAGGTCAAAAACACATGCTAAAGATAGTAAAGCAGTAAAAGAAAGAGCCTCGATCCAGAACAACACTGCTAAACCGCTGTTTTATCTCTGGCTTCCTTTCTTCAGATGGATTTTTATATAAGAACAACAAAACATTGTATATTTAAGCCACTGTCAAGAGTGTTTTCCAGGTTTCTGTTTTGTTTGTTTGTTTGTTTGTTTGTTTGTTTGTTTTGAAAGGAAACATATTCCTAATTTACACACTAGTGTTCCTAGGAGCAAAACAGGTGGCAGCTGTTCACAATACAGAAACGACACAAATATATGTAAGAATGTGGGCAGACTTCTGCTTCTGGCAAAGATGATGAAGTGACAGGGACTGGATTTACCTTTCCACCTAAAACAAGTAAAAGAACAGACATAAGAAACAGTTTTCAGACCTGAGCACCTGTTAGTGCAGGACATTGATCTCTGAGAGAGGAGGAAAATCTGGGTTAGTCCCAGTGATTGTCCAACGTTACTTCTGGAAAAAGTTTCTAAGCTCCAAAACAAGGTAGAGGAAACCAGGGAGAGCCTGGAGGTCTATCTGATGGAAGATATGGAGCTAAGAGTCCAGGCAGGGCAAAGTGGATAGAGTGAGTATGGCACTGGGAAGGAAGGAGCTGCAATGGAGAAAGCTCCAGAGAGCTGCAGAGCGTTCACCTCTGCTCTGCAGCCGAGTAGTGAATAAGGGTTACACGTGGGGAGAACTAATACTGGGGAACAAACCATGCAAAAGGAACAGAAGTAATGACCCCAAAGCTCACACAGGCCTAGGAATAGCTTATATTTTCAGCCAGCCAGAGTGTGAAGCTTCATAACTCACAAGACAACAGAAGAATATCACCTGAGTGGTAGGGCCAAATTTGCCCTTCATTAAGGTTGTCTGGTCCTTATACCTTACAAGACATAAAAGAAACCGTGGAAAGGGTCAAACTGTTCCCCTGTAACTTAGCTGTGTCACAGAATAAAGCTTAAAAATATTCGACACCCAACAAAAAATAATTTACAATGTCTCACATCCAATGAAAAATATTCAAAGAAGCAGGAAAATATAACCAATAAGAGGAATAAAAAGAATCAATGAATAGAAACAGATTTAGAAGTTACATGCTTTAGATGGTAAACCACAAAGAAAAGTTTATTTGCTTTTGTAAAATAATATACCACCAAGGCACAGTGAAGATATAAGGAATACTATTTTATGAGATATAATACAGAACAGAAAAATGCTTAAGAGGTAATTAACATGTAGGTAATTAACAACTGAGTAATTAATAATTAGATTGATTATATCATCAGCATGATTATTTCATAGAGTTCAGGAAGAACACTTTCTCTTAAAATCAGAAACCATGCTCTTAAGACCACAATAAACTTAATGCTGCTGGAATGATTTGGTCTGGTTAGTCTATTTTTTAGTTAGGTCATAAAAACAACAAAAGCGAGAACAACCCAAAACAAAATAACAGATAGTAATAACTTAATGAAAACTCAGTGCAACATCTTCCCCTTGCATTTCCTTTTTCAACTAACCATTGTACAGAAGATAGAAACTTAGAGGTTGCAACTTCATTGCTAAACATCTCCAATATTTATACCTACTTTTCTGGTTTAGTAATTACAAAATGCTGACATGGGCTCTGGATTCATCTTCTTGGACTTCCATATTCTTCTCTGTGCACTATGGAAGCAGATGGAGAATTATATAACACTAGGACCAGCCAGGAAGGTCAAGTTTTGTTTTTCAATCCTTGATCCAGTTTATGATCTTATGATTTGCCTCCTTTCCAACAAAAATCCCAGTTCATATCTGAGTGCTACTGGTAACCAGAAATTGTATTATTTGAAACTTACCTAATTTTTTACCACCACTTCTTGGCTAAAATGTTTTTGAATAGTTTCATTTAGTAAGTTTTTTAAAACTTATTGAACGTCCACCAACTAATGAAAGGTTAAAGAAGATGTGGGGTGTGTGGGTGTGTGTGTGTGTGTGTGTGTGTGTGTGTGTGTAATGGAATATTACTCAGCACTCAAAAAGAATGAAATCTTGCCATTTGCAATAATGTGGATGGAACTAGAGTGTATTATGCTAAGTGAAATAAGTCAGAGAAAGACAAATATCATATGATTTCACTCATATGTGGAATTTAAGAAACAGAACAGATGAACATAGGGGAAGGGAAAGAAAAATAAGATAAAAACATACAGGGAGGCAAACCAAAAGAGACAAATAGAACAAACTTAGGGCTGCTGGAGGGGAGGTTGGTGAGGGGATGGGCATTAGGGATGGGCATTAAGGAGAGCACTTGTTGGGATGAGCACTGGGTATTATATGTAATTGATGAATCGCTAAATTCTACTCCTGAAACCAATACTATATTATATGTTAACTAACTTGAATTTAAATCAAATCTTGGAGAAAAAAAGAGAAAAGAAAAGAAACCCAATTCCAATGCAGCTATGAGGGTCAGGGTCAGGAGGAACAGTTCTGATAGCACTACTTTATTTTTTTTAATTTTGAATATTAATTTTTAATAATGTACGATAGTTAACCAGTTTATAAAAGTTGATTTGTGTTGATTGATTTGATTTTCAATATGAAAATAGGTTGGATAAAAATTGCATATAGAAAAGGCTAGGACCACTGGCCTATGTACTTTTTTTTTAATATGAAATTTATTGTCAAATTTGTTTCCATACAACACCCAGTGCTCATCCCAACAGGTGCCCTCCTAAATGCCCATCACCCACTTTCCCCTCTCCTCCACCCCCCATCAACCCTCAGTTTGTTCTCAGTATTTAAGAGTCTCTTATGGTTTGCCTCCCTCCCTCTCTATAACTTTTCCACCCCCATTCCTTCCCCCATGGTCTTCTGTTAAGTTTCTCAGGATCCACATATGAGTAAAAACATATGGTATCTGTCCTTCTCTGACTGACTTATTTCACTTAACATAATACCTTCCAGTTCCATCCATGTTGCTACAAATGGCCAGATTTCATTCTTTCTCATTGCCAATTAGTATTCCATTGTATACATAAACCACATCTTCTCTATCCATTCGTCAGTTGATGGATATTTAGGCTCTTTCCATAACTTGGCTGTTGTTGAAAGTGCTGCTATAAACATTGGGGTACAAGTGCCCCTATGCATCAACACTCCTGTATCCCTTGGGCAAATTCCTAGCAGTGCTATTGCTGGGTCATAGGGTAGGTCTATTTTTAATTTTCTGAGGAACCTCCACACTGTTTTCCAGAGTGGCTGCACCAGTTTGCATTCCCACCAACAGTGCAAGAGGGTTCCCGTTTCTCCACTCCACATCCTCGCCAGCATCTATAGTCTCTTGACTTGTTCATTTTAGCCACTCTGACTGGTGTGAGGTGGTATCTGAGTGTGGTTTTGATTTGTATTTCTCTGATGAGGAGTGATGTTGATCATCTTTTCATGTTGATAGCACTACTTTAAAGGAAAAACAAAACTTTTATTGTTAAATAAAAGAATTAGTAAACAAACAAAAAACCTCATTGAACATGGGGGATTCTGAAAATCTCTAAGTGTAACACGAAAATATTCACATTTTTAAGGCACATCTAGAATCCGTTGAAATCACCAAAATTATGAGTTAGAAATACATTGTTAATCTTATAAAAGTAATCAAAACAGAGATGTGTTTCTTTCTTTAAAAAAAAAAGTAAAAGATTTTTCTTTCTAAATGTGAGACATTCAGCTGGAGGTAATAAAATTGTCTTTTAATCCTTAAAATATAATACCAATGGCTGTTTCTTCTAAAAGTTGTTACTTAGGCAGTTATGTGGCCCAAGTAACTTATTATGAAAAGCTGAGAGAATGAAAGTATCCTACTTTCAATTATCTAGCAGCCATTAAAACTGAATTCTTCATTCAAAAAGATGTTCTCATAACATGACCTGAGCATACAAGAGGTAACTGACAGTTAAAACCTAGACCTTCTAAAAGCTCTGGGAAAGGCTGAATGAACTCTAGGTCACAGAAAGCAAATTCCCTCAGATGCCAGGCTGCTAAGCAAGGTCTTCCAGAGGTAAAGGGCCCCCATTGATTCTCTCACTACTCAGTTTATGAAATCAGTCTATGTTCCTCTCCTGGCACCTGTTGGTAACAAAGCTAGAAATGCCTACTATGAGAGGTATTTGGGAAACAATTTGCTAGACAATTACTCGCCTGCAAGACCTTCAGTTATGTATCACTTGAGAATGAAACCATTTTATAAATCCATTTGACAGTTTCCTTCCCTATCTTCAATTCTTAACTCCTTCTGAATTCCTGAAAGGATGACTATAAAACCATATTTTCAGTTTAAAAATGCATCATGCTTAGTAAAACACAGAAAAGCAGCTGCTGTTTAAACATGCTTCAGATTAGCAATTCATGGCTAATATCTCTTAAGGATTATTAATCAAGAAGCATTAAATTGGGGCGCCTGGGTGGCGCAGTCGGTTAAGCGTCGGACTTCAGCCAGGTCACGATCTCGCGGTCCGTGAGTTCGAGCCCCGCGTCAGGCTCTGGGCTGATGGCTCGGAGCCTGGAGCCCGTTTCCGATTCTGTGTCTCCCTCTCTCTCTGCCCCTCCCCCGTTCATGCTCTGTCTCTCTCTGTCCCAAAAATAAGTAAAAACGTTGAAAAAAAATTAAAAAAAAAAAAGAAGCATTAAGTTAAGCTCAGTCATTATATTAGGCTGTGAGGTATAGTCACATGTCTTACCATGCTGTCCCCAGTGATGGCTGGCTTGCATTCAGTCCCTGGAAACTTCTCTGACCTCCTCCCTACATCACTAGCTGCTGCTATAAATTCAAGGTAGAAAGAAGTCTCCATGCTGGGTTTATGTGGTGCAGAATGTAAGAAATTCCCAATCCACAGAAGGCCCCAGTTAAAACAAAAGTCACTTGTAAATTTGTTGTTTAGTAATTAAAAACATTGTACATTGTTTTGGTATTACCAAGAAAGTGAAAACAAAGTTGCTTCATGCACAAAATGATCCTTAGGTCAACTAATCTGATCCTTTCATTTTTTTGCAGTTGGGAACTCAAACTCAGTCTAGAGAGGCTGATTTTTTTCATAGTAATACAACCAGGTAGTTTGAATCAAAACTAAGACACACATGAAGTTTGTGAACTCCAAGTCTAGTCCAAGTCTAATGCTGTTTCTTCTTTTCCCTTTTACTTCATACATGAACCCTTCTCTGGGGGGAAAAAAAAAAAAGAGAAAGACAGAAAAAGGGAAGAAAGAAAGAATGAACTTTGAATATATATTTTGTGATAAAGACATACACAAACATTGTATATTTGTTCTGAAAACAATAACAGCCTAAATCTCGGTTTAAAAAAAATAGAAAAAGCAAGAAAATGCTATTATGTTCACTATTCATGCTGAAGAAGTTAGAGGATCTGCTGTCTTCTACTTAGAGAAGGATAAAGAGAAAAAGATTTCTCTGCCTTTAGAGGACTCATCTCTACTTTCAAAGACCACCTCAAATGTTACCCCTGTCCTCTGTGCAAAGAATTCACAACTCATTCTTGTTCTTTGTTTACTCCTCAGTCATAACAATCTCTACTCTGCCTCATTGTTTCAGTTAGTTGTATCAGCAGACTGGCTTCTCCCCATGGACCATGAATTCCTTGAGGTTAACATGGCCTCTTTCATCATGGTCTGTCCGAGCAGCTCTATCATAGGGTTTCTTGCCTAAGAAGTAGTCAGTAAATGTGTTTCAAATGGAACTCAACTGAATTATGCTGAAAATTATCCTTTTATTATTACTGTTTACAACAAGTAGAAAAAGCAGAGTAAGAGAGACCAGAAAAGGGGGGTGGAGAGAAAATGACATGAGAGAATGGAAAGGAAGGAGGAAGAAGAGGAAGGAAAAGAAAGAAGCAAATGAGAGACTGCTAAAAAAGCAGGGCAACATTTAGCCCTGTATAAAATTACCATCTAATATTTCTTACCTTTCTATACACCAGAGTGTAAGCAATTGGGCTTATGTTTTAAAACTGACTGCAAAAAAAAAAAAAAAAAGCAGAGCCTAATTCCATTTTAAATATATTTTATAAAATCTAATTCTTCATTTAAAGAATAAAAGGATTCACGTCAACATTCAAATGAATTGTATTCCAAAATAAAACCATTAAAACCACAAAAATGTAAATTTCTATAAATTTTGATATTGGATAGATTGATTGATAGATATCCTCCCATAGTTTTATATTTCACCTTTACTGCCTTATTAATATTCCTGCTGATAATACCTCATTTGGGCATAGTAGTTCTGGGATTGGGTAGTCTCACTTGTCAAGTTAAACTGAAAGGGAATGGTTATCACATACCCAGGGAGACTCCTCAGTTCTTTCTTCTTAAACTTCTTCTTAAATTCAGTTCTTTAGCAAGCTGAATTTAAACTTCCTTGCAAACATATATTCAGAAACAATACTTCATTTGTCAGCACATGCCATCCTATTAGCTTTGAGAGTTAGTGTTTAGCATGCTTCCAGGGCTTCAGAGAAATCAAACCCATACTGTGTTAACCTGGTGTAAAAAGAAAAACAGGAAATAATGGGGAAATGAAACAAGATGGCCCAGAAAAATGGAACAAAAATGACAGTAAATTTGTTGTTTTGAAGTTTGACTTTTTAAAAATCTATCTGCAATGTTACTATATGAAAAGAGAGATCAATGGGTAAATTTGCTATATCTGAAAGAATAGTTAGCAAAAAGATGTGTTTTGATTGCCCTGATGAGTAAATTACAAAGTCAATATAAATCAATCATCTCCTAACCTCCCTAATCTCTATGAAATCAAGGAAATCTTGATATACAGACATTCAGAAAAATTATTTGCCACCATTCACAAAATGAGTAAGAAATTGATTATAACAATTACCTAAATAGCTCACTTTCTTATTATTGATTCTATTGTACGTTGTTCTTTAAGATTCTAAGAGCACATAATTTGCAACATCTTTATTTCCCTACAAGATGTTAGGAGTTTCAGGCTACTTCAGTACCTCTCTGACCTACCAATTCTCAGCCTATTCTTCAAGGTTGAGCAAATCACGGCACTGGGGATGAGCAGTAGTCTTCTCGCCCATTCACAACAAACACCCTTCAAATAACTGCTAAATTTTCAATTATCCCCTAGTGAGTGATTGGGCAATGATCTTAGGCAGTGCTTCTCAGACTATAGTGAGCTCAAGAATCACTAGGGGTGTTCATTAAAAATACAGATTTCTGCCCCTCATTATAATTGTCCTGGGAATGGATACTTTAAGTAAGGACACCAGATGATTCCTGTTACTAGGCACTTATGGACACAATCTGGGGAATAGTGACGCTGACTTGGGAAGCTCTAGATGTTCTTAACTAGTAGCTTGCTGAGGCTCTTTATAATAAATACAATGCAAAATAATCTGTCTGTAAAAAGAATAAGGCATTCAAAGATTTAGTTGGAAGAATTTGACTTAGGAGTCTGAAATAAACTTCACCAATAAAGGAAAGATAACTGAAAAGCAGCAGCAGATGAGAATTGTCATGTGCTCCTTTCCAAGACCCCTTTCACATCCAGACCTATAGACAGCTAGTACCCCCTTACCTAACACCGGCCGCATTAACATACAGTCAGCCTGGACATACACTGAAAATTGTGGTCATATAGATTTAGGGTCAGGGGCATTGGGACCAGATTTAGGTCCATACTGGTAAAGTTGAAAGCATTATAGTCAAGGGATGTGGATAAAAAATGATTTGAAAACAAGAAGAGAAAATGGAATCAAAGAAAAAAAGCCTGAGCCTGGAGTGAGGCCAAGACCTAGACCATGTGAATGGTGGAGGGAGAAATGGGGAACAGGAAGGGAGGCAAAGAAGGCTTTGCTTTGCTGCTGTCAGTTGGACATTCCATTCAACTGCCCCTGGTGGGCATTCCGGTCCACTGAGCATGCCCAATTTGTGTGACTGACTTTCACCAAGTAGAACAATCAACAAGATCACCATAAAGGCTTTACCAACACCAGGCCAGTAAAGTCACCACTGAAAACCATTCCCAAATTTGTGATCAATGGACCCAAGTTAAGGGAGAGGAACTCCTTTGGTCTACAAAAATGGTTTGAGTCCCAGTCTCTAATTTCTTCCTTCTCAGATACTCTGGTCTCCACCCAAGGGACAGTATTCGATGAGATGCAGTCATTTTGTTGGTCAGCAGGAGCTCAGAAGCAAGAAAATGTCATAGTGGTAGAATACAGCATCATCATCCTCAATAGGAGCCCATCGCTGGAAGCTTCCAGATCACTGTGCCAATCAAGTAGAGGAGGGAATGTCCTTTAGAGAACCTTATGTGAACTTTATGTGAGAAACTTGCCAACTTTCTTGTTCAATTTTTTAGCCATACTATTTCTAATACTTAGGTGCTGTCTCTTAGAGAGCCTAAAACAGCCAAGACATGACTCAGGACATGGAAGAATCTGCAGGTGAGCATCACGGGATCCTGAGGAGCTAAGTGTTTTGTATCTGTACAATCATATCTATATGTGGGGAGGGGGATAGTGTGGGTCATTAAGGAAGATCTATACACCTTAAAGATGTTATGAAAAGGTACACCAAAGTAAGGTTATTTCTCTTTTACTCTCCTTTTATTCAAAAATAATAAAGCCACATTGATTGTAAAGGGCTAATGATAGACTAGGAGCCTGAGAGATAATCGTGCCTTACCTTTAAAAATATATAGTCTACCTGAGGAGAAAGTGGCTACAGCACAAAGATAGTCTTTTGTTTAACCTTAAATACTGGAAGAGTCCTTTGAAATATTTTCCCCTAATTTTCAAGGATGGTTGCCTATCTGCTTTGCCAAAACAGACTGTACTAACGGGCTCTGTGGCTTGATTTGGAGGCTCACCTCTAAGAGTTTCTGTCTTGCCAACTTGCCATGTGGCCTGAAATTGCTTAATTCCTTGGACTCAATTTTTTTTCACTTTTCCAATGAGATTTATTCAAATATAAATATGCCTTGAAAGTGCAAGTCAAAATAATTTAGGTCATTATCAGAAAAGAGAAGTTTCAGGCACCTGAGTGGCTCAGGTGGTTAAGCGTCCAACTTCAGCACAGGTCATGACCTCATGGTTTGTGAATTCGAGTGCCATGTTGGGCTTTGTGCTGACAGCTCAGAGCCTGGAGCCTGCTTTGGATTCTGTGTCTCCTAGTCTCTCTCTCTGCACCGCCCCCCCCCCACTCACACACTTGGCCTCTCTCTCTCTCTCTCTCAAAAATAAATAAACATTACAAATCTTTTAAATATAAAAAATAAATAAATAAAAGTGAAGTTTCCATGAGCTTGGGACCAGAAAAGGAACCTGGCAGAAGGTTAGACAAAGGGAAAGAGAGGTAGGCCAGAGGTGGCCAAAGTATGGAAAACAACATAGGGGAGGTGCTGAGGGGGAAGTGAAAGTAAACCGTTATACCACACAATTGCCCTCTCACGTTCAAGGGTGTAAGGGTTTAATCTCATGGCATCTGAGACCTGAGCCTTAATAGAGAGAATGTATAGGGTGATACCTACATGACAGGTGAGATAATTAGCAATACAGCATCTTTTATCTTCCCCTTCCCCTTTAATTTAGATTTTGAAAAAAATACTAAGTATCCACTATTAGCAAGAATGTCAAGTATATGAAATATGAATAAGACACAGCTCCTGCCATCAGAGTTGGCAGAGTTGGCAGTCAAGAAGAAGCACCCGGGGGCACCTGGGTGGCTCAGCTGGTTAAGTGGCGACTTCGGCTCAGGTCATGATCTTGTGGTTTGTGAGTTCCAGCCCCACGTTGGGCTCTGTGTGGATAACTCAGAGACTGAAGCCTGCTTCAGATTCTGTGTCTCCCTCTCTCTCTACCCTTCCCCCCCCACTTTGTCTCTCTCCCTGAAAAATGAATAAATATTAAAAAAAGAAGAAGGGTGATAGGGGGCAAAGGAGAGAGAGAGGGAATGAGAAAGAGAGAGAGGGCGACAGAAAAAATATTTCTATAACTATTGCATTGGAATTAATAGGAGAGCATTTCAGCAGAGACTTAATTCTTTTTCTGTTCATTTTAGATACTTTTGGAGATATTAACCTCACTCTAGGCATGCTGAACATGGAAGATAATATGAGTAAGGTAAGGAAAATAGAGAAAATTCTCTTTTGCATTTATTTTCTCTAATCTAATTGCAACATTTCATACACCTCTTTCTTTCCCTTGACTTCCTCTTTTCTCTCTGGCTTCTTATGTGGTGTTCAATCATTCAGAAAATACAGTTATAATGGAAATCATTATAATGTTTAAACAATGACATTAGTATTTGAGAAATCAGAGTATTTAATTATGGAAGCTAGCAAAAGAATGTCCCTTTCTATAACCTTATACAGGCAGATGTGGTAAGAGGGGGATGTCAGACTCACAACCATGTGGATGAGAGTCTCCTCCTGTATAAGCTGAGACTTCCTAGGAAAATCCCAAAAGATCTCCCCTACTCATCTGTGATGCTGTTTCACAATTAGAGATTTATTTCTCTGGGATGTGAAGGCTTTCTTGGCTTCAAAAACCTTTTATAAAATAGTATCTACCTCCAAGGACACTTGTCTGGGAAGCAGCACACTAGATGCTTCCCAAACAATAGTGAATTATATTATATTCACTCCTCACACCTTTATGAGGTAGGTATAGCTGTTTCCATTTCACAACTAAGAAGAGTGAGACCCAGAGCTGTTACATGACCAGAACAGCAGGACTACATCCAAACACAAGCCTGTCTGACTTAAAAAAAAAAAAAAAAAAAAAAATTCCTCCTAATCATGATTCAATGCAGCCTCCCTGTGAAGGACAGGGCCTACATATACCTTTATCAGTGGTTCTCAACCCTGATGTGTATTGGAATCCCTTATTCGAGGGAGTTATTCCACACCTTCAACAGGGGCACAGTACCTCGAAGGCAATAGGCTTGAGGCTGTTGGGCATTTCAGAACACCAGTCTCTCATCTATCAAAGGCCATGTAGCCACCTAAGGGACCTTTCACACAGCGCCTGGCCAAGCCCCATGATTTCCGAAGGTTAAGATCTGTCCAAAAGAATTCACGACTTTCTCTCTACAAGGCAGAACTAAAGCTAAGGGCATAGAAATCTCTCGTAGGATCTAGCTTCATAGCTTATCAGCCTCCTTGGGAATCACAGTGTGCTCCTTATTACCATAGTCACTCCCTAGTGGTAAGAGCAGTAGTTAGGGTAATGGGCATTTCCAGTCCCCTGAGGGCCCTACAACAGTGATTTTCAAGACTTTGATATGTTAGCTAGGGTGCCTCCACCTTCAGTTAGATGTCCTTGAAGTAATGTTGTCAGGTTAAGATAGTTTTCAGAAAGAACTTTGCTTTACATATAAGCCTTCACTCCTAAAGTTGCATATTATGTTCAGGAAACCCCAATTAAGATATATAAAATCCATTGTAAAGTAGGAATACATTGCTCAGTTTGATGGTGTTATTCACTTGGACTTAATCTGATTCCTTTAGTTCTGTAACTCAAATTTCTGTGTATGTCCACAGGAAGACATTTATAGTCATCTCACTTCCGTCATTCAGAATACCGACATCCTGGATGATGCAATTGTCCAACGGTTGATTTATTATGCTTCTAAGGACATGAGGGACACCAATGTAAGTTTTATTCTTGATGATGAATCAATGTCAGGGCCAGCAACAGGCCTTTAACTGACCCAGCTGCATCCACGTGGACATTTATAAGCTTCTTGTACGTTGTTGTCTGAACCTCAAATCACTTTCATTTGTTCATATGTTATTACAATACCTATTATTTATCCCTTCACCGATAAGGAAACTGAGGCAAAGCTAAAAAAGACTTCAGAGATCATATTTACATGTTGATGTACATGTTGATGCTTAGAGACATTTTATTTTTTTTCAAAGTAACACAGCTATTGACAGAACAAGTAACTAGAACCTAGTTTCCTTTTTCTTCCCATATGAATTATGATTTCTTCATGTGTCTACTTATCTACATACGCTAGGCATTATATCTGAAAAATTATTTCTAGAAATAATTTGAATTCTAAGATGTTATTTTCTTCCAGAAAGGATTTTTACTTGTTATCTGTGAAGGGTACTAACAATCCATGATTAATTTCAGGACTTGAGATTATGGAGCTGGGGGTGGGGGAGGCAGGGCACATCTGTGACTCCAAGTTGGGCTACAGTTCATGGAGGGCCAATTGAACCTTTCATTTAAATGCAGGCTTTTGGGGTCTTAGACCAAAAGATGAGAAGTGGGATGACCAAGGTCTTCCCGTTTGTTAGTACTAAATTCTGTTTATTCTTCCCAAAATACTGCAAAGCAATCCCAACTATAGAACTTATCTCTCCGGATTGCCAATCTTTTCCAGATCTTCATTTAGTAATTCATTCTACCCTTTGTTGTGATGTTTTTATGAGTATATTTTTTAATATCTTGTCCGGCTCTTTTTATTTTCCTCAGCAGGAGAGTTCATCAAATTTACCTAGTTGAGCATTACCAAAAGCAGAAGTCCCTCCAAATATCTCCAGTATCAATGATAACTGGATCAGGACAATACTAAAACCCCAAACTCTAGACTCCTGGCCCCATTTCCCTTCCACCATTCCCTTCAGTCTTTCAACCGTAGTGATTCATCACTTAAACACGAAACATAAATCCTAGGTTCATAGTGCCTGGCTAATTAGCAAGAAAACATATATTGACCTCATATTTATAAGAACCTTATTAAAACATGGTTTTAAACATTCATTAACATTACATCTGGAGGTGCCTGGGTGGCTCAGTTGGTTGAGCTTCTGACTCTTGATTTGGGCTCAGGTCATGATCCCAGGGACATATGGGATCAAGCCCTTCACTGGTCTCCACGCTGAGCATGGAGCCTGCTTAAGATACTCTCTCTCTTTCCTTTTGCCCCTTTTCCGTGCTCGTGCTCCTCTCTTAAAAAAAAAATAACCTCCATTTTGGCAGCTACTGACCCCTCCTCTAGAGGCTTCCCCCCCCACACACACTGCCCCCGCTGGGGGAGTAACAGCCTGTTCTCTCTATCCCAAAGCCAGGGGAACTCATAATATTAGCTAGAGTGTTACCTCTCTGCAAACTCACTCTGCTCTTTCTCTAGTTGTTATTGTTATTTTCCTTTTCTTGCTCAGATCCTCAGAGAAACCAGAATGCTGGCAGGTGAGGTTTTGGTGTCTCTTGCTGCACATGATTTCAATTCTGTGATGTATGAAGTCCAAAGTAACTTCAGGATACTGGAACTACCAAATGAATTCATTGTGCTTGCTTTGGCTGAACTGGCAACAAGCTACGGTATGGAGGAAATAACCGCCACATTTTCCTGGGAAACAACTACCCTGACTAATTGTCTAAAACCAAATGGGTGCAAACAACAGAAAGGAGAACATACCTCCCTTCTGCTGTGCTAAAGAATATCAATAGCAGGATTTAGGCAGCTGTTTCTGAGCATAGATGAGTCTGCTGACTCACCATGAGTCCATGCTGCCCTGGAATTGGCTGGACTCCCTCCCACCCTCACCATCCCTTTCATCTGTCTTTGTTTTTGCAAAAGCCCTTTTTCTGCGAGGCATGTTCCACAAACCACTGGACATTTACATGAACTAAGGGTTTGTTATGATTTTTTTTCTACACCATTTTACTTGACAGATATTTATTTGTTTGCTTGTTTACTTATTTATTGAGAGCCTATTACCTGTGCTAGACCCTGGGGATGCAGGAAATTTGTGGTGGGAGAGATGGAAATTAATAAAATAATTATCCAAATAAGCAACTGCTACCAAAAAACAGGTACAGGTGACTTTATAGCTAGCACCTTATTTTAAACCGACCACTCCTTGATTCTCTAACTACAGACAGGCATTATGGCAAGAGAGGGATAGAGGCGGATATCTTCCCGCTGCACCTCATCTGTGCCCCCCATGCAGCCTTGAAATGCTGACATGAAGAGTCACAGAACATCCCAGTGTGAGGGGTTAATGCTTTTCTCCTCTTGTGCCCCTCTTGGCAGTGTCCCAGAGTATTCCCTTCATGATGATGACCCTGCTCACCATGCAAACCATGCTCAGGCTGGCCGAAGAGGAAAGGATGAAGGGAGTTTTCTGTATTGGTGGGTATCCCTATGGTTCCCTCTTTGTGAAGACCACACTATAAATTGAGCAAATGCTTTATTTTTCCTTTCACTCTTGTTCTGTTCTTTCTAACAATAATAGCTACCATTTATTGAGTGCCTACCCCATGGAAATTTCTCTCTCAATCCTCACTGCAATTATAATTCTATCTCTCTCCATCTTCAAAGCAAGGTAAGTACTATTACCCCATTTTACAGATGAGGAACTGAGGGTCATAGAAATTAAGGAATCTCCTTAAAGTGGTGACCGTCAATGAGATGGAGAGGTAGCATTCATGTCTATGTGACCACCCAATCTATATTCTTTCCATTGCCCTGAAAGGCCTCCATTTCTAGCCTCCTTCTTTAGTTCCATCACTTTCCCCACAATGGTTCTAGGAGCTCACCAGCTCTTAGCAGCAGGCTAAATTTTGGCATTTCCTTATAACACAATATTGTAGTAATGCTAAGTAAGCAAACTAATCAAAAATACAAACAATCATAAAATTAAGGAAAATAGGTGTACAAACTGTGGGTCACAAACCCCCTCTCCCCCCAAAACTAAAATACATCTACAGTAATCAAGAGTCTACAAATAAGAACATGCCCTGGAATTCCTAGGAAAAAACATTTCCAGCACAGTGAGGGGCTTCTTGGAGGAGTCTGGAGACCTGGACTCTTCTCTCTGATCATCCACTGAACCATCAGGTGACTCTGCCCTCTTTCAATCTCATTTTCACCCGAAACATGTCAAGTAAAGTGATTACTAAGATTCCTCTCACCTCTGACGCCCCCAACACTACTGTTTTGTAATATTTAAAAGCCCATGCTGTCAGGAATGTCATCTTTACCTATCAACCAAGTCTTTTCAGTTGTTTTGTCAATTTCTTCTTGTTTTGTCCTCAATGAAGGCAACATTTGTATCTGATACATACTGAGAATTTACTATGTGCCTGAGTACTGCCTTGGGTATTTTAAGATTATTGTTTCCTTTAACCTTACAACAACCTATTAGGTAAGTAACATTTTTCCTCCATTTCACAGATGAGAAAATTGAGACGTAGAAAGGTTAACTGTTTGCCTGCGGTCACAGCTAGTATGCGGCAGAGCCAGGATTTGAATTGTGACAGTCTGGCTCAATGACTTGAGCAATTACACTAGATTAGCCCACTTTTCAATTCCTTTAATTTCCTTACTTACTATCACAGCTAACATTGTGTTCTTGCAAATAAACTTTGGTGTCTGTAATAGCATTTCTACCTACAACATCAACAACCAACAGGGAAAAGGAAATAAAATTAGAAATCATCATGGCATTGAATAAGGGATTCTCTGTCTTTGTATTATAAAGTTATCTAGAACCCTTTGGTCCTAAAGCAAATTTTGCCTGCCACTACGGAACAGGTATAAAGTTTTGTAGTAATCCATCCACTCATCTAGCTCTTCATTCAACCCATCAGCCAATAAGCAGACATCATGCTTGTTGTTTCAGATACCATCAATAGATAAGACATCCTTTCTCTCATGTTGTTTATAGGCCAGTGCAACATAAACATACATACACACACATACACACACACACACACACACACACACACACAAGATTATGACAAAGCATAGCAGGAGATTATCAGTTTGAAGAGAAAGTGAATTAGCCAGTTAATGGCCAGCTCTAAGATACTCAGGATGTTTCCAGAGTATTCTTTGCATGTGAGGTATCGTTAAGGAGTAAACTATGAATTTTCTTTTTCATCTAGTGAAACATGAGGGCTGAAGGAACAAAAACTATTATTTAATGCAGTTGATGTAAGTATGTATAGGTTGGTGGTGCAAATATTTTTGCAGGCCTGACATTTTTTAAATTTTATTGAAGGGAAACAGACACATGGAAAAATACAGAAATCAGAAGTGTACAGGTTGATGAGTTGTCACAAAATGAACTTACTCATTTGACCGCCACTCAGGTTAAGAAGCAGGACATTACTAGTACCCCAGAAACTGCCTCATCTTTTCTCCCAATCATCACCATCTTCATCCTCTCCAAGGGTAACCACAAACCTGACAACCATAGATTAGTTTTGTCTATTTTTGAGATCCTACACGTTGTTGTGTGAAACTATAGTCCGTGTTCATTTCTCTATACTATTACGTGCCTGTACTACAATTTTTCCATCCTACCTGTTGGCAGATATTTAAACTGTTTCCTGTTTGAGGCTATTACTAAAAAAAAAAAAAGTGAATATGAACATTCTTGTATAAGTTTTTTAGTTCCTATATACTTGTGTAGCTAATGACTATATAATTAGGAGTGGAATTTCTGGGTCACGAAGAACGCATATTCAACTTTGGTAGATCGCATAAAACAGCTTTCTAAAATGTTTGTATCAATTCATGCTCCACGCCCCCCCACCCCAGGCAGTATGTGAAAATACCAACTGCACCTTAGTCTTACCAACATTTGAAATTGTCTGAAATTTTAGCAATTCTGGATGGTCTGTTGCAATATCTCATTATGGTTTTAATTTGCATTTCACTAATGTGGCTGAACACTTTTTATATGTTTATTTGGTACAGTCATAACATTTTACAGAAATTATTACACATTTGCTAATCATCAGTGCACTCTTCTCAAATTATTTTACGGTCCTTCCCATCTTTAAATTTTTCTCAGTCTGTGGTTGTTTTTAAAATGCAGCCCTTGAGAAGTTCAGCAAGGCCATTTACAAGTATGTCAACCACTGGAGAGATTTCCCCTATCCCAGATTGGACGCCAACCGACTATCTGACAAGATCTTCATGCTGTTCCGGTATATAATGGAGAAGTGGGCCCCCATTACCTCACCGGTGCAAGTGAGTGGCGGCCTCAACATGTCTCAAGCTAGCTCTCCGTCCATGCTGGTTGAACTTGCTCCATTCTTTCTGACGTGATAATGAATCTCAGTTGTTTTGGAATGCTATGAGTTGTGATTTATCAGGTTTATCAAATATTTTGTTTTTCCTGTTTCAAATCACTGTTTATTCATTCCTGAACTAATATTTATTGAGTCCCCATGATATGCCAGACACTGTTCCAAATTCTGGGGATACAGCAGGGATTAAACAGACCAAAATCACCACTCTGATGGAACCGACATTCCAATGTATGGAAAGAACAATATATAACTGAAAATGAGTAAAATATACATAAAGTTAGTTATTTCATGCCTTATATAACCCATAACCCATATTTGGGATGAGCCATTGACTGAGAAAAACAACAGGCCACAGAAATTTCCTATGTCTATGAAGATGACCATGAAATAAAATAACATCTAAAGAATGTTCATAACTGCTTCAAAATATTGTAATGTCTTGCACAGAATAGGTAACAAAGTGCATTCACATATAATCCCTTGTTTATCTTGCTTAATTGGTATAATTTTTAAATGTAGTATAAATTAAATCCTTTTTAGGTCCTTTACTGCTATATTATAAAAGATGCAACACATAGCCTTCTCTAGTTCAGTTTCTTTTCTATACTTTAAGCTACCAAGGCATTTATTTTTTTAACATGCTGGGGTAGTTAAATCATTAGCAAACATGGAACTTTTAAAATATCCTGTAGAAGTCTTCTCTTTAGGGCACCTGAAAATCAAAATTCAATACAAATTTGCCAAGCACTTTCCTAGCTTCCCACAGAAAGAGTTAGACAAGTGACTAGAAGGTACACAAAAGTAATAAGGGAACACAGAGAGAGAAGCACTTAACTCCTGTGGTGAGTACTGGAAAGGCCATGACATTGAAACTGAGCTTGCAGCCTATAAAGACATTCACTGCAGGCAAGATGCATTCCCTAAAGAGGCAATAAAACCCACTGAAGCATAGGCTGAGATGAGATAACATGCACACTTGAGTGAGCCCAGTGGGAGAAAGAGAAGGGGAGAAGAGAAAGGGGAATATAAAGGGGCAGAAATAAATGAAACTAGATAGGTGGTCTTGGCCATACAGTGAAGGGCCTTGAATGCTACACAGGAGCTTGGACTTTTTTTTAATAGGAAATGAGAGACCTTTGAAAGGGTTCTAAGCAAGGAATAATTTTCAAGAAGCAAAGGGAGATCTATGGAGTATTGTTCCAGTGCTCAAGCAAGAATAATCTTGAAAAGTGTCCATTGCTTGGAAATGTCCAATTCCTTAAAAGAATCGTCCAGCTGACACACAATTGGGTGAAATAAATGGTTGTTATTATGAGCCACTAAGTTTTGAGATGCTTTGCTGTATGACAAAACTTAGCAGGCAGAAAAAAATTCATCATATAATATTAGGTAGAAAAAGCAGAATGTAGAACTATAAAGAATAACACTAATTTTTTAAAAAATTAAAATGTATGGATAAAGTATAGAAAAAATTTCAAATAAATAAAAATCGTATTAAAATACACCAAACAGTGTATGGTCATGGGTACTATAGATACTATTAGCAATGTGAATACTGTGTTTTCTTCTTCATCATAACTTTTGTGATTTCTAAACTTTTATAATCAACCTATTTACACTTATATTTTATACATGTTCATTTTGTGTGTCAATAGAAGCCAGATTATAATGGATTGAGGAATAAATGAGAAGTGAGAGGTGGAGATAGCAAATGTAGACCTCTCTTTCAGAGAGCTTTGCTTTTTTTGCTTGTTTGTTTCAAGTTTTTATTTAAATTCTAGTTAATTAACATATAGTGTAATATTGGTTTCAGGGGTAGAATTTACTGATTCAGCATTTCCACTTTTTTAAGGAAAGAAACAGAATTGGGGTCTAAGTAATACGGAGTCAAAGAATTTTTTTTAAACATGAGGGAAATTCGGGGCGCCTGGGTGGCTCAGTCGGTTGGGCACCCAACTTCAGCTCAGGTCATGATCTCACAGTTCGTGACTTCGAGCCTCGTGTAAGGCTCTGTGCTGACAGCTTGGAGCCTGGAGCCTGCTTCAGATTCTGTGTCTCCTTCTCTCTCTGCCTCTCCCCTGTTCATGCTCTGTCTCTGTCTCAAAAATAAATAAAAACATTTAAAAATTTTTTTAAAAATAAATATGAGGGAAATTTTAAATCTGTTAGCATATTGAAAGAAAGTGACCATTAGAGAAAGGTTTAAGAAATCTTTTCTTTTCTTTTTTTTTAATGGTTATATTTATTTTTGAGACAGAGAGAGACAGAGCATGAACAGAGGAGGGGCAGAGAGAAAGGGAGACATAGAATCCAAAGCAGGCTCCAGGCTCTGAGCTATCAGCACAGAGCCCCACGCGGGGCTCCAACTTGTCAACCGCGAGATCATGACCTGAGCCGAAGTCTGACGCTCAACCGACTGAGCCACCCAGGCACCCCAAGAACTCTTTTCTTAAGAAAGACATAGGGAGACAGGAAAAATACTAAAATGAGTAATAGTATATACATAGGTGTAGATATAGCTATAAATACAAATATAAATATAATTGCCTCGTGCAATGATCTTAACCATTTTTTGAAGGAATCTTTCTTGGTTGAAAACAGTGAGGAAAGTTTTTGGGGGCTGTCTAAAGCCCCTGATATTCTGAGAAATGTACAAAAAACATAGTGAAATATTAGAAATGGTATTTGTTTGCTGCCTCTGCAGACTTTGGCCATTGTTAAGGCGCATGGCCCCACAGTGAGCCTGCTCCTTCATCGGGAAGACCTCTGCGAATATGCCCTGGACCAGGTACCCTGGCTCCTGAACCAGTATAAAGACAAAGAGATTGATTTCCACGTCACTCAGGTAAGAGCCACGCCCTAAAGGAACCGATTCAGAGTCTACTGGCAACCATCCTGAAAGACAGTAAATCCCAAGAGGTCCAAGGGAACTGAAATACTGGTTTGGGCAGCTGAACTTAAATATTTTTTGAGGAATAGGAGGTAGAGAAGAGGTTGGCATAGCTGGGTGATGGAATCTCCAAAAAGAGATTAAGAATTTTCTTTTCAAGCTGCTGAGGCACGAATCACTAAAGAAAACTGGTAACTGCAGGAAGGTGATGCGTTTGCCTCACAAAACATAATTGTCTTCCACATCCTGTGCTGCTGCTTCACAGGCAGCCTCCAACTAACGTTTGAGAGCTTTCATTCTAGAGTCTAAAACAAATATTGACCGCGGTGGTCCTTTATGATGCTGCCCTTCCAAAGGGCTTGAGAAAAACCATCTTTATCAATTTACTCCACCAGGTAAGAAAACCCTGCTGTCAGATCTGATTGTTTCACTTTCACTGGTTTTCTGTTGTTAACATCTCCCTCCTGGTTCTTCTTTCTCATTCAGGTGTGCAGAGTTTCAGAGCCTCCAATAAAGGAAAATGAAATTGAAGCTTCAAGCTGTTTCCTCATTCTAGGTAGGACCCAGCATCCAGAGGGTTTTCAATAAAAATGTTTCCCAGTGATGATGACAACAATGATGAAGGGTGTGCAAACTATCACATTAGTTATTTCACACACACACACACACACACACACACACACACACACACAAAACATTCCTTCAAACTCACAGCTCTCCCTATCCTACCCATTCCCAAGAGAAGCGGAACAGGTAGGGGAATCAATTACTCTGGTTTCCCCAGAAGTCCTTTACTTCTAGTTCTAAAACCAGAAAATTTCCAGACATACTTTGGGGATTAACCCCTTTCCAGATATATGGTTGGCAAATACTTTTCCCATCCCATATATTGCTTTTTCATTTTGTTAATTTATTTTTTCTGCTGAGCAGAAGATTTTTGGCTTGGTATAGTTCTGCTTATTTATTTTTGCCTTTGTTGCTTTTGGTTGCAAATCCAAAAAGATCATTCTAAGACCATTGTCAAGGAGCTTATCACCTATATTTTCTTCCAGGAGCTTTATGGTTTCAGGTCTTACATTCATGTCACTTTTTTTTTTTTGACGTTTATTTATTTTTGAGACAGAGAGAGAGAGAGAGCATGAACAGGGGAGGGTCAGAGACAGAGGGAGACACAGAATCTGAAACAGGCTCCAGGCTCTGAGCTGTCAGCACAGAGCCCGACGCGGGGCCCGAACTCACGGACCGCGAGATCATGACCTGAGCCGAAGTCGGATGCTTAACCGACTGAGCCACCCAGGTGCCCCTCATGTCACTTTTTTAAATTTGATCTTTGTATATGGTATAAGGTAAGGATCCAGTTTCATTCTTTGACACGTGGCTGTCCAGTTTTTCCAACACAATTTATTGAAGAGTCTATCCTTTCCCTGATATATTTTTTGGCTCCTTTGTCAAAAATTAATTGACCACATATACATGAATTTATTTCCAGGCAAACAAGGGTGAATTGGTAATCCTAGGGATACAAAATGCTTTTTTTTCTTGGTATTTGAGTTTATTTGAAACTGTGTCAAACCCAAAGTCATGCTTTTTTCTCCCTGGTTATCTCTTAGTACCTATTCCTTCTCTCTCTCTCTCTCTCCCTTTACTCTTTCCCTTTCCTTCTTGCTTTCACATCACAATGCCACTTGTTGCCTGGTTAGAATAACAGGAACGAGTGGTAGAGGGAGCACAAAGCTCTCAGAGTCAGTATACAAACTCTGTTCTAACATAGACCCTAAGAAGTAAGGACAAGAGCAATCCCATGCCTCCCAGACATCCTCCCTCCCCCAAAAATGTCATTTCTATTACTTCACTACATACCTTTCTATTATATCCTAGGTCTTTCCTAATTGATCCCTCTGTTTTTATTCTTTCCTCTGTTCTATGCTCGATGTAATTAACTGTTTCACTTTATCTCTGATAATTGTGAACCTAAACTGCTCTCCTCACATCAGGCCTTCTCTCTCTTCCCTGCTTCCTGCCTTACTCATGTAGCTCTCTAGTTCCACAACTGGTGAAGCATCACTCCGACCTTTGCCTCCATGTTCATAAGGCATTCTCCCCCTGTCTCCTCTCCTTTCCTCCTCTCATATTGAATTAGGGTCAACCCTAGTAACCTTATCTTAATTTGATTCCATTATAAAAAACCTCATTTCCAAATAAAGTCATATTCACAGGCATGAACCGACGTGGACCTAAGTATATAAATCTCTCTTAGTGACCAAACTGCCTAATTCTGTGTTGCTAAAGATGCACCAATATCATAAAATCTAATTACCAACCAAAGAGTGACAATCTTCATGGAATCCCCCTTTTCCCATTTACAAGTATTTTACCTAAGTTGAAAATGAGTTCTGTGACCAGCATTTCTTCAACCTTCAGCCCATTCCAACCCTGCAGACCTGATGGAATTTTTTGATGAACAGTTGAGAAATAATAATGAAACCTTTCGAACGGGAATCTTGACTTTGTTAAGATCGGCTATCAATGCTGAGGGTAAGCAAAGGGATGAAGTCACAGTGGTTTATTTTGTGCCAAGAAGAAAACTGAAGCCTATGCATTCTCTAACTCTATTCTATGTCTTTGGGGTGTTTATAGAGGATCACATTCAAGTGAAACTCTGTCTTCTCTGTCATCTACAATCTACTAATTTTAAACAGGCATTTTCAATCACCTCTCTTCTTTCATGATATTTAGAGATATACCTAGGGGAGAAGGACAAGTAGAATTAGAATTTAAAAGATCTAGTAAGCTGGTTAAGTGGCCCAATAAATAGAGAGTAGGTGGGAGGAATGCACAATATTCTAGAGATTAGTACATTTAGAAAAGAGCAGAATTTAATGAAATATCATATTTCATTAATGCCAAGAAGCACATACTTTCATGATATTGGAGTGCATCTCATAATTGATACCATCTTTAATTATAATCGGCCACTATAAGGGGTTTTTTGGTACAATATAAAATAATGATGTCTCATAAAGTTGATGATATCTTGGATTCAATACAATATGAATTATATTACATTATAATATTTTTAAAAATTAAGTTAACCCTGGGATTTACTGAAGAATCAGCAGACAAGAAACATAGTCTCACAAAATTTAAAGCTAATCCATTGGGCATGATATATTGAGTCCACTTTGGAACCTAACATTTTAAACAAGATGAAACCAAATACAATAGGGAGCAAAGAGAGCAATTAACATCTTTTAAAAATTGGAAAAGAAGAGAGTAAGAGAAAACTGAATAACATGAAATGTTATGGACAAAAGACTTTGCAGTTATGTGCCATAAGTCTAATAGGTTTTCATCAGTCCTAGAACATACTGTACTCCTACTGAACCCAGTCTCTTAATTTCTCTCCCTGTCTTTCAGAGCCCAAATTGAGGGATTATATCACTTCAATTGAAAGAACAGTCAAAGTTGTCATGGGCGACCTCAGTATAAAAGTAAGAGAATTAATGGGGACTTTGATTTTTGATGATGTTTTAATGAATTAATGAAATGGTTTTGATTCTTTAAAAATCTACTTATGAGATTGCTTTATAAAGAGCTCAGTGATGAATTCTATTTTTAGTAGAATTCCATCTTTCCCTGAAAGATAAACTATATCAAGGTAAATTCTAAAGTACACTCAGTTCAAGGGCTTATTAGTATAAAAAAAGATTTTTGCCTAGAGCATCACAGAGCTATGCTCTTCAAATAGTTTTAAAATTGTTAATTATAAAAATAACATATCTTCCTCCAAAAAAATAATAACCCCTAAACCTGCTTTTTTTTTTTAATTTTAGCTTAGATACCGTATTTTCCAACTAGGAAGCACCTACTGCAAGTCTTGAACATAGTAGATTGTGTAATATTTCCTGATTATTTGATTAAAGCATTCCATATCAGAAAAGATATATAACTTGTACTGAAACAAATATAAGAACTAGAAATTATTGTATTTTTTAAATTAAAACCATATTTTGTTTGGATCAAAGTCCTATACAGAAACCAATGAAAATAAGAAAATTCCCCTAAGAGGCTTTGGTCTACAATGATTATAACAAAAGCTATGCAGTAAATAACAAAAATTATGTTAAGCGAAATAAGTCAGTCAGAGAAAGACAAATGCCATATTATTTCACTCATATATAGAATTTTAGAAACAAAACAGATGAACATAAGGGAAAGAAGGAAACAGGCTATTAACTATAGAGAAAAAATTGAGGGCTGAAGTGGGGGTGGGTGGGGAAATGGGCTAAATGTGTGATGGGGATTAAGGTCACTTGTTGGGATGAGCACTGGGTGTTACATGTAAGTGATGAATCACTAAATTTTATTCCTGAAACCAATATTACACTACATGTTAACTAACTAGAATTTAAATTAAAAATTGAGGAGCACCTGGGTGGCTCAGTCAATTAAGCATCTGACTTCCGCTCAGGTCATGATCTTGCAGTTCATGGGTTCAAGCCTTGTGCTGGGCTCTCTGCTGACAGCTCAGAGTCTGAAGCCTGCTTCATATTATGTGTCTCCCCCTCTCTCTGCCCCTCCCCTGCTTGCACTATGTCTCTCTCTCTCTCAAAAATGAATAAACATTAAAAATAATTTTTAATTGAAACAACAAAAAAATAAATAATAAAAAATAGTTAATAAACAGTGGAGTGATTACATATAAAAAACCTTGTCCAGTAAGTGGCCAAGCCAATTGAAAAAGTACTAAAAGAGTTTAGGGTAGAATAAAAGAGGACAGAAACTTTAAGGAAGTCCAGCTCCCCAGGCAAAAATAGAAAATTTGTAACTTTTTTTTCTCACTTAGGTAGACTACTAGTACCTTTATGCTAATTGCTAATTGCTACCATGTGGCCTAACTCCTTATTCAAAATTATTCTTTTTTTCCAACTCTCCATTAAAACACCCATTCAGTAAAGAATTAGATCTGAGCTTTCATTCCTCAGGGAAGCAATCCAATAAGCAAAACTAATTATTTAAACATTGTAATACAGGTTCATAATCCCTTGTTCTAATCCCTGAGGCCAGATATATTTCAGAATTCACAACCTTCCTGATTTCAGAAAAACATTTCTGTGACAGGAGTCACAAACTCATTAATATCTCTGCAAGAAAACATATGCATATTCACACTACATTGAATAAGTAAAGACTACAGTTTCAAAACAGTTCAGTTGGGGTTTGCCACCAAATGAGTTAGTGCCAAACTCAAGAAACAGAATTCCAGTTTCCAGCGTTATTTGGGTTTTGAAATTGTAGGTAAAAGATTGTAGATCTGTAGTTCAACTTGCTATCTTTCACTGAGGATTTTAAAAGCAAGGCAGTGCTTTTTTTAGCCCACAGTACCAAAATTTCATCATCTATAGTAATAGAGGATATGTTTTGGGAACTAGGGAGAAAGATTTTGGCTGTAGAGAGCTTTCCCCAAACATTAAAAAAAAAAAAAAGCAGAAAACAAAAAAGGGGTGCCTGGGTGGCTCAGCCAGCTAAGCATCCATCCCACTCTTGATCTCAGCTCTGGTCACGATCTCATGTTTCATGACATCAAGCCCCAAGTCAGGCTATGTGCTGACAGCACAGAGCCTGCTTGGGATTCTCTCTCTCCCTCTCTCTTTGCCTCTCCCCCGCTCACGCACTCATGCTCTCTTTCTTTCTCCCTGTCTCTCAAAATAAATAAATAAACACTTAAAAAAAGAAAGAGATGCTTTCCTGTAACCCCTTAAACCATAAACTATAGCTTCCTCCTCCATCTATTTATAGTACCATCATTCAATTTATACTCCTTTTTGGAAAGTTTCCCACTAAATAATCCATGAAAGTTAAAGGACAGGAGAAGCTAAATTTATATTCTGCCCAATGTAGAAGAATGTTGCAAATACATTTTTCTGATTCTAGGTAAGGAATTCCACTCTCCTCCTTATCCAAACCATGTGTGAAAAATGCTACATTGAAGCCAGGGAAGGATGGCCACTGATTGATTACATCTTCTCCCAGTTTGCCATGTCCAACAAGAATCTGGTATGATGAAGAGGGTGCGGTTTTGAAAGCTACACTGTAACCAGGACAGTTGACTCAACTGGTTTGTTTGTTTTTTAATGGCTGAGGTTCAATTCAATGACTGATTTAGAAGTTATATTTCAATCTTATCACTTTCATTGAAAGATTTTTCAGCCTTTAGTGTTCTCCTCAGTTTTCTTTCACTGATACCACTTTCAACTTATGATAAACCCCAGGTAGGTGAAACTATGAGACAACCTTTCCTTAAAGGCTTGGGACAGGGGTAGAGAAAATGAATTACTTCCGAGAAAACAAGACACATCCACTCTTGCTGCACTGGGGTTGACTTCCTGAAGACCATGTGGGTAAGAGCTCTGTGATCTTAGTAAGACCACGACAGCTGAAATTACAGTCCACTCCACTAGGAAGAAGCGTCTTTGAAAATTTTGCCCCAGAGAAAACGGCAAAGGCCTGAGGGAGAGAGAGAACATCTGCAGTTCAAGGATCCTCACAATTTTTGCTTTTCTGCTTTATCCAGCAGTGTGTTCTAACCCATTCCTACAAGGAACACTTTAAAACAGAAATTAGACACTGAAGACCAAGATTGCTGGGTTCCTTGAGCCCCTTAATTTGAGTGACTACATCCTCCACCCCAGAGTCTGAGAACGCATCCAAGTAAGGTCAGAGGGGATCAGCAGGAGGGACTATTAACAAGTCACCTGTTTCATCTTTCTTGAAGGAAAAACCAATGAAACCTAATTCTCATGAGGATGAAAAGGGAGAGAAATCTGTTCGGGAACTAAGCCTTGAGGTCTTAAAAACCCTAGACCCACTGGTCATTGGCATGCCCCAGGTAAGGGGTCTTTTGTCACCACTGACAGTTACTTTGATCATCTTTCTGAAGCTCTGCCCATTTAGGAGTAAAGACAAGAATTTGTCCTTCATGTGTCATCAGCTTTTTGATGCTCTCATTAGAGGAAGTGCATTACCATGCTCAGTGCCCAAAACATGGTAGTTTCTCAAAAACAGGTGTTGAATTAATTCGTGATCTCTTATATCTGGATAGCCAATGAGAGTTTACAAGCATCTTAATATATTGTTTCTCCTCTTCCCCTAACATATCTAGACATAACAGTAAGTGATGTGTGGAGATATTGATTCAGTGAATGGCCAACCTTTTCCCATTCATCTGGGAAGGTGTTGAAAGCACATATTCTCAGACTTCACCTGAGGGTTAAAAATAATCTGCACCTTAAGGGGAATAAGCCTCAGAAGCTGTATTTTCCCTAAGCAAAAATAATCTGAGAAAGGATTAACTGACTAGAAATGCATAGCACAGACAGGAGAAAGTCAACAGACCAATTTAAATGGATCAGAGTTTCATCTAGGATGGCATTTTAAGATGTGGTTCTTGGATTATCTAAAATATTTCTTTAAAATGCAGATCTCCATACCCCAGACCTACTGAATCAACGTTCTGAGCAAGGGGCCCATGAATCTGCATGCAAATAAGTACCAATATTTCTGATGCATACTAAAGTTTGAAACATTTCAATCTAAAGATAAATGATGAAAAGAAGTCTCGGACCATACTCTTGTGGGCCTGAAATGCCAAATCCCTACCTTGTGTTGGATAGCCATTCAAAATTTGAAACAAAAGCTAAACATTTGAAATGATAACTTTAGGGGCACCTGGGTGGCTCAGTTGTTTGAGCATCTGACTTCAGCTCAGGTCATAATCTCGTAGTTTGTGGGTTCAAGCCCCACACTGGGCTCTGTACTGACAGCTCAGAGCCTGGACCCTTTTTCAGATTCTGTGTCTTCCTGTCCCTCCACTACTCATGCTCTGTCTCCCTGTCTCTCTCTCTCAAAAGTAAATAAACATTAACAATTAAAAATTTTTTTTTTTTCTTAATGTGTATTTATTTTTGAGACAGAGACAGAACATGAGTGGGGGAGGGTCAGAGAGAGAGGGAGACACAGAATCTGAAACAGGCTGCAGTCTCTGAGCTGTCCGCACAGAGCCCAACGCAGGGCTCGAACTCACAGACCGTGAGATCATGACCTGAGCCGAAGTCAGACACTTAACCGACTGAGCCACCCAGGCGCCCCTACATTAAAAATTTTTTAAATGATAACTTTAAGAGATGAGTGTATTTACATAAGAATAGATTAAGAGCAAAAAGAGGGAGCTTGAGATCAGCTCCAACTTAACAGGAATAGGAGCAGGGTCATGAGAGAAGGAAAGAGATATGGAGGGGCATGGAAGATCTTCTAATGATAAAAGGACAGGGCTTGGTGATTAAGTCTGGGTGACAAGACAAAAGGAAGAGTCCATGTTGACACCTAGGTTTCCATCAGGGCAAGGGAGTTTTCCAGAGAACATGAAACAGACTGACTATAGAAACAGGTGTTCCAGAATTTCAGAGCAAGAAGGTCAGCACCTGGAGCACAAACAGTAGCAGCAGCCCATTCACTGTCTGTGCCCAATCATCCTCTCTCAGAGCAGTCCATTCCAGTCTTTGAGTTTGGGGACGTATACAACTTTTTGGGGGTTGTCACATTGATAAGAGGCTTTGTGGCACTTGGTGAGTGGAGCCCAGGGATGCTAGACTTCCTGCATTTTGTAGAACTCATCTTCACAGTGAAGGATTGTCCTGCCCCAAATTCCAGCAGCAAACCCATGCAGAAATGCTGAGTAACACTCACTACAACTAGCACCTGAAAATGAATGTGCTGTGCAGAGATTTTTTATAATGACTTCATTTTGATTTGGCCTGAAGAGCAAAAAAAAAAAAAAAAAAAAAAAAAAAAGCAAGTGAGAGAACCTACTCTAAATCAGGGGGCAACACAAGAGTGAGGACCAATTAGAAATCATGGAAAAGAAGAGGCAATCCTTGTCTTGTGCCTTGTTTCCACAGGTGCTATGGCCAAGAATCCTGACTTTTGTAGTACCTGCAGAATACACAGGAACTTTGGACTACCTGTTTAATATCATCAGAAGCTTGATTATGGCAGAGGAAAGGAAGAAGAATAATGCACAGGAGTCAACAGCACTTGTCATCTCTACAGGAGCTGGTGCGTACATTCAAAAACAAAGCAAAACACTTCTCTTATGAGATGTTCATTTCCAGAAAGGCTGCAGTACCTTGACCATACACCCAATTCCAATCTGAATTTTTCTAGTTGACACAGCAATAATGAAAATCGCTTTCTCTTTCTAGTGAAACTTCCTTCACCACAACAGCTACTGGCCAGGCTTCTGGTGAGTGAGTTACAAATAACTAATGCTGGTTAAATTTAAGCCAATATAGATCATTGAGTTCTTTTTATTTTAACGTTTATTTATTTTTAAGAGACAGAGAGAGACAGAGTGTGGGGGTGGGGAGGGCAGAGAGAGAGGGAGACACAGAATCCAAAGCAGGCTCCAGGCTCTGAGCTGTCAGCACAGAGCCCGATGTGGGGCTTGAACCCACAAACCGTGAGATCATGACCTGAGCTGAAGTCAGACACTATGGACTGAGTCACCCATAGATCATTCAGTTCTAAATAAATGTTAATAAAAATTACGCAGCAACTCCAAACCAAAAGAAACACTAGAAAGGCATAATAAATGTTAGGCTATTGACACTCATTAAGATTGCTGGCAAGATTATCTTCTCACTCTGAAATGCTTGTTAAACTTAATTTATTATTTTAAAATAAGCATAGACTGAATTTGATCCCTAAGTACCATTCAAACAAATTCCACATCTATTATTTAGATTTCCTTCTTTCCCCCATAGATTGGGGAACTTGAGTCTAAATCTATTATTTAGATTTCCTTTTTTTCCCCATATGTATCATTTGCTCAAATACCATTTCTACAGGCCCTTAATTAATAAATATATCTAAGTGTTGGTACCCTCCATTTATTTTTGGTTGATGGTTTCTATATATTTTTTCACCTTTATCCTCAGATAAAAATTGGAGAGTATTGTCTAAGTATTAGCTTTGCTCTAAAATAAGTAAGAACGGACTGATGATTTGTTAAGATTGTCTACCGTAGGAATCAAGGGAATCCAGGATAGTGATAAATAGAAAAGGCAAGTAGGACTTTTAAATATACCTCAATTTGATTTGCCTTTTATCTTCCATTTTTTCAGGTAATATCTATGCTTGCCAGTTTAGGGAAATTATGTGGCGCTGGTGCAATAGGACTTCTGAAGATATTGCCTGAGATAATTCACCCAAAATTGGTAGACCTATGGAAAACACGCTTACCTGAGCTCCTGCAGCCTCTGGAAGGTACAAGCATTGGGATCAGGTCTTTATCCAACGAGGCAAGAACGCAAAGAAAAAGGCACCACTTCTCTGTCTAAAACCATTATTGCTCATTCTAGGGAGTTAAAACAATGAACTTGATATGAAAGGTAGACAGTTACATTTTTTCCTTGACTCCTTATGTTCTATTTCTGTACCAAATACTTGTACTACAGGAGGATCTGGGGGTAACATTCTTAACAGGAACTCTTACTTTCGCTCTGGTCTTTTCCTTATATTTAGAGAAACTCCTTTTTGGTATTGTTCTAAAAAGTTATTACTATTTATGTTAGAATATTAAAATATGGTCACTTCAGTAGTGACTGTTGAAAGTAGCAAAAAGCCTAAATTCTTATCATGGATTGAAGACTTTCTGCCCACCTGACTAGCACTTAAAGTTGGCAACATAGTAAATTACATCTGAAATAACCATCCTGTGTAAAGCTTGAAATGGGGCTCCAGCATCCACTGGGGACCTGGCAAGGGAGAAACAGAGTCCTGACCTTTGTTTTGCAGTTTATTGCATCAATTTCTATTTCTAGGAAAGAACACTAGCATCGTGCTATGGGAAACCATGCTGCTTCAGGTAAGGGTAGCTTCTAGACTAATAGTTCACGATGGGGTGATGACATCCTCTAGAGTTACCCATCTTCACTACAAAGATCTGGATACCAAAGGACAGCAAACAACATTTCCTTTCCTTAACAAGAGGACTAGAATGTTAGAAGTGATCACTTCAGAAGTACAGTCTTTGTATCACCATAATTTGAACAATAATCTTAAATCTTTGATTTAAGAGTTTCAGATAGTTTTTGAAGATATCACTTACAAATATTTGTGTCTTTCTTAAATCTACTCTAATTTTCAGTTTTTCCTCTCCTTATAATTGCATTCTTTTACTGTTTATATAAAGAAACACAAATCGACATAATTTCCACTTCTATGCTTCTAAATGTAACTGTTTCTTCCTCTTTCTGTTTCTCACCATATTTTTCCTGATTTCTAAAAATCAGAGGGCCACATTACACCATTTTTCCAGAAAAAATCTCTTAGCTATAAATTTGTTGGACCTTTGGAACTGAACAGTGCCACAGACAGTGCCAAATCCCCCAAATGGTAAATTGGAGGTAGGAGTTGGATATTGGCTCTACAGAGGATTCTGATTTCAAGAGCCTACAGGAGGTCAAGGGGTTTGTGGGTAGGAAGCTTTTAATCAAGCAGGGTCTCCGTTCATAACCCGCCTACATAGAAATTAACTATGGCTTCTTAAAAATGTCAAGTTTTAGTGACCTTTCCACATCACCTCCATGTGCCATCACTGCCCCTTCCAGAATCAGAATCTCTAAGACTGGTTCTTGAGAACTCCACGTTTTAAAGACTCCTACAAGGGATTCTTATCCGGTATGAGATTTGAAAACAACTACTCTATTCTCCTGGTCCTTAATTCTAGGATCTACCTCTCCTAAATTCATGCTTCTTTTATCTTCCCCCTTCTCTCTCTCAAAATTCCTGCCTTATCCCCCCCCCCCCCCCCCCCACTATTTTAAAGTAACTTTTCTTACTAGGAGAGAAGGTTCTTTTTCCAGAGGGAAGCCTCGAGAACATTCTTTTCCCTCTTCCAGTCTTGGGTGTGCTTCCATTTAGTCTTCTTCTTCCCAAACTGCTTGCCTGTGCCTTCTTCTCTTAGACTTCCAAGGCTGTTTAATTTCTTCTCATCAAAGGACCCACTCACTGAATGAGTTCCTATTAAGAAAATACATAGAAATCTTCATTGGTTTTAAAATTAAATGTTCTTTTCTAAGCTTAAAGTAGGGAAAACACAGGAGAAATAATTGACTTTAGAAATTTCAATGGACTTTGTTCTCCAAAAAGACAAAAACACAATTTTATGTATTGTTCAATGAAGAAGGGCATGGGTTCAGATGACTGATTGAGGCCCTGGCTCAGAACAATTGGTGAAACCAGGAATATTTAGTTATTAGAGTTGAAGTTAGCAAAATGTACTTGTACATTTAATTGGTCCTTCAAGACATTTTAATTCTTTATTCAAAAAATGTCCCTTTCTCTTAGTATATAATAAAACAAACTAACATTGACAAATGGAGTTTTCCAAATCTGATTAAAACTTTAAAATGTTAACTTTAAGTTTCAGAATGGATTAGTTTCTAGTTTAATCCTTTCAGCAATTTTTATTAAGAGGAAAAAGGATGGCATTTACATGGAGTTGCTTCCACATTCTGTATAACTTGTTCTTAAAGGGAATTGAGAACATAACAGAATATGGCTATTAAAATAAACTAAGAGGGGTACCTGGGTGGCGCAGTCGGTTAAGCGTCTGACTTCAGCTCAGGTCATGATCTCCCAATCTGTGAGTTAGAGCCCGGCGTCAGGCTCTGTGCTGACAACTCAAAGCCTGGAGCCTGCTTCAGATTCTGTGTCTCCCTCTCTCTCTGCCCCTCCCCCGCTTGTGCTCCATCTCTCTCTGTCTCTCAGAATTAAATAAATGTAAAAAAAAATTTTTTAATAAATAAATAAATAAGATAAAATAAGAGGGGGGACCTGGCTGGCTCAGTCTGAGGAATGTGCAACTCTTGATCGTGGGGTTCTGAGTTTGAGCCCCACATTGGGTGCAGACATTCCAAAAAAATAATAATAATTAATAAATAAATAAATAAATAATCTTTAATAAAATAAGAGGAAAACTTCCAAAATGACCAACTTTTTGAATGGGAAAATGAATAATCTCATTCAACATGTATCTATTCTTTGAAAAACTAAGGTAACAAAAAGTACCAAGAAAGTACATTAACCAGTTGTGTTCATATCTAACTTCCACTTCCTGCAACAGTTGCTCAAAGAATCTTTATGGAAGATCAGTGACATAGCCTGGACCATTCAATTGAGTCGAGATTTCAACCAGCAAATGAACAGTTACAGCAACACCTCCCTTGAGAAGGTTGGTTTTTCAACTAAGGGACTTTACTTCCTACTTTATAACCTAAAATGGCTGTTTAACTTCCAATTTGTCTGTACTACCACCAAAAAGAGGGATAAATTACTGGAAAAATGCTATCTTCTCTTCACCACGAATTGGACCAAAAATTATTCATAGGACTGCACCTACTGCAAGGAACACTGAGTGGTACAATGCCTTTGAGATAAATATGTACCTAGCTGAAATTCAGGTGTTCTGTTTTAAAGAAGGAAGAAAAATAGGTAATGAAGGAAAATAGTAGTCCCTGTCCCAGTACTGATTTGATGTCAGCTTATGTATTGGTGTCCTTTGGGCCAGTTTTGTGAGGCAGGCCACAAGAAACCATCTACTACAATTTAACAAAAACTTAGAACTAAAAGAATGCTCAAAGACTAGATCTTTCCTTCCTCTATTCCCAGATGGCTTCTACCTAACCCTTTGAGTTGTAGTCATCCATTTCAAAAGGGATTCATTCTAGCTTCTGCTACTTACTACTGGTGTAACTTTAGGTAAATTACTTAACCTCTCTGGAGCCTCAGGATATTCATCTAAAATGAAAGTTATAGTATACTCTGGTTTCCCTTCAAATCGTATAAAATGAAAGTTATACTCTGTTCTGAGGGTTGTAGTGTTATAAGGGTTCAGTGAGATAAAGTATATAAAGTCCCTAGTGAAGTGCCAGGCCCAAGACTTGTGCTCCATAAAAAAGTAGATCAAGGTTATCATTATGGTTATATCATTTCTAATGATATTCCTAAGTCATCAGTTCTAGTATTAAGTATCTATTCCAACAAATTATTTATTATCAACTTCCAACTCTCCTATGCAATATTCAAAGTTCCTCTGATTGATTCTCTAATTTGGGAGAGTACTGATTCTCCAAATTGGTCTATCAAGCCTGCAGACAAACTCATCAGGAATATTTGGTGAGCAATGCCTCATCTTCTCATATACGAACTACACTTGTGCATCTCATGTAATACCATTCGTCCGATAGCTTCCAGACTTACAAGATGAGTCCAAGGTAGTGGTGGTATGGGTAGACAGAGCAATTCAAGCAATGCGCTGCTTAAATGGCTCTCAGCCATTATACTTAACAACAAGAAAGTAAGAGTATACCAATTAGCTTTAGCTGCATAGCAAACTACCCCTAGTGGCTTAAAATAATAGGTTCCTACTTAGCTTACAATTTTGCAGATTGACAGCTTGGGCTGAGCTCACGGGAGGGGGCAGGGGGCAATCATCTGATATCAACTAGTCTCACTGGCATATACTGGGCATTGGCTGGTCTGTCATGATCTCAACTAGGACAAGTTTCTGATCCTCGTGGTCTCCCATCCTCCAGCAGGCCAGCCCAGGCTTGCTCTCATCATTGTGGTAATGAAGTATACAAAGTCTCTTGGACAGGCACAGTATTACTTCTACCACATTCTATTGGTCAAAGCAAGTCACAAGATAGAGGTGGGACGGAAAGGTTCTGGCTGTTTTTGCAATTGAACACATTTTTCCCCAGTTCTGAGATCCTGATTTCTGGGGTTCTTTGCCAAGTCTCAGAGGAAGAATGCACAATACACTGAATCTGACCAACATCAGCAGAGAAGCAATAAGTCAATATTATTGGGAGGCATCAAGGCCAACCCTTTACACATAAGTCCCCTTCATAATATCATTTTTTTTCTGCAGCATAGGACTTTTGCGGACTCCTTCCTGTCCTTCCTCCAAGGTAGAGTTAAATGCACTCTAGCAGCTTTGGCTCTAATTAATATTTGTTCCCCTGTGGTATACAGTTTTTCTCATTATAGTTCTGTTATCATGGGGGACTTTTGCCTGGAAATCCAAGAGTGCAAGGGGTGCTGCATCATTGGATTCTTACTCAGGCAGTTGTTCCACCAGTTCTATCACCTCATGTAGCCCTCTCATCCCTAGTTGGACTGATCTGTACAATTTCTCTTGAATGTCCTAATTTAACTCTATTGGTTACTACCAGTTTTTCCTTCCCTCTAGTGCCATAAGTTCCTTTTGATCCATAATGACGCCTCAATCACTACAATCCTTCAAACCCTACAGAGTCCTTAGAATGAACCTGCAACTCACCAGTCTTCTCTACTGTATGTGACAAGATGGAAATTTTAAATAAGGAGATGGCAATCTGATATTATTGTTTATTTTTTTGAAAGACAGAGACAGAGACAGAGAGAGAGAGAGCGCGTTAGCGGGGAAGGGGCAGAGAGAGAGGGAAACACAGAATCCGAAGCAGGCTCCAGGCTGTCAGCACAGAGCCCGACGCGAGGCTCCAACTCACGGACCATGAGATCATGACCTCAGTCAATGTTGGAACCTTAACCAACTGAGCCACCCAGGCAATCCTATTATATTATATAGCTGTAGATAATTTTAGTCTTAGAAAACAAATTAAGACTTCATGACTTCATTTTTCTAGCCATATAGTTGACCCGCCCAACTGGGTCAACTTCGCTCTTCAAGAACACAAGTATCTCCTCTTGTGAATTTTTTCCTTGTATCTTACCTCCACAATAATATAGATCTATCAATATGTGTACACACACACACACACACACACACACACACGTATACATACATACACATACACATATTTACATTCAGGCATGTGTTGTGGTGTTCAAACAGAAGGCATTCTTGGGCTACCCTCTTCCCTCTGCCATAGTTCTAAATCTTGTATGGCTAAATGAACGAGAACAGAAAGTCATGTCTGTCTTGTCTTTTCTACATCTAGACATTACAGAAGTATCCATGTTAGGGCTAGCATAATGAATCCAACATTCTCATCAACTAAAGGGACGTGGAAGCCACAGAATTATGTCCCACATGCTCTCTTGCTCTCCCAAACTTGCACTGGGAGTTTTCCCTCTCTAATTCACTCAGAATCCCTTACTAAAAGATATACCATGTACGTAAAAGTTCTGTATGTATTTTCTCCTTCACCCTGGACACGTTCTACGGCACCTCTAGACAACTCACCCTACTCCTAAGAGAGATCATAGTAGAGCTTACAAAGTATTATTTTCAAAACTATATAGACTAAATCTCCTAAACTATAAAGTAAGTTAATATACTTTGAAAGTTGAGAATATCTGATGACATCATCTTTAAATAACTCAGTTTTCACTGAACATGTGTATTTTAAAAGCATTTATTGAGCATTTATTAGCTACCAGGGACTGTACTGAAAGCAATCAATAAAGCCCTCTGTTACCAAGAACTGAAATTCTGAGCACAAAGACAATCAAGAAAATTGAACATTACAGTAGGGAGTAAAAAGGTATTATAATGGCACATCACAAGGCATAGAGGAGTACAGAAGAGCACAGGTAAGGACAGAGCCTGGTGGGGAAGAAAACACTTTCAGGAAGAAATAATACTTGAAGTGCATGTTTAGTAAGTAGTCATTAAGTAACCCAAATTTCTGTCCTTTGGATAACTGTGTAAACTCTTTCCACTTTTCACTGGAGTTTTGCTTTCCGACCGTTAACATTCTGTTCCTTTTTGTCTTTTGTTTTCCAGAAATTTCTTTGGAAAGCTTTGGGAACCACCTTAGCATCCTGCCAAGATACAGATTTTGTAAGCTCACAGATTAAGGAATTTCTCATTGCTCCCAACCAACTAGGAGATCAGCGGCAGGTAGGACTCCTTTCTCTCAATTTGCTCGTATAATGACAAAAACTAATTCCATTCAGACAACCACTGACAGGTCTTATGACAATGTCTTACTTGCCCAGAATCCATGGACACATTCAAAATAATCCAACAGAATTTTTTCAGAAAATTCTGCTTTTCTGTTTAAATATCAATGTTCCATTATTTTTTAAATTTTAATTCCAGTATACTTAATATACAATGGTATATTAGTTTCAAGTGTACAGTGTAGTGCTCATCATAAGTGTATTCCTAAACCCCTTCGCTTATGGAACTAAAAAGACCCCAAATAGCCGAAGCAATGTTGAAAAAGGAAAACAAAATTGGAAGCATCAAAATTCTAGACTTCAAGTTATATTACAAATCTGTAGTGATCAAGACAGTATGGTAACTGGCACAAAAAAGACACCTAGAGCAACAGAACAGACTAGAAAACCCAGAAATGAACCAATAATTATATGATCAATTAATCTTCCACAAAGCAGGAAATAATATCCAATAGAAAAAAAAAAGATACTTTTTCAACAAATGGTTTTGGGAAAACTGGACAGCAACACGCAAAAGAATGAAACTGGACCATTTTCTTATACCATACACAAAAATAAATTCAAAATGGATTAAAGGGGGAGGAGCCATGATGGCAGAACAGCATGGAAGTTTTTTGTGGGTCTTGTGTCTAGAGAAGCCTCAGAGGGCAGGAAGCTGCTTTTATGTGTGGAGGGAGGACAGAGACGGGGGGGGGGGGGGGGGTGCGGTGGAGAATACTGGAAAAGCATCCCTCCCCAAAAGCAGCTGGAGAGAAAGTGGAAAATTCGAAACAGCGCAGGGACTCAACTAAAAAGGGAGAAAGGAGAAAGGAGAAAGGAGAAAGGAGAAAGGAGAGGGTTTAAATTCCATTAAGACTATAAACAGGGAAAGCGCAGAGTCTGAAACTCCACAGCTCCATACCTGGTGGTGCTCTGGTGGGAAAGGTGAATCCCCAGGAGCAGAGTGGGGTCCAGGAGGTTCTCAGGCCACACAGGGAGAAGAGGTTACACTGCTGGAAAGACATTTGGTAGAGGCTGAGAGGCCACCTGGTCCCAGCAGACCCCGGAAGGCAGCCACATTCACTGGTGCTGAGGCAAGGTTGTTGAGGGTGAAGCCTGGTGCCAGATGTGTGTTGCAATTTTCCATGATCCCTGAAATGCTGAGGCTACACTGTCTCGCGATTTTTTGTGGGGGCAGACTGGCACCTGGCCACAGTCTTGGGGCACCGGCAACAGCAGCATCCAGCAGGCATTCCTGGGTGCAGCCGACATTTGGCCACTGCTCATTCGGCCATTGCTCAGTGAGACCCTCCCGCAGAGGGGCGGAGTGGGTCAAAACCGCAGTCCTTTGGAAGTAAGGGGCTGGGGAAAACAGCCGCATCTGAGACAAAGCTCAGGAGAGAGGTACTGCCTGGGGCCCGGTCACGGAGAGTGGAAAAGCAGAGAGTGGAAGAGAGCTGAAGACGGAGGACCAGTGCGCGATTACTGATCCAGGAGAACAGACTGGGTGGCGGGATGGCGCCATTTTTCACCGCTCCCGTACATGCGCATGCGCACTGACGAGCACCGCAACAATCCACCCCAGTAGGCTAGCAGCGCCATCTAGAGGAGAGCAGAGCTGTTACACCGAGCCCCGCCCAACTGGGTCAACTTCGCTCTTCAAGAACACAAACCTCACAGCAGGATTAATCTATGGACTATAAACAGCTACATGGACTGACCTCTAGGGGAAAACGAAGCAATTTCAGTCCGACTTCAATCTGTTAGCAGGTTCATCTATTCCATTTTTTTCTCTCTCTTTTTCCTTTTTCTCTTTTACAGTTCTTTTTTTTTCTTGAATACAGAAAGAGAAAAAACTCATTTTTATTTTCAGTTTTTGTTAAAAATATCTGTCTTTAATTTTTATTACCATATTTTTTACTTCTGTGTAAATTTTTTCAAATTCTACTTTACTTCCATCATTTTATTCTAGTCTACTTCAATGTACTCACCTTTTCAAATTTTCAAACAATTTCCTTTTTTCTTTCTTGTTCTTTTTTTCTCTTTTTCATTTCTTTTCTTTTTCTTGAATGCTGAAAGAGAAAAACTTCATTTTTACTTTCAATTTCTTTTAAAAATATTTTTATTTAATTTTTATTACTATATTTTTTGCTTTTATGTAAATTTTTTCAAATTCTATCTTACTCCCATCATTTTATTTCAGTCTACTACAGTGTATTCACTTTTTCAAATTTTCAAATGATTTCTTTGTCTTTTCTTTTTTCTTTTTTTCTTTTTTCTCTTTTTTGTTTCTTCTCTTTTTTCTTAGATACAGAAAATGAAAAAATTCATATTTATTTTTAATTTTTATTAAAAATATTTTTCTATAATTTTTTTCTACCATATTCTCTACTTTTGTGTATTTTAGTCTACTTTAGTGTATTCATTTTTTCAAATTCTCAAACGATTTCCTTATTTTTTTCTCTCCTCCCCTTTTTTTTTTGTTTGTTTCTCTAGTCTGTCAAACCACTTTCTACACCCAGACCAAAACACACCTAGGATCTAGCATCATCTATTCGATTTTTGTGTGGGTGTGTTTTTAATTTTTAATTTTAATTTTTTTTTAATTTTAATTTTTTAATTTCAATTTTCTACTTCATTAATTCATTTTCTCCCTTCAAAATGACAAAACGAAAGAATTCACCCCAAAAGACAGAGCAGGAAGTAACGACAGCCAGGGATTTAACCAACACACAGACACAAGCAAGATGTCTGAACGAGAATTTAGAATCACGATAATAAGAATACTAGCTAGAGTCAAAAAAAGATTAGAATCCCTTTCTGCAGATATAAAAGAAGTAAAAAATAGCGAGAATGAAATTAAAAATGCCACAACTGAGCTGCAATCACAGATGGATGCAGTGGTGGCAAGGATGGAAGAGGCGGAACAGAGAATCAGCAATATAGAGGACAAACTTACAGAGAATAATAAAGCAGGAAAAAAGAGGGAGATTAAGGCAAAAGAGCACGATTTAAGAATTAGAGAAATCAGTGACTCATTAAAAAGAAACATCAGAATCATAGGGGTCCCAGAGGAGGAAGAGAAAGAAATAGGGCTAGAAGGGTTATGTGAGCAAATCACAGGGGAAATCTTTCCTAACCTGGGGAAAGAGACAGACAGCAAAATCCAGGAAGCACAGAGGACTCCCATTAGATTCAACAAAAAACAACCATCAACAAGGCATATCATAGTCAAATTCACAAAATACTCAGACAAGCAGAGAAACATGAAAGCAGCAAGGGAAAAAAAGTCCCTAACCTACAAGGGAAGACAGATCAGGTTTGCAGCAGACCTAGCCACAGAAACTTGGCAGGCCAGAAAGGAGTGGCAGGATATATTCAGTGTGCTGAATCAGAAAAATATTCAGCCAAGAATTCTTTATCCAGCAAGGCTGCCATTCAAAATAGAAGGAGAGATAAAAAGTTTCCCAGACAAACAAAAATTAAAGGAGTTTGTGACCACTAAACCAGCCCTGCAAGAAATGTTAAGGGAGACTCTCTGAGGGGAGAAAAGAGGAAAAAACACAATATTAGAAAGGACCAGAGAACGCCAACAGAAACTCCACCTCTACAAGCATCATAATGGTAATAAATTCATATCTTTCAGTACTCACACTAAACGTCAATGGACTCAATGCTCCAATCAAAAGACATAGGGTAACAGAATAGATAAGAAAACAAGACCCATCTATATGCTGTTTACAAGAGACCCACTTTAGACCTAAAGACACCTACAGATTGAAAATAAGGGGATGGAGAACCATCTATCATGCAAATGGTCAACAAGAGAAAGCCAGAGTAGCCATACTTATATCAGACAATCTAGACTTTAAAATGAAGAATATATCAAGAGATGCAGAAGGGTATTATATCATAATCGAGGGGTCTATAGACCTAAAAATTGTAAACATTTATGCACCAAATGTGGGAAAACCCAAATATAAAAATCACTTAATCACAAAGATACAGAAACTCATCGATAGTAATACGATAATAGTAGGAGACTTCAACACCCTACTCACAACAGACTGTCTAATCAAAAAATCAACAAGGAAACAATGGCTTTGAATGACACATTGGACAAGATGGCCTTAACAGATATATTCAGAAGATTTCATCCTAAGCAATGGAATATGTATTCTTCTCCAGTGCACATGGAATGTTCTCCAGAATCGATCACATACTGGGACACAAATCAGCCCTCAACAAGTACAAAAAGATAGAGATCATACCGTGCATATTTTCAGACCACAGCACTATGAAACTCAAAATCAACCACAAGAAAAAATTTGGAAAGATAACAAATACTTGCAGGCTAAAGAACATCCTACTAAAGAAAGAATGGGCTAACCAAGCAGTTAAAGAAGAAATTAAAAGTATATGGAAGTCAATGAAAATGATAGCACCACAACCCAAAACCTCTGAGATGCAGCAAAGGCAGTCATAAGAGGAAAGTATATAGCAATCCAGGCCTTCCTGAAGAAGGAAGAAAGATCTCAGATACACAACCTAAACTTACGCCTTAAGGAGCTGGAAAAAGAATAGCAAATAAAACCCCAAACCAGCAGAAGATAGGAAATAATAAAGATTAGAGCAGAAATTAATGCTATTGAAACCAAAAAAACCAGTAGAACAGATCAATGAAACCAGAAGCTGGTTCTTTGAAAGAATTAACAAAATTGATAAACCACTAGCCAGTTTGATCAAAAAGAAAGAGGAAAGGACCCAAAGTAAAATCAAGAATGAAAGAGGAGAAATCACAACCAACACAACAGAAATAAGAACAATAACAAGAGAATATTATGAGCAATTATATGCCAATAAAATGGGCAATCTGGAAGAAATGGACAAATTCCTAGATACGTATACACTACCAAAACTGAAACAGGAAGAAATAGAAAATTTGAACAGACCCATAACCAGTAAGGAAATCAAATTAGTAATCAAAAATCTGCCAAAAAATTAGTCCAGGGCTAAATGGCTTACCAGGGAAATTCTACCAAACATTTAAAGAAGAATTAACATCTGTTCTCTTGAACCTGGCCCAAAAAATAGAAATGGAAGGAAAACTTCCAAACTCTTTCCATGAGGCCAGCATTACCTTGATTCCAAAACCAGACAGAGACTCCACTAAAAAGGAGAAATATAAACCAATTTCCCTGATGAATATGGATGCAAAAATCCTCAACAAGATATTAGCCAAATGGATCCATCCATACATTAAAAAAGTTATTCACCACGACCAAGTGGGATTTATACCTGGGATGCAGGGCTGGTTCAATATCTGCAAAACAATTAACGTGATTCATCACATCAATAAAAGAAAGGACAAGAACCATATGATCCTCTCAATAGATGCAGAGAAAGCATTTGACAAAATACAGCATCCTTTCTTGATAAAAACCCTCAAGAAAGTAGGGATAGAAGGATCATACCTCAAGATCATAAAATCCATATATGAACGACACAACACTAATATCATCCTCAATGGGGAAAAACTGAGAGCTTTCCCCCTAAGGTCAGGAAAAAGACAGGGATGTCCACTCTCACCACTGTTATTCAACTTAGTATTGGAAGTCTTAGCCTCTGCGATCAGACAACACAAAGAAATAAACGGCAACCGAATCGGCCAGGAGGAGGTCAAACTTTCACTCTTTGCAGGTGACATGATACACTATATGGAAAACCCAAAAGATTCCACCAAAAAACTGCTAGAATTGATTCATGAATTCAGCAAAGTTGCAGGATATAAAATCAATGCACAGAAATCGGCTGTATTCCTATTCACCAACAGTGAAGCAACAGAAAGAGAAATCAAGGAATCGATCCCATTTACAATTGCATCAAAAACCATAAAATACCTAGGAATAAATCTAACCAAAGAGGTGAACAATTTATACACTGAGAACTATAGAAAACTTATGAAAGAAATGGAAGAAGACACAAAAAAATTGAAAAACATTCCATGCTCCTGGATAGGAAGAACAAATATTGTTAAAATGTCAGTACTACCCAAAGCAATCTGCATGTTCAATGTAATCCCTATCAAAATAACACTGGCATTCTTCACAGAGCTAGAACAAATAATCCTAAAATTTGTATGGAACTAGAAAAGACCCTGAATAGCCAAAGCGATCTTGAAAAAGAAAACCAAAGCAGGAGGCATCACAATCCCAGACTTCAAGCTATACTACAAAGCTGTAATCATCAAGACAGCATGATACTGACACAAGAACAGACACTCAGATCAGTGGAACAGAATAGAGAACCCAGAAATGGACCCACAAACATATGGCCAACTCATCTTTGACAAAGCAGGAATGCATATCCAGTGGAATAAAGATAGTCTCTTCAACAAGTGGTGCTGGAAAAACTGGACAGCGACATGCAGAATTAACCTGGACCACTTTCTTACACCATACACAAAAATAAACTCAAAATGGATGAAAGACCTCAATGTTAGACAGGAAGCCATCAAAATCCTCAAGGAGAATGAAGGCAAAAGCCTCTTTGATCTTGGCTGCAGCAACTTCTTACTCAACACGTCTCCAGAGGCAAGGGAAACAAAAGCAAAAATGAACTACTGGGACCTCATCAAAATAAAAAGCTTCTGCACAACAAAGGAAACCATCAGCAAAACTAAAAGGCAACTGACAGAATGGGAGAAGATATTTGCAAATGATGTATCAGATAAAGGGTTAGTATCCAAAATCTATAAAGAACTTATCAAACTCAACACCAAAAAACAAATCCAGTGAAGAAATGGGCAAAAGACATGAATAAACACTTCTCCAAGGAAGATATCCAGATGGACAACAGACACATGAAAAGATGCTCAACATCATTCATCATCAGGGAAATACAAATCAAAACCACAATGAGATACCACCTTATACCAGTCAGAATGGCTAACATTAACAACTCAGGCAACAACAGATGTTGGTGAGGATGCGGAGAAAGAAGATCTTTTGCTTTATTGGTGGGAAGGCAAGCTGGTACAGCCACTCTGGAAAACAGTCTGAAGGTTCCTCAAAAAATTAAAAATAGAACTACCCTACAACCCAGCAATTGCACTACTAGGTATTTATCCAAGAGATACAGGTGTACTGTTTAGAAGGGACATATGCACCCCTATGTTTATAGCAGCACTGTCAACAATAGCCAAAGTATGGAAAGAGCCCAAATGTCCATTGATGGATGAATGGATAAAGAAGATGTGGTATATATCTAGAATGGAGTATTACTCAGCAATCAAAAAGAATGAAATCTTGCCATTTGCAAGGAAAATGGAAATGGAAATGGAGGATGGAAATGGAGGGTATTATGCTAAGTGAAATTGGTCAATCAGAGAAAGACAAAAATCATATGACTTCGCTCGTCTGAGGACTTTAAGAGACAAAACAGATGAACATAAGGGAAGGGAAACAAAAATAATATAAAAACAGGACAAAACATAAGAGACTCTTAAATATGGAGAACAAACTGAGGGTTACTGGAGGGGTTGTGGGAGGGGGGATGGGCTAAATGGGTAAGGGGCATTAAGGAATCTACTCCTGAAGTCATTGTTGTACTATATGCTAATCTGGATATAAATTTAAAAAAATAAGATTAAAAAAATGGATTAAAGACCTAAATATGAGACAGGAAACCATTAAAATCCTAGAAGAGAACACAGGCAGTAACCTCTTTGACATCAGCTGTAACAACTTCTTACTACATGGGTCTCCTGAGGCAAGGGAAATAAAAGCAAAAATGAAACTATTGGGACTACATCAAAATAAAAAGCTTCTGCTTAGCAAAGGAAACAATCAACAAAAGTAAAATACAACCCACAGAATGGGAGAAGATATTCACTAATGACATATCTGATAAAGGGTTCGTATCCAAAATACATAAAGAACTTATAAACTTATAAAACTCAATACCCCCAAAAAACAATTCAGTTCAAAAATGGGCAGAAGACATGAAAAGACATTTCTCCAAAGGAGACATCCAGATGGCCAACAAACACATGAAAAGATGCTCAACATCACCCAGCAATCATCAAGGAAATGCAAATCAAAACTACAATGAGATATGACCTCATGCCTGTAAGAAAGTCTAAAATTAACAATACAGGAAACCACAGGTGTTGGTGAGGATGTGGAGAAAGGAGAACCCTTCTGCACTATTGGTGGGAATGCAAACTGGTGCAGCCACTGTGGAAAACAGTGTGGAGCTTCCTCAAAACGTTAAAAACAGAACTACTCTATGATCCAGTAATTGCATTGGGTGTTTACCCAAAAAATACAAAAATAATAATTAGAAGTGATCCATGCACCCTGATGCTTAGGCAGCATTATTAACAATAAGCCAAATTATGGAAATAACCCAAATGTCTATCTGATGAATGGATAAAGAAGATTTGGTATATATACATAATGGAACACTACTCAGTCTTAAAAAAAAAAGTGAAATCTTGCCATTTTCAGGAAGGTGGATGGAGCTAGAGAGTATAATCTTAAGCAAAATAAGTCAGAGAAGACAAATACTATTGGGTTTCACTCATGTGGAATTTAAGAAACAACAACAACAACAAAACATGGGGGGTGGGGGGAAGAGAAGCAAACCAAGAAATAGACTTAACTATAAAGAACAAACTGATGGTTACCAGAGAGGAGGTGGGGGGTGGGGATGGGTTAAATAGGTGATGGGGATTAAGAGGGCACTTATAGTAGTGAGCACCAGGTGTTGTATGTAAGTGTTGAAGCACCAAATTATACACCTGAAACTAATATTACACTGTATGTTAACCAACTGGAATTTAAATAAAAACTTGGGGGGAAAGCCATATATATATAAAAGCCCAATATATATATAAAATTATTTTGATGTAGTCCTAATAGCTTATTTGTGCTTTTGTTTCCCTTGCCTCAGGAAATAAACCAAGAAAAATGTTGCTATGACCAAAATCAGAGAAGTTACTGTCTATGCTCTACTCTGAGATTTTTATGGTTCCAGGTCTCACATTTAAGTCCTTAATCCATTTTGACTTATTTTTGTATATGGTGTAAGAAGGTGGTCCAGTTTCATTCTTTTGTAGGTAGCTGTCCAGTTTTCACAGCATCATTCTTGCCTCCTTTATCAAAGATTAATTGACCATATAATCATGGGTTCATTTCTGGGCTCTCTGTTCTGTTGATCTATGTGTCTATATTTTGATACTATAGCTTTGTAGTATATCTTGAAATTGTGATACCTCCAGTATTATAACTTTTTTATTTTTTTTTTAATGTTGTGTATTCATCTGACAGAGAGCATGAGCAAGTGAGGGGAGGGGCAGAGAGAGAAGAGAGAGAATCCCAAGCAGTCCTAACGTGGGGCTCAATCCCACAAACCATGAGATCATGACCTAAACTGAAACCAAGAGTCAGATGCTCAACTGACTGAGCCACCCAAGGGCCCTAGTTTTATACTTCTTTTTCAGAATTGCTTTCGCTATTCAGGGTCTTTTGTAGCTCCATTCCATTTTTTTTTTAAGTTTAGTATCTTTTATAGACACGGGACAACTGTGAATTAAGCATAGGTTCTTTTAATTTGTTAATGTTTATTTATTTATTTTGACAGAGAAGCAGAGAACATGATGAGTGGGGGGGGGGGGGGGGGGCGGTCAGAGAGAGAGAATCCCAAACAGGCTCCGTGCTGTCAGCACAGAGCCTGATGTGGGGCTTGATCTCACAAACCATGAGATCAAGACCAGAGTTGAAATCAAGAGTTGCAGGCTTAACTGACTGAGCCACCCAGGCACTCCTGTAGTTCCAATACAAATGTTAAGGTTATTTGTTCTAGTTCTGTGAAACATGCTGTTGGTATTTTGATAGGGATTTCATTAAGTCTGTAGATTACTTTGGGTAATGTGGACATTTTAACAATATTTGTTCTTCCAATCTATGAGGATGGAATAGCTTCCCATTTGTGCTGTCTTCAATTTCTTTCATCAGTGTTATAGTTTTCAGAGTGCATGTCTTACATGTCCTTAGTTAAGTTTATTCCTAGGTGTTTTATTATTTTTGGTGCAATTGTAAATGAAATTGTTTTCTTAATTTCTCTTTCTGCTACTTCATTATTAGTGTGTAGAAATGCAACAGATTTCTCTATACTGTTTTTGTGTCCTGTGACCTTACTGAATGCATTTACCATTTCTAGTAGTTTTTTGGTAGTCTTTAGGATTTTCTATGCATACCATCATGTTGTCTGCAAATAGTGAAAATTTTATTTCTTCCTTATCAATTTGGATGCCTTTTATTTCTTTCACTTGCCTGATTGCTGTGGCTAGGACTCTCAGTACTATGTTGAATAAAAGTGGTGAGGGTAGACATCCTTGTCTTGTTCCTGGTCTTAAGGGAAAAGCTCTTAAGTTTTTTACCATTGAGTATGATGTTAGCTCTGGGTTTTTCATGTTTAGGTATGTTTAGGTATGTTCCCTCTAAACCTACTTTATTGAGGGTTTTTATCATGAATGGGTGTACTTTGTTAAACGCTTTTTCTGCATCTATTGAAAAGGTTTTCACCCTTTCATTGATGTGGTATATCACATTCACTGATTTGTGAATATTGAACCACACTTGCATCCCAGGATCAATGCTTCATTATTTAACCAGGTTTGTGAAAGTATTGAAAAATGAATTTCAATTATTCTTAATAAAAAGTATTTTTAGTATATTTTGGCCTTGATTTTTTAACTTAAATCATAAATATCAAAATCATTGAATTTACAAGCTGAAAATAACCTTAGATGCTATTGATTTTCTTTTTTTTTTTTTTTTTTTCAACGCTTTTTATTTATTTTTGGGACAGAGAGAGACAGAGCATGAACGGGGGAGGGGCAGAGAGAGAGGGAGACACAGAATCGGAAACAGGCTCCAGGCTCCGAGCCATCAGCCCAGAGCCTGACGCGGGGCTCGAACTCACGGACCGAGAGATCGTGACCTGGCTGAAGTCGGACGCTTAACCGACTGCGCCACCCAGGTGCCCCGATGCTATTGATTTTCAACCTAGAGAAAACATAAGCATAACCTAGAGAGCTTTTTCTTTTTTTTTTTTTTTTTCAACGTTTATTTATTTTTGGGACAGAGAGAGACAGAGCATGAACGGGAGAGGGGCAGAGAGAGAGGGAGACACAGAATCGGAAATAGGCTCCAGGCTCTGAGCCATCAGCCCAGAGCCTGACGCGGGGCTCGAACTCCTGGACTGCGAGATCGTGACCTGGCTGAAGTCGGACGCTCAACCGACTGCGCCACCCAGGCGCCCCTAGAGAGCTTTTTCAAAGCACTTTTACCTATTCCCTACCCTGGCCTAAGCTGCAGAGTATATGTGAATGTGGAGGAAGGAGAGTGTGTTAAAAAAAATTAAAAATAAATTTTAAAAATTCCCAGGCTAATAAAGACCACCTAGTATAAAAAAAATTTTGTAGTGTATTTTGTTATACATTGTCCTCAGAAATTTTAAGATGTTTAGGATTCTATCTTCCATATTAAATGGTCAGAAACCACTAGACTTACTGAACTTTTGAGACTGCTTTTTTTTTTTTTTTTTTTTTTTTTTTTTTTAATATTTTTTTTTCAACGTTTATTTATTTTTGGGACAGAGAGAGACAGAGCATGAACGGGGGAGGGGCAGAGAGAGAGGGAGACACAGAATCGGAAACAGGCTCCAGGCTCCGAGCCATCAGCCCAGAGCCTGACGCGGGGCTCGAACTCACGGACCGAGAGATCGTGACCTGGCTGAAGTCGGACGCTTAACCGACTGCGCCACCCAGGTGCCCCGATGCTATTGATTTTCAACCTAGAGAAAACATAAGCATAACCTAGAGAGCTTTTTCTTTTTTTTTTTTTTTTTCAACGTTTATTTATTTTTGGGACAGAGAGAGACAGAGCATGAACGGGAGAGGGGCAGAGAGAGAGGGAGACACAGAATCGGAAATAGGCTCCAGGCTCTGAGCCATCAGCCCAGAGCCTGACGCGGGGCTCGAACTCCTGGACTGCGAGATCGTGACCTGGCTGAAGTCGGACGCTCAACCGACTGCGCCACCCAGGCGCCCCTAGAGAGCTTTTTCAAAGCACTTTTACCTATTCCCTACCCTGGCCTAAGCTGCAGAGTATATGTGAATGTGGAGGAAGGAGAGTGTGTTAAAAAAAATTAAAAATAAATTTTAAAAATTCCCAGGCTAATAAAGACCACCTAGTATAAAAAAAATTTTGTAGTGTATTTTGTTATACATTGTCCTCAGAAATTTTAAGATGTTTAGGATTCTATCTTCCATATTAAATGGTCAGAAACCACTAGACTTACTGAACTTTTGAGACTGCTTTTTTATTATTTATCTTCTCCTTGTCAGATGTGATCATTTATTGCTCTTGGAATTATTTCTAACACCATTTCCCCCATCCTGTTTGGAACTCTCCTTCCCACCCAGTCCAATGGCTTGTTCCCTCATTCATTTTAGAACACTACTCAATGTTACCCTGTTAATGAAGACTTCCACCTATTTAAATTGAAAATGCCCCAACCTACAGTTCTATTCTCTTTTCTTGTTTTCCTTCTGTCCATAGCACTTCTCACCATTGAAATACTATATATTTACATATTTAGCAAATTTATGTGCTTATTTAAAGTTATTCCCCTGTCATTTCCCCCTGGTTGTGTGCACTACAAGGAAAGGGAGTTCAGTGTGTTTTGTTCACTGTTGTCTCCCAGCACCTAGAAGAGTGCCTGACACATAATAGGCGTTCCATAAATATTTGTTGAATAAGTGAATGGTTAAACTCAAAACTCCTATCTTTTCTGACTTTAGGGAATAACATCTATTTTAGGATACTGCGCTGAGAATCACTTGGATACTGTTTTAAAAGTTCTTAAGACATTCCAAGATCGGGAAAAGTTTTTCATGAATCGATGTAAGGTAAAAAGAACAACTTTCCGTCCCAAAGCTTTTGGTCACTGCAAGGGCAAACGACACTGATCCCAACAGTGAACAGCCTCTTCCTGTCCCCAGGTCTGTAGTCCAGGTGAGAATTGCCTGAGCCCAGGCCCTGTAGCATGACCAGCTATCTGACAGATCTACTCCATTTTCTATCACTATTGCTGACTCGAAAGGTCCTAAGGAATTCTGTGTGTGCCTAGGTTTGTCCCTCTACCAACTGTTCAGGCCTCCTGGTCAGTTTCCATTGTGTACACTGCTTCCCCTGAAGGAAAGAGATGTAATAAGTAAAAATTAATACACGCTTTCCCATAGGGACCTCTTTTAAAGCCTGATAGATCCACAACATAGTTTTGGGTGTTTAAATTTGACCAAGCAAGCATATCAGTTTTAGACTAATTTTCATCATCGCAGTCTCATTTCTTAATGCCTGTAGTGGTCCATAGAATTAGGAAACAACATGGAAGGAAGGCGACACCTTCAATCATAGTTTTTATGTCTCTCTTTCAGGGTATTTTTTCTGGGAAAAAGAGCCTCACCAAGACTGATGTCATGGTAATCTACGGAGCTGTGGCCCTCCATGCTCCTAAGGGTCAACTCCTCACCAGGCTTGATCAAGACATCGTATCCCAAGTCCTATTTCTTTATGGCCAGTGCTCTCAGGTAATGGCTAGCCACAGGGCTGCCTGGATTTCTAGGCTGGGGTTCCCAAACCTTGGAGGGGCTCACCTCTTGGGAATATTCATGCTCAAAAGATACAGGCCAAAGGCAAGACAAGACCTGGTATATTTGGAAGATGAGAATGTAAGACAAAAAAAAATTTTTTTTCATAACAAAACAGGGTCAGGTAATTTGTTTCTTTCCAAAACCTTGGGCAGTTCATGTCCCATGATACCTTCCTAGGTAAGTACCCATAGCAGTCTCCCTCGAATCAAACTTAAAATAATTACTCCAGTACCTCATTAGGGCGTTACAGATTCATTACTTCCCTGCAATAGTCTCTGAAGTGTTACTAATGGTAGTTGTTCAACCTTTTACGTGGTATAGATAAACCACATAAAACAGTGCCTCACAAATAGTAAGCGAAATACATGTATCTTTTTAAATTTTTTTAATGTTTATTTATTCTTGAGAGAGAGGGGGACAGAACATGAGCAGGGAAGAGGCAGAGAGAGAGGGAGACAGAGGACCTGAGGCAGGCTCTGTGCTGTCAGTGCAGAGCCCGATGTGGGGCTCAAACTCACAGAACTGAACCGTGAGATCATGACCTGAGCCAAAGTCAGACACTCAACCGACTCTTTACCCAGGTGCCCCACAATACCTGTATCTTTAAGCGAATAAAAATACATCATTAACCAATCTACGCAGTCTACATCATTAGGTACTATTTCACACGCACCCCAACACACACATTCATACCAATCCCCCTGGCTGTCGCTGATGCTCTTCAAACGTGCCAGGAATATTCCTGCCTCAGAGCCACACATCTGAGTTGGAATTCATCTGATCACTTCTGTCCCCCATAGTACTTTTTATATCTTTAATAAAGTACTTTATATATATTGTCAATTTAGCCATTTTGCTAACTAGTACCAGGTCAGCCACCTAAAAATCACCTTGGGATCAAGTTTGAAATACGGCTTCCCAGGGGCTCCTGGGTGGCTCAGTCGGTTAAGCGTCCGACTTCGGCTCAGGTCACGATCTCACGGTCCGTGGGTTCGAGCCCCGCGTCGGGCTCTGGGCTGATGGCTCAGAGCCTGCAGCCTGCTTCTGATTCTGTGTCTCCCTCTCTCTCTGCCCCTCCCCCATTCATGCTCTGTCTCTCTCAGTCTCAAAAATAAATAAACATTAAAAAAAAATAATAATAAAATAAAATAAAATAAAATAAAATAAAATAAAATAAAAAGAAATACGGCTTCCCAGAACCATTTTTCAGGGAGATTGATTCCGTAGATCTGGGGTGGAGTCTGACAGCTGTAATTTTAAAAGGTTTATAAATGATTCTTATCCATAGCCAAGTTTCAGAAGCTTCTGCTGATTACGTGCACATCTGCTCCCACATCAGACTGTCAGCACCTTGATGTTAGGGATGGTACCTTATGCTGTCTTACCTCCTCTTCTGTGCCCTCCACACACCACCTGCTTGATAAATCTGTACTCTTGATATTTATTCATGTGTGTATGTGATAAAAATGGAAACACAGGGAACTCATGATATCACAGATATAAGTATACGCCAGTGAAAGGGATTAGGGCAGTGATCCTCACCCTTCAGTTGCATGACAATTACCTGGATAGCTTGTTAAAAATAGAGATCTCTAATGAATCACAGCCTTTAGGGATGGATCTATGAATCTGTATTTTTGCCGTGCTCCTGAAAAGGTGATTCTGATGCACTCAAAATTTGAGAAGCAATGATGAAGACCAAAAATACGATTTAAAAAAAGATGTTTTCTGGGGCACCTGGGTGGCTCAGTTGGTTGGGCATCCAACTTCGGCTCAGGTCATGATCTCACAGTTCATGAGTTCAAGCCCCGCATAGGCTTCTGTGCTGACAGCTCAGAGCCTGAAGCCTGCTTCAGGTTCTGTGTCTCTCTCTCTTCTCTCTCCCCACTCATACTCTGTCTCTCTCTCAAAAATAAATAAACATTAAACATTAAGATGTTTTCTGTTACATTAATTTTTAGTCGGTCATTGAGGAAAATTAGGATAAAAATAAAAGAGGAAAAGAGATAAAGATGTTTTAGATAATGATGACTGTACATTTTCAAGGTACAGTCAGTTCTGCTGTAACACAGCATATGCACAACACAGTACAAAAAAACCACAGGATTGTGGGGGAAATGGGGTAAGAGGCACAACATTCAAAAACCCCATCAATGACACAGAAAAAAATAGGAACCTAATTTTTAAAACCATTTAAGAAATATCTAAGTACTATAAAAAATTATGTCACTTTTCCTTGAAAAACACATGAATTCAATTGTGAAAGTTGTGAGTTATTATGAAATGGTGGTATAAAGAAGGGTCGTTTGAAATCAGACAGACAGCTAGAATGCCAGATTTGTATGGGAAGCAGCTCTTACCATGGTAAACTGAGGCAGCTGGTGTGTTTGAGGTGTTGCGTGAGTGTTCCTATGCAGTTCAATTCAGCTAGTTCACCTTTTGCTGTCGTGGACCAAACTGTGCATCAGCAAACACAAAATTCAGAATACATCAGAAGTATTTACTCACATATCAATTTCACTGGAACAAAATTGCATTTTCAATGCAAGCATCATAGCAGAACTGACTATATCTCCTTCCAAAGTCAGCTCCCTTATTACTTTCATTCTATAGCTTTTCGCTGGTCTTTCTGCCAACAGCCTCTATCCTTTTTCTTACCAAAATCTGGTAGAGTCTCTTTTAATTGTGAGGCTTGAAACCCAAACGCCTGATATCTTTATGCTGCGTTCTGTAGATCAGACTCACCTGGGGAAAATGTCTGCCAATGTACAGGACCTCACTTTGGAAATAGGGGAGGGAGTGAACAGCACCCACTCCTTGGCAAGACTCCGTGTCCTGCTTCACTTTTGTTTTCAGGTTGGTGGGTGGGTCTTTTTGCTGGTGTAAGGGAACTCTCTAACTGCGGCTCTATATCTGCTTTTGCCTTTGGTTTTCAGGTTCTGGGCATGTCTGTGATGAATAAGGTATGCAATATATTTGATATATGTATCTGATATATGTATATGATGTATTTGATACAAATACATTTGAATACCAAGTATGTTCCCTGGAAATGCAGGAAACATATAAGTCCTCTTGGTTTGATTCCAGAGGAAAGGATCCCAATATATAACTAATTAATCCAATTCTGAAGCCAGGATCCCTGAGCTTAATCTAGGACAGAACATAGAGCTATATTTGGTTGCAGGTAGTTTGAAAGTTAGACTGCAAACTAGAACAGTATTTTTAGAACTATGGGCTGTGACCCACCAGTAGACTATGATTTCAATGTAATAGATTTAATAGACCGCACCAGCAAATTTTTTAATGAAATAAAAGAAATAGAAGAGAACATTGTACATAGCAATAAGTGTCATAAAACTTTTGTTTCAGTTATTATATATATTATATTTAGATAGATAGATGATAGATAGATAGATAGATAGATAGATAGAATGTAAGTACAGAATGGAATTGTAAACTGTTTCCTACTGTGTGGTTTATGGTCCAAAAAGTTTAAAAGCCACTGCCTTATAGAACCTCAATCTATGGGGGGTGGGGGGTAGGGGGTGGAAGGAGTAGAAATTGACCTTTGTTTTTTTAATCTCCCTGCAACTTTGATCCTAAACTGAGGTAGAGAAGGAAAAAGAAACAGATTCTCACTTCTGTCTGGGCACATAGTTCAACCCTAGGTCAAGAACTGGGTTTATAGAACCAGGTGTGGTACCCAAGACTTTGGCTTGCACTGTGAATCCTTTCATTTTAGGACATGGATCTGCAAATGAGTTTCACAAGAAGTATCACTGAGATTGGCATTGCTGTCCAAGATGCTGAGGATCAAGGGTTCAAGTTCTCCTACAAGGAGGTGCTACTGGGTTACATGCTGGTGAGTGGGCAGAGAGGACATGGGCAAGGCCATGAAAAGTCTGTTACCAAGAGCACAGAGCTGTCTTTTTTTAAGTGGGTAAAACTTGCCAGTCCCAGGGAACAAACAGATCTCTGCCATATTTTGGACCAAGGGCACCCAGTGGTCCAATGGGATTGCAGCTGCATGTGGAAACTCCCCTGTCTAAAATATTTCACCTCCTTGTTTGTGTTACAGGACTTCATCAGGGATGAGCCCCTGGATTCCTTAGCTAGCCCTGTTCGGTGGAAAGCTTTAATCGCCATTAGATACCTCAGGTAGAGAATTTTAGAGAATTTTTCTTGCTCTCATTGAGAAAAATATTTCCTTCCCAATATCCTCCTTCAGATCAACTGACTTCTCAGTCAGTGGATACACCAGTGCACCCTTCCCAAAGTGAACACAGCTCATCGATGGGCTATTTCAAATTGGGGCTTCTCCCTCTTTTCAGACTTACAGAACTAAGAGCCCGACCATTTGATAACCAAGAGGGAGAAAGAGCAACTTAGAGGAGTGAGACTTACTGATACATCAGGATTGAAGTTTTGGTGCAAAAGGAAATTTCTTTTCCTAGACTTTGGTCTGTAGGCAAATTTTAATATTCCAATTAAAAATTTATGAAGCCCTGGGGCACCTGGGTTTCTCAGTCGGTTAAGTGTCTGACTTCAGCTCAGGTCATGATCTCAAGGTTCATGAGTTTGAGTCCCACGTGGGGCTCAATGCTGACAGCTCAGAGCCTGGAGCCTGCTATGGATTCTGTGTCTCCCTCTCTCTCTGCCCCTCCCCTACTCATGCTCTGTCTCTCTCTTACACAAAAATAAACATTAAAAAAAAACTTACGAAAGCCCTAATCATATTTTAGTTGGTTAGTAGAAATAAACCTAAAGAAGAAAATAATTTTAATCAAAATTTTGTTTTATTTTATTTTTAAATTCTTTTTTTAACATTTATTTATTTTTGAGACAGGGAGAGACAGAGCATGAACAGGGGAGGGTCAGAGAGAGGGAGACACAGAATCTGAAACAGGCTCCAGGCTCTGAGCTGTCAGCACAGAGTCCAACGCGGGGCTCAAACTCATGGACCGCGAGATCATGACCTGAGCCGAAGTTGGCCGCTTAGCCGACTGAGACACCCAGGCGCCCCTTAATCAAAATTTTAAAATAATATTTTCCCCCTGCAGTAAAGAAATACAAATTCATTGTTAAAACCTAGAAACTGTAGAAAGTTTTTAAAAATAATAAAAACTTTGGGCTCCCAGGTGGCTCAGTCAGTTGAGCAGCCGACTTCAGCTCAGGTCATGATCTCACAAAGTTTGTGAGTTTGAGCCCCGCATCGAGCTCTCTGCTGTCAGCACAGGGCCCACTTCAGATCCTGGATCCTCTGTCCCCCTCTCTCTCTGCCCCTCCTCAGCTTGTGCTCTCTCTCTCTCTAAAATAAATAAACCTTTAAAAATAATAATAATAATAATAATTTCCCCCTATTTTCAACATTTTGGTATGTGTCCTTCAATTCATACCCTATTCTTCATTTTAAGTAGAGTTGAGATCGTGCTCTACATACGATCGTGCATCCTGTCTTTCCTTATTTCATCTTACATATTCCCATGTTATTACCATTCTTTACAAACATTATTCTTTTTTCATTGTTTTTAAAAAATATTTTAATTGGAGGGGTGCCTGGGTGGCTCAGTCGGTTGAGCAACCGATTTCGGCTCGGGTCATGATCTCACAGTTTGTGAGTTCGAGCCCTGCATTGGACTCCGGGCTGTCAGTGCAGAGACCGCTTCAGATCTTCTGTCTCCCTCTCTCTCTGCTCCTCACCACATTGTGTGTGTGTGTGTGTGTGTGTGTGTGTGTGTGTGTCTCTCAAAAATAAATAAGCATAAAAAATTTGTTTAAAAAATATTTTAATTGTTGTGAAATACCCAAAAAATGTATCATCTTAACTATTTTTTAAGTGCATAGTGCAGCAGTGTTAAGTATAATCATATTGTTGTGCAATCAACCTCAGGAATTCTTTTCATCTTGCAAAACTGAAGCTCTATACACGTTAAACAACTCCCTGTTCCCTCCTCCCACCAGAGCTGGCAAACACCATTCTACCTTCTGTCTCTATGAATATGTATTTTAGGTACCTCATATAATGGGATCATGCAGTATTTGTCTTTTTGTGCCTTTCTTATTTCACTAGAATAATGTCCATCCATATGATAACCTGTGTCAAAATTTCATTCCTTTTTAAGGCTGAATAATATTCCATTTAATATATACACCATATTTTGTTAATCCATTCACCCAATGGATGCTTGGGTTGTGTTCATGGTTTGATTCTTGTGAATAATTCCACTAACAAACATGGGTGCCTAAATATCTTTTCCAGTCCTTGCTTTTAATTCTTTTGCGTATACACATAAAAGTAGGATTGCTGGATCATATGAGAATTCTATTTTTAATTTTTTAAGGAAGCACCATACTGTTTTCTGTAGCAATGGCACCATTTCATACTCCCATCAACAGTGCATAAGGGTTCTAATTTTTCCATATTTTTGCCAATACTTGTCATTTTCTGGTTTATTTTTAACAGCAGCCATCCTTAGAATCTCATTGTGGTTTTGAGTTGCATTTCTCTAATGATTTAGCAACTTTCAGCATCTTTTCATATGCTCATTACCTATCTTTACATCTTCTTTGGAAAAATGTTTACTTCTTTTGTCCATTTTTGTAATTGAGTCTTTGTTTTTTGTTGTTGAGTTGTCAGAGTTCTTTGTATATTGTGGTTATAAGCTCCTTACCAGATATGTGATTTGTAAATATTTTCTCCCATTCCATAGATTGTCTTTTTACTGTATTCATTGTGTCCTTTGATGCACAGAAGCTTTAATTTTTATTTGTCTACTGTCTATTTTCCATTTGTCTATTTTCCCTTTTGTTATCTGTGCTTTTAGTGTCATATCCAAGAAATCATTGCCAAATCCAATATCATTAAGCTTTCTCTCAAAGTTTTCTTCCAGGAGTTGAAGAGTTTTAGCTCATACATTTAGGTGTTTGGTCCATTTTGCCTTGATTTTTGTATATGGAATAAGGTAAGGGTCCCAACTTCATTTGTTGTATGTGGATATCCAGTTTTCCCAACACTATTGAAAAGACTTTCCTTTCCCTCACTGAATGGTCTTGGACCCTTGTGACCATGTATCCCAGAGTTTATTCCAGGGCTCTCTATTCCATTAGTCTATATATGTCTGTCTCTTTATGCCAGAACCACACTGTTTTGATTACTGTGGTTTTTGTAATAATCTTTGAAACCAGGAAGTGTGAGAACTCCAACTTTGTCCTTTTTCAAGATTATTTTGGCTATGTGGGGTCCCTTGAGATTTCATATGAATTTTAGGATGGATTTTCCATTTCTACAAAAAGTGGGATTTTGATGGAGATTACATTAAATCTATAATCTGCTTTGGATAGTATGGATACCTTAACAAAATTAAGCACCCAAATCAATGAACATGGGATGTTTTTCCATTTATTTGTGTCTTTTTAAATTTCCTTTAGCAACCTTTTGTGGTTTTCAGTGTACAAGTCTTTCACTCCCTTGGTTAAATAAAGTATTTTATTCTTTTTGATGCTATTGTAAATGGAATTGTTAATTTCCTTTTTGATTATTCATTGTCAATGTAGTAACACAACTGATTGGTATGTGTTGATTTTGTATTCTACGCCATTGTTGAATTTGTTTTATTCTAATAATTTTTTTGTGAATGTTGGGGTTTTCTATTTTTTTTTTTTTACTGTTTATTTATTTTTGAGAGGCAGAGATAGAGCACAAGCAGGAGAAGGTCAGAGAAAGAGAGGGAGACAGAGAAGCCAAAGCAGACTCCAGGCTCTGAGCTGTCAGCACAGAGCCCAATGCAGGACTCGAACTCACAAACTGCGAGATCATGACCTGAGCCAAAGTTGGACGCTTAACCAACTAGGGTGCCACCCAGGCACCCTAGGGTTTTCTATATATAAGATCATATCTTCTGCAAACAGAGATAATTTTGCTTCTTCTTTCCAATCTACATGGCTTTTATTTCTTTTTATTGCCTAATAGCTCTGGCTGGCACTTTCAGTATTATGTTAAATAAAAGTGGCAAAAGCAAGCATCCTTATCTTGTCCCTGATCTTAGATTTTCCTCTAAATGTCAGAGGAAAAGTTTACAGTCTTTCACCATTAACATGATATTAGCTGTAGCCTTTTCATATATAGCCTTTATTATGTTGAGGTAACAAACAGCATTTTTAATGGCTGTTTAATGACTTACTGTATAGATATATCTCATTATTTAATCAACCTCCTCTTGCTATAGTTAATTGTCAGTTTTTAAAACTATAAACAGGGGCGCCTGGGTGGCTCAGCTGGTTGAGCATCAGACTTCAGGTCATGATCTCACGGATTGTGAGTTCGATCCCTGCGTTGGGCTCTGTGCTGACAGCTCAGAGCCTGGAGCCTGCTTTGGATTCTATGTCTCCCTCTCTCGCTCTGCCCCTCCCCTGCTCATGCTCTGTCTCTCTGTCTCTCTCTCTCTCTCTCTCTCTCTCAAGAATAAATAAAACATTAAAAAATAAAAACTATAAATAATATTTTGGTGAACACTTTATGCAAAAAGTGCTCTCTGAACTTTTAATTATAAAAGTTGACAATTTAGTTCAATAAATAGTATTCAATGTCATCCATGTACCAGGCATTGAGCTAGATTCAAAAAAGATAACCATTAACAAAATATGGCCTTGTATACTGGGGAAAATAGATGCAAAAACATACCCACATAATCTCCTAAACTGTAGCAAGAAGCAACTAAGAGAAGGCACAGGTTGCCATGTTTACAAAGATACGTGAAGTTTGAAGAAAGCTCAGGTAAATAAATGTGGAAGATAAACTAAAAGTTAGCTAAGCACTAAAATAATGTTGTCAAGTAGAAATATAATGCAAGTCACATATAATGCAAGTCACATTTTCTGGTAGCCACTTTTAAAAGAGTGAAAAGAAACATTAATGTTAATAACAATTTTACTTAATCCGATATATTCAGTATATTATCATTTCAACATGTATTTGATATTTAACAATGTAATGAGAGAGTTTACATGATTTTTCATACAAAATCTTCAAAATCCAGTGCGTTTTAGAATTACAGCATGTCTTCATTCAGTCTAGCCACAACTCACGTATTGGATAGCTGCCTGTCGCTAGAGACTACCCTCATTTGGACAGCACGCCTATAGAACTGGCAAACCAATCTCTAATTACTGAAAACCAATCGGTTTTCAGGGGCTAGAGTGAAGGAAGAGATGAACTGTAAAAGGGCATAAGGAAAAATCTAGGTGTTCTATATTGATTATAGTGGTGGTTTCATGGGTGCAAAACCCATTTAATTGAACACTTTTAACTGGATGAAGCTTGTTGTGCATAAATTTTGCCTCAATAAGTTGATTTTTTTTAAGTCAGCCAGACAATAAAGATGAAAAGACTGTTCAACATATTTAACACTTTCAACTGACCTGCCCCAGCTGGTACTGACTTTTATTCCCCTGTGAGAGAACCAATTTCACCCTGCCCCAACCATGTCATCATTTTCAATTTCTTTGCTAATTTGGTAGCTGACAAGTGGCATTTTATTGTCTTGATTTACATTTATTAAATAATAAATGGGGATTTTCATGTTTATCGAACATTTACATTTTTCCACGTTATGTCTAGGCTCATACCTTCGTGATGTTTATAGTAAATACCTGAAAGAAAGAAAGAAGGGAATGAAGGAAGGAAAGGAAAGAGAATAGAAAGGAGGGAGGAAGGGAGGGGGAAGGAAGGATGATTACAATGTCATTACTATAGGTACATTCATGAGTACCTATAGTATGTGTGACACCAGTTATAACCTGAGAAGACATAGGAAATGGATAAAAATCACTGCTCCAAATTTAGAATTCCCCCCACCCAACACACACACACACACACACACACACACACACACCCCATGAGCACTAGAAAAAACAAGTGGGTTAATGTTATCACAGATCATATAATAAAGGGTTAAATACCACAAAGCTAGGGATTATTTGTTCATCACTCTAATAAATTAGAAATGAGGCATGTTGACTATGCACGCCAGTACAGTCTGATTCCATGTGCCCAACCTCTCCCTGCTTCTGTCACCACCTCCCTCGACATTCCAACATGTCGGCAAACATATCTGACCCCTTCAGGTATGGTTGGCAGTTCTTGGGTACTCTTCCGGGCTATGTTTTGTTTGTCATCCTAACGTCCATCCCTCTACATGGTTCTCGTTTCAGCAAACTGAAGCCTCAGCTCTCACTAAATGACCATCTCAATATTCTTGAAGAGACTATTCGGAGGCTGCTTCCCCTTCCACCTCTGGAAAAACTCAAAGATGAAGGCGAAACAGATAAGGACAAGGAGCACATCCATGTACGTGGGGGTGAGGCCTGAGTAAAATCAAGAACTACAGTGGGACTCTACTCTCCCGCTGGAGCCTGACACTCATGCTCACTTTGGATTTCAGTTTCTCTACGAACGATCCATGGATGCTCTGGGAAGGCTGCTGAGGACCATGATGTGGGATAATGTGAAAGCGGAGGACTGTCAAGAAATGTTCAATGTGAGTAGGGCCACTGCTCAAACTGATTCCCACATCCCCTCATCTGTGCTGCAAGGTGACACTCCAGACTCTACCTCATCCTCTTCCCAGGGAGATGTCCAGCCTGACCCATTTAACCCACCACATAGGGCCAGTCCTCTTAAAATTGTTTGTGGGAGGTGAGCACCATTACAGAAGAGGCAGAGACAGCAGGAGCCAGAGAATGAGAATGAGTGAATATGAGGAGTGCTAAGGAAAGGACATTTATTCTTTGACCAACAGCTTCTCCGAATGTGGCTTGTTTCACAAAAAGACTGGGAAAGAGAAAGAGCCTTCCAGATCACCACACAAGTGCTGACAAATGATGTGGAGGTAAGTAATCCCCAGCAGTGAATAGATTTCATCCTTTGCTGACAGTAGGGATCAGCTGAGGCCTCTGGAATTCCAAACTTGTGCATGATGGATCTCCAGTCCCAGAATGGAGTGCTTTCCGGAGAAGCACCTGAGAGGTGTCGCCTGACCCCAGAGTGAGGCAAGGACACTAGGATTAAACTATCTGGCTGCCTTTACATGCTTGCCGGCTCACTTTTCCACTGCCCTAAAAGGGAAAGTCCAAGATTCAATTTCATTCTAAGGACCTTTAGGGGGAAAATAAGGGACTTCATCTCCAGTGCTGTTGGGAATATCCTGGGATGTCAAGCCTCCCCATCACCTTGCGCCCCATCTCCTTTATCCTCCAGGCTCCAGAACACTTTAAGATCGGCTCACTCCTCGGCCTCCTGGCTCCTCACTCCTGTGACACCCTGCCCACCATCCGTCAAGCAGCTGCCAGCTCCACGATTGGTCTGTTCTGTATAAAAGGTGAGGAAAAGATGAGAAACCCACAAATGAAGAGCAGATACCTGTTTTCTTTTGTTCTCAGTTTTCCTCTTTGTTCATCGATGTCTCTCTGTCCCTCTCTTTCCGCTGTTCAGTCGTTTTGGCTTTCTAATGCATTAATTATGTATAGGATTTGTCTCTCTTTTGGATCTTTTTTCCCCAATGGCTCTGGTTTTTGCTATTTTTAGAAATAAAGATAATGACACAGATGCATTATAAAGGTCCATTGGGGTAGGTGAAAATGTTTTGAGAGTGTCCAGTTTAAATCACTGAGCACTTAGGCGTATTAGCAATGCTTCTTCTATCACAAGGTTTTCTTCAGGAAGAAATAGCACTATTACTAAAGTTCTCTAAGAGAGACAACTTTGTGGAGGTTTTTCCAGCTTCCAGAACAGAAACTCTGCTCTCCAAGTACATGTGGAGTGTCAATATCAGGAAAGGTAAGGAATTTTAAAACCTCAATCTCGGGCTGAAACCAACAAGCAGGCCCTCCGGTCCAGGTTCAACCAGCAGTGGCTTCACAGAGGATAGCCTTGCACTGCGCATGCGCAGTTCTGTACAGCCCAGGCGCGGCCAGGACCATGGGTCTAAGTTTTAATTATATTTTTTAATTTACATCCAAATTAGTTAGCATATAATGCAACAATGATTTCACGAGTGTATTCCTTAGTGCCCCTTACCCATTTAGCCCATCCCCCCTCCCACAAAAAATCATATGACAAAAAGATGAACATAAGGGAAGGGAAACAAAAATAATATAAAAACCGGGAGGGGGACAAAACAGAAGAGATTCATAAATATGGAGAACAAACTGAGGGTTACTTGCGGGGTTGTGGGTCTAAGTTTTAATGCCATCTCACACCTGTGTTCCACTCTCTTTTAAGTACTCAGAAAATGTTTATTAAGCACTTTCCATGTTTCAAGCATTTCTCTGATGCTGGAGACACAGAGATACTACAACTGTAAAATTCACATAAAAAATGTGTTAAAACTAAAAGTTGGGATTTGGCTTGGGGGAGGAGGGGTGGTTAGTCAGTGGAGAAGAAAAAATAATGTTCAACAGAGTCAAACTAGGTATGAAAGTCCCTTGGGGTATGGGAAGATAATTCACTAAGGATATATGCTTGTACCAAGCCACAAAATAGAAAATGAGTTAAGGAGGTAAGAACTAAGAGGCCATCCCAGGAAGAGAAGAAACGTACCGGAGAGGAACCTCGTAGGAAGATAGGAATTTCAACTCTATTATCGTTCTACCTATTCTTCCTTTAGTGTACTTTATTTTCCTGAAACATGCAAAATTCAGGTTCTCAAGTATTCTTTGTTAATAAAAAAAATCCCATACTTCATTATTTACTTTAACTCTTTTCCTCAATGGATCGAATAAGCATGGCAGAGAGAAGGAATATGATTATGAAACACCCGTTGAATACAAGTAACAAGTGTGATGCTAAATTAAATACCCATTTATTTTTTTTTTAATTTTTTTTTCAACGTTTATTTATTTTTGGGACAGAGAGAGACAGAGCATGAACGGGGGAGGGGCAGAGAGAGAGGGAGACACAGAATCGGAAACAGGCTCCAGGCTCCAAGCCATCAGCCCAGAGCCTGACGCGGCGCTCGAACTCACGGACAGGGAGATCGTGACCTGGCTGAGGTCAGACGCTTAACCGACTGCGCCACCCAGGCACCCTAAATACCCATTTAATAATCAGTTTTGAGATGAAGAGACCTGAAGTTAAGAAACATAGCCATCCGCCGTGCGCCTGGATGGCTCAGTTGGCTAAGTGTATGACTCTTGATTTCGGCTCAGGTTATGATCTCATGTTCATGGGATCAAGCCCCACATTGGGCTCTGCACTGACAGTGGGGAGCCTGCTTGGGATTCTCTCTCCCTCGCTTTCTGCCCCTCTCATTCTCTCTCTCTCTCTCTCTCAAAATAAATAAACTTCAAAAAACTTTTCAAAAAAAGAAAGAAATGTACCCATTCCAGCAAGTAGTGGAGCTGGGCTGTGAGCTCAGGTCTGTCTGACTCCAAAGTCCATGTGTGTTCTGTTGGGCTGGGATGCCCGCCACAAAATGGTTTAGGTGGTAGTTTCCACAATTACTATACATTCAAACAACAAGCAGAAAATCGTTACTGCTTAGGTCTGGGTTTATAAATTGATTCCAACAATCATTTACAGAGTTGCTGATGTTTTTATTGCAATAGTTACCTTTCCATTTTCCCCAAAGTGGCTCACTGCAAAATGGAACTCCAACAGAGAGAGCAGCGTAGCAGAGTAGTCAGAGCCTAGGCACCGATGTCAGACAGACCAGGGTTCAAATTCTGACTCTGCTATTTTTAGTCACTAGATAACCATGGCCAAATGACTTTATACCTTTCTGTCTCATCTTTCTCATCTGCAAAAACAGGAGTGTCTACCTCAGATGATGTTTATGAGTAATAGATGAGATCATTGTATGCAGAGTATTTAGCATGGTACTAAACCACCTGTACGTGTTTGCTTTTACGCCTGCCCTTTCAATATGGCCAACTTCTTCAACCCCATCAGGTCTTTAAACTCTTGCATATGTCCCCCCTTGTGGATTTTAGGCATTCACCCAGAGGTGGAAAGACTGCAGGATTTGCAGGAAGGGCTGCAGTGTGATGATATACAGGTCCAGATCAAGATTTCTTCCAAAATAGCAAAGGTAATAGATATGGAGGACTGGCCAAGGGATATAAAGATAGTTCTGGGTTGATTTCCAAATAAGTAAGCTGTGTATGCCCCACCACCAAGGAGAGCAGTGGTCTAGCCATTCTTTTAGGCTATCATGCATTAACCCTGGGTGCATGCGCCCAGTCAACACCTGCTGCTTATATTTCATTCTCTGAGAAATATTGTGAACCAAGATTCTTCAGGGTAAGGGAGGCAGTGGAGTGGAGTAGAAGCAACAAGAGCTTTGGAGTCTATTGAACGCATTCTGTGTGCACTGCTTGAAACCCATTTTCCTCATCTTAAAAAGAAATGCATAACCTACCTCTCAGAGTTGTTCTGAGAATTGGTCAATGAATTCATTCATTTATTTAATCATTTATGCATTCGCCTACTATGTTCTGTGCACCTATCATATGCCAGACTTTGTTCTAGGCTCTAAGAATAGAAAAAGACAAAATGCCTGCCCTGGATGACCTTGTATCCTGGTGGATGGAGTCAGCCAAATAAATATGTTAGGTAGTGATAATTGAGAAAAATATAGTCAAGTAAGGGAATAGAGAGTAAGGGAGGGGTGATTTCCTAGAAAAGGCCACTGTGAAGGGGAGACCATGAAGACTGAGGGAAAAGAACATTCCAGGCAGAGGAGAAAGCAAGTACAGAGGCCCTGAGGTAGAGAAAGAAGGAGGTAGTGAGATCCAAGAGATAGCTCAGGAATGATTCAGTTGCCTTCCAGGTCTTGTTAAAGACTTTGACTTTTTTTTTTAGTTTATTTACTTATTTTGAGAGAGATAGAGATAGCGCAAGTTGGGGAGGGGCAGAGAAAGAGAGAGGGAGACAGAGAAACTCAAGCAGACTCTGCACTGACAATGCAGACGTGGGGCTCAAACTCATGAACCTTGAGATCATGACCTGAGCCAAAACCAAGAGTCAGATGCTTAACCGACTGAGCCACCCAGATGCTCCAAAGACTTTGACTTTTACTCCAGTTGGAAATAAAAGCCAGCACAGGGTTTTGAGCATAAGTCGGGGCACTATGTCCAATTGTGCCAGATACGAAATGCACAAGGGCCTCTTCATGTGAGGCAGCATCATTCTTAATGTAAACATTGTAGATATTTATGTATTTTAAGGTAGTTATCCACAGATGGCAGCAAAAGGTCCAACAAAATCAGTCATTATGACCATATACTTACAGAGAGAAGTGAACTGTCTTGAGGACAGGTGTCTTTTCCTAATTTGCACAAGCCCTGTATGGGCTAGGTGTGTTCCTGCAAGAAGGAACATGATCAGACTTCTATTTCAGAGGGTCATCTGGCTGCTGTGTTCATACTACAATACAGGCCAGCAGGAGTGAAATTAATGAGGTCAGATTGGAGGAAACTACAAGGAGGTGGCTTGGACTAAAGTGACAGCAGCAGAAACAACAAGAAAGTGTCCAGAATAAGGGAGAGAGGCCAGTTGAGGGGCACGGAGGAAACATAGGTCAAATGCCTAAGAAAGTGTCTGATGCATGATAACTACCCAAAAACACGAGTTCCCCTCCTTCCTTTCTTGCTAAACCATCATCCATACCAATATGAGGAAAAAACAGATAACCATTGAGTTTGGAGCCCAAGCAGGTATTTGGTGTTACATAGAACAGATGCGGCAGTCTGGGCCCTTGATCTTGGAACAAAAATGACTCAGAAACTGGTTGAGACATGCAACTATTCATGAAAAGGGACTCATTTCCTTTCAAGAACATTACTATTAAATATCAATCATCAGGTCACTTAATGCAGAGGGAAGTCAGTTGTAAAGAGTAATGTTTTCATACCTACAAACTCGTAATCACAACCATCTTGCTTGGTTAAAGCCCCAGACAATGTTCCTGGAATTCATTCAAACTGCTAACTTTTCACCTGCCTGCCTGCCTTTTCATTAGGACTCATGCACGCATGCATATGTGTTCACACACACACACACACACGCACACTCATACTCACACACTGCTATCGCCCATTCTGTATAGTTCTTGTACTTAGAGACCAAATTGCAAAGTTTTTATTTTCTAGAACTTTTGACTACTCTTAATTTTGAAACATGAAAGAGTAAAAGACAGGGATCATAACAATTCATACTTTTATGGAAACTGTGAGGCACCTGTTATTCAGCATGGCACTTAGTACCTGGTGATAGACTTTCCTAAATTCCCAAGCCTTAGCTATTCTTTGGCATACCCAAGACATATTTCTGTGATATATGAAATGTATGCTGAAGTAATTTATATCATATAAATTGTTATACAAAATTTATACATTATTTTTCCCTTGTGGAGTACACTAGAAATTTGGAGAAGAAATCGCCTCATGAGGCTTGGGATTCAATAAATATAAAATGATAAAAGGGCAACTGTAGGAAAAGTTTACCTAGAGGTTGTAGGGTATTGTCTCTATCTGTTTTAGTAGTTTCTATAGTTCTAATCATGTGCTGTTTGGAAATTCCAGTGGTTTCCAATATCTTAAAACAACAGTAGCAGCATGTTGTATGAAGTGAGATGATTGATAACATGAATCTTTCTGGGTACATTCTCAGATTGTCAGTAAACTCATCCCAAATGAAGAAATTCTAATGTTCCTGGAGGAAACCCTGGATGGTCTAGAGACCCTTAACCCCACCTGTACAAAGGCCTGTGGCATATGGATGGTTGCTGCCCTGAAGGAGCAGGGAGCTGCTTTGGAAGAACAGGTGAACTGACAGCCAGTTTGACCATCGAGCAGAATTCTAACACTTCTGAAATGCCAAGTTGATTGCTACTTCCCAGTTTGTCCTCTGTTGGGAAATAAGCAAGAGCATGCATAGCCTTGGGAGGCCTCAGCAGAGACCCAACTTGTGTATTAACAACCAGGCTCATGTTGTCTCAGCCTGTCTCAATTGCCTTTCTAGTCTGTGATCAAAAAATCTTTCCCAACTGTCACTCTTTGGCTAGAGACAGCAGCTCTGAACCAAGGGCATTTGGATTCTGGAAAACTGGACTGTTAGATCTATAAGGATGAGGGTGACTGTGTGGATCACCTTTGGGATGACCACTGAGGATCAGTAGAGTTTCTAATTCCACTGCCTCTCTTCAGGCTTCTCTTCCACACACCTTGGGGTTTGTTTTCTGGTAAGGAAGGTGTCATTGAAGAACTGATTGAGGGAAAGTCCTTTGTCCTTACTCCCAGCTGGAGAGTTAGGCAGAGTGAAAAGGATTTGAGCTCAGGAAGCTTGGTTAAGAGCTCCAAATGGGGATGCTCTAGCCTTTCTCTTGAGGTTGGACACAAAATTCAGGCAATTCAAAGATTAATAAGGAGGAAGAGAATCTTTAACTCAATGAAGGCACCTCCTATAGGTGAAAGAAGTTATGGTGCCCATGTCCCGGAGTCAACCACCCTAAATTAAAGAATTCTCCAAAGTATGACCTTTAGAAATTATTTCTGTGTTAATTACTCTCCAATCAGTTTTTTAAAAAATTTACTGAGTGTGTACTATGTGGCAGGCATTATACTGGACATGGGAAGATCAAAGGTTCATAAATTTGGAATGTTGTTGTATTTGTGTGTTTGGCATTAAAAGGGAGCAATAGGGACCTAAATCCTCCCCTAATGGGACTCTGTGGTAATCATATTTGCCAGATATTTATGTTTAAAGAATTTTAATTCAGAGTAAATGTCATGTTTAACCTAAAAATATCTATCCAAAATAAACAAGAGAAATATCTACTAGAAGCAAAGCTACTAGCAGATAGATATGCCCTTCTCCACGTCAAAAATCCAAATGTATAATATCATTTCCTGCTGCCCACAGATTCACATCCAAATTTGGAAGGTGACCTTCAGTGTTCTCTAGGATCTGGCTTCATCTTTTCTGTCAAGTTATCTTCTCTTAGCCTCATTTTCTCTGTGTTCCAAACTGGACCATTCTCTTGTTCCAGAAATGTTTGCCATATTTGCTTGGGCCCATGCTCTCATGCCAGTTTATATATATGTATATATATATATATATATATATATATATATATATATATTAGAGCAGTTTTAGGCTCACAGCAAAATTGGGCACAGAGCCCTGTACCTCCTCTCCCCACACACATGTATCCTCCCTTACCATCAACATCCTACAACATGGTGGTACATTTGTTACAATCGATGAATCTACATCAACACATTATTATCACTCAAAGTCCACAGTTTCCCTTAAAGTTAACTGCTGGTATTGACAAACGTATAATTGCACATATCCACCATTGCAGTAACATACAGAATACTTCCACTGCTCTAAAAATCTTTTGTGCTTCATCCATTATCATGTTTTTTTATTTTACATCTTTATCTATATTCTTCTTTGGGATGAGGATGACTTTCCCCACCATCCCCACCTTGCCTTTTGAAATTTCTATATATCCTTCAAGACCCACATCAGGTGTCCCTCCAAAGTGACCTCAGTTACTTCTGGGTTCCCTCACAATCCTGTGAACCTCTTGTGTACCATTTGCCATATACTGCCTGGCGCACAGGTGTTTGGATATATGGCTGATATTCTTTCTTAGAACATTCTTTCCTTTTGAGAAAGGGCTACATCGTATTCCTCTTTGGTAAATCCCCCACAATGCCTAGCACAACACTTGGCATAATGCAGTCTTTCACTAAATATTTGCTACATTGACTTAGGAATAAATACCCAATATACCTACAACCCTCGTGAGTAAGAGATAGGCCATGCATAGAATTAACTAGTGTTTCTAAAATTATTATATAATTCATCAACTACCCATGATTAATATGCTGACTATGTGTGTCCTAAGCCATATAGTAGAGGGAAAATGGCAATTTAATGTTTGATTTGGACTTTTTTTTTTTTTTAGCTGTTGGAGATCTTGAACATGATTTACTATCACATGCCAGTCCTCAGACAAAAGGAGGAAAGTTTTCAGTTTATGCTGGAAGCCATCTCTCAGATAGCCAGCTTTCACATGGATGCAGTTGTTGCTAACCTCTTACAGAAGCCTCTGCCCTTTGACAGGTAGATTCTAACCGAGCTCATTCCTTCTCCCAGGAAATGCTAATCCGCACTGAGGAAGAATTTGTGGTTTGAGAGAAAGAGAGTAAAAAGAAAGGTTGAGAACATCTCACCTAAATAATAAGTTCAAAAATGGTGTTTGAATCATAAATAATGTTTTTCCAAGTGTTTTTCATATACATATCCTCCTAATATGATAAGATTTCTTTTAAAAAAAAAATACATCATAGGAATAAGTGAATATTAAAAAATGAGTATTTCTCTTCTTTCTGGTTGCCTTGAATTTCACCTATGTGAGAGGTTTGTGCCTTAAAGGACATTAACAAACCTCAGTAACCCAAGTCCAGAATGCTGGACTGTTAAATAACACATCCTTATCATCTCCGGGCATGTTAGCATTGCCATCTGTCCTTGAAATTTTGATTAGTCATAATGTGGTTTTAGAGGGGAACAGATGAAAAAGCTCATATTCCAAAGAGTTGTTTCTTATCAGCTTCCTGGCTTACCACCCTAGGGACACAAAGACATTGTGGAAGGCTCTGGCTGAGAACACAGCCTCCAGTGGTAAGCTCTTGAGAGCCTTAACAAACAAACTTGAGAATGAATTAGAAGATGACGTAGCTGGGCTGGAGGCGATTTCAGTGAGTTGGACAACCCATCGCATACCTGGAATTGTGTCCCACTCCATGGTCTGTCCCCACCTGGAACTTGGTGATGTAGCATTAATCGTACTTCTTCCCCTCTTATACCCTGATTTTAAATCGGCTCCAGTTAATTGGAGTTAGTTGGAAAAATATGGCAGCAATTTTGTCTGTGGCTGATCACTTTTAGAAGCAAATGTCTCATCATCCCAAAGAAAATCTGTGGGTCTGTATTTACAAATTAGTCTTAAGATATCCAGAGCACCCCTTTGAAAGACCTCAATGCTGGAAACGATTTCATTTCACCTGACTGGTGCCCCCTAGAGTTTGGAGTTGCCGAACATAACAGTCCTGAGAGAGAAACACAGTATGAGCTGAGAAGTTTCCAAACAAATACACCCTCTTTTCTGGCATTTTTTGTTTTGTTTTGTTTTATTTCGTTTCGTTTCATTTCATTTCGTTTTGTTTTGAGTATGAGTGTGGTCAACTTGGAAAGCAATCCTTTGGGGAGAAAACAACTTGAAGGTCAGGCCAGGGAGATGTCCTTGGAAGAAAGGAGCCTGCTTGACCACGAAGTCCTTTCTCCCCTCAGGTGGCCTGTGCTATGTATGAAGTGGTATCAGCAGGCACCCCTGTCACAAGCTTGTACCCGGAGGTGTTCACTCTTCTCCTGAAGTTAGTCAGCTGCACGCTGGGCCAGAAAATGCCCACTTCCACCTTCAGCCGCAGGCGGCGGGTGATGCCACAGGGAGAACGGCAGCAGACCGCAGACCCCTGCAGGTAAATGGCCAGGCCAGAGGGCCTGCCAGAGCTGTCTGGAGGAGGGGCTCTGTTAGTCAACGCCTATGCCTCCTGGCGTGGCCTCAACTACCCATGAGGCAACGAGTCTCCACACTGCCCTTGAGCCCTGTTGCTCTTCCTCCCTGAGCAGTACCCAGTACAGTTGCCCAGAATGGTCACTTAACAACGAATAGCAGCTCTGTTTGCTTCCATAGAGAGCCTGTCCTGCTCCATTTGTTTTCTCTCAGTGAGACCCTTCAAAGAAAGCTGGAATTCTGGGATAGTCAACGCCACCAAGGAAAGAAGAAAAATAGAAATAAATACCATATTTTATTAAATTTAAGATATCACCAATTGAAGGAAGCAAAATTATTTTGTGCACTATTGAAAAAGAAAGAAAAAAATCCTGATTAAGCCATGAATCAATGCTTTGTTATACTTTAAATTTTTTACTATGTATTTATTCAAAGAGCTCTTTGAGAATTATTAGATGCACATTTTGATCCTACATCACAATGCTCTGTTTCTGTGCCCTTTTGCATAACTTTTCATTCCAATGTCAAATCCACCTTAGTTTTTTTTTTAATCTTTTTTTTTCCACGTTTATTCATTCTGAGGGACAGAGTGTGAGTGGGGAGGGGGAGAGAGAGAGGGAGACACAGAATCCAAAGCAGGCTCCAGGCTCTGAGCTGTCAGCACAGAGTCCGACGCAGGGCTCAAACTCACAGACTGTGAGATCATGACCTGAGCTGAAGTCAGACGCTTAACAGACTGAGCTACCCAGGCACCCCTCAAATCCACTTTGTAAAGACATTTTAAACAATGGTTAGACCCAACACATGTAGTTCCAATAACACAATGTTACCAAAATGACAACAGTATAAACAACCGTGCCTAAATCCATGCATGTTCGTGTGCATGCACTGGTAATAACAACTACACCACAACCACTGTGGGGCCAAATGTCATAACACACTATCCATTGCAAGCCGCATCCTGCTTCTGAAGGGCTGTTTCAGAATCAGTGAAATACAGTATTTGGCACTTTCCATCTTTAGGGCTTTATTTTCTCATGAGAGGTTAACAAAATTTTGTGGCATTATTTACTGGTCCAAATCACCTCAGTGTCCCCTTTGGCCCCAAAACTGAAGTGTGAGATCAGGCTGTCTGGTTTTTTCCCTCACACAACATCCATTAATCCAGGGTGAAGCAGCCTTGTGGGGAACAGAAAGAGTGAACTTGGGATTCACAACTCCCTGTATGGGGTTGACTTACTTTTGTGGTGCCCACTGTCTCCTTCAGGCTCTCAATCACAACTCTGAAGTGTGTGCAAGCCCAAGCCATGAAAGAGGGCCTTGCCAAGGAATCTGATGAGGGGGACAACTTATGGACCCTTCTCAGCAGCCCCAGTACCCACCATGTAGGAGTATGTGCACTGGCCAGGTAATGTGTGGACATTCGAGAACTGGATACAAAGGAGAAAAATTAAAAACAGAGTAAAAACTGCCATGTAGGCAACTTTACTGGAAGCAATGGACTCACCAAGGATCTGTAGTCCAGGGGAAAAAAGAGGGAAGAAAGAGCAAAGGCAGATGGGAAGGGACGGTGGGAAGAGCCCAAATCCTTAGTGCTCTTTCATGGAACATTCCTTTTGAGATCATTTATTTCCCTGAGAGAGAAATAGACTAAAATCTCCTCCATTGTTTAGAAAGAAAAAAGTCTCTGCTACAATTGGAGCCTTGCATTTTCTAGGAGCATGGCGCTGTGGCAACATGGAGTCATACTAGACATCATGGAGCAACTGTTTGCATCTCTCACCTCCTCCTCGGAGAACTACCGGATAACCGGCACAGCTTTCTTCTCTGAGGCAAGAGAGAACAGTCATGTCACGGCCCAGCAGGCTCTCTGGGTCCCCTTGGGGGCATTTCTCTTAGGGTCAGCAGTTCAGTGGGAGCTGGAACCACAGAAGAGGGCCCTTCAGGAGAGCTTTGGTAGTACAGAGATTCAGCCGCCGCCAGAAATACAGTACCTGAGAAGGGAACGAGAGAGGAAAAAGAACTCACCCAAACCTCTTCGCTCCAGTCTGCCGGAACCAACCTCCCAGGACAGAGAAGGGTGGACGATAGATATGACAGGGACAAAACAAAAAGTAACCAAGAACTATATTATTGTCCCCTCACACCCTGCCATAAAGTTTGTCCCAGACAACCCGGAGAAAGAACATTGCCAGTAACTCCCGTTTTCCTGTTTTTCCATTTAGATTAGAGACATCCTACTTAACTGGGTAGTGTGGTTCTCATCACCATGTAACCTTGGCCTGTGGGCTGCTCAAATAGATTCGTTTCTGCCAGACTTGCTGATTCACCTGAGGGCTTTCTCCCCTGCTCCAAGAGCAGCCGGGTGCTAGTCTTTTACTGTAGTTATGATGCACTTATCATTCTCCTGAAGAGAGGCCACTCCTTTAACTAAAGGGGTGAAGTGGTTGTTTTCAGCTCATGAAGGAGCCGATCCTTTGGAAGCATGGGAATCTACGGGAAGTGCTGATCCTGATGGATCAGAGTGCCTGGGACTCCAACGCCATTTTGAGGCAAATGGCCATCCGAGGGCTTGGTAATACAACTTCTGGAGCCCCTCACAAGGTAAAGGGAGTTGGGGTAGGTGCGGGGGACACTTAATCAGAGTTTAAAATAATTATTTACTAACCCACATCTCGTGCTTGTATAGCAATTAAGTAAAAATCCAGAAGAAATTGCTACAGTGGTATCTCTAGAGTTGAAATATATGTGACCCTAACAGAATTCCAGTTTCCCTGGGAGTCTCCTACCCTATTCTAGATGCACAGAGAGCAATTTTCAAGATTACGAGACCTTATTTCCAAATAGGTGAAGAAGCATAAGCAGATAATACTGGAATCTATCATCAGAGGCCTATATCACCTGGCCCGCACCGAGGTTGTCTGTGAAAGCTTGAAGGCTCTAAAAAAGATCCTGGAGCTGCTCACAGACCGGGATGTGAGCTTCTACTTCAAAGAAATAGTGCTGCAAACTAGAACCTTCTTTGAAGATGTAAGTGAGTCTGTTCAGAATTTTGCCCTCCAGGAGTGAGTGAACAGAAAGAGATTCAGGTGGTGCTGGTAGCAGGCAATGCTGGTGTCCCATCCATATTCCTTGGCCTTCCCCTGTGGTCACCCGCACACAGGTCACCTGCACAGAGGTCACTTGTACAGTTCTTATGCAGGCTGCTGGCCTCTTGCCTCTCTCTCTCGGCCTGAGGGTACTCTCTGGCCTGGGAATCAGGATTGCTCTGAGCAGGGTGGGCCAGACAAATGAGAACAAACAGGAAATAAACAATAAGAAACAAAAGTTTGCAAATAAACTTCCCAGCTTCCTCACCCATCACAAGGATTGAGCTCCACTTGCCCATAAGGGCAATACCCTCATGTATATTCCCTTTCACAGCTTTCCTCTCTGTCCTGTCATTCCCAAAAACTACCGCAGAACTCAACACAGAACAAAGGCCCCAGTAAAGACCTTGTCATCTCCAGCACTCTTTTCCACATCAAGATTCAAAGGTTCAAAATGCTTGTGTGGTTCACTTCATCGAGGAGTCAGTATAAACTATAGCCAGTGGGCCAAATCCCACCCCGAGCATCTTTTCATAAATTAGGTTTTATTCAGAGCACAGCCACGCTCACCGGTTACATATTGTCTATGGTTGCTTTCACACTTCATCTGCAGAGTTGATTAGCTGTTACAGAAACCATATGGCCCCCAAAGTCTAAATTAGTTACTGTCTGGCCCTTTACAGAAAGAACTTGCCAACCCCCAATCTAGTCAATAGCCTAGAAATAAATTTAAAAAAAGATCAGTTGGTGACCCTAGAACAGAGGAAAGTCATTTTCCTTTATACCTTCCAGAAAACTAGATTTTATTATTATTTTTGGCTTATTCACCGTCATCAGTGTAAAATCTCTTTCACCTCCAACTTATATCTGTTTTTTATAATCGAAAACTGTTTTCTCATGTTTGTTGTCAGAGGAGATGGAAAACTGCTGGTTTCCTCCTCTTAAACATTAAGGCTTGATTAAATTACCTTTCTACCTTCTAGTCTCCAGACTGAAAAGTCTTCATTTCCTTCATTATTCATAATAAACCTAATTTTTCAGCTCCTTAAATATTTTACAAGCCAGTGACTGTGTTGTATCTCTAGATGTGGCCTGCAGAGTATTGAATACAACCTGAAGAAAAATTACCTCTCAGGTCTGATTTTTTAATTTATCCACTCCAATTTTCTTTTTTTTAACTCTTGCCCTTTCCTCCTGACTCTTCGACAATCCATTAACTGTATAGACTTCTGGATTTTAGTCTGTAATATATACCCACAGTCAATAATTCTCCAGTTTTGTATTTTTTAGTTTCCTTTGACAGCAGCTTTCTGCTTGTTTCCAGCTACCTTCTCCAATGTTATCAACATTACTTTTTAATTCTCATCTTGTCCTCAAACCTGCTTTCTTGGCTCCCACTCAATGCTGTATCTTCCAATGATGTATCTTCTGTAAAATAACAAAGATGTTCTTTTCTCTTTTTTTTCCGTTACACAGATCATTGATGACAATCTTCGACAACAAAGAGCTGAAGCAACCCCTTCAGGGCCCCCACCTGTTTGTTAGGTTCCCTAGGCTGTTGTTGGTCCAGTGATGATAATTCTCTTGGATCTGAGCCTCCAATAATCACCTATGAGTTTTCTGGTCAACATAATGTTTCTCAGTCTTATGCAAAAGAAAAAAAAAACAACTAAAGTCTTGCTGGTTGTTAGGTTAGCACTTTCTCATCCTTAATAGGTATTAATTCCATCATATTTGTATAAAAGGGAAGTTTGATAAAACTTAGGTCTTAGTAATGCCATGCTATTTTTTTCTCCGGCAATGCTCTCTTCTCACCAATAAATTTAACTATACTTTATGAAAACTTGCCCCTGCAGTTTTAATCTATATATTAAGCATACAATTCTATAATCTCCAAACTTCTTCCCCCCTCCATTTCTTTCAATATTTAAGCACTTTCTTGGAATTCTTAAAACATGGTAACACTTCAGTGAAGGGGCAGAACGGAAAATATGGCTGCCATGCCACGCTCCAGTCCCTGCTTGCGCCCATCCCCATCCCTGAGCAGCCACCTTACTCTCTATGACTCCACTCTCTCAACTCGAAACAAGGACACTAAACTCTAGGATCTTTCCCAGCACCTACAACAGGTTCATTGCTTCTTTTCTGCTTTTTCATCATCCAACTGGTTGATCATTCCTTAACCTATCATTAGGTCCTATTATTTGATTTGGGAAAATTTTAAAGATTTTGAAAAAAGTAAATACCTTTCTAGGTATTTTGTTATTGGTTTGCTTTCTTTTTCCTAAAAAGAGACCTTTTAGGGAGCATAGCTGGTTCAGTCAGGAGAGCATGCAACTCTTGATCTCAGGGATATAAGTTCAAGCCCATGTTAAGTGTGGAGATTACTTGAAAATAAAACCTTTAGGGGCACCTGGGTGGCTCAGTCAATAAAGCGTCCAACTCTTGATTAGGTCATGATCTCACAGTTTGTGAGTTTGAGCCCCGCATCAAGCTGTCATTTCAGAGCCTGCTTGGGATTCTCTGTCTCCCTCTCTCTCTGCCCCTCCCCAACCCTCTCTCTCCCTCTCTCTCTCAGAATAAATAAACTTAAAAAAATTTTTTTTTCTAGTACATCGAAATTTCTACTTCTTTTTCCATTACAAGGTCACGTCTCATGTATTCATTTAACTTTTCTGGCCTTGTCCCAACCAGCCATCTTTCTTTTTTCTGGAAGATCTTTATTAACTTCCTTTTTTCTGTCATTTTTGCTTCTGTGCCCACTTCTGATACATTCCATCTTGCCACCAAAATTAATACTTCTCTATCTTCTCCCCCTCATATTCGTGGGGATGCTTTTCAAAAGTTGGCCCTTGTTTATCGCTAATCCAAAATATAATATTCTGCTACTCAGAACGACTTTTCCCTTCATCACTCTGCCTTTATATGGGTATTTTAAACTACTTTTCTGGACCTGGGAGGAAAAAAAGAAGAACCTCCAGAAAATCCATCAGTGTTTGTTAGAGCTGTGAACAATATCAGCAAGGTTTGGGGGATGATAGAAGAACATCTTTCTCCACCACCTCACCCTTTGGTTCTTAAAAGCATTGTCTAACTGTCCTGGACAACAAGCAAGGAAGTTCCAGAACTTCTTATATGCAAGGGTAGGGCTAAGCACTATTTGTTTATTCTCTGTTTCTGAGACCAAGGGTCTTCCGAGTTGCCTTTCATCATATTGGAAAGTATTTGGGACCTTGGAGAAGAGCCTTAGGCCTTGGGCAATTTAGATTTGGAGCCCCATAAGTCTAGGCTAGTGGTGCAGTCAGGCTAATTTGTATAAAATACATAAGCAGGAACCCTCCCTGGCCTGTTTACCGTCCCTGTGGTCATGTTTCCCCAGTAGCTACTCAACTGACAGAAACCAAGTCCCAGACCCATGGTCATTTAAACTCGTGGAGTGTGAGTGCAGAGCTTCTGGAAAAGAAAGAGTGTTCTTGGCACACATGAGGGCAGTGACTGGAGCGCACCAGTGCCCGGGGCACAGCCTCCCTCTGCTGAAGTGGGACAGGGCAGGGTGGGGGGTGGACACCGGTTGGGAATAGCCTGTGAAGGGCACTCACCCATGACATGCATCTGTCGTCACAGGAGCAGGATGATGTGAGACTGACTGCCATCTTCTTATTTGAGAATCTGGCATCCCTAACAGGAAGAAGGTGGAAGATTTTTTTTGCGGAAGAAATAAAAAAGAGCATGATTTCATTCCTTCTCCACCTCTGGGATCCCAATCCCAAGATTGGAACTGTAAGTGGTGCTTGCACAGACACCCGCACCTCCACCCCACCTCTTTGACCCCCCACCCCTTGGCCAGAAGTGCCAGGAGAGCTGGTCTAGCTGGACCAGAAGCCAGATCTGAGGCCACCACTCCCAACTAGACCTGAAAACCATTTCTCCAGCCCTAGGTTCTTTCTTGCCCTCTCTCTCAGATTGTTCTTCCATCCTTGAATCTGGGAAGGTGCCAGCATAGATCGTAAGCCCCTCACATTGCAGGCATCCACTACCACTCTCCCAGCCCTAGGCAGCACCCCACTCTTCCAGAAGACAATCCAGTATTCTGGACTGTGACTCAAAGAACTCTGTTTCTTAGGCTTGCCGTGATGTCCTGATCATCTGCATCCCTTTTCTGGGCCTTCAGGAACTCTATGGGGTGTTAGATCATCTCCTCGATGGTCAGGATCTACCAAGGGCCAGAGATTTCTACCGGCAACTCTGTGTGAAACTGGTGAGCATGCAGTAAATGCTGCCTGCAAAGCCATAGCCAAGAGTCCAGGCAAATCCCAGACAAGCAAACAACACAGCAAGGATCTCTGGCCAGAGTCAGAACTGTCTTGGAGGGACAGCAATGATTCTTGGTGTCCTGCCACATTACTCTCTGCTCTTTTCCAAGTCCTGACTGGGATCTGTTCTTCAAGATTCCTGAAACCCATCTGTTGATTAGTCCCAAAAGCCCCAGGACTTTTCTTTTTTATAAGTTTATTTATTTATTTTGAGAGAGAGAGAGAGAGCATGCCTGTGGGAGGAGCAGAGAGAGAAGGAGAGAGAGAATCCCAAGTAGACTCTGTATGGGCAGCATGGAGCCTGATGCAGGGCTCGAACTTATGAACCATGAGATCACGACCTGAGCAGAAATCAAGAGTTGGATGCTTAAATGACTGAGCCACCCAGGTGCTCCTACCCGCCCCCCCCCCAGTACTTTTCTGATTAAATTCAGGTTTGAAATGGCCAGAAGACATATTCCAGTAAAATAATGGCTCTGTGAGTGTTCACTGGTCTTTAGATTTCCTTTTGCAGGAACTAGAGGGTGCCAAATTTCACACAGAGTCACTTTCCCTCTTTGTCCTCTTTGTAAAATACATCTCTTTTAGGCAAAGAGAAACCAGGAAATCCTGTGGATCCTCCACACACACTCTTTCACCTTCTTCAGCAGCAACTGGGAGATGATCCGGAGTGCTGCTGTCAAACTCACAGGTGAGGGCACATCTGCACTCCCTACTCAGTTATGTTGCTCCTTCCCATCCACTTTTGCTTTGACTGGAAGCCACTCTAGCATGAACACAAGTATGACTGGTGTGACCAAAAAAGAAATGCCAGAAAGGAATTAATTTTACCTCTTGGAACATCTTCCCTCAAAGGAACCAACTTGTTCTCTTTTGCAAACATCTTCTGACTTCCCAACACCTCCTCTCCTCCTACTAGACCCTCCTCCCTACTGGGCCCTCATGCTTCTCTGGTTCCAAGTCATCACTCTTTCTTTTGCCTGAGTCTTTGCTCCCAGCCGGCTGCCACTGCCTAAATGGTTTCTTTTGCATTGTCCCTTAACATAAGCCATGGTAAACCTTTTAAGCTCAGTTGAAGCTGAGAGTTTTAGCAGCAACATGATACAAGTGGAAAGTGTGTGGGTCAAGAGGCCAGCAAACCTTGGCTCTGCTCTGTGATGCTGGACAATTCACTTAAATTCTCTGTGTTGCCTTTTTGTCTGATCTATAAAATAAAAGAGGAAAGTAAGTGAATCCCTCAGGATCTTCTATCATGAAATTCTAAAATTTATCATGAAGCCAGTTCCAACTAATCCAGCCCACTGTGAATGGGCCACCTGTAAGACTGAGTTAAAACATAAGGATTCCTTATTGGATCATGTATATGATCCCTCCAGCTACACTGTAAACTTTTTGAAGACAGGGATCAGATCTTACACACGTTAGAAACCCTGACAACAACCGGCATGCCCTGCGAGGACACCGGGTGAACTTTCCCAAATGCACATTGGCCGAGGGACCACTTCCACACATGACACTTAACACCCAATAGACATTAGCCCAGCATCATTCTGGGGGCACAAAGGGAGTCATAGAGTTTGCTCATTCACTACCCAGACCATTTAACTTCTGACCAGGAGCAGAGCCTAACCTGACCAGTTTTTCATGGCCTCTCCCTCTATAACGAAATTAGCACCTGTTTCTCCTGTTGATTTTAGATGCCATTGTTCTCAATCTGACCAACCAATATGTGCAGTTATTAGACAAAGAGCAACTGACCACACGTGAGTACCAACCCTAGTTTCTGCGCAGCCTGTTGCCAGAGAAATATCTGTGAGAAGGAGAAGTTAATTATGCACCAAGTTCCATGTGAGCCCAGAAACTGAAAATCATAGTACCTCATTATTGTCTCTAATGCTCCCTAGATCCTGGGATTTCTCCAGAGTATAAAGCAACCCCCAGCTCCAGCTCTTTGCAGGTATCATTCCCAACAGACCATTATTTTCTGATTGTCTATAAACCTACTGATCACAAGGTCAGGATCTCCTCTTCCCCTATGTCAGTGTTAAAATAGATCCTCAGCTTGCAGATCCAAATCCTACCTGTTGGCATGGAATGTAAGCATGGACCCAGGGCTCTGCATAGAGCTGACCCTGAACAATGGAGCCTCACAGGGAGGCAGAGCTTGAGCCTTGGCTTTCCTCGTTCACTGAACTTTGCTATTCTTTCTGTTTCAGGGCTCCAAGCACTTCGGCAAGACCCCTGTATCAGTGTCCAGAGAGCAGCCGAAGCTGCCTTGCAGACGCTCCTGAGGAGGTGTAGAGAGATAAGCATCCTTCTGTAAACCACCAGGAAACAAACTGCTAGGCTTTTTCTACAGCTGACTCCTGTTTTCATCCTCACAACCTACAGACTTGCAGCATTTTGAGGATAGAGATGGTGCCTAGCATAGGGATCTTGGAGTAGTGATATATTCCTTACCCTCCATGGTCTCCCTGCCACCTTCCATTAGTAAAAAGTAAACCCCACAAATTCACTTGAGGGATAACCTGTGATTTCAGTAGTGACAGCCACATAGCTGGAATATTGTGTCCCAGCAGATATCAAAAAATGACAGAACTGGAAACAATTCTGCTGCCATTAAGAAAAGGACTACTGTTATTGCCACACATAGCCCTGTTCTGTATTATCTCTGCCAGCCTTGAATTACTACCCACACGCTTTACTTTCTAAAAAGCAGTCTTAAAATAAACTTGAACCTGTGTGTTCTTTCTCAGGTTGTAATTTTTGTGTCGAGGCTATGCCCGATACTTTTCTACAAAAGACCCATTCTGGCATTGTATTAAATCTCATGGTTTTCTTTCTGTCGTTATCCCAGAGCACTCCTTCCTTTGAATGGCGCGTGTGTGTGTGTGTATGTGTGTGCATGTACGTCTGTGTGTGCATGCATGTGTTAATCTTCTTCACAGCATCTGAATCATAACTCCTGACCCTTTTTCACAATGCCTACATGAAAGGTTACATACATGAAATCATGTACATAACAAGAAGTTTCTAACACAGAGGCTGGTACTCATTGGACACGACCAAACCATCACGATCATTCATTAGCAACATTATTAAATTGATGCATCCCTTTCCAAATTCCTGTTACCTATATTCTAATCTCTTCCTCCTCAACCTCTTTGGGGAAGCATCTTTTGTTCCTACCGATCTTCTAGGGACCCTAGGAATTTTTTAGGTCAGATATTTTAGGCCAGAGTCCACTTACTCATTCATTTAACAAATATTTATTGAGTGCCTAAAATTTACAAGGCATTGTTATAGCTACTAGGGCTATGACTATGAACCAAAAAAAATAGAAAAATTCTACCCTCTTGGAACTTATATGCTATGAACTCTGGGTCTAAATTCTAGAAGATGGAGCCAGCCTCCAAGATGGCCTCCAGCGATTCTTGTCTCTGATATTCATCTTGTCCCCTCTCACAATGAATAGAGATGACCTGTGCAATCAATACAATATTTCAGAAATTACAAAGTGTGACTTCCCAGGTGAGATCACACATGGTATTGAACTCTCTTGAATCACTTACTCTGGGGGAATCCAGCTACCAAGTGAGGGAGATACTCAAACAGCCCCAAAAGAGTTCCATGTGGCAAAAAACTGATATCTGCTGCAAACAACCAGAGCTAACTTGCTAGCTATGTTAATGTGCAATCTTGGAAATAGATCATGAGCCCTCCCCAGGTCTGAAGGTCTTCAGACGATTAAAACCTCAGCTGACACATTGACTGGATTATGAGATAAGATATAGAATGCCCAATTAAATTTGAATTTCAGGTGAACTATGAATATTTTTTAGTAAAGTATGCCCTGATTATTACATGAGACATACTTATACTGAAAAAAATATTTATTGTTTATTTAAAATTAAAATTTAACTGAGCATCTTGTATTTTTATTTACTAAATCTGGCAACCCGACTACAATCTAATAAGAGTCCTGAGCCAGAATCACTAAGCTGAACTCTTCCTGAATTCCTGAACCACAAAACCATATAGTATATCTTCGTTGTTTTAAGCCACTAAGTTTTGGGGTCATTGACTAAGTTCCAGGGGGTAAACATTACACAAAGAGTCCATGATACCACCAATGTTGTATGCAAATTTCTGTGTATAATTGTGTAGGTGCATTTTCAAGGTAATGGCTTTCATTAAATTCTTAATGAAGTCAGAAGCTGTTCCCAAGCATAACATATATGAAACAGAGCAAGAAAAAGAAAATAAGAGGTATGGGTTTAGTCGACATCTTTTGGCAGGTTATTTCAAGTCAAAAGACTTTTCAAAAGAGCACCGTCCACTAGAACTTTCTGCAGCGATGGAAACGTTCTATATCCGCACTAATATGGTAGCCACTAGCCACATGTGTCAACTGAGCTCTTGAAATGCAGCTAGTCTATCTGAGGAATTAAATTTTTAATATTAAGCTTAAGTAGCCATGTGTAGCTAGTAGCCACAGTATTGTACAAGACAGTTTTGAAACGTGGGGCAAAGAGTCAGAATTTGAGCTGGGCCACCTCGGAATTGTAGGATATTCTCAACATGAGTATAAACTCACTGACACAGGACTTTGTCTGATACTAATTTATATATCTCCACCACTACTCTCCATCCCACCTGGCATCCAACAAAGAGCCTTCCTCATCACTGATTGATAGAAATTAGGTAGAACATGGTACTGTAATAATGTTGCATGATGACAAATGGTAGCTATGCTTACGGTGAGCAAAGCATAACATACAGACTGATTGAATCACTATGCTGTACACCTGAAACTAATAGAACATTGTATGTCAACTGTACTTCAATCTAAAAAGAAAAGAAACTAGGTAGAACGGGCACATGAAACACACGTTGCCACTGAAACTTTATCTCTCTAAACCCTAATCTTAAGATTCTCTCTTGACAAGAATTCCCAACACATTTTTTCCTCACATCCCAGCAACTCTCCTTACAAGTTGTGTAACTTGGGGGAAAACATCTAACCTCTCTGTACTTCAATTTCCACATCTGTAAAATCAGGGTAATGATATCTACTTCAAGGTGTTATTGTGGGGATGAAGTGTATTAATGTATATGTAAAGCATTTAGAAACCTAGAATAGAATCATTGTTAAGCAAATGTTACCTATACAATATAAATGTTTTTTATTTTTATTTTTATTTTTTGGAGAGAGAGAGAGAGGGCACAAGTGAGTGAGGGGTGGAGAGAGAGAGAGAGAGAGAGAGAGAGAAGCAGGGCTTACCGGAAGTGGAGCTCGAGCTCACCCGAAGTGGGACTCAAACTCAGCATGAGGTCATGACTTGAACTGAAGTCAGATGCTTAACGACTGAGCCACCCAGGTGCCCTATACAGTGTAAGTATTAACAGTATGAATAAATTTATCATTAGAATCACAAATGTTAATGTAAACTCAGCAACTGTCATATACAACTAACTGATTATACCACCTCCGTGGGGCTGTGTTCCTGATCCTGTGAATGCTGCTGCCCTCCTTGGGGGGCTGAAAAAGAGGCGACCTCTCCATTCAGAAGATCCCAGCTCAGCAGCTGGTGCTCCTGCTGTGCCTGCCTCACAGTCCCTGCAGTTGAGCCACAGTCGGGTTGTGTGGCAGGAAAAACGTAGATCTCTTTGTTCTCCCCAACAATTATTTCTATTAAGCCCTCCCAACGACTACTATTCCCTCTCAGAATTGCCACCAGTCCCCCCCCCCCCCGGAGGTCTCTCTTGACAGTCAGTCCTCCAATGGCCCTCTGTGGTTCATCTTTATGGTTCAAACGCAGGCATATCACCCAAGGGAGAAATACTTGTGGAGCGGTCTCAGGGAAATAGAGTTACAGAGGAAAAGCATGTTCAAGTACTATTGAAGAAATCAACAGATTCCTCACTCCTGTTGCTTGCCTTACTATTATTTGTACATTTAATCATTTCTCAACTCATGTTTACTTTAGGATAGAGTGCTTCAGGGACTAGAACTGCTTTAAAGGGCTCAGGATCACTGTTTTGCAATTCTGTACCCTGCCCTTTGACCCCATAGTGAGAGCCAGGGCTCTGCTGGTAAATCAGGGACATTTAGCTTGGCTGACCCGGCTAAAACAGTTTTACCAGAAAAGAGGAGAACAAAGATCACAGATGGGAAGAAAGAAATAGGCTTCCAGGGAAAGAAGCCAGGAGGATTGCTTAATTGGAATTGTCCCTGCACAGCCCTAGTTTTAAAGCATAAAATACAAGACCAGGCACTTTTTCTGGAACCCTCAAGACACTCTGAGATTGTAACAAAGATTTTCTAATAGTGTTTTATTACTACTAGATTTAGTCCCCAATCCCACCATTATCCTTCAGATTACCTAAGTGTGTGACTAGAGAATGCACAGTCAGCTGGATATAGTGGTAACCTGTGAGCTAATCGCGAGCTTTCTTCCAGGCCCCTGACAGAGAACAACTTTCTGATAAGCAATTTTGTATGGCTGCACTCTGGGAATGATCACTTGTTGAATTTCTCTTTCTTACTCATTTTTTACAGGTATCCCTAAAACTGGGACAATAGAAAACATGGATAGAGTCAAGAACAATATGAGAGAAAGACAATGGGATTCATTATGTGTGTGTGTGTGTGTGTGTGTGTGTGTGTGTGTGTAAACTTGCCAAGTCATGACATGAGAAATGGCATTTGCTTCTTCATTTTACTTTAAGTAAAAGTCAAACTTTATTTTCTCAACAAAACGTCCTTACTTATTTGTATTTCTTCTGGACAAACTGTCCTGGATTCTATTTATTGAATTATGTGGTTATCCTGAAAGCAAGATAAATTTGGAGAACACAATTTTATAAATACATGTGACTCATAGCTTCTTTTTCAATTTGGGAGCCACCAAAAAACATAAGATAAGGAATCCTTCTACATTACCTATCACTTCCTCCAAATAGTCTCAGAGGTAAATCCAGAGGATTAAATTGACCAATGCCCTAACACCTTCCTAAATGCACAGTGGTCAAAAAGAAGCTCTATCTTGGAGCTGGAGAGCCTGGAAAATTGCTTATTATTAGCCTGAAGGATAGGTTAACGAGGACTTGTTTTTCAGAGAGTAGAGGGGCAGTAGGAATTTATCTTTACCCTGATTTCAGTGGAATCATAAGAAAATCATTAATTACCTCACATCCAACGCTCAGAGGTTCTGCACAGGCCTGAGGATGAGGGTAGACAGGCCTATGGCAGGACTTGTGGCCTAGTCAGTTTCCAGTCTATAACATTCTGTAATGTTTTATTCTGTAAAAGAATAAAACCCTATCGGACTATAACAGAAATGTTTTATTAAGAAATAAAGATGGTTAAATAGCAGAGGGCCAAATGTTGAATGACAAATCAAGTTATACTGTATCTGGAAGATAGTGGGTAGCCAAAAGAAGTTCTTGATCAAGGTAGTAAAATGATAAAAGCTGTACTTTGGCATGTGATTAACAGAGTAGATAAACTGGTATATCAGATAGTAGTGATAGGCTTTTGGACTAAGGAAATATTATGAGAATAAATGACAAGATCAATTACTAGTAAGAAGATTGAATTAGTCATCAAAAACCTGCCAACAAACAAAAGTCCAGGACAAGACAGCTTCACTGGTGAATTATACACAACATTTAAAGAAGAATTAATACCAATCCTTTCAAACTCTTCCAAAAAATAGAGAAAAGAAGGGAACACTTCCAAAATCATTTTATGAAGGCACAATTACCCTGATACCAAATCCAGAAAGGAAGCCCCAAGAAAAGAAAATTACAGACCAATTTTCCTGATAAACATAGATGTGAAAATCTTCAACAAAGTATTACCAAGTCAAATTCAACAGCACATTTAAAGGACCATATACCATGATCAAGTGGAATTTAAGTTGTAATTTAGTTCACCGAGATCTCAATCACCTTTCTCTTCTATATCACACCAACTCATTGCGTTGATGACATTACACTGATTGGACCAAATAAGAAAGAAACAGCAGCTAGTCCAAACCTATTGGCAAGACATTTGCATATCAGAAGGTGGGAAAGAAATCTGAATAAATTCAAGGACCTCAGTGAAATTTTTAGGAGGCCAGTGCTAGAGCATGTCGACATGTCCCATCTAAGGTGAAGGTTAAGTTGTTGCATCTGGCCCCTCCTACAACCATGAAAGGCACAATGCCTACTGGACCTCTTTAGATTTTGGAGGCAACATGTTCCTCAATTGGGGATGTTACTCTAGTACATTTACTGACTGACCCAAAAGCTGCCAGGGCTGAGTGGATCCTAGAACAAGAAAAGATTCTGCAACAGGCCTGGGCTGCTGTGCTACTTGAGCCATATGATCCAGCATATCCAGTGGTGCTTGAAGACTAGCTGCTCTTTCTTTCTTATTTGGTCCAATCAGTATAATGTCATCAATGCCTCTCTGGGATAGCCCTGAAGGACAGTGGTGAAGGGAAATCCTCCCAGAGGGCAGAACTTTGAGCAATGCGCTCAGCTGTTCACTTTGCCTAGAAGCAGAAATGGCCAGATGTGTGATTATATACTGATTCATGGGCTATGTCCAATTATTTGGCTAGAGTCACCTGCCATCTGGCCACTTTGGGCTCCTTATGCCTCTGAGTCAACAGGAAGAGAAGAAATAACTGTGCTGGATGGGGTGATTGATCCTGATTGCCAAAGGAAAATTGGACTACTACTCCACAATGAAGGTAAAGAAGAATATGTCTGGAATACAGGAGCTCCCTTAGTGCATCTCATAGTATTACTATGCCCTGTGATTAAGGTCAATGAAAAACTACAACAACCCAATCCAGGAAGGACTACTAATGGTCCATACAATTCAGCAATAAAGATATGGGTCACTCCATCAGGTAAGAAAACCACAACTAGCTGAGGTGCTTGCTGAAGGTGAAGGGAGTACAGATTGGGTAGCAGAAGAAAGAAGTTATAAATGCCAGGTAGAACCACATGACCAGTTACAGAAATGAGGACTGTGACTGCCATGAGTATTTCCTCCTTATTCTGTTACAAGTGTGTGTTGTGTATTTGCAAATATCATTATTTTCTTTGCTATCTCTATATCATGCAACATAAAATTATTTACTTTATATCATAGTATTTAAGTATTATTAATTTTACATCACAGTACTTAAGTTATAGAATATCAGGAAGGAGAGTCAACATCACTCAATTTCTTTGCCTCCTCTCTGAGGAAGGAGTTACTATGTTTTCAGTTATATTACATTAGGTAGAATTATGACCTTGTTATTATCCTTCTTTGGAAACTAAGTACATTTTGGAGATGCCTATAGGTGCCACGTTTACCAGGAGTGGACCTGTGAGTTAATTTTATGTGTCAACTTGACTGGGCCACAGGATGCCCAGGTATCTAGTTAAGCTTTGTTCTGGGTGTGTCTGTGAGGGTGATTCAAGAAGACATTGGCATTTGAATCACTGAGTTGAGTAAAGCAGATGGCCCTCCCCAGTGTGGGTGGGCACTGGCTGACTGCTTGAGCTGAGACATTGATCTTCTCTTGCCCTTGAATGGGACTTACATCATTGGCGCTCCTGGCTCTCAGGGCTTCAGACTCAGACTGGAATTTATACCAGGGTTTTCTGGATCTACAGCTTGTAGATGGTAGATTGCAGAACTACTTGAGCTCCACAATCACATAAGACAACTCCTCATAATAAATATATAATAAACATATTTTATAGATAGATGATAGATAGATAGATAGATAGATAGATAGATAGAAGTTACATAGATAGAGTCTGTTTCTCTGGAGAGCCCTGATATACTCTACTTATATATATAGATCACTTATATATGTTACTTCTATACTAGTCAAAGGAAAACTGGTATAGCTATATGAATCCAAAGTAGACTTCAAAACAAAGGATACATCAGAGATAAAGAGACACTTCATGGCAATAAATGGCTCAATTCATCAAGAGGACATAATGATTCTAAAAGTTTATGTGCCTAATAACAGAGCTTCAAAATACATAAAGCAAATGAATAAATCCACACTTACAGTTGGAGATGTCAACACTCTCAATAACAACTGATAGAACAAGCAGAAAATCACATTTAATGAATTCTGTGCACCATATCCGTAGTACTTCAGAGGGCTCCTTATTATCATACCAAACTATTTAATCCAGTAGGGCTGTAATCATCCACTTAGTTGGCTTGTCCAGTTTTACATCATGCCTGACCTCAGGAGTTTCTCTTAATACTTAGCATCTGTGCAGAGAAGAGTTTCCAGACTTAGAGTTCTATTGGAGCCATTTATTAAATACTGTCATAATACACTCGTGGATTGTATAATAGTCTAATAACACATCAATGCTGAGCCTTTTGTGTTAATCACTTTGTCTTGAGGATGCCTGGGAAACTTAACCTTTGATGAGAAAAATTCCATTTCACAATTATAGAAAATTCCTTGACCCCTCTGTGTTCCCAGCCGACTTGATCAGCTGATTATTACATAATGGACACTCATTCTGCAGCACATACACTTTATGCCTCAAGTCAATGCATCTCTGTCTTAAACATCACTGATGTGTTGTGTACCTAAAACCCCACCCCTGGAATTCAGTGCAAGTCTCCTCTCCTAAGGATGCACGCAAATGGCAGCAATAACAGGACAGTTCTTTATGTTTGTCCTTTCACAGGAAATTGTCCTCAGCCTGTAAATCAAAAATAACATTTTATTGTCTTTCTTCTCCTACGCATCTAGTCACCATCAGCCCATTTCTTCTCAAACAACGACAGTCTTTCTATACAGTCTTGTTAACCCTTGGCTTGGAAAAGCAAATTTCCTTACATGATTGATGTTTTGAGTGTAAATCTGGAGCTTTGCCTGACAGGAATAAATAAAAAGACAAATTGTAAGTGCTTTGGTTGTCACAGCAGGGATTCCTATCATGCCATCAGCTTTCCTTCCCCGAATGTGTGAGCTGCCTGAAAGACCAAGGTAATTGAAAGGCATGCATATACCTCTGGTTTCTCAGATATTAACGGAAATTGCCTCCTACTGTGGTTGCTTTCTGGCTCGGTGTTCTGAAAAAGAAACAGGTCATTCCATTTCTAGCACAAGTGTTGAATACACTTTAGTCCATCCAGAAGGAAAAATCTCAGTGGACTGGTAGGTAGCAAGGCAAATGTGGCTGCTCATTTCTGCTAATCCTGTACTAAAAATGATTCTCTCTCTCTCTCTTTCATTTCTTTTCTCTTGTCCCTTCCCACCCCCCTCCTACCTCAGAAAAAGAACAGGTACACTTGAACACCTACTTCATTTTGTACCCAAAGTACATAGCATTTTAGTTTATCTTCAAGTTTATGATGACCACTTCCACTAGCTATTAGAAATAATCTAAATGCCAGGGCACCTGGGTGGCTCAGTTAACTAAGCATATGATTTCGGCTCAGGTCATGATCTTGTGGTTCATGATTTCCGGCCCTATGTCGGACTCTCTCCTGTCTTTACCGAGCCAGCTTCGGATCCACTGTCCCCCCCTCTCTCTCTGCCCCTCTCCCCTCATATTCTCTCTCTCTCTCTCTCTCTCTCTCTCCCCCCCCCCTCAAAAATGAACATTTTGGGGCGCCTGGGTGGCGCAGTCGGTTAAGCGTCCGACTTCAGCCAGGTCACGATCTTGCGGTCCGTGAGTTCGAGCCCCGCGTCAGGCTCTGGGCTGATGGCTCAGAGCCTAGAGCCTGTTTCTGATTCTGTGTCTCCCTCTCTCTCTGTCATGCTCTGTCTCTCTCTGTCCCAGAAATAAATAAACGTTGAAAAAAAAATTTTTTTAAAAAATGAACATTTTATTTATTTATTTTAAAAAAATTTTTTTAACGTTTATTTATTTTTGAGACAGAGAGAGACAGAGCATGAATGGGGGAGGGTCACAGAGAGGGAGACACAGAATCTGAAACAGGCTCCAGGCTCTGAGCTGTCAGCACAGAGCCTGACACGGGACTTGAACTCACGGACCGCGAGATCATGACCTGAGCTGAAGTCGGCCGCTTAACCGACTGAGCCACCCAGGCGCCCCAAAAATGAACATTTTTTTACAAAACGAAATAACCCAAATGCTTATGGTGGGTTAGTGAGTGTGTGGGAATAAGAAATTTTGGTATCCACAGAGAGAAAATATAGAACAGATGATAAGCTATGGGGTTCAAAAGTATTCCTTAATACACATATTTATCTTAACCCAAAGGTAAAGGCACATAACAACCTGTTTTAGGGAATGCTGGGTACACCATCTGCCCAGCACCTGCAGCTCTAAGTGACTACTTCACAACAGAATGGGATCACAATTCTCACATGAAGCTGAGATTAGTCATGACCTTCCCAGCTGAGAAGGGGAGCCCTCGATCCAATTAACCAGTTACCTGGCCAGTTGCCAGGTAACTCAGAGGTCCGGGGTGCATTTGTCAGATACTTCTGCTTGCCACCCCACACTCCCAGTACCCCGCACCTGAGTATAAGAACCTTCCTCTGTTTCAGGAGATTACAAGTGTCCCAGATTGTTGGTGGAAGGGAGGGAGGTTATATGCAGAGCAGTCTGGACAAGGTTCACTAAATCTCAGGGCATTGATAAGCAGCACTTCCATTTGGTCAGTTATTAGGAAATGTCACAAGAAGACACTCTCCAGAGGCGCCTGGGTGGCGCAGTCGGTTAAGCGTCCGACTTCAGCCAGGTCACGATCTCGCGGTCCGGGATTTCGAGCCCCGCATCGGGCTCTGGGCTGATGGCTCGGAGCCTGGAGCCTGTTTCCGATTCTGTGTCTCCCTCTCTCTCTGCCCCTCCCCCGTTCATGCTCTGTCTCTCTCTGTCCCAAAAATAAATAAACATTGAAAAAAAATTAAAAAAAAAAAAAAAAAAAAGAAGACACTCTCCAATGTGATCAGATCTTCCAAAGCAGCTTCTCTGCCTGGGTGACTTGCTGTGTCCACTTAAATTGTGAGTGATGACGTGGAGGATGAGGCTTGGCTCCCATGTACCTCGCTGAGGCTAGGGATGGTTAATGCACCTGCCAATTCCCTCCTCTTCTTCTGTCCCCCACTAGGTCCAGAGGCTTTAATGCCAGCACTTTCTGCCTTCTCCTCCAAGTCTATAGCCCTCTCTAACCCAGATGACCCTCACCTGGTCCGAGCCAGCGGGAAGGGCAAACGGGAGGAATTCTCACACTCCCTCTCTTCTCTTTGCAGTCAATTTTCATGGCATAAACAATCCTCCTAGCTTTCCCCCGAGCCTTCTATTTAGATGTTCAAGAGCTTATTTTCAAGTTTCAAAACACTTTAAAAGACTTAATGTTGAAAGTTACTTTCTCCTTGCAGATTTACTGCAATGATCCTAATACTCTTATAAGCAATCATGAACATCTCTAACTAGAAGAAAGGTTGAGTGTAAGAATGTTCAGAAAAGAAAGAAAGTACAAAATTTAATACTTCAAGATGGCATCTCTCTACCTCATTCCTGCTCCCTCCTTCTCCACCAACTATTCACTAACCCCTTACTTCTCCTTCACTAAGTCTGTGAAACTTCTTTCTCAAATCTTAGTTGTCAGATCTGCTCATTTCTTTGCTTCAGACCTCATTTGACCTCTCCTATAGCATTCGATAATGTTTACCATATCCTCTGTATCAATTAGGAAGGGAGGGTGGTAGAGCACAAGTAGTAGAAATTTAACCTTATACTAGCTTAAGACAAAAGGAGAAGTTATTGAAAGGATACTGATCTCTTCCTCCCAAATAAATTACTTGTTCAACTTGGTTTTTGGATCTGCATCTGGGCCTGCAATTTCAAATCTGTCTCCCTACCCAGGGTAGAAATTAACTCCCTTATAACCTCTAACAAATGCAGTTGGCCTCAATTAAGCATTTCTGAACATTATTGTTTTCAATCTATTTAAAGCTGCCTCCTTATAACTTCCATATATTCTATCTGACTCTTCACTCAAGGGACAATGTGGTATATAAAGCTAGACCTGGATCCTACGTGGATTTCAAGTAGGAACACATTGAGAGAACCATTGTGGAAAACAGTATGGAGGTTCCTCAAAAAGTTATAAATAAAACTACCATGGGATCTAGTAATTCCACTTCCGAGCAAATATCTAGAGGAATTGAAATCAGGATCCCAAAGAGGTAGCTGCACTCCCATGTTCATTGCAGCATTATTCCCAACAGCCAAGATACAGAAACAACCTAAGTGTTCATCCAGGGATGAATGAATAACGAAAATGTGGTACATTTTCCATACACACAATGGAATATTATTCAGCCTTTCAAAAGGAAGGAAATCCTGCCATTTACAACAATGTGGGTGGACAAGAATGTGGACACTACGCTAAATGAAATCAACCAAACAAAGAAATACTAGATGATCTCACGTATAGGTATGATCTAAAATATTCAAGGGATGCCTGGGTAGCTCAGTTGGTTGAGTGTCTGACTCTCGATTTTGGCTCAGACCATGATCCCAAGGTCATGGGATTGAGCCCCACGTAGGGCTCTGGACTGAGTGTGGAGACTGTTTAGGATTCTCTCTCTCCGTCTCTCTCTCTCTCTCTCTCTCTCTCGCCTCTCCCCACTCCTCTCTCTCAAATAAATAAATAATAAAATAAAAGTCAAATTCATAAAGCAGAGTGTAGAATGGTGGCTGCCAGGGGCTGAGGAGAAGGGCATTCAGGGATGTGATGCTTAAAGAGTGCCAAGGTTTAGTTATGCAAGATGAATAAGTTCTGGAGATCCACTACATAGCATTGCTGTAGCTATGTGCTATAGTGCCTATAGCTAACAATCCTTTCACATATACTTAAGATTTTCTAAGAAGAAAGATCTTAGGTGACATTTTTAATAAAAATAAGTGAGAAATAAGAATAAATAAGAAATAAGAAAGATAATAAGAGAGGTGGGAGAAAACTTTGGGAGGTGATGGATAAGTTTATGGTCTTGATTGGTATATACTTCTCCCCAGACGCATCCAGTTGTACATATTAAATCAGTACAGCTTTTTACATGTCAATCATACCTCAATAAAGTAGTTTAAAGAATAAAAATATATTTAAAAAGAACACATTAGCCATTCTTCATGGGAAGATTCTTTAAAATTAAACATGATACAGATCAAAAAATTCCAAAGGATAGTATCTTTAATGAGATTTTAATCACTGTCATTTTAACTAAGGTTTTGCTGAAATGTCTTTATCAGTATCAGAAAAGTACACAGATATTATTTGTATATAAAAGCATATTTTAAATTCCATTTAAGCCCACTCATGTCATCTCCCACAGCTAGATTTTGTTTTGATGAAAGATGAATAAGGAATAAATAGAAGGCCAATGTCTCACACTGATGTACCTGTATGGCCCTCTGAAAAATCCAAGCATGTATTCACATTAGAGAAAACTATTCTGTCAAATATATGATCACTCAACAGCCCAGGCATGAACTGATGTTTCCTACAGAAGAAAAAGGGAGAAAGTGGGCAAATTACAGTCCTCGTGTTTGACACACACTAAAGAAAAGCCCCAAAGAGAAGACGGGATTGTGTTTGTTGTTCGACAAGAAGGCAGAAGGTACCACAATAAACTCGGTTCTGAAATTTCAGCGGTTCCATTTCCCAGTAAGATTTAAGGATCCTTACATGTGGTACTGGAGTCCACAGGGCCAGGCAAGAGATTACTCCTTGGGATGGATATTTGTATCTGTCTTTTTCCATTTAAGGTCCCGTTTGCATTCAGTTTCACTGAGAGAAGCCAACCTCTCTAATCTTACCGTTTTCCTAATCCTTTTGTACAGTGTTTCCGGCCCATGGGTGGAGTCCATCATACTTAAAAGAATCATAGGGCTGAAGGGAGTATTCCAGGTTCTCCGGTCTAATCCTCTCATTTTCAGATTAAAAAGTCAAGGTCCAGGCGTGTCAGCAATTTGTCCAGGAACACACAGCTCATGCAAAGGTTCGTGCGTACTGTTCATCCTGACTGGCATTTTAAATAGGAAGAACAGGAGCATCTCGGTTCAGGTTTGGCAGAACGCAGGTCGGTGCTTCTACTGGTGGCTGGCAGTTGGGAGAAGTGACCGTATGTACGTTTTACCTCAGCCACGGCAGCTGCGGGATTCGGAACCAGCCAAGGGCCACGGGAGCCTACGGGGTCCCTGCTCCGCAGGGCCGCGTGCTGGTGACCCTGATGCCCTGCCCTTGGCACCTGAGCGCGCCGGCCGCACACTCGGTCATCGTCTGCTCCACACCGTTCACTTCCACGCAGACGCTAAGGCCGCCTTCCTCGCACTCCGATGCTTCTCTGCAGACACATTTGCTGCTCTGGGCTGGAAAGAAGAGCGGCAGAGGCTTAATGGCACATGGAGGAGGTGGGAGAGTGAAGTCACATTACCTCCAAAGTCCCGATGCCCTGCGGAGATCTCTCCAAGCTCCTGCCTGGAGGCATCAACTGACCGCCCTGGGAGAGGGGGAGGGCCAGGGAAGTCCAGCATTGCGCTCCACTCAGCATGAGGAGGGTTCTAGGCTGGCACCAGGCCGCCGGGGGGGGGGGGCGGTGCATGGGCCAGCCCTCTCCAAATCAGGGGCACTCCCTCTCTCTCTTCCTCCTCTGGGCTGCTGGCTAGGGGAGCCAGAAGCTGAGTAAGCCCTCAACCCCTGACCAGATAAGGAGACCTCAACAAAGACCAAGTTGACTCAAGGCTCAAACAGAGACAAAGAAAAGAACTCAACTTACTTTAAGAGAGAGGGCATAAAACACAGAAGACCACATATGGGGTGCGGGGACAGTGGGGGGGAGGGGGGCGGAGAACAAGTCTGGGGCGCCTGGGTGGGGTTAAGTGCCAACTTCGGCTCAGGTCATGATTTCACAGTTCCTGAGTACAAGCCCTGCATTGGGCTCTGTGCTGGCAGCTCAGAGCCTGGAACCTGCTTCAGATTCTGTGTCTCCCTCTCTCTCTGCCCCTCCTTGCTCACAGTCTGTCTGTCTCTCTCTCTCAAAAATAAACATTAAAAAAAAAAAAAAAAGCCAGAAATGAGTTGGGGGAGAATTCACAGTGTGCGCTTAGGTGTCAGGCTGGAATGCACCAGCCAGGTGTCTCCAAAAGGAGTGACAAGCTCACTGGTGACTGGCGATCCTAACCCAACCCAATGGTTTAGAGTTCAGTATGTCATCGCCTGGGTGGCCAACAGTCCAGGAGCGAGAGAGCAGGGGCCCGGCTGGCACAGGCCATGGGGAGGACCTGAGTTGCTGGCAGAAATCTCACAGATCACATAGTCCGGCTCCCAAATTTACAGATGGGGAAACTGAGGCAGTGACTTGGCTGCAGCCAGCCAGGCTTTCCCCCTTGGTAATATACCTGAAACTGTGGGAGGTAGGCCATGCCAGGGGTGCTGTTCAAGATCACTGTAAGTGCTATATGGACACAGTTGACCGGCCAATCTTGAACCACAACTTGAAAGAGTAACTCCTTTTTTTATTCTCTTCAAATTCTTTTTATAATTTCTAGGAGAAAGTGTCACCTTGGCACTGATATGCTTTTAACACCCCCTAACACTTGCTGAACTCCCTTTATCCCAAAGAAGCAGCATCCCTCAAGCTGCCAGCAGCATCTGGCTAGAATCTACAACCTTATTTTGTTTCATGTGTATTTTTGTGGTCATCTAATATTTATGGCAAGTGATACTTCTTTTTAAGAAATGATAAAATTTCCTTTTTTAAAAAAGTTATTTTTATGTGAGTCCATTTTTTAAAATGTTTTTAATGTTTACTTATTTTTGAGAGGGGTGGGGAGGGGCAGAGAGAGAGAGGGAGACACAGAATCTGAAGCAGGATCCAGGTTCTGAGCTGTCTGCAGAGAGCCCGATGTGGGGCTCGAACTCACAAACTGTGAGATCATGACCTGAGCTGAAGTCAGACTCTTAACTGACTGTGCCACCCAGGCACCCCTGTGAGTCTATTTTTTTTTAATGAGTTCATTATATGGATAATAGGAGGACAGAGCAAAAATCATGAAGGTGGAATGAGAATCACCAGTGTTTGGGAGGACATTCAAACCATCAAGAATGTCTCCTTGTCTTCTTAGATACTTGACCTACCCCATTCCCCAAGGAGGACTGTGGATAAGGACAGTTCACTCTCAAACCAGCCTGAGACTTTCATGTCCTCAGGGATCTGCTTGGATCTGCTGCTAAACTAGAAACTACCATTTAAAAGGCCTCAGTGGGGCGCCTGGGTGGCGCAGTCGGTTAAGCGTCCGACTTCAGCCAGGTCACGATCTCGCGGTCCGTGAGTTCGAGCCCCGCGTCGGGCTCTGGGCTGATGGCTCGGAGCCTGGAGCCTGTTTCCGATTCTGTGTCTCCCTCTCTCTCTGCCCCTCCCCCGTTCATGCTCTGTCTCTCTCTGTCCCAAAAATAAATAAAAAACGTTGAAAAAAAAATTTAAAAGAAAAATAAAAATAAAAAAAATAAAAGGCCTCAGTACTGGGGCGCCTGGGTGGCTCAGTCGATTGAGCCTCCGACTTCAGCTCAGGTCATGATCTCACAGCTCGTTGAGTTCGAGCCCCGCATTGGGCTCTGTGCTGACAGCTCGGAGCCTGGAGCCTGCTTTGGATTCTTTGTCTCCCTCTCTCTCTGCCCCTAACCCGCTCACAGTCTGTCTCTGTCTCTCTCAAAAATAAATAAACATTTAAAAATAAAATAAAATAAAAGACCTCAGTACTACTACCTTAGCACTGTTATAGTTACAAATACACAATGCCCCTTACCATCGCATTTTCCCCAGAGCGGACAGGCACCACAGGCTTTCTGGGCTGGGACAGGCAGAGTGCAGCTCTCCCTATCAGCAAGAGTGTAATTTCTACCCTGACAGTGGAGAACGTGCAGCTTGCAAACTGTCAGAGGCAGTATCCTTTTGCTTCTCTCATCTCGCGCACATACATCCAAGGAGGATCTGAAACAAATTTTTTAAATTACATTATTTAGAAGACTTTCCTTCTTACAAGTGGAGGATGTGAAGTGAAAGGCGAGGCTGGGAGCTCAGTGCCTCAGATGTCACCACCCACAGGAAAAAGATGGAGCAAACACTCAAATCTCCTTCATCGCTGGGGCTCACCCTCCTCCGATCTTCGAGATGAACAAATTTTGCTCTGTATTTGCTCCCAGTTTTTACAAGCTGAGATATCTAGTGTTGATCTTGTTTCATCTAGAGCAGATCAGATACAGCAACTTAGAAGAGAAGGCAAGGTCTGCTGGGGACACGGATGGGTTGACAAGCAGGAAGGAGACAGAAAATCAGCAAAGATCACACATTCAGAGATGGCAGTCCTGTGGGACCACTGAAGGCAGGAGAAGTTAGCTCCTCCCAGTCCGGTAGCCTGGAGAGTTCCTGTCCATAACACGGCATTGTGCAACACTTCATGACCGATGCTTCAAGGGAAGATGAAACTGTATTTTTCAATAGGATTTTTTAAAGTATCTATGTTTTGTTTTTTTTTTATTTTTTTTTTCAACGTTTATTTATTTTTGGGACAGAGAGAGACAGAGCATGAACGGGGGAGGGGCAGAGAGAGAGGGAGACACAGAATCGGAAACAGGCTCCAGGCTCCGAGCCATCAGCCCAGAGCCTGACGCGGGGCTTGAACTCACGGACCGCGAGATCGTGACCTGGCTGAAGTCGGATGCTTAACCGACTGCGCCACCCAGGCGCCCCTAAAGTATCTATGTTTACAAAATAGTTTAGAAATAGTTCTAGAAAAATTATTACTTTTTTTCCTTCAGCATTGGTACTCAAATGGTGAGATTCAGCTTTGTAGAAATGTCACTAATAAAAACAAGGACATTTCTGAATGTTGATGGATAAGGAAAGCATTACTGTAGTGAAACCTTAGACAACAAAGTATTTTTGTATAGTAGACGGAGTCTATATTTATTTTTATATATGTTTAGCTCTCATACTTTCTTCAATGGCCAAGAGCTAAATTTACTTGGAGTTGTTTACATCACAAAAACAAATCCTTATATCTTTCTTTTATCTGTTTATTTAAACCTTAAATCGAACTACTCAGAACAGCTTGAAGGGCAGAGACCTTGTAAAGCCACCTGGTTATCAGTATCTGATAGAAAGCTCACACCAAGTCTCTAAACAGCAGGCTGCAGATAAACTAAATGAATCAGAGAAGTTGGAAAGAGGATGAAAGTGAATCAAAGTCAACAATGATTAATAAAAAATAACACCACAGTCAGAATATTCTGGGCTGACCACCACTACCATTTACAGTATTTAGCTATATTTTTTTCTCACAAGAAGTTACATCTTATAAGATGCCGCCAGAATCACCATTACTCCCTGTGAGTGTTCAAGGAGTTGGATATGTGTTTTGACGACAATAATAATTGAAAGCCAAGTATAGTTGATCCGTGAGCAACATTGGTTTTAACTGCATGTGTGGGTCCACTTATACATGGATTTTTTTTTAATGTTTATTTATTTATGTAGAGAGTGCACACGCACTCGAGCAAGGGAGGAGCAGGGAGAGAGGGAGAGAGAGAGAATCCCCAGCAGGCTCTGGAAGTAGAACTCAATCCCATGAACTGCAAGATCATGACCTGAGCTGAAACCAAGAATTGAACGCTTAACCTACTGAGCCGTCCAGGTGCCCCTGGGTTTTTTGGATATAGTATAGTACTATAAATGTATTTTCTCTTCCTTATGATTTTCTTAATAGCATTTTCTTCTCTCTAGTTACTTTATTATAATAATACAGTAAATAATACATATAACATAGAAAATATTTATGTTATTGGTAACATAACATATGTTATTGGTAACAGTCAACAGTAGGCTCTCAGTAGTTAAGTTTTGGAGAAGTCAAAAGTTATATGTGGATTTTTGACTATGCGAGGGGATTAGCACCCCTAACCCCCCATGTTGTTCAAGGGCAAACTGTAACTGGTCAGTAAATTTGTGTTTTGATTCTTAGCCTTAAAGATGACCAATAAACGTCTTAGCCTAGATATCTCCCATTTGTGTCTCCAGATTGGTTCTCCACTCTTCCCCCCCGCTGCCAGGAAGGCTGAAACTATGAGCTATATCCATAGACTTCCTTGTCCTCTAGCTTCAGGTGAATTTGAGCAATGGCAGGAGATTTAAGGGATATTTACTGCCCTGACTCACTCCAGGGCAGTCTCTGAGGTCCCTAAAATGAGGGACTCCACTCTTCCTTGGCTGCCATCTGTACAGAATCTTCCTCTGTCTCCAGCTTTGCATAAAAGTTCTTCCTGTGGAGCACCTCTTCCTGTGAGCCTCTGACTCTTGATCTCAGCTCAGGTCATGGTCTTGCTGTTCCTTGGGTTTGAACCCCACAATGGGCTCTGCAGTATCAGTGCTTGGGATTCTCTCTCTCTCTCTCTCTCTCTGCCCCTCCCTTGCTCACACAGCCCCTCTCTCTCTCTCTCTCTCAAAATAAATAAATAAATAAATAAATAAATCTTAAAAAAAAAAAAAAAAAAAAGCTCCTCTTGTCACTCTGCAGGCCTGGGGGCATGGATTTGTACCCTGGTTGTTTGCAGTCTGGGAGTACTGCCCTGTGGGAGTCCTGCCAGTTTCTTTCACTCTGCCCACACTTCTGTAAACAGTCCCCCTAGGAAACCTCCTCTTGTCTTAATGCAATCATACAATCTGTCCAACTAGGACCATAACATAGACATCTAGTACCTACTTCAGATATCCACCCACGGTGGAGTGATTTCAAGTTGGGTGGAATTCTCGTAATGCACATCTAGAGACACGGACATTTCAGAAACCAGTATCTCTATGGGTACTGCATTAAGAGTGTATCTTTGGACAGCTGGGTGGCTCAGTTGGTTAAGCATGGATTCTTGGTTTCAGCTCAGGTCACGATCTCACGGTTTCATGAGTTCCAGCCCTGCATTGGGCTCTGTGCTGACAGCACGGAGCCTGCTTGGGATTCTCTCTCTGCCTCTCTCTCTGCCCCTCCCCTGCTCGTGCTGTCTCTGTCTCTCTCAAAATAAAGAAATAAACTTTTTTTTAAAAAGTGTATCTTTCAAGGGAATTTCAATCCTAATCTTTGTAAGCTCTAAATCCTCAAGTTTTCATGTTGCCCCATCTTATGTAGAAAACTAGCAGTGCCCAAGTCCTTCAGCCTTTCTCTAGACAGAGTAGAACACTGCTTACCACCACTGGTGTCAGCCCCAGAGACCCAGGCAAATAACAGACAGCAGATGGGCCAGATTAAAATGCAAGCAAAAATCTTTAACCCTTGGTAAGCAACACCCTGGATCAAACAGAGACACTAGCATCTACCAAAACATTTTTTATCTTGAATAAAACAAACCAGAGAGAGGTGAGCAAAGACAGAGCTTACCCACATTCATAAGGCATTTTACAAACACATCTTGAATTCTTCAGTTTCTCCCAGGGCTGACATTCAGGCACTGCCAGGGTTAAAGTGGTTTCTAAAAAAAAAAAAGGATAAGGGAGATGCAATCATTAGAAGAGCTTCTTTGTGGTAAACAAACTATTATTTTAATTGTTGAACCAGGTTCTGTAATATTCTCAACTGCTACAAATTTGTACAGTTAAAAAAAAAAAAAGCTGTAAAGCATTTTACAAACAACAGTGTTCCTAGGAGAAGCCTACAAATAATTTCAATGCTACCATATCTTGAGCATTTACTACTGTGGGAACAGTGGCTGTTGTGATATTTAATCCCCCCTAACAAATGCCCACTTCAGAGTTAAAGAAATTAAGGGTCAGAAAAGTTAAGAAACTAGTGCTAGTTCACACATTTAACAAATTGGTCAAGCCAGGATTTAAGTCCATGTTTGTCTGAATTCAAGGCCAGTGGAGCAGGCTCCCTTTCATCAAGCAGTCGGTGCTTATAAACTGTTTGTTGTTTGGACTGCATGTTGCCCCCTCTGTCTATAGTCGGGCAGAAAGCACCGTAATGTGATCTCCACATGGAGAACTCCCTGGTACCCCAAGATCCGTTAACAACCTCTCACATGTAAGTGTCTAATTGGTCTCCTTTCAACGGTGAATAAATATCTAGAGGTACTTACATTAATTAAACCTTTTCCATTGCTTTGTGTTTTCTACAAATGGATCAAAAGTCAACCATCATTCCAACTTTGACAGGAAAACACCTTAGGCCAGCTTACAAGAGCTTAATTTAACTGTCGTCTCCTCAGCTATACCTGATTACAAGGTGACTAACCTAAAACATCCTGTTATTCCCACCGCCTTCCTGCTTCATGACAATGGAATTCAATGGTATATATACTTTCCCATCATAAAACTAGTTCTCTGTTGGATATATTTATAAAGGTAGTTCATCTGAAAAGCATATTTTTACGGATGCACAAACTATGCAATACTTCCTCACTTTGGAAAACCTAAGAGCTTTAGATAAGACAGTAAAATCTCGGGGACAATTCGTAACTTGTAAAAATGGTAATAATATGAACTGTAGCCTGCCAGGTTCAGCAATGTGTATAATAAGTACTCATTCTTTAAATACTCCCCTTTATAATAGTAGTATCCTAAATGCAATGTAGTATCCTGAATTGGATCCTAGACCATTAAAACAACATCAGTGAAGGGGTGCCTCAGTGGCTCAGTTGGTTAAGCATCCGACTCTTGGTTTTATCTCAGGTCATGATCTCACAGTTTGTGGGTTCAAGTCCCACAGTGGGCTGTGTGCGGACAGCACTGAGTGTGCTTGGGATTCTCTGTCTCTCCCTCTTTCTCTCTCTGCCCCTCCCTCACTTGTGCTTTCTCTCTCTCCCAAAATAAATAAACATTAAAAAAAAGACATTCGTGGAAAAACTGGTGATATATAAATAAAGTCTGTAGTTTAGTCAATAGTATTGCACTAATATTAATGTCTTAGTCAACTCACTAAATTATGTCAAGTTATATAAGATGTTAATATTATGAGAACATGGTAAAGGGCATATAGAAACTCTATTTGCAACTTTCCGAAATCTAAAATTATTCCAAAATAAAATGTTTTTAAAGGTGGTGTTATCTAGATCAGTGCTTCTCAAGCAGGGGCAATTTGGCAATATCTAAATATCTTACAATGCACAAGACAGACTCCCACAACAAAGAGCTCCCAGGCCCAAACTTCCAATAGTGTTGGGGTTAAGAAAAGTCTAATCTAAATGTACCAAAACTAAAGTTCTATGATAAAGCCATGCAAATGAGCTCTTCAGTGTGCCTAGACGTTTATTTGCTAGAGATGAGGGGAGGGGGAGGGGAATGGAAGAAGGTGGCCAAAGAGTACAAAATTCCAGTTATAAGAGAGATGAGTATTGGGGATGTAATGTGGTTGATGCTGCTCGATGATATACAGGTAGAGTGTTGGAGGAGTGGATCATAAGAGTTCTCATCACAAGGAGAAATTTGCTTTTTTTCTTTTTTTTTTTTTAACGTTTATTTATTTTTGAGAGACAGAGCATGAGCAGGGGAGGGGCAGAGAGAGAGAGGGAGACACAGACTCTGAAGCAGGCTCCAGGCTCTGAGCTGTCAGCACAGAGCCTAACATGGGGCTCGAACTCATGAACCATGAGATCATGACATAAGCAAAGTGGGACGCTTAACCGACTGAGCCATTCCGGCATCCCTCTTTTCTTTTTTTAATTGTGCTTTTGTGAGATGACGGATGTTAAGCAGACCTACCGTGGTCATCATTTCACAGTAGATGCAAATCAAACCATCACGCTGTATACCTTGAACTTCTACAGTGATGTATGTCAATTATTTCTCAATAAAACTGGAAATATTTTTTAAAAGTTTATTTGTTAATCATTCATAAGAATGACAGTTTAGATTTTAAATGTTTTCCAGAAGTTATTACAATTTCTTTATGAAAAATCACGGGTAGAATCAGCTAGACCGAAGACCTTTGCATTTAAGAACACAGCTTTCTTAACTTCCTATATCTTTATGTCAAAACTACATACTGATGGAGGGAGGGACAAATCAGTGGTTAGTGTTTAATGAGCACAGGGTTTCAGTTGGGAAGATGAGAAAGTCCTGGAGATGGTTGGTGATGTTGGTTGCACGATAATGGGAATGCACTTAATGCATTGAACTGTCCATTTAAAAATAGCTAAAATGGTAAATTTTATGTTATGTTTATTTTACCACAATAAAAAAAAAAGACTAAATACCGATACATCAGGTATTGAAAAAGCTCAACCTCGGAGACTGACAAACCTGGAGTTTGTTATTTGTGATAGACATATTTTAAGGGTAGTTACTATTAATATTCATCATGACTTCTGAAAAACACACAGGCCTGAAAAATACCCTTAATTAAAACTTTAATAGAATTTGCTACTGTGTAGGAGAAAATACATACTGAATTGTGCTACAAAACGAATGAAGGAGACATTTTAGAAAGATAGTATATAATATCTCATTCGGAATAAAAGAGCAACCTCATCAAGTGTACATTGTTCTCTTTAATTTTAGAATTCCTGGTACAGGTCCATTACTTCAAACATGCCTGATAAATTCCTATTTATGCTTCAGCGCAGTAAAAAACAAAGCACTTGTCCCTGCTCTGGACCTCTGACTGCTAACGAGCACGTAGGAACCAGAACAGCAGGCACACCATTGGCCATGCTGCCCTCCTGTTTTCTGTCATCAGCATCTATGTTTCATACCACAGCCCATGCCCGCCATCAGCCACAGATGGCTCTGTGCAGCCTGCCCTCTCTTAAGTTGTGACCATCTGATCCATCTGATGGTATCACTCATGAAATCTAGTACTTCATACTCACTGTAAAAGGCAAACTTCAGCATTGAATTAAATAAAAGTCATACATTGGAGGGGCGCCTGGGTGGCTCAATCGGTTAAGCGTGCAACTTCGGCTCTGGTCATGATCTCACGGTTTGTGAGTTCAAGCCCCACGTCGGGCTCTGTGCTGACAGCTCAGAACCGGGAGCCTGCTTCAGATTCTGTGTCTTCCCCTCTCTGCCCCTCCCATGCTCATGCTCTCTCTCTCAATAATAAATAAACATTAAAAAAAAAACTAATAAAAAATAAAGTCATACACTAGAAAAATAAGAATACCATACAAAATTGAATGCAAGTGAGTTTTCCTTCTTTCCTGTTTTTTAATTGTCACAAACATGTATTTTCCATTTATTTAAAAAAATGTAAGTAAAGAAGAAATAGGAGGTTATTTAAAAAATAAATCCATCCCACCGTAAATATCTCTAAAAAGAAATAGTTTGGCTTTTTAAATCTCTTCTTACCATAGCTACTTTAAAGACCATTTTAATTTGCCTGATGTTCAAAATACTGGATTTTTGGATTTCCACTCTTAAAAACGGCTTCACAAGCCACAACACTTTGCTTTAAATAACTTCTGCTCTGCAGTGTTAAATGTAAATGCTTTTAAGTTTTCTATTTCAATAACGCCAATAAACCCTCTGAAAACCCAGAAAGGAAACATACAGAATGTTTTTAAACTCGGTACTTAATAAAAGTACATTTAAAAAATCAGGAAAAAAGCCAGAAATCATCCTTTGAAAATCCTTTATTTTCTTGGCACCAAAACAGATACAAAGCTAATCTTTGATAAGGATTTAAGTTAGTTTCAGAACCACAGGGCTCTTCTTGCTTTTCCTTGCTTTCCATGACTCTATCTATGCCACGTGAAACAAAGTCTGTTACCCCATCTATGAGCCAACCTTCTTGTAGGGGGACAAGGACAAAGGGAATAACTCACAGTTATGGCCATCCAGTGCCATAAAGGACCGCCACAAGGACCCTCACTCACCTGAGTGCAGGTGTCCTTGGACAGACCTACAAGCTACTCACCTTTCTGCACACACTGAACATTCTTCATATCAGGACTCCACTTAAGGCTGGATCCACAGAGAAATGTTGAAGGACCTTTTAAGGACATGTCACCTGAACAGGAAATGGTCACTTTCTCACCAATTGCATAGAAAGGTTTGTGGGGATGACTCTGTATCCCATCCATCAAGGCAGGTAGAACACAGGCAATTTCTAAAGATAGAAGAAAACAGAATACAAAGGTCATTGCTTTCCTAAGCCATCTTTTTTTAAAAAAGACAACTTCGAATAGTGTTAATACACACGCTCTGCTTTTTCACATTAGAGGACAAAGAGGAAGAGGTAAGTTCACTCCTAGGATGCCCTGAAAGACATGTCCCACAGTGCCCAGCATGTAATTGACCAATAAAAGACTGAAGACCAAAACAGTTCCCATCCTCCACTCCTGCCCTCAAAGCAATGTGACAACATAAAATGAATCAGCCTTATAAACAGAGACCTAAAAAGCCCAGGCTGCTGTCAAAACTAAACTTTCAATAGCTGCCACTTATCTCTCTGGTCTGATGAAGTCCCACCAGAATTTTCCCAAGAAAATTTGCATATTGTTTGCATACCATTAGCATATATCCAATTAGATATTTTTATTTTTTGAAAGTTTTAAAGAACCACTTTTAACCTTGAAACCATACAAGTATTAAATGTTCTTTGGTTTTCCATCTCTAGTCTTTCTCAGTTACATTCATGACCTCAAATCTTCTGCTTGAGAAGACAGCAAAGAGAAAAAAGAGAAACATGTATACTTATGGGAAGCAAATCAGAATTCATGATTTGAAAAAAAAAATTGGCAATCTCTCTAATGGACTTCGGACAATATTCTACAAAATACTGCTCTGTTTCTGTACCATTTCCATCAGAAATTCCATTCACTCATTAATTCAAAAACAGCATCTATAGAGTGCTTATATTTAATGAAGTACGTTGTATGCTGCTAGGGATTTAACAAGATACAAGTTACATATCCTGCCTTCATAAAGCTAATAATCTAGCATCAGATTTGTTTGTTTCTGGCCATGACGCAATCACTGGCTTCACAAAGACAAATAGAAAAGCTATACAAAAGTAAAGGAAAAAGTACTTCTGAAAGCATCAGAGAGATACCAAGGTCATGAAAATTTGAAGGTACAAGATTCTAGCGAGAAGTCTAAAGGGGTGATTACAACATTTGGTAATGCCTTTCTCCTTGAGGTATTTGTTAAGTTTGAAAAAAAAAATGCTTAAAGGCTGCTAAACTAAGGAGGAACTATAGCTCGTGGCTGAAAAGCTGAGTAGAGTTTTTAACAGTCTAATTGGGTAGGGGACAAAGAGGTAGAGTCCAGTCCTGTCACAAAGGAGGGACCTAGGAAGATATCTCAGACCTTCCACTAGGATCCCTTAATGGTTACACCCTAGGAATAAAGGTAAACCGGACATAAAACAGCCTCACTGTTTGCAGGAAACAAAATCAAGTCTTTTCTAGAGGAAGAGAACATCATCCAAAACCTCAGACTATTCCATTATTTTTTCACACATAAAGTCTGGCATTTAATCAAAACTATTCTGACATTTAAAAGGAAAAGAATTCACCAAAACCCCAAAAAAGACAATAGAAACAGACCCCCAGTAGGTCCAGAGAATGGGATTAACAGCCATGGACCCTGAAATAACTGTGATTTACATGTTGGGAAAAAATTAAATGACAAGGCACAGAATTTCAATGGAGAAAAGGCAAGTATAGAAAAGTGGACAAATGAAATATCTAGAATTGGAAAATGAAATTAAGAACTCAACAGAGTTCTTAAAAGCAAATTATATACAAGTGTACAGAGAATTAATAAACTGGAAGTTAGATCAATTAAAAAATATTTAGGATGAAACGGAGAGAAGAAAAAAATTATGTAAAACAAAATAATGTAGTAATATATACAATCTAAAAAAATATATCATTTGTGTCTTGTGAGGAAAAATGGGCAAGAATTGGGCAGAGGCAATAATTGAGGACACAATGGCGAAGAAGCTCCTGAAATTGACAAAAGACATAAAAGCACAGATTCAAGAAGTGCTTCAAATATTAACCAGGGTAGAGACAAAGAAAATCACACCTCAGCACATCACTGTGGAGGTGCTTCTGAAACCCAAAGACCAGAAAAAAAGAGAAATTCTCAAAAGCGTCCAGACATAAGATTTCCAAACCAGAAGTGGTATGACTAAGAGTGAATGTCTCACTAGAATAAAATCTTTAAAGAGCTTAAATAAAATAACTGCTAACCTAGAATTCCTTACCCATAAAAACATCCTTCAAAAATGAAGATAAAACAAAGACATTTTAAGATGAACAAAGACTGGGTCAACTTCTTATCAGCAGATTCACAATAAAGGGAAAAAAATCTCTTCAAGCAAAAGCATCTTATTAAATGTTTCAAAGAACCAACTTTTGGCTTTGTTACTGTAAGCTAGAAAATGTTTATATTCTATTTCAGTAATTTCTGCTCAAGGACTCCAGGCGAGAGAGACAGAGAGACAGATAGAGACAGAAACAAAGAGGAAGAGAGGAGGTCCTACAAATAAGAAAAAGACAAACCAACAGAAAAGGGGAGCTAAAGATTGGACAGTCACTTCATCAAAGAGGATATGCAAATGGAAAATAAACATGAAAACAGGCATCATAACATAGTCACCAGGAAAAATATAAATTGAAAAGTCAAAATTAGAAAATAAGATATTGCTACACACTCATCAGTATAGCTAAAATTTTTTTAAAGATTGTTGATATCAAGTGTTGATAAGGATACAGAGCAATCTTGGCTTCTCAGACCCTGGTAGGGATGTAAATTAGTACAACCATTTGGGAGTCTGGTAGCATCTAAGTCTAAATGTATGTACATCGTATGACTCAGAGACTTTATTCAGAGGTACATACCCAAGAAGAAAAAGATGTTCACGTGTACACTAGGTTTTTCTCCATGGCCTAGACCAACTGATATAGCAAAAAATGTATCTCTACAGCTCTATCCATCTGCTGAACCAACTAATACTGCAGGACAATCAAGGAAGTACACTGATTTGGTCACATCCCTAGAAATTGAACTATATGGGATGTTCTGAAGGTCTTAGCCAGAATGGAGCTCCCTGGCCTATTCGAATTTGCACCAGAAACGTTAAAATTGCAGTGAAATGTGCCTCGCCTAACAGAAGCACTATCAACTAGAGACTGCTGAGGGCTTTTTCAAGACACAGCTGAAACTTGAACAGGAGCATATGAGCTTCTCAGGAAAGGAATGTCAAGACACAGGCCACACAGTGAGCGGTTATTCATCTTGATTCATTCCCTTCCACATTATTCTCTCATCTTAAGTTATATGCTACAACCAAGTCCACTCACTCTGACAATGCATTTCCCCAACAAGCCACTGTAAATCTTCTCCACATCTGGCTACAGGGTCTCCAATTAGAGAGTAACCTTCATTGCAAGTATATACTATGTTTTTCCCAACAGGAAACATGGCACCTTCATCCTAAAGAGAAATAAAAGAGAGAGAGAGAGTATGTCTATTTTGCATTAAAAAAAGTTTCTTTAGATATATTTGGGCTATAAGTGATGCCTTCTTTTAGTCATCAGGCAAACTAAGTTCAAATAACTAATTTAAAAAATTATCTGTAAAAACAATTTTCCCTGTATGGTCCTAGTCAATGACACTGGTACTACCATTAACTAAAATAAAGCCATTAATGCCACATATAATTTATTAATTGTCCCCAAATACCAAGCACTGTACTAAGCATTTTACCAAAATTACTTTTGTGGACACTGCCCAAGTCCCTTCCCCCCCGGCCCCTGCATGTTCCAGGAAAAGACAGTTGTTATCAGATCTCGGAAATGTACTTGTTGGTCAGGTCTTCATAGTAAGACGTCATGGGCTGCTCATTGGCCATACCGCCTAATAAAAGCTGGTAGGAACAGACAGAAATGTGCAAATCCTATCAGCATGTTTATGAAAGTTTAAGTTTCTCACTGATGACTTTTAGAGGGAGTGTAATGCTGATCTTCTCCCATCCTAAGCTCCAGCCCCTACCCTGTAAGGGAAGGGCCACTGTGGCTGGGCCAGATTCAAGGACATGCCAGGAGGTGAGCTTTCATGGTGAAGCAAGGAAGAATTTGAAGCTGAAACTTAAAGGGGTAATCATGCTCTTTGGGGATCTCTATTAGTTCCTTTCCTCATTCTTGGGGCTCTCTGCCACCCCAGGGGTGGTAAAGAAAATCGGCCTGGGGAAGGGCTGAGAGCTAGGCATTAGCACCTGGCTACTCCAGGCATTAGAACCAAATCCCAAGGTGCCTTCTACTATTCACTGTCAGTCCTGGTCCAGTCTGGCTCCAGTTGGTAGGAAACAAAGGGCCCAGGTTAATACTTGAGTTTGAATAAATTGGGAAAGGACAGTTGATTTGCTTTGGTTCTAGCCAATAGGCCTTCGTCTGCCTGACAGAAGGGACTGTTATAACAGTGTCCAAACTTGGTTCTGTATCAGAACCACTAGTAGCGATTTTAAAAAAAAAAGCACAACTCTTAGGCTCTATCCTAAACCTACAGAATGAGAAAGAAAAAAAAAAAAAAAAAAGGAAGGTAAGGGGCAAGGAGCAATCTCTATTCTTAAGTTCTCTGTGTGACTGTGATGTAGCCCGTCCATGGGGCAGTGTTCAGAACCCCTGCCCTTTACAGGACACCACATGCACTGAAGTTTGGGACAACAGTTCATGGTTTGCTGAAGTATATGAGTTTGTTTGGCCTTGTTCACCAAGCCTGTGTTTCCTTCGGGAACTTAGTAGATTGTGGTGACTGTATTGGGACAGAATGAGTGTTAGAGATGTTGGGCTCATTCCCCTCTGTCCACACACACACACACACACACACACAGAAGCCCTCTTCCATTTCCCAACAGTATCTACATTTGGGGAAACTTCAGCAAAATGTCAGTGTGTGTGTTTAAAGGCCTAGAATTTCAAAGGCAAACCCTCTGAGAAAGCAAGGCTGGCGGCACTGAGAGGGTCCTGACGAAAGCCTCCTACGTGAGCCAGTAGGAGACTTCATTGGAGCTTGAGGCCAAAGCCTCATCATAACAAGCAGTGAGAAGAGCAGAAATTAATATGGCCGCAAGGCCAAGAAAATTCCCTAGAATGACAAGTGGCAGGTGATTTGTGTTCCTTCCTAAACAAGAAAATCACTCCAAGTATAATGACCCATATCTCACCAATGCTGGCAAAATGTCTTATTGGCTTCTGGAATAAACCCAATATTTCTTCCCAAACCCAAAATTTCTGAAAAAAAATTTTTAAAGACATTTCTCAGGATGCCTGGGTGGCTCAGTCAGTTAAGTGTCTCTTGATTTCAGCTCAGGTCATGATCTCACAGTTCATGGGTTCAAGCCCGGCGTCTGACAGCACAGAGCCTGCTTGGGATTCAATCTCTCCTTCTCTCTCTGCCCCTCCCCTGTTCTCTCTCTCTCAAAAATAAATAAATAAACATTTTTTAAAAATCTTTAGAAAGACATTTCTCAGTGGCAAGAATAGAGAAAGTCCTCTTTGCTGCAGAACTTGCTTATGGATTCTTATTTTAGTGTTAAGAATGGAAATGTTTAACAGCCTTCTGGCATGATTACATTTCTAATTTCATTGGGCAGCAGTATTGATTTACCTTACTGCAGAAGATATACTGCCTTCTGCAGAATTCTAATCACCTTGGCCAAAGAAGTAAAGTCACAAACTAAAACCCTTACCACTAAAACTAAAATGCACATATAAACTATTTGTAGCACTATTTCATCATGGAAGAAGGAAATCGATTATGACATTAGGGAGAGAGAGAACTTGGAGCAAAGAGCATATGCAGAGGAAAACAATATATCTTTCATAACCAACTTGAACAAATCCATCTTTCAAGGCAGGAGGTGATGGACAGAATTCTTTTGGAACCAAAGACAAAGGAAAACAATGTGGTTCAAGCAATCTGAAAGGAAAAGGAAACAAAACATAATTAATGTGATGGATTTCCACAGCATAATAAATATTTTGCACCACAGCGAATTTTTCATTAACATCTGAAAGAACTCCATTCCTGTAAACATGCTGATGTGCTATTTTTGTCATTCTCGGGATCAATATCTGATCATATCCTGTGATAGAAAATTCAAACATAAACTACCAAAAAATAGCTACTAAGTCAGTAGTATGAAAAACAAAGAGAAAGAAAAGGAAATAAAAGTCTCTGGACAAAACACCTACTTCATGGGATTTCTAGAGGTCACCTGCCTCAGACCTACTTTTTCTTCGGCTGTCTGGTTCTGAAGTGCCTTTAACACAGAATTGATTCTGGATTAAAAATAAAGGAATTCCTGTTAGTGACCCTGCAAGAAAGGGAACATCTACTCTCTGCTAGGCAACTTGGCAGTTGCTCTATAAATACGCAACATCTCAATGCACCTTCACAGTAACCCTATGAGGTATGCGACGAAAAGAAAGTTTGAATGACTTGTCCAAGATTATAAGGTAAGAAATACCAAGGCTGCATTCATGTTGTAGTCGGTTCGGCTCCTAATGTCATGCTCTTTCTACCTCCTGCAAGGCAATCTCTAGAGGAAGCTCATAATAATGGTAATCCCAGTGACATCCATCATTAAACAATAGTTTTATGGCCTCTGAAGCCAACGTGCCACCAGTACCACCTCCACTCCAGAGATCTGAAATCTGAGGGAAAGCATTACAGAATAGCCCGTGAATGTCACCTCCTTCTCAGCTGAGTTCCTTATACGCTTTCCACACTTTGAGGAAACTCAGAAATGTGAAGTATTGATCATGATTTTCCTCTTTGTACTGGGCAGGAGGAGGAGAACATTCTCTCCCTCCAAGCACCAAGAAGAGTGAGAATTCCTTCAGTGCCTCCGTAGGATGCTCCTTTCCTTCCAGCTTCATGTCTAGTGGCTGGGAAAAGAAGCCCAGTCCATAGAGGACTCCTCTGCTGGAGACCCTCATCCTCCCAGAGATATGTGCCCCGAAGGTAGCTTCTCCTCCTACAGTAATTCCATATGCTCTCCAGCTTCCTAGTCAGGAGACTTGATGAATTTGCAAGGTCCCGGCAAATGGGAAGTTGGTGTCAGACAACTGGGCTAATCAGTCAAGATATTAGCCATCTAGAGCATCTGGCTTTATGCTTAATCCTGAATGAATGAATGAATGAATGAATGAATGAATACATGAATACATGAATAAATGAATGAATAGGATTGGTATATCTGAAGAGTAATACAACTATTAATCAATGCTTACTATGTGCTGGGCACTGTGCTAATCACTTTCTATGCTGAATCTCATTTAATTCTGACATTTTACTATTGTTTTACCTTCTATGATTATACTAATTTTAGAGGTGTTACCAAGGTCACACAGCAAAGTGTTAGATCTGCTTGATGCCAAAGCTGCTGCTCAGATCCCCTTGGCCAGATGACCTTCTAGTTACCCAGCCTTTTGTAACATCTCTATCAGAAAAACTTGAAACACACAAGTGCAAGCTGTCCACACATGCCTTCTTCCTTCAACTGACCCCACTGCTAAAGGCAAAGTCACTGATAAAAATCGTCATTTAATTTTTAAATCTTTTAATAGCAGCAATCACATATTCCATGCTTCTTGCAGAGGGCACTCTATTCTATGCAATTGCCAGGAGATCTGGTCACCATTACCGCAAATGCTGGAGTTCCTCCTCCTCGCATTGCCTGCTTTCTGTTGGCTCTCCAATACAAGACTGCCCGCCTCCACTGGGAGGTGGGTTATTGCATTCTCGGCTCCTTGATTTCTTCCCTTGAACGCAGGGGCCCCAAGAGGACCAGCAACTCCAACCTCCATCAACCCCTCCTGTAAGATAAGAGAAAGACTGTTCAGAAAGTACTTGGAGAGAAAGATTTCAGAGTCTAGTATTAAGCTTCATGCTCAGGCAGTTATTGAGGGAGGGGACAGTCTGGGCACATACTACCTTCACTCTGTTCAGGAGGTCTTCTTCAATGACCATAATGTCTCTGCACATTGACTGGGTTTGTTGATATTAAGGCTGCATCAACGAACTTCTTGCAATTATATCTTAAATTTGTTTATTATTTTAGAACTGTTTCAGAGCATTTTGTCATACCTCATGCCATTCATTTACTTCTCACAAGAATGAATCCGGGTGGGCAGGAAGTCTGTTACCATTCTCATTTGATAGGTATGGGATCTAAGGCAAGGGGGTTAAATGTCATGTCCGGTGCTGCAATGGCTGCCAAGAGTCCTGTCCAGACAGCAACATGGTCTTATGGCCGAGTCCAGGCTCCTCTCATTACAGCAGTTCCTACTGTTAACATTTTTATTGGAAAAGCCATGGTTGGGCATGAGAAGAACATAATCTACTGGGTTCCAGACTGCCAACCTCAGAGCTGGCACTGTGCAAAATGAGGAAATGCATAAGAAGGAGAAATGCTTTTACCTCCTGTCAACATCCTTCAGTCTGCAGGCACTTCCTCAACCCAGCCTGGCCACCTTCCAACTCAGGGCCGATTCATGACCAGCGGTGCTTTTAGAATTTTCCCCCATCATATACCTTGGGGTAGGCAAGAGAGAACTTGCACTATATTCTAAGAACTTGGCTTTCCTGGTTACAAACAGATCTCAGAGACCATGCTCCTGAAACATTACTTCCAATTGATAGATGGTTTTGTTTACTGCTCCTTACCTATTTCTACCGTGTAGCCTACATCCGTCTCTCCTCCACTCGGCACCCACCCCTCAGTATCATACACACCAAAACTAAACTAATGTGATTATATCTTCCAATGAGTTTCCTTATACTTTCTTCCATAATTAGAAATTGAGTTAATAAAGTAGTCCTCTGAGTATATTAACAGGGGTAACAATAGCTTGATATATTATGATCGCTACCCCAATCCTTACCAGCAGGGGGAGCTTCCATTTTATCAAATAATAGGAAATCCAAGCCACAAAGGAATGAAATCAAAGTGGTAGAATTTCAATTTACCAGACAGGCTACTTGGGAAGACATTTGGAGGCAAGGAGGCTTTCCTGACGCTTGTCTACAAGCAATCATAGTTCAGTCATGTATTCATTCATTCATCAAACATTTGTTAAGTGACTTCTATGAATCAAGCCTTGTTGGGCTCTGGGAATAAAAAAAAGGAATCACAGCCCTGACCTTAAGAAATGAGTTTTCTAGAGGAGAGAGGCATATAAATAAATACAAAACTGTCCCACACTTTGTCTACTCATAAAGTCAAACTTCACATAGTTCTGTGTGAACTGACGTGCCTCTAAAGCACCAAGCCTTCAGTTGAGCACATTCAGCGGATGTTCATAAAGTACTTGTGAGTAATTGATTGATAAAACATAATACAAAATAGAAATAGAGATATTTCAAAGAGCTTGCGATTGGAAAGGTTAAGCCATGTGCACACTAGCTGCACAGACCTGTTACGACAAAACCTCAATGAGCTGACTATGGCATAAAAGAGAGACGTGTTTTAGGCATTAATCTATTCTAATGGAGAACAGGGAATGGAGGGCATGGTGGGTCTATTCATTAAGACAAGAAAACAGAGACAGCAGAGGGCCTTAACCCCCTTGCTAGAACCCAGAAGTGCAATAGGAAGGGAGACACTAAATTAATACACAAAGAAGCATGATCTCAGGGATCAGCAGAAAAGAGTGATTCCTTTTTCATAGTGTCCAGCATAACTAGCAAAAACTCAGCACACTGACCTGCTTCATTTCCCACGAGGACTCCTTGCTCACAAGCCACACCAAATGTGTATGGTTTGCAATGGCACTGACACTGGGTCCCCTCGACGGTGGCAATGCCGCCATTTTGACAAGGTTGGCAATGGCAGGGGTCAAATTCATCCAGATATTCCTCAAGAGCCCGCTTCAGGTATAGTCTTTTCACAGAGGCACAGGGTACTTCCTTTACCAGCTCATACAGAGGGGTCAGCTATACAGATAAAGACATCATGGTCAGTATATCAGGGTTTTAGGCAAGAATATTTTTCTCCTGGCATTTAGGCTGAATCTCCATTAAAATAAAAATCAAAAGCCACTCTCATCTTAATTCCAATTATTTCTTGTTCAAATAAAAAGAAAGCAATTCATTTTCTTTGCAAGACAAAGGGAAAAATAGGAGCGAACAGGGAAGGAATATTTTTTGTATCTTGCATAAAATTTTTCAAAACCAACAGGACATTCATTTTCTAGTTATTGAAAGATTATTTTGAAGGAAGTACATTTCTACCCTTGCAGAGGGCAAAAGAAAAGGAAATGCACTTAAATTACAGTGAAGAAGCAAGTGCAATTAAATTTAAGATTAAATACCCAGCTCTAAGAGACTTAGCATGTCTCTTAGCAGAGACCATGACTCTTTCTTCCTGACAAAATTTAAAACAGACAGACATTACTTCTCTGTGTTGAATATGTCTGATGAAAAGCAGCTTGGAGCCCCTAGATGTGCTGGCTAAGCTTTAACAATCTGCTCTCCTAAGAACAAAAATGCTCTGATTTGTAGCATTTGCCAATTTCTGCAGTATAACTACTCTTCCCATGGCCGATTTCAGGTTGCCACTGGGATGCCAGTGACTATGGAGTCGGGAAGAGATAGGCACCTTTGGCTGTTATGAGGGTCCATCTTGAGCTGGCTACAGCATACCACTGGAGTAGGAGGATAACTTACAGACCCAGCCACATCTCTCTCCGTCTCTGCCCAAACTCTCTCACGCTGCATTATAAAAGAACTGACTGGATGGCATTGCGTGAACGTATACCTATAATAAGTTAGCACAGCTATGATAGTGACAGTCCTATGTGGAGAAATGCAGAGTTGAGAATGAGAAGGAATGTCTGATCCTCCCTAATCAACAATTTAGAATTTTTTAAGATTTGTAACGGGGCACTGGTATTGAAAATAGGTCATTGTGAATATCGATGGTGGCACGTTATGATAAGACCTCCAGGAAAACTGGCCTCTTCCTTTTACCCTTACTTAGAGGCAAATGGGTGGATATGGTGTTGGGAGGGTGCTTAAGAAGCTTTTGTAATTTGGGGGGGAGGGGGCGGATTATAAAATGTGTCCAAGTCAAGTTTCACCTGAGACATTTCTTTTTTTTTTTTTTTTAATTTTTTTTTTCAACATTTATTTATTTTGGGGACAGAGAGAGACAGAGCATGAACGGGGGAGGGGCAGAGAGAGAGGGAGACACAGAATCGGAAACAGGCTCCAGGCTCCGAGCCATCAGCCCAGAGCCTGAGGCGGGGCTCGAACTCACGGACCGTGAGATCGTGACCTGGCTGAAGTCGGACGCTTAACCGCCTGCGCCACCCAGGTGCCCCAACCTGAGACATTTCTTGACTCCCATGACAAAGAATAGATCATAGAATCAGTTCTGCCACAGCACTTGTTTTGAAAGGGTAAATTTGTTCCACTGGGATGGATGTGTTAGGGAACACCATGAACATATCACAAATTTCATACAATTTCATCTGTAAGAAAAACCAGGTGAACCCAGAAAAGTGGACACAACTGAACCAACATAGGAATACACAAAACACACACACACACAAGCACACACTTCAAGCATCCACGCGGTTCACCACCTGTGTAATATACTACACCCATCCACATCTGATGCAGGAACCGTCTGTCCTCTGGCAGCTCTCCTCCTGCCACTTCCCAATAATTCAAAGGCTCTAACCCACCCAGCACCCAGCAAGCTTCAAGTCTTTTTCTAAGAATTGTGCTACATTAATATGTATGCGTTTCTTAACAATTTAACACATACAAAGCTATACTATTGTTTTTACTGATGCCTATTTTTTTTTAATGAGTGTCATAGATCAAGTTTTTGAGTATTGTGTCCTTAATCCATTTTCCCCATAAGCCAGGGGGTCTTCATTGTGCAATTCTGTCTAGCTGTCTGATTTTAGGAACACATACGTAGCATTATGACAGAAGTGACTGTATCAATAAAACATCCTAAAATTCTGCCAGTCAGATTTGTTCTATTTTAATTTACATGTCTCCAAGAGCCTACATGCCATGGCCAGAGGAACAAAGGTGATCTGATGAGACAGTAGACAAGCCTAAATGCCTTCCTCTTGCAAGAATCTATAATTCCTCTGAATTAGAGACCAAGGAAAACATAATCAAATTTAGGTCAAAAGCTTAAAATGCAAATTTTGTTACTAATTTCTCTTGGGATTTACAAGACATTTAACCTTTACAATTGAAATATGGACATGCAAGATAATGAATCTTCTGTTTCTTATCATTATGTATGCACTCATTTTGCTATACAAAACATAATTGGGATACAAAAATGCCAATTACAGCTGTCTCTGTTTAACCACCTTGATTTAATCTCATTTTCCCAATGCGAATAAACATGTCTGCTTTGTGTGCTCTCAACAGAGCAGGACATACCTTTTGTTTTATGACTTGGGGAAGACCAGTCACAGATTCCGCCCACGAAGCATATCGCTCTTTGTTTCCAGCAGGATTGTCCAGCTCCAGGAAACTGAGGCCAGACACGAAGCCCGAACTGCCCCCCCTGACAAATGGGGTCCCTCGCAGAACATTGCTTTGAGTTCCTATACGAGGAGAAATCAAGTGAAATAGGTCAGGATGCACAAAGGAAACAAAGAGAAGAATAAAAAAGTGAAATATCTCTCAAGTACTAAAACACAACCCATCCTATTCTGGTAAAGGACAAACTATGGACACAATGAAAACATCAGTGATTGCCAGCAGTGGTGGGTGGGAGGAGTAAATAGTTGGAGCATGGAGGATTGTTAGAACAGTGAAATTGCTCTACATCACACTATCATGGTAGACACATGGCATTATACATTTGTCCAAGCCCATAGAATGTATAACACCAAGAAGGAACCCTAACATAAACTATGCACTTTGGGCAATGATGATATGTGAACGTAGATTCATCACTTAGAACAAATGCACTCCCGTGGTGGAGGATGCTGAGAGTGGGGAGGCCTTAGTTTCTGACAGGGGTATATGGAAACTCTTCGTACTTTTTGCTCGATTGTGCTGTAAATCTGAAACGACTCTCAAAAATATCTATTAAAAGGAAAAAGAAAAGAAAAACACGATCATTACCTGACAGTAGATGATATTAGGGAATTATTGTTCATATTCTTAATGTTCTTAGTATAATAAGAACATTATGTTATACAGGAGACTATCTTATTTATTAGGAAATAAATATATATTTTGGGATGAAGCATCATGGAATGTGTTTCTAAATGGTTCAGCTAGGGGCGCCTGGGTGGCTCATTCGGTTAAGCGTCCAACTTTGGCTCTGGTCATGATCTCGCAGTTTGTGATTTCAAGCCCCACATAGGGCTCTGTGCTGACAGCTCAGAGCCTGGAGATTGCTTGGGATTCTGTTTCTCCCTCTCTGACCCCACCCCGCTCACACTCTCTGTCTGTCTGTCTGTCTCTCTCAAAAATAAAATAAACATTTAAAAAAAATTTTTTAATAAAAATAAAAATAAATGGGGGGGAGTTCATTGCATCTGGAATATTAACTAAGCAAAAAAGCTATTAATTAACAGGCATACATTAACACATGAAAAGTGTTCTAAACAGTAAATACCAATTAAATTCTTTTCAGCATTTAAGTGCCTTATAATTTCAGAAATATTTTTGTCTCCATTTGTAATTGATTTTTATGCTGGTCATGACTGGAAATTCCTAACTTGCAAACCAGATTTGGGGTGATCTTTAGTTCATTTCTTTTAATGAAAATTTGCAATTTCATAAAATTTTGCAAACTCAAAAACTGTACATTTATCAGAAATTATTAAAGCCTAGGGTGCCTGGGTGCCTCAGTCTGTTAAGCATCTGACTGGCTCAGGTCATGATCTCACAGTTTGTGAGTTGGAGCTCCGAGACAGGCTCTGTGCTGACAGCGCAGAGCCTGCTTGGGATTCTCTCTCTTTCCCTCTTTCTCTGCCCCTCCCCTGCTCTCTCTGTTTCTCTCTCAAAATAAATAAATGAACTTTAAAAAAAAGAAACTTAAAAAAAAAGAAATTATTAAAGCCCGGTGTTTTTGACAAATTGCTGGAGTGCGTCCTCATTGTCATTGTTAGCTCTGGTTTTGATATGCACATAGTCACCCTTTTAAGGCAGCTTATCACAACTAAGTTCAGTCCCTCCGCTACCCGGAGCCGAATCATCTGGAGTGACTACACATTTCTGAGCTTCAACACCCACTAAGAGAACAGCTGGGAGGAGAGCCTTGGAACCAGCATCTTAACAACTTCCCGGGTAATCCCTGCGTATAGTAAAGTTGGAGAAATCACCGCCTGCCCTGGCACACCTGTTTATGAATTACAGATTCTGAGAAATCCGTTTTAATTTTATTTTTAAGCCTGTATCCTCTCTCTCCATACCTCAGGGAGCTCTCTGCTCCCTCTGGCCCTCTTCCCCCAGACAAGCAGCATGGTGCGACAATCAAGAGCCCAGACTGTGAAGCCACACATCATGCCTTTGAATCTCATGTCTGCCGCTTACCAAACGTGATCGTGGGCAATCTTTCTGTCACTCAGAGTCCCTGTCTGTATAATGAGAATATGAATAATACCTAGCTATGTGTGTTATGTGTGCGTTAAACACAACATCAAATAAAATCGGTGAGCAGCTTCCAGTAGCCAGCCCAGCTGATAACTGATGTCTCTATCTTCCCAAAGCTCCCACTCATCTCTATTTCCAGATCACGATATTTCCATCTCTTTCAAAAGCATGTCCTCCTGGGGCACATGGGTGGCTCGGTCGGCTGGGTGTCCGACTCTTGATTTCAGCTCAGGCCATGACCTAACAGTTTGTGATTTCGAGCCCCACATCAGCGTTGGATTGGGATTCTTTCCCTCTCCCTCTCTCTCTGCCCTTCCTCTGCTCATGAATATTCTCTCTCTCTATCCCTCTCTCTCTCAAATAAATAAACTTAAAAAAAATTTAAAAAACAAAAACAAAAACATGTCCTCTTCCTCTGTCATGCCAACTCCACGAAGACAGGCATTTTCTCCGGCATGTCACTGCTTGTACCCCAGTGCCTAGAACAAATCCTTGCATGTACCACAGGCTCCATAAACAGCTGATGAATGAAGGAAGTGAATGAGTAAATACACCTGGTTTCATTCCTCTGTCTTCGTCCTTCCTACAGTCATCTGCCAATATCCCAAGAATCCCCACTTCCTCAGGAAGAACTCTGGCATCTGGGTCAGTCTTTACCTTTGCCCCAATTTATGCTGTCACCGAGAATTTAAGCTCTAGTACCTGCTCAGTCCATTGCTACCACACTAAGAAGCTCACTGTAAGGCAAGTTAAGTTGTAATCACCAAATTCAATGAACAGTCTCCAGCCCTTCTCTTACTTAACTTCTGTCTAGAATTTCTCTTTATTGACTTCTCTTTCTCCTTTATTTTTAATGTTACTGATCTTTTCTGGTTCTTTTTTTTTTTTTTTTTTTTTTTTAAGTAGGCTTTTGGCCCAAACTCACGACCCTGAGATCAAGAGTTGCATGCTCTACCAAACTGAGGCAGCCAGGCACCTCTTCGCTGATTCTTATCCTGTCAGATTATCCCTTCTCAGTCCCTCTTCTTTCTCTACAACTTGATCTTTTAACCTTTCATTTAATCACTTCCTGTACTAAATCCTTTAATGGTACCCCCTTGTTACCAGAATGAAATCCAAATTCCTTAACAGGGCATCTAGACACAATCTAAATCAGGTTTTTTTTTTCCAGTTCCTTTCTAATCACTCAAAGAATAGCACACCACCTTCCCCACTCCCTCTGCCATCACCACGACCACCACCACCACCAGCAGCAGCATCTGAGCATCCATGTCAGAGTGGAACTAAATCTCTCCTGTTGGTGTCCTTTTTCTAGGCTGGATTGCCAACTGTCACTGCAGGTGGAAAAGGTAGTATATGCTGAGGACACATCTACAGTGCCCAGGAGATACCCAGTGAACTTTCCATGGCAGTGTCTCACTGTCATGACATATGAAAGAGAGAGCAGAGGCAAAAATAACCAAATACATTTTTAAAAACACAAGATAGAACACCTGATAAAATCTCAAAGGACCTTGAGGCCAGGAATTAACCACAAGAGAGAGGGATGGAGATTAAGCTTGTAATGCAAATTGCCCCCTTCTTATTTACCTGAATCTGATTTTAAGGCATCTTCCAGCTCCTTGCATTTGCCCTTTGATGACGAATACAAAAATTTGAAACTTGATGAAGTACATGTCTTTATATCTGTTGAACTAAGACCTGAGGGAAAAGTTTTAAAGGTTTTATTTCTGCATTTGTTAAACACGTCTTTTGAGATGCAGCCAGGTGGGAGGATAGGGATACTCTACTATTGTGGCCATCTAATCAAGAGTGATATGATAGGGACATTTTCAAGTGCTGTAGGAGGATCAAGGGTCAGAAAAAGGAATTTTTTTTTTGTTATTAAACAAAATAACACTACATGCATACACTTAGGAATGAAGCATCGTGTGTCTGAAACTTACTTTCAAATGATTCAGCAAATTTTGGCTTCTATTATCTTGGATCAGAGAGAGGAGACTGGGGTGATTTCTACATGAAACAGTGGAAGGAACACCCGGAACAGTGATATCTTTGACCCACATACAGTCAGCTTCTCAAGTATGAAGCAAACAGATAAAAGTAGGCATGTGATGGTCCCAGTCCACCTACTGGAAACCCCAAAAGCTGGGTTCTGATTCTATAGTAATTAATTCCTAAAACCTCAGGTCTACTGCCTCAATCTCTTGATTTTAATATGCTTACTATCTCTAGTTTCTAACAATTCCTTCCCATAACTCATAACCTCAGAATGTAACAATTTCTACTCATTATCAAATGGAGTTTTGCCAGTGCATTTTTTAAAGAAGGATAGAAAATAATAAGTGTGGAAATATATTTTTCTTATATAATTTTGCTAACTGTATTGTAATAATCTCAGTATTTCTTAAGGAATAATTGGGGGATCTATTACATCTCAGGAGTTTTGATTATATTTCAGTTAGAACTTTTAGGAAGGACAGAAACTTCTCAAGAGTAAAATTTTTACTTAAAAAATATGCTTTGACCAAATTGGAAAGCTTTAATAAAATTCTCCCCCATTTCTTTAAGTGCTAAGGAATAAATGGTTGGGAGGCAGTGAAACTAAGTTTAGATCAAGCCACTTGCTGGATTAATTTTCCAAAGAAATATTGTCCCTGTCATTGCTACAAAAAAAAACTTGTGCTTATACATCATTTCCAATCAGGGAAGTTAGAAAAGTTCAAATTCTAGTTAAATCTTAACTGATAACAAAAAAACTAAGCCCATTGGGGGGAAAAAAGCCAATGGAAACATAGAAAAATATTGTAATTCACCCACAAGGGAAGGTTACAAGATTTCCTCTGAATCTCATGTAGTAAGTGTTATTCTCCTCCAAGGTTGTAAGGGAGCCTTGACTGAAGAGAAAGACCCTGAAGAGGTGATTTGGAATGGAGAAGGAAGTGTGGACATCAGCTGAAGGACAAAGTTGGGAAGAAGTAGGTTTGACTTGGAATATTAGTAAACCAGCCAAAAGGTCTTTGGAGAGAAGGAATGGACACTAAGACACCACCCTCTACCCTCCCACATCGGGACACATGGTGAGGACTGTCCTCTTACTATGGGGTCCAAAAAATCATGAACTCCGTGGTGTGCACTGATTCTAACAAAAATCAGGCCATTCTAGCAACAACATAGCATAAGGAAAAAGTTCAGCTGACTTGGGAGCAAGTTAGACCTCCTTACAACCCATATGCCCTTGGGTGAGTCTTATCTAACACTGACTCTCCATGTCTCAGTCTGTGGGACAGGAATTATAGTGGCCATCTCTCTGGGTAGCGGTGAGGATCATTGCTAACATGTAACTTGCCTCTTGTAAGAAAGGCATCCAACAAATTCAAGCCATAAGAATTAGGTAGTTAGCAAACTTGTGATATCCAGAGCAGGTTTTTTTTAAAGGAATGTGAGTGGCAACGAACAGAGGTAAATAAAATACTTCTTTAAAACATTTTGATTTCTGAAATATAATACCTTATTAGCTTTTCCTCAAAGAATATTACTTAAGCTGAGAAATGGAAAACATTAAAAAGTATTCTAAAAATCCAATCAATACCTCCTGGAGACAGCCAGTAATGATGATGGTTATCTCACATTTCAGGGTACTAGCCAAAAGAGTAGGCAGTTGGAAGAGTTTGAGTAGATTATAATGGATTCACACCACTTTGGATTCCTTTGCAATTTAATCTCTATTTGTCATACTTTAAATCTCTAAAAGTTTAAGCTAACTACATGTTATTTCCCCCATTAAAATTCCTGCAATGCTTGTAGTTAATAAATTTTTTTAATACTCTACCACTTTCTTTGATTTTTTCTGGATCCACATAAAATAGAATTTTGTACTCTCCTCCTAAGGACCCAGACTGCAGATAATGTGTCCCATACTGGTCGATTAATCTTCGGTAGGCACCGTAGTCATACAGAGAGGGAAGGTAGGAGAGTTCCTTCCAGAAGGGCTCAGCAAGTTGTAAAAATTCTGGATTGTTATTGATAAACTGAGCCACTTCCACAGTGTTCTGGACAACCAACAATTGATGACTCTATGGGAAGAAGGAAGAATAAAAGGAGTGTTAGTTTGAAGATAAAAAGTCAGTGAAATTACTTTCCTGTTCAATGTCTCCATCAACTGCCACCTCCAACCCAAACTATATGAATTTTTATTTTTGATGCATGATGAGGTCTTTTCTGGGCTCACTCACCTGAAGCAATCTAAAGAGTTTTTGGAATGCCAAATAGGAATATCTGAGTGATACATAATTTCTTACATATATGGCCTTTAAAATCTCAACTAGAAAAAAAGCATCATCTTCATTCCCTACTAAACAAGCTCACAAATAGGTATATAAAATAATGTGTCCCTAAGGACTATACATTGACAATGACTTATAGGTAAGGTGAACATATAATTTATATCTCATACTATGGTTCCTCACTTTATAATGAGGTTTTTTTTTTAATTTTAGTGTAATTTACATACTATGTTATATTAGTTGCAGGTGTACAATATAGTGATTCAACAATTCCATATGTCACCTGGTGCTCATCACAAGTGCACTCCTTAATCCCCATCACCTGTTTCACCCATCCCCCCCACCTGCCTCCCTTCTGATAACCATCAGTTTGTTCTCTATAGTTAAGAGTCTGGTTTTTTGGTTTGTCTCTTTTCGTTGTTGTTTTCTTTTTTTTTTTTAATTTTTTTTAAACGTTTATTTATTTTTGAGACAGAGAGAGACAGAGCATGAACAGGGGAGGGGCAGAGAGAGAGGGATACACAGAATCTGAAACAGGCTCCAGGCTCTGAGCGGTCAGCACAGAGCCTGACGTGGGGCTCGAACTCACAGACCATGAAATCATGACCTGAGCCGAAGTCGGATGCTTAACTGACCGAGCCACCCAGGCACCCCTGTTGTTTGTTTTCTTAAATTCCACATGTGAGTAAAATAACATGGTATTTGTCTTTCTCTGAATGACTTATTTCACTAAACATTATACTCTCTTGATCCATCCATGTTGTTGCAAATGGCAAGATTTCATTCTTCCTTATGCCTGAGTAATATTCCATTGTATATATATAATATACCTTCTTTACCCATTCATCTACCAGTGAACACTTGGGTTGCTTCCATAATTTGGCTATTGTAAATAATGTTGCAATAAACATAGGTGTGCATCTATCTTTTCGAATTAGTGTTTGTATTCTTTGGGTAAATACCCAGTAGTGGATATGAGGTCTTTGAAACACTTCCTAAGCATCTTTTAATGGTGTCCAAGACAGATCTACCTTATATCAAATCCTAATTTCTGTGAACAATACACATACAATAAATGTTTATACAATTCTTATTCCCATAGTCAGCTTCTTAGTCATAAAACAAACAAAATCAATATTCCTTTATACCTCCCTGTGATTTATCAATCAAGTTACTGACTTCAAGAATGAGATGAAGTATGCAGATTTTGAATGATCGTCAACCTGAAAATTCATCAGCAGTAGGTATACATCAATTAGTACAAGTCATCTCAACTGTTCAGATTGCCCAAGATAAAAATTTTAGTATCTCAAAACAACAAACTATCTAAAAATAAGTTTTTTAACATCCTCAGATAAAAATTTTGGTATCTCAAGGCACCTAGGTGGCCCAGTCACTTAAGCGTCCAATTCATGATTTCAGCTCAGGTCATGATCTCACAGTTTGAGACATCAAGCCCCACATCCAGTTTTGTGCTGACAGCACTTAGCCTGCTTGGGATCCTCTCTCTCTGCCCCTCCTCTTACCCCCGTGCCCTCACACGCATTCTCTCTCTCTCTCTCTCTCAAAATAAATAAATAAATAACATTTTTTTAATGTGGTATCTCAAAAGTAACAAAGTGTTTTAAAATCTTTTAGTTTTATGCAGCTTCTAAGAAAGATTCTAGCATTACTGTTTAGAAAGCATATATTAACGGGATTTTTTCAATTCTATAACACATATAATCACGTATAGTAATCATAAATTAGAAATTTAAGAAAATTTTAACTAGTAGATTTGAAAGTAATGCTTTTTTAAGATTTTCAAATAAGAACAAATACTTTAATAAGAAAAACAAAGTATAGGGGCGCCTGGCTGGCTCAGTCAGTGGAACATGAAACTCTTAACCTTGAGGTCATGAGTTTCAGCCCCAGGTTAGTCATAGAGGAAAGAAAGAAAGAAAGACAGAAAGAAAGACAGAAAGACAGAAAGACAGAAAGACAGAAAGACAGAAAGAAAGAAAGAAAGAAAGAAAGAAAAGAAAGAGAGAAGACAAAGTATTAATAGATATATTATCCAAGAGAATTGACAAGATACAATGTTACCTCTTAAGGAAATATATTACATTGTCTCTTTGAAGAAGATACTACTACCCTAATTTAAAAATGAAAGCTGATCCTTTTGGTAAATACACTTTTGTTAATGTTAGAAATACTTAAGCAGTAAAATATGGAAAAGTTAACTCATGTTTCATACTAACCTTTTGCTTTTGGATTTCATTGCTATGTGAAATATGACTATACGAAGAAGATGCTGAAGATCTAAAAAAGGAGCGTTTCCTACTAGATGATGTATATTCTGCTGAAGTATGTTTTACATAAGACCAGCTACTGTTGTAAAATTCATAATTAAAATCATTATTTATCTTCACCTATAAAGAAAATGAAAAGTTTTGTTGTGACTAAATCAAGGCCTTGGGTATAACCCAAAATCTTTTGCCATGGATCCTTTAACGTGAATACTTTCTTTACACAATCCTCTCCAAAAAAAGGAAGCTCTTCATTGACACAAAACAACTGTGGCTCTCATTGTGACCAGGCCCATATAAATATAAGGAATAGAGTCCATTCTATAATTATTCTTTGTTAAGCAGGAGACATGGTCGTAATCCCAAGTGATTCACAGAATACATTTGTGTACAAACATCTCCCATTTTGTTTAATGTCAACATCTAGGCCAGAAGTCAGAAAATTAACAAAACCATACTAACAGAGAACTGAAAAGCACTTGGCTCTTGATTTTTCATCTAATAAAAGGGAACAGAAATGCAAATCGGTGATCTGAAGCATGTAGGTCTTTTGGACTTTGGGAATGTTCTATGTGATCCAGTAGTAGCTATAACTTTCTAATTAATGCTGAAACTGGATTTTTTTTCTGTGATAGATAGTAGAAGAAAAGGCCATCCCACAAGAATTTTGAAGCAGGCAACAGGATAGTCACATGTGGCTAACAGAGTCATGACAGCTCCAGCATTGATGAAGAAGATAATCATTTATTTATCCCTTACTTTCTCCTAGATCAAGTGTCAAAATAAAATGCCTACAGGGGGCTGGCAAGTAATATAAATGTTGGAGGCATCCAGGGGAAGGCAGGGTGATGAAGTGAACACACGCACTGTAGAAAAGGGGTACCAACGCAGGAATCCATCATACAGTTACCATGTGTAACTACAGGTTCTAGCACTGACAGGTGATCTGTTTTCAAGAAAGGAGATAAATCTGAATCTTGACACAAAAATCTCAAAATTTTTAAAAGTCATAGGCAATTAATTTGCTAACAAATGCCAATCACCGCGAGAATAAAACAAGACACGCACGAGGACTCCCTCTCACAGTGTCTGCTCCATATAAAATAGTCAAATCAGTAACTGTGTTTCCACGAGCATTTGTGTTGTTAGCATATATCCATACACATCTGTGTTTGAGATCGAAGTATAAAAAAGCACAGGGAAAATTAAAATGATGGGTATGATATACTTTAAACACAAACCTAAAAGGAAAGAAAATGACAGACTATTATGCAGTCATTTTAAATGATGCCTATGAAGAGAAATACTCATGTTAAATGAGAAACTGTTATAAATGTGATAATCCTGTTAATTACATCAATGCAAGTATATTCCCCAGTCAAAAAAAAAAAAAAAAAAAGACTGGAAAGAAATTCATCAGGAAAATGCCAGAAAATATTATATTACTTTTATCATTGCCCAAGTTCAAAATTATGCATGAATGTTAAGAACACACCACAAGATACGAAAAGATAGATTTATTCATATCTTTTATTAGGGCATTATTTTCATTAAATTATGAAATGGATCTATTTCAAAGTCAACTGCATAAGTTTAGCTCAAAGCTGAGATGGAGAATATATGTATTATTATTGACTACAAAGAAGACGTTAATAAGAATGCTATTAGAGATTTCTGCAGCCACTAGATACTGTTTTGGTCCTATTAGGTTTTAGATAGGCACACAATTTAATTTTTTTCTCTCTCTCTCTTAAGAAAGAGAAGTTATCTATCTTCCTTTTGATGTAAAAAAAAAAAAAAGAAAGAAAGAAAACCTATTTTCCCTCTTCAGATCTACAATTCAAATACTCAATTCATGCAAATAAACCTCTTGGATGATTTAGTTCGGCACCTCCTCACTCTCGTCTGCTCTACATATGGCTGCCAAGTCATCTTTTTCAAGCTGATGTGATTTTCTTAGATGACCCTGAATTGATACTCTCTTTCCCATCTAACTTTGAATCCTGAATTCTCTCAGACTGATCCTTCCTCTAAAATCACAAACTCAGGGGCGCCTGGGTGGTGCAGTCGGTTAAGCGTCCAACTTCAGCCAGGTCACGATCTCGCGGTCCGGGAGTTCGAGCCCCGTGTCAGGCTCTGGGCTGATGGCTCGGAGCCTGGAGCCTGTTTCCGATTTTGTGTCTCCCTCTCTCTCTGCCCCTCCCCCGTTCATGCTCTGTCTCTCTCTGTCCCAAAAATAAATTAAAAAAAAAACGTTGAAAAAAAAGTTTAAAATCACAAACTCAAACATCCTACAGTCTGCCACCTATACTCTTTTGACTCTCATACTATCATCACCAGAGCAATTATTCAACTTCGTAGAAACAAGTTCTTCAACTTAGTTTCCTTTCTCTCTCCCTATCAGCACCTTCATTTTTTTCACTTCTTTCTTTTTTGGATTGCCTTCATGGTTCATGACTTCAACAGTTTCTCATCAATGAACTTAACATCCTCGCCTAGATAGACCCTGCCATCATGCTTGCCAGGCAGAATTCCAACCTGGTTCAATGCTCACAGCCAAGCTACTTAGCACTACAATAGAAAAATCACACAGCTATAGATGGGTACCACTGTAAGTCCATTCATGATTTCTGATCTCAGGGGAACCCTCAATGCAGTCCAGCAGCCCTATATTTCTTTAGTCCGTTCTCTTTCTTTCCCATTTTCTACAGTACCTATTTCAAAAGTTCAACCCCTACCTCAATCCCCCAATCTTAGAACCACTTTCCTCACTTTCAGAAAATGACCTTAACCTCTTTCTTTACAAACATTCCCATTAGCAGACAGAGGATTCCTAAATTTCTGGCTAACAAATCGACAAACATATTTACATTTCTCCTCTTCCTTTCTTCCACAGGTGTCCCTCCTCCATCTAAAGCTAAAGTAACTGATCCCATTTACAATTGCACAAGAACCATAAAATAGGAATAAACTTAGCCAAAGTTGTTTAAATATCTGTATGCTGAAAGCTATAGAAAACTCATGAAGGAAATTGAAGAAGATATAAAGAAATGGAAAAACATTCCATGCTCATGGATTGGAAGAACAAATATTGCTAAAATGTCACTAATATCCAAAGAAATCTACACATTCCATGCAATCCCAATCGAAATTGCACCAGCATTCTTCTCAAAGCTATAACAAACAGTCCTAAAATTTGTATGGAACCACAAAAGACCCCAAATAGCCAAAGTAATGTTGAAAAAGGAAACCAAAGCAGGAGTAATCACAATTCCAGACTTTAGCCTCTACTACAAAGCTGAAATCATCAAGACAGTAAGGTATTGGCACAAAAACAGATACGTAAACCAACGGAATAGAACAGAGAATCCAGAATTGGACCCACAAATGTATGGCTAACTAATCTTTGACAAAGCAGGAAAGAGTATCCGATAGGAAAAAAAACAGTCTCTTTAGTAAATGGTGCTGGGAGAACGGGACAGCAACATGCAGAAGAATGAAACTGGACCACTTTCTTATACCATACACAAAAATAAACTCAAAATGGATGAAAGACCTAAATGTGAGACAGGAAACCATCAAAACCCTAGAAAAGAAACCAGACAACAACCTCTTTGACCTCAGCTGCGGCAATTTGTTGCTCAACACATCTTCTAAGGCAAGGGAAATAAAAGCAAAAATGAACTATTTGACCTCATCAAGCTAAAAACCTTCTACACTGTAAAGGAAACAATCAACAAAACTAAAAGGCAACTGACAGAATGGGAAAAGATATTTGCAAATGACATATCAGATAAAGAGTTAGTATCCAAAGTCTATAAAGAACTTCTCAAACTCAACACTCAGAAAATGAATAACCCAGTGAAGAAATGGGCAGAAGACACAAATGGACACTTTGCCAAAGAAGACATCCAGATGGCAACAGACACATGAAAAAATGCTCAACATCACTCATCATCAGGGAAATACAAATCAAAACCACACTGAGATACCACCTCACACTGGTCAGAACAGCTAAAATTAACAACTCAGGAAACAACAGATGTTGGCAAGGATGTGGAGAAACAGGAACCATCTTGCACTGTTAGTGGGAATGCAAACTGGTGCAGTCACTCTGGAAAACAGTCTGGAGATTCTTCAAAAAATTAAAAATAGAACTGCCCTATGACCCAACAATAGCACTACTAGGAATTTATCCAAAGGATACAGGAGTGCTGATTCATAGGGCACATTTACCCCAATGTTTATAGCAGCACTTTCAACATTAGCCAAATTATGGAAAGAGTCCAAATGTTCATCAACTGATGAATGGATAAAGAAGATGTGGTTTATATATACAATGGAATACTACTTGCCAATGAGAAAGAATGAAATCCTGCCATTTGCAACAACATGGATGGAACTGGAGGATATTATGGTAAGTGAAATAAGTCAGTCAGAGAAAGATATCATATGTTTTCACTCACATGTGGAACTTGGGAAACTTAACAGAAGACCATGGGAGAAGGGAAGGGGAAAAAATAGTTTCAAACAGAGAGGGAAGCAAACCATAAGAGACTCTTAAATACAGAGAAAAAACTGGGGGTTGATGGCAGAGGGGCAAAGGAGAGGGGAAAATGGGTGATGGACATTGAGGAGGGCACTTGTTGGGATGAGCACTGGGTGTTGTATATAAGTGATAAATCACAGAAATCTACCCCCAAAACCAAGATCACACTGTATACACTGTATGTTAGCCAACTTGACAATAAATAATATTTTTTTAAAAAAACTGAGTTATCCTCCAAAAACAAACGAACAAACAAACAAAAATAATAAAGCTAACTTCTCTGTCTCTTCTCTGTATTGCATTCCTTCCCACCTCTTCTAAGGACTTATTAAATTCATTATTCATTCCCTCTCCCACAGCTTCCATTTTTCTCTCTCTATGGTTTCATACCGTATATATCAAACTCATATATATTCCAACCCCACTTAAGTATAGTGTGTTACAAGGGTTCTGGAGACACTCTTGGGTTCAGAATCCATGTTTGTTATCTATTACCTCTATGATTGTGGGTAAATCATTCAGCATTGTTTCTTTCAGTTTCCTCAACTGTAAAATAGAGATGACAGTGCCTACTTTTTTTAGGTTATTATAAAGAAAAGAAGATCCATTAAGCACTTGAAACAGTGAACAGTATATAATGTATGTGAGCTATTTTTTGATCATCATTTAAATTATTCCTGGTTCAAAAGGTAGATTTAGAAATCTCAGATATCCAGGGATGCCTCAGTGGCTCAGTCGGCTGAACATCCAACTCTTGGTTTCAGCTCAAGTCGTGGTCTCGCAGTTTGTGGGATGGAGCCCCACATCGCACTCTGTGCTGACAGCAGGGAACCTGCCTGGGATTCTCTCTCTCCCTTTCTCTGTCCTCTCCCCCATCTGTATCTCTCTATCTCTCTCAAAATAAATAAATAAAATTAAAAACTAAAAAAAAAAAGAAATCTCAGATATCTAGATTCAGACCAACAGAGAAAGCAGAGGATCAGATCATTAATCATTAGTTAAAATAACGTTAGAATATAATTTTGTGATTCTTATTTGATACACACTAGTATCTCTTTTCCCAAAATATAATGAAGTGCATTCAAAACTAAATACAGGAGGATCCAAGAAGTAATTCATTTTCTCCACCCTAATTTTTACTCCCATCTGTGACTCATTCCAAGTTGACAATGATCAAAAAGTCTTTCGGCAGCCTCCCAGACAACTACAGGAGGGGCACCTTCCAAAGCGACCATGGAGCAGGAATGTGCTTGTGTGTCAAAGGCTTCCTCGTGGGATGAAAAATATGAGGAGATAGAGAAAGTGCATGGCATTGAAGAAAGTGACTTCGTCAACGAGAGACCAGGTTTGCCCTGGATAAACTACAATGCTCAAAAGTGAAACAGAGATCACAAGAGAAATTAACTGATTCTGTTCTGTGTTTACTTACTAATGTTTATGTTCCGACAAGTCAGAAGTCATCTTCCACTCAGAGGTAGCTGAACACCCAGTGGCCTCAGGTCTATCTGCCTGTGGAAGACACTTACCACCTGCATATCCACATGGGGTTAGCACTTCAGGGACTGACTCATTGCTTCCATCTCACTTCCCTCAGGCTGGATCCTCAAAACATCTCTATAATTTCCCTCTAACTCTGACAAACTCCTTCAAATTCAGTGACTGGAAAGGCATTTCAGATGTCAATCCAAAAACCAAGCCATGCTGAGGGAAATGAATGTCAGGATTATGCTGTTATTAAATTATTTCTCTTCTTCAGAAACTGCAGACTTCCAGCATGTCTATCCTCCAACTATGTCAGAAATTCTCTCATTATTTTCTCTGCTCTGTAACATTCTAAATTTGATCCAAAAATATATATGCAATTATCCCTCTTATAATTATGAAGAATTATCAACCCATCCTCCTAGGAATAGGAGAAAAAAATTTTCTACATATGCCTATGTCACATTCTCCCTTCTGGCCAATGGTTAAATTACAATACATATTATACACCGTATAGAATTTAGAGTTGAAAAAGCAGTTAAATACAAGATACTGGGAGAGTAAAACATACTAGAGAAACAAAGGGCTGTGAGGTCTGACAGGCTGGATCCAAGCTGTACTACTTAACTAATTTGGCGATTTAGAGCAAGTCAGCTGGAGTCCTCGGAGCCTCAATTTCTACATATATACAATAGTAAAATATTACTTACCTTCCAAAGATGTTATGAGGATTAAACCTATACAAATTGCCTAAAACAGTACAGATGCCAGAGTAGGTAATCAAAAATTGGTACCTATCATTATTTTTCAGATCAGTTTCACTTTCCATTTTCATGATACAATAACTCTTAAATATAACTTATTCTGTTGTAAGTCAGAGGATGATGCTGTTTGCTGTTTATAATCAAAATTGCATTCTGAAGGGGGTTTATTTTGGTAAACGAAAAGCCCTTCTATCTGAACATCCCAATAGTTTTAGTTTACAAATTCGGGACTAAGAGATAAGAAGCACTGAACTGGAAATTTTTAGAATTCTGGGAAGAAGGGAGGAAAGAAATGAGAGAGGAGATCCTGGAAGAAGAGAACAAGATGCCAAAATGAGATGAGACCAGAAATCTTGATCTGTTGAGGTTCTAGAAAGACAGATGTTTTGGATGCCTGAGCAGCTCAGTTAACTGAGCATCCAACTCTTGATTTCGGCTCAGATCATGATCCCAGGGTCATGGGATCGAGCACTGCATTGGGCTCCATGCTGAGCATGGAGCCTGCTTAAGATTCTTTCTCCCTCTGCCCCTCTCCCCTACTGGCACTCTAAGGACAGATGTTTTAAGACAGAGGATGTCCACCATTTTTGTGGAATGTGTTGGCACTACTCCAACAGAATATCCCCTTCCAATGTTCAGGATTCTCCCCCTAAAGCCATAACTGTTTTTTGTGTGAGTGGATTTTGTGTTGAAATCATGGAATAGAATGAGGTTAGGCATGTGTGACAGAAACAGCTTGCAAGAAGCAGAAGCCTGGAAAGAAGACCCTGAGACCTTAAGGAAAATTTAAAAGTCTAACAATACAGACGTTCACAAGGATATGGAGCACAGGGCACCCTTCCACATTGCAGATCGGGTATTAATTGATGATACATCCATTTTGGAAACTTTACTGAGTAAAGTGTAACCTATGATAACCTGCAAGGCAGCAATCCAAGTACCAGGTGTATGCCCTAGAGAAAATCTAGTTCATTTGCATGGAACTCATGCACAAGAATGTGCAAGGCAATTTCATAAGAAAAAAGTAGAACCAGCAATAAAAACGGCATCTAGATTAACATGAATAAATTTCAAAACTGTGATTTTTGAGGGGGAAAAAAGTCATAGAAGAACATATACTATAAGATTTACTTACATAAATGGCAAAAAATAGATAAAACTAATCACAAATTTTTATGTAGGGACAAATACATATGACATAAACATATACAGAAAAACAAAGAAGTGGTTAATACAAAACAGAAGATGGTGGTTTGTCAGAGTTGGGAGGATGTGACCAGAGAGGGGTAGATGGGAGCCTTTAAGTCATTGGCAATATTCTATTTCTTAAGGTACGTGGTTGGCATATATGAGTATTCATCTAATTAGTTTTCTTCAAACTGTATGTTTATGTTACTGCCACTGTTTTGCATATATGAAATAGTTTACAATTTAACAGTAAAAGCATTTTTAAGTGAGCTGACACTGTGGCAGTGGCGAAGAGATTATCATGACCAGTCATGGCCAGGGCCTTGAGCTTTGACACTGTACAGGGACAGACCATCCTATTTGGGGCCCATGTGGTCCATGGATTTGAAAATGAGGCAAAAGAATATTTCAGCTTAAATGATACAAATTAAAGTATCATTTCCCCGTACCCCAGAGTTAAAGAATATGTGTTCTTTCTAAGCCCATATAAATCATTTATAAGAATTGATCAAATATTAGTACACAAATAAATTCTCAACAAATACCAAAAAATCAATATCACATAAATAATGACCTCTGGCAATAATTCACAGATTAAAAATAAATTAAATCAGTGAAATTAAGTACCTGGAATGTATAGGAGAGGACATTTCCACTCAGTCTATAAAAATCTCTTCCATCCCCACTAAACACCTTTCTGCATTGACCACCAAAACTTTTAGTATTAATGACTTTGTTCCTAAACTGGCCAGTGAGTTCGTTGTAACTGTTTAAAAAAAAAAAAAAGGAGGAAGGAAGGAAAAAAAGATGGTTAGAAATCAGAAATAGCAGTTTCTGAAAAAGAACTTCCAGAAATTTTTGAAATATAGTGAAGTATCTCTTTGAGAGAGCTCAAATAAAAAGAACAATGTCCTAATGCATACCGTATATTATCCAACCTCCCCTGGGTGGTATAATAGCTAAAACTAATAACTGGAGAAATCCAACATCCTTCAGCCTAAGAACATGTTTGGAAAACATAGCCCTTTTGTATTTATGGCAACAGCTGGTTTTGAGTTGAATCTATAAATAAAACCAATACAATTAAGATGACTCTTGAGGAGAAAGAACTTTCTACAACAAATTTCAACTAATTTGCCTCTTAGTATACTGAATGGTATACTCTTTAGAGTAATTTTACCATTTTTCTGTTAATGAATTTTAAACTATGATAGAAAAGCCACTTCTATCACTCTAAAATAGACAGTTTTAAAGTCTTGAAATCTTCAACTTGGATCTGACCCTCAAAATTCCTCAGAATTCTTTTTGGAAAGACAAACATGGGATTGTCCCAACTTCACTTGAAAATGAAAGTTCCCAGCCAGTTCAGACAATTACTTTTCAAGCCTCAATATTCCAATACGTTACTTTCTCTCTTCTTTCTCTGTTCTTACTCTATTGTCTCTTCATTCTCATAAGGAGCCTCACATCAGTGTCATTGAATCAATTCTCTCCCTCTGTCTCTCTAGTTCTACCTCTCTCCCATAGGGTGACCAGCTATCCAGGTTTCCCCAGGTCTGAGGGGTGTCCCTGGACATAGGATCTCCAGCGCTAAAAGCAGGACAGTCTAGGGACAGTTGGACACTCTGCATTTACCACATACATTTTCAAGTATACAGGTATGAATGAAAAAATGTTTCAGGATGTGGCAAAGAGCTCTGAGCCAAAGGCTGAGCTATTAGGTGATTTGTTATCAGACTTACCAAACCATAAAATAAAACAAAACAAAATGAAAAGCTACTATCCATCAATATGCACAGAAAACTGGCCAGCACCTTACCCATTTCCAGTAAGTTCTATGTTGGGAGGAGGTTTATCAAGGTCACACGAAGGTCTGCTTTCTAAGTCCTCACATCTGTCTTCATCAGCACTATCCTCTTCACAGTCAGAATCCCCATTGCAAACCAAAGATTTGCTGATGCACTGGCCTGTACACAAGATAAGCACCATGAATGAATGAATGAATGAATGAATGAATGAATGAGTAAATAAATAAATAAATAAATAAATAAATAAATAAATAAAAGAGGGAAGAAGGTAACAACTACCTGGGATCAAAAGGGTTTTGCCTTTGATTCCCAAAATTGTATTAATATTCTAATATGAATTTGAGATCAGTCCTCAAGATGTCCAGGAAAAGACTGGTGATTATTTGGGTCCTCATATTACAATACACAAAACTGATTCTGACCTCAGCTGGACACAAAATTGAAAATAGAAGCTGAATTCAAATTCCAGGCTCTCGAGCCAAAGCATAAGAGACTGTTAAAAACTGAGAACAAACTGAGGGTTGATGGGGGGTGGGAGGGAGGGGAGGGTGGGTGATGGGTATTGAGGAGGGCACCTTTTGGGATGAGCACTGGGTGTTGTATGGAAACCAATTTGACAATAAATTTCATATATTAAAAAAACAAAAAAACAAATTCCAGGCTCTCACCCATAACCAAGCAGTTTGTCTGAATCTTCCAGAATCAAACAGTGCCGACCACTGGGAAGATAGATTGACATTCTGCCCTTCAACTTTCAGTTTATTTTTTGCCATCACTGACCAAGATGTCAAAGCCCTGCTTCTTTTGGTGATTTGATGTGTAAGCTTTTGAGAGCATAGAAACTGGATCAAAAGGTTAACACTCATCACGTCTTTAGCATATACTCTGTGCAAGACACTCTTCCAGGTGTTAGGTACAAATATAAATAAAAATGGTATGCTGGGCTTTTCATATACTTTACAAGCTAACAGAAAGGACTATGAAGACATAGATCATTATAATTCAGCAACGTAATTGCTATGATAGACATACATCCCAGGAATCAAGGAAGCACTGGAGGGTATCAGATGATCTAACCCTTGCCTACCTCCCCAGCATCCTCTCCAGCCATTCTCCTACCAGCTTCTGATGCGACAGTCACACCTGCATGAATAAAAGGCCAGGCTTCTGTCATCTCCACTGACCTTGCACTTACGGTTCCCTCAGACTAGAAGGGTTTCTCTACCTGTCACCAACCTGTCCTTCAAGAACCAAATTAAACATCATCTCCTCTTAGAGACCATCCCTCCTCCACAGGCTATAGTGCATGTCCTTCCTCTGTGTCCTCATAGTGTGCATTGCATGCAACTGTCCTGACGGTATAGCATGCATCCCACTATGCTCTCACTCAATCCGATCCAATGTTGTGGAAAGTCTACTATGTACCAAGTATTCCAGATGCAAAAATTAAAGCAACAGGGGCACCTGGGTGGCTCAGTCAGTTACGTGTCTGACTTCGGCTCAGGTCATATCTGGTGGTTTGTGAGTTTGAGCCCCGCGTCAGGCTCTGTGCTGACAGCTCGGACCCTGGAGCCTGCTTCGGATTCCGTGTTTCCCCCTCTCTCAGCCCCTCCCTGCTCCCATTCTGTCTGTCTCTCTTTCTCAAAAATAAATAAACATTAAAAAATTAAAGCAATATAATCCATATCCTCAAGGAGTTCACTGTCTCCAAGAGAGATAACCAGGCCAGTAAATTCTCCAGATTACAGATAGTACAATGTATGTAGGGAACACAGAGAAGTGATTTGTTAGTTATCTGTATCAGTTGGGAAGTTAAGGAATGCTTCTGAAAAGAGGAGTCACCTGATCTGGGTTTTGAAAGTAAAATAGGAGTTTGACAGGTCTTGTTGAGGAGCACTTCTAATACAGAGATTAATTATGAACTATTCTGTGCATAAACTTTAATATTTTTCAGGGAAGAGGCTAAGCATTTCATTTGTATATCCACAGTCCTTACCACTGTATCTGGAACATAGTAACAATAATGAATATTTGGTAAACGTTGTTGAATTAACCTCACTGCACAAATGATACATAAACACTAGGTCAAATAATACTCAATGCCAAAACTTGAAATTGTGTTTCAATCACCCTGTGTATAGGAGTGACCTGTATTACTCCTTGATTAGCTAATTAGAGTTGCTTCTCTTGTAAACATAATGATAATTTGGGCAGTAAACATTGTTTTTGCCTAATCTCGGTGTACCGGACTCACTCTACATCTCCGCCAACAATGCAATGTCAAGAACTGTTTGGGTCTGGCAACAGCCATATTTCTTTTCAAAGAAGTGAGGAGTATCCTTACCTTTCTTACCAGATGCTTCCTCTTGCATTCTAAATAATGATAGCTGAGTATGTAATTAACATGCCAATAAAAATCCTGATATTGGCCTGAAATTAATTTTAAGGCCGATACACATTCAGTAAAAGTCAACAAACACATACTGAGCAAGTTAACCAAATAGCATTTGAAATTACACTCTGCCTGCCAAGCCTATGAAAACATACCTGAAAAACACCTGAAACGCTCTCCACATCCCTCTTCCGTTGGACATCCTCGGGTAGGTTCACACGATTGTGTTTCAAATGCATTTCCGACACAGGGATGGCCGCCATACTGTCCGTAAACAGCTATTGACCGCCTGCGAGTCTAAACACAGAACAGGTAGTGCTTTCTGATATCTCCTTTCCTTTATCTGAGAAACAAATCTGAGAGAAATTAATGCAATTGAAGAAACAGCGTTCGGGAAATTGTTCTGGTGTTCCACAGATGTAAAACCTCCCAAATCAATAAACCCACAGACCTACTTGTCCTGGAGTGTGTGACAAGTGACACTTGGATTATTATTTGTGACATTCTCCCAGCTATGTATTTATTCTCAGGGTTGAGTATTAAAAAAAAAAAAATAGTAATAAAATCAGTGGCTCTTAAAAAAAGCAACTTGAAAGAGTTAGCTGGGTAGACATATAAGCAAATAGGTTACGATATAGAACGTTTAATGTTTCTGCTCAAGCTGTGTGCCAACTAGAAAGGAGAAATGGATTTTGTCAGAGGGTGGGAAGGATACTGGGAACAATGGTTAAGAAGTAAAGTTAGAAAAACCTTTAGAGGGGTACCTGGGTTCAGGTGGGTTCAGGGGCCGACTCTTGATTTGGGCTCAGGTCATAATCTCAGAGTCGTGAGACTGAGCCCCATGTGGTGCTCTGCACTGGGCAAGGAGCCTGCTTGAGATTCTCTTTCTCTCTCCCTCTGCGCCTCCCTGGCTCATGTGTACCCAGGTGCACTCTCATTCTCTCTCTCAAAAAAATAAAAAATAAAAAATAACTCTTAAAAAAAAAGGAAAAAAAACTTTAGAAAAATGGTGGCAATTGATTTGAGCTGAATGTTAAGCCTTCTTCAGGAAGGCAATGCAAAATAAATCTGGAGAGAAAGATGCTAATATGGAAGTCAAATTTACAGTACAGAAACCTCGGTCATCCAAAGGTGAAGCTACCTCTGCAACGGAATTTTACTAGATAATAAAAATCACTGGCCTCTGAAGTGGGAAATATGTCAAAGGCAAATCTCTGGGAGAGAAAGTATGGGAAAATTGAGGAAATCATCAAGCCAACCGAGAAACACCTAAGTCATCCTAAAGTTCATTTTATCAATGTGAACACATATATCTAACACTTAAACAAAAAGAAAGGTCCACAAAATCCTTTTCCTGCCCAACAGCAATCAAAGATGCATCACTTAAGCCTCTTCCTGTACTCATCTTGTCCCCATTAAAAAAAAAAAAATAGAATCTGACATTCCAGAGAATTTAAACCTTGAGCAAAGATCAACAGGGAAGACTGGATCTACAAACTGATGTGGGGTCAGAAGCGAACGGTCAAGAAAGAATTCTTGAGCAACTACATGGATGGAACTAGAGGGTATTATGCTAAGTGAAATTAGTCACTCGGAGAAAGACAAAAATCATATGACTTCACTCATATGAGGACTTTAAGAGACAAAACAGATGAGCATAAGGGAAGGGAAACAAAAATAATACAAAAACAGGGAGGGGGACAAAACACAAGAGACTCATAAATATGGAGAACAAACTGAGGGCTACGGGAGGGCTTGTGGGAGGGGGGATGGGCTAAATGGGTAAGGGACACTAAGGAATCTACTTCTGAAATCATTGTCACACTATATGCTAACTAATTTGGATGTAAATTTAAAAAAATAAAAAATAAAACAAAATTAAAAAGAAATTAAAAATTAAAAAGGAAAAAGAAAAAAGTAAAAAGTAAAAAAAAAAGAAAGAAAGAAAGAATTCTTGAGACATTTTTGGTGCAAAAAGGTGCTTTTATTATAGCACGGGGACAGGGCCCGTGGGGAGAAAGAGCTGCACTTTTACCATGTGAAGATGCTGGTTATTATATTAAGTGCTCAAAGGGGAGGGAACGTGCAGGGAATATTAGATCATAAATGTCTTTTTCAAATTTCTACTCTTAAAAGTAGTTTCACAGGATTTCTCCGATGCTTATCATTCAGCTTGATATTAACAAGTGAGATGAACAGTCATGAGACTCTAAGAATGCAGCAACCAGCACATATTTGATACTTATCGGAACTACGCAGGCTATAGGTCAGCCTTCTGGGCTAAATGCGAACACATTTTTGCTTCTATCCCTCATCACAAACCAACGTTGAATCTCTTCACCCATCCTAAACTGGGTTAGAAGTGGGGACTCATTGGGACAAAGGGTCACAGTAATGCAGTTTGATCTCTGAGCAGCTGTGTGTCAACCTGGGCCTGGTGCTGGCACCTTCCATTGTATCTGAGCAGAGGAGCCATGGAGGAATATGAGTGGGGAATAGAACTCAGTGCAGTTCCTTCATAAGTTCCTAGTTTCTGTATTTGATTGATGAAGACGCCTCTCATAATGTGTCTTATTAAATTATCCTTTTCTGAAGTTCTAAAGCACAGATTGTGTTGTTCATCTAAGTAATGCTTCCCTCTCTCCACATACAAGGATGACCTCGACAGCTGCCCACTGTGAGCAGCCATATTCTCACCTGACAACTTCTGATCTTATGACCCCGTTTCCATTTTCACTTGTCTCTCTCTGGATGAAAATGTTGTCGTTACCATCTAGGGATGTAATCATTGCATGATGACCTTCATGCAAAGAAAAAAATTACTAATATGAAAAATACCTCTCATCCCTTTCTATTTAGTGTTCTTTCTTAGCTTGTTTTTAAATTTTTTTTTTTCAACGTTTATTTATTTTTGGGACAGAGAGAGACAGAGCATGAACGGGGGAGGGGCAGAGAGAGAGGGAGACACAGAATCGGAAACAGGCTCCAGGCTCCGAGCCATCAGCCCAGAGCCTGACGCGGGGCTCGAACTCACGGACCGCGAGATTGTGACCTGGCTGAAGTCGGACGCTTAACCGACTGCGCCACCCAGGCGCCCCACTTAGCTTGTTTTTAAATTATAAAAATGTTTTCTGTGGTCAGTATTTGATTTTTGCCTTGTTATTCATGGACCCATTTGCCTGTCTGTATTCAGAGTAGTCATCTATTTGCCCAAAGCCAAATTCCACATTCGAGTAACTGGTTTTGTAAATACCACTCATGTAGGTACTAAATGTTTGATGAAAATGATGATTATGATGATGCTTCAAAACAGAAATTATCAGGGCGCCTGGGTGGCTCAGTCGGTTAAGCATCCAACTTCAGCTCAGGTCATGATCTCACAATTTGTGGGTTCGACCCCCTCCTCAGGCTCTGTGCTGACAGCTCGGAGCCTGCCCCTCCCCTGCTTGCGCTCTCTCTCTCTCTCAAAAATAAACATCTAAAAAAATTGTTTTGATAAAATAAAAAAAATAAAACAGAAATTATCTCCTATAATACAGTTCTGTTATTTTAAGAATTAAAAAGTGATTTTTAAATACACATTTTTATTCAAGCTGAACCACCTTTAAAATATTTTGCAACTATAGAATCATGCTATAGACCTGAAACTAATATAAATGTTATGTGTTAAGTATATCTCAATAAAAACACTTATTCATTCAAATATTTAGAATCTTTAACATGAACATTATATTTGTGGAAGTTGTCCTAAGAAAATTATCAGAAAAGAGGACAGATTTCTATGTACAAAAATATTCACTCAAGTTTCACTCAAACAAAAATGTAGATAATCTAAATCTCAAACAATATGAAAGTGGATACATAAGATGGGTATATTCATATAACGGCGAATAATACAGCTGTTAAAATTCACGCTGAGAGTATCATGGTAAAATAGTAGAATATAGGGGTACCTGGCTGGCTTAGTCTGTGGAGCATATGACTCTTGATCTCGAGGTCATGAGTTTGAGCCCCACGTGTGGCATGGAGTTTACCTTAAAAGCAATTTTTTTAATAAACAAATAAAGGGGTGTCTACATGTTCAGTCGGTTGAGCATCCTACTCCTGATTTCGGCTCAGGTCATGATCCCAGGCTCGTAGGATTGAGCCCCACATTGGGCTCAGTACTGAGCATGGAACCTGCGTAAGATTCTCTCTCTCCCTCTGTCTCTACCCAGCTTGTGCTCTCTCTCTCTAAAAGTTTTAATAAACAAACAAAAATTTTTAAATAGTAGAATATAAAACTTTAATCAAACAATTGTATTTTTAAAAATTATAAACAGGGGCGCCTGGGTGGCTTGGTTGGTTAAGCGTCCACCTTCGGCTCAGGTCATGATCTCACGGTCCGTAAGTTCAAGCCCCGCGTCAGGCTCTGGGCTGACAGCTCAGAGCTTGGAGCCTGTTTCAGATTCTGTGTCTCCCTCTCTCTCTGCCCCTCCCCTGTTCATTCTCTGTCTCTCTCTGTCTCAAAAATAAATAAATGTTAAAAAAAATTTTAAAAAAAATTATAAACATAGAGAAAGAAGATAAATTGAAAGAATAAATACCAAAATGATGGTATATTGGTTTCTTTTAAAAATTTTTTCTTAATGTCTATTCATTTTTGAGAGAGAGAAAAAAAAAGAGAGAGAGAGAGAGAGAGAGAGAGAGTATAAGTGGGGGAGGAGCAGAGAGAGACACACACACAGAATGTGAAGCAGGCTGCAGGTTCCGAGCTGTCAGCACGGACATGTGCCCATTGCGGGGCTCAAACTCATGAACTGTGAAATCATGACCTGAGCTGAAGTCGGACACTTAACCAACTGAGCCACACAGGCACCTCTAAAATCTCATGCTTTTTTTTTTTTTAAGTGGGCTTCATACCCAGTGTGGAGCCCAACGCAGGACTTGAACTCAGGACCCTGAGATCATAACCTGAGCGAGATTAGGAGTCAGGCGCTTAACCAACTGAGCCATCCAGACACCCCTGGTTTCTTTTAAATGGTAAAATTGTAAATAGTGTTTTCTTTATTTAGACCTTCCTGTTTCCTCCAATGAATAACTTATAAGGAAAAAAAAACACTTTTAGAAGTACTTTATAATCTCCAGATCAAGTCCAGTATTTTATTTGTATTACTCAGAAATTAAAGTTTAAAAAGTTTAAAAATACAGGGACACCTGCCTGGCTCAGTCAGTAGAACAGGTGATTCTTAATCTTGGGGTTGTGGGTTTGAGCTCCACCTTGGGTGTAGAGATTACTTAAATATAAAATCTTTTTTAAAAAGGTGCAAATGTTTCATTTTTCATGATCATTCAGTTCATTAGGTAAAACAAAGTTTTGCTACTCGTTAGCGTTCCTTTCAAATAAGAAGAAAAGTTGAACCCAGTAAATATGAAACAGATTTTGAATTACCTACTATCTTCATTTCATGCTACTCTATTCCTCTAATTAAAGAGTTCTCTAGTTAAAGAGTTAATGAATTGCTATACCCTGTGTACATTTCTAGGCTCAAATGTAAGATTTAGAAAAGTCCTGCAAGAAAAATAGGAAACACAGAAATTACTTTATTACATTATTAATCACTAGAGTCATACTTTTCTCCCTTTAAAACTACCAATTATATTTTCAACATAAAAAATAACATTCAAAAGCTAATGTCATTTTGTCCATATGTAAGGTATTTCTGCATAGGAAACAATAAATACAAAGTTTTGTATGGTCCTACCTGAGTCTTGGTACAACCACTGCATTCTGACCACAGGGCATAGGAATCCCACTGACAATTGACTGGAGAGGAAGCACTGCCAAATTATGATAAATCAGGTAGAAAGATAATGGGGGGGGAGGGGGCACAAAGAGCAGTTAAAAATATTTCAAAAAAAATAATTGCTTTACAATTTTTTAAGAGACATCAAAAGTATCCCAAGATCTATAAAAATACATGTGGAAGGAACCAACTTTTCTCAAGATTAATGCTTATCAAGCATCTATAATGTACCAGGCACTATTTAGATACTAAAGTTGTAGACACTTGGGGCGCCTGGGTGGCGCAGTCGGTTAAGCGTCCGACTTCAGCCAGGTCACGATCTCGCGGTCCGTGAGTTCGAGCCCCGCATCGGGCTCTGGGCTGATGGCTCGGAGCCTGGAGCCTGTTTCAGATTCTGTGTCTCCCTCTCTCTCTGCCCCTCCCCCGTTCATGCTCTGTCTCTCTCTGTCCCAAAAATAAATAAACGTTGAAAAAAAAAATTTTTTTAAGTTGTAGACACAATAACAGAGAGATCACTGACCATTGATAGAGAAGAGGACAAAGACACATATGTAAACAAATAATTATAATATAATAATACAAACATGATCCATAATGCAATGTACCTACTTTGATCAATTTCATAACAAAAATGTATACAGTATAATGTGTTATGGAAATATAGATAAAGGAGTGTTCACAGTTGGAAGGGTAAGTGACAACTTGTGGGAGGAAGGTATACGGTCTTTGAAAGGATTCTGAATAATGAACTGAAGAGTTATAACAGAAACTCTTAAGTGGAAGACAAAAGGCTCTAAAAAGACCCTATCAGAAGAGAAAAACTAAGAACTGGCAAAGATGAAATGGACAGAAATTGATTTTTAAATATTCCCCCTGTGCATTTAGGCTACTCCTCAAGAACACATCCAAGTAGCGTCCATTTGAGCTTAAACAATTCCGCTCCACTAAAATACATGAAGAATGGAGAATCTGTCGTGTGATGCTTAACTCCAGCTTTGTAGAGAGCATATCATGACTTCATCCTCAGCGATTAAGGAAGTCTAACTTAAAGCATATTTTACAAGGGGTAAAGGAAATCAGAATCCTGATTTCTGGATTTTGAGCAGATTCCTAGCCTTGGGACACCTTCAGTCAAGGTGATTTGTGCTTATCTTAAGCCTGTGAGGTGATCCTGAAAGTAAGAAGTTTGATCTGAAGTGCATGTGCCTCTCATGCTTTTTTTTCAAGCCAAACTTGCTAACTTGTAGTCTTGACATGGCGCCAATGATCCAAATGCCTCACTGTTTTTGACTCTTAAACAATAGGAACTTGCTATTGTTCTATGTTGTGCTCCAGGGACAGGCAGAGACCTTCCCCAAACACTGAGGCTTAGGAAGGGAAGCCAGCTTGGTCTCATCTCTCTGTGCTCCCACAGTATCCCATGCAGGCCTGTCCCAGAGGCCTACCACATTTATATTAACATCAACCGTTTCAAGATCTGTATCACCCAGTGGACTCTCAGACACTTGGCCCCCTTTGTGTCCCCAGTCACTAGCACAGCCCCTGACACATATTCTGTAGTTTGAAAACGTGAACTGACCTGGTCCTATCCCATCAAACTGAAAGTGAAAGCAAGAGAAAGCCATGAATAAATGATGGTGGCTTTTTTCCAGGTCTCAAGAGTCAGCACACCTATTTTCTTAAAAAAAAAAAAAACAAAAAACCTCTCAACCAGACGGAAGTTACCCTTGTGGGGAACAGAGCATAATGTATAGACTTGTCAAATTACTATGTTGTACACCTGAAATTAACATAACATTGTGTATCAACTGTATTTCAATTAAGAAAAAAAAAACTCTCAACCTTTAAAATCCAAAGAATGTTTTGCAATGACTACATTTAAAGATCACATTCTACTCCAAGATGTGTTAATTCTAAGGTCGGTGCAATTCTCTGAATTGCAGGTACAATCATGGTACTGGAACAAGAAGAAAACTTTGAGGTAGTTTTAGTCTTCAAGTTTCTTCCTTATGGGAAATAAAATAAAGTAAAATAAGAATGAGAATAAACAAGCTTTTGCTATCATTGCCTGTTCTCAAAACGCAGAAAGATAAGTGTTGAAGGGAAAAAGATGTTCAGGCTGCAATGTTAAAATCAGGCCATATGATAAAGAACTTCCTAAAAATAAAAAAAATAATAATGATTTTTAATGATCTCCAATACAATCCAAAACATTCTCACCTTGAAAAAATTTGGAACTCTCCTGCAAATCCCACCAAGATGAAAAAACTTATTGCCTGGGGGGGAGAATAAAGCATTGTTTTAGTTTATATTTCTTTAATGAGTTGAAAGTGAATACATTTGTGCAAGTCAAGATTTGTGAGTTGTGAATATAAAGAAGGAAAGAAGCATGGAGAAGGCTCCATGACTCTGTTTGTCCTTTAAGTTTCCATTTTAAATAAAAGTTTAATACAATTCTGTTGAGCTCACCTCTTACTATTCATTTCTGTAAAGAAGGCTAGGGACTGGGGAACGTCATAGCCAAGCAAATAGAAAATGTAGCTCATTAGAGCATTTCTTTAAGGACCCATCATCTTTTCATTCCTTTCTCTACCCTCCTTCACTCTAACTTCAACACATATAAAGACACCCAAAGAGGATGAAGCCTGGAAGAAAGACCAGCCAAAAGTGAGAAGTTAGAAGGAAAGTAAGTTTCATAAATGAAGAGTCAACCAAAAGTTGAGGCACATCCCCAGTCAGAGGGCCCGTGATCCTCACCCTGCCCCTTAGTTCTATGGGCAGCTCCTCTGGTTTTTAAAATACCTGTGAGGCCTGTTGCAATCATCTGTCCATGACAGCACCAGCCTAAATATTGAAGGTCACAAAATTGTATATAAAATGGCATTACATTTTGTTTGAAAAGTCAAACATAGGGGCGCCTGGGTGGCGCAGTCGGTTAAGTGTCCGACTTCAGCCAGGTCACGATCTCGCGGTCTGAGAGTTCGAGCCCCGCGTCAGGCTCTGGGCTGATGGCTCAGAGCCTGGAGCCTGTTTCCGATTCTGTGTCTCCCTCTCTCTCTGCCCCTCCCCCGTTCATGCTCTGTCTCTCTCTGTCCCAAAAATAAATAAACGTTGAAAAAAAAATAATAATAAATAAATAAATAAATAAATAAATAAGAAAAGTCAAACATGTATTAAAAACAAATCTAGAAAGAAATATAATAAAGGATAATAGTTCATTTCTGGCAATGAAATTATAAGTAATTTCTATTAACTTTTTTTTACTTTTATGTATTTCCCTACTTTGACAACTGAGGGTGTCCGGGAATATCATTCAAATCTTTCCTGGAGATTCTCCAAGGATATCAATTGTATTCAATATATAACCCAGTGTAAAAGTCCTTAAAACCATCTTACTCCATATTTTAACAGGCCAATATTCTTTCTCTTCTCCCTGACCTCCTCAAACCTTTTCTTTCAATGTATTTGTGGAGTGGCCTCCCAATATTTTTTCCAGATCCTTCTCCCTGCCTTCCTAGATCACCTGCCATCTTATTAGGTATCTTCCTTTCAGTTGTAAAGTCCTAGTTGCCCACTTCTATCTTTTATTGTTCTCAGAAGCTTTTAGCCTATTATTCTGATTAGCATAACCAAACAGCTATGGGCATCCTGGAAATGAGTGGGGGGAGGCATGAATACTTATGTGATTTTTTAAAATGAGCAGGTAAAGCACATAACATAAAGCAACACCTTCTACAGGTTTTGTTTTTAATTAAAAATTACAAGGATTAAAAACAATTAAAAAAAAACCTACAAGGGTTTGGGTTAATTTTTCTGTTTTTCAACAATATATCTTTACTCCATGCTGTCAACTTCTTTTTCCGTCCCTGGGAAAGCCTATCTCCATAGCTTTATTAGTCACTCATAGGCACTAACAGATAGTCACATTTTTGGAAAACAAAGATTCTGAAACACTCTAACAGTCAAATTTCAATTCGATATCCAATTTTAAGTGTCTCTCCTACTCCTGGGTCCTGGATCCTCATAATGGGAGTGGGGTGGAGTCTGATTCCAAATTCCTCCTCCTTGTTCTGCTTTTCTTCTCCACATCCCCAGACTGCCTCTGTCTTCTTCAAAGTCACAGCAGCAGGAGAGGGACAAGAGCCAAAAAGGGTCTTGTGTGACTAATCCAGCTGGAGTCCATAATGGTGACCCAGGATGTGGTGAATATTTGAATGCCAAGTCTTTATCTCCCACTGTGTTTTTATGGTTCTTTGGATGGCCCCCATTGGTGATCTACAACCACTATGCTCTTGGCAAAAATGATTCATCTCTTTGTTTATCACACTTGACTCTCCCCAGTGCTTGCCTCCTGGGACTCCTTTTCCATATGGATGCTGCCTGTTGGAGTTGCTTCATCCTGCAGGCAGTTTCTCAGGCAGAAGCCCTGACAACCCAAGTCTGGCTCCTTTCTAAAGGTCCACATTGTATCCATGCGATACCTGCACACATCCTTATCCTGTCAGACTCTGGATGTCCAGAATGTAACCAATAATGCTGTGTTGATTAACTCTGTTAAAGGCAGGCTAGGGAACCAGCCTGTGCCTTTAGATTTTCCCAGACATGACTAGAGTATGATTCCCTACATCCCCTATACTCTAAGGGGCACGATCCTGTATATTCTGGAGGATGGGGATAGCCAAAGGTCACTAGACACTATCCTTTTGTAAAACTGCTTTGAATGTCCAGTATCTCACTTTAAAATGTGGGGATACTGAGCACTTATTCTTCTTGGCCTTTGACTCTCAGCCAAAGCAGTCATCATGAAAAAATTCATTCTTAACAATCTATTATTACACGTGTTTTAAAAGAATTTCAATCAAGCTTTTAGGGAATATACATTTTTTTTCAGCAGTGTCTTTGCCAACACCTTCCCCATATACATACCCCTTATTGTAACTTCTGAAGATCTGCCTAATTACAAGGCAGTTCTGTTCATGAGTTACACAAGCTGAATCTATTAACCAAAAGAATTTCTTGAATTTGCTAGCTAAGTCCCTGAAAACAAGTCATCAAGTTATCATTTCCCACCTTCAGAAAGAGTATCTTAACAAATGGACAAGATAGAACAATCATAAATTAATAATAAATGATACTTGGGGCACCTGGGTGACTCAGTTGGTTAAGCAACTGACTTCGGCTCAAGTCACGACCTCACAGTTCATGGGTTCGAGCCCCGTGTTGGGCTCTGTGCTGACAGCTCAGAGCCTTGGAGCTGCTTCAAATTCTGTCTCCCTCTCTCTCTGCCCCTCCACTGTTTGTGCTCTTTCTCAAAAATAAATAAACATTTTAAAAACTTTTTAAAAATGATACAAAAATTGGGGCCCCTGCATGACTCAGTGGGTTGAGTGGCCAACTTCGGCTCAGGTCATGGTCTCATGGTTCATGAGTTCAAGCCCCACATGGGCTCGCTGCTGTCAGGGCAGTGCCTGTTTAGGTCCTCTGTCCCCGTCTCTCTCTGCCCCTCCTCTGCTTGTGTGCTCTCTCTCTCTGTCTCTGTCTCTCAAAAATAAATAAAACATTTAAAAAATAAATAAGTTGGAGTTGAAGTTGCTGTCTTTGGTCCTGTATTTAGTTGAATAGTAATTTTTCTAACATTTGGCTACATTGCACTGGGCCAACATGTACATTTGGTAAGCCTTTCATTGCATTTGTCTCTCTGTGTCTTCCACTCTCACATTCCTGACCCTTTGGTCCAGGATTCCAAATTCTAAAGTTCCAAGTTTCCGAACTCACTTTTCTATAAAGCTTTTAGATAAGTCAGATCATGGGGACTCATTGCATAGCTGCAAATCAAACAAACAAACAAAATACACGACAGGTATTTTTCCCTAAAAATAACAATGGCACTATTGTTTTCCTTGATGGCTTTCTCAGGACTTTCATAAACATAGTCTCCACTCTCATTTCCATACCTTCGAACCACTAATTTTACTGCAAAACAAGAAAAAGGAATTCACTTTGTCTGAATTGTTAAATATATTTAAATAAGGATTTTTTTTAAGTTATCCCCATATCTTTCTCTTTCCTATCTCCCCATGTCTTCTCCTTATTTGAGCCATTTCAGGTAAGCCTCACTCCCTTTTGAGATTGCTTCACTTACAAAAGTAATGAAATTATTATCTTACCTTCATGTTTGGGAAAACACTCAGGGCAGAAGAAAGGAAGAAAATTTCCGCTGAGCGCCTGGTGAATTTTCAACAGTGGGAAGAGCCCAGCAGTGGGCTCTGTCCCTGTCTCTTCCTGCTGGGGATTAACTTGGCACTCACTCACAAACACAGCAAGTGGTTCTGAGACTTAGTTCCTACCCCAACCAGATTCTCTGGGGACACAAAGAGCCTGCCCCTGTACTTAGTTGGTGTCTTGAAGCCAGATGCTTCTTATCAATTTACACAGGCCTTAGCTACAGCCAGCTGGGACTGTTTGGCAATGTAGTTCTAAGAAAACATCTGTAAATCAAGAAAGGCAACAAATGTTCTCAGTTCAATGTTTAAGTGATTTTCAACCAAAGGAGACCGTGTACAAGGCAAAGGATAAGCCTCCTTCCTGTTTCAATCTTCTAAATGAAATAGATGTTTTCATGATTCTCTTAAAGTGTGTTGTACACCAAACTTTGAGATGAAAGGATTTAAATGCAGTTCTGTCACTCAGGAGGTAAATGGAACATTCTGGAGTAGAATTTCCACACCTCCCCCAACAAAAAGAAAGGAAAACAAAACAAACACCACCACCACCACACACACACACACACACACACACACACACACACACACACAAATATACATATCCTAACACAATATTACATCCATGACTCACACTTGACTTTCACAGATGGATAAAAAAAAAGCATATTTTGCAAACATATTTAAAAGCCTCACTAATTTTTCCCAAGTGCTTTCCCTATTCCGTTGACTTGCAGATCATTGTTGGAAAGTTCCTATCATGGTCATTAACTGTCCATTTTCCCTTCTTCAGTTATTGTCTTGTCTAACTCTGCTAGATCCTTGTTCCCCACAGCTTTGCATTTATTCTAGCAGTTCCCAACATCACTTCCAGAGGTTTCATGAATGCTGTATTTTATTTTTTTGCAAGATTTCAGATTTTCTATTTGTGAGAAGGCAGGGAGATGATTCATTTTCAGAAGTACCAAATAAAAGCTGTGCTGTCTAGGGCCAGCTGGGTGTCTCAGTTGGTTAAGCATCTGACTTGAGCTCAGGTCATGATCTCATGGCCCCTCGTCAGGCTCTGTGCTGACAGCTGGGAGCTATTAACCTATTAACCTATTAACAATAGGTTAATTTCCAACCTATTGGAAAATGTACAACACCCCCCCCCCCCACCATGGAGTCCCAAATCCTTGGACATTTCACTTCCTGGTTCTTTCCCTCTTGGTTTGGCAAGGTTACTTTCGCAGTCTTTGCAATGAGCATGTGCCAAAGAACTGAAGTCTCTGCATCACCTCAAGGAATGTACATCAGACTACTTTTTGCCTTACATGGGCATAGGCATTGTCTGGGTAAGGCTGTAACCTCTGTAGTATTCAGTCAATGAGGAATCAGGGGAGGGACCTGCATAGTAGGAGATAAATTGTCTGCTGTAACCGCCCCGAGTGTGTCTGTCCATCAGACACCCGCTCTTGTAAGAACATTGATTAAAGCTTTGCTTTACCCGAGTCCCCACATCCCTCCTTCAATTGGAGCAGTGGGCTTATTTCTCACACTATTAAAGCTGAGCTAGGTTTTATTCACACAGTTTGGCCAAATATTCTGACACTTGCTACTAGGGTATTATGAGTGGGAAAGACATAAGTGTTAAGTGGGAAAGGATTTTCTGAGTTGAGTGATTTTATAACTAAATATTTCATTAGTGAATATTTCCCAGTTTTAATGATTTATTTCTTTCTTTATCCAAAGAGCTTGAAAATAGAGAACAACCCTCACCTTTCCCTCATAAATTGACAGTGGGTTTCCAAAAATAGTTTACACATCTTTTGTTAAAACCATTAGTAATTTGTGTGGAAGAAATTTTGCCACAGAGAAGATGACCTCTAATTCCTGAAAGTTTGTTTGTTTGTTTGTTTGTTTTATTCAACTCCAATTGTATGACTTCCAGATGTTATGGACTCTTCTTACGTACTCAGTGTGCAATTCCACATTTGGGGGCTTAGTTTGTGTTTGTGTTCCTCCTGAAAGCAGATTCTGAGAGAGGAAATCAATTGAAAATAGGGTTTTGGTTTTGTGTGTGTCTGAGTGTGTGTGTGTGTGTGTGTGTGTGTGTGTGTGTGTGTGTGCTTTGGTTTGGTCTTTTGGCTTGGGTTTTGGTTGGGTTTTTTGTGAGGTTTTGTTTGTTTTTGTTTTGTTTTCCATTTTGAGAAGTGATCCTACAAAGCATTGCTGGGAGATGGGAAAGTGAGACAAGGAAGGAGAGGTGGTGAGTAAATGGTACTTTATCATGCAAGATACCACTGTGGGAATTGGAACTCAGTCTCAATGTGGAAATATGAGAGATGTTGCAGAACGCTTCTCAGAATTATTCTGACTAAAGGAATGTATCTACCAACATCCTATCATTGATTGAGGGTAGTTCCTAGACTCATCAGCTCTCTGACACTTCAGTTTGCTCTGGGGGGTAGCTGAGCACACACCTGTAGCTAGGGGGGAGAAAAGCCTTCAAGTAGATGGTTGCTGGTATTAGCAGTATTTGCAGACATTTGCCTTTGTCCTGTAGCAATGAGTGCTAAGGGAATATAAGCAGGATACCAACAGCACCTGCCACAGTAGCTTGTCATTCATGCATGAATGCATTCATTAATTTTTTATTCTAAATTCAACAAATATTTACTGAGGATGCATAATATAACAGGCTATAGATTTTGACAGAAGCTTTGAGAAATATCCTTTATTATTTTCATTCCTTACATGCCATAAAGATCATATGAGCCCATTTATAAAGTATCCTTAGTCTAGAGGATGAGTCACATGCATACAGTGTGTCTACAATAACGTAGAAATTGAATTGTCCAGCTCCCAGAGACTGTATGCCAGAGATCATTTAAAAAGTTAACAAAAACTTCCTTTCCCCAAGTGCTTTTCACTCTCCCATCTCCACCACATCTTTACTCTCACATAAACAATGTTTCTTCAACAGGAGGAATGTCAATGGAGAAGTCATTGGAACAAAGGCTTTAACTGTAGGTAGGAGATGTACTGTGGCAAATTTGACTGCTGGCATGCGTTGTGTGTAATTTATTCAAAGGACAATGGAAACTCACTCAATGGAAGTTTTAAAGAAAGAATCAAAGTGATGTTTTCAGATGATCAAAACAGTGGTAATACGCAGACCACATAGGTAAGGAGGGGAAGAAGGACATGTAACTTGGAATTCATTTCAGTAGTCAGACAAGAGTGAATCAAAGCCTCCTCTAAGAAAGGATAGATAAAGAACCACAAGGCTGTGATTAAATGTGATTTCATGTCTGAGTGAGAAAATTAGAAGAATGTAAACAAATTAATAAAGGACAGAAATAGGAAGTTGAAGAGGAAGAGGTGATTTTGGAGAGGGGACATTTTACTTTGGAGAAAATAACCAACACATAACCAGAAATGTAGATCTTTTTGGAAAGAAATATAGGAAATACCTGGGACAAGGATATAGGTAGAGCTACCGGCATGAGGACACATAAGTGAAATCATGGGAGACTGATCACAATGAAATATAAAACAATACGATATGCCACTACTCAGGGAGCAGAAGGAAGGGAAAGAGCCAGAAAGAAGAGAGAGAGGTTACAGAAGGGGGAGGAAAACCAAAACAATGCAGTGTCCAGCCAATTCAGGAGAAACATACAGAGAGGTCAGTCAACAGTGGCAAGTGCCATATGGAATTCAAAGAGAAATAGTATTGAGGGAAAACCTCACCACTTGGCAACTGAAACATAATGAAAACATTGTGGATAAACTGAGGGCAGAGTTTCCCCACATATTTTCCACTCTGGTGCTACAAGATATCTCAAGAAAAAATCATTAATTTTATGTTTAATTAATTGTAAGAAGCTGTATGTATTATAGAGAAGAGTTTCTTAACCTTTGAATTACTGACCTTTGGAGCATGATCATTCTTTGTTGGTAGAGGGGGTAGGCGAAGCTTGTCCTGTGCACTGGAGGATATTCAGCAGCGTCTTTGGTATCTACCCACTTGATGCCAGTAACACTCTTCCCTAGACAGTCAAAAATGTCTCCAGATATTGTCAAATGCCCCCTGGAAGCAGAATCATCCCTCCTCCATTGAGAACCACCATTATGGTGTCTACTCCTAGCCAGTACTCAGCCTTAGATTCACAAAACACATGCCACAATGCATTATAATGCATTAAATGTTCTAAAAATTGTACACGAAGTAAAATTTCTTAAAAGTTGTTTCAAACCAGAATTTTCCAAATTCATGTGACCCCAGAGCTTGTATTTCTGACAAGCTATACCTCAAAAACTGGTATAGCAGATGCACTTCAGCAAACGTCTAAGCCAAACCGAATCAGTGGAAGAGGAAAGCAGATTTCTGCTGACTAGGGAAGGGTCCACAGGGGTTCAGCCCTCTCCCTATCTCCTGCTATGACACACTCCCTATTCCCCATTAGTCTTCACTTCTCTTGGTAACACCTCAAAAACCTTAACATCCCCGGACTCTAATGAAACAGATCACTGATGATACCAAGAAGCTGTTATGGCCCACCTTGGGGAGATATCTGAAAACATTTTAACAAGCCAATTTCATTCTGAATTGTTCCACTGACTCTAGCAGCATAAGAGGAATAAACTTGCTGAGGAAGGATGAAGCCTCCTTTTCTCTCTTCTGTTGAGTCTGAGGTCAGAATTGAAACTGCCAGAAGTTAGAGCAAAAAGCAACAGCATCCCCTAGTGGCAGGCATGCTCCAGTCCCTTGAGTAAGAGAAGAGCATTAGGCCCTGGAGTTAAAACACTCAGGAGTGAAAAACATTGAATCTTAGTCTCTAAGTCAAGTGCTTGTTAAGCTAATAAGTACTCCAGGTAGTATCTCTTTTTCCATTAAAGTGTCACTGTGTGAATAGTTTGAGAATGAAAAATGGCTGCTAGGCAATACCTTATCTAAAGGAATTTTTCAGCAAAACAATGATTGTTAAATGCTTTATCATTAATACCTAATAGGATGCTGCCCATCAATACTGATAGCACTGCATTAAATACTGTGATTTGTGCATTAATTTATTTGTTTTCTTATTTTTTAAAAGAGAAGTTTATTGAATACACTGCAAAGAAGCAGTGGGCAAGACAGCAAAGGAGAGACTGTCTGCCTGCATCAATTTAAAGCGAGATCACTAGATTGGCATCCAATCCCTCATAAGAATGATGTTTAAGGTTTAAATAGATTAAGAAGTATTTCCAGGTCATCATACTTTCTTTTAGACCATTGTCCTTGCCCTTTACAACACTGGACAAGCCTTTGCCCTGGTGGCCGCAGATGGCAAGGATAGCAAGGATCAAAGTACAATCAGGAAGCAATAAGACACTTTGTCGTTATGGTTTTCAATAGTGGCAGGCACTTGCTAAATTTAGGAGAAGGCCTGGATTTGTTCGGGTTCCTAGCTGTCAGCTGGGTTTTTCAGTTATCTGCAATGCACATTGTGGCAGTAGCCTGCAATTCGAAGATACATTTCATTTGGTTTAAATTTGAATTAAGTCAAGCAGCTCTGAGAAGGAAGACACAAAATGCAAAGATTCTCATGGTTCCATAACTGAATTAAGACCCGCAGGGGAAGGGTGACTAGCAAAGGACAAGGTCATTTATCTGATCTGCACAGTAAACTCGGAGTGTCTACACAGAGAGTTGTTTGTTGTTGTGTTGTTTTTCCAGATCAAGAATCCAGCATATTGTAACCATAAAATAAAAAGTAATTGCTTTCCCAAAATGTCAGTCTGTGCCATAATTTTAAGCTTTACTTCCTTAAGCTGCCTTTACACAGATATATTTTGATGTCAGATTTATCATTGCATGTTCCAAAGGCCAAGGAAAAATAAAGAATGAGTGTGTGGAAATAAAATCCTGGGGCGCCTGGGTGGCTCAGTCAGTTAAGCATCCCACTCTTGGTTTCGGTTCAGGTCGTGATCTCACGGTTTGTGAGATGGAGCCTCAAGTTGGGATCCATGCTGACAGTGAGCAGTCTGCTTGTGATTCTCTCTCCCTCTTTCTCTGCCCCTCCCCCACTCATGCACGTGTGAGTGCACACTCTCTCTCAAAATAAATAAATTTTTTTTTCAAAATACAATTTTTTAAAAAAGAAATAAAATTCTGAATTATACAACTCTTCAAATGTTTGTGATAAAGTTTTAGAAAACAGTAAAGCACAGTCACAAACACATAACTAGAAACTTCTTAAAAGTAGGAATTCCCCTGAAAGCGAAAAGGCACTAATTTGTGTACAAATATCTGCCCTAAAGGCAGAGAGTCTGGGTTCAAATCTTGGGCAAGTTACTCAGCCTCTTTGTTCCTCTTGTTTCCTCACCTAAAAAGTGGAAATAATATTATCTAACTGATAGGATTGTTATATGAAATAAATCTAAGTAAAGCAATTAGCACTTGCTTGGAATATACTAAGTTTAGTCCAATAAATGTGAGCTAGTATGCAAAAGATTAGAAACGACCCAGGGGTGCCTGGCTGGCTCAGTCAGCAGAACATGTGACTCTTAATCTCGGGGGTGTGAGTTTAAGCCCCATGTTGGGCATAGAGTGCACTTTAAAAAAGAAAAGAAAAAAACTCAAAAAACAAGTAATCCAGTGAAGAAATGGGCAAAAGACATGAATAGACAGTTTTCCAAAGAAGGCATCCAGATGGCTAACAAACACATGAAAAAATGTTCAACATCACTCATCATCAGGGAAATACAAATCAAAACCACAATGAGATACTACCTCACACCAGTCAGAATGGCAAAATATAACAGCTCAGTCAACAACAGATGTTGGCAAGGATGTGGAGAAAGGGGAACTCTTTTCCACTGCTGGTGGGAATGCAAACTGGTACAGTCACTCTGGAAAACAGTATGGAGGTTCCTCAAAAGATTAAAAATAGAGCTACCCTATGACCCAACAATTGCCCTACTAGGTATTTATCCAAAGGATACAGGTGTGCTGTTTCAAAGGGACACATGCACCCCAATGTTTATAGCAGCACTATCGACAATAGCCAAAGTACGGAAAGAGCCCAAATGTCCATCAACAGATTAATGGATAAAGAACATGTGGTATATAACACAATGAAATATTACTCGGCAATCAAAAAGAGTGAAATCTTGCCGTTTATAACAACGTGGATGGAACTAGAAGATATTATGCTAAGCGAAATTAGAGGAAGACAAATGTCACATGACTTCACCCATATGTGAAATTTAAGATACAAAACAGTTGAACATAGGGAAAGGGAAGCAAAAATAATATAAAACCAGGGAGGGGGACAAAACATAAGAGACTCTTAAAAACAGAGAACAAACTGAGGGTTGCTGGAGGGGTTGTGGGTGGGGGGATGGGCTAAATAGGTAAAGAGCATTAAGGAAGACACTTGTTGGGATGAGCACTGGATGTTATACATAGGGGATGAATCACTAGATTCTACTCCTGAAATCATTATTGCACTATATGCTAACTAACTTGGATGTAAATTAAAAAATAAAAAATAAAAAGAAATAAATAAAAAGAAAAGAAAAGAAACAATCCAAACACTCATCCATAGTGGATTGGTCAACCAAATTACAGTGTACACATTACATTGAACATTATGCAGCTATAAAAAACTGAAGTGGTTCTCTACACACTGACATGCAAATATAAAATACACTGTTAGGCAGAAAAAAGAAAAGTACAGAGCAGTAGTTACTTTGGGGTTGAAAGGAATATATATTTACATTGGTTTATACTTGCATGAAGAAACTCTGGAAGAACAAGAAAGAAACTAATAAAATTATCTCACGGGGCAAATGTATGAAAAGGGAACTAGGTGGAAAGATGGAAATAAGATAGAAAAAGAGATGAGACTAAGGCCTTTTACCTTACACTAGTTTATATTTTTAATACATTAATGAATGCATTACCTATTCAAAAAAGAAATTGTAGATTATTTAATTGTATTTCATTAGCTTCCATTATTTTATTATTCTAACTATAGAATAGCATCCTAAAGATTCTCTGCCCTTCGCTGGCTTGTTTGTTTATTCATTTGTCTGAAAGAGCTGGGGTATATAGTAAGCATGTACATTGCAATAACAGAAACAAGAATTTTAATGAAATGCTTCATGAATACCAGGGCCGAAGGAATGGTCTGGATGCCAGGTAGATCTGGTGATTGATAGATCTTCACTTCAGTGCACTGTTGATATATTTCCACAATTTCTATGTGATCATGTTTAAAAATGTATCCTATTTCATTTCATAGTGAGCAGATAAATAAAGAACACTGACCATGTATACTTAAATACGCATAAAGATGTAATAAGGTACCCATACTCATAAAGAAGGTAGTTTCGCTCTCTCTTTGCTCCTTCTTCGGCTTCTGCTAGTGTGGGCCTGCTTCTTGGGAGAACATGGCTTGTCAGAAAGGACATCAGACGTCTGTGTCAAATTTAGGCTTTACCACTCACTGTAAGTGATATCCTCTTAACCCTCAATTTTCTTTTTTTTTTTAAGATTTTATTTTTAAGCAATCTCTACACCCATTATGGGGCTCAAACTCACAACCCCTAGATCAAGAGTCAAATGCTCTACCAATTGAGCCAGTCAGACATCCCTTAGCCCTCAATTTTCTTTAAAAAAAAAAAGAAAAGAAAAGAAAAGAAAAGGATAAATGAGACCTTCTTTGTGGGGCTGATGAAATTCAAAATACATAAAATGCACACGAAATCATCTTGAGTACATATAGATCTCCACACCCTCCTCACCCATGAACAATAAATAAGTTTTAAAATATATGCATTGGGCGCCTGGGTGGCTCAGTTGGTTAAGCGTCCAACTTCGGCTCAGGTCATGATCTCGCAGTTCGTAGGTTCAAGCCCCATGTACTGACAGCTCAGAGCCTGGAGCCTGCTTCAGATTCTGTGTCTCCTTCTCTGTTCCTCCCCTGCTCACACTCTGTCTCTCTCTCTCTCTCTCAAAAATAAATAAAGATTAAAAAAAATTTTTTTTAAATAAATAAAATATATGCATAAACAGGGACACCTGGGTGGCTCAGTCGGTTGACTATCCAACTTCAGCTCAGGTCAAGACCTCGTGGTGTGTGAGTCTGAGCCCCACATCAGGCTTGCTGCTGTCAGCACAGAGCCGGAGTTGGATCCTCTGTCCCCTCTCTCTCTGCCCCTCCCCCCTCATGTTCTCTCTCTGTCTCAAAAATAAACATTAAAAAATAAATAAAATAAAATAAAGTAAAATAAATACACAAACAAATATGAGCCAAAGAAAAATTTTAGAAAAACAGTTTATCTGAAGATATTCCTCCAATGATACACAATTTGACTGACTTCCTGAGAACAATCAATCAACTTGCAATTAATCAGAAGGTACCTGATTAATAATTAATTACCAGGGAAATCACCAACTATGTGACATTAGATTCTTAGGGGTCTGTGAAGATAGTCACCAGGAGACCAAGGGCTATTTTACTGACCAAAATTTATGTATGAGAATGTACAGATTTATCAAACTATCAAGATCCTTTTCTCTAGATTGAAATGATATCAACTAGCATTGTGAGTGACAGTGCAGTTCATACCAGTGAGAAGGTCCAGTTGACAGTTGCATTATTACAACTTTGGTTGAGCAAAAAGTGAAATCAGTTATGTTAACAAATGCTTTTATTGTTAAAAAAAAAAAAAAGTCTTCCAAAACATGTGGCCCAAAGCAAGGTGAAGTGAAGACAGCAGACAGCACCTCTTTGGGGGAAAGTTGGGAAGAACTTGACAGAACATCCAACACTTAATGTGGAGTCAACAGAGGTTAGTGCTTCTCTCATCAAGACTAAAATGGGGTAACCTCAAAATTGTCCAAACACAGGACAAACTTCTCTCTTCACAGGGGAAAATGAGCAACACTCTTGAATTGCATAAAGCAGACCCATGAAAATGGAAACCTTTGTTGATGTTTTATCTAAGTGTGTCTGAAACTGCCACTTACTTCCCCTTCCCCATAGAATGGACCCAATGTATTTAGCCAAGGTAGGTTGAAGAACATGTATTCTAATGGGATGGGCAAATACATAAATAAATCAATGAAACACAAGGTGATAAGGCACCTCTGAATCGCTCGATTTTTCCTCCTTCTCACTGCCTCCCACACCCAATCATTCAACAAGTTCTGTAGAATATTCTTCTGATTTATACCCTCTGCATTCATTCATACTGTCAGTGTATAGTCATGCCCTCCATATCGTTTGCTCCCTTATTGCTTGTCTTGTGTATTTGTTTATTGGGATATAATTCACACACCATAAAACTCACCCATTTAAAGCACATAACTTGGGGCGCCTGGGTGGCTCAGTCGGTTGAGCGTCCGACTTCGGCTCAGGTCATGATCTCACAGTCCGCGAGTTCGAGCCCCGCATCGGGCTCTGTGCTGACAGCTCAGAGCCTGGAGCCTGCTTCAGATTCTGTGTCTCCCTCTCTCTCTGACCCTCCCCTGTTCATGCTCTGTCTCTCTCTGTCTCAAAAATAAACATTAAAAATAAATAAATAAATACATAAATAAATAAAGCACATAACTTAGTGGTTTAAAATATATGTGTGTGTGAAGCCATCGCCACTATCTAATTCCAGAATATTTTTATCATTCCCGAAAGAAATCCTGTATCCATTAGCTGCCACTCCCCATTGCCCACAACCACAAGCTCTCTGGCTTGTGGCAACCGCTAATCTACTCTCTGGCTCTATAAATTTGCCTCTTCTGGATATTTCATACAAATGGAATTACACAATATGTGCCCTTTTTTGTCTGACTTCTTCACTTAGCATAATGTTTTCAAGGTTCATCCATGTTGTAGCATATATCAGTATTTCATTGCTTTGTATGGCTGAATAGCATTCTATGGATATACCGAATATAACAGTATTCTGTGGGTATATATCAACAATATTCTGTGCATATACCATTTCAATTGTTTTGAAAATATACAGGCATAGTTCAGAAATATTGTGGGTTCAGTTCCAGGCCATGGCAATAAAGTGAATGTCACAATAAAGTGAATCAAAGTTTTTGGTTTCCCAGTGCATATAAAAGTTATATTTATACTATACTTTAGTCTTTTAAGTGTCCAACAGCATTAAGTCTAAAAACACAATATGCATACCTTAATTTTAAAATACTTTTATTGCTGGGGCGCCTGGGTGGCTCAGTTGGTTGAGTATCTGACTTCCAGCTCATGTCATGATCTCACAGTTTGTGGGTTTGAGCCCTTCATTAGGCTTCAGGTTCTGTGTTTCCCTCTCTCTCTGCCCCTCCCCTGCTTGCACTCTCTAAAAATAAATAAATAAACTTAAAAAAAAAACAGAAACACAATATCTGTGAAGCACAATAATGTGATATGCAATAAAACAAGGTATGCCTATACCTAAGACTAGAATTACTGGGTCATATGGTAACTCTTTGCTTAACATTTTGATGAACTACCAAACTGTTTTCAAAATCAGTTACACCATTTATATTCCAATCAACCATGTATGAGAGTTCTAATTTCTCTACATCCTCATCAGCACTTCTATCTTTTAATTAGAGCTATCTGAGAGGGCTCAAAGTGGCTTCTCATTGTGGCTTTCATTTTCATTTATCTAATATATAATAATGTTGATCATCGTTTCATGTGCCTTTGGTTATTTGTATTTCTTCTTTGGAGAAATGTCTTTTACCTATACTCTTAATTGAATTTCTTGTCTTTTTGTTATTAGGTATAAGAGTTCTTCATATATCTTAGATACTAAAGCCTTATTAGTCATATAATTCACATTTATTTTCTCCCATTCTGTAGGTTGTCTTTTCACCTTCTCAATAGTGTCCTTTCATGGACAAAAGTTTTTAATTTTGATAAAATCCAATTTACCTAACTTTTTCTTTGTCTCCCTTGCTTTGGTGTCATTCCTAAGAATCCCTTGCCAAAATCAAGGTCATGAAGATTTAGCCCTATACATTTTTCAAAAAGTTTCAAAGCTCTTTTTAAGACTTCATTCATTTTGAGTTAACCTTGAATACGGTGAGGTAGGGGTCCAACTTCATTCTTTTGCACATGGATATCTAGTTGTCCCAGTACCATTTGTGAAAGAGAAAGTTTTATTTACCCACTGAATGGTCTATCTTTGTTTAAAATCAATTGACTATATGGGGCGCCTGGGTGGCTCAGTTGGTTAAGCGGCCAACTTTAGCTCAGGTCATGATCTTGTGGTCTGTGAGTTCGAGCCCCGCGTGAGGCTCTGTGCTGACAGCTCAGAGCCTGGAGCCTGTTTCAGATTCTGTGTCTCCCTCTCTCTGATCCTCCCCCGTTCATGCTCTTTCTCTGTCTCAAAAACAAATAAACATTAAAAAAAAAATAAAATAAGGGGCGCCTGGGTGGCGCAGTCGGTTAAGCGTCGACTTCAGCCAGGTCACGATCTCGCAGTCCATGAGTTCGAGCCCCGCGTCAGGCTCTGGGCTGATGGCTCAGAGCCTGGAGCCTGTTTCCGATTCTGTGTCTCCCTCTCTCTCTGCCCCTCCCCTGTTCATGCTCTGTCTCTCTCTGTCCCCCCCCCCAAAAAAAATAAATAAACGTTGAAAAAAATAATAATAAAATAAAATAAAATAAAATAAAATAAAATAAAATAAAATAAATTGACTATAGATGTATGAATTTATTTCTGGACTCAGTTATATTTCATTGTTCTATGTTTCTATCTTTGTGCCAGTACCATACTGTTTTGAGTACTGTAGCTTTGTAGTAAGTTGTTTGGTTTGGTTTGGTTCTGTTCTGTTCTGTTCGGTTCTGTTCTGTTAGTTCTGTTCTGTTAAGGATGGAATAAGAAGCTGTAGTAAGTGTCAAAATCAGGAATTACAATCCTCAGTCAGGCAGTCTAGCCAGGAAAGGAGCCTCTGCCCCAATTCTCACCCCTGGAACTAAATTAGTGTCTTCTGAGACACTGGAGTAAACATGAAAATGGGTGATATTTTGTGGCAGGATCAAAGGTCCTTCTCGGCCCCATAAGGGCTTGGAAGAATCGATCCCAGGCTTAACTATTCTTTGCCTTGCATGTCAGTCTCCTATGACATTCCTCTCTCATTCATCTTGTTAAGTTTGTCATTCAATCTTTCTTCACTGGCTTCAATTTAATATTGATAACTGGGATAGTATGGATAGGTAGCGGGTGTAAAGGGGAACATTGGTGAGTGTAACTTAGACTGAAAAGAATCCAAGACTTCTTACATGGAAAAACTTGTGGATAGCTAGTTCATACTTTTGCCCTCATAGCATACCTCCAATATCTATTGTCTCACACTCATTCTTAACCAATGGCTTCCTTTAAAAAAAATTTTTTAATGTTTATTTATTTTTGAGAGAGAGCACAAGTAGGGGAGGGGCAGAGAGAGAGGGAGATAGAGAATCCGAAGCAGGCTCCCACATCACAAAGCCTGACGTGGGGCTCAAACCCACGAACCATGAGATCATGCCCCGACCTGAAGTCGGACACCCAACCAACTAAGCCATACAGGTGCCTCTCAACCAACAACTTTCTTATTTCATTAATTTCATCAATATTTCACTTTCTTATTTCAATAATGCCATTTTTTTCAATAATAAAATGGAATGCATTATAAGAGGACTTCCATATGCTCCCATTGTGCATCTGCCCACCAGGATCTGTGCCCCAATACTCTGACTGACCCTTTGTTACCACAGGTGAACTCTGTGTGCTCCTAACTAAGCCCAATTCTTCCACTTATTGACCAGATCCCATCCTGTCCACGTGCAGTAAGAACCTAAGGATCCAGCCTTCATTATTCTTAAAACTCTGCTTGGAAATAACCCTGCACTCAGTGAGACTGTATCCCCATTCCCTTTACAATTAAGTATTGCATGATGGAGTGATTGCGTGACCCTTGTTCCAGGCGAGATATGTAATGTTTCCCCCAAACAAGTGCATTTCCAAGACCCAGTGACACTCTTCATTTGGGTTCATAGTAGGTGCTCAGAGTATTTTGCAGAGTGACAGTCATACATACAACCCCAGATCCCAGGTCTGCAACTCCAGCCAGAGTTTCTAACCCTCTCAGGAAAAGTTTTGCCTAGTTAGTGTTTGATCAATTATTGATGAATGCTTCTGATAAAGTACAAAAAGTATATTGATTAGGCCTATTTCAAGAAACAAAACTTATTATACTTTCTAATCCAATATATTCCCCACACCTTATGATGGGGGAGATATTTTTCATTCTCATAACCACTGAGTGCTCTGCTGAGTGATGTGCCCTTTTGGTTTAAAAAGAGAGAGAGGGCGAGAGATAAAACTGACCTACTGTTTACCCCAAGTCCCTTCAGCAAGAATATAAAAAATATGATGCTTCGCATAACTAAAATTGGTTTCTAAAGTATTTTATATTCCATCTGAGAGCAGCCTTCAAAAATATCTGGAAAGAATGCCACTGATGAATTATGCTCTGAGGTAATGAAAGGAGCTATTGAGCCTGACTCTTTAGATAGATCAAGTGCAGTAAAGCAGTGTTTCTCCTGAGTTAGCAGCAACACTAGTGCAAAGACTTTCCCTATGCCCCAACCTTTGTCTTCTGCCCTCGCTTTTTTTCACTTCTCTTTCAACAACAACAAAAAATCCCCTGTGCCAATTTTCACACACTTATTCAGGACACATTTTCCAGATACCTTTTACCCAAATATTTATCTGTCATGAGACCTGAAATTATAGGTTTACCAATTTATTCTTTGCTTAATATAATCCTTCTCCAGGGTGGACCACTTGAAAGTCCTACTTGAAAGGGGAAAGAAAAAAGAAACACAAGGAAAAGACAGAAGAAAAAAATTAAGCAACATACTAGCCTTTCAGTCCCAGCGGTAGCAGGGCCGAGCCAGCAAAGCCCACACTCCTAGCTCTCAAAGCACCCACTCTGGCCTCACCTCCTCCTCCAGCCCATTCTGCTGCCATGGCTACTCAGGTCATCGACTTCACCAAGGACTTCTTGACGACACCATCACCAGTGTCACCTCCACAACTGCAGGGTCCAATCAAGCAGGAGAAGTTGCTGTGGCGGATGCAACATGTGAGCCACCAAGTGGCTGCTGACTCCTTGTACAAAGGCAGAGTGGATTGTATATTCCACCTTCCCAAAGCGCAAGAGGTGTTCTCCTTCTGGAAGGGCACGATGATAAGTGTCAACAGATCTTTCCTTGCTCAAGCCCTTCTCTTGGCCTTCTAGGGTAACTATGAGCAGGTGTTCTTAGGAAGAATAGGCAAGCACACACAACACCGGAAGTGTTTTCCTGGCAAGATGATCTCTGGTAGAGCAGCTATAGTTACTTCAATCTTTTTCACCTACCCGGCAGATTTTCCCAGAACCCATGTGGCAGCTGATGTTGGAGAATCCGCCAAGTAAGCACAATGGAAAAGACAAGGCAGTTTCCTACTCCTGCAATACTGCAAGCCAATGGTTGATGTTGCAATGTGGGCACAAAGGAGCTGACAACATGTATACTGGGCCCCTCAAATGCTAGAGGAAGATTTCCAAACATGCAGTGGAAAAGCCTTTTTCCAGGTACATGATCCAAAATTCTCAAAGGCTAGATGGAGCCCCTGTTAGTGTTCTGAGACTCAATTTGAAAATGGGGCTGGGAAAACTACCCTCTACTACAAAGCTGAAATCATCAAGACAGCATGGTATTGGCACAAAAACAGACACATAGACCAATGGAATAGAGAACCCAGAATTGGGCCCACAAAAGTATGGCCAACTAATCTTTGACAAAGCAGAAAAGAATATCCAATGAAAAAAAAGTCTCTTTAACAAATGGTGCTGGGAGAACTGGACAGCAACATGCAGAAGAATGAAACTAGACCACTTTCTTACACCATACACAAAAATAAAATCAAAATAGATGAAGGACCTGAATATGAGACAGGAAACTATCAAAATCCTAGAGGAGAAAGCAGGAAAAAAACCTCTCTGACCTCCGTTGCAGCAATTTCTCACTTGACACATCTCCAAAGGCAAGGGAATTAAAAGCAAAAATGAACTATTGGGATCTCATGAAGATACAAACCTTCTGCACTACAAAGGAAACAATCAACAAAACTAAAAGGCAACCGACAGAATGGGAAAAGATATTTGCAAACGACATATGGGACAAAGGGCTAGTATCCAAAATCTATAAAGAACTCACCAAACTCCACACCCGAAAAACAAAGAATCCAGTGAAGAAATGGGCAGAAGACATGAATAGACACTTTTCCAAAGAAGACATCCAGATGGCCAACAGGCACATGAAAAGATGCTCAACATGAAAAGATACTCAACGTCACTCTTCATCAGGGAAATACAAATCAAAACCACACTGAGATATCACCTCACACCAGTCAGAGTGGCTAAAATGAACAAATCAGGAGACTATAGATGCTGGAAAGGATGTGGAGAAACCCTCTTGCACTGTTGGAGGGAATGCAAACTGATGCAGCCACTCTGGAAACCAGTGTGGAGGTTCCTCAAAAAATTAAAAATAGATCTACCCTATGACCCAGCAATAGCACTGCTAGGAATCTACCCAAGGGATACAGGAGTGCTGATGCACAGGGCACTTGTACCCCAATGTTTATAGCAGCACTTTCAACAATAGCCAAAATATGGAAAGAGCCTAAATGTCCATCAACCGATGAATGGATAAAGAAGTTGTGGTTTATATATACAATGGAATACTACTTGGCAATGAGAAAGAATGAAATATGGCCTTTTGTAGCAACGTGGATGGAACTGGAAAGTGTTATGTTAAGTGAAATAAGTCATACAGAGAAATATAGATACCATATGTTTTCATTCTTAGGTGGGTCCTGAGAAACTTAACAGAAGACCATGGGGAGGGGAAGGGGGAAAAAAATTTACAGAGAGGGAAGGAGCCAAATCATAAGAGACTCTTAAAAACTGAGAATAAACTGAGGGTTGATGGAAGGGAGGGGAAAGTAGGTGATGGTCATTGAGGAAGGCATCTGTTGGGATGAGCACTGGGTGTTGTATGGAAACCAATTTGACGATAAATTTCATATGAAAAATTTTCATATTAAAGCAAGAAAGCAAGAAAGCAAGAAAGAAAGAAAGAAAGAAAGAAAGAAAGAAAATGGGTCTGGGAAAATCTTCCCATACAACACCAAGCAATTCTAGGACACAAGTAGGGTGTCTGTGAATTCAACTCAATTCTGACATTATCCACTAGGAGATAGCACCAGATTCCACAAGTTGAGGGCTTGGTCCCATAAGACTGCCCCCACACTCACCCCACTTCAGCCTCCAGTTGTAAGTCCCGGCTGTTACTTATGTTCCAACAAACTCACTATAAAATGGAGGTTCCAATGACCCCCTCTGACTTGGGATACCAACCTCAAGCCCAGGTTGTTTCCTATACTTATGACTGACTGGTTATAAATTAAAGGTTCCTATCACCCCTTACTCAGGTTCAGTTAATTTACGAGAGAGGCTCACAGAACTCAGAGAAACATCTTACCAGATCACCAATTCATCATAAAAGCATATATGACTCAGGAATATCCAGATGGAAGAGATACATAGGACAGGGCATGAGGAAAAGACGTCTCCAGATGCACCACTCCCCCAGCACCTCCACCAGTTCACCAACCCGGGAAGTCTCCAAACTCAGTCCTTCCGGGTTTTTATGAAGGCTTCATTACATAATCATGATTGATTAAATTATTGGCCATTGATTCAACCCCCAGTCCCTCTCTCCTCCCTAGAGGTCAAAGGGTGGGACTGAAAGTTCCAAATCACAGGGTTGGTTCCCCTAGCAACCAGCCCCAATCCTTAGGTGGGGTCAGAAAATCACCGCATTAACATAACAAGACATACCTATAAGGCTTTCATTGCAGGAAATTCCAAAAGTTTAAGGACCTCTGTGCCAGAAAAGGGAAGAAGACTAAATACATTATTTCGTCTTATAAATCACAATATCACAGAGCCCTTGTGCTTGTCCTGTATAATATATTGAAGAAAGTCATCTAGCTGCAGTCTAACTAGAAATAGCAAACAAGGGATTCGTGTAGAATACTCACCACACTGACCACATGAACCACTCTCCTTTGAGAAAATTCTGGCATCTTTTACCCAAGGCAGCTCATATTTGTATGATGATGGCATGGAAAGCTTTAGGAAAAGGAACCAAGTGTGATCACACCCAACCATTGGCCTTGATGCTCCCACATATTGGTTATTTGAGTTTGGCCAGGGAAAGAATGACTGTTATTTGGGATCCAGACCAATCAGATTTAGAAACCATCTAATCAAAGTACTATTTTGTAAGACCCCAAATTATGTCTAAGTATTTATTTGGACAAATTATGGTTCCATTTGTACTTATATCCTACATACCATGATGCACAACAGAATATTTTCAGTTATGTTCTATGCTGGATATTGTGTTGTAAAATAATAAACAGAGAGAACACATTTTAGAAAAGACCTATGGAAAGGGAAAGCATGAGTTTTGACAGAGAGACTGGCTTCCTTACCATTTTCCCAATGATTGGCCATGGATGAAAGAACTCTTTCTTCTTATCTCTCTTGCCCCTTCCAAATGAGAAAAAATATGTGAAAGTCTCTAATCAGGTGCCTGGCATGTTGCCAGAAGTAAACATTAGTTTCCTTTTCTTTTCCATTAAGCTTCACCTCCCCAGCCTACCTGGTATGCTTTGGAATATATTAAAACCCATAAGTAAGCTACAAAAATAGCAACCTTTGGAACACTAACTAGAAATTGTGAGAGGTAAACTATACACAGAAGACTTGAAACAATTAATGTTATTCCAACTAATGTCATTGAATAACTGGATTTGAGACTGTTTTTGGTCCCCTTATGTTCACTCTCCCCTTTTTATGTAGTAATGGAAGCTTAATGTGGCACCTGGGCACCTGATGATGTGGCATAAAGACTACATTTTATAATCTCCCTTGCGGTTAGGCAAGGACACGATGCTAACCTCTGGCGAAGGAGATTCCAGCAACAGGGGTGTGTGCAGCTTCCTGGAAGAGACCTTACCTCAGTCCCACCCCCAAATCACAATAAAACCCCAAGCTGGTCTCTCTCTCTGTTCTCATGCCATTCTTGGCCCACCTGGGAAGCCTGCCCAGGAGGCTTTCTATCCCCCAAAACTTCAGTATGTATTTTTTATATCCTTTTGATACATACATGGCATATGTGTACCAAATTTTGGGGGTGCATTCATTAAGATATAAAAATATATAATGAAGCTTTCTGGGGATCTACTTTTTTCTGGTATCTAAATGTTTAACAAGAAGTTTTCATAACCACCAAGACTTGAGAAACATTTTTCTAAAGCATATAAATTATACAGAATGGCAGACCAGTAGTAGGCCAATGATGTCACAGTCAAAAGAAGAAAAGAAGAACGAGAAAAACTTCTGGTTTCTCAATCTAGTTACTAAATGTTTGCTGAGCATTTAGTCTGAGCTGTGACCTATGTCTCGGGGTGTAGCAGTAAACAGAACAGACAAAACTCCTGTCTTCATGGGTCTTATGCTGCATATTAGTGTGAGAACATTACAATACAATTGAGAGTTTTCAGTGGAAGGGTTGTGGGGGAAGGATGCTTGTCAGTGTCATTCGGGGAAACACCTACCCTTATTTCCTCTCAAATAATAATGACGACAAGAATTATCATCAATATTTTGTGAGTAATTATTCTGTGCCAGGCAGTGTGCTTAGCACTTCATACATGTCACCAGGAATTTCAGTGCAGGCATTGGCACCGATTTGTTCCCCGTTTGACCCATTTGGGCATAATACAAAGAGCACTGTGTATGAATTCAGAATTACTTACACTCAATTCCTGATTTAACCATTTGCTGGCTGTGTGATCTTTGGAAGTCACTCAGCTGTCCTTACTCTCTATTTTATTAAATAGGAAGGAATATTGCCTTTACGCTGTCTTTCTAGAGTCATGGAGAGGACCAACTGACATCTCCCATGCTAACCACTTAGGCAGCACTCAGCACATAGAAAAGACTTGATAAATATCAGTCATTATTACTAAACTATTTAATATTTTATTATTAAATAGAGAGTAAGCAAAAAGACATTGCACTATAAAGTTAGCCTCATGGTATGGATTTCACAGGGCACCACGGTTTTCTTCGTGTTAGTTTAAATTTTTCCTCAATAGAAACCACACAATATAACTTACACTCAAATTATTTTTATCTTATTTATTGTATTAGATTATGAAGCTAAGATTATACTTTATTGCCTCATGTTCCATTCTTAAAACTCTGAGTGTATCATTCTTCTAGCGGCAGAAATCCAAATGTAGATTTTGCTACATAAATATCTGCTAGCAGAAAATTGGAAAAGAGGGATGCCTGGCTGGCTCAGTCGGTTAAGCCTCTAACTTCAGCCCAAGTCATGGTCTCACGGTTTGTGAGTTTGAACTCTGTGTCGGGCTCTGTGCTGACAGCTCCGAGCCTGGAGCCTGCTTGAGATTCTGTGTCTCCCTCTCTCCGTGCCTCTCTCTCTCTCTCTCTCTCTCTCTCTCTCCCTCCCTCCCTCAAAAGAAAATTGTAAAAGAGTACTTATTTTATGTAGTGTCTTCCAGCTCTGGGCCAAGATATTTTTTAAAAACTTCTTTTGGGGCACCTGGGGCTCAGACAGTTAAGCATCTGTATTAGATTATGTATTCAATTATTAGATTAATTGAATTTTTTCAATTAACTAAAGAAATATTTTTTTTAATTTTTTTTAATGTTTTTTATTTATTTTTGAGACTGAGAGAGACAGAGCATGAACGGGGGAGGGGCAGAGAGAGAGGGAGACACAGAATCGGAAGCAGGCTCCAGGCTCTGAGCCATCAGCCCAGACCCCGACGCGGGGCTCGAACCCACGGACCGTGAGATCGTGACCTGAGCCGAAGTCGGACGCTTAACCGACTGAGCCACCCAGGCACCCCAGGAAATAATTTTAATTATACAAAGTTTAATATGTCAGCTCAGATCATGATCTCACAGTTTGTGAGTTCAAGCCCTACATCAGGCTCTGCACTGACAGGGCAGAGCTTGCTTGGAATTCTCCCCCTCCCCCTAACTCTCAAAATAAATCAATAAACTTTAAAAAATAAATAAATAAAACCTCTTTTAATATCAGTTATTATTACCAGCATAACTGCAACATTATTGTCAACCAACTTCATAAAATCACATTGCATAGGTATCATATTTCCTTAAGTATTCTAGGTTTTTCTAGTCCTTTATAGACAATGTGAGATTGTACATTCTTTACATATATATCTTTGCACACATCAACAAGAATATATGTAGGACGATTTCATAAAGTAAATTTACTGGGCCAAAAGTTACACGTGTTTAATTTTATTTCTAATATATGTAGTCAAATGGCTTTCCCAGAGGTCTGCAATAATTTATACTCCCACCAACAGTGGAAAAGCCTTTTTACCTGCCACCTCTATTAACATAATCTTAAAAACTATCATTGGAAGAGGGTGAAATTAATGGCCAAAAGGTGGCTGCTGAATTACTTGTAAATTTTAAGTATGTATCTTTGTTTCCATCCCCTCTATAAAAAATAAATAACTGATCTCTGAATATATGTAACTTTAGCCTCCACATTTGATATGTATTAAACTGTTAAAGAATTTTTTCAATTAACTAAAGAAATAATTTTAATTATACAAAGTTTAATATGTCAGCCCTAGATTGGAAAGAGCTGGACAGACCTGGTTTTAAATTCTCTGTATTGTTGTTGATGTGTTAGCTTTCAAAAGGCCAGAAGATGGCAGTATAATGATGTTTTTCCTAAATTTTAAAGAAAAAATTTAGTAGGAAAATCTGAAAATATATAGATTGTTCCCATTTTTATATTCTCTTTTCTTAAAATGATGCAAGATCATGAGTTTCAAGCCACTAAGAAATGAGCACAGGAGCCTTCACACATAGGAAAGAGGAAGAGTGACCAGGTGGGAAGGGCACCCAACAGGGAATTTGAGGACTCCTCTGCTTTAAATTTCGGCCCTTTGGGCAAGTGCCTTACTCTCTACATTTTGGGGGCATCTGGGTGGCTCAGTTGGTTGAACATCTGACTATTGATTTCGGCTCAGGTCATGATCCCAGAGTCATGGGATCGAGCCTTGTGTCAGGCTCCACACTGAGTACAGAACCTGCTTAAGATTCTTGTTCTCTCTCTCTCTCTCCCTCTGCCCCTCTCCCTTGCTCATGCTCTCTCTGTGTCTCTCTAAAATTAAAAAAAAAAATTCTTGTAGGTGAAGTCATCTAGCAATGCCCACCTCACAAAACAATTGTGAAGGATTAGCTGCAATATATAAATGTGTGCAGCACCCTGGAGCACTACAAATGAGTGAGCATTCTGGTTACAGTACTTTATAATTTTTTTTATATTTATTTATTTTTGAAAGAGAGAGAGAGACAGAGCATGAGTGGGGGAAGGGCAGAGAGAGAGGGAGACACAGAATCAGAAGCAGGCTCCAGGCTCTGAACTGTCAGCACAGCTCACAGACCTCAAGATCATGACCTGAGCTGAAGTCGGACGCTCAACTGACTGAGTCACCCAGCTCAACTACTGAGCCTCTGGCTATAGTACTTTTAAAAATCCTTCTCCATTAGAGATACCTACTGAAATATTTACGGTTGAAATGATATGGCTATCTTGGGTTTGCTTTTAAATGCTTTTTTTTTTTTTTAACGTGAAGGTGTGAACATAGATAAAACAAGATTCACAAATTATTGACCACTTTTGGAGCAGTTGTGAGGCGGTGGTTATACTACCCTGTTTGTGGGTATGATTTTACTTATTTATTTTTATTAAAAAATTTTTAATGTTTATTTTTGAGAGAGAGACAGAGCATGAGTGAGGAAGGAGCAGAGAGAAAGAGGGACAAAGAATCCAAAGCAGGCACCAGGATCTGAGCTATCAGCAAAGAGCCTGATGCAGGGCTAGAACCCACAGACTGTGAGATCATGACCTAAGCCAAAGTCGGATGCTTAACTGACTGAGCCACCCAGGTACCCCTTGTGGGTATGATTTTTAAATGGCCATGTACATGCACACACCTCACTGTGGCTGAAATGCGCAGAACAGGTTCCAGGGAGGCAATGGCAGAGGCAGAGAGGGTGGCTGGTCTGTGTAGGAGGTGACAGTGGCTTAGGCTGGCCTGATGGTAGTGGAGATGTTACTCAAGTGTGGGGACTCAGAATACTATGGAGATCAAATTGACCAGACTTCTTGGTGACTTGGGGATGGGTGCGACAGAAGCACTTCCAGGAGAAGTCCTGGAATTTTAGCTTTATTATGATGAGTGGGGTCGAGGGTGGGGTACAGCTTTGGGAAGAGTTCTCTTTGCCCAGTTTGAGATTCCTATCAGGCAATATTATGGAATTGTCAAGTCTGCAACTTAGTGGTGTTCATGGCACAGATCAGGCCCGGAAATGTAGATCTGGGATTCAGAGTCATGTGGATAACATTTACAGGGGCACTGAGTGATGTCACCGAAGGAGTGAAGACATATAGAAGGAACCTCAGAACAGATGTTTAGAGACTGAGCATCAATATTCCCATGTGTATAACAGAATCATCATAGCGCTACTGGAAAGATTACATATGATTTTTGTTTGCAAAACACGGTGAGTGAGTGTTCAATACCTCATCCATTGTTAGCAAATGACCTCTCCTACTTCCCTGTAAGAAGCAGAAAACAAAGGCCATCAGGAGGCTACTGCCCTGCCTTCAAATCTGCTTGTAAGTCTATCATTCATTCTCTTTCCTTCCAAAGTCATAAGGAAACAAATTCCCTTTCCTCTTCAAAGTCCATTTTTCCCAACAGGCTGTCAGTTCTATCCCTCCCACCACTTCTGGGACATTGTCCTACCAATTATGACATTCTGTTTTATCCTTTGTATTCTTTCTCCTTTATAGGCTTTTCCTCTCAGTCTACAAGCATGAGTGTATTCCACCTTTAAAAAAAAAAGTCTTCCTTATTGCTTTTAATGATTTTTCTATAGAACGCGCTTCTCTGTTTTTATTATGCATATGAAAATCAGGGGATCTTGTTGAAATGCAGGTTATGATTCAGCAGGTAGAGAGGGAGTGCAGAGCTGAGATTCTGTTGAATGCTGATGCTTGTGCCACTGGTCCACAGACCATACTTTGAGTAGCAAAGTCCTGGAGCAGTGGTTCTCAACCCTGACTGTATACTGGAGTCATCTAGAAAGCCTTAAAGAATGTTCATACCTGGGTGCCATGTCTTTGACATGGGCTGTGGGCTTGGCATCAGGCTTTAAAAATAAGTCTCCCTAGAAGCCCCTAGGGGCTCAGCTGGTTAAGTGTCTGACTCTTTGATCTCGGTCAGGTCATGATCTCACGGTTTGTGAGTTTGAACGCCTCGTGCTTGGGATTCTGTCTCTCCCTCTCTGTGCCCCTCCCCTGCTCTCACCTGCTCTCGCAAAATAAATAAACTTAAAAAAAAATCTCCCTGGATGATTCTAATATGCAATATGCAACCAGAATTGAGAACTCCTGCTTTCCAGAGGGTGGCATTACAAGGAACTTCCAACATCATATATTTCCAACAGTGTCTGAAATCTTTACCAATACTATGTTAACTTGGCTGCAAACAAAACAAAACAAAAAGGAAGATGGATCAGAAGAAAATAAGGGGGAAAGAAAAAAAAAAGGAAAGTATGGGAAGAAGGAAGGGGGAGAAGGAGGGAAGAGGATGAGAAGAAGAAAGGCTCTTCTTGGCCAAATAAGTAAAGCACTTTGCTTCTCAATCAAATTTCCTGAAGTGTCCACTTCCTCACTTTCCATTAACACCTTGACCCTGTTCAGCCTGGCTTCTGTGCCTTTATCTCCCTAAAACTGAACTGACACCGAGCACACAAGGCAAGGGCACGTGTCTCAGTTCTTACCTTACTGGTCTTGCTGACGTATTTGACACTATTAGCCACCACTGGAAGAGATCCCACAGACCTGAAGCAACATGCTGGCACTCATCATATTACTATGCTGTTTTTCTTCTTTCTTGTGAGCTACAAAAGAGAATAGCAAATTGTGAATGATTTTTGGTTATCTTTAAGCTTTTTCAAAGCTCTTGCAAAAAATTCTGCGTTCAAAATCAATATGTCCGACCTAAAAAAGATAATTAAAAAGGGTCAAAGCATTTTTTCTCTCTTTGAAGTAAGCTCTCAACACTAGGGACAAAATTCAACAGGTCTGCTTTCTCATACAAGAGTTGAGGGGGGGAGTAGGTGAGCCCACGACCAAACAGACACTTGTAAAAAAGAAGAAACATTTTTCACAAAGAACTTGCGGCAGTTCAAGTCCTTCACGACGCATAGGCTAAGATAGCATTCAAGCGCAGGGAAAGCCTGCGAAGCAAAAGGAAGATAAGAGCAGGAGTGGGCAAGAAGGGTGTCCCACCACCCTGCAGGTCTGACATGTGGAAGGCAAAACGAGGGGGCAGGACTTGGATGGGGGCAGCAGTTGGGGCAGCGTGGGGGGAGAGCATCAGACCACGGTGCAGCTCAGAGAAAGTCTCAGAGCCCAGAGCAGACAGAGGTGGCCCGCTGGAGCGCCCCCGCGTGGGGAGGACCCGCCCGGCTCTAGCTCCCCAGCCCTGCAGAGTCACTGGCTGAGAGCAGCCGGCCCGCGTGTGCTTTGGGGAATCCTGCAGTGGACCCTCAGGCAGCACAGGTGGATCCGCGGTGAGCGGAGAACCGAGCAGCACACCCCATGGCTGCCCAGGACCGAAACTATATGGGCAGTTCTTCGGGTAGTTTTCAGTATGATTGGGAAAGCAGAATAATCTTTGACAGGTCTTCCTCTTAGCTTCTGAAACTTTCATCTCATTCCTGATCTTCTTAAAAGCATCCAAAGTAGGTCCAGTCTAAAAGCAAGGAAATTGGCCCCGATTTGATAAAATGCCCAAGACAGACCGCGCTGTCCTCTGGAAACAGACCCCAGCCAGGGTTTAAACCACACCCCTCTTGGCTCTCCTCCATCCGGTCCTCCTCCTGGCGCTCCGTTCCTGTTGGGATGGGATTTGAAGTACTAATTAATATGCTTTTTTATTAATAGTTTTTCCTCCTCTCTTACCTCATCCCTTAACCCAATCCGGCCGTGAAAAGTGGGACAGACATTAAAGGTACACAGTATTCAAATCTCTCTTTGGGTTGTATTGCTCATCCGCGGGGCCCAGAGGTGGGAGTGGGGAATTTGCCAAGAACTGGGGGTAGGGAGCAAGGACCAGTCTGGGGGACACACACACAACATCTCAGAATCTTGACTATTCTCCTTTCTCTCTGCTTTTCCATCCCAGAGAAGTTTATCTAGTTTGTGAGGCCTAGAGACATGGGAGTGTCAAATCAAGACCCAAGCCCAAAATCATCTGCATTAATCCCTAGCAAAGTCATTTTGCCATTTGTGAAAGAATAATATGATCTATACTGGTGACACTGGGCAAGAGGAAGAAAGGACCGAGGCTTGATGCGAAAAAAAGTCATGTCTTAGCCATGCAGCAAAGAGAAAGAAGCACATTTTGAAAAGTAAAAGGACATTTTTAAATTTAATCAGGTACAAAACTTGCAGACAAAATGTGAAGTGTTAGATATAGAAACCTATAGGTGGAACAGAACAGTCCTAGTCTTAAATGGCTAAAACTTTTTACCTCATTATCACCTCCTTACAACAGCTCTTAAGTGCACAATTTTCCAGCAGGAGATGAACAATGAATTTAATGAGAATGATAAATGAAGGGAAATTACCCCAGACCGGAGTCCTGGTCCAGATGGAAATTTCTTTCTCTGAGCACCTGAAAACAGGTTTGCAGCCTGGGCCCTCTATGGGTTTTTCAGAATGTGGCCCCAGGATCTTCTGCCTCAGTGGGAGTCCCTGTTAAAAAGCCATTCCTCAGGCTTACCCCAGACTTACTGAGCCAATCTGTAATACACAATTTTATTATTTTTTTAAAACATTTATTTTTGAGACAGAGAGAGACAGAGCATGAGTGGCGGAAGGCCAGAGAGAGAGGGAGACACAGAATCTGAAACAGGCTCCAGGTTCTGAGCTGTCAGCACAGAGCCCGACGCGGGGCTCGAACTCGCGGATCGAGAGATCATGACCTGAGCCGAAGTCGGATGCGTAACCGACTGAGCCACCCAGGCGCCCCTGTAATACACAATTTTAACAACCACGTTGGGTGATTGTTATGCATGCTCATGTTATACAATCACTACTTCTGAATTTAAGGAAACTTGCCAAAAGAGTGTGAAGAATGCTAATACCTGGGATAAGGGAATAGTCTAGTTTGTATTTCTATTATAGAATAATAGAAAACATTATGGCCCTTGTGTATAATTTAGGATCAGGAGCAGACAATACCCAGATCACAGTAGCAACCTTATTTTATTTAAAAGTTTTTAAGGTTTTTATTTATTTTTGAGAGAGAGAGAAACAGAGCATGAGTGGGGGAGGGGCAGAGAGAAAGAGGGAGACACAGAATCTGAAGTAGGCTCCAGGCTTTGAGCTGTCAGCACAGAGCCCAACACAGGGCTCAAACTTGGGAACAGCGAGATCATGACCTAGGCTGAAATCAGATGCTCTGCCGATGGAGCCACCCAGGTGCCCCTGGGCCTCTGATGTTCTTGATATTCTGTGATATGTAGGCAAAGTGCTGCTTCTTCTCTTCTTCCCGGATGCATGGCCACCCACCTGGTGACTGCATTTCCCAGCCTCCTTTCCAGCTACATGTGGCCATATGACCAAGTGTGGGCCAATGGAATGTGATTGAAAGACAGTACACAATTTCAAATCATCCCTAACTTAAGTCAGGCTACTCTCTGGAATATGGCTTTTCTCACATTCTGTGAATTGCATCAAGGTAACGAGAGTGACTTCAATCATACAGAAAAGGACAATGTCCAAAGAAATGGAGTAACGAGGTGGTAGGAACTTAGTTCTTGATGAGCCCTGTGGAGGAGAGCTGCTCCATCAGCTTAGACAGACTGTATTATTATATACATGAAAGAAAAATTAGCTCCCATATTATTTAAGCCACTATATTTTTTGCCTTGCCTTTGCTATCACAACTTACTTAGGCTTTACCCTAACAAACACTAAGAACTACCCTTAAACAATTACCACTTAGAAGCACCCATTAAATCAGATTTCTAAATCCTTGGCAGTCAGTGTCATGTTTATCTTCCCCAACAGACACTTTGCTTACATGGACCCTATATAGCAAACATCAGAAAGGGAGCTATACCTTACCAAGAAGGAGACTATAAAAAATTCTAAGACATAAAGAAATGCAGAAGGTCACCATGCATGTAGGTAAAACACAGATTTATGAGGCTAATGTGATTTATGAGGCAGCTTTGTCCCTATGGCCAGACTTTGTATGACATTGGAATATACTCCTTTCCAGCATCTCAACAAAGAACACACTTTTTCAATGTTTTTTAAAAAAGGTAATCTTTATTGGTTTTCTTGTAAAAAATATAAATTGACTTAAGGTGTTTAAGAAAGGATTTTCAGGTGTTGAAAGAGGCGTCATTGGGTAGACTCTTCAATCTCCTAACAGCAACAACAAAAAAAGCCAAGTACAAATTGAATGCTCTCAATTTAGTAAATGACACACATATAAACAAGTGGTTCTGAATTTTTGCACATTTGACTTATAACACTTGAACTTGTGCATTATACAAAGATGCCCTTTAACTATATTTCATGTCCTGAATTCAGACTTTCTTAAGTCTGGAAAACCAATATTTTATACTATTTATACTGCCTGTCCCAAAACAGACTATATTTATACTGCCTGTCCCAAAACAAACTAGACTATTCCCTTATTTGATTTTGCCACATTCAACCATAGCATAGACTTGAATATGTAACTGAGTGCTGTCTATAAATATACACAAATAGAAAAAATTTATGAAAATCTTATTAGTGAATCAGAGGGCTACATTACCCTCTGAGTTAAGAGACTGCAGACTATTTTTATATTCCTTTGTCTAGTTTTGCATTTTCAAAACTATATACAATTAGCTTATAGGTTTTTTGTGGGTTTTTTTTCATTTTATTTATTTTAGAGACAGAGCACAAGAGTGAGAGGGGGAGAGGGGCAGAGGGAGAGAGAATCTTTTTTTTTCTTTTTATTTAAATCCAAGTTAGTTAACATATAGTGTAATAATGGTTTCAGGAGTAGAATTTAGTGATTCATCACTTACATATAATGTCCAGTGCTCATCACAACAAGTGTGCTCCCAAGTGCCCATCACCCTTTAGCCCATCCCCCCACCCACCTCCCCTCCAGCAACCCTCAGTTTGTTCTCTGTATTTAAGAGTCTCTTATGGTTTGCCTCCCGCTCTGTTTTTATCTTATTTTCCTTTCCTTCCCCTATGTTCATCTGTTTTGTTTCTTAAATTCCTCATGAGTGAAATCATATGGTATCTTTCTCTGACTTATTTCACTTAGCATAATACCCTCCAGTTCCACCCACGTTGTTGCAAATGGCAAGATTTCATTCTTTTTGATCTCCGAGTAATATTCCATTGTGTATATATACTACATCTTCTTTATCCATTTGTCAGTCGATGGGCATTTGGGCTCTTTCCATAATTTGGCTATTGTTGATAGTGCTGCTATAAACATTGGGGGGGGGGGCATATGCCTCTTTGAATCAGCATTTTTGTATCCATTGGATAAATACCTAGTAGTGCAATTGCTGGCTCGTAGGGTAGCTCTATTTTTAATTTTGTGAGGAACCTCCATACTGTTTTCCACAGTGGCTGCACCAGTTTGCATTCCCACCAACAGTGCAAAAGAGTTCCACTTTTCTGCGTCCTCACCAACATCTGTAGTTTCTCGAGTGGTTAATTTTAGCCATTCTGACAGGTGAGAGGTGGTATCTCATTGTGGTTTTGATATGTATTTCCCAAGAGGAAGATAATCTTAAGTAGGTTCCATGCTCAGCACAGAGTCCGATAAAGGGCTCGATCCCACAACCCTGGGATCATGACTTGAGCTGAAATCAGGAGTCGGACGCTCAACTGACTGAGCCACCCAGGCACCCCAATAAGCTTATAGTTTTATAATAAAGAGGAAACAGACTTATAGGGTCTCACAACTATAGTAGGATTTCTCATTCTCTTTCCATGTCTCCTCAGTTCCTGCTCCAATGCCTTACACATAATATATGCTCAATAAATAAGTGCAAGAGAAGGAAGAAGGGAGAAAAGAGAAAAGGAAGGAAGAATGAAATGGAAAGGGAGAAATCTGTTAAGTGCCATCTGTTTGCCCCTCCAGGTTCACTCTCCACCTTGCTCTGAACCCTAAGACTGATCAACATGAACTGCCTAAGTGGGTTCCTTGTTTCCTGGTTTCTGGTTGGCTTTGGCCAAGGGGATGCACCATCAGATCGGGTGTGGAGTAAATATTTATTCCCCGGAATCACTCCCTGTGGATCACTGTAGCCTGCTGTCCCCCTCAACCAGCCAGACCCAAGACCCTTCCTACACAGCTCTTCTGACTGGAGAAAGCACTGACCCCTTCTCTCCCTTCAGATCTTGGGGTGACAACGTGCCTCACACTCACATCCAGTGTGCTGCCCTCTCTTTTATACTGTTTATACCTCTTGTCCAGCCCTTTATAAATAGTCCCATTATTAAACTCTCCTAAAGGTGTCCGATTTGAATAAACCACATATGTATTGTCATGACCCAAACTGACACAGAATCTGTTGGTGACAAAGAGCCCAACAAGTTCTCTCCTCCAATAGCTAATCTTGAAGAAATGTTCAGAAAAACATTTTTAAAACATCACTAATATTGCTCATTTCAAAAGTTTAAACAACAAAAAGATTATTTTCATTGAGAAGCTCCACTTTAACATCAAAGATTTTGTAGTCATGATAGTTATGCTTTTTCTCTTGAAAAGACAAATAGAAAAATCTACATGCATAGTCCCTTCTTTCTTCATCCTTTCAATAACCTTTAGAGATTTAGCACCCTCTAAATACTCAATATTAATTGCTTAAAACAGGCACAAATGAAGGATACCTATTATAGTATGAGAATATTCTCAGAGATTAGTTATTCCTTTTTAAAGATCATTTCTTAACTATGAATCAATATGATTTTTTTCCCTTGGTGTCCTTCAAGGCAAAAAAGAAAAAAAAAAAAAAAACCAGGAAAGACAAGCAGGGTTATTTTAGTACTTAAAAATTAGTATTAATTTTTTAAAAATCAAAATCCAAAAACAGAGGTCTTAATCCAATTTACAAATCTTATTATTTTATTTCTACATCTAGTGAATTTTAACATGAATCTTTAAAGTGACCTTTTAATAATATTTGATGTCATTTACAATTAAACTTTGCTTGAATATTCTAAATTTAATACATTCCTTTTACTTATCCTTCTAATTAGCAGAACTTACCTGTATGTTTAGGATAATAATGAATCCAATGAATTAAAATTGTAAATTTTGTAAATCTTAAGTTCTGTTAAACATTGCAATGCTTTTTACAAGCTTTGTAAACCTATCTTAATCTTTTCAACTTAAAAAGTCACAACTCTAAAATTAAAAACTCAAGTATACATTTTAAGTTGGAATCTTGAGGACAATGTATAAGATCCTCTAATAAGCCAAATTATCTTAACTATTACAAACATTTTAAGTATAAAACATAGTCAAATCATACCCAAGTTAATGCAAAATAATTTATATCATTGGTTGTTAGTTCGTTATTTCTATATGTAAGGGTCAAATGAGAGAGTTATATTATCCAAGCAAATTGGAACTATTATCACAAGTAAGTTGATTTAAACATCCCCCAAACAAACAAGGTTATCTGCTTAGTGGCTGATATTGACCACAAACTTTTGACCAAGACACCTCTGGAGCAGCCAACATTTAGAGCAATTTTTGTTGCAACAATCAGGCAGCCTGAGCCTTATTTTATGGGGTGGTCTCAACAGCCCCATTCCTCGGATTCAGGTTATATATCACCTAATACTCAAGGTTGGATTTAGTTCATTTATTTACTCCTCGATTCTACTCTTAATTGTTTCATATTTTTCCTGTTGGAAAAAATCATTCTTACAAATGTTTTAATGATACCGTTTAGGTTGTGTATATCTTTTCTTTTCCTGTGTCATGCTAATAATAGTGGTCTCTTACCATGACTACCACTCTTCTTTAGGTTACCACATGATAGCAATGGTCTGGGTTAAGGATACGTTTCATAGGTCTCTAGAGTAAGAACTTTAATGTTTCCCAGCCTTCTTGGGCCCTGCTCTTGCATAGTATGCCTTAGCCTGTGCAGGACTAGTCTTAGATGACTTGGGTTGAATGGCCCTGGGCTGAGAAGGCTTATACTGGGAGGACTGGGATGGGCATGGTTTGGGCTGAGTGGGTTTGGGTGGACAAAGCTTAGCGTGGGAGGGGTGGCACTCAGTGGGTTTTGTTTGAGTGGGTTTGGGTTGAGAGGGCACAGGTTGAGAGTGTTTGACCTGGGATGGCTTGGGCTGACTGGGTTTGAACTGAGAGCTGGGTAAACATTTGCTACTGGACCTTTGGAAGGCTGGATTTAAAGGCCCATCCTGTGTCTTCAGTTTGGCTCCTTGATGAGAGGCAGGCCCTAAAGGTTTTTTTGTGGCTCCTGCTGGTTGAAAGGCCTGAGGGTAAAAACCTTCAATATGGGATGTTGTTTTCATAGGTTTCCCAGGTGCCCTTGGTGGCTGTGTTCTATGGGTGTAACCTTGCTTAGGCTGTGGCTTCCCAGCTGCTTCTGCTGGCTGCAGACCCAGGGAGTGGGAGTGACCTACCTGGGAGACCACTACCCCAGACCTTTCAAGAGCTCCTGTTGTCTGTGGTCTCCTGGACCAGGCGTGTACATGCTGAGACACAGGTCTTGGTAGTCCTCCAATTGTTTTAGACATAGGATGTCCCAAAGCAGTTCTTGAAAATTTCGTGAATCTTCCAGGTGAATAAAATCTCTGGGGCTGGAAGTACCGAAAGCCAAAACTTTTACCTCGACCATAGGCCCTTGTTTTCTGAAAGGGCCAGGGATGGAACCACTTAGACCTCTGCTCTGACCCAAAGTGGGAGCCCGTAACCCAGGGGGCTTTCAAAGAAACGTGGCTAAAGTTCCCTCCAATTCTGGTTGGTAAAGGACAGTTTTCCAGACGAGGCATGAATCCTGGGAGGAGGTAGAAATTCTGGAGATTCTGGCTAGCCCCAGATTCTCCAGGCATCACAGCTGGGCTTTCACATGAGCTTTCTGACTGACTGGGTCTTTGTTGTCTCTCATCTTTAGCTGTTCCAGACAAATTTTCACTAGGGGGAGTTTGAATCCCCTGAACATCCTCAAAGTCTTGGTCTACCTGGATTCCCAACTCCCTGGCCAGGGAGCCCATGTCCTCCACAGACACACATCTGAGCGAAGAGGACATCACTTCCTGGAGAGCAGCTTGAAGACCCTCAATATTCTTCCCTCTCTCCCCAGGTGCCTCCCCCTTCCAAAACAGTAGCTGTGATGGCTTCAACTTCAGAGTCGTCTGGAAAAGCTGTGTCTCTTCACTCTCCTGGGCCTGGGGACTGAGGACAAAGTAGAATCTCTCGGTGGCAGCTTCTCCTAAAAACATTAGCAAGTCCCACTCCTTCTCACCTAGGTAGTCAGTGAAAAAAAACACAGCTGAGGAAACTTCCACCAAGAAACCAAACTGTGTCCAAAAACTTTCTAGATCTCCACGAAGGTTGGCCAGAGCAACAGGCTTTTGGAAAACACTAGGATTTTCCATTAGACCATTGCTATCAGGAAAATGCCACATTATCTCTACCAGGCCGTCAGAGATCTGCCGGGGAAACACCGGGCCGGTAAAATCCTGATGGAGAAAGATTTTGTGTGATTTTAGTTGGTCAGAGACAAGCAGTGTGTTGAGGATTCTGGACTTGGAGAAGCTACAGTATCCTAGGCGCACAAAAGAGATGACAGGCATCTTCATGAGAGTCAGGCACTTTTCTGTATCCCCTGTAGGCCCTCCTGAAGATTGTGCTGACCACTTCTTCACAATGCCCTTCATGGCCCCCAGCATTAAGATGCTTTTGTTGTTTTCTGCATCTGGCAGGAGCAGGGGAAGAGCAAACCGGCACTGATACATGTTTGACATGACCTCACGTTGCAACGAGCTGTCTGAACAGAGCATAGATGCACAAAGAACATCAAAGGGATTAATGGTTTGTATGTCTCTAATTTCCAAATTCTCTACTCCAGTCAGCAGTTGCTCTTTGTTACCCTCACCCAGAAGCTTGTGTCTGAGGATTGTATCTCTGGCCGTGACATCCAGCGCTTGAACTTTCATCAGGAAATTCCAGGCTAAGTCTCCTGGAGTCTCAGGTGTCCACATACATCCTCGATCTAAGGAGAATTGTTTAACAACATCTGGCAGAAGCTTTCTGCTCCTATCCATGTTCAAACATGACAGGACATCTTTAAATACCTTTTTTCTTTCTGTAGGGAAAAAGATACTCAGTGAATGTCACATTCAGAATCTAAGCTACCTTCACTGACTTTTAAAATTAAGTGAGTAATTGACTTTTTCGTTGTAAGAAGATGGAACGATACAAATATAGTGAAAGTTCCTTTTTGCCAGTCTGCCAATTCCATTTTCCTTCTAAGAGATGCCAATATGTTACGTATATTTGCTTCCCATCCTTTTTCTATGCAAGTATATAGGTAATGCATGAACACAGAGAAATATATCATTTGGTTCAGTGGATGCTATTTTATTTTTACATAAATCATATTATCCTAAATAAATGATTCTTTGACTTCGTTTCACTTAATGGTGTTCTTTGCAAATTCTTCTAAGTCAGTTCATACACAGATTGACTTAATTCATTTTTAGCTAATCCATCGTACTTCATGATTTGGACGGACCATTACTTATTTAACCATTGTCTACTGATGGTCATTTAGGTTTTCCAATTTTTTGGCTAATGTTTGTATGCAATGATGAAAAACCTTGCTAATATTCCATGATATGCACACGTGTATGAGGAATTCTCTAGGATGATACTGATTTGTTTTTTTAATATTTTTTAATGTTTGTTTATTTTTCAGAGAGAGTGTGTACAGGGGAGGGGCAGAAAGAGGGAGACAGAGGATTCAAAGTAGGCCCATGCTGTGAGCACAGAGCCAGATGCAGGGCTTGAACTCAAGAACGGTGAGATTATGACATGAGCCGAAATCAAGAGTCTGCTGCTTAACTGACTGAGCCACCCAGGCACCCCGATACTGGTTTCTTTTTCTTTCTTGCTTGCTTTCTTGCTTTCTCTTTCTCTTTTTCTCTTTCTGGTTTTTAATTTCTTTTTTTAATGTTTATTTATTTTTGAGAGAGAGACAGACAGAGGATGAGTGGGGAGGGCAGAGAGAGAGAGACAGAGAGACACAGAATCCGAAGCAGTCTGCAGGCTCTGAGCTGTCATCACAGAGCCTGACACTGGCTCAAACTCACAAACCCCAAGATCATGACCTGAGCCAAAGCTCGACCCTTAACTGACTGAGCCACCCAGGTGCTCCTGATTTCTTTCTTAAATGCATCTCTTGCTACAGTTTGGAGAAATGAAAGATTTTATGTCCATTAAAGTTTCCTCAGAATTTATGTGCTGTACCTACTTTCTCCTAATCTCCCATTTCCTAATATACCTCCTAACCACTTCTTGGGAATACAGAGATAGTGTTTAGAGAAAGAAGGTCAGAGAGCACTTTTTTCTACTCCTGGTAGTATTTACTCCTGGCAAACGAGCATAAGCTTCTTGGATCCCCTATAAAATTAGCCTGGTAAGAAACAACAGAAGTGAGAGAAAGGTATGGATTTCAAGGATTAACAAAGATAACTAAGAAATCCTTGGACAGTCTAAAAGTTGCTTCAAGTGGAATATGTGTTGGGCTAAGAAGGTAAGGGAGGAGTTGGGGCTAGTAAAAAGGGTTCCCAGGGGAGGCAGTGAGAGGCTAGGTTTCAGGAAAGCTTTTAGGTCCTGCTCTTGCCTATCACCTATTTTGCCTTTGGACAACAATCCTCTGTTTCTTCAGCACAAAAACTGGTACCCACACAGCCCAGGCCAAGTACTGACAAGGTAAGGACTTGTTAGTCTTTCCTGACTACTACAGAGCTCATCTGGATACCATACCCAGAAGCAACAGAGTAAATGAATCTTATATAGAGCAACAATGATACAATCAACAAGCACAGAAATGGATAAAAAGAAAAAAAGTTAAGAAGCAATAATATCTAGAACCCAATATATGTTTGTAAACTTAAAATTTATGAAAATACCCCAGCTAAGGCAAAAAGAAATGATTTTAGCTGCCACCTACTGAAAGGAGATTCTTGAATTTGAGTCCAATGTATAAAGCCTTAGAACCCATGGAAGAGTAATAAAATCTTTAACATATATGTACTTGAAGTGTCAGAAAGAGAGGAGGGAACAAGTGGGACAGAAATATATATTTAGATAAATAATGGCTGAAGATTTTCCAAATTTGGTTAAAAAATTTTTTACAGATTCTGCAAATCCTAAGGGGGATAAAAACAAAGAAAATCATATCTAACTATATAAGAGTCAACTGCTAAAAAAAATTTTTTTTACGTAAAAAAAATAACACTTACAGGGAACAATGATAAAATAACTGTAGACTTAGCATCAGAAACAATGGAAGCCAAAAGACAGGAATGGCATCCATAAAGTGCTGAAGGCAGAAAACCTGTCAATCTATAATTCAATATCTAGCAAAAATATCCTTCTGGAATGAAGGCAAAATAAAGACATTTCTCAATAAGCAAAAAATAAGAGAATTTCCCACTAATGGGCCTACACTAAAAGAAATTAAAAAAAAATAATAATAAATAAAAATTCTTCAGGCTAAACGGAAACAACATCACATTAAATCTTAGATCTTCAGGAAGAAAGGGCACAGGAAATGGTAAATATATGGGTTCCTGCCACTGGATGAACTCAACTGTAAGCTGGAAGGGAAGGGAGCTGATTGCTATAGTCTATACACAAGTTGACCTTATACAGTGCAGAGCACACAAAGCAACACCATAAGCCTTCCTGAGACTTAGATTTGACACTGTGATTTTTTTTGTCATGAAATTTAACATAACAAAAAACATAATGATGTTTCTCCTTTGAATCAGATACATTTGGATTTTTTTTTGAGTTCCTAGCTGCATAGACAAACAAATATTACAGAGGAAAAAGACAGAGTTAGCCTCATGCCTCCAGCCAACTAGACTGGATTGGTTAGCTACTAGAATTACATTGCAAGTCAGAACTACATTATTACTGAAACTTTCCTTGACATGTTTTACTAAAGGTCCTAGATTAATTGCAAAAAATAGCCCCAATTAATGGCTTTCTGGATATATTTTGGATTTCTGCAATATTACTTTGTAAGAAGTGGTATCTGTTTTTCCCCAACTCTTGAATCTGTTTTCCCCAACTCTTGAGTATGTCACAACTGTCTTTGTGTGACATACTCTGGCCAACAGAATGTGGCAAAAGTGATGGTGTTATGGGTTGAATTGTGCTCCCCCCCCAAAAAAAAAATTGTGTTGAAGTCCCCAGTACCTCAGAATGTGGCCTTATTTGTAAACAAAATCTTTAAAGAGGTCAAATTAAAATGAGGTCATTAGGGTGAGCTCCCATGAAGTATGACTGGTGTCCTTACAAAAAAGGGAAATTTGAAAACAGAGACATGCACAGAGGGAAAGTGATTGAAGACACACAGAGAGAAGATGGGCATTTAAAGCCAGGAAATAACTGAGGCTACCAGAAACTAGAGAGTACTGGAATGGCTCTTTCCCTAATGCCTGCAGAGAGCCCTTGACCCTGCTAACACCTTGGTTTCAGAACTCTGGCCTCCATAACTATGAGACAATAAATCTCCCATTGTCCTAAGCTACCCTTGTGTAGTGCTTTCTTCAGCCCTAGGAAACTAATTCAGATGGCATGATAGTACTAAATCTAAGCCTTCTCTTCTGTCTCTTTCTCTCTCTCCCTCTTGCCTTCTCTCATATTCCTGTGTCCTCTCCGTAAGAATATGCCCCATCTAGTCCGAGAATAAGTCCAGACTAGACTGACAGAAGACGACAGACTAGTCTATAGCCAGCTGACCACAGACACATGAGAAAACTCAGGAAAGACCAGAGGAACTGCCCAGCCAACTACAGACACATGAATAATAACACACACTTATTGTTTTAAGCAACTGAATTTTGATAAGCTCTATTATTACACTAAATAACTGACATAGAAAAGAAGATCATACAAAGTAAACAGTAACATGCAAGAAACACACCATAATATTAGAATGTTACCTATAGAATAAGGGGAATGGGGAATAAAGAAAAAAGGGAATAAAAAGACATGGGGCTTTTCACAGTATAATGATGGTACTATGCAGTGAATAATTAAGTCAACCCTATACGATAAGTGAAATATGTAAATAAATTTTAAAAATTAAGAATGAGCTCTAGGGCGCCTGGGTGGCTCAGTCATTTAAGCATCTGACTTATGATTTTGGCTCAGGTCTTGATCTCAGTTTGTGAGATAGAGCCCTGTGTCAGGTTCCATGCCAGCAGTGCAGAGCCTCCTTGGGATTCTCTCTCTCCCCCTCTCTCTGCCCATCCCATGCTCATGCTCATGCTCTCTCTCTCTCTCTCAAAATAAATAAATAAACTTAAAAAAAATGAGGCCTAAAAATGACTATGGATTGGGAAGGTATGAGGGTGGAACAAGAATTGTGTTGTAAATGGAATATTACTCAGCCGTTAAAAAGAATGAACTCTTGGGGTATATGGGTGGCTCAGTAGGTTAAGTGTCTGACTTCAACTCAGGTCATGATCTCGTGGTTCATGAGTTTAAGCCCCACGTGGTGCTCTGTGCCTGGAGCCTGCTTTGGATTCTGTGTCTCCCTCTCTCTCTCTTTGCCCCCCCCTCCACTCATGCTCTGTCTCTCTCTCTCTCTCTCTCAAAAAGAAATAAACACAAAATATTTTAATTAAAAAAAAAGAATGAAATACTGTAATTTTCAATGACACGGATGGAGCTAGAGTGTATTATGCTGAATGAAATAAGTCATTCAGAGAAAGACAAATACCATATAATTTCACTCATATGTGGAATTTAAGAAACAAAACAGATGAACATATGGGAGGGGAGAAAATAAAAAATAAAAAAGAAGGAGGGAAACAAACCACAAGAGACTCTTAACAATAGAGAACAAATTGAGTGTTGATGAAGGGAAGTGGGCAGGGGATGGGCTAGGTGGGCGATGGATATTATTAGTAGGGCACTTGTTGTGACGAGCACTGAGTGCTGAATGTAACTGATGAATCACTGAATTTTACTCCTGAAACCAATATTACATTATATGTTAACTTACTACAATTCAAATAAAAATTTGAAAAGAAAAAAAAAAAAAAAAGAATTGTGTTGTAGGTTAAATTATGTATCCTTCAAATTCCTATGTTGAATTCCTAACCCCCAATGCCTCCGTGATATTATTTGGAAATAGGGTCATTGCAGATATAATTAGTAAAGATGAAGTATTAGGGTGAGCCCTGATCCAATATGACTAATGTCTTTATAAAAAGGGGAAATGCACCCCTAGAGAACCTAGAGACCTAGGGACCTAGAGAAATGCACCCAGGGAGACAACTATGAATGCAGACGAGAGGGATATTTTTACAAGCCAAAGAATGCCAAAGATGTCCAACAAACTGCCAGAAACTAGGAACAGATTCTTCTTTACAGCCTTCAGAAGTAACCAACCTTGATTTCAGACTTCTGGCCTCCAAACTGAGATGCCACATTTCTGTTGTTTATTGTTTAAGCTACCTCCTTTGTGGCACTTTGTTACAGCAGCAGTAGCAAACTAATACAAGGTGTGATGAGGAGGACATTACTCCTCTCCTACCTAGAACTGGATGATGGATCCCCACGATTTGGACTGAGTGTGAGACAATAGCTATGTTTCTTTCCCTTCTCTGCTCAGAAGTTGGTGATATTTATTTTCATAGACAATATCTCTCCAAATGAAGCATTTCTAACATTTTGAATTTTCATTCAGAAATATTCCAATTCAAGATACCAATATAATTTCCCTTATCAAGATGATAATTTATGACTGGATCAAGCCAAGTACCAATATTTTGGGATCTTATCCAATTATTATAAGCTCCTCTCTGATTTTCACTTCAGTAGTTAGGCCCATAATCTCCATATCCCTCTGACTGGTCACAAAGGCACTGAAATGACTTAAGAGGCTTAATTTGAGGCTTAATTTGAGCAAAGTTAGTGGTTAGCAACTTATATGTACCATGGAGGTGACTGCAGAAACCTGTAAGCTGACAGTCAGTATTTAGTTTTGCTTATATTGTCCATCATTTTGTAGGGCCTAGGTCTTCCTCTCTGTCAACCCCACCCATAAGGAAATTCCAAATTAGAGAGGCATAAGGAGTTTCTGAGTAGCTGCTTTTCTGGTGCCTTTCCTTACCCCTTCTCCCCATTGTGTCGTGGAAACCTAAAAATAAGTTGTGGCCCAACTACCACATAGTATGGCCATACCTTCCATCCTTTTCTCCTCCTCTGCTGCGAATGACATGCCAGTTTCGGAATCCTCATAACTCTGTTCTTCATCAGAGAACTGTGTGGTCTCTGAATATGCAGCGCCCTCTTCGCCATCATAAACACCGTGCTCTGAGTCATTATAATCCTCTTCTTCCACAGAGGTTTCTCCATCTTCAGAGTGTACAACAGATTCAAAATATTCCTCTTTTCCTAAGTACAAAGAATCATCTGGCTCCTCGTATCTCTGTCCATCCTGTAAATACTCAATGGTTGCTGGAATTTCATATTTAACGTTCTCAACTAAATGTGGCAATATGCCTTTTGGTGTGTTGTATTCCTCCTCATTTTCCCTTGAGGACCAAGCAGCTTCCTTATAAGTAGTTTTCGTGTCCCTGAAGCACTCAGAAATTCCCATATCCAGGTGTTCTTTCTCTTTGAAGGACACTGTGATTTCAGGATTCTCGGGCTGTTTCTCTCCAGAGGAAAAAACATCTTCTGAATTCTTGCTTATCCCGATAGCTTGAAGAGGTTCTATATTCTTATGTTTTAAAAATTCTGAAAAGCAAAAGAAAGTTGGGGGGGGGGTATTTTGTTTTTTCAAATTAACAAAAAGACCTCGAAGCATCATCTCTCTTCTTTATTTCAAAACTGGAGGATAAGAATACCTAGCATCTCCCAGACAAATAACAAGTCAATTGTCATTCTTTCTCTCACTGGAAAAAAATCAGATCACATTCCTACCTTGCTCAAAAGTTTGGCTCTTCATAGCAAACTCAAAGAGTACATGAGTGAAACAGAAAATTTGAATCCTATGAATAGTGCTGACTTGTGGATTTACTGTGACCCAAAACCAAGTCAGATTTCCTAGGGCCGTTGCTGATGAAATCTGATCCTAATAATTTCTAATTGGGAAGCAAATAGCTCTAATTTGGAATAGTAAGTTCTAGAAATAATATCTATTTCTCTAAGCACATGGGTCTTGTCCTACATTACAGACTGTTAACATGAACCTTTTTGGCTGAACCTCTACCTCTCTAATACCTCTTGAAATAATCTTCAATATTTTTTAGATTTTTAGAAAAAGGAGCTACATCTGTCTCTGGTAGTAATGTACAGAGTCACTAAAAAATCCATTCTGGAAGAATTACTCCCTCATCTGCCACTAATTATCTTTAAACATTGAAGGATTAGCATTTGAATTGTTTCAGAAGAGTAGGCTTCTGCAGGTATTCTTATCACAGAAAAAAAATGAAGTTACTGATCCACCATATAGGTGTGCTACAAAATCATGTTTCTGATATTTCCAAAATGGCTATACTAAGTGAAAGATGCAGCATTTGGTCTTGGGGTTGTAAAACATCCATGAATTTACTTATTGAATAATAAGCAGTTTATACTAGCACTAAAAAACCGCAAGTTTTGGATACAGTTTGAACAAAAACTTATCAATCCCCTAAACCAATAAAATACATTGTTCCCTGCTTTTAAAATCCTGGACACTTTTCCCCTTTTTCATATGCTAGTGAAAATTATCTCCAGGAGAAAGACAAATGAAAACAAAAGACAATAATGTTCTTTTTTCAGGGAATCTGCCTTGTCACTCTTACTCTTACCCCCCAAAAAAGTACAGAAATCCAACTTACCGTTTTGTAAGCCACCAACAGTAGCTGACTCTGGAAAAGTACTAAGTAAACACTTGAGAAAATGCTGACAGCTCACCTCTCCCCTTTTCTGTACCAAAATTAACAGCTTTCGACTTTTCTTCAGGGGATCTGTAACATTCTCCAGAGTCTCATACTCTTCCTCAGAAATCAGCCCCCGAGAGGTTAACGAATCTAGGACAGAATCAGGATCGTGTTGGAGGATTTCAAGTAACTTTTTTCGTTCTTTTTCTATGATCTCTGAAGGAACACTCCTGGCAGCCATTGTTCCTGTGTCCTCTAGACCAGGAAATGGATTTTGAAACCGTTCCAATAGTAAACAAATACAGGTTTAAAAAAATGGCAAAGAGTAATTCTATTCAGCAAAGATTAAACAGGTCAAAGATATCTAGCATTGGAGAGGGCAAGTACAAACAAGTGGGGGGTGGGGGGTGGAGCCAGCCCTAAACCCAGCCAGGCCTGCCTCCCTATAGATTATTTATCTGCTCTTTTGCGCACTTGACTCAGTCTCATTTTGACTCAGCCCCAGTGTCAATTCCTCTGAGAAGTCTCTCCTGAAATTTAGTTTGGACTAGGTATTCCCTGCTCGGAGCTCTATTCGTGATAAGAATGAATTGATTAATTCTTTCTAGAGAGAAATCCTGCAATATGCAGCAATAAATAAATAAATGCTGATAGATAAAAATACAAATTAAGGGGTGCCTGGGTGGCTCAGTCGGTTAAGTGTCTGACTTTTGATCTCAGCCGAGATCATGATCTCAGTTCCTGAGCCTCATGTCATCAGGTTCTGTGCTGGGCATGGAGCCTGCTTGGGATTCTCTCTCTCCCTCTCTCTGCTCCTCCCCTGCTTACACACACACACACACACACACACACACTCTCTCAAAATATATAAACACTTTAAAAGTAGAAAATAATACAAATTTATACCTTTCAACTCAGCAGTTTCACTTCTAGAAAATTTCTTAAGGAAATAATCAGACAAATGCCCAAAGATACATGTGTAAGAATCTTCGTGACAGCATTATTTATGATAGCAGAAAAATTTTAAATAACCAAGATTTAAATAAAGTGGGCATTTGTGGAATAAATGTTGATACATCAACGGTGAAACAGAAAAGAACAGCTTACAAGGACGAAAGCAGGGCATCTGTCAGGCTTAGTAGAGCATGCGACTCTTGATCCCAGGGTCATGATCCTAATCCCCACAGTGGGGACAGAGTTTACTTAACAAAAAATAAATACATAAATAAGTAAAAACGATGAAGTGAGTTATACATATTGACAGCTAGTAATACCCATGATATATCATTATGAAAGATAGCAAGTTAAGATCCCATTTTTGTTTAAAAAATTAAAATGTGCATAGCATACATATATTATATGCATATGTAGATACAGATTTAAAAGAACACAGTCAGGAGAGAGATAGCCCAATGGTAACACTGGTTAACTCTGAGGATATGATGACAGGGGGATTCATACTTTCTACTTTAAACACTCCTGTTTATTTTAATATTTCATAGTTTTTGTTTTTATTAGCAGACTTCATTTTGATTTTTCTAAAAAAACTACCTGGGTGGTTTTTATTTATAGGTATGTAGTTCACAAGAACCTGAAAACAAAACAATTTAAATAACTATCAACAGGATACTGGATAAATAAACTCTAGTGTTGCATTAACAGTATACACCATTCAAAAAGAATGACCTTCAGTGACCCAGAAGATAACCATATATTAAGGGAAAACTTTAAGTCCCAAAAGATTATACGCAGCAAGACACTCTTTTTAAAAGTTGAATGTGTACCTGGGTAGCTCAGTCAGTTGAGCGTCGACAGCTCTTGATTTCGGTTCAGGTCATGATCTCACGGTTCATGACTTTGAGCCCCATGTTGGGCTCTGTGCTGACAGTACAGAGCCTGCTTGGGCTTGGGATTCTGTGTCTCCCTTTCTCTCTGCTCCTCCCCTGGTCACAATCTCTCTCTCTCAAAAATAAACATTTTTTTTTTAAAAAATAGAAAGAAAAGTCAGCAGTAATTTCATTTACTATAGGTGGGGGGGAAAAGGAGGGCTAGTGCCAAGTTCTGGTGGTCAAGAGCCTTGGATTGTACCAGAATCATGGATGCAGTGTTTACGTAGTCTCCATCATTCTCTGCTGAAAGGCAACATGTCATAGAGCAAATACCTAGGTAGCAGCATATATCATGTTTCAGAAGTTCATTTACTCCTGACCTAAACATGGCATTTGGACAGGAACCTGGAGGTTCTGAATTGGCTTTGCAGAGCTAAGGGTTAACCTGACTAGGACCGAAATAGCGTGGAATCAAGCACACCAAAAACAACTACTTTACATCAAAGAGCAAAAATATTTCACTTTCCCTGTCTACAACTGGGAGAGTAAAAAAAGAATCTCACACAGTGCCAGTCATACTGCTTTGGTTCCTCAGTGGTTGCCACCTGCCCTACCTTTTCTTTTTTAAAAAAAATTTTTTTTTCAACATTTTTTATTTTATTTTTGGGACAGAGAGAGACAGAGCATGAACGGGGGAGGGGCAGAGAGAGAGGGAGACACAGAATCGGAAACAGGCTCCAGGCTCTGAGCCATCAGCCCAGAGCCTGACGCGGGGCTCGAACTCACGAACCGCGAGATCGTGACCTGGCTGAAGTCGGACGCTTAACCGACTGCGCCACCCAGGCGCCCCATGCCCTACCTTTTCTAATCTCATTTATTTGGACACCTGTGCTAGGCAGAGTGCCATCCCCCCACCCCCACCCCAGTGTCTATGTCCTTATTAACACAACCTATAAATATGTTAGGTTACATGGCAAAGGACAATTAAGGTTGCAGATGTAATTAAGGTTGCTAATCAGCTGATCTTGAGCTAAGGAAGTTATCTGGTGGGGCCAATGTAATCACAAGGGGCTGTTAAAAGATAAACTGAGGCATATTTAAATTTTGAAGAGTTTGTTTGAGCAAAAGTGAATTCTAATAGGGCAGTGTCAAACCAGAAGTGGTTAGGAGTCTCAGACTTCAAGAGCCTGGGAAAACAGAAAGTACAGAAGCAAAGAAAGGCAAGGACTTGATTGGGTGTAACTTTAAGCCTAGTTAGTTTTAACTGGTTGTCCTTAGTGGTTTTGTGTTTGTTTTTTGTTTGGTTCGTTGTTTTTTTAAGTCCTCTCTACGCCCACTCAAGACCCTGAGACCAAGAGTCGCGTGCTCTGACTGCCAGGCACCCTCTCCTTAATGTTTTGCTTTCCCAACATGGAGGCATTTACGGGCTTAGATTTGTTTGCTTACGTAGGTCTCCACGGCATTAGAGCCACCTCAGTGGCTGTCACTTGTGAGATATTAGCAAAGGTAATGGAATAACTGCTAGCAGAACAAAATGAACTCTAGAAATCAGACATTTAATTTGAACAGGTTAACAGTCGCTGTAGAAGTACTAGACTCTCTTCTAGGGGCTGGGAATAAAAATGTTCACAGGGCAGTCTCTGTCCTCGAGATAGTGGCACATCGGGGATGAGGGGTCAGCAGCCAAGGTATAAAGAGGCCAACATTTAAGTGCCCAGACTAAACTGCAATTCCAGGAACTTTCTGCATTAGGTGCTGTTTCTTACTACGGTTCTAATAAGTTCCTACAAACTTAAGAGGCTTAAAACGAAACAAATTAGTGGTGCCTGAATGGCTCTGTCTGTTGAGCAACAAAATACTGATTTCGGTTAAGGTCATGATCCCAGAGCAGTAGGACCACGCTCCAGGTTGGGCCCTGAGCTGAGCCGGCTGGGGATTCTCTCTCTCCCTGCCTCTGCCCCTCTCCCCCACCCTCACGTGCTCTCTTAAAAAATGTTTTTTAAATAATAAAAGTGCTTAAGTACAGACTGCCAGGCCCTACCTAAAGGGGCCAAATCAGATTTCCTCACATCAGGGTGCAGGAAACTACATCTACAGGTTCCCTTGACACAATATAATTTTAGATCAAAATACTTGCCACTAAATTACTACAGCTAGAAAAAAACATGATTCGCCTTTGTTTTTAGATTCGGAACCCAGCTCTTCCGAGGCCGGTCCGTGTTCTCCATACCGCTGACGACCTCTAGGGAAGAACCGGCTCAGCCAAGAGCGTCTAGCCAGAAGCGCTAGTTTCTCCCAGCTGGGGATTCCAGTCCCATCCCGAACCCAACACCTCACGCCGGTAGCGCAGGGTCAGCACGGACACCCCTAGGTTCCCCACTGAAATCTGCGGTGTGGCCACAACTCTGAGAACCCGAGAAGGTGGAAGAGCAGGAGCAGGCTCACAAAGAACGCAGGTCTGGCGTGAACGTTGCTCTCGGCCAAGGCGGGTCCAGCGAAGTCACGCCCATTCGCACACCAGGAAGCTATGAGCCCTCCCGCCACCCGGCCCTGAAACCCTTATTGGCCCCGCCTGGCTCTGGATCCTCCTCTAGACCCACCCACACTGCGCTACGGGCGTTTGAGAACGGTGCACTGGTCCCGCCGGAAGTACTTTCCTGGGCGGAAGCTTCTGAGCCACCATATAGCGGAAGTGCCTTCTTTTCCGGCCTCTTTGGTCTCGGTTGCGGAAACAAGATGGTGAGTTTCTTCCAAGGGTTCATGGAATCGCCTTCCATCCTCATCCTCTGCGTTGTCCTCCTTGCCATCCTTAGGGGGCCGGCAAGGCTCCTGATAAGGGGAGCGGGTGGGCAGCAACGGGGCCAGTAGAATGGCTCCTAACTGTAACTGGGGTACTCAGTCTGCATCCGTGGAGCAGGCGCCACTCTCGGTCCCTTGCTCCCTTTGATTTTGGGGGAACTCCCACAGCCCTGTCCTCGGATGAGAACTGGAAAAAGCAGCATGTTTTGGGAGTGTTTGGCTCTGTAAGCAAAAGAATTCATTGAAGGGGAGACCTGGCAGGAGCTCTTAGATTTTGGGGGTCGGAATACGTAGGAAAACCACCACCTTATTTCGTCTTGCGACTTTTTTCTTTTAAAAAAAAACGTAGCTGATTTCAAAATACAGCAACCCTTGTAGAATGCTTTAGGTAACGTGAAATGCTGGTAGTTAATTTAGCATTTAAAAAGTTAGAAGCTTCCGCTGCAGTTTCAGCCGTAGATTGTCTTTAAAAATCTTAAAGAGTTAATTTTCTTATCCTGAAAACATCGGAATTCATATAGAAATTATTAGATCTCCGAATCGTTCATCCCCTTTGCAGACGAAGGGGACGTCATCGTTTGGAAAGCGTCGCAATAAGACGCACACGTTGTGCCGCCGCTGTGGCTCGAAGGCCTACCACCTTCAGAAGTCGACCTGTGGCAAATGTGGCTATCCTGCCAAGCGAAAGAGAAAGTGTAAGTTGATTGATGTTTCAACACAACTGTATTAGCTGTTGGAAGGGATGTTAATAGTCTGTTTGAGTTGTACCTAAGTGGGCATGGCTTTGGGCAGTACTTGGTACTTAACATAAAAGTGCATCTGTATGTGGACGAAGTGGATTTAAAAAACAAGGCACTTTTTAAAGTATATTGACCGACAGTGCGTACAACGTGTGTAGGAAAAACCAGTTAGAACCTGACCTGAATTTATGTTTTAGATAACTGGAGTGCCAAGGCTAAAAGAAGAAATACCACTGGGACCGGTCGAATGAGGCACCTAAAAATTGTATACCGCAGATTCAGGTACGGTTTTTGTGTTTCTATCGTAATTGGTTCTGTGAGCTTAAACAAGAACCTCTTTATCTACTGTAAACTAGGGATACTACCCTGGTTGGTGGGAATGACTCATTGGAAGGTTTTGTTTTGTTTGTTTTTTTGCTGCCACTGTAAACTTCAGATCAGTTAATCTGCATTTTGTTAATCTTTCAGTGAGCAATAGTATAAGCTATAAACGTGTAGAGTGATTTGAGCTAGACTCCCTCAAATGTAATAATACCAGGGATAATCTACATCTTTCTCACCAAAATTTGTCAGGACAATAGTGGTGAATGAGGCCTGGGGTCAGGCCTTCACTTCTGTGGCTTTGAGCAAATCTGCTATAGAAAACTGTCATAGTTATTGCATTAGTATAGAATGAAAGATACCTTTCTGTCTTGTCAAAGCCAGGCTTTAGAGTTAGAATGCAGAATTTCAGCTCCAACCTGGACTTTCAGAGAAACTGCATTTTAACGGCATCTTTTAAGGTGTCTTAGGTCTCAACTAAGATCATTCTTTGTTGGGGAATCCCTGGCCTTTGCCCCCTCAATTCCAGATTTTCTAATTTTAAAAAATAACAAGGAATTTTGAGGCTTTGTAAACACCACACGCTTACATGTGTTTATGTTCATGTGCTGAGATGACCTTTCTTTGCCCTTAAAAGCATTATACAGTAGTGTGGGCTTAGTATTGAGTGGTCTGCTAGTTTAATGTCAGTTTAAGAGCATGAACTGATCAGAAGTCTTTAAAAGGGGGATAACTACAGCTGTTGCAGCATCCAGTTCATCTTAAGGATTTCAACCATTAGTCACACAATAAATGTTCTGGTTTTAAAAAATATGTGGTGTGCTAAGGTATTTTTAATTGCCTTAGTGTGTATGCATATTAAAAGTTAAAAATGTAAAGCATAGTTAAGCAGTTTAGAAAATATCCGCCATTAAACCTGCTCCTTTTTTGCCTTGGTTAAAGGATACTGCCCAATAGCCTAGGGACACGTTTTCACAAATAACCTTAGGGCTCTTAATCTGGAAAGAAGTACTGGCCCAGTGATCAGTACAACCAAATAAATTGTTGACCTTTTTTCCAATTGCAGTTAAGTATATGCTTAAAATGGGTGATTTGATGCAGAAGTAATAAATAAAATGGTGCAGCTTATCCATGATGTTGTAAAAATAAATGTCTGAACATATGAATTTGATACTGATTTCAGCATTCAACTGAGATAAGCTCATTTAAATCTGTATTAGTAAAAGTTGAAATGTAAATATTGGAGTTGCTGAAGTAATGGTTTTGTTTTTAACATTACGCAGGCATGGATTCCGTGAAGGAACAACGCCTAAACCCAAGAGGGCAGCTGTTGCAGCATCCAGTTCATCTTAAGGATTTCAACGATTAGTCACACAATAAATGTTCTGGTTTTAAAAAATATGTGGTGTGCTAAGGTATTTTTAATTGCCTTGTATCAGTGAATTACTGTAGGATTGGGGATAGGACAACTTAATATTAGAGTTACTTGTTAAGTTACTGTTCTGGGGCACTAGTTTTGACCTGGGTTGTCTTCAAGCAGACAACACTGGAAGATAATGGAAAGAAAGTATGAGTTAGCACAGCAGAGTTCATGTGACATACATGGATATTTAAAATGTTAGAGTAAATGAGAAAGCATAACTGCTTTTAGTAGCCTTTATCTGCTATAGTCTAATGATTGGAGAGTGGTCATTAATCCTATGTGATAGGATTTGGAGTACCAGTGAGAACATGAAGGACGGGTGTTGAATGAGTTTTGGAAAGGTGATGTTAGCTCATCGAGTCTCCAAAACGCTTGGTTGGTGTCTAGTATACAGGCTTATGTGTTATTTAAGGTGGCCAGCTAAGTGAATACCTGAAGCTACTTGCTAGGTGGGAGTCCAAAACACTTGAGTGGGGTGGGTTAAGAGAAAGTCTGTAGGGCCATACACAAACGCAGTGGATTGAATAGAAAGTAAAGGAAAGCGAAATATGTAAATGTGGATTTGTGGACAAAAGGCAATGATAAATAAGGTCCCCAGTAGAATTTTTGTAACCCTCAAATGATCATTGATCTTTCTGTGTTAAAGTGCTCTGAAATTTTTTACCATGCTTTCCCAGCTCTGGTGGTTTATTGTCCGTTATTTGAAATGTGACAAGGCCAACTTAGTTGGAGTGACAGCAGAGAAGATTAAGTGGAGCACGAGTGTTCGAACAGTCACCATAAAATAGAGTGGTCAAGTACTGTCTAACTTACAGCTTTCATTGATTGCAACTTGACCTGTGGAGGATGTTCGTGATCTTCAGTGCCTCACTAACCTTACTTTACTGCACCCTATAATGCTTTGCCAGGATACTAGCTAAGTCTTGCCCTCCTGATTTTCTCTTTAGCTCCTAACTCATACTTCAGATCACAGCTTACAGTCAGTTGTACAGGAGCCCCTGCTGATAGAAACCGATATTGGGCTTCCTGACACAAGATCTGAAATGACCGAGTTCTGTACTTTAGGGATCTATTAAGAGTATGGTTCCTGGAGCTTGGCTGCCATTTGTTAGTGTGATTTTCCTAACCTCAGTGCCTCTGCTCACTGGTAAACTAGAAGGCTAATGGAAACTTTCATGTGTTTGTGAGCACAAATAGTTAAGCAAAGGTGCTTTTACAGTAGACACCTGAATAATTAGGTTCAAGTTTATGAAATTGCTTTTGATCTAAAACATACAGGTGGTCCTTAAACAACCAGGTTTGAACTGTCTCAATAAATGCAGTATAGCACTACAGACATCTTCCTGATGATTTCTTCACATTATATCTAGCTTGACTAAGAATATGGTGTATGATACATATATAACATGCATGTTGACTGTTAACTAGTAAAGTTTCCAGTCCATTGTTAAGTTTGGGGGGAATTGAATTTACACGTGGATTTTTGACTGCATGGTACGTTTGCATGCTAACCCTCCATCGTTCAAGGCTTAGCTATACTTTGGCTTGAGAGAACTGAACTGAAATAATCTGACTTGATTGCAAAGTGTTTCTGAAATCTTCCAGTGTTACTGCTAGTTGGTTCCTGAATGATGGAGGGACCCATTAAGATAGGTAATGGCCAGTATAGAATAACTAGGCTTTGAGGCAAATGAGCACTGACCTGAAGACCTGTGGAATTAACTGAATACTAGGTCAGGAAAAGCATTGGTGCAAAGGGGAATGGGGTGTGGGGACTGGTGGGCAGGGATGCATTAACAAAGGCCTGTGTGTTGGAGTATAAGGTGAGCTTACTTCATTTGCCAATGCGTGTGACCCTTAGCACAGAGTAAGTTTTGAAAACTACTCTGGCTCCGTGGTAATTCTCCCCACAGACCATGGAAGGCACATGGACCAAATGAAACCGCTCTGATGAATTAGAAGTGATTTTAAAGCCCAGGGAGAAGCAATGGGAAAGAGATGGGGCTGGGTTGGCACATTCTGAAGAGTGCAAACAGGTGTATTCAGTTGAGTCAGTTTGCAGAAGTTCATGTCTGATGAATTGGATAATATCCTGAGGATTGGTTGAGGTTTGGGCAGTAGGTCCCAGTCTGACAAAAGATGCCCCACTTAATCCTATTGAGACAGTAAAAGGGACACCTGAGCCACCTAATCACCTTACTGAACTGCTGAGGAATTTGTGTTTCTTGGGCAGAGGCTACTCAGGACCAGATGAGTATCACCAACGTGTGGCTGAAATGAGAACCAGAAATACTGAGTGCCTTGTGTCATGTATTATTTACTTGGTCCTTTAATCACAGATAGTGTGGTTTGTCAAGAGAGGGAAGAATCTAGAGGTGTAAGTAAGCTGTGAGCAGATGAAGAAAAGTTTCAAGTAGTAATTAAAGTGCTAATGTAATGAGAAGTCATTGAAGGTTTTGGACCCCCCAGTGGCACTAAGGTTAGTTTTCATTATCAAGATAAATGTGGAAGGTGGTGATGTGGATGTCATGAGTCTTGAAGCTGGAAAATCAGGAAGCAGGTTCTGAAATGGTGTGAAAATGAGGAGTGGGCTAAGGTAGTGGCAGGACTGGCTGTATTAGGGAGGTCTCTAACGAGAATATCTAAATCAAAGGGAGCTTCCAGCCCCCCTCCCATTTCCTTCTGTAACAGGCTGTGTGAACATTCCATGAGATCATATATGCAAAAATATTACCAGGGAGATAGGAATCTTTGATGACAGTTTTCTGGCCATGGCAAAGAGGTGATTTGTTCATTTCACTGAGGAAGTAGAGTAGAATGGAGGCAAGAGGGGGAAACACTAAACTCGGGTTTTGTTGCAATGCCTGTGGGACACCATGAAGAAGTGTTCAGAAGGAATTGAATAAACCTGGTGGCAGTTCTAGTTAGAAGGCTAGGCTGGAGGGGCGCCTGGGTGGCTCAGTTGGGTAAGCATCCGACTTCAGCTCAGGTCATGATCTCACAGTTTTGTGAGTTCAAGCCCCGCAACAGGCACTGTGCTGACAGCTCAGAACCTGGAGCCTGCTTCAGATTCTGTGTCTCCCTCTCTGCCCCTCCCATGCTCATACTCTGTCTCTGTCTCTCAATAATAAATAAAATTTTTTTTTAAAAAGGTGGCTAGACTGGAGCTCTATAGTAGAAGTAGTGAACTTAGAGGTTGTGAAAGGGAACATATTTTAGGCCGCCTAGGCAGCTCAGTCAGTGGGGATTCCCACTCGTAATTTCAGCTCAGGTCATGATCTTGCTGTTTGTGGGTTTGAGCCCCTCATGGGGGCTGTGCAGAGCCTGCTTGGGACTTCTCCCTCTCTGCCTCTCCCCACTCACTGTCTCAAAATAAACTAAAAAAAAGGGGGAGGTGGGGCCTATTTTAAAGGTTAGAATGGTGAAGATAATTTCCACAGAGATGGGAGGTGATGGTGAGACCTAGTGGCCATTTAGAAATGATGGATGCAATTTCTTGACTGAGGAACTTCAGTAGCCCTCCTTCAGACAGTAATGGTTGAAACTGAAAAGATACAAACTCAAAAAAAAAAAAAAAAGACGGTTTAGAGAGGCTCAAAAAAAGATGTGGGGAAATGTCCATATACTAGAGAGAGTAGTTCATTCATTTGTTCACCATACAATCTGTGTAGTAATGTTCCTACTATGTGCCTTCCATGTTAGAGGTGCAGTGGGAACAAAAACGTGGTTGAATTTGACAGTCAACTCCAGTGTTTGCAGAATAATGAACCCATGAACTAGGACAGGGTTGAGTCAGAAAGAAAGGGGATTATTTTATTTGACAGGGCATTCAATCACCTGGCTGAGGTCAAGTAGAATGAAGTGGTGGGGGGGGGGGGGTGTTTGTTTTTGAGAATGAAGATTTTAAAAATAAAGATTTCCAGATTTGGCAAAATTTGGGTTAGTGTTTACTTTCCATAAACTTTATTTCAGTAGAGTATTGAGAATAAAGCCAGTTTTCTAAGGATTCAGCAAAGATGGGCAATGAGGAATGGAGAGTTTAGTTTTAAAAAGATGCTTTTGGAAAGATACTGGAAATTCTGTGGTTTTCTTCATTTCTGTTGATGACATAGTGCCCCTTCTCATATATCAAATACCTGTTTAGTGACCTCTGTGTGCCAGAAGTAGTTCCAGGTCCAGGAGATATGTAGAAAATGACAAAAGGACCCTGCTCTGACAGATTTCAATCGTGTGGACTAGGCTTGTGTGTGTGTGTGTGTGTGTTGGAGGTTGACCATTAGCAAGTAGGCAATTTCAGGTAGTGATAAGTGCTGTGAAGACAAAGATGTGAAAGAGAATGGGGGTGGGGGTAGAGAACCCTTCTTAGAAAGGTGGTTAAGAGGGGTGCCTGGGTGGCTCAGTCGGTTAAGTATCGGACCAGCTCAGGTCGTGATCTCACGGCTCGTGGGTTTGAGCCCTGCTTTGGGCTCTGTGCTGACAGCTCAGAGCCTGGAGCCTGCTTCAGATTCTGTGTCTCCCTCTCTCTGCCCCTTCCTGACTAGTGCTCTCTTCTCTCTCTCTCTCTCTTTTTTTTTTTTTTTAAAAAGGTGGCTAAGCTAAATGAAAAGGAGCCACCCCTGCAAAGACCAGAACAGTCATTCAGGCAGAGATTATACGCAGCCTTTTTTGAGTTCTGGATTGGTTGCAAAATTTAGCTTAGGCTATAATTAGCTGAAATTTTGTAATACTGTATATTCATGTAAGAAAAGCAAAGTAACAGGGTGCCTGGCTGGCTCAGTTGGTAGGGCACATAACTATTTTTGGGTTGTGAGTTCAAGCCCCATCGTGGGTGCAGATACGACTTAATTAATTAAACTTTTTAAAAATGTTAAAAAGTAATGCATTATAGAATTGTTTTATTTCAGAGAAAGCTTTCTTTTTCACAGTACATATGGATTATATTTAGTTTTTTTTTTTTTTCCTCAAAACAAAAGTAGTTTGAATCATAAGAAAAGCACAGGGTAGAGACTATCAGTAAACTTAGGAATCAAGAATGGAATCTGAAGCAAAAGTGTCCTTGTACACTAAGAGAGGGATGTTTGTCAAGGAAAATTCCATTGAAAAAATGGTTCCTTATTCAAGTGGTTTGTAGAATAAGCATGGTAAGTGGATTGAGATAAAAACCTAACTTTTTGTGTCCTTTCTTTATACAGTGGGAATATGCTCCAGTGCCCCAGGATGAAGACTTGGTCTGACCCATGTATTTTTAGAGCACTCACAGATAATAAAAAATATCTTCCAGCCATGATTAGTTGTAAAAACAGTTTTACTTCAGTAAGTAAAATGTCCAATCCTTTGTAATAAACCAAAACTCAAAGATGACTTAACCTTAACTCAGTTCTTCCAGCCTGACTTCCTTTGGGCTGGATGCCAGCAGTGGAAAAGGGGGAATGGTTGCTCTGGTTTCAGCTTTCTGTATAACTCTGGGACTTGTAAACAGCAATTTTATTCCTCCCTGGACCCAGCAGAGGATTAAGCTGATTTTTACTCTTTGGGCTCTTGGATTACCTTGGAGATTTCCTACTGATTTCCCTCTCCTGTAGTTCTCATCTCCATTCAGAATAGTCTTTTGTGACTTCTTCCTAGCCCATAGTATCCAGCTTCTTTCTCCTAGGATTTTCTCTACCTCTCAGGGATGTATTGGCAGGATCCAAAACTATTCCATGCTGTCTCTTTCCTGAGTGGCCCACATTTGGTCCACAGGAAACATTCCCACACCCCTGACCTGACCAAATTCTGAAGTGCAGGGAGATACGGCAGCAGGCCTCTCCTGGCAGGCCACCAAAACAGTTGCAGGAAACACATTTCAAAGCTCTGAGTGGTCCCTTTGAAATTCCCTTCACCATATTTAGGACTAGAAGGTATAGCAACCCTTGTTTCCAAGGTTGGATTAAATACTTAAAACTCTTCAAAGGTTTTTCTTTGCCAGTCTCTCCCTTGTACCCCTTTTATATCATCGATCCAAGGATTCTAAAAGCTGTGACCAGGTTTTTGGATATATTTTCTTGGGGGGGGTGGTGAGAATGTGTGTCTAATTTTGGTAGTTTCCTAAAGCAAGAAAAGTCCTATTCTGGTAAAGTGTTACATTTATATAGCTCTGCACCATAAACATCTGGCAATGTAAAAAAGTATTTGGTTTGCCCTTAAAAATGTTTAAAATGATTTGAACTCCCACGTGTTCTATAGAGAAAGTAAGTCCTGGAGAAGGAAAGTTCTTGAAAAAAAAAACAACTGGTAAAATGGTATCAGAGAAAAGTCCAGCTTCCCCAAGTTAGGATAGAGTTAGTAGAGGTGGCTGAAGAGGAAGCAAATGATACTGTGCCAGGCGGCAAATGGTATTATTTCAGGAACATCATTATCTTGGGTAAATGGGAGGAATGGAGGGGTGGCATATGATCCAGCCACCTCAGAATGGGTAAGGCATAGTCAGGGCAGAAACTGTTGATGCCTCCTGTGTCCCAGAGGAGCAGCCCTCAGAGAAGAGTTCCCCAGGCGAGGACACAGGAAGCGGAAAGCCTCAGAGAGAAGTACTGTCCAATTAGGGATGGCTCCTGGGAGAGACACCTCTGGGAACATCCCCTGTGAGGTAGCACAGCATTGCGCGGTGCTTTTACAGTTTCAGGAAACTTGAGACGGTGTGAAAGGACTCCTTTATTATGGAGAGGAGTAAAGGGCATAGATTACTTTTAAAGGCACATATTTTCTTTGTTAATAAAAATTTGACAGCAGTGAGTGTTGTTGGAATGCATTCCTTTAATGAAGACATTGCACAATGTGAGCTTTTAGCAAATTTAGCTTCATTAGTAGAACCCTTACTCATCCATGGCCTGGATGTGGAACCACTGTGCTAATCATATGTGATAAAGTATAGATCCAAGATACCATGCACATACATAATTTTAGCATTGGGTTAACTTGTTTAAAAGGTAAGAAGAAACCATTTTCCAGTAATCTTGATCAGAGCAAATCTGCTCTTTTCTGATCTACTCCCTCTTAAAAAGTCCTGTGACAGAATATATTATAGAGTAAAATCCTCAACAGTTAAATTTTGAATGGTTTAAAATTTTTGAATAAATTTCATATTCATTAAAGAGAACTTTTAAAGTCTAAATAGACCAATTATAGGTAGATTTAAAGACAGCATCACGGACATTCTCCCTTCTGGGTTTTTTCAATGTCTTGAGTTTAGACTATGCTAAAATCTGTGTAGATGCAAGCACAGACAGGCATTTAGTATTTGCAAAATAAGGAAGCCACTTACTGTATCAAAACATGGTAATTTACCACATAAATGCCAGAGATAACATGTAGAGTGTAAAATACAAACATCCAGCAAAAATAGTTGGTATATCAGGGTTCAATGAGACAGAAACCACACAATAATCTGAACAGGAATCCTATAATATAAGGGATGGAGGTAATGAAGAGTTGAATACAAAAATGAAAGAGAACTCTACAGAATATAGGAAGAGCAGAAATAAAGGAGCAGGCACTACCCCTAGAAGCAGAGATAAGGCACCAAAGGAAAAGGCCTCACCCCTGGAATTGAGATTCAGATGTCAGAGAAAGTAGAGCATAGCTCATTGGGTATTGGAGTGTCTTGTTGCTGGGACTTGGCTGGGAAGCCCAGTGGGATGTTGATGGAGAAGCCATTTACGGGGAGGTGTGCTGCCCAATAGCCTTCTGCTGTGAAACTGCCTGAAGGGGCTCTGAGGGAAGCTTCTGGTCATTTAGGCACCTGTGGCCATTGCAGTAGCCTGGCTCTGGAAAAATCGTAGGCCTCTTTCCCAAGTTTACCAAGAATCATTTTATTTTTAAAGATTTTAAGTAATCTCCACACCCAATATGGGGCTCAAACTTCACAACCCCGAGATCAAGAGTCACATACTCTGCCAACTGAGCCAGCCAGGCACCCCAAGAATAATTTTATTTATTTTTTTTATTTTAATGCGCACAAGTGGTGGAGTGGGGGTAGGGGCAGAGGGGGGGGGGAGAGAGAGAGAGAGAGAGAGAGAGAGAGAGAGAGAGAGAGAGAGAGAGAATCTTAAGATACAGGCTCCACAGTGGACCCCGATGCCAGGCTCGATCCCATGACCCTGGGATCATGACCTGAGGCAAATTCAAGAGTTGGGCACTTAACCGACTGAGCCACCCAGGTGCCTCCCCACCCCAAGAATCATTTTAATACAGCTTAGAGTTCTTTGTCAGATTTAATCTAAGTAAAATTTGTGCTGACTTGGCCAATATAAATGTCTGTAAAATATGCTAGACAGTCATTGTCTAATTTAGAAATATAATGTGAGCCACAAATGCAAACCACATATGTAGTTTTAAATTTTCTAGCAGCCACATTTAAAAATGTAAGAAAACAGGGTGCCTGCCTGGCTCAGTCGATAGAGCATGTGACTCCTGATCTCATAATCATGAGTTTGAGCCTTATGTTGGGTGTGAGATTACTTTAAAAAAATGTAAAAAGAGGTGCCTGGGTGGCTCAGTTGGTTAAGCACCTGACCCTTGATTTAGGCTCAGGTCATGATCTCACAGTTCGTGGATTCAAGCCCTGCGTCCATGCTCAGCAATGGAGCCTGCTTAGAATTCTTTCTCTGTCTCTCCCCCACCCACGCTCTCTCTCTCTCTCAGAATACATAAATAAACTTTTTTTTAATGTAAAAAAAGTGAAGCTAATTATATATATATTTTTTACGTTTATTTTGAGAGAGCGAGCAAGCAAGGAAGGGGCAGAGAGAGGGAGAGAGATTTTAATATTTTTTAACAGTATGTCTAACATCATTTACCATGTAATTAGTATAAAACTGGAGACATTTTTCGTTCTTTTTTCATACCAAGTCTTCAAAATACAGTCTGTATTCTATAGTTCCAACACATCTCAGTTCAGATGTCACATTTCAAACGTTCAATTGCTATGTGTGGCTAGGGGTTACCCTATTGGATAGCATGAACCTTGACATCAAGTTTAACATTTTGAGGTTGAGTGATCATTGAAGCCGTCTGAATCAGAAATAGTGTTGAGGGCACCTGGTGGCTTAGCAGTTAAGCATCCGACTCTTCATTTTGGCTCAGGTCATGATCTCACGGTTTGTGAGTTTGAACCCCACATTGGGCTCCATGCTGACAGCGAGAGCCTGCTTGGGATTCTCTCTCCCTTTCTCTCTGCCCCTCCCCCACTCTCTCTCTTTCTCTCAAAATAAATATAAAAAAAAAATGGTGCTGCATTCACCATGTAAATCTATAGGTAAAATCAAAACATACAAAAGTTACTACCTTTTAGGTCAATTAAGCCCAGCTTTTTACCTGTAAATTGGTAAAAATAAATAAGTAAGTAAGTAAGTAAGTAAGTAAATAAATAAATAAAATGTGCCTATCTAATAATGTTGTTGTTGCAAAGTGTTCCTATGAGAACAAAATGAGACAGTACATATAAGTTATCAGCCCAGTGCCTGGTAAAAGTTTGATAAATGTTAGTGGTCATTATTATTACTATATAGGTATCATTCCTGGATAAGGGATATCACTTTGATAATAGCAGAAAGTCAGAAAGAACCCTATAAAGACAACATGTATCTAGGTGAATCGACTACAATCAATGATCTATGCCATATTAGACTCTATAGCACTGTAGGCTCAGAAATTTGATTTGATCAGAACAATGAGCATGGCTTATCTCTCAGGTGAAACTCATATTAAGCAAGTAACCAAGATGACCATATATCCAACAAACTTGTTTTTAACCTTCTGTCTACAAAAGTAAACTGAAAACTGTCTTTGTGCCAGGCACTGATCTAGGCATTGGGGATATATCAGTGAACCAAGAGGGGAAGGCAGGAAAATGGTCATGGATAAGCCTAAGTCATGTTTAAAACAAAATGACCATCAACTCTTATTATCTAGGTAGGGGTAGGTTAACCATTTGGGAATTATTTCTGATTAAGGATCAGCTACTTGGTGAAGATTCAGTTGAAAGGCAGAGGGAGCAGACAAGGCATGATCCCGAGATATCTACTACATGAGTTCAGGTTCAATCTCAAGGTCATACATTCACCATTTACTCAATTTCTCCACCACACCATGCACTTCACCTGCCTTCATGGTTAATCAGCAAACTGATTAACCCACTCCCAGATAATTAAAAATTGTTTGAAAATTGGTTTGCCAACTTATCAAAAATATAACTGTCAAAAGGGTAGAATGCTTTGGAAGTCTCAACAAACACTTTCTTTAACTCTGAAAGAGCATTCTTATCTTTCTGTTCTTGAGAAAGCACCTTTCCATAGCTTCCATGAACTGACCAAAGAAGAAAGCAGGAAATCCTTGTTTTAACAAAGAGCTAGTAGGCTGAAAGACATGGTTTAAGATCAGATGCAGGGCCTTGGAACACAGCCAAGACAGTCTAATTCATTCCACTCTAAGGCCAACCCAAGTGGGTCTGGACCTGAAAGCAGACGCAATTACTAGGGAAAAGTGTGAGGAAACACTGATCCAACATTGCCAGTTCTAAACATGTATACTACCCAAGCACTATCACAAGGGCACAAAGTTCTATGCCCACGGGCATTTATTATTGCATTACTTATAATATATACTTTAAAAACCTAAGTCCCCTGAGTAGAGGTTGAGTTAGAGTACATTCTTACAATGGAATAATAATGCAATTGCTAAACACACACACACAAGGCCTCACTATAAAGCTACAGTAGTCAAAGTAGTGTAGTACTTGTATAAGAACAGACATAAATAAGTAGAACATATCAGAGTCCACAAATAGACCCACACATATATGGTAAATTGATTTTTAAAAGAGGTGCCAAGGTAATTCAACGAAGAAAGGATAGTCTTTTCAGCAAATGGTCATGGAACAATTGGACGTCCAAAAAAATTTTTTAAATAAAAAGAATCTCAAGCCATACCTTATACTATGAAATCAAGATGGATCATACGTAAAACCTAAAACTACCCAATACTATGAAAAAAAAAAAAAAACAGGAGAAGATCTTTGTGAACTTGGGTTAGGCAAAAATTCCTTAGATATGACATAAAGAGCACAACCTACAAAACAAAAAACTGGTAAATTGGACTTCATCAAAACTAAACATTCCTGTTCTCCAAAAGAAGTAATTAAAAAATAAATAAAAAGACCAGACACGAGCTTGAAGAAAATATATGCAAAACATATATGACAAATGACTTGTATTTAGAAGAAGTAATTAAAAAAGTTAATTTCCCATTTTTTAAAATGGGCAAAAGAATCAGACAGTTCACCAAAGAATAATTAAGCATGACAAATAAACACACGAAAAGATGCTCAACATCATTAGTCGTCAGGGAAATGCACATTAAAACCACAATGACATAGCACCACATATCTACTAGAGTGGCTAAAATGAAAAGCAAATAAATAAAAAATGCTAATACCAAGTGCTAATAAATGCTTGTACATTGCTGGTGGAATTGAAAAATGGTATAGCCATTTTGGAAAACAATCTGGCTGCTTCTTATAAAGTTACACATATACCTACCGTGCAACCCCAGCAATCTGACTCTTGAGTATTGTATGCTAACGTGTATAGCAGGCTATTCCTGCTGTCCGAACTGAAACAATGCAAACAGCACAGCACGAATGGAGAATAGGTAAATACATTTTGGTATATGCACATAATGGGATACTACTAAGTAATAAGTAGCAATAAGCTACTGACACATGACACAACCTGGATAAATCTCAAAAGGGTTATGCTAAGTGAAAGAAGCTGGATGCAAAAGTCTATATATTGTATGATTTTCTTTGTATGGCATTCTGGGAAAGGCAAAATTATGTGGCCAGAAATCAAAAGGGCACGAAGGAATTTTAGGGGGTGGTGGAGGTATTCCATATTTTAACAGTGGTGGTGGTTACTGTATATATATTTTTTTCAAAACTCATTGAATTCTACACCTACAAAAAGGTGAATTTTATTAAATGCCAATCATACTTGAATAAACGTGTTTAAAAATAAAAAGAAGGAAGGTCAGAAGACAATGGAGCAATATCTTCAAAATTCTCAAGGAAACTCTCGAAGTTAAAACCCTATATCCAATCAAACTACCAAGTGTGAGGGCAGAATAAAGGCATTTTCAAAGACATAAGCTCTCAGAAAAATTTACTTCCCTGTGCCTTTTTCTTAAAGATACTGGTGGAATAGATTTCACACAAACCAGGGAAAACAGAAACAAAAACAGGCGGAAAAAAAAAAAAAGGAAACCATTGTTTTGTATACATGAAACAATTTAAGTCCAACACAGGACAAAGGTAAAGGGGCTCTCTAGGAAGATGGTGAAGGGGGATTCTTGGGTGATAACTCTGACACATGTGTAGAAGGCAAATAAGGTAAGAAAGCTCTGTCTAGGAGAGTTGTGTTCAAGAAGATCAAACTAATATATATCACACATGTTTTAATGTCTTAAGAGATTTTAGGCAATTGGAATGGGGCTGAATTGATAAGTACATAGAAAACTAAGCAAGTAAAAAACATGACAAAGCATTAATTCTTTCTGCATGTCATACATTTCATGCCTATTATTTAAAAAAAATTTTTAATATTTATTTTTGAGAGACAGAGAGACAAAGGGTGAGTGGGAGAGGGGCAGAGAGAGAGACACACACCCACAGAATCTGAAGCAGGCTCCAGGCTCTGAGCTGTCAGCACAGAGCCCGATGTGGGGGCTCAAACTCACAAACTGTGAGATCATGACTTGAGCCGATGTAGGATGCCCAACCGACTAAGTCCCCCAGGTGTCCCAAGGAAGAGAGAATCTTAAGCAGGCTCCACACCCAGCACAGAGCCCAACGTTGGGCTCGATCTCAGGACTGTGAGATCATGACTCAAGCCGAAATCAAGAGTTGGATGCTAAGTCTACTAAGCCACCCAGGCGCCCCTCCACACATTTTGTAATGTACTTGAATCTGTGCTTTACTTTATATAAGAAAAATAATATATATAAAGAATATGAGAATTAAATTAGTAATACCATGTACTGATTACATACATAAGGAATAATATTCCTTACTAAAACAGGAAAAAAATCAGGTCTTGAACTCCTTTCTTTCCTCCATAATTTACTAGTTACTGAGGAAACCACCAAAGCTAAATAACAGCGTGCATCTATCTATCTACCTAGCTAATCTCCTCTTGATACATTCATCATAACTTTTAGCAAAGCTGTACCATTGTAAGATTCTTTTAAAAAGTATAAAATATTTTAAATATCTGAAGAAAATATTTTAGAATGGAGACCTATCTTAGATTTTTAACCATTTTATATTTTCCTTACTTCAAAAGCATTTAAGGGTGACAGAAAAGATAGAAATAAAACTCATATGGTTATTGCTAAGTGAAAGAAGCCAAGTCTGGAAAGACTCCATGTTATATGATTCCAATTAGATGACATTCTGAAAAGGGCGAAATGATAGAAACAGGAAAAAGTGGACAGAGTTGAACACAGGAAGCACAAGGGATTTTTAGGGTGGTGGAAATATCCTTTTTCTTGTTTTGTTTTGTTTATTTTTGATAGAGAGAGAGACAGAGCATGAGTGGGGGAGGGGCAGAGAAAGAGGGAGACAGAATCTGAAGCAGGCTCCAGGCTCTGAACTGTCAGCACAGAGCCCGACACAGGGTTCAACTCCATGAACTGCAGGATCATGACCTGAGCCAAAGTCAGACACTTAACAGATTGAACCATCCACGCACCTCAAGTATGGTGAAAATATTCTGATACCTTAATATTGGGATACATGGCATTGAACCCAAACCCACAGAACTCTATAGCTGGAAGTGAACCTTAAATGTATGCAAATTTTAAAAAGTCACTTGCAAGGTTGTGGTGTAAGGCCAAATATTAAGTCTCAATATTATATGTTGCCTTGACATCCGGTAATATTGAGAGGGCCTCAAATGGCCCACCTCTAAGTTCCCCTCTCCATTCTGCTCCCACAGAGAAGTTTCTGTAGCCAAACAACCCTCGTTACCCAAGAGGCCAGGCATAGTTAGTGCTAATCCCTGACTAGTGGGTTCAGTTCCCTGTCAGCTTGTAGAATTATTCAAACAACTAATCACATTCTTCATAGGAACCAGGAGGCACCCCACCCTCGTGATACTATAAGGACTGCCTTCTGAAGCCACTGGTTGTTCATTCTGTTCCTGAGTGCAACCTCTGTGTGGCCCAAATGGTATGTGGTGCCCCCCTCCGCTAGGCTGTGCATACATGTGACCAATAGACTGCTGTTGACACATCTGTCTTGTGTTGGGTGTTGTGTGTTTGGCCATCTCCATAACCCAAAGGAGGGAATTTCTCCCTCCCCAACATGGTGCATAGGAGATTAAAACAAAGGCCAGAGTGTCCCAGGAAGGAATGCAAATTGTGACAACACAATCTCCTGGTATTATGCGTGTATGAAATGACCTCACTGAAGGGGGTGGAGGGAAAAGGTGCTTACCTAACGAAATGGTGGAGTCCAGACTAGGACTTGGAAATGAAGGGAGTGTATACGACTAAAGACAAAAGGAACTGCACACAAGCACTGGACTCAAGTTGATACAGTTGTTATTCACAGGGGTAAGGTTAACAATTCTGATACTTCCATAAATATATATGCTACTCCAGCTGAGCAATTAAGTAAATGGATGTTAAGTAATGGAAGCTAGGTTCTCACTGTTGGAGTGGGAATTTATAGGTAAGCAAAGGGAAGAAGATAGGATAACCTAGGCAGTAACGAATTAGAGTTGGTTGTATAAAATCATGGTTAGCTTATTATGGAGAGGGGCAGTTCTACATATAGACTTATTTAGAGATATGGGTATATTTATTGGTTAGTATATACATATATATTTCCTTGCTCTGTCAGCTGAGAGGTTCTAGAAGCAATGACACACCACACACCAAATCTTGTGTTCTAATACTACTTTCCAAAAAAGGTAATCAGGACACCTTGGAGAAATGGCTGATCCTAGTACTGGGGCAGGAAATATACAAGATGAGCCTGCAGCATCTTGTAGTGCCAGAAAGTAAGAAAGTAGTAAACAAAAAAAGCAATAAAGGCTACATTGATGGAGGTATGTCAAAAGGACACAGGAGCCAACTGAAAAAGCACCCACTGACCAAAGCTGGAACAATTTGAGCAATAAAATGAAGGAGTATTGGATTATAACCCAGTTATAAAACAAATATTCATGAGTCTACACTGCTATAAATAAATTATTGAATAAATGAGTGAATGAATGAATGAATGAATGAATGGAGGACAAGAGGGAAATCTCCTGTGGAGAATTCCAAATAATTTATGTAGATAGCATACCATGAAGGAGTGGAAGCATAACTCTCCAACCCTTAAATGTGGGATGTGGTTAGTGATTTCCTTCCAAAGAATACAGAAAGGAGTACAGTATGGAAAGGAGGGAAAAGAGAGTAACTCTACAGTAGAGAAACCTGACAAACACAACCTTTGGCAGGTAATTAAAGTCAACATCAACAATGATGAACAAATCATGTGGATAGTATGAACACTTGATATAGTGTGATTAAAATGGACCATTGTCTTTGTTCTTCCTCCCAAACCCATAACACCAGTCTAGCCATAAGGAAAACACCAAATTCCACAAGAGGCATTATACAAAATGTCTGACTAATACACCTCAATAATGTCAAGGTCATCAAAACCAGGAATACCTGAGAAAACCAGAAATACTTGTCACGGCCAAGAGGAGCCTAAGGGGACATGATAATTAAATGTAATGTTGTATTCTGGATTTTGGAACAGAAAAAGAGCATTAGGTAGAAATTAAGGAAATTGTGGACTTAAGTTAATGATAACATATCAGCATTGGTTCATTAATTGTTACAAATGTAAGGTGTTGGTAATAGTAGAAACTCGCTGTGGAGTTTATGAAAACTCTGTACTATCTTTACATATTTTCTGTAATGTTAAAGCTGTTCTAAAAAATAAAGTCTACCAGGGCACCTGAGTGGCTCAGTCAGTTCAGCATCTGACTCTTGATCTGGGCTCAGGTCATGATCCCAGAGCCATAGGATCAAACCCCACATTGGGCTCCATGCTGGCCATGGGCCTACTTAAGATTTCTCTCCCTCTGCCCCCTCCCTGTCCCTGTGCGTGTGCACTCTCTCTCGCAAATAAATATATAAGTAAATAAATAAATAAAATCTACTAGAGGCGCGTGACTGGCTCAGTCAAAGGAGTGTAGAGCTCTTCATTTCAGGGTAGTGAGTTTGAGCCCACATTGGGTGTAGAGATTACTTAAATAAACTTAAAAAAATTTTTGTTTAAAAACTACTCATGTCTCTGGAGGCAAGGAAAATAAAAGCAAAAATGAACTACTGGGACCTCATCAAGGTAAAAACTTCTGCACACCAAAGGAAACAATCAACAAAACTAAAAGGCAACCAACAGAATGGGAGAAGATATTTGCAAATGACATATTGGATAAAAATTATCTAGTGAAGAAATGGGCAGAAGACGTGAATACTTTTCCAAAGAAGACATCCAGATGGCTAACAGACACATGAAAAGATGCTCCACATCACTCATCATCAGGGAAATACAAATCAGAAACGACAATGAGATACCATCTCACACCTGTCAGAATGGTTAAAATTAACAACTCAGGAAACAACAGATGTTGGTAAGGATGCAGAGAAAAGGGAACACTCTTGAACTGTTTGTGGGAATGCAAACTGGTGCAGCCACTCTGGAAAATAGTATGGAGGTTCTTCAAAAAATTAAAAATAGAACTACCCTATGACCCAGCAATTGTACTATTTGGAATTTATCCAAAGGATACAGGAGTGCTGATTCAAAGGGGCACATGTACCCCAATGTTTATAGCAGTGCTATCAACAATAGCCAAACTATGGAAAGAACTCAAATGTCCATCGATGGATGAATGGATAAAGAAGATGTGGTATATATATATGCAACGGAATATTACTTGGCAATCAAAAAGAATGAAATCTTGCTATTTGCAACAATGTGGATGGAACTAGAGTGTATTATGCAAGGCAAAATAAATCAGAGAAAGACAAGTATCACATGATTTCACTCATGTGGAATTTAAGAAACATACCAGATGAACATAGGGGAAGGGAAGGAAAAATAAGATAAAAGCAGAGGGAGGCAAACCATAAGAGACTCTTAAATACAGAGAACAAACTGAGGGCTGCTGGAGGGGAGATGGGGGGGAGGGGCTAAATGGATGATGGGCATTAAGGAGGGCACTTGTTGGGATGAGCCCTGGGTCTTATATGTAAGTGGTGAATCACTGGATTCTACTCCTGAAGCCAAGACTACACTGTATGTCACCTAACCTGAATTTAAATAAATAAATTAAAAAAAATAAGATTCTATCAACCACATTTTATAGCTTAAAAAAAAATCTAAAAAAGCATCTGGGGAGCCTAAAGAGTAATATTTCCCTGAAAGTAAAGAATAAATAACCGAAGAATAAGGCACACAGGGGAAATATGTGTTATGACATATGACAAATATGACAAGCCCAGGTATGAGGTTAGAACGCTAAAGTGCACACCTTTAGTAACTATCTTTGTTAGAGGCAGGCTGTAAATCTGGACAAGCAGGAGTGAAGAGGCCTTGTATGTCTGCTTCTTATTGCATCCCTCACATTCTTACACTACATCTGCACTGAGGACGGGATGGTAGCACAAGATTAGAGGGATCTAAGCTGGGCAGCTGCACAGGACTCAGTCTGTAAGGGATACTGCACATCTCTGGGGTGCCACGACATCACTCAAACTTTTGTCTATCTGAGCGCTTCTTGGAAAGGGATGGTGAAAAAGAACTACTTTGATAAATTACTTGGGGTGGGAGAAGACCCCCACCCTACAGAATGTGTGCTTGGTCGGTCTGTTGACTGCTAAGAAGTGAGGGTCTGGGAACGGCAGTGTCTTTGCTCCCTGGGACATTGTTCCAGCAATCTTCTATTTTGTACCCTTCCACTTAGGTGAATGTTCAACAAAAAAAATTTTTTTTAAGATTTTCTTATTTTTTTAAGTAATCTCTACATCCATCATGGGGCTGGAGCTCACAATTCCAAGATCAAGAGTGGCACGCTTTTCTGACTGAGCCAGCTAGGTGCCCCCATGTCAAATATATTTTTAAAGAATATCGTTTTGAGGGGAACCAAACGAGTAGTCTGAATGGAGAGCCAAATTATTAGCCCATTCACGATATCCAAGTGTTTATCAGCTCCTTGTATTAGCAAATTGAGTAAAAACAAGTCTAATAGTGACCAAAAACAGGAAAGTCCAATTATCTCTTTCTCTCTCCCTAATATTCCCAAGGATATTATTTCCCTTAACTGATAAGAATAGGGCAACAAAGTTTGGAGTTACATTTTTTGGTGAATGAATGCACTTTATGCTGCTGATCATGAATAGATCCACACGCCTGGTACTCAAGAGAATCAACTTGGAGGTGGGCAGGGCTGATGTTTTCTCATTAATAGTAAGTAATCCAACAAGGATCAACCAACCACCTGTACATAGAGATGGGCCAAATGATTCCTTGCAAACAGTACCAAGATTTTCCCTAGAAAACAGATAATTCTACTGTTCTATCACCACTTTGGTCTTGCTCTTTTCCAATCCATCCTCCACACTGAATTCAGACTTTACAATTTTTTTCTAACAGTTAAAGTTTTCAACTCTGTAATGTATGCATAAGGTTCAAAAACAAAAAGTTAAGAAGGGTACAGAGGGAAAAGGGTGCCCCTTACACCTGACTTCTTGGTCACCCTCCTACCAAAGGTACAGATAGCCATCAATTTCTTTGGTAAAGAAAGTAATTCTAAAATGCATCTACTTCATATCTTCTGTGCCTCATTATAATGTCCAAATTGAGAAGTGCAAATGAGGTCTTTCAGGATTTACTCCTGTTTCTCTTTTGTTTCTTCTAGTAAGTCCTTCTGTACATGTAGATTTCATCCCCTGTAACTACTTTGTTCTTCTCCAAAAGCCTAAGGCTTCTTTCCATCTGTGATTTTACTTATGCTTTTCCCACTACCTGGGATCCCCATGTTCCCCCACATGATGCCACCCTTCTTTGAGTGTAGTGCAATATCCCTTACTATTCCCCTAACTATATTCAGGCTGAAGCCTTTGTGAACCTCCAAAGATAAAGGTTATGTATGCCTTCCCTTCATGAAACTCTTTTGAAAGGACCATATACAGGGGCACCTGGCTGGCTCAGTTGGTGGAGCATGCGAGTCTTGACCTTGGGGTTGTGAGTTTAAGCTCTATGTTGGGTGTAGAGATTACTTAAAAATAAAATCTTTGGGGTGCCTGGGTGGCTCAGTTGGTTAAACGACTGACTCTTGATTTCAGCTCAGGTCATGATCTCACAGCCAAGAGACAGAGCCCTGCGTCAGGCTCTGCGTTGAGGGTGGAGCCTGCTTAAGATTCTCTTTCTCCCTCTCTCCCTCTGCTCCTCCCCCGTTTGCGTGTGCACTTGCACGCTCTATCTCAAAATAACCCCAAAAAAAACTTTTTAAAAAAGAAATATATATGTGTTTTTATTACAGCACCTATCACATTGACTTGTTGAAGGCAGTACAGTGTTCTTTGTTTTTTGAGTCCTCAGAGTTTAGCAAACTAATACCTAGTTGTTATTGAATATTAGTTACAGTGTAACTACAAGTAAACTAAAGACATATTAGGCTGCATTAATAGAAGTGCGGTCTTAGAATTTTTATTTCTGGCTATCATATTCACTTTTTAATTTTTAATTTTACTTAATTTTAATGTTTGTTTCCTTATTTGTTTATTTTGAGAGAAAGAGAGAGCGTGAGCAGGGGAGGGGCAAGAGAGAGGGAGACATAGACTCTGAAGCAGGATCCAGGCTCTGCGCCGGCAGCACAGAGCCTGATGTGGGGCTTGAACCCACGAACCGTGAGATCATGACCTAAGCCGAAGTCAGACGCTTAACTGACTGAGCCACCCAGGCCCCCCCTGGCCACCATATTTAGAGAAAGAGATTGAAGAAGTGTAATATCCACCTGACAGTGTATGGTTTACTAACACTGTGATGGCCTTAAGAAAAGACCAAGAGAATGCACAGCTCCCTTAGACTCTCCAAAGCGCCAAAAAGGAAACAGTTGACAATTACTTAGCTTCCTTATACCAGAGGTTCTCCACCGTGGTGTTGGGTCATTGTGGTGTGTCTTCATCAGTGCCAAGATGTATGCAACTTGTTTGTACTAATAAAAGCTGAAGCACTGAAATCGGAAAACAATTTACTTTTCCCTCCCTCTTAAACTAGTGCGGAATCAAGGTTGCTCCTGTAAAGTCACTCCTGTCCACTTATATTCCAATATACTCTGCTGAGAATAGGGGCAGAGTTACAACTGATGGGTTTGGAAACTGGGGGTGAGCCACAGTTTGCCTTATCTTCACTTCTACCCTGTGACAATGTTGATTGAGCATGTGAATATTATCTGTCTTGGGTGGGAGAAATATAGAGAACTGTCACCCTAACCTATGAGCTCAAGGGTAGGGGCCACGAATTTTCATTTTGTATTTATCCACCGTGTGGCAGTGCTTGAAGAAAGAAAGGAGGAGGGTTTGTGGATGGATCAATGGGAGAATCAAAGGAAGAGAGGGTGGAAGAAAAGGTGACAAAAAACTTTTTAAAAGGAATGAAGAGAAAAAGCAAAGGATTAAAGACTTATTATTTACTTTCTTAGAAACTTAACTGAATTCAGTGTTTAACTCAACATAAGGAAAAACAACAACAACAACAACAACAACCCAGCAATAAAAGCTGCTTAAACAGAGACTATGGGATACCAAATAAGGCGACCTCTAAGTTCCTATTCGATTCTTTGATCTAAGATGCTAGGTTTTATTTCCCCAACAATGCTTTTGAGTAAACAGTGGCATTTAATGAATATTTATTAAATAAAATTATAATCTAAAACATTATAGCAGAAACAAACTGATTTTTCTGTTAAAAAAAAGTTTGTATTACTTTTTTAATTGGGTTTTCATAGTTTTGTGGAGATTGACAATTGGTTTGCAAAATTCAGCTTCAGTTTGCTCCCTTGTAAGATTCTCTGTGGCTTAACCACAAAGGGCTGAGGTACTTTGTGATTTTTTTCTTTTAGGTTAAAAGAAATAACAGAATTTTGCTAGGCTGAATTCTAGACATGATGCAAATTTAAAGTAATTTAAGATGATATTTCAGGGTAGGGGATTAAAGATTTTTGGGGTGTGTGTGTGTGTGTGTGTCTGTGTGTGTGTGTGTGTGTGTGTTTCCCTGAGAGAATCCAGCAAGCTATTTCTGCTTTGTAAAGATCCAAAATGTCTGAGCTGCAGAAACTCACAAGGCAAACAAGTAAAGGTGAAGAAACCAGACAGCAAAAATTACTACTGTGACCACTGCCCACCCCACAAATATGTCATAGTCAAAGACTTCTTCTTAAGTTTCTGGTCCGTCAGAATATGTACTGTCCATAAAAAATTCATCCAAGGCTAGTTGTTAACTATTCTGTGTTTATTTGATCAAAAGCTCAAGCTTTTGCTTCTTCTGCGGTGCCTCGGTTGGAACAAAGCCGTGCTTAATGCATGTTACTTTGATTTCATAAATAGCATATAAAAATCAGAGGAACCGGGTAGCTTTGGTTAGGAAGAAAAAGGGTAACATTTTTAGTCTCACTTTTTTATATTATTTTCTTGAAGAGCTCAACTCTTTGCCCACTGACACTGGCCCAAATGCTATGACTCTGCAAAATTGAGATATCTTGTTTTTTTAGACATTTGATTTTGCCCGTGTCAGCAGAATACAACTGAGTAGTGAACTGGCTTAACAATTTTAATATGAATAAGCATACTTTCTCTACTTCCTCTGTGATATGGCACGATCACGTCTGTATAGATAATAGAGTAAATTTTACTCGTTGCAGGTACAATACATATTTGTCGACTGATCTGGTTGATGCAACTGTAAGCCTTTTTTCAGTTCAGAGTCTACATTTTACCGACACCCGAAAAATACTAATTCCTATGTCTGTAACATCCCATTCCTGAGCAAACACACGTTCACAATATTCGCAACCTAATCCCTTCCAACAGAGCTTGCTTTTGGGAAGGAAATTTCAGAAAAAGCATCCAGAAGGAGGAAAGACCAACAACGCTACTTGAGCTGTCGAGGTGCCCAGTGACAACTTACTGGCTTAAAGTAACAACAACAACAACAAAGAGCAAGGGGAGGTGGGTGGAGAAAGGGGAAACTCCATCAAAGATGCGACTGACAACTCCCAGCGGCTCTTAGATTCCATCCGAACAGGAAAAACGAAAAGGTTAGAAAGCAGTGGCAGGGCGGTGTCCCCTGCCATGTTTCAATTCACGCTGCGCTAGTAACGAGCCACGCAACTGCTTCACCAGGGCGGGCTTCCTCAGTGCCCAACTCTCCCCTCGGAATCACGAGGAGATCGGTCCCCCTGCCCAGGAGGAACGACCGGGGGAGACCGCTGCCGGCACAAACTCCGCCGCGGGGCCGAGGGGCTGCCGCCCGCCCCTGCAGCTCGCGAAGCCCTCGCCCGCGCGCAGGTGGGCGGGCGCCCCAGGCCCAAAGGAAGCCGCGCGAGGCAGGGGGTCCCGGCGGCCCTGGCAGCGACCCGCGCCCGCCCCGCCAGGGGGAGCGTCTGCGCCCGACGGCCGGCGGCGGGGACCCGGCGGGCGGCGCTGGGCGGCGGCCCCGCGGCGCGGCTGCCCTCCCGCGTCCCCACCCCCCGCCCCGCCCGCCCCCGGCGCGGCCCTGCCCGCCCCCTCCGCCCCCTCCCGCGGCGCCATGCGCAGACTCAGTTCCTGGAGAAAGATGGCGACAGCCGAGAAGCAGAAACACGACGGGCGGGTGAAGATCGGCCACTACATCCTGGGGGACACGCTGGGGGTCGGCACCTTCGGCAAAGTGAAGGGTGAGGACCCCCGCGGCAAGGGCGGGCCCCGGCCCGCGATCCGGGCGACTTCCGCCTTCCTCACCCCTTCATCCTCCCCCGGCCCCGGCGTTCCTCCCCTGCCGGGCTCGGCAGCCCCCGTCCGGGCTCCAGCGGGAGCGGAGCCCGCGGCCCCGCCGCGGGACTGCGGCGCGACCCTCCCCGGCGGGGTGGGGGTGGGGGTGGGGAGGGGACCGGTCGCCATGGCGACGGCGCCGCGGCCGGAGGGGCTCGCCCGTGCGAGGGGCGGGGATGCGGAGGTGCGAACTTTCGCAGGTGGGGCAGTCTGGCGCTGGGTGCAGGCGCCGGGGTCTCGGCGCCGAGCCCGGGCGAGAGGGCCTCCCGTTCGCCGGGGCTGTGCTCCCCGGGCTCAGGGCCGGCCCATCGCTTCCCCGGGAGTCCTCAGTATTGTCCGTATTTCCGTCCTCTTTGGGAGGTTCTCGACTTACCTGCCCCGGCTGATTCTCAAGTGTGAAATGTGTCGTTCCCCTCCTTCCTCCGCCCCCGCCCCCTCCCAACTAAGCTTGCTTTGGGCTTAGCTTACGGAATTCAAAAAAGAGGGCCATCTCGTCCGGAAGGATGACTAATTTTTTTCGAAGCAGTTAATGAATGTAAACTGGTCCTGTATTTGCGATGCATGGTTTGTGTTTTGAATGCAGACTCCGTGCCTTTAGTGTTTCTGATTTATCAGTTTTGCAGTCTCTATGTGCCAAACCTGGTAGGTAGTGCAGACGTTGCCTGCAGATAGTATTTATTAGCTCATTAATGTAGTTCGTTTCCATTTATTTGCACAGGATATTTTTAACAACTTAGTGCACGTCATTTGAACTTTTTTAAGGAAAGTGGAATCTCTTATCCTTGTGTTTCAACACAATATTCTGGAAATAACAAACTTGATCTCCAGCCCACCAATTCTGGCACAAAAAGTGTTTTTTTTTTTTCTTTTTAAGTGTATTTATTTATTTTGAGGGGCAGAGAGAGAGAGACGGGGAGAGAAAGAATCCCAAGCCGGCTCCACGCTGTCAGTACAGAGCCACGTGCTCCATGCAAACCTGACATCCTGACCTGAGGTGGAATCAAGAGTGAGTCCCTTAACTGATGGAACCACCCAGGTGCCCGTGGCACAAAAAGTTTAATTGCAAACCTTGTGAGACATAAGGTTTTTTTTCTTTAAAATATTTGACTTTGTTATTAGGGAGGTAGAGGAAGAAAGCATGGAACTGATAAATATAATTCATGCATTGGCTTTGGATAGATAATAACCTGTGACTTGCATATACTGAGCTCTTGGTAAATATTTGACTTGAAAGAACAAAAAAGTTGTGAAAGTCTGTGCAGTGAATTAACTAACTGAGCCTTGCTTTACCGGAGCTAAAATAAACATTTTCTGATTTTATCTAGGGATGGAAGAGGAGAACCCTTCCTTCTCTTGCTCTTTCTGAGTCATAGAACTGGAAAATTGCTGTATAGCCCACAGGGAAGCAACTGCCTAAGTCTTCTTATGAGAATCAGCAAGGCCAACAATGTAAGAAAGTAAGAAGCAAATGCCAGAATAGGGTAACAACAGCCATCAGGGTGGGTCTGTATTAGGCCAGTAAGATGTCTCTGTGCCCTTGAAGTTATTTATTTTGGGCTATGCTGTTTCTTTACTTGTTAGCAATCGCAAACTGCTTTTCCTTTTCAAGTATTTGTAAGACATGGTCATTAATGCCCCCAAATAGTCTTGATAACCTCACTCCTCCCAGGACTCTGCTTGGATTAGGATGCTCATCATTCTAGTGTAGAACTGTGCAACGTCAGTTCTCATTTTCTTATTTGCTAGATGGCTTTTGGCATGGCAGATAGGAAAGCAAGAGGAAAATGTTCATGTTCTGATTTGATCTGTGATGTGGCTGTAACATGAATCCCTCCAGTGAGTGCTGTTCTTTATCCTTCACTCTCTCACATGTGCCTGTCTTGAAGTACCAAATACTGTCAAAGTCGGCCTCTCCAAATTGACTAATATTGGCCAAATGTAGAAGGGCCAATATTAGTCAAAGAATCACATGTCTCATAGATAGGGTTAAATTTGTTCATAAATATATTAGTTGATATTAGTCAAAATCTTCAGCCAGTGCTTTTTTCTTTTCTTTTTTTTTTTTTAAGAGAGAGAGCGGGCATAAATGAGTGATGGGCAGAGAAGGGAGGAGAGAGAGAGAGAGAGAGAGAGATAGAAAGAGAGAGAGAGAGGGAAGCAGGACTCATCCGAAGTGGGCCTTGTGATTTTTTTTTTTTACCCAAAGCGGGGCACCTGAAGCAGGGCTCAAGCTCACCCGTTGCAGGACTCGAACTCACGAACCATAAGATCACGATGATCTGAGCTGAAGTCACATGCTTAACTGACTGAGCCACTCTCTTTCTGTGGTTCTCTCTCCAAAGCAAGGAAACCTCAGCCTACCTCTCATGAATCTCATTGGCTCATACAGTCCCTGGGGTCGGGGATGCCAGGTGCTTGTGTTCTAAGTAGGTACCAGCAAGGGAGATAGCATTACTCTTGGGAGGACCGTGGCCCACTGTTAGATGTGTGTGTGTGTGTGTGTGTGTGTGTGTGTGTGTGTGTGTGTGTGTGTGGTGGGGGCATCTTCTTATCTTCTTCTGAAGTACTTATTGGGAGACAGAATAAATACTTTACACAGAAATGGGTATTAATTGTTAGGAGAAAGAAAAGGGGGCCTAGATGCTCAGGGAGCCGGCAGAAATAACCTATGACAGTGGCGATGTTGGCAACTTTCACTAGCCTTAATTTGACAAGAATTTTTATGAATGCTACAATTAGCCATATATTTCAATGGAGATAATTCAGAGTATATGCAGCTTTTAAAATTAGTTATACACTTTGGTAAATTTAACATAGAAAAGGAATCTAATAGAAGATGCGACACTGATATGCAGAAAAATTCCTGATATGATATCTCATGCTTAGAGGGACTGTGAATTTGCAATGATTATTTTGTTTATTATTACAGTCTAAAAAAGTCCTTTGGTAACTTAATGGCAACGTTTTGAGGGAAAGGTTTAAACAGACAACTCGGGTTGGTTTGGGATTACGCTTGAATTATCTTCTTTATTTCCAAGTTCTCTTTTTTTTTCTTTCTTTTTCCTGGTTGTCAAGGTGTTAGTCTCCATTCCCGCACAGAGTCCACTCACTTTTCCCCAGGTACAACCATTATAAAAGCACAGATGAGCACAGTCATGTTATTGTTGTAGTAAATTAAAATGGCACTTTCTGTTAAGTTTTCCAAGAGAAGAGAAGATGGTCTTTTTAGTGGTGTAGGTGGTCTCTAGCAAATGAGTTGTTTATACAAATAATCTATTAATTAAGTTGGTATTTTTCTACATAAAACTGCAATTTCAGGTAAATAGGCCACTGTTCCCTTTGTGAATGAATCACAGTAGAAGTTATTTAAAAATTTAAGGAGGGTGTGTCTGCTGTAACTCTTAATCTTGGGGTCATGAGTTTAAGGCCCTACATTGGTATGGAGCTTACTAAAAAAAAATCTTTATGGACAAAAAACATATATGTGTGTGTGTGTGTGTGTGTGTGTATCAGCATCGGTAGATCTCAAGTTTATAAGAGTAGGCCACAAAAAACAAAGAAGTAGAAGAACATGTACAGTCATGCTGTTTATATAATTTTTTTAAATTCTTTTTTGGGGGGTATTTGTTTATTTTTGAGAGAGAGAGAGCATGAGCAGAGGAGGGGCAGAGAGAGAGGGAGACACAGAATCCGAAGCAGGCTCCAGGCTCCTAGCTGTCAGCACAGAGCCTGACTTGCGGCTTGAACCCACGAACTGTGAGATCATGACCTGAGCCTAAGTTGGACGCTCTACCGACTGAGCCATTCAGGCTTCCCATATAAATTTTAAAGTCATGCAAAAACACTCAGACATTCCTAATGCGAGTAAATTGGTACAGTATTTATTAAAGTGAACCCACCAATTCAACTTCTAGGAATTTATCTTATAGATACACTCCTGTGTGAAATAATGAGTTATTCATTGACACATTGTTTATAGATACAAGAGGTTGAAAGTAACTTTTCTAATAGGATAGTAGTTAAATTATGGTCAGCTGTGCAGTGATACATCCTGCAAACGTTAAAAACAAAAGCAGGAGACTTTATATAATTTAGGGAACAATTTCTAAGGTGTATTTTTAGGGGGAGAAATACGGCTAGTCAAACAAATGTGTATAGTATACCTACCATTTGTGTATAAAAAAACAGGAGCCGAAAGGTATTTAAGTGTAACTACTTGCATATGTGTGGAGTGTTCCTTTAAAGATACACGTAAAAGTTACATTAGTTGGTCAGTTACATTATATTAGATACACATAAAACAGCTACATTAGGTAGCAGGGGGACATTTCACTGTATATCCTTTTGTACTGTTTAATTGTCTAGTGCAGGTATTACGTTTTGAAAAGAATGTATAAAATTTGTAGAAATAAACATAGGGAAAACATTGTTAAAATATTGTTTGTGTGTTCTTGTATGTGGAGCAGACAAACATTCAAGGTAGTGGTTACCTCTGGGAAGGGGGAGAAGAGCAAGGGATCTAGGAAGAGGCGTTCAGAGCTTCCCCTGCGTTTACATTTTTGCAGTGTTGTGTTGGCAGACTGGTGGTGGGTGGCACATGGCGGACATCTGGTTTGCCGTTTGGGATGCTTGAAGTGTTTTGTTAAGAAAACCTACCTTTCACATTTCCACCTTTTAAAACTCACTCCTCTCTAGGATTAAGTTATTTCCCTTCTGCTTTAAGATACGAGATGTTCTGACTCTTAGAATTTTAGAGTTGGTAGCTAATCGTTGACGAATCTGCTGTTCGTGTGAGGGAGATGTGAATTCTGGGAGCCTGTGCTGTGAGTGGCCTACAAGCCTTCCATGGCAGAAATACCCGTTTCCATTTTGTTCAAAAACGGTATCTTAGCACTACTGGAAAGCAGTGACAGTCTCAAGAGCAAATTTTGAGCTTTGGGAGGGGGGTGTGGTTGACTTGATGCCTATTTTGCCAACAGTAGGGTCCGCTTGTTACTGTTGACTGACTGTGGAGCAGCAGTTAATTTGGCTGCAACTGAGTTTAGTCAATGGAGAATCTTTTGCTTAGTTTTGAGAAAGCAGTTCAGAGTTTGATACCGTACCAAACCTTTTCCCCAGTTCTGCAGAGATAGATGGTAGAATACGTAGGTCTTAAGACTCGGAGTCAGAAGACCTATCCCAACTTGATCATATAATAGCTTTACTTCATCGAATTACATAATCGCTCAGAGCCTCCTAATTACCTGTATCATAGGTTTGTTGTGAGGCTCAAATGTGATAATGTGTTTTTTTCCTAAGCTGTTATATACTATATTTTTAAAAGTTTTATGCTACTGAAGTTCTAATATTGAAGTTTGTTGGTAATTGGGTTCAAGGCAAATATTTGTTCCCATAATTAAGGAAAAGAATAGATTACCGTATCATAGCTTTAAATTACCAAGCTTTTGCTGGGAAGAAAGAGGAAGAAAGACAATATTCAGAAGGACTATTGCCTACTCTAAAAGAGAAAATATTTGAGTCATCAGTGTTGGGACATTATTTGAAAACCTCAGAGGGAAAAGCCTGTATCCAAAGAAGACAGATTAAAAATGTTTAACTGGTTTCTCTACCAGGTGCTTCAGAGCCATTATTGTGTTAATATTCATAGTGCTTTCCCAAAAGGGAGAACATACATCCTCTCCCAAATGTGTCTTCTGTCCTAGTATATTGTAGGGCATACTTCATAAAATTCATTGTGATAATTTTAGTTTTATGATTTTTCTAGCCTATAGAAAATTCAAATTCCCAAATTAGAACATTGGAGAGGGGGCTGTAAGAGTTGACTCCTGATAGGCTGTGAAGGGGAGGACACAACTTCAAAATGCAGAAAACCATGGAGCTGGAACAAATAGCCTAGGAGTAAGAGGTCCTATCCTGCTAACTCCCACAGATGTCACTGTGTGAAGGCACAGGGGAGTAAATGACGCTCATACAAGGTGAACATTTGCTTGGTTCCCATTCATTTTGTACAGTGTATCCCATTTAAGAATTCTGGGCATGTGTAGTACAGATTAGAAAACCTGTTTTCAGAAAAGATTACTTCTGTTAACTTGTTAATTTTAATGGTGAATTTCAAATATGAGAAAAAACTATTCGTTTCCTAGGGCTGCAGTAACAGAGTACCACAAACTGAGTGGTTTAGAACAACAGAAATTTATTCTTTCATAGTTCTGGAGGCCTAAAGTCCGAAATTAAGGGGTTTGTAGGGTTATACTCCTTCTGAAGGCTCTTGGTGAGAATGTTTTCCTTGCCTTTTCCAGCTTTTGGTGGCTCCTGGTGTTTCTTGGCTTGTGGTAGCAAAACTGTAGTCTCTGCCTTTGTCTTCCAGTGGCCTCCTGTAGGTGTGTCTGTGTTCTCTCTTCTTATTTAGGACAACATTCATTAAATACAGAACCCACTCTAAAGCTAGGATGATTCATTTTGAGATCCACACCTGATTACATTTGCAAATACCCTATTTCCACATAAGATCACATTCTGGGCTGTAGGGGCATTATTCAACCCACTACACTTGCCATTTTATATGCTTTTGGTTTTATGATCTTGGTTTCTCCCTTATAATACTTTAATGTTTGAGAGACTTTTTAAAACTTTTTGAAAACAATATTTATTTATTTTGAGAGAGAGAGAGAGAGTGAGTGCGTGAGTGAGCACACACGTATTCGTGTGCTCTTGTGAGCAGGGGAGGGGCAGAAAGAGTCTCAAGCAGGCTCCATGCTGTCAGCACAGAGCCCAACGTGAGGCTTGATGTTACAAACTGAGATCATGACCTGAGCCAAAATCAAGAGTCGGACGCTTAACTGACTGAGCCACCCAGGTGCCTCAGTTTTTGAGAAACTTTCAATTGGTTTGCTAGAATGAATAAAGTGTGTTCTTGGTATCCTGTCTTAAAATGTTGAAATTGATGAGGCAGGTTTTTGGTAGACTGAATTAATTTTCTAGTACAGGAAAAAGATCACAGGAGCGGTGCCAGACACATAGTAGGTGCAGGTACTCAACTATTTCTTCTTTTTTTAATTTTTAATTTATTTTTTAAATTTACCTCCAAGTGAGTTATCATATAGTGCAACAATGATTTCAGGAGTAGATTCCTTAATGCCCCTTACCCATTTAGCCCATCCCCCCTCCCACAACCCTTAGTTTGTTCTCTGTATTTATGAGTCTCTTATGTTTTTGTCCCCTTCCCTGTTTTTATATTATTTTTGCTTCCCTTCCCTTACGTTCATCTGTTTTGTCTCTTAAAGTTCTCAGATGAGTGAAGTCATACGATTTTTGTCTTTCTCTGACTGACTAATTTCCCTTAGCATAATACCCTCCCGTTCCATCTACGTAGGTGCAAATGGCAAGATTTCATTCTTTCTGATTGCTGAGTAATACTCCATTGTACAAATATACCACATCTTCTTTATCCATTCATCCATCGATGGACATTTGGGCTCTTTCCATACTTTGGCTCTTGTTGATAGTGCTGCTATAAACATGGGGGTGCATGTGCCCCTTCAAAACAGCATATCTGTATCCCTTGGATAAATACCTAGTAGTGCAATTGCTGGGTTGTAGGGTAGTTCTGTTTTTAATTTTTTGAGGAACCTCCATACTGTTTTCCAGAGTAGTTGCACCAGTTTTCATTCCCACCAGCAGTGCAAAAGAGATCCTCTTTCTCTGCATCCTTGCCAACATCTGTTGTTGCCTGAATTGCTAACGTTAGCCATTCTGACTGGTGTGAGGTGGTATCTCATTGTGGTTTTTTGATTTGTGTTTCCCTGATGATGAGTGATGTTGAGCATTTTTTCTTGTGTTGGTTGGCCATCTGGATGTCTTCTGTATAGAAGTGTCTATTCATGTCTTTTGCCCATTTCTTCACTGGATTGTTTGTTTTTTGGGTGTTGAGTTTGAGAAGTTCTTTATAGATTTTGGATACTAACCCTTCATCTGATATGTCGTTTGCAAATATCTTCTCCCATTCCGTTGGTTGCCTTTTAGTTTTGCTGATTGTTTCCTTCGCTGTGCAGAAGCTTTTTATTTTAATGAGGTCCCAATAGTTCATTTTTGCTTTTGTTTCCCTTGCCTCCAGAGACATGTTGAGTGGTACTCAACTATTTCTTAATGAACAAAGTTTTAGAATAACTCTTATTGGCATGTGAGAATTCAGTCTATTATTCTTTTCAAAACTGTGAGCCTATAAATTAAGGATTCCTCTGATATGTTCAACTTCTTAGACTTATCCTTTATTAAAAGGATATCTGTATCTGTATTATTATACTATGTAATGCCCTTTTAGGATTATCTTTTTAGGGGTGCTTGTGTGGGTCAGTTGGTTAAGTGTCCGATTTCAGCTCAGGTCATGATCTTGCAGTCTGTGAATTCCAGCCTGCGTCGGGTTCTGTGCTGACAGCTCAGAGCCTGGAGCCTGCTTAGGATTCTGTGTCTTCCTCCCTCTCTCTCTCTGCCCCTCCCCTGCTCATGCTTGCTCGCTCTCTCTCAAAAATAAATAAAACAATAAATTTAAAAAAAGGATTATCTTTTTAAAAAAGTTATCATGGGGTACCTGGATGGCTCGGTTGGTTAAGTGTCCGACTTGGGCTCAGGTCATGATCTGATGGTTCCTGGATTCGAGCCCCACGTCGGGCTCTGTGCTCACAGCTCAGAGCTTGGAGCCTGCTTCATATTCTGTGTCTCCCTCCCTCTCTGTTCCTCCCCAGCTCATAGTCTGTCTTTCTGTCTGTCTGTCTCTCAACAATACATAAACATTTAAAAAATTTTAAAAATAGCTTTATAAAAAAATTAAAAAGTTATCACATTTCACTTACTGTTTTGGGGAAAGCACAAGTTTTTGAGCTAGATCTGGGTTCATGTTTTGATTTTACTAACCACCAGCTATAGGCCTTTGGGCAAGTTATTTCATCTTCCTGTGCCTCAGTTACCTGTCAAGTGTTGCTAATAGTATCAGTCTTCCAGAGTTGGTTAGAGTTAGAGGGTCAGTAGGTTTGGACACAAAGTGGCTGTGTCATCATGCCTATTAATTACTAAGTTGTGTATCTTAATTAAATTGTTATGTGTTGCAAATCAATTAGATTTATATTTAAAAATAGTATTTGTTTACAAAAATGTGATTTAAGCTGAGTCAAATTACTCTGCGCTCTTCTATGACTGAATAAGCGTTCCTATAGTTTTTAGGTATTAGGTGAAATCACCGTCAAGGACTTGGTGCCAAGTGTATATGTCTAGCACTAATATGTTGAAAATTAACCAAAGTCAGGAAAGGGTCGAACTTTGGAAGCTAGAAATCTCAGGATTGATGGTTGATGGAAGGGGGAAGGATGGAGCAGGTTGGTGGAATTGAAGCTTATGAGGATGGGAGCTAGATGGATAGAAATCATAGCTATTAATTATTTAGCACTTATTATGTGCTTAAAGGGATGCTACTGACTCTAAGTGGATAAGGGGCACAAATCAAAGAGCTGAGATAATTGGCCATGTGTGGATTAAACCAGAACATTTAGAGCTGATTAGATAGGGAGAGGGGGCAGGTCTGGGAGCGATTGAAAATAAATAGCCCTAAATGGTAATAGCCACCATTTATTCATCAAGCATTTACTGTGCTGGACACTGTGGAAAGTGCTTTATAAACCCTACCTCATGTATTCCTTATAGTCACTCTTGTGTATGTGGTATTCTTATTTTTACAGACAACTGAATAGAAGGTTGAAGTTACTTAACTTTCCCAGGTCAAACATTTAGTAAATACCTTCATACACAGAACCCAGGTCTGTGTGACTACAAAGTCTATGCTTTGTACACAGACTGCCTTCTTATGTGAAAGGAAAATGGGGCATTCAACCTGTTACTGAAAAATGTGAATCTAACACCCATCGTTTTTTCTTTTTTTTCTTCCCTTTGGGATTTTTGAATTGTAAAGAATATAAAACAGTAAGTAAAATATGAAAAAAAACACACTATAGAATAACTTTTAATTTTGGTACATTATCATTTTCTTTTTTTTTTAATTTTCTTTTTTATTTTTTAAAATGTACATCCAAATTAGTTAGCATATAGTGAAACAGTGATTTCAGGAGTAGATTCCTTAATGCCCCTTACCCATTTAGCCCACCCCCGCCTCTCACAACCCCTCCAGTAACCCTCAGTTTGTTCTCCATATTTAAGAGTCTCTTATGTTTTGTCCCCCTCCCTGTTTTTATATTATTTTTGTTTCCCTTCCCTTGTGTCCATCTGTTTTGTCTCTTAAAGTCCTCATATGAGTGAAGTCATATGATTTTTGTCTTTCTCTGACTAATTTCACTTAGCATCATACCCTCCAGTTCCATCCACGTAGTTGCAAATGGCAAGATTTTATTTTTTTGATTGCCGAGTAATCCTCCATTGTGTATAGATACCACATCTTCTTTATCCATTCATCCATCGATGGCCATTTGGGCTCTTTCCATACTTTGGCTATTGTTGGTAGTGCTGCTATAAACATCGGGGTGCACGTGCCCCTTCAAAACAGCATACCTGTATCCCTTGGATAAATGCCTAGTAGTGCAATTGCTGGGTCGTAGGGTAGTTCTATTTTTAATTTTTGAGGAACCTCCATACTGTTTTCCAGAGTGGCTGCACCAGCTTGCATTTCCAGGCACATTATCATTTTCATAGAAATATTTTTGGTATAGGTAGACAATGTAGAATACATATGTTTTTGTTTGCTCTTTTCATGATTATAAGAACATTTTCTATAGTCTTCCTCTGAGAGAGAGTTAGAATAAAAATGTATTAAACTGTTCTCTAAAATTGGTCATTTAGTCTTTTCTTAAATAAAACACTATAATAAAAATAATTATGTACATGTTAAAATGTACTTAATTCTAAGTTAAATTCTGAGGAACTATATAAAAAATATATATCACTCTTTCTCTTAAAAACATTTTTTTAAATGTTTATTCATTCTTGAGATAGAGCATGAGTGGGGGAGGGGCAGAGAGAGAGGGAGACCCAGAATCCCAAGCAGGCTCCAGGTTCTGAGTTATCAGCACAGAGCCTGACGCAGGGCTCAAACCCACAAACCGTGAGATCATGACCTGAGCCAAACTCGGACACTTAACCAACTGAGCCACCCAGGTGCCCCAAAATCACTCTTAATGCGGTCTAGTATATCAGCTTTTCTTCCCCTAAAATGTTTCTATTGGTTTGCCAGCCATGAAAAAGGAATTAGTGCACTAATTTTCCCTTAAAAAAACAAACTGATCATGTACCCTGCTTATTTACTTAGTTGTGTGTGTGTGTGAGAGAGAGTCAGAGAGGTTGAATTTGATCTCTACAGTGGCTGTTACGACACCTTTCTCCTCCCTGTTACTGTTCAATTTTTGTTTGAATACTATTTGTACAGTCATACTTCTGTGATTTCTGTTGTTTCAGAAATGAAGATATGCCTCTATTTCTTCTAAGTAATCTCTAATTTGATGAAATGCTCAGGTATTAGAACAACGTCTTTAGTCGTACTTTGTTTGGTTATTGATTTCGTTCTGTTTACTTACTCTTCTTTTACTGGGGAGGGACTTCTATTATTCATAGGTGGAATAGTATTTATTCTCTACTCGCTATTACTCATGAGTTGAATTTCACTTGATTTCCTGTTCTTTGTCTATCAGCATCCATCCTTTGAGTGCTAATTTTGATTTCTTCCTAATTTTTGGTATGTTTACAATAAAATTTTCTCATATTTTTACAATTTACTGCTTTCTAATTGTTGTAAAATTCATCTTGCTCTGCTCTTCCTTTTATATTTCCTTTTTTGTTTAAAAGATTTTATTTTATTTATTAAAAATTTTTAAAAATATTTATTTTTGAGAGATAGAGAGACAGAATGTCTCGGTGGAGGAACAGAGAGAGAGGGAGACACAGTCTGAAGCAGGCTCCAGGCTCTGAGCTGTCAGCACAGAGCCCAAGGTGGAGTTCCAACCTACAAACTGTGAGATCATGACCTGAGCTGAAGATGCTTAATTGACTGAGCCACCCAGGTGCCCCTTTATTTTTATTTTTTTTAAATGGGCCTAATGCCCAGTGCAGAGCCCAGTTCAGGGCTTGAACTCAAAACCCTGAGATCAAGACCTGATCTGAGATGGAGAGTAGGACGCTTAACTGACTGAGCCACCCAGGCACTCCTTAAAAGATTAAAATTATTTAAAATAATTTAAACATAAATGTTTGAGTAATTTCTACACCCAATGTGGGTTCGAACTTACAACCCTGAGATCAAGAGGCACATGCTCTACTGACTGAGCCAGCCAGATGCTCTAACTTCTGTATTTCTTATTACCTTGTGATAGTTAATTTTTTTCTACAACATTCATGTATTCTTGGGTTCATGTTTTAAATGTTCATGTTTTAATTAATGTCTGTTCTTCTTGCTTTATTCTTTTGTACTTTAAAAAACTTTTTGGTTTTTCCTACCTTACAGTTATTTTGGTCATCTTCAGTGGCCAGGAAGGTCCCAGGGACCCAGGTTGCTTTTGGTCAGTTCTGTTTTCTGTGGCAGTGTTAACTGGTATGTAGCAGATGTTCAGTACATGAAATGAATTTGAAAGAATACTTTGAGTCTGTATTGCACTTCCTTCTTTAATGATAGAATGCACATCTGGAGTTTTTTTTTTTTTTTTTCAATGTTTTTTATTTATTTTTGGGACAGAGAGAGACAGAGCATGAACAGGGGAGGGGCAGAGAGAGAGGGAGACACAGAATCGGAAACAGGCTCCAGGCTCCGAGCCATCAGCCCAGAGCCTGACGCGGGGCTCGAACTCACGGGCCGCGAGATCGTGACCTGGCTGAAGTCGGCCACTTAACCGACTGCGCCACCCAGGCGCCCCACATCTGGAGTTTTGATAAGACCCATTGTTTCTTGGGTGCCTGGGTGGCTCAGTTGGTTGAGTGACCTACTCTTGATTTTGGCTCAGGTCACGATCCCAGGGTCATGGGATCCCTGACATGGGATCAAGCCTTGCGTCAGGTTCCATACCGAGTGTGAAGTCTGCTTAAGATTCTCTCCCTGTCTTCCTCAGCCCCTCTACTTTGTGCATGCTCTCTTTAAAAAAAAAAAAAAAAAAAAAGACTGTTGTTGCATAGTTAATCTGGGTTGAGATTAAGTTGAGCAGGGTATCCTATGAGAGGAGACTGGTTGATTTGTGATGAATTGGGAGTTCAGTCCCAAATGGATTCTGCTTTAACATTCCTTCTGATTCAGAGTCTGCCAGTAGTATCCAGTATTGTGGCTATTTCCCAGTCCTGTTTCAGCTATGCAGCTAATGGGAGAGAGTTTCTACTAAGCCATTGCTTGGAGATTTTGGGGGTAGTTCAGACAGATGAGATTACTACTTCAGGTATCAATAAACTAGGTCTCAACAAACTAAGATACTTCCTGAATTAGGGTTTAACTGTCAATTTGACTGCACTTAATCACATCTGATTGGTATAGGAGATTGGAGAAAGCCTTATCCGAAATTAGAATGTGCTTCCAATTTTCTGTCCCATTTCAGCTGTGATTATAGGTTTTTCTTTGTTACTGATTTCATGTGTATTTAGTTTTTGATGGAAGTATGTCCAGTGTATTCCTATTCTACCATCTTTCAGGAAAGTTCTATATTTTATTAGCCGTGGGTGGTTTTGAGATTAGTCAAGCTATACAAATGGTGGTTATAAGAAAATTTAGAGATTCCATTTACATTGTAGTAGTTTGAAACTGGCATTTTTGATTCTGTGATAATGCTTTGGGTTAGGGTAGACTATGTTGCAGTTGTATATTTGTTCACTTGCTGGGAAGATGTACATTCCAGAGGTATTGTGCGGGTTAAAGAATCTGGACAAAGTAGGAGGTGAATTTAGGTGATAAATTGTATTTTTGAGAAGGATTGAGACTTACTGTGACTTAAACAGTTTTCTTGGAGTCTTAATGCTTTTTTCTGCAAGTGTGAAATATCTGTATAACTTACCTTGGATTTAATATTATTAATTAAAACATTTAAGGAAAATAGCAAATGCTTAAAAAAATTCGAAGTAATTAGAAACTACCCCATCCCCTGACCTTCTCAACTGAAGGGAGCGTGGGGGGCAGAGAAGCCCATCACTCATTGTCTTGGTTGGCCTGGTGGAGGGAAAATGTTGAATTATTGAAAACCATTGGACTAGATGATCTGTAAGGTTCTCTTTAGTTCTAAAATTTTATTGTTAAGTCACCAAGAGCACATATTAAGTGAGGAGCAAGCAGTGAATTTTGTCTTTAGAAAGCTAATTTAATTATCTTGTTGCTCCCCTGCTTAAAAACATGCAGTGGTTCATAATCCTTGAGGGTTTCTAAAAGGTGGGCAGGCTCAACTCCATCCCAAATCCCAGATCAAGCAGGAAAGCCTATTTAGATTGGAATAATGAGAAAAAGTTCTTGTTTAAAATAATGTTTTAAACACAAGAAGTTTAAATCTTTTTTTAAAAAACTTATTTATTTTGAGAGAGAGAACACATGCTCATGTGTGCATGCATGAGCAGGGGAGAGGCAGAGAGAGAGAGGGAGAGAGAGAGAATCCCAAGCAGGCTCCATGCTGTCAGTGCAGAACCCAAGGTGGGGCTCGATCCCACGATCTTGAGATCACAACCTGAGCTGAAATCGACAGTCAGATGTTTGACCGACTGCCACCCAGGCACCCCTAAACACAAGAAGTTTAAATGATCAATATTGAGTTTTCAACTTGGAAATGATAAAAAGTATCATAATTATCTGCTAAGGGCTGCCATAACAAAATACCTCAGCCAGAATGGCTTGAACAGCAGTTTATTTTCTTACAGTCTGGAGGCTAAACATCGGAGATCAAGGTTTCAGAAGGGTTGATGCCTTCTGAGGCTTTCTCCTTAGCTTGCAGATGGCTGCCTCTTCCCTCTGTCCTCCCAGGGTTTCCCGTGTGAACCCCTGCTCGCTCTCTCGCTCTCTCTCTCTCTCTCTCTCTCTCTCTCTCTCTCTCTCTGTGTGTACAGATTTACTCTTATAAAGATACACCAGTCAGGGGGTATTCAGACCTACCTGATCTATTTCAACAGTCACTTTTTTATAGGCCCTATTTCCATGTACTATCACATTCTGAGAGGGAGGGTTCCAACATGAATTTTGGGGGGAGACACAATTCAGCACATAACATACATAAATAACTAAGAAGGAATTTCTTATTTATCATTACCTTTGCCTTTCAGTTGGTAATTACCAAGATCACCAGGGAAAGCTCTCAGCTATTGGTCTTGGTCTTACAAACTATGTTCTACTTTAGAAGACAGCATTTTCTTCCTAAAAAGCTAAAACCCTAAACCACTTATTTAAAAAAAATTGATACATGTATATTTCAAAAAGTCAAATAGTGCTAAGAGGTGTATTTATAAAACAATTCCTTACCCACACTCTCAACTCTTAGCTGTTTTTTCTTGTATTTATCTCTAGGTTGTTGTTTTTTTTTTAAACCTCCATATTTCAAATTGATCCATGCATGTGTACAAACTATTTCTTAATTCTTGTTGTCAGATTTTTATTGTTGTTGTTGAGTTTCTGTTAGAGTAGACATGGATTTCAGTTCTCTTACACCTTTTCCTCTATACCCTCATTCTAATAATTATATCATAGTTAAAAAACCCTACATTTAGCATTTCATAATTGTGACTGTGTAAAAACTATATGCCAAGGCACTACTGTGACTATATATATTTTTTAAATGTTCATTTATTTTGAGAGGGGGCTGGTAGAGAGAGAGAGGGAGACAGAGAATCCCAAGCAGTTTTCATGCTCGGTGTGGAGTCCATTGTGGGGCTTGATCTTATGACCCCAAGATCATGACCTGAGCTGATATCAAGAGTCGGATGCTCAACTGAGCCACCCAGGTGCCCTGTGACTATATTTTCTTACATTACTTTTAATTTTTCCTGGAGTTATTAAGTTAATCTTGGTTTGTCCATTTTCTTAGTTTTCTTTAAACCTGAGGCTAAATTTCTCGTATCTTCAAATGCTTTTGTAAAATCTCTCTCAATACAGCATTCCAAACTTTCAAACCTATAAAATAATTTATCTGCCCCCCCCCCCCCCCCCCCCCCCCCCCGTCTTGGCTCCTCTGTCACATTTCTGTTTGGATTTGTTGCCTCTAGGCCTTCTACACATCTGTTACCTAGGACTTCGCTCCATTACCATATTGGAGATCTCTTAGTTTTTCTCCTATATTTGATCCCTTCTTTAGTGGATATTATCTTTCTTCATTTTCTTCCTAATTTTGATAGAATATATATTCTCCAGTAGGTTCTAGGGAAAGGGTAAATAAAAGCTAAAATTTTGGAGACTAAATCCTATTATTACCATTGATTATCTGGGCATAGCATTCAGAATTGAAAGAAAATCACTGAAATTTTTTATTCTTGGGGCACTTGGGTAGCTCAGTTGGTTAAGCGTCCGACTTTGGCTCAGGTCATGATCTCATGGTTCATGAATTTGAGCCCTGTGTTGGGCTCTGTGCGGACAGCTCTGAGCCTGGAGCCTGCTTCAAATTCTGTGTCTCCCTCTCTCTCTCTGCCCCGCCCCTGTGCACACTTTCTCTCTCTCTCAAAAATGAAAACATTAAAAATTTTTTTTAATTTTATTCTTAAAAATAGAAATGGCATGCTCATGAACTGAAATTTGAATGGTTCAAGGGGTTATGGAGAGGGGGAGTGTGTCTGTGGCATGAGGGCATTTTGGGGGATGGTGGAACTATTCTGTATTTGATTCTAATGGTGGCTTTACCAGTTACTGTATGTTCAACTTCATAGAACTGCTCACCAAAAGCAAAAAGTTCAGTTTTTTTTTTTTAAGTTCAGGTTGTATGTATGATAGCTTAAGAATTAAAAAATCAGAATTTAAAAGTGCAAAAAAGTATATAGCAAAAAGGAAGTCTCTTCTTTCTCTCTGTGTTAGCTTTCCAGTTTTCCTTTCTGGAAGAAACCACTGTTACCAGTTTCTTATGTATTCTCCCACTTAATCACTCTTGAACATGTAAACAACATTTAGAGGCAAATCAGGTAGAATTGAAAGGAACTTAAATTTGCTCAGTATTTTCTGAGAGTGCAAACTCTTAGAATACATGTAAATATGTTATTAATCAAGCCTGGCACTAACTGGTTAAAATTATTTCTCCTACAGTTGGCAAACATGAATTGACTGGGCACAAAGTTGCTGTGAAGATACTCAATCGACAGAAGATTCGAAGCCTTGATGTGGTAGGAAAAATCCGCAGAGAAATTCAGAACCTCAAGCTTTTCAGGCATCCTCATATAATTAAACTGTAAGAACTGATTGTATTAAATGTAGTCATATCATTTTAAAATAATTTTTGTTAACCAACTTACTCTGACAAGTGAAAAGGATGACTGACATTTCTTGAATCTTCCTCAAGATTTAAAGATTTTTGCCTGTTCATGTATTTATCTATATCTAACCCTGTTCTTGGTCACCTAAGCCTGTGTTCATGTTTTGCCCTTGTGCTTATCAGCTGTTACCTTTCTCATTCTTTCTTGTCTTCTGGACATGCCTTTCTGATAGGTAACTTTCTGTGTCCCTGTTGCTGTAGAACCAACAATGATTTGCTAGTAAAAACTCTTGACATCCAAATTTCCACATGATGTCACTTAGCCAGTAGAAAGGGTGTTCCCCTGTACTGCTTATATCTGAGAAAACAAATAATGACCAATAAAATTTTAGGACTCCAGTATTTCAGAAGGGCAGTGATATTATGGTTGTTTTACAGTGGCCAATTGTAGGGTCTCCATATAACTTACTTATTGCTCAGTTTTCTCATGCCGGCTGTCAGTGACAACTGCTTAGCTTTTGTACTGAATGAGCTGACTCAAAATTTGTTTCACTCTCCTCTCTTCTCATTTGCTGAGGTGCTGTAGTTTTAAGTGCTGTCCATATGCTGATGACTTCTCCATACACATCTCCTGCTTTGTTACCTCTTCCCCTAACTCCAGATCCCTCACTCACTGCGTACTTCACATCCCCATGGGGATGCTAGAGCTGACGTTCTGTTACCCTCCCCCAAGCCTGCTCTTCCCACAGCTGTCACCCTCTGTGAATATCCAGTTCCTTAGGGCAGAGACTTAGGAACCATCCTGAACTTCCTGTCATCCATCCCATTTCTTTCTTCAAAATCTATCTAGAATCCGAGTGTTCCTCAATTCCTTCATTACTATCAGCCTAGTTTGAGCCACTGTCATCTCTGTCACAGACTCCTGCAGTAGACTATTGTTTCCACGTTTACCATCCCATCAGTTCTTCATGTTGTTGCCATAAATTAAAGTTTCCTTTTTAAGAGATCAGATCACATGACTACTTTGCTTAAAACCTTTAATAGCTTTGCATCTCCCTTAGAGTAGAAGTCAGGCCTCATCGTGGTTTGTAAGGTTCTGTCCTCTGGTCTCCAGTTAGCTTTTTGAGTCCACATCCTATTTCTTTCTGCCAGCTCACTCTGCTCTAGCCGTCTTACCATTCCTCAAACATGCCAGACAGACTTGTACCTCGGGGCCTTTGCACTTGCTGGCTCACCTTCTTCCTAGATCGTGGTATGGTTTGCTCCCTTCCATCAGGTTCTGCTCAAATGTTACTTTATTGGACAGTAGTCCTTCCTTAAATGCCCCGTGTAAGAGGTTCCTTGTAGTTTGTTTTATTTCTCTTCATAGCAAGTTCTACCACCTGAGATATTGCTTATTTATTTAGTGTCTGTTTCCTGGCTCCTGGAACATGAACTCCATGAAGGCAGAGAATTTGTTTTGTTCCCTGCAGCTTTCCCGGATTCTAGCACAGTGCCTGCTATATTATAGGCACTTAGTAAATATTTACTGAATGATGAATATACATGTTTTAATATTGGTAGATAAATGTTTTCTCTCACCAGGTACCAGGTCATCAGTACACCATCTGATATTTTCATGGTGATGGAATATGTCTCAGGAGGAGAGCTATTTGATTATATCTGTAAAAATGGAAGGGTAAGCAGTTCTGATTTAATCCTGTATATATTTTGTAACTCCCCTTATTCCTTACTAGCTTCAAGATGTCAGAGAGCAATTTTGTTAAGAGGTCTACTTAATAACCAGTTTCCTTAGTCATATATTTGTCTAGAATCATAGACGATTTAGAGTTAGAAAAGACCTTAAAGACTATTTCCTTAGTCTACTTACATGGAAGTGGAAGCTGAGACTCACGATTTATAGATTTACTCAAGGTCACATGATTTATTAATGACAGAATTGGATTGAGACCCCAGAACTCATGATCCTCCAACTCATGCTTTTGGGGTATACAAATACTTGTAATATATATCTTGAAGTATATATTTAATCCTTACAAAACATATTAAAGATCTAGGCCTTGCTAGTCAACCCGAGCCACATTTAAACTGCATTCATTTTTTGGTTTCAGAAATCTGATGTACCTGGAGTAGTAAGAACAGGCTCCATGAAGGAGGTAGGAATTAGACTTAAAGAATTTAGAGTTGGAAGGAACTTTAGAAGATATTTTGAACAGTTTCTTAAGTCACAGACATAAAAAGTAAACACCGCCCCTCCTGCCCATGTTTTGCTCATACCCAGGTTATGTGGTATGGCTAAAACCTCTTTCTAGAAGAGCTGTGTCTCGCAGTGAGAAGCCGTTTTTTCCCCTCTCAATCTAAAGTTCTTTATATCATTCACTCATTTGTTCTATGTAGCATATCTATTTACTTTCATCAAAATCAAACTCATTAACCAAGTTAATTTTGATTTTACCATTTTTTAACATGGTTCATTTCAATTTTCAGGTATTCCACTTCTCTATTCACTGTACCCCCTCCCCCCATGCTATGCTATGCCTGGAAAAATGGAAACAGGCACAAGTTGGATTGGTATCTTGTTTTCTTATCTTTTCCATTTGTCATTTCTTGGTCATTTTTCTTCTGTGGTATATTAAAATTTCAGCTGTTGGGGTGCCTGAGTGGCTCAGTCAGTTGTGTCCGACTTTGGCTCAGGTCATGGTCTTGTAGCTGGTTAGTTTGAGCCCCACATCGGACTCTGTGCTGATAGCTCAGAGCCTGGAGCCTGCTTCTGATTGTGTCTCTCTCTGCCCCTCCCCCACTCACGCTGTGTCTCTGCCTCTCTCTCAAAAATAAATATTTAAAAAATTTTAAATTTCAGCTGTCATATTTTCTATTTCAAAGATCTTGTTTTCTGAAATTTTCTTTTTTCTTTATATATTTTTTAAAGTTTATTTATTTATTTAGAGAGAGAGAGCAAGTGTGCAGGTATGCACATGTGGGAGAGAGAGGGAAAGAGAGAATCCTAAGCAGGTTTCATGGAGCCTGATGAGTGAGATCTTGACCTGAGCTGAAATCAAGACTTGGACGCTTAACTGACTGAGCCATCTAGGCGCCTCTGAAATTTTCTTTTTTAAATAGCCAGTTCTGCTCCACAGATATAATAACCTTATCTGTCTAAGGATAATAATTAGTTGGTTTTTTTTAAGGTTTTAATTTTAATTCCAATGTAGTTAACATGCAGTGTTATATTTGTTTCAGGTGTAAAATACAGTGATTCAACAATTCTGTACCTTACTTAATCAGTGCTCAACATAAGTGTACTCTTAATCCCCATCACACTTTCACCCATTCTGCCCACCTCTGGTAACCATCAGTTTGTTCTCTGTAGCTAAGAGTCAACAGTTGTTACTTACTTACTTACTTATTTATTTATTTATTATTTAAGTTTTCCTCTGTTCCCTGCATTGTTACTGTACCTTTTGTGCTCCCTGTTCCTTTTTTTTTTTTTTTTTCCTGTTCATTTTATCGGTCTCTGTCTTTTGTAAAGGTCCTTCCTCAGATATCTGGTGATTCTTGGTTGTCCACTTATATTTGAGTGAGGTACTAAATGCCAAGCTCATGTAGGTGGAACTTAATGATTGGTGAGCCTTCCCATAGGTGGAATAGGTAGGGATCTGTCCATTTTGTTAGGGTGCACCAAATACCAGTAATTTCAAATAGTTTTCCTTAGATCAGAGGGTTGCTCTGGAAGCAATGTTTCAATTTCCTTGAGGGTATTAGCTTAGCTTGCAGTTCTCTGAGAGCTGAATTGGGAAGAGGCCTGCAAGTCTCAGTAGTTAGTATGTTGACTTTCACTTAATCCCTGTGTTTTCCTTCGGGCGCCTCATCCCTGCCTTGGTGTCCTTGAGAACAGAGCTGGTTTGGTCTTACTCAAGAGCAAATGATGGGTCTTATTCCCCCGTAGGGGTGAATTTAAAACTTCAACCAATTGTCCTGCTTTCGGTCCACCTCTCATTTCTCCCTTCACGAATTTTCTAATTTCTAAGCTTTTCCAGAGTTCTCTGTGCAGGCTAGTTTATTATTGGTTTCCACCCTGCAGGCTTAAGGTTTCTGCTTTCTCTGTTTGGTCAAGTCTTCATCGTTCATCCACTCTATAGCTTGGTGACTCCTTCTGATTTTACTGTTGTCACTTTTCTTGCTCTTTTCGTCTTTTTATGCTAATGTCCTTTTAGTGATGTTTCAAGGTGTGGAGACAAAAGATTCAGTCTACCATGTTTAACTGCAAATATGCTTTAACTTTTCTAACTTTCCTTTGGAGACTTCTCCTTTTTCATCTTTTGTACTGTATTTATTGTTAATATGGTATAATTTTCATTTTTGTAGTCTGTTTAGTTAATTTACCTATTATATTTTGTTTAATCAACTAAGTTTTATTTCACATTTAGAACACATTCTTTTTTTCATTTAGTATATTTAATATAAATAAAGTTGTGTTAAAAAAAGTGAACCTACATTTCTTCTAGAAATAAATGTGTTAGATTATTAGCAGGTTATTTTCTGTAGAGGAAGGGTGTCTCATTGTACTTCATTAGTTTTAATTTTGCTTTCAAAAGAAATTACTAGTTCACCTTTTCTCCCAGATTGTCCATGCTATTTAAAGTGTAGAAGCCTGGCTTTAGAATGCTAATTTGTGACCTCTGTTAGAAAATTGCATATTATAGAGAATTAATAGGCTATTTATTAAACATGACTTCATGGGTACAGGCTCATCCAAATAATGGTTATAGCTTTGGGGAAAAAAATCCTAAAACAAGACAATATGGATAAATGGATAAATGGAAGTTCTTAAAGAATATTTTTTAAAATGTTAGTTCCTGCATAAGATAATTTTTTCAGAAAACAGACTAAAGATACATGTTTTTATATTTTATAAAACAAATGAATTAAGGTTTTTCTTTTGTTAAAACTAAAAAGTCTTTATTTCAGGACATATAACTTGATTGCTTGCTAATTCATTAACAGTCTTGAATGTTACTTCCTCATATAGTCTAAAATAGTATCACCCACCCCAATATAATTCTGTGCCCTTATTCTGCTTTATTTTTCTTAAAATACTCCTTGATGGTCTCTTTATTTCTTTATTGTCTATTTTCATCAACTAGATTAAGAGCCTTTGTTTTATTTATTGCTGTATCTTGAGTGCCTAGAACTGCTTGGCACACTAAAGATGTTCAATAAATATTTGTTAAAGGAATGAAGGATTAAATGTTTCCAGTGTATAGGAGAAAACATACCTAGTTTCAAGGAGAAGTTGAAACTATTTGAAATAGCTCATGAAATACAGGGGAAAGCAATGTAGTCACAAGAGTGGTAACAGAAAGTTGAGTTCCAAGATCCTCTTAGCATTTTGGCTTTGTGCTGATTGTACCCATCTCCCCATTGCAAAAGTATCTCAGGGTGAGTTTCATTTGGAAGGTTTCATGCGTTTTGATGGTCTTATAGGTTGGAGAGTTGTAGGTAGAAAAATTTCTTCTGAAAAGCACACCTTTAAAATGCCTCTCTACTTTTCGTAGCTGGATGAAAAAGAAAGTCGGCGTCTGTTTCAACAGATCCTTTCTGGTGTGGATTACTGTCACAGGCATATGGTGGTCCATAGAGATTTGAAACCTGAAAATGTCCTGCTTGATGCACACATGAATGCAAAGATAGCTGATTTTGGTAAGGAGATTTTTATAGTTTCGAATATTCATTATGTTTAATGAACATCAAAGCATTCTTCAGATAAGTTTTACTTCTATGCAATGGACTAAGTATCCCAAAATAGTGTATCCTCACCATTTTGCCTATGAGCATACAGAAAGGAGAAGAAGTGACAAATTCTCTTCTTAACTTTATGTCTTTAAAATTTAGTTTTAGGACAATAGGTAAATAAATTGGCAGCATTAGAGACATCATTTGAATAGAGACTATTATTTGTGAAGGAGAAGTTAGCAACTTTATTTCCAGTTCTTTTTTTTTCTTAAAGTTTATTTTGAGAGAGAGCATAAGTGGGGGGTGGGGGGCAGAGAGAGAGAGGGAGAGAATGAAAATGAATTATAAGCAGGCTCTGAGATGCCAGTGCAGAGCCTGCCCTGAGGCTTGAACTCATGACCTGAACCCAAATCCAGAGTCATGCTTAACTGATTAAACCACCTAGGTTCCCCTCCAGTATGTTCTTTTGATCAAGTATGGAGCAAGAGGAAAGAGACTGAATGGAGTTATACAAACTCTGAAAGCCAGAAGGTAAACTGTATGAACAAAATCATTCATTCATTTATTTTTAAGAAGTTTATTTCTTTATTTGGAGAGAGAGAGTGCACGCACTCAAGTTGGGGAGAGGCAGAGGGAGAGCGAGAATCTTAAGCAGGCTGCATGCTCAGCTTGGAGCCCGGCGCTCTTGATCATGCCACTGTAAGATCATGACCTGGACTGAAATCAAGAGTCAGATGTCTAACCGACTGAGCCACCCAGGTGCCCCATGAACAGAATTATTTTTAAAAAAACTAGTAAAATATTTTACATGATAGAAAAGCATAATTTCACCTTGGGAAGAACATTGTCAAAAATGAATTTATTTTCCTTTTATGTTCTATATAAATTGCCATTGATATTATTTTATTAAATTTAAGAAAAATTAATCTCTGCAACTCACTTTTGCTTAGCTTAAGTTCTAATCAGAGGTGATTTCATAAGTATTTTTCTCAGATTTGAATATATGTATTTTAATCTAAAGAGATTCACTAAGCAGTGCCAGTCAACTCTGAGCTACTGATTTGCTATTGTTGTTGTTGTAACTGACTAAATTATTTGACTTCCTTATTCCTTAATTGTCATGATTATTTTAAGATTTTATTTTTAAGTAATCTCTATACCCAACATGGGGCTCAAACTCACAACCCTGAGATCAAGAGTTGCATGCTGGCAACTGAGCCAGCCAGGCACTCCTTTCATGATTATTTTTATCTAGTACATTTTTGAGAAGGCAGAGTTTTCTTTCTGGAGTAAAACTAAGCGGGAGGGAGCTTTGATATTCAGAGTTACTGTTTTGTTTTTTAAAGAAGCAGAACAGGGTCATAGAATCTTTGAATTTTAATTTTTCTACTCATCTACATTTTTTCTAGTAATTTCTTTATTAATAAATTTAAACATGCTGAGTTTATTCTAATAAACAGAACAACAGATAGCTTAATATATACTCATTAACTTCCAGTAGTGCACTAACTTAATTTTCTTAATGTTTGTTTATTTTTGAGGACACGTTGGGGGGAAAGAGAGAGGGAGAGGAAGAGGGAGAGGGAGGGAGAGAGCGAGAAAGAACAAGCCAGAGGAGGGGCAGAGAGAGGGAGACAGAGAATCCCAAGCAGGCTCCTAGCTGCCAGCACAGAGCCCAGCTCGGGGCTGGATCTCACTGTGAGATTATGACCTGAGCCAAAATCAAGAGTTGGATACTTAAGTGACTGAGCCACTAAGCTGCCCCCAAATAATGCACTAACCTTAAATGCTAAAATAGATTACAAATTTTAGGGCATAATGACAAAATATTTGGGAACAGTAAAGACTAGGAATTTGTTTAAGCAAAGAATATAGTGATGATTTATCACTTTAGTGCAAACCCAATTTTATTGTTTAATGGAGTTTTGTTTTTATTTCCTTGGGAAATCTTGAATAGTTGATTTTTTTGTACATTTTCAGGTCTTTCAAACATGATGTCAGATGGTGAATTTTTAAGAACAAGCTGTGGCTCACCCAACTACGCTGCACCAGAAGTAATTTCAGGAAGGTAGTATTTGACACCCTCCCACACTAATACATTTGTAATTATCTTTTTTTTCCTAGATTTTGTCTGTCTGTGGTGTCATATTAAATTGTAGTGAAAGGAAAGACATTTAGGGCTTATTCTTTTCTTATCCAGAAAGTGTTATATTTTAGGGATAAAACATAAGAATTAAGGATTCCATTTATAGAAGAGAATTCTTTTTTCCCCCTGGTGGAAGAAATTGAAGGTTTAAAACTAGCAAGTTTTAAAGGTAGGTCAGACATTAAAAACTTGCATAATACAGGAATACCTACTATTTAGAAATGGTTTACTTAGATGAAGGGTTAAAAGTATAATGTGTACCTCTTTAATTTTTCAGATAGAAGACATTTTGTAGTAGCTTTTTGTTTTATGATAAGGTGATTGGGGGATTGGACTGAAGTATGATAAGATCTTTAGACTTCATTTATTTTCTGGAGACTGCAGTATTATAAGAATTCTAATCTCTCAATTTATTGACCACCAGCATTGAGAACATGAGGATCTTTATACAGTGCAGCTTTTTGAATAGATTAGATGACAGGAAAATTTAATTTTTAAAGAGTAATTGTTTTTCACTGTACTACTGAAATTGAAAACAGATGGCTAGGTTTGTTACTAGTCTTTATAATTACCTTTTAATAACGTTTCACTCAAACCGTGTTTCTCTGTTTGAATGTGTCATATCCTAATTCAGAATGCAGAAATAGTATAGTATTTTCTCTCTGTTTTCATAACCTTGCTTGCCTGGCCTGCTCAGAGAAATTATATTTGGGTAAAGTCATGGCTATGATTAAGGCAGAAGTATCTAATTTTAGATTTATCAAGCTTCATCATTATTTTTTTTGATCAGCTTAATGTTCAAAGAATGTTTTTAAATTATTTCATTTGTGCCATCTAAATTCTTTTGGGAAAAAACAATTCTGGGGGCAATGTTAATTAAAAAAAAATAAAAGAAAGAAATGTAAATATGCATATATGCATGGGCCATTTCTGAAGTCTAATTTTCCAGTTTGGAAAGGTCTTTCTGTGAGCCCTGGATGAGTGGGAACTTGTATTCAAAGCACTATTTATGGATTAGTTCAACAGTTTATTTGATCAGTTTACAGACATCCTTTCCCCAAAGCCAGACTTTGTGCTAACAGTCTGCAGTAGTTAAGTCAGTTGGCTACAGTGTATTGTAAATACCAGTTTAGGATCTTCTTTGTGAACCAGTCAGCTTGGCTTTCTTTCACAGCCTCAGGCCCCTTTTACCTTGGTAGGAAGTCTTGGGTTTTGGGGGGAGAGTGGGTTTAGGGTTCATCACTAAAGAACATTCTTAATTGATATCATGAGGAACAAAGTAAAGGAGTAAGAACAGAATTTTTTAGCTATAGTCTAACCTAAAAATTCTTAACTTTTGTTTTCAAAGATAATGATGATAGAATTATATAGAATCTTTCTGTATAGTGTAAAGCAATGACTATAGAAACCATACTCTAATAATTCTTTATAAAGTATCCATATTTAAAACTTTTGATTAATTAACTCTCAAGTTACTAATGATTATTTAATCCAATTGGTATTTCCTGTTACAGATTGTATGCAGGTCCAGAGGTAGACATATGGAGCAGTGGGGTTATTCTCTATGCTTTATTATGTGGAACCCTTCCGTTTGATGATGATCATGTGCCAACTCTTTTTAAGAAGATATGTGATGGGATCTTTTATACCCCTCAGTATTTAAATCCATCTGTGATTAGCCTTTTGAAACATATGCTACAGGTGGATCCCATGAAGAGGGCCACAATCAAAGATATCAGGTAATAATGCAACTTGGAGATTATCAGATCTAATAGCTTCAATGATTTAAATTAAGTGAAAGAAAGAGTTGCAGGACAGTATGTATAATGTCATGTCATTTGTATGCTAAAAAATACAGTGTATAGGCACATTTGTTTTTGTATTTAAAAATACACAGTAAACTGGTTACCTTAGGGAAGGAAGATTAGTAGGAGGGAGGGCTTTTACTTTTCACTTACACGTCTTTCTTTTGAAAGAAAATAAAAATAGACCCTGGTGGGATGTTAAATTTTGTAGTGGCTCTTTAAGATTTTCTGTTGTATGCTTCATATTTGACTTTTATGCATTCTCATTAGGATTAATGCTTTTCAGTAGGAGTAAATTTGTGTGTTGCCATTTGAGTTCTGTCTCATAAATTACTCCCTTTTTTCCTTTTGTTCATCTCAAGTAATGAGGAATTTTTAATTTAATCAATGACATGCTTTTGTTTTTTGGGTACCATACATTGAATCACATGTGGAATTACTGATTTGTAAGTTTCATATGGAAGGGCATGCTTTTACCACCAATGGAAAAGGATAAATCATTCTTTAAAATTTAAAATATCTAAGTGAAAGGTGCTTTCATTTGTGTTTTACATGTTTTTTTTTTTCCAATTTAAATGCAATATGTGACAATTAGAAGACTTAGAAAACACCAAAAACAAAACAAAAAAAAACAAAAACAAAAAAAACCCCACCAGAAAATGATCTTTAATTCCATCACCCAGAAGATAATCGTTGTTCTTTTGAGTGTTTTCCTTTCATGATGTTTTTAGTTTTAGCAGTTTTTGACATAGTTTAGGTCAAACATATTCTTTTATATTTGAAGAGTTATCTTCATAGAGTTGTTTTATAAGGTGAGATAATGTATATGAAGTATTTAGCCTAAAATCTACCACAGAGTAAGCATTCAGTGAATGATAGTTGTCTGTTTTTGTTGTTTTTTTCACCTAACATTGTATCAAGAATATTATAATAATGAAGCCACAGAATATATTCTTTTCTCTGAACTGGAAATAAGCTGGTCTTGGTCATTTGTTTGTCATTGTCATTTGTGCCAAAACTTTAAATAAAAGTGAAGACATTTCTTTTCCAGTTAGTGAAGCACTGCTTTTTCCCTCTTAAAATCTGAGGGAGGTTGGAGCATTTCCCCCAATATATACAGTGAAATGTGAGCCAGAAGAAAGCCTCAGTTTAAAAAAAATGAAAATACCCTATGTGTATAAATAGAAATGAATTCATATCCTAAATCCCCCAAACTGTTACTTACAGTCTCACCTCCTAACTTTGTCTCAGGGAGCATGAATGGTTTAAACAAGATCTTCCAAAATATCTCTTTCCTGAGGATCCATCATATAGTTCAACCATGATTGATGATGAAGCCTTAAAAGAAGTGTGTGAAAAATTTGAATGCTCAGAAGAGGAGGTTCTCAGCTGCCTTTATAATAGAAATCACCAGGACCCGTTGGCAGTTGCCTATCACCTCATAATAGATAACAGGAGGATAATGAATGAGGCCAAAGATTTTTACTTGGCAACAAGCCCACCTGATTCTTTTCTCGATGATCATCATTTGACTCGGCCCCATCCTGAAAGAGTACCATTCTTGGTTGCTGAAACGCCAAGGGCACGCCACACCCTCGATGAATTAAACCCACAGAAATCAAAACACCAAGGTGTAAGGAAAGCAAAATGGCATTTGGGAATTAGAAGTCAAAGTCGACCGAATGATATCATGGCAGAAGTTTGTAGAGCAATTAAACAACTGGATTACGAATGGAAGGTAAAAAAGAAAGGGCATTCTGACTTTAAGCACATTTGCTAAACCTGTAGTCTATAAAATGTTTTATAGAAGAACTGCTTTTGACTTTCTTTTTGTCCATACCACACACTAGGTTGTAAACCCATATTATTTGCGTGTTCGAAGGAAGAATCCTGTAACAAGTACATACTCCAAAATGAGTCTACAGTTATACCAAGTGGATAGTAGAACGTACTTACTGGATTTCCGTAGTATTGATGGTATGTACCTTCTACAAAACAACTTAGTTGACAAATTAGACCTTGTTACCTAACTTGGCTTTTTAGTCTTTGATTCTTTCGAAGCTTTTTGAACTGTTCCTAGTAATTCAATAGCAAAAGAACATTAAATGTGAGATTTGGTGCCTCTGTGATGTCAGCATTTGTGAATCTTAGGTTTGCTGTAATCTTACAGTGTATTGTCCTTTTATGATTACCTTAAAGCCAGATGCAGTCCGATCCTAAAATGATAGTTTCTGCCACATTTCTGTTTTTTGGTGTGGTTCATTTTGGTAAGATAAAATGTTTTATTTAGAAATAAATGTTAACTTTTTATTAAATTTTTTTATATCTGATATTTAATAAATTTTTTTTTCATTTAAGAATTAGAGTACAGTTATTACCTTTTAGAGTTGATTGATAAGGCAGTGTGAATAGATTTGATTAGTAGCTCATAGGACAAGAAATCATTTGTCAAGTAAGGTTTCTTACAGGGGACTGAGAGAGAAATGTTTTGGATAGGTAAGGGACTTAATGGTTAGTTTTCTCCTCTCATCCAGCCTTTTGCTCCCAGCCTGACACTAGAGACATATCAGAGGTATGCATCCTGTATTAGTTTTGTGAGTTACATGATTCCAATTTTATCTCTTAATAAAGTGTTCTTAAATAATAGACCACTTTTGTATGAAAGCATGATATAGGGATTCCTGGGACTAAAGATAATGTTCAAGATAATGATCATAATTCGTTAAAAGTGACATTGTTGGGGCGCCTGGGTGGCGCAGTCGGTTAAGCGTCTGACTTCAGCCAGGTCACGATCTCACGGTCCGTGAGTTCGAGCCCCGCATCAGGCTCTGGGCTGATGGCTCGGAGCCTGGACCCTGTTTCCAATTCTGTGTCTCCCTCTCTCTCTGCCCCTCCCCCGTTCATGCTCTGTCTCTCTCTGTCCCAAAAATAAATAAAAACGTTAAAAAAAAAAAAAAGTGACGTTGTTAACCTTAATTTTAGATTGCTGTGCATTTCTATTTACCTACAGTCATAAATAATCAGAGACAGCCTGATGATCAAATTGAAATATTCAGACTTTTTAAGTTAGGTGTATTTTAAATGGTCATCAAAATAATGATTTACTTCAGTATAAAATCTTAAAAGTACCTCCTTGAATATTTTTAAAGAAACATTAAATTATAAGTATTGGTTTACTGTTTCAATAGTTTGAAAGTGAAAACCTATACTTAGAAAATATATCTCTGATTACCATTATGTATAGTTTGCCAGAATATCTTAACTATTTATATTGATTAAGTTGAGGTAAATTATTAATTGCAGAAAGCAGACATTTTTGTTATTGTTGTTTGTTTGTTTATTAAATTTAAATCCAAGTTAGTTAACATACAGTGTAATAATTATTCCAGGAATAGGATTTAGTGATTTATCACTTACATATAACATGAGCACCCAGTGCTCATCCGAAATGTCTTCCTTAATGCCTCTCACCCGTTTTTAGCCCTCCCCCCCACCTAACACCCCACCACCAACCCTCTGTTTGTTTTCTGCATTTAAGAGTCTCTTATGGTTTGTCTCTTTTTCTGTTTTTATATTATTTTTGCTTCCCTTCCCTTATGTTCTTCTGTTTTGTCTTAAATTCCACATATGAACACAATCATATATTTGTCTTTCTCTGACTTACTTCGCTTAGCATAATACATTCTAGTTCCATCCACATTGTTGCAAATGGCAAGATTTCATCCTTTTTGAATGCCAAGTAATATTCCAGTGTGTGTGTGTGTGTGTGTGTGTGTGTGTGTGTGTGTACATATACACTCACACCCCACATCTTCTTTATCTATTCATCAGTCAGTGGACATTGGGCACTTTCCATACTTTGGCTATAGCCAAGAGTGGAGCTATAAACTTTGGGGTGCATGTGCCCCTTCGAATCAGCACTCTTGTATCCCTTGCATAAGTACCTAGTAGTGCAATTGCTGGGTCATAGGGTAGTTCTGTTTTTTGAGGCACTTGCATACTGTTTTCCTGAGTGGCTGCATCAGTTTGCATTCCCACCAGCAGTGCAAAAGGGTTCCCTTTTCTCTGCATCCTCGTCAACATCTGTTGCTTCCTGAGTTGTTAATTTTAACCATTCTGACAGGTGTGAGATGGTATCTTGTTGTTTTTGATTTGTATTTTTCTGATGATGAGTGATGTTGAGCATCTTTTTATGTGTCTGCTAGCCATCTGGATGTCTTCTTTGGAAAAGTGTCTATTCATGTCTTTTGCCCATTTCTTCACTGGATTATTTGTTTTTTTGGCGTTGAGTTTGATAAGTTCCTTATAGATTTTGGATACTAACCCTTTATCTGATATGTCATTTGCAAATGTCTTCTCCCATTCCATCAGCTGCCTTTTAGTTTTGTTGATTATTTCCTTTGCAATGCAGAAGCTTTTTATCTCGATGAGGTCTCGGTAGTTCATTTTTGCTTTTGTTTCCCTTGCTTTGGGAGACAGGTTAAGTAAGAAGTTGTTGTGGCTCAGGTCAAAGAGGTTGTTGCCTGTTTTCTCCAGTATTTTGATAGCTTCCTGTCTTATGTTTAGGTCTTTCATCCATTTTGAGTTTATTTTTGTGTATGGTGTAAGAAAGTGGTTCAGGCTCATTCTTCTGCATGTTGCTGTCCAGTTTTCCCAACACCATTTGCTGAAGAGACTGTCTTTTTTCCATTGGATATTCTTTCCTGCTTTGTCAAAGATTAGTTGGCCATATGTTTGTGGGTCCATTTCTGGGCTCTCTATTCTGTTCCAATGATCTTGTGTCAATACCACACTGTCTTGAAGATTATAGCTTTGTAATATAGCTTGAAGTCCAGAATTGTGATGTTTCCAGCTTTGGTTTTCTTTTTCAGGACTAATTGGCTACTTGGGGTCTTTTGTGGTTCCATACAAATTTTAGGATTGTTTGTTCTAGTTCAGTGAACAGTAGTGTGCTATTTTGATAGGGATTACTTTATTTTTATTTTTAAATGGGAAAAATATCTTTATGCCAATGTTTGTATGAGTAAACTATAATAGACTTCTAGTAAATGATACGATACTATAACATGGTTTGAAATTTATATTAATTCAGATTTCCCATATGCATACGCTCTCAAAACGAATTTAACACTATCTATTAAAAAGCCTGACAGAGCACACTTGACTCATAATATCAAGTAAATACTCTATCCTAGCATTTCAAGAGTATAACTGTATATATAAATGTTTTCTCATAAACAGAGCCTTTAATTAAGTACAAGTTTTTAGCAGTTCTTCATTGGCCATATCCATTAAGATCTGTTACCACTTATGTTTATCTAAGATCCTATGGAATTATTAGATTTACCTATAAATTTTTTGTCTTTTTCATAAACAAAAGAATAGTACCTACTTAGTGTCAGAAAGGCACAGGTTTCAGCGGTAATGTACTGGCCTCAAATTTATAACCTTAGGTTTATTAGCCCTTGGGTTTGCCAGTTGAATGAACATTTACTGTTTTTGTGTACTGTATTTTCAACTCTAGTTTTTCCTTAATTTGTTCATTGGAATCATTTCATGAGATCTTATATACAAAGAGAAAGTGGGAGGTGAAAAGCAGTGAGATGACAGGCAAAGGAGGTTCTAGATTTACCTCTTTATTACCTATGGCAAGTCACTACACTTTTTGAAGGTTATATTTTCTTATCAATAGAATGAAGCATTGGATGAGGTGATTTCCAAGATTTCTCCCAAATTTTAAGTGCATTTATTCTATGATTTTAATATAAATTTTTTTTTCAATGTTTATTTATTTTTGGGACAGAGAGAGACAGAGCATGAACGGGGGAGGGGCAGAGAGAGAGGGAGACACAGAATCGGAAACAGGCTCCAGGCTCTGAGCCATCAGCCCAGAGCCTGACGCAGGGCTCGAACTCACGGACCGCGAGATCGTGACCTGGCTGAAGTCGGACGCTTAACCGACTGCGCCACCCAGGCGCCCCTGCTATGATTTTAATATCGAGAAATGAATTTTTATTGTTAGGGAAGGATGTTTATTGAGCCCCATGTTATTAGTTTATTGGGCTATTAATTTTGGAGTGTAAGTCTGATGAGTAGCTACATACTGATGAGTAGCTATGTGCTATACCCAATGTTGATTAGGCATGAGGAGAATATGTACTGTATGTAAAGAAGACAAATGGTTTAACACAGATTCATCACTTCTATTTTAGAAAGTTTTCAAAATAAACTTGCTCTTGATAGGTGGTCAGTGGTCTCACTCAAAGAAGCAAATTAAATACTATTCAACTTTTGTTGGGGGCTGGGAGCGCACCTGAGTGGATCAGTCGGTTAAGCATCCAACTCTTGATTTCTGCTCAGGTCATGATCTCACGGTTTGTGAGATTGAGCCCTGTGTTGGGCTGTGTCTGCACTGGCAGCATGGGGCCTGCTTGGGATTCTCTCTCCCTCTCTCTCTGCCCCTCCTCCCCTCCCTCATGCGTGCGCGCGCTCTCTCCCTCTCTCTCAAAATAAACAAAACTTAAAAGAATAAAAATTATGGGGTGTAATGGATTATAATAAATTGAATTTTTTTTTTACCCAGATGAAATTACTGAAGCCAAATCAGGGACTGCTACTCCACAGAGATCAGGATCAGTTAGCAACTATCGATCTTGCCAAAGGAATGATTCAGATGCTGATGCTCAAGGAAAATCCTCAGAAGCTTCACTTACCTCATCTGTGACCTCACTTGACTCTTCTCCTGTTGACTTAACTCCAAGACCTGGAAGTCACACGATAGAATTTTTTGAAATGTGTGCGAATCTAATTAAAATTCTTGCACAGTAAACCTAAAACTTTGCTTATTTCTTTGATAGCAATAAGCATGCATAAAAAATCATAGCCAAATGCTTCCATTTATAATCAAGTTATAATTATAACTGAGGATTGGCCTTTTGGAATGCAATTTGCACAGGAATTGGAACATGATTAATAGTTAAAAGCCTAATGTGCAAAAATGAATTAAGATAATTTTGTTCATTGTTCAGTAGGCATATAGCATAATGTAATTTTCACAATGAATTATAGGTCTCTCAGGCTCACTTGATTTTTGGCTGTTTTATATTTAATGTATACAGGGCTTTGTAGAATATTAATTTACCATAAAGGCCTTTATGTATTATTACAAGTTGATATGTTCTATAATTGCTTCATAAATTTATTCAATAAATATTTGCCTAGAATCCCCAGCGACCTTTATAGGTGATTTGTTTTGGGGGGATCCTGAACTTCTTACATAGCAGGTATTTTCCAGTAGTGACAGGCTGGACAACTCTTCCATATCTCTTCCCTTAATATTCTTTAGTATACGGTAAGCATATCAAAGATTAGACATAACTAAAATTTTTTCTTTAGCTTGATAAATCCAAAAACACACAGAACTTATATATTCAGATACTCTAGGCACTAAGTTAAATCTTAAAATTTGTCTCACTATATTCTGTATATAAATTTCTCTTTTTGTCACAAGAGCTGAGTTGCATATGCTATAAATAAATCATGTTTTTGTCAATCTCACAAATTCCGCTGCTCATGTCCGTCAGTATTAAATGTATACAAAAATTTCTAGTCATTCAATTATGTATCTTTTAAATTGATTTAGCACACAGAATATTTCCTACCATTTAAATGCTCAGATAAGACTTTTTCTCCCAAATTTTATCGTGACCATTTTTAAAAACAAAAATAGAAAGGCTATAGGGTGATCACATGTGTATCTACCACTTAGATTCAACACTGGTTAACATTTTGCCACATTTGCTTTATATCTATGTATGTATATAGACATAGTGTACATATGTACGTGTATATAGATATATATGTTTTTTTATCCTTGAACCATTTGGATGTTGCTGACATACTTATCACCCTCAACATTTCAAGCATCTCCTAAAAAAAATAACATTTTCCTAAAAACACATAATACTATTATCAGATTAGTAATTCCCTAAAGTCATCTAATCATGCATATTTAGGTTTCCCCAGTTGTCTTCCAAATTTCTTTTATAGCTGGCTATTTCAAACCAGGATTCAGTGAAAATTTAGACATTGCCAGGTATGACATTATTACTTCAATAAAATAATGGAACGAATCAGTTAGTGCTTCTAAATGGTCACATTTGTTTTAGATTTTAATCATTTTTTAAAAAGTAGCATTATGGGAACTGCCTAAAGATGCTTAATTAATCTTTGTAAGATCTCTATACTTTCTTTTCCTTGATCCTTCCTTTTTCCTAGTAGCATTCCATAATAGTTGTAAATGAAGATTTAAAGTCACTTCAGTTAAAATTGGTGTCCTGTGTATGCTAATAAAAAATAAAAAGTACTATATCACCCATAATTGCCTTATACTATTTTAACTTCAAGGTATTGATTTTCTTTGGTATCAATCATTTTTCCATTGCAGAAGAGCTATCTTATTTCTCATTTAATACTTTTGTATTATAGGACTATTTTTGGCAAATGCAGTGAACACCTTTGTAACCAGACAGTAATATACTCAAGTGTCTTGATAGCTTGCACAGTTAACTATAGTTGTAGATTTGGTTCCAGTACCCCTAGAAACATGCAGTGAATTCAAAAGAAAAATCTTGCTTATGTCCAGGACTTATCTATTCAACTTAGAATCTGAAAGCTGTATAAAATAATAGGAGTGCAACTTAAATACTAAGTTCAAAACTGTATAACTTGTATGTGGCCCTGCATTTTTGGGATATTGATTTAATGTAGGGTCTCTAAATGCAGCATTATGTTCCTGATGTTAAGAACAGAAGACTGTATTTTTGAAAAGTTACAGATTTGTACATAGAACTAAGACATTGTCAGAATGTCTCTATAAGCTGTTGTGGGGAGGTGGTGGGGCGGTGGGGGGGGGGATTGAAAGGAGGAACCAATTAAATAGGACCTTCTAAAAATTGTTAATTTTGTAAACTTTGCTGCTTGTTAAGTTATTGTGATTCCTTTTAGTTACTGAGTTTTATTTTGAAGATATTTAAATATTGCACTTGTACAAATAGTATGATAAACGCACAGATTATTGCAGCAGATTCTTTTTTAAGCTGGGATATTTGAAATGACAACTTTTGGTTGAATGTGTCGAGGTTGCATCAGAATTTTCAAAAATTTATTGTAGTTTGCAAATTCTTACTAACTGAAGATGTAAGGGAGTCAATGCAAATGATTTTTAATCTTTTTTTATTATCTTTTCAGCAATTTATATTTTTTGTGATTTATGCAACCATATTTTTACTTTGTCTTGACAACTGAAAGATGTATAAGGTTTTTGCCAGAAATGTACTGTATACATAGTTTTAAATATAACAGATTTTACTGATATGTAAAAATTTTGCCATTAAAATAAATGATTTCTCACTAAGAGGAAATTTTCTACCAGGTTGGGGGATATGGGAGCTTAATATATCTAATTTAAAATAATTTCACTGAAATAAATTCCATTGCTTTTACTTTGATTATATTTTCTCTTGAGATGCTTTTGTAGTTTTTCAGAGTTTTAAATGATTTTATATAAAAAGTCCTGTGCTTTCACCTTCCCCATCCCCCCTCCAATCCCTGCTTTTTGACCTTGTAGTTTTACCATTCACACTGAATGAATGCTTGGTGGACTGTGGCTAGATGTAGGACTCCATGCATCTATGCTTGGACTGGCATCCTTGGAATGAAAAACAAATGGTGTGCTGTTTAAATCTTTTCCTCTTAATTCTTGTCCATCTCCTCCATACACAGCAGAAGTCTTATTTTCATTGTGAATTCTCCTGACAAGATGAATGAAATTCCACATACAACATAACTATAAATTGGTAATGGGGTAGAAATCAATCTTTGTGGTACAGTATTTCTGAGATGTGTTCGCATATGTTTCAACCGGGGTATATTTAGGTATATAATTTAAAATACTTTGATTTAGAAAGTGGATGATAAAAACATAATTTTTCCTGTTACAGTGTGCTTAAATTTTTAACTTCCAGAAAAATTAAATAAAAAGCACTTACTCCTAGCTGACCATGTGTGCACCTTTTTGACAGTGTGCCTAAATATAAAACATAGTGCTTAAACAAATGTTAACACTCAGACGTGTGATTTTTGTGTCAACTAAATTACTGAGTTTTGATTTCATCTAAAAGTTAACCACCTGAACAAAATATTAAGATATATACAATAAAAGCCAAAGTGGTTACCAGTTTTCCTTGGTTGCTAACATTAGATTTGGTTAGAATTCCACTACTGTTAGAATTCAACTGTAATGAAATCTTATATCCCGTATGGCACTGTTAGGCCTTGTGCCAGATTGTTGGCATTCCAAATCGTTAAAATAGTTTGATAACTGTAACAAAAGAAAACAGTACTGAATAATGCTGTGAATAGCACATAAGATTGTTCTTTAGGGAACTTATAAATTGCTCTAGATATTTATTTACCCTGACTGTATAAAACTGTACAATAAATGCTCTTGTTTGAAAAATCAATATTTATTGAACTGTTCTATTGTAGGCAAATAGACTGTTCTACTTATTGTGAATGCCAATAAATGCTAAGTATGATAAATTTAGAGGATTTCTAGCAACTTGGAAGATCATATTGTCAATAAATAGCGTGAGAAATGTATTAAATTAATAAGTACATCAAGTTCATAGGACAAAGTAAGTAGGGAAGTGGTGGGTGAAGTGTGAAAACTCAGTGTTGGAGGTAGCCTTTATCAGAGTAAAGTTATTTGGGAGATTTAGGAAAGACCCCTAGAAAGGAGTACAGCTTTAAGCACCGCTTAATTAGTCACTCTACAAATTATATCCCCTCATATAGCTACTATGAACCAAGCACTAAGAATGTGACTATAAAGGCATAAATCCTGCTGAATGTCTTGTCCGAGAGACACGTGTTATAAAGGCTTAAAGAAGTATTACAGAAAAGTGTGCAAATCATAAATATTTGACTTGATGAATTGTCACTGATTTAGGTTTGCAGTGAACACAGTCATGTAAACCTCTACCCTTAAGAAACATTCTACTACCTTTGTATCTTTTATAATTAATGTCAGTAGTTGTATACTCCAAATGATAATACTTCTATGATATGACAGTATAATTGGCAACACTGTCCATTGTTTTCCTGAAGTAACAGGCTCCTTTTGTTCATTTTCATAAGGCCTGTCACATACCCAATCCTGAATAACCAGCTGGACTGCTGGCTGTTTTCTAAATAAGAGTTGCATTCCACACGACAAAAGTGTATACCTCAGTTTATAATGCGATCTCACAATTGCTCTTACTGGTGACATCATACTTCAATACACGGCAAAAGTACTTAATGAGTACTTCCCGTTTTGTGATACAGATTAAAAACTACTCCAGGGTCATTTTAATAATTTTTACCGCTTCCTAAAGGACATTCTTGAGTGTTTTTGTTTTGTGTTTTTGGTAGTATGAGTGTGGTGGTGAAACTGCAAGGACAACTAGCACAGTTTGGTATCACTGGCTTGATACCAGCTGAGCTGTCAGCAGTTTTACCCATCACTGCTTTTCCATTATCAGTGCAAAGTTAACATGGTGAAAAAGGCCAGCGAGGTCTTCCTATGAGCATAAAAATAGTTTGAAGAAGCCTTGGCAACCCTCAGGGGTCTGAGGATCACCTTGGAGAATCGTTGTTGTCCAAGAGCAGTTCTCAATGCGGCAGGGGCGGGTGAACAATTTTTCTTCCAGGAACATTGGGCAATGACTGGAGACGTTTTTGATTGGTCACAACTGGAGGTAAAATGGTGGTGGTAGTGGATGCTAACGGCATCGAGTGGGTAGATTCCAGAGATGCTGCTAAACACCCTTCGGGGCACAGGAGACTCCCATTTCTCCAACAAAGATTATGCAGTTTGACAAACAACGCTGAGGTTGAAAAGGCATGGTCTACACAATTGGTCTTCCCTTGCACAAGATAGCCACGTCGATAAATTAACCATCTTTTCAATTTCCTAAACAGTCCCCTGGGTTACGTTTCCCCACTTAATTATTTTCAAGACATAAACTACACCTACGTTTAGGTTTTAATTCTTCTGGTCCCAATTTACTTATGTTTTCCGACGTGAAGCCTACAGTTGAACCAAGGGCCTCCTTGATCTGCTTCATCTGTTCCCCTGAACCCTTTTTCAATGGAGCTTTCCCTTAGTCCTTTGCGTCTAGGCTGGCCTCTCAGCTGGACTGTAAACTCCTTTAAGGCAGGATCCCATTTTAATGCTATGAATTCCCGCCCAAGTCCTTCTCCCCTACCCCCGTTTGTTTTACCTGGCGACTGAACGAGTCCCGCAGTCTCACGGGGCCTGATTTTGACTGCGCGCACCTCAACCTGCGCAGCCGCAGTTTCCCGCGCTCCGGCACTGCCGTCGTCCGCGCGCCTGACGCCCCCGACTGCTGCTAGAGGGCGCTCCGGGTCCGGGTGGCCCGGACTACAGATCCCAGAGGATAATGGGGGTGGAGGCTACCGCAGCGACTTCTGGGATTTGTGGTCCCGGGAAAGGGACTGGCCGACCTTAAGGGCTTTGAGAGTCGCCTCTTCCCTACCCGCTTCCCTGAGCGGTTCCGACGCCTCGGGTCGGCCAGGCCAGTTTCTTGAGAGACCTGGCATCAAAGGCAGGCAGGTAGGAGGTCGGGCATGTTAGTTTCCGCTTCCGGTCGGCAAAGGGCAAGCACAATGTAAACACGGGACCAGGGGAGTGGTCATTAGGTAACTGAGGGTACGCTGACCGTGGTGGAAGCCCAGGAAGAGGAGGAAAACGAGGCTGGTGGGTCTTGTGGTTAGGGGAGAAAGGACCTTCAGAAGTCGGAGTTGAGACGCGACGGAGGTGCGGCAGAGCCGGGACGCTAAGGTTGGTCTTTAGGGACGAGCATTTCTAGGGGTCGGGCCCTCCCTTACACCAAGGCAGGAGCGGCTTCCGCGTTTCCACGGCGGCGGGTGCGGCTTTGACCTTCCCTTAACGGTGGGAGGAGCGGAACCGAGCTTGCTTCCCACCTCTGGTTGAGCGTGTCTGCAGCTGCTGGCGGCCTGGTGGACTCGCGGGGGACGTCCAGGGCAGCCTTTATGAGCTTCGCATATCTTTATTGTTTTGGAAACGAGAGGAACTTAGTAATACAAGTTTCTCTCGCGCGGTGACATTTTCGGGTAAATTGCTTCTTGAATCTCTCGCCTCTGAATACATCCCGATACCCGAAGGATCCTGCTTTGATTTCCTAATGGTGTTCATCTAGTGGTTTCTCGCCTTAGGTGCTGCCTCCTCCTATGCAGTGAAGACAGGCATTCTCGGTTTGTGGTTGGATAAACTGTCCAGCCGACAACAGTAACTGAATGCCTACTGTAGAGATCATTGAACCAGCAAAAGAATTTAGAACACAACATTGTTGTTTAGAGTTTCATGGCATTCATTAACTATGATTCTATGTGAAATGAATTTATGTTTCATGAGTTTAACGTGAAACCTCTGTGATTATGGTTTACCCATATGGTTTCTTATCCGGGTGAAAAAACGTGAAGGCTAAGATGTTGGCGCCTTGTGCATCTAACTATAGATTCAGGAAAACCTTATTTATAAGAAGCTTTAATTTCATGTTCAGATATCCTTAGAGGAACAGCAAACTAGTACTAATTAAGATACCTTAATACCTGAGTATTAAGTTTTTCAGGATAGAAACTGTTTTGCATGTGTCCTAGGACTAACCCGACTTTTATTTTTGAAAACCTGTCAGCCTCCCCTCCAGGAAGCCTCAAGAGTCTCCACTGAAGTCATAGTATCCTTTTTTGTTCACTCTCCAATAGCACTTATCCTGGAGTGGATTGACTATACCCTTGTCTCCAGACAGTTGAAGAAAATACAAAACTGTGCTAATGGCCCTTGGTAACAGATTCAGTGGATTTTAACCTCAGTGGCCCTTGATACTGTTTGGTATCTTTATTCATCCCTTATTGTTGATTTTCCTATCTTCCCATTCTCTCTAGTGACTCAGAACTTTTCTTCTCAAGTACTCAGATCTGTTTCTTTTCCCTTTACTTGGAGCCAATGACTAGCCATCTATTTCTCTGGGAAATTTGAAGCTTGGGGTATGAAATCCTTCATTGTCTTTTCCCTCTACCCCTGAACTTGTCTGTACTTTTCACTCAGTATGAACTCTTGTCCGAGAGGAATGTATTCTTTTCACTCTCTTCAAGGCTAAACTTGTCAGTTACTAGCAGTCATCAGGCCTTTTATACCCTGTAACCTCATTCTCTCCTGATCTCCACAGCCTCTGGTCTCTAGAAGAGCTTAAAGCATTTCTGGAGGAAAATGGCAGAAACACCTGAGGCAGTGCTGTGCATGGCTTTTCACACATGCTTGAGAACCACCATCTGGGGACTTAGCCTATACCTGTCTTTGACATTTAGAACAATGGTTCAGGTTGGAGATAGGGGATGGTAATGGGAGTCTGATTACCCATTAATTTTTAAAAAATATATTTGGGTCTCTCTGTTCCTTTTTCCTTTCCTCGCCACCTTAAACCCTGCTTCCAATAATATATAGACCTGACTGATGATTTCTAATGTAGTTTGACATTAGTGAATACACCAGACTTTCCTCTGTTAACAGCGTTCCCACAGTACCTGGTTCCTCACATTGCTGCTTTAGGAACAGAGTTCATTTGGAAACTTGAAGGCAGGTAATGTAGTCATCCTCATTCTTGTCACTTTTAGGGACAGTCATAAATACAAGAGTTCTTCTTGATATCCTGATGTCTTATGAGACCTTCCTAATGATTTATTTTCTGACATTGTTTTCATTTTGTGCCTCTGGCCTTCTTTTCCATAGTAACCACACTTCATTTTCAGCCATTTCTTGGTTCTTCCCCTAAGTTACTTATAGTCATCTTCAAACATAGGAAACTCATTCTTCTCTATTATAACGGGTCTGGGTAGAGAGTCTGGCATTATCCTGATTTCCTAGTATAGCTTATAATACATTACTACTCTGGGTTGTTTTTTGTTTTTTGTTTTTTTTTTAAATAATCCCTGCTCCAGGGGAGAATATGTGGTTCACCCATATCTGCTTGTGCATTTCTTGATCGCAATAATTTATTGAGACTTCCTTGTATTCATTAGAAACTTAGGCACATGACCTATAATCTTCTCATCCCTACAATTTCTGCCATTATCTTAGGCCTTTCCATGTGAATAACCTTTACTTTTTTGTCCCCTCCCTTCTATTGATTACTTATATTTCATTTCAGCCATGTGCCTCAGTGATGAAAACCTTGACACCTGGTAGAACTTATTCATTATTTCGTTTCTCTTCTTCCTTTACTCCTCGAATGCCCATTATTTGATAATTTTATAAAAACATCTGCTTCATTGCTTTTCTTTATCCCCCTGGTTGATTACTCAGTTGATCATAATCTCTTTGGAGTTATGGAGTCCCTTGAGAATGGAATGAAAGTTTAGACACTCTTCTCCAGAAAACACACAGACATAACAGAAATTAATATGCCTTTCCAGGAGTTTCTCAGTATCTTTAAGCTCATCCATATAATTAGTAAGAGTTCTTGGATCTCATCATAAATTCCTTCTGTAAATAAATACTTGTTGAATGCTTTTATGGTTTTCTTTAATTTTGTTCCATCAATTGTCCTTTCTTATCCTTTACATTTGTGTATCATTGCTGATATACAAAACAGTTTAACATTTGTTATTTAAAAATTTTTTTTAATGTTTTATTTATTTTTGAGAGAGAGAGGGCCAGAGGGCCAGAGGGGAAGAGGCAGAGAGAGAGGGAGACACAATCTGAAGCAGGCTCTAGGTTCTGAGCTATCAGCACAGGGCCCAGAGTGGGGCTCGAACCCACGAACTGAGATCATGACCTGAGCTAAAGTCAGGTGCTCAACTGACTGAGCCATCCAGGTGCCCCTAACATTTGTTATTTTTTTAGATTTACCCAATAGTTCTGTGAATTAAGTTATATACCAAGTTTGACTCTTAAAACTTTTTACTGTGAAAAATTTCAAACGTGTATGAGAGAGGAAAGTGCAAGGAATCCTATGTGCATATCACCTAACTGTATCTATTACCAACTCAGAGCAATGTTTTCATCTGTATTTCTCCTGTGTTGTACCCTGCCCCCTCTGGTGATCACTTTGAAACAATTTCTAGATATCATAGGATTCCATGTGAAATATTTTAGTATACATTCCTAAAAGATAATAGTACTGTAATTATGTTTATAGCAAGAATGCTTATCTTTTTGTTATAAACATAATTACAGTACTATTATCAGACCTTAAAAAATAGCGGTAATTTTTTAATACCATCAAGTATCAAATCAGTGTTCCGATTTTCCCTATTATTTCCTAAATGTTTCCTCCCAATTGGCTTGCTTGAATCCAGAGCTAAACAAAACCCATGCATTATATTTGGTTATTAAATCTTTGAAGTCTCTTTTTACCTCCATCTTTCTCTGTCTCTCTCTCTCTCTGTCTCTCTGTCTCTGTCTCTCTCTCTCTCTCTCTCTCTCTCTCTCTCTCTCTGCTTTCCTGGAAGTTTATTTCCTGAAGAAACCAGTTTTATTTTTTAGTTTTTGTTATTTGCTGTCTGCATCTCTGGCATGTTATTTAGCACACTCATCTGCATTCCGTATTTTCTATAAACTGGTAGAATTTGTTAGACTTGATCTGATTCAGGATTAATTTTTGGCAAGGATACTTCATGGGTAGTATGCCACTTCCAACAGGAGATACTTACTGACCAGTTGTGTTCCTTTGTGATGTTAGCACCCTTTGTTGATTATTGCCTTGATCCATTATTTAATTAAGAGTTTAAAAAGTGGTGACAGTTAAGCATCGGACTCTTTTTTTTCTTTTAATGTTTTATTTTTCTTTTTGAGAGAGAGCGAGTGTGAGCAGGAGAGGGGCAGAGAGAGAGGGCGATAGAGGATCCAGAGTGGGCTCTGAACTAATAGCAGAGAGCCCAATGACGGGTTCGAACTCATGAATGGTGAAATCCTGACCTGAGCCCAAGTTGGACGCTTAGCTGACTGAGCCACCCAGGCTCCCCAAGTGTTTGACTTTTGATTTCAGCTCAGGTCAGGATCTCACAGTCAGTTGTGAGATCAAGGTGTGAGATCGAATCCTGCCTGCTTGGAATTCTCTTTCTCCCTTTCCCCGTCCCCTGCATGTGTGCTCTCTCAAAACAAAACAAACCAAAACAACAACAAAAAAACTGGTGACAGTCTGATTCTCTTATCTGTCTTCACCTATCATTTGTAATACTTCTCTAAAGGCCAAATTTGAATTTTAAAGTTGTTTGTTTGTTTGTAATTTTCCAGAATGGCTTCCTTTGGATGGAAGAGAAGAATTGGGGAGAAGGTCTCAAAGGTCACTTCACAGCAGTTTGAAGCTGAAGCTGCTGATGAGAAGGATGTAGTTGAGAATGAAGAAGGGAACTGGCTTCATGCAGTTAAACGCAGGAAAGAAAGTCTCCTCGAGGGCTGTGTTGAGAAAAGTAAGCAGCTGAAGGATGAAGGAGCCAGTTTGGTTGAAAATAAAAGGTATGTTTTTGGAGTTTTCTTACGGAGAACAGTTTACATTTCTGACTGCCAGTAATGAGATGAAGAGTTATGAATTCTATAAATTTATGTTTTAAAAATCTGATCTAGGTGCTAAATTCATCAAATAAATAAGTTTTAAAGACGTATTTCAGCATTCCCATGGAATCTGAAAGTTTGTAGAAGAGTCTTCAAGATACTTGTAATGTCTGCTTTTGCCATCATTTTTGTTCTGTCTAAATAAGGGTATATGCTAAATGAAATGTAATGCAAATTATTGCTTGATAGGAGATAGTTTAATTTCTGGAATCTTTCTCTTTGTGTTATTATATACCAGATATATTAGATGTTTCTTGAAGGGTTTTGAGGACATGTACTTTTTTGTTTTTTTAAATAGATGTTCAGTTATCCTTTGCCATTGGCTTTTATATACTTCAGTAAATATGGTTGGTGCACAGGAATTTGACAGTAGTTTCATTTATCCTCAGCCCTATCCTCAGCTAAGCTCTTACACTCTTCTGTTTACCCTTTACCCTTTTCTTTTTTCCTTTTTTCCCTTTCCTCTTTTTCCCTTTTTTCCCTTTCCTCTTTTTCCTATTCTCTTATTCCTTTTCCCCTGCCTCTGCTTAGGTCTTTCAGTGGGACCAAAAATCATTCTTTCACAAATCAGTGGGGAGAGGACCCATTGGTTAGTAGATTGTGTAGAAAAAGCTAGAAGTTTATATATGGGAAAACACAATTCTATATGTAGGAAAATAAAATACATAAGAAAACAAAATATATATAAAAAATGTATCTAATACCACATACAAAGATGGACTCCAGAGAGATAGAAAATCTCAATGTGAAATGTAAAACTTACACAGTTAACGAAAGAAAATATAGAAGGGTAGCTTTATAACCTAGAGGCAGGAAAGGACTTTTTTTTTTTTTTTAAGTTTATTTATTTATTTAGTTAGTTAGTTAGTTAGAATTTTATTTATTTATTAGTTTATTTATTTATTTATTAGTTTTTTTTTAAGTTTATTTATTTATTTATTTAGTTAGTTAGAATTTATTTATTTATTTAGTTAGTTAGTTAGTTAGTTAGTTAGTTAGAATGAGAGAGAGCATGTGTGCATGCACAGGCAGGGGAGGGACAGAGAGGAGAGACAGAATCCCAAGCAGGTTCCTCGCCATCAGCACAGAACCTGATGCAGGACTTGAACTCACAAACTGTGAGATCATGACTTGAATTGAGATCAAGAGTTGGACGCTTAACCAACTGTGCCACCCAGGTGCCCCACAACATTTTTATTTTTTGAAATTTCAGTTCTATATTAGAGTCGAAAGAAGCTCAACCCCCCCTGTATTTCCTCTTATCTAGACTCAAAATTTTCAATAATTGCTTTAGTTATCTTTCTGTACGTAAATATGCACACACTGACATACATAGTTGTATATTTCCAGTTTTTTTGGTGATCTATTTGAAAATAAGTTGTAAACATAATGACACCTCTCTCCTAATTTAGCATGCTTCTTATAAGAATAAAGATATGCTTGGGGCTCCTGGCTGGCTCCCTTGGTGGAGCATGTTGCTCTTTATCTTGATCTTGGTCATGAGTTCAAGCCCCACATTGGGCATGGAGACTACTTCAAGAAAGAATAAGGAAATTCTTTTATTAAACACAATAACTGTTAACTCTATGAATGTTAACATTCCTATAAACTAATATGCAGCCCATATTTAGTTTTTTCTAATTTTCACTGAAACGTCTTTTACAATATTTTTTAAAAACCAGGATCCAATCAGAGTTCATACGTTTCATTTGGCGATTATATCTCTTTAGTGTTTATGTAGGTCCTCTACTGTATCCCCCATGATAATGACTTTTTGAAGTCTAGACCAATTTTCTATTTGATTATTCCTTTATGGATGTCATTTACCTTGTTTCTCTTTCTCACATGTTTCTTGTAAACTGAGGTGTGGAGGTTTGATTTAGATTCTGAGTAACCTTTTTGGCAAGAATACTTAAGAGTTACGTTTGTGCTTTCTATTGCATCATATTGGGAGATAAATAATAGCAGGTTGTTAGCAATGCGGCTGTTTGAAAGACATCATGCCTGTGTCAGTCAGTTTGCTGTGTTTAATATCTGCTGAAAGTCGTATTTTTATAAAATTTTGAACCATTTATCCTTAGTGAAGGAAATACATCGTATTAAGAGAATTAATCAGCATGAGGACTGTTGTTTTATTTGCACTATGGATATGATTTTGAGAAAATGTATGGTCAGCAGTAGTATCTGAATAGGTCTTTGTTTAGGACGGAATATTCTTCAGATCATCCAGAGATCTAAAGTCAGGTCTGTGTGCCTTTGGTATCTTCCATGTGATAAAGAAGAATTTGAGAAACTAAAAGAAGTAGTACTGAGCAAAAAGCAAATTTCTTTTCTTTGCTCTTTTTTTCTTCTTTCTTAATTAAATTTTGTCAGGGTGGTTATAAGATTCCTTGTTAATCATTTTTTTAAAAATATTTTTTGGGGGGCGCCTGGGTGGCGCAGTCGGTTAGGCGTCCGACTTCAGCCAGGTCACGATCTCGCGGTCCGTGAGTTCGAGCCCCGCGTCGGGCTCTGGGCTGATGGCTCAGAGCCTGGAGCCTGTTTCCGATTCTGTGTCTCCCTCTCTCTCTGCCCCTCCCCCGTTCATGCTCTGTCTCTCTCTGTCCCCAAAATAAATAAAAACGTTGAAAAAAAAATATTTTTTAACATCTATTCATTTTTGAGAGTGAGAGAGACAGAGCATGAGCAGGGGAGGGGCAGAGAGAGAGGGAGACACAGAATCTGAAGTAGGCTCCAGGCTCCTAGCTGCCAGCACAGAGTCCGCTGTGGGGCTCGAACTCACGTACTGCGAGATCGTGACCTGAGCCGAAGTCGGATGCTTAACCGACTGAGCCACCCAGGCACCCCCTTGTTAATCATTTTTGTCATGAATGAGTCAGAGTTGAGGAAGCAGCATTTTAGTGTCTAGGTCTGTTTTTATTTTAGATTCTTGGAGTAGTCTTTTATTACTATATTTTAATATAAGATATCAAAAGGTGCCTAAACTATAGTATGTTAGCACCTCAAATTGGAAATGAGATAGAAAATAAATAACAGTCAAGGACAATTAACAGCTTAACAGTCTAGTGTTACTTTGTGAATTCTCATTTGTGGTATTTTAGCCATAAAAACTTTTTCTTTTGTAGAACTTTGCAAGATTGACCATTCTGTCTTAGTCAGAAGAAACCAACTATAAATTTTCCACATTTATGAAATCATTTGCAGAACATCCATAAAACATCTTTAGAAATTCCTGTAAATGCCTGTTAAAAGTTCATTAACTTTGTTTTTGCCTTTTTCTCTAGACCACACTAGTGCAGAAGGGAAAAGCTATTCAGTTATTGCCATGGGAGTCCCTGTGAATTTCCTGTGGTAGAGGAGAGCTATCCACTGTGTAGATAAACAAAATAACTCTTGTTTTCTGCCTGCATGTCAAAACATTGAGTCATTTCACCAAAATCAGCTGGGTTGGATGCTTTATTTTGAATGGAGAACACGGTGAGATGATTAAGTTTTTTGCTGGTTAGCATTTGTTTTGGAGTATACATACACAGCTTAGGAGAGAACTAAACAGAATAAAAAGAATCTAGTGGAATTGAATGGTTTGGCTACTCTATGCCAAAACTAAATAAAAATAATACTTTAAAAATATCTGAGATAAAAAGCTACATAAGATAATGTTAAACTTCATTTAAGTAATATGAGGAATAAAAAAAAATAAGGAGGGACAGTGAAGCTAAATTAAACAACAATAACCACAACCCCCCCAGTCCCTGTCTTTGAATCAACTTAATCTTTAAGCATTCTCATTTTTACTACATTTTAGTCACACCAGCCTTCCTTGGGTTTTTGAACACAGTTCTGATACAGCTTTGTCTCCTGACACCTCTGTCTGAAAAGCTCTTGTCTTCTGTTTTCTGATGTCTGTCTTCTTGTTCTTCTGATCTCTGCGCACATGTTTTCATCTCTGTGAGCCCCTCTCTGGGCATCCAGTTGGAAGTAGTACCCCCAGGTCCCCTTGGTCTTTAATCACACGAACCTTTTTTGTTAGCATTTCTCCCTTTTTGAAGTTACCTTATACACTTATTTAGCTATTTGCTCATATGTTATCTGTTTCTCTTCTGTAGGAATGTGAGTTCCAGGACAGTAGGGGCTTTGTGTGACTTTTCTATAATATCTTCAGCACTTAGAACAATTTGTGGCACCTACCAGACCCCCAGTCAATATATGTTAAATATTTATAAAACTACATTTTATTTGCTATATTGTGGCCAAATAGGTGTTTTGTGGGTTAACTACCATTTGTTTAATTGTATCTATAGGAATATACATTTGTAAAAAATATTTATTTATTTTGAGAGAGGGAGCATGTGCATGAGCAGGGAGAGGGGCAGAGAGAGGAGGGAGAGAGAATCCAATCCCTGTCAGCGTAGAGCCTGATGTGGGGCTCAATTTCACGAACTTTGAGATCATGATCTGAACTGAAATCAAGCTAGATGCTTAAGGACTAAGCCACCCAGGCTATAGGAATGTACATTTTTAAACTCCAAATTAGAACACAGTATTTTATTTTTTATTTCATATCCCAGCCCCAAAGGGCCTTTGGGATTAGAAGTTTCCTACCCTCCTCTTGCATGAGAATATGGTACTTGAGGATCATTGCTCTTTTCTGAGTCTCATTTCTTTCCTCCTAACCCACACTTCTCCCTATTATATCATCCTCTAGGAAACCAGATGGATCCTAGTGTCTGGAGCTGGAGACGGGGGTTTTAGAGAGGCTGAGGCAGCTAGAAGTTGTGGAGCAGAGTACCAGAGGAGAGGGGGCTCCTCAGAGGAAGTGCTCTAGAAATCTGTACGAGGTCCCCTGTATTTGTTGAACGTTAAGCCATTCAGCTATGGGGGAAATTCCACAAGTCCAGCAAACTGACTGGGGAGTTGTAAGCTGAATCATTCCAGAGTTCATACAGAGCAGAGAGACATTCAAGCTTCATCCACAGAGTGGAGAGTCTTTGGTGGTCACCGGTGACATTCACTAAAGTCCCCAAAGGAGATACGCCATACTAGAACAACTATACTATCCCTGGAGGGAGGGGTATGATAGACCTTCCCTAGCAGAGCTCAAAAACAGGTTTTGAAAGGTTTCAACTCCTATAGAAGTTATTTAAATGCCTGCCAGAGTAGTCAAAAATTTCCAGTCAGCTGCATAACATTTACAAATAGCTAGCATTTGGTGAAAAATTACTAGACATGCTGAGGAGGAGAAAATTGACTTGTAAACAGGAGAAAAACCAACTGACAGTAACAGATTCAGAAATGAGATAGATGATGGAAATAGCAGATGAAGACTTTACACTGGTAATATAACTGTTCAAATACTTAAAAGGAAACATGAACCTCATCAGGAGTGAAATGAAAGATAAACAAATGGCACATCTAGAGGTGAAAGATACAGTATCCAAAATAAAAATACACTTAATGGTATTAACAGCTATGCTAGTTGAGTCCTTTGACAAGCAGATGCCAAGAGCAGATTAAGTATGCAAAGATTTTATTAGCGGAAACCTCTGAATGAAAGAAAATGGGAAGGGAGCTGGGTTATTTGGGAGAGCCATCAGACCACGGTGTCTGACCCGGAGTGAAAGAGAAAAAGAAGGATATTTGAGTGGAAGCATCTTAGGCAAGACCTTGGGTACTCTTCCAAGTCCAGGTCATCCATAAGGGAAGTCCCATGGCCTCCAGCGAATGGGCCCATCTTACTGTCACCTGCTATTCTCAGTCAGTGCGGGGAACAGCCTATGGGAAACATCCTTGCTGCAGATGTGGCTGTGGATTTCAAAGTGTAGCAGTGGAGGTGAAGGTCTAGTTAAGGTAATAGGATGACATTTTTAAGGTTCTGAAAGAAAATAAAATTATCAGCTTAGAATTACATATGCCACAAAAAATATCTTTCAAAAATAAAGGCAAATGCGCCTGGGCAGCTCAGTCAGTTAAGCGTCCAGCTCGTGATTTCAGCTCAGGTCATGATCTCACGGTTTGTGAGATTGAGCTCTGCGCAGGGCTCTGCACTGACAGCATGGAGCCTGACAACAGGGATTCTCTCTCCCTCTCTCTTGGCCCCTCCCTTGCACTCTCTCCCTCTCTCTCAAAATAAATAAACTTAAAAAAATTAAAATAAGGCAAAGTAACTTTATCAAACAAAAGCTGAAGTAACTCATTGCCAGTAAGCCTACGCTTCAAAAAATATTAAAAGAAACTCTTCAGGGGGAAGAAAATGGTATGAAATGAAATTTGTATCTAAACAGAACAATAAGGGGGCACCTGGGTGGCTCAGTTGGTTAAGCGTCCAACTTCGGCTCAGGTCATGATCTTGAGGTTTGTGAGTTCAAGCCCTGTGTCAGACTCTGTGTTGACAGCTTGCTCAGAGCTGGAGCCTGCTCCAGATTCTGTCTCCCTTTCTCTCTGCCCCTCTCCTGCTCACATTCTGTCTCTGTCTCTCTCAAAAATAAATAAACATTAAAAAAATTTTTTAAACAGAAGAATAATGGGTGCTAGAAATGATAAATAAACATGGGTAAGTATGAAGACTTTTTAAGTTTTAGAATTCTTTTAAAGGATAATTGATTTTAAAAAACTAGCAACATGTTCCTCAAAAAACTAAAACTAGAACTACCCTACGACCCAGTGATTGCATTACTAGGAGTTTATCTAAGGGATACAGCTGTGCTCTTTCGAAGGGACACATGCACCCCCATGTTTATAGCAGCACTATCAACAATAGCCAAAGTATGGAAAGATCCCAAATGTCCATCGATGGATGAATGGATAAAGAAGATGTGGTATATATATATACAATGGAGTATTACTCGGCAATCAAAAAAAGAATGAAATCTTGCCATTTGCAACTACGTGGATGGAACTGGAGGGTATTATGCTAAGCAAAATTAGTCAGAGAAAGACAAATATCATATGACTCCACCCATATGAGGACTTTAAGAGACAAAACAGATGAACATAAGGGAAGGGAAACAAAAAGAATATAAAAACAGGGAGGGGGACAAAACAGAAGAGACTCATAAATATGGAGAACAAACTGAGGGTCACGGGAGGGGTAGTGGGAGGGGGGATGGGCTAAATGGGTAAGGGGCACTAAGGAATCTACTCCTGAAATCAGTGTTGCCCTATATGCTAACTAATTTGGATGTAAATTTACAAAAATAAAATTTAAAAAGTAAATAAACTGGCAACATATTAGAGATTTATTACGTGCAGAAGTAAATACATGACAACAGTAGTAATTGAGCAGGCAGAGGTAAAAGGAATTATATTGCTACTAGGCTCTTATAGTATATGTGAAGTAGTATAGTGTTATTTGAACCTAAACTCTAGAGCAACCACGAAAAATAATAGGAAGAAGGTCATAAGCCAAGGGTGGAGATAAAATGAAACATTGGAAAGTGAAATTTTTAAAAAGTACCATTTACAGTACCATCCCCAAACAAAATTATTAGAAAAAAATTCAACAAAATATGTATAAGAACTGTACATGGTAAACTATGGAACATTGGTAAGAAAAATTCAAGGAACTGAGATAAATATATACATGTATATCTATACATATTTGTATTGTATATGTATATTTATTCCATACACATATACACACATGTATATATTTATACACACATACATGCATCTATTTACACACACATACATAGAGATGTACATATTTATACACATATATACACATATATGTATATATTTATACATACACATGTATAAATGTATATATTTATACATACACATATACACATATATGTATATATTTATACATACACATATGTATAATATGTATATATTTATACATACACATATACACACACATATATATATACCCAGTTCATGAATCAGAAGATGACGTTCTGTTAAGATGTTAGTTCTCCCCGGGGCGCCTGGGTGGCTCTGCCGGTTGAGCATCCGACTTCGGCTCAGGTCATGATCTCACGGCTTGTGAGTTCGAGCCCCGTGTTGGGCTCTGTGCTGACAGCTCAGAGCCTGGAGCCTGCTTTGGATTCTGTGTCTCCCTCTCTCTCTGCCCCTAACCCACTCTCATTCTGTCTCTGTCTCTCTCAAAAAGAAATAAGCATTAAAAAAAAAAAAAAGATGTTAGTTCTCCCCAAATTGAGCTGTAAACTCGATGCAGTTCCCATCAAAACCCTAGCAATCTTGATTTTGTAGTAATTGACAAGCTTATGCTAAGATTTATGTGGAAACGTGAAGAATCTAGACTGGCCAAAACAATTTTACATAATAAAAAAGACTTAGAGAACTTACACTACTTTATTTTGTCACCATGTTTTTTATTTTATTTTTGTTTTTAGGAGATTCACTTTTTTTAAAGCTTATTTATTTTGAGAGAGAGAGAGTGGGGGAGGGGCAGAGAGAGAGAGAATCCCAAGCCGGCTCTGTGCTAATAGCACAGGTCTCACTCTCACGAACTGTCATCACCACATTCTTGAATGCTGTACCTGTATAGTTTTAGTGTAAGAATGGACATCTGCAGATCATAAAGAATATAAAATACAGAAATGACTCGCATTTATGCAGTGAATTGATCAAAGTTAAAGCTTCTGGTTATCAAAAGGCATAATTAAGGAAATGGAAAGTCAGGCCACAGACTGCAAGAAAATATTTATAATACATATATCTGACATAAGACGTTTTCCTAGGCTATGTAAGGCACTCTCACAACTCACTGGTAGGACACTATCCAATTAAAGAGTGGATACAAAATTTGACCTGAAGCTCTACAAAAGAAGATAGATGAATAGCCAGTAAGCACATGAAAAGCTGCTCAGCATGATTAGTCACCAGAAAACTTCACATTCAAATCACAGCATACTAGTACATAACCACTGGAATGGTAAAATTGAAAAGACTGGCAATATCAAGCAAGGATGTGGAGCAACTCAAAGTTTCATATATTGCGTATGAAAATGTGAAATAGTTTCACTACTTTGGAAAACAGTCTGGCTGTTTTGTGAAGTTAAACATACACCTTACCATACAATCCAGCAGTCTGCTCCTTCCTAGATATTTATTCAGGAGAAAGGAAAACATATATTCACTCAAAGGCTTATCTAACAATGTTCCTAGTAGTTTTATTCCTAGTGTTCATGAAATGGAAACAGTCAAAATGTCCATCAACAGGTAAATGGATAAACAACTTTTTGTGTATCCATCCAGTAGTATCCTATGGAGTAATGAAAAGGAATGATTGATGCATCCAGAATTACTATGCTCAGAGAACGAAATCGGAAAGAGTGCACACTATCTAATTTCATCTGTGTACATCTCTTTAAAGACACATCTAATCTACTGTGACAATCCTATTGAGTGATCAAAAGGAACGATTAATGCATCCAAAAAATCAGTATGTTCAGAGAAAGAAGTCAGGAAGAGGGCATACTCTCTGATTCCATCTATGTACATTTCTAAAGACAAATATAATCTATAGTGACAGAATATCAGTGGTTGTCTGGAACCAGAAATTGGGGTGGGTTGACTGTGAAAGGGCATAGGGAACTTTTGTGTTCTTTGTTATGATGGTTGTGGTATTTACGTAAGTATACACATTAGTAAAAACTCGAAGAGTATGCTTAGAATGGGTACATGTTTTGTCATCTAAATTATACTCCAGTAAATTTGATTAAAAAAAATCAGCCTTGAGTGCTTGATAAATGTAAAATAATTATTTGTTTCATTTATCTCTATGTTCAGGATATATTTTTGTTCTGTAGTTGCTGTTATTTTGCAAGTTAATTGATACAATGATTTCAATTTCAAGAAGACTCTGACTCTGGATATTGTGTATTTGGGGGTCTCGATCATTTTATCACCATTTTATCACCCTGTTGGCCTTCTTAGTTACCTCCTGTGCTCTGGAAGCAGTGGCAGAAGTCCCCAGTCTTAATCTGGAAGTGGGGAGGGGAATTTCACAGTTGTGTATATTCCCAGTTCTTGGGTTGGAATCTCTCCTCCTCAAGTTACCATCTTAAAGGTTGTAAAAAATCAAGTTGCCGTTTTTAGGTTGGATTTTTTGTAAAATGATGACATGGATTAAGTACATCAAAATGTGGAAGAGCTTGAACTTGGCATGAGTACTAATCATTAGAGTGGTGGAGAAGTAGGAGTGCCTCTAGAGGAACCCCTAGAGGTTGAATGACAAGAGGAAGCTATTTCTACTTCCTAGGATACAAACTTTTGCTTCCTTGTGATTCCCTTTCTCTGGTCCGTCCTTCCTTCGTCTTTTTTACGCTTGATATTTTCTCATTTATTTAGCACTTAAAGGGTTGTTGAACAGTGAAATGTAGCACAATCCAAGTATGTTAATGTCACCCTTCCTTCAAAGGCAGCACAGTTCTTTAGCATTACAGAACCTCCTGCTGTCAGTTTACTTCATTAGTAACTAACTGTAACTACTCTTGGAAGACTTCAGTTTGCAATAGAGTGGGTTTTAAGATCTGAAGTTCTACCTTACAGTGTTTATGATTCTTTGTAACCAAAATCTGGTGTATTCTTCTATCTAACCAGTAAGTAATTTTGACGCTTAACAGAGACAGTATTGTGAGTATAGTGGTTTAAGAGTGTGGAGTTTGAAGTCATTTTACCTCCCTTCAGATCCTAGCTTTATCATTTCTATCTATATAACCTTTGGCAGATTATTAACTTTTTAAGTATTAATTTCCTCATATGTAAAATGGTGAGCCTTCTCTCATAGACCATTTGGGGGATTAAAAGGCAAGTTAATGTAAAGGAGATTAACATGGCACCTAACATCTAGGAAACATTCAATAAATGTATTTCAGATATTATATTTTAGGATTTTATATGTGATTAGCACATTTCATGTAATATTAAGACTTTTTATGAGTTATTTTGTTCAGATGTCATTTTCTAGAATTGTTACTAACTGGGATATGCACCTTTTCAAGAGTCGCAGGTTGAGTCCCAACTTTGAAATGTTGGCTTTTAAGGTTTCAGCCACTAGATGGTGATATTTGATTATGTAGCTAAGTTCGATTTTTCTCTGTGGGAATTAGTGTGTATGTGTGTGAAGCAGATATATCATTAGAATTTACCATGAATTTTGTCTCTTGTCTAGAAAAGTATACCTACCAAAACGAACATGAGGGCGATCTGGCCTTATGATAAGCATTTTACTGGCATCCGCATGAATCTAATGACTGATCTTCATTTTAATGTCATCTGTTCCTCTCTTTGGTTTCTTCTCACTGGTATACAAACATACCCTGATAACAACCATTTAAAAAGCTTTCCTTGACTCCTACCATTTCTTTGCTCCCCTTTCACCATAAACTCCATTCTTTTTTTTATGTTTATTTTTGAGAGAGACAGAGACAGAATGAGAGTGGGTTAGGGGCAGAGAGAGAGGGAGACACAGAATCGGAAGCAGGCTCCAGTCTCCGAGCTGTCAGCACAGAGCCCGATGCGGGGCTCGAACTCACAAGCTGTGAGATCATGACCTGAGCTGAAGTCGGTCGCTCAACCCACTGAGCCACAAACTCCGTTTCTTGATGAATCATCCTCTGGGTCCATTCCAGTCAGGTTTCTGTTCCCACTGGTCCCCTGAAGCCACTCTTGTAAAGGTTATATGACCTTCGTGTTGTCAAATCCAGTCATCATGTCTCTGTTCTCATTTATTACCGTGCCTCTCGTCGTTCAGCATAGTTGACCACTGTCTTCCTAAATACACTGCTCTCTCATCTACAGAACACCACACAGATGGTTTTTCTTTTGTTTCACTGCCCACTTCTTAATCTTCTTTGCTTCCTGTTTTCTTGTCTTCATTTTCTAAATATTGGTGGGCCACAGTATTTAGAAAGTACTTCTCTTTTCTATGTCCATTTTTTCCCTTCTTAAACTTATATAGTCTCCTGCTTTCAGTATGCCGTCTCTATACTGATGACTGCCAAATACGTCTGCAGTGCTGTCTTCCCACCTGAATTCCAGACTCTTAAATCTCCAGTGCTTACTTTATACCCACTTGGATATCTAATTAGTATCTGAAACTTAACATGTCCTAAGCAGAGGTCTTGATTCCCTGACCCCCCTCCCCCCGCCCCCCGCTACACACACACACACACACACACACACACACACACACACACAAATATCTGGTCTTTTTTAGTCTTCCCCATGTCAGTAAAAGGCATCACTGTTTACCCAGTTACTTATGCCCAGAAGCCAGGGGTCAACTCTGCTGTGCATGTGCCATTACAGAGCTAATCAACCCCAGTCACCTCCAGCTCCCTGCCCTTCATGCTGTTCTTACGGCCATAAAGCCTGGGCGGCGGCTGCTGTTGTTACAGACCAACAGCCCCCGTTCATGGTGCTAACTGACAATCAAAGACCATCCATCACACCTTGACACTGGCCAGCTTGGACCTGTAGATGCTCAGACGACGGGACCAGGTTACGACTCTGTGGGGTAGAATTTGACGGATGGGAAACAGGGTATGGGAGGGAGCCTGCAGATAAATTCTTTTCCCTTCTTCCCCTCACTGGACAGTTTCCAAGGCACACAGGTTTTATACAGGCTTCTGAAGAAGTTCTACAAGATTAGCAGTCATCTGTTTGTTTTTTAAGCTGTTGCCAGCCTAGCAGATGCCTTGTATTTATTCTCCCTCCTTCCGGCCTCACTTCTTTTTCCCCTCACTCTTGCTTCCCTGGGATCCTACCCCCACAAAGTAGAAGCTTAGGCCCCCGGGCTCTATTTCCCTGGGAACTCAAGCTAAGACATCATCCTGGATTTCCTTTCTTTTTTTTTTACTCTTCATATCCAGTCCAAGTTAGAGTGACTTTATTTTTTAAACATATTTTAAATCTTTTTTATCCTCTCCTCTGTTTTCGTGGCTGTCCTCCTAATCTAATCCCCTGTCATCTCTTACCTGCATCATTCAAGTAGTCTCCTAACTGCTCTCCCTGTGCTCCTTCTTACACCCCTACAGACCACTCTCTCTGGGCCTCACTGATTTTTTCAAGATGTAAAGCAAGTCTGTATGTTTGTTGCACAAAAACTCTGCAGATTCCTCATCACACGTACAGTTAGAGCCGGGGCTTTGGGTCTACACCTCCCATTCCCCTTCCTCCTCCTCCATAGCCATGCCGGTTTCCTTTCATTTCCTCAAAACTTGGGGTGTTTGGCCCTCTCTTGGCTTGGGCTCTTCCTTTGTCTGGAGTGAACTTTCTCCAGATCTTCAATTAGCTGACCACTTTTGGTTAGTCAGATCGCAGCTCAGATGCCTTCCTAGAGAGACTTTTTCTGACCACATGTTCAGAGTAGCCATCCAGTGACCTCCCTTTCACATCCCTCCCCCCCCCGCTTGTTTTTTTTTTTTTTGTTTTTAATCACACTTACCATATTTTAAGTTAGGCTTGTTGTTTTTCCCTGCCTTCTTCCTGCCTGTGAACATTCTAGAATGTAAGATCTAGAAAAATGGTAGGGTCATTTTATATCTTGTTGAGTGCTACAGCCTCAGTACCCAGAATACTACCTGGGCCAGAGTAGATGTTTAATAAATGTTTATTAAATGAATAAGCTGATGACTATAGAGCTCATTAAACCTGAAGCTGTCATAAATTGGAAATCTAATTGGGAGCAAAGTAGTTAAACACTTTGACATTTCTGTCTGATAAATGAGTGTGCTAATTTATTTGGCTTGCTCACCAGCTGTTCCTTACCTCAGCATAGGGTATTGTCTCACCCTGCCCCTACGCAGGCCTTGCAGCCATTCTAGTTGCTTCCTGCCTTGGCTGGTTCCCCAGCACACTGTCAAGGTTGTCTTTAAACTGGCCAAGTCAGACTCTGGTCATTTATTAACCATAGTGACTTTAAACCAAGTTTTTATCTTTTAATGCTTCCTATCCGACAGCCGCAGCTGGGCTGTGTCTGTTCGGTGCGTTCCAAACTGAAGTTGAATTAAGAGATATGCTGTAGGAGCCATAAGAGACCATCGGTGTTATTTCGTGCCAGGCTTCCTGCGATCCCCAAATGGAGGACCTGGGCGGTGCCACCCTTTATTTGTAGGCCAGGGGAAGTCTGTCAAAGAGAGAAATGAAAAATGAGGGCGGAGAGGGAATTCAGTAAGCTTATGATAGTGAAGTAAGTGCCCACCGGTTGCTGCTTCTCTCTAGCCAGTGGAAAACAGCTCACGTGTTCCTTTAAACTTTTGCATGTTTTGTGGGCAGAAAGCACTTTTCACTTAGCTGTGCCTCTGCTGCCGCCAATGTCAATGGCTTCAAAATAAAAGCAGCATGGTTTGGGGGGGTGCAGTGGACATTTCCCCCCCTCAAATCTGTGTGCCTGTTTTTGCACATGTATATGTTTATATGTGTGTCTGTGTCAACATGCTGCCTAATGAAAAGAGGAAACAGAACTAGTGATGGTCAATGTCACTTCGAACTTCTTAGTTTACTTTGTACTTTGTGATAATGTAAGCAGCTTTGGGGTTGGAGGGCGGGGGTGGGGTAAGCCACCCTGTTTCTCAGCAGTAGTGCTGTTGGCATTTTGGGCACGACAGGCGTTTGGTGTTTGTCGGTCAGGGTGGCCCTCTGCCTTGCCAGATGTTAACATCCCTGAACCCTTGTCACTAGGCCTCCAGTGACAACCAAAAATGCCTCCATAAATTGATATAAATGCCTACCTTGGGGTGATGAATGTTCCTGGTTGAGTTAGGCAGAAAATAGGGCTGAAAGTAAAAAGGATATTTGATAAATGTGACAGAAACAGTGGTTGGACCAAGTAGTGCAGGGGTTGGCAAACCACAGCCTGTTTTTATAAAGTTTTATTGGATGCAGACATGCACATTTGTGTAAGATGATGATGTGTATGATGACGTTCTGTGGCTGATTTTTGTGCTACAGCAGAATTGAGCAGCTGTGAAGGAGACTATATGGTCCACAAAACCTAAAATACTCATGGACCTTTGCTGTGCTGACCTTGGTCTCTGGACCAGCTGCTTCCTCAAAAGCCACAAAGACTCCTGAAACCTCACACATCCCGGGGCTTTAAAGTCCTCTACCTAGAATTAAAAACAAAAACCTAATGTTTATTTATTTTTGAGAGAGAGAGACAGCGTGAGCAGAGGAGGGGCAGAGAGAGAGGGTAACAGAATATGAAGCAGGCTCTAGGCTCTGATCTGTCAACACAGAGCCTGATATGGGCCTTGAGCTCATGAACTGCAAGATCATGACTTGAGCCAAAGTTGGACACTTAATCGACTGAGCCACCCAGGTGCCCCTCTACCTAGAATTTTAATCTCTTGGTTCTTTCCACCCATATTCCCATTTCCCTTGTCTTGGGATTTCTTGTGATTTCTGTATCTGGAGTGGTAAGATGGAACAAAGTAAGAATTAAAGTATTTCCTGCTTTTGTTGTAAGGTAAAATTTGTTTGTATTTCTTTCCATTTTTTTTTCTGAGGTATTTTCATCATACTAGCTCTTGTCTCCTCTTTTCATGTCTTTCATGCTTTTCTTTGCTGTCTTTCAAGACTTCTTTTGGAGAAGGTAAGACAAATGAGGTAGATAGAATCTGGGATATTAGCACCTTCTGTGTGCCTGGCCATGTTCTGGGTGTTGTAGATACAAGTGAATCTACCTTTTGGTCCCTGAACTCATTAGTGAAGAGAAGATAAAAATGCATGGAAGAATTAGAAAAATTCAATGGAAGACAATGGGGTAGTTGGAAAAGTATTAGTCTTGTAATTGAACTAGCTTCAGATCATGGCTTTTCCAGGGTTAATACCATTTGTCCTGTAGCTGCTCTCTACCTTTGTTTCCTCATCAGTAAAATGAGAACAAGCAATGCCAATCGTATGAGCACGAAGTGAATGAACTTTTCGTGAGAATAGTTGTTTGTTAAGTGATTGTACAGAAAGTACTTTGTAAAACAAATACTATGGGAATAGAAGTGTTACTCTGTGATCATGTAAGTGGTACTCATGGTCTTCATGATAAACAGAATTTTAATTTGGTCTTGGAGAGAGAGAGCCTTTGAATAAGTGAAGAGGAGGAGGAATGAAATCCTAGATGTGCTTATGTTTGTGTACTGCTCAGCCCACATGAACAGGAACATGATACGTGGGTAGGGAATGGGCGAATGTGCAGCCAGCAGGGAGCAAAGGTGGGGATGGGGCGTCATAGAAAACAGATTGGACTGATAAGCTAATACTGGAAGAAATATATTCACTAGTATCAAGTCCTACAGAATTTGCTACTACTACATTTCTTAGAATATTATGAGTAGGAGGATTATTATGAAGGAGTAAATCAATTTTTCAGAGACAGAAGAACATAGCAAATTTCCAAAGTTTTTCATGTTGTGTCTGTAATAACATTTGGAAATATTTAGAGATTAGGCTTGAAATCACCCATAAAGAAGTACACTTTCTCTTTAGGTGACATAGTTATAAATAGTCAAAATGGGTATTAAGTATTGTTGAGTGTCATGTACCTTTTTCCCTCCATTATCAGTTACATATGAAAGTTTCTCTAATGCTTCTCTGAGGTATTTTCTACATGGTCATGTGGACTTCATACTTTTTAATAAGTTGCTGGATTTAATTTATTCTTTATTTAGGATTTTTATCTTATGGACTAGAAAGTCTGGAGTAATGATTAGGATTCTCTTTTTTCAGATAGTGTATCTTTTTGAGGACAAAAGCATTCTTTATTTTTATTGCTAGGTTATCCAAATATACTGAAATACACTAGGAGTCTTAAGACTATGTCTTTAGCTGTGGTATTTAAAACTTTGGTGGGGCGCCTGGGTGGCGCAGTCGGTTAAGCGTCCGACTTCAGACAGGTCACGATCTCGCGGTCCGTGAGTTCGAGCCCCGCGTCGGGCTCTGGGCTGATGGCTCAGAGCCTGGAGCCTGTTTCCGATTCTGTGTCTCCCTCTCTCTCTGCCCCTCCCCCGTTCATGCTCTGTCTCTCTCTGTCCCAAAAATAAATAACGTTGAAAAAAAAAAAATTTAAAACTTTGGCTTAGGCAGTGGCAACTATTTTCTGGTTCAGGCCATATTGTCCTCCTTTACCCCACAAAGACTGTAGACCACTTGTGTCTGCCTTATTCCTTTAGAAATTATTGATATATGTTAGGTCCTATTGTGTTAGCTGCATTTACCTTGGTCTGCATAGAGCTTTTATTTTTTTTTTTTAATTTTTTTTTAATGTTTATTTATTTTTGAGACAGAGGAAGACAGAGCATGAGTGGGGGAGGGGCAGAGAGAGAAGGAGACACAGAATCTGAAACAGGCTCCAGGCTCTGAGCTGTCAGCACAGAGCCTGATGCGGGGCTCGAACCCACGAACCGTGAGATCGTGACCTGAGCCGAAGTCGGATGCTTAACCGACTGAGCCACCCAAGCGCCCCTGCATAGAGCTTTTAAACAAACACAGAAGTAAATGTAAACAGGGGGTCACAGTGAGCCTGTCTGAGGAAGCAGGAAGGCAGGGTGATTTGGTTTAGCTAGGGGAAGGGAGTCCTATTTATTGTTTTGCCTTTTGCAGACTTCGTGATTTTATCATATATTTATCATTAAAATAAGGCACTTATTGTAGTCCTGCCCATTTATTTACGTGTTTTAATTTGATCCAAATTATTCCATGATACTGGAATTAATTTCTAGTGAAATTTATTTGTTTATTTATTTACTTTTTTTAGAGAGAGAGAGAGAGAGAGCACAAGAGGGGGAGGGACAGAGACACACACACACACACACACACACACACACACACACACAGAATCCGAAGCAGGCTCCAGGTTCTGAGCTGTCAGCGCAGAGCCTGATGTGGGGCTCGAACTCTCAAACTGTGAGATCATGACCTGAGCTGAAGTCAGATGTTTAACTGACTGAGCCACCCAAGTGCCCCTCTAGTGAATATTACTTTATGACATTTGTGTGTATGCTCAATGAGTGAATAATCTGGGGGTAAATAATTTTATTTTATTTTTTAAATTTATTTAATTGTTTTGAGAGAGAGAGAGAGAGAGAGAGAGGGAGAGGGAGGGGCAGAGTGAGAGGAAGAGAGAGAGAATCGCAAGCAGGCTCCACACCAACAGTGCAGAGCCTGACCTGGGGCTCCCATCTCACGAACTGCAAGATCCTGACTTGAGCCAAATTTGAGAGCCAGATGTTTAATGGACTGAGCCACCCAGGCACCCCTAGGTGATAAAATAATTAAAAATTTTTTTTTCAACGTTTATTTATTTTTGGGACAGAGAGAATAATTTTAAATGATCTCTATATCTGAAGTAGAAATTGGGAGGTTAAAATTGTGACTTTTTACTTGTTTCAGAAAACTCATTGTCTAGTATGGCAACGAGTAGACCAGGGCAATTGCTTTCAATACAGGAACAACTAGGGAACATCCTGTACCACGTAGAAGTTGGCATCATTGTTTTAATTTGCTTTGGAAAATGACCTTTATTCAGTGTGCATACATCTTTATGTAATTTCAGAGCTCCTTCCTACTGTTTCCAGAGGCAGTTGATCTGCTCTGAATTGTTTGTTCTTGTCTATAATAAAAAATTAAAAACTTTTAAGATGTGTTTGTTCTTTTATGTAAGTAAATAGTTTAAATTATTACTGAAAGTGGGCTTTATGATTCAGCCTAATCCTGAGTCCACGTAATTTTAATAAGTGATAGTGACTAAAACTCGGAGCAGTTTGGAATTTAAAGTATATTTATATCTTTCCCTTGCCTAATAAAACCACCCAGGAACTCTACTCTGAGCATTATCTCAGCACTTCTTTCCAATCCAGCCCTCCTTTCACTAAATATGTATGTCTTGAGAAGATATGCAATAATTATGTTTTTTCTTTTATTGCCTCTTGCAGATTCTTTTTTCTTTCTTTCTGAGCTATGGAAATTAGGTTCCTTATTAGAATGTTCGTTGTATTAGCTACACATTATTTTGTCCTTGCTTTCTTCAGAATGCTACTCCAAATTCTAGACAGAAAAACCTCAAAATAACTTGAGGAATTTTTTTTGTTTAATTCAGAAAATTTATCATTGTCTAAAAGTTGGAACCTGATTTACCTACATTGGAAATCACACAACTTTCACTCAAATTAAACCTGTCTGAAACTACTTTCTGTATCATTATAACGTCTATATGAAAGTGTTTATAAAATCAAGGAAGCAAACTAAACTTTTAATTTCAAATATATCCTGAACAAAAGAAAACCACTTCCAATATGAAAATATAAATTCAGCCAGAGAAGTTATTTCTATCATTTTGGGGTACAATTATTATTATTTTTTAAATGTTTATTTATTTTTGAGGGGGAGATGAGTGGGGGAGGGCCAGAGAGAATGGGAGACAGAGTATCCAAAGTGGGTCTGTTCGGCCCGCCCCCCCCCCCCCCCCCCCCCTGCCATGGGAGCCTTGAACTCACAAACCATGAGATCATGACCTGAGCCAAAGTCATGCTTAACTAGACTGACTCACCCAGGTGCCCATGGGGCACAATTACTGTAAATATTATTAGAAACACAATATAAAATAAGGTGAAAACTTTAAAGTTCTTGATGACATAGGTTTTAAGGAGGAAATAAAATTATTTAATGATAATCTATAATAATGAGGAATCTTAATATTCACTAGGGATTTGATAAAAATGTAGCTGTATGGAAATAGCTTTTAAATTTATTTTGATGTTTCCACATAAGGATGTAAAATTGATAGAAATCAATTAGAAATCTGTCATGATATTAGTGAAAGTGATACTCCTTTGTAGCTATATTTTATTTGACATAGAAAAAATGCTATAACATTTCTTCTTAAATACAGTGAAACCTCATTCATGGCTTCCTCATTTATGAGTTTACCCACTCACAAATATATTGGTAACCCCCAAATCAGTGCTCACGGTGCTTTCACAGTTGTTAGTGGACATCGGCAGAGCTGAGAAGAATCTGGGTGCCTCCTGTGTGTATTCCCAGCTGAGTCCAACACGGCAGGTGCTCTGCCGTCTTGTTTCAGCTCTCACACTGTATAAACAAGTGTCCCTTTTTGGGGTCTGTCTAGTGTTATATTTTCCACATTTTTGTGCCCTTTGTTGGTGATTTTGCTGTTTAAAACGCCTCCGAAGTATAGTTCAGAAGTGCTGTCTAGTGTTCCTAAAGACAAGAAGGCTGTGATGTGCCTTACAGAGAAACTACATGTGTTCATTCAGTAAGCTTTGTCCAGTAAGCTTCGTCCAGGCATGAGTTACAGTGCTGTGGGCTGTGAGATCAATGTTAATGAATCAGCAATATTTATTAAATAAGATGTCTTTAAACAGGAGCACATAAAACAAGGCTATATATTAGTCAGTTGATACAAATATGACCAGAGGCTTGCAGAAACTTAGCCCTGTATTCCCCTATGAGCCGTGATTCAGTATTCACTAATTCAGTCTTTACAGCAGCTTTATAGAACATAACTACAAGAATGAGAATCAACTATATCTGGAAGACAGCTAATGAGTTACATTACATTTTAATGTATGCAGCTTTTCTTTTTATCAAAAATCTAATGGAATTAAATTTTAAATTAAAATTTAAAGCTGTGTAAAGTCTGGAAGTCTTTCTAAAAAAATTTTTTTAAAGTCTTTCTGATTTGGCAAAGATAAAATTATATTCAACATCATTTGACATTTGTTGTTTTATATTCTACTCTCCTCACCCAAATTAGTCTAGCATATTAATTTCTTATATATATATATATTTTTTTTTTTACTCACTGAAAATGTATTTGGTGATTTTGTTAAGCATGGATGCCACAAAGAAAATATTAAATAAACACCTTTTGTGGGTGATACACAGAAACTGTTTCGATATGTAGTAAAGAGGACTATTTAGAGAGTTCTTTGGATGATCTAAAAGAAGAGCATTTAACTAAATGGGGAAATAGAAGCATTAAAGAGTATTTGAGATGATTTTTGGGAGGAGAGGGCATCAGGGCAAGAGTCAGGAAAGACACATTGGAATTAGCTGAAGAACAGGCCGAACAGTGTTCCAGCCGAAAGGAGGCCAACGAAAGTCATTACTTGGGGCGCCTGGGTGGCTCAGTCAGTTAAGCGTCCGACTGACTTGGGCTCAGGTCATGATCTCACAGCTTGTGAGTTTGGGCCTACTTTGGATTCTGTGTCTCCCTCTCTCTGTCCTTCCCTTGCTCTTGCTCTGTCTCACAAATAAATAAACATTGAAAAAATTTTTAAAAATCATTACTTGAATTTTTGATAATCCCAGCAAGGAAGGCTGAGGACTTACACTAAATAGGAGCAGTGACAGTGAGTTAAAGGATGAATTAGAGAATTGACGACTCATGTAACCTAGGGCAGGGCAAGAGTAGTCAAGGCTAACTCCGGGATTCTGTCTCAGTGACTCGGTGGTGCTGTTCTCTAAGCCATAGTTGCAAGCATAGAGTAAGTCTGGAGTGGGAGATGATGATAAGTCCAGTCTGGACATGTGTTAGAGATCTATGTCAACCTTCTCTGGATTTTATATTCCTAGTTAGTTATCTTTTCATTTCCCTTTTTGGTATTCACAGACTTCCCCAATGAGTTGCCAGCATTCGTTGTTCCTACTTCTTACTCCCACTTTGCTCAGTGGTCTGGTGTCCACTCCTGCCCTTCCAGGAATGCTGTTTGGTCAGTGTCACCAATGATTGACATGTTGCTGCATCTCTCTTAGGTACAACCCAGCACTCTCTCTGTGACAGGCTTCTCTTTGGTTTCTTTGAAATCACACACACTCCTGAATTTCTTCCTTTCTTTCTCAACTTCTCAGTCATCTTTGCTAGCCCTTCCTTCTCTGCTTGACCTCTGAATTTTGAAAACTTGAGCCCTGGTATCTTTTCTCTTTCTCATTTACTCTCTCTCTGTATGAACTTAACCAATCCATGGCTTGTTTAATGTATTTGTATAATTTTTAATGAAAAGAAAAAGACAGTAACATATGTACATGATTTAAAAATAAGCAAATGCAATAGCAACAAAGGCTATACAATGAAGACTAAATCTTGCCCTTACTCCTGTCCTCTGGTCTCTTAGTTCACTTTCCCACAGGAAACCAGTTACCAGTTCTTTGATATCTTGCCAAAGATAATCTTTAGATTTATAAGCATGTGTATGTATTTATCTTTTAAAACATCATAAATGTTGATATTCTAAATATATACACCATTCTCTCCCTTGCCTTTTTTACTTATATCTTAGAGACTATTTTGTATAGAACTGGCTTTAAGAAAAAAAAAGGCCATATACTATCCCTTAACCATCCAGACTCTAAAACCAGACTCTAAAACTAGACTCTATCTAAAACCAGAAACCAAACCAGAAAGATTTGGATATGATGGGGTATTTGTATTTCATTGCATGATGTATTAAAATGTATCTTGCCATCTCTTTTTTGAGAAGGATGTTTTCATCTTTAATTTTTATGAATGATATAGTGACTGGCCTTTCAGAGATAGAAGTGTGCATACATCCAGGTCAGCTCGAAAGAAAGATTTATAGAAATGGAATTGCTGGGTCAAACAGGATGTGCATTTAAAAAGGCATTTTCCCCCCTCCCAAGCCCTCCCCTTTTTTCTTGGAGTATATTGTTAACCAAGTAAGTAACAGATGGGTTTTAAGGGGGCATGTGCACATGAGCTGATTTTTCCCACTGTAAAGAACATTTCCTTACTGGCCTTTGTTTAGAGGTTTGTAATTTTTATTTGTAAGTTTTTGAGAGAAAAAAGTTGTCTTTGTCCCTCACAGAGGTTTTGAGAATAGTGTTCATGTACATGTTCTTTTATTGTTTACACAGTGCAAATTGAAAGTCATTGTTCATTTGAAGTGGAGCTTCTAAGTGTATCCGTTTATGTGCATGCGTTTTGAAGGCTAGATTGAGAAGAGGACACGAGAGGGCTGCTTATTTGTGTTTCATTGTAAGGATTTTCCCCCTTTTCTGTAAGACCTAAAGTAAATATTTTAAAAGTATCATTCTAGTTGTTAAACAGGTAAGCTAGTTTTTGAGGATTGAACAGCTTAAATATGATTTGTATTTTAGGTGTACATAATCTTATCAAAGAGTATTAGTGCCATTTGAATTTTTGATTAGCATAAAGATGGCTAGTTTTAAGAACCAAACCAACTGGGAACTGAAGTTATGTTTCCTGTAAAGCTGGCGGGTCGTATCAATAGAAAATTGGAAGGGGAGTAGTACAGACAAGGAAATATAGTGTTTATTTCTTCCCTTATTGGCTTTTTTGTTAATTAAAGGAAATCAATGAGAATGCTATCTTAAGTTAGACTAACCTTCCTTCTAAGGTGATCTCATTTCCAGTCAGTTTTACATCAAACATAACATGTGTATTATATTTGATCTCCAAAATACAATTTTCTTCAATAATTATTCCTGGCCCACTTCCTTCCAAAAGATCATTGTAATGGCCAAAGGGTAATTTTTTCCAGTTTTATTGAGATATAATTGATGTATAACATTGTGTAAGTTTCAAGTGGAGAATGTGATTATTTCATGAACATATATATTGCAAAATAATTACCACAGTAAAAGATTAGTTGACACATCTGTTATCTCATATAATTCCTTTTTTTTTTTTTTGTGGTAAGAACATTTAAGATTTACTCTTAGCAGCTTTTTAAGTGTAATGTCTAATAGTAGAGGATTTATTTGAATGAATTTTGCATTGAAATAGTAGTAATCAGTTACTAAGCATTATGCTATAGAGAGAAGCATTTGATAATTTAAAGACAAAATAATGTTTCATATGTATGATATATGTTAAAACACTTGGAAGAATATACAATAAAAATGTTAACTATGGTTGTCATCTTTTGGTGAAATTTTGAGTGTCTTTAATTTCTGTGTGTGTGTGTGCACACGCGTGTGCAGTTTCCTTTCTGGTTCTTCTCTATTCGTGTGTTTGGGAAGCAATTTTTTCTATCAAAACAATTATGTCAAAACTGTCGTCATTTACTCAGGTATAGAATATAAGGAAGGCCAGATTTAAGAACATTTTGTGTTAAAAAAAAAAAAAATCAAATGCTTTTTGTGAACCAACCACATGTTTTAGTTGCCAGCATAGGTTTGGAGTCCCGGGCCACCATACTAGATGTGCGTGTGCGGATCAAAGAAGGAAGAGGTCCGCTGGGATCATGCCTTCCTCCTCCTTCCCTTTCTCTCTTATCCACAAGCTGTTGTTTTTATCCCCTTAAGAGTCCACCAGTGAAGTTCAGACTTTCTCATTTCTTCTTTGTAGATCCCTTTTCATCTTCTCCTTTCCTAGCTTGAGTACCAGGTGAGGCCCATGCATCTCTTCTCTGCCATCATTCTTTTTTAAAAGTATGTTTTGCTTAAAGGAGGCTACTTTATCTGGGGGGCTGGGAAAGGAAGGACTATAAGAACGGCATCCTTGAGAGGTTAGCACATGAATCCAAGCAGTGTGATCTGATGGGTGGTAACCCTACAGAAGCAGCTAGTTAATTAATTCTGATAGTTGATGGTGTTTTAGTAAGAGGAGAATTCATAAATAAGAAATTTTAATGGTACCTGAAAAGGTACATTAAATGCCTTACTTTGAAGTTCAGTGGGCAGTTTCTAAGCTAACATTAACGTATGAATTATCTAAAAATATCTGTGAGTCTCAGATTCCCATTCAGGGTAACTAGGAGGCAGCAGTGGGACACTGCTGTTTAACCAACCCGTGTCCGTCACCTGCTGAGCACAGAGTTTATAGGAAAGTCATGTGGCAGCCATTTAACACCTGTGCCGGCCACGCTTACGGGCATAGCCTGACACCGTGCAGAAGTGTCCGAATATGTGGAAAGCAGAGACGTATGGGCACTCCAGAGGGATCTCAGAGTGAGATGAAGGAAGAGCATTGACAAACAGCAGCCAGTGACACTGCCTGTTTCAACTTTGGGGACCCTGGCTCTAGATACATGCTTGAATTTGGGAAAATCCTTAATAAAGAAATAATTCTCAATTAACGGAGCTCTCAGAGGTTTGATTTGTGACACAATATTGCGATGCAGGCAGAGGCAGAGAGAAACATAGACCATTGGGGCAGCAGATCATAAAAATGAGGTGAATAATGGCCACACTGTTCCTAAACTTCCAGTAGTCTTTCACCCAGAGTTCAACAGTTTTCAAACAGGTATTTCTTCAGTGCTCAGCAAGAGCCCCTGAAGAAGATACTAACCATGGTCCAGGCAGTAGTTGTGATAGCCTCTCTGCATGTTCACATTTGGTTTGCTTGGAAACAAAGACTACCAGCTTTTGCGGGGTGAATCTTGTTCTGTTTTAATTTTTTAAAGTTTATTTATTTATTTTGAGTGAGAGAAAGAAAGCTGAGTGGGGGAGGGGCAGAGAGGAAGAGAGAGAATCCCAAGCAGGCTCCATGTTCAGCACAGAGCCCAACGTGGAGCTCAATCTCACCACCACGAGGTGGTGACCTGAGCCAGTATCAGGAGTTGAACACTTACCTGACTGAGCGACCCAGGTTCCCTGTGGGATGAATCTTCAGCTTATAGTTATATATAGCTGCCTACTACAAAATAGCAGTAGCCACTGCTACAACCTATCATGGCAGCTAAGGCAGGCTTTGTAAAGCACACTCCCATCATGTCCACCCTCACCCCTGCTGCTGGCCATGGAGTTGGCTCTGTGGCAAACTTATTTTTTTTTCAACGTTTATTTATTTTTGGGACAGAGAGAGACAGAGCATGAACGGGGGAGGGGCAGAGAGAGAGGGAGACACAGAATCGGAAACAGGCTCCAGGCTCTGAGCCATCAGCCCAGAGCCCGACGCGGGGCTCGAACTCACGGACCGCGAGATCGTGACCTGGCTGAAGTCGGACGTTTAACCGACTGCGCCACCCAGGTGCCCCAGTGGCAAACTTATTTTAAGGTGTCGGTAGCCCATTTGTCATTTGTCAGGCTGGCGTAAGACCCCTGGATGTGACGTTGTCCGTTTGTACTACTAGTAAAGGAACTCTATAGCAAGGTGAAAACAGAACGTACTTTTTTATGTTCTTCACCTTTGTATTTTCTATCAAATTTTGCCTTTATTTCTTTATTTCACCGCCCTCTGTTTAAATAATAATCAGTGCATATTAGCCCATATTTTGGTCGTTATGTTTGGTTTGGACCTTCACACATCCAGTAGGAAATTGTGGAGAAGAACACATACAGAGGAAATAAGGGTCTGGAAAACAGGTAATAATGAGTGATTCAAGAGAAGGCAGTACATGGATAGGGCTTACTACGCTATGAAAGATATTTTCCATGGTTCACAACCTTGGTGTTTATTAGCATTACCTGGTTTAAAAAATATAGATGCCTGGGTCCTATTCTGAGAATATCTGTTTTAGTTGATTGAGGCAGGGGCCAGCTGTGTGGTGTGTATGTGTGTGTGTGTGTGTGTGTGTGTGTGTGTGTGTGGTGTGTGTGTGTGTGTGTGTGTGTGTGTGTGTGTGTCGTGTTGTGTATTTCTTCCCCTCCAGAATCTCCCTAGATCATTCTGTATGTAGCCAAGAATTAAAACTAGTGGATTATATATTTTCTGTTTAGTACTAGAAAGCAGAATTAGTAGCACTGGGGGAAAGGTACAAGATAGAAAGTTTCAGCTCATAATGGAAAATATTCTGGTAAATAGAACTTTCTCCTCCTACAGTATTCAAGGATACAAGAGTTAATCACTTGTGAAGGATGCCGTGAGAATGACTGCTTTGGATAACACGAAGGACTCAGTAGTGCCTTCATTTTATTTACAAAAGGAAGTGCTGCGGTGCTTCCACAGATTTGGCAGGTGGCGTGCTAAGACCAGCTTTGGGCAGAGGGAGCCTGAGGTGTCTGTGGCACATCTTTGTGGAGATGTGAGTTGACCACACAGCTTTGGAGCTCACAGGAGAAACCTGACTAGGAGAACGTCGGTGAAAAGGTGGTGGTGGAAACCACCATCTCTGTACTGTTTATCATTCATTTGACCCCTTTTGTTATAAGCTTGCCGTGCGTTACTAGTCCCCGAGTTCCTGGAATTTACGGACAAGGAAGCTTAAATCTGAAGAATCCTTACGCAATTACCAGACAACTTCTTAAATTGTTCTGTGCCTAGATTGCTCAGCCAAGCCCAGGATTACAACTGGATTATAAATTCCTCATTAACGTCCTTTGCAATACATCTAACATGCATGACAACATTTGCACGTTGAGGTTGATGAAAAAGAGGGAAATTTTGGTGGTGATTTCTCAGCCCAGAAAATAAAATTGGAAAAAGATTTCTAAGATACCTTTTATTTAATTTATGTTTGTCTTTTTTTCTTTTGCCACCCTTTCCTTTATCTCTTAATTTTCTTGCTTTTGTACCATTGTTATTATTGTCATCAGTTCTTGAATAGAGCTATTTCTTGATATACAGTTATTCCTTAGTACCTGATTTTAACATCTGGTCATGTACTCTCAAGGATTTAGTGAAGATAAGATACTAATGTAACTTCACAACCACAGGTATCGAGAGGCGATTCAAAAATGGGACGAAGCACTGCAGTTAACCCCAGATGATGCTACCCTGTACGAGATGAAATCACAGGTAATGGTTATGAAGAATTTCACTTCCATTATGAAATTGTACTATGTTTATATTTGTTTGGTGAATAGAAATGAACCAAAATAGCATTTCTTTCCATTTTCTTTCTCAAATATGTCTTTTTAAATGTTTTTCAATATTTCCTTTATAGAAAACATGTCACCATGTTTATTGCTCTGCCTCTTGCACAACATTAGAAATTCATTTCTTTTCACAATGAAGTTAACTTATTTCAGCCTATGGTAAGATATGAACAGATGGCTATCTTTTAGGAAGTCACTGGTGATTTCTTAAATAAATGAAATGTGTTTGTTTTCCTTGAAAATTAATTATAGTGGACTGACCAATAACTTCATTTCTTCAGAATGAGGGTGGATTGGACTCCGGATGATATGTCTCTAAAAATGGCCTAGTCCTTAGCAAAAGGTCAGAATAGACTCAATTTATTTTTAAAAATAACATTTGAATTTAAAAAATACATTTCTAATATTTTGTGGGAAAGTCTGTAAAGAAAATCTCTGAGCAACTGGATTAAGTTATCCAAAAGACGTAAAAAGTCTCTAATAGAGCATCAAACATATTTTTGGCAGGGAGTAGTCGTGCTTCAGCCTTGATCTACACACCTTACAGGTATCTTTCAGGTAATGATTTCAAACATAGGGCACATTCTTTATCAACTTTGATTTTAGATCAGCCAAGAAAACCCCAAATAAATTATGCCCACTGGATGAAGTGCTGTGAGGACCTTCATTTGGTTAAGTCTTTAATTTTCAGTCTTGACTAGATATATATTAAAGGCAGTATCTGTGGTGAACTGTATGAAATAGATTGTTTAACTTGGAACCTGATAATGACAGTTGTGTTACAAATCTTATGAAATGTGAATGGTCCCCAAAATGATAGATAAAATCTAGCCTTTTCCCATAGATTGAAGTGGAAGGTTCTAGAACTCCCTATTTTTCTGCTTTGTATGGTTTGGAGAACCCAGTTGTGGGGAGGCCTGTGGAATGTTTAAATGATTTTTGTAGCAGGAAGATGTTTATAGGGTGGTGGTTGAACAAATTTAAATTTGTCTCATTTAACAATGAGACCTGGGATCTCCTGAAAACCACATCGTAAATAGAACAATCAGAAGTGGAATTAAGAGTTCAAATAGCTCTGAGCCACCATGGCTAGAGTATGACCACCTTATTTTGACCAGATGGACAACAGGGTTCAGTGACTGAAAAGGAGATGTTTTACATTTTCATAGTTATTTTAGGAATAGGAAGAAGAATATTTGTTCCTGACCCTGATGGGCAGAGGAGTGGGTCAAAACCACTGAAGTACTATATTTACCAGACTAAAAATATTTTTTTTTAAATGAAAAGATTTGTTTGCATATGGTTATTCATTAGTAGTTTGCTAGTTTATGAAAACTGCTGACAGGTTTTATTTCTTCTTTTTGGTTATAGGTCCTAATGTCTCTTCATGAAATGTTCCCTGCAGTACATGCAGCTGAAATGGCCGTGCAGAGAAACCCACATTCATGGGAGTCTTGGCAAACTTTGGGACGTGCTCAGCTTGGATTAGGAGAGATAGTCCTGGTAATGAAGTCAGATTATTATAATGATGAAATTTTGTTTTGTTGTGTTTTTGATTAGCTGAACCAAAAAGTAAATAGCTATTTATCATGTCTATGCAGAGAGTAAATAGCAAATTACCTGTTAAAGGTATTAATCCATAAACACAGATAAAAGTTATTACTGAACATCTTTTCCATTTTATTTTATTTTTTTATTTATTTTTTATTTTTTAACGTTTATTTATTTTTGAGACTGAGAGAGACAGAGCATGAACAGGGGAGGGGCAGAGAGAGAGGGAGACACAGAATCCAAAGCAGGCTCCAGGCTCTGAGCCATCAGCCCAGAGCCCGATGCGGGCCTCGAACTCACGGACCGTGAGATCGTGACCTGGGCTGAAGTCGGACATCTAACCAACTGAGCCACCCAGGCGCCCCCATCTTTTCCATTTTAAACATCAATTATATTAGAGTCAGAATATTTTTTCAGGTATTAGACATCATGAAAATTTTTTAAAAATGGCATTTGGTAAACCTTACTGAAATACATATAAGCAACATTTTGCAACATTAAGGTCTCCACTTATAAAGTGATGCCAGTAGCACATGGAGACAAAACCCCTAATAGATTATGTAAGGGAAAGAAGAAAGTAGAGTATGGGAGAGTAATGATGATAAATATTTAGACGGAAAAGTTGTCAGGCTTAGTGAGGGGAAAACGGGGCAGGATAGAAGCTTATGAAAGTGGAAGACTTATTGTGTTGTTTTGTTATTAATTGGTACGTAATGCATTTCTCAACTTGTCTGGACCATAACTTGTAGGAAGCACAGGCTAAATAGATGAGAGGTGGTTAAGACAATTATCCTGTTTTTGTTTTTGTTTTGGCAGGGCTACATATACCTGGCAGCTGACTTCCTAAAGAGTGTTTGCAAATCTAATCTAGTACTGGCAGATTTTGTTTGTCATTAACTAAGATTGTTTCAAGGCTTTATTTGCCTTTTACAGGTAGAAGTAAAACAACAAATAAAAAATTAAAAATGGTTTCTTTAAAGGCTAAGGAAATTACTGGTAAAACCTGAATTTAACTTTACTAACAATGGCTTTAGTAAGTTATAGATAACTTAGGTTTTTCTGGTACTCTTGTAAATATTATTTCTATTTACCAAAAAGTGTCAAATTCTCAGAAATCATAAATATGGAATTTTGATGAGAGAATAATTGGTTTCAAGTAACTTAAATATGATAATCCAAAATGAGGTTCACACTGATGGAAACCAGTTTAACCGAAGTCCATTTTCCTGGTTTTTTTTTTTTTTAACCTGAAGACTTAAATCATACCAGAGTTGGAGAAAAGAAATTCATGGTATTTTGTTTTCTATAGGTTAACAGGAAAACAAATGAAGCTTATTACACAATACTTTCCCCGCATTTCTCCTTTATTTAAAAACTTACAAAGCATTATCACTTTTGCTTGTTAAGTGTCTGTGGTAATGTGGAAAAAAATCTCTAGGATGTAATGTTTAGCAAAGACTGCCCAATGGAGAAAGAAACTCTTGCAGGTGACACAGTAGAGATACTTTCAACCAGTCGGTAAAAGTAAAATTGCTTAATATTTTAAGTTGTTTTGAATAAGGGAACCAGTTGTTCAACTCTTATTTTTTTTCCTGTTGATATGGTTCTGCCGATTAAAATTGTGAAATTCTTAGAGGGATTAAAAGTGTTATTTTTTTTTCCCTTAGTTAATGTAATTTTTTAGAGCTCTACTTGGAAAAATCGGAGTGTAATTTTTATGTCAACTTAAGAGATTCTTTTGAAAGACTGGAATGGTAAGAAAAAAATGACTATACTTAAAATGTCATAGAGGAAGGGTCACTATGAGAAATATATTGAAAACATGCTAAAAACTGTAACATCTAACCATTCTTCCTATATATGTATATATTTGGACAAAAACACAAGAAAATACTTACATAAATAGATCAGGTAGTAAGTTAAAAGTCCATAGTTGGGGATAGCCCCAATAGTAATTATTTAGGTTTTTACATAGAGTTGAGTATTGGAAGTTATCAGTCACTAAGTTCTTCACCTGAAACTAATATTACACTCTATGTTAACTAACGGGAATTTAAATAACTTGAAACTAAAAAACAAAACACGCCTGGGTGGCTCAGTCGGTTAAGCGTCCAACTTTGGCTCAGGTCTCCTGGTCTGTGAGTTCGAGCCCCATGTCGGGCTCTGTGCTGACAGCTCAGAGCCTGGAACCTGCTTCAGATTCTGTGTCTCCCTCTCTCTCTGCCCCTCCCCTGCTCATGCTCTGTCTCTCTCTGTCCCTCAATAATAAATAAATGTTAAAAAAATTAAAAACAAAACAAAACAAAAGTTGGCTGTTGGAAAATGATTATGACTTAGTTTGTTCTTCATTTTCTAATTGAAGTGTAAATTTAACTTACCAATCGAGATCTTTTTTAAAATTTTTTTAATGTTTTTATTTATTTATTTTTGAGAGAGAGAAAGAGAAAGCAGGGGAGGGGCAGAGAAAGAGGGAGACACAGAATCTGAAGCAAGCTCCAGACTCTGAACTCTCAGCACAGAGCCTGATATAGGGCCTAAACCCACGAACCTTGAGACCATGACCTGAGCTGAAGTCAGACGCTTAACCAATTGAACCACCAAAGTGTCCCATCTTTCTTCTTTTTTAATGCAGGCAATTATCTCTATAAAATTCCCTTTTAGTTCTACTTTTGCTCTATCCCATAAATGTTAATGTGTTATATTTTCATTCTCATTGGTCTCAAGATGTTATTCCCTTTTGATTTCTTTGACCCATTGGTTGTTCAAGATTGTGTTGTGTAGTTTCTACTTGTTTGTGAATTTCCCAGTTTTTCTTCTGTTGATTTCTAGTTTTATTCTGTTGTCATCAGAAAACGGGGCTCCTGGGTGGCTCAGTTGGTTAAGCGTCTGACTCTTGATTTCAGCTCAGGTCACGATCTCAGGGTCGTAAGATCAAGCCCCGAGTCAGGCTCCAAGCTGAGCGTGAAGCCTGCTTAAGTTTCTCTCCCTCTGTCTCTCTGCCCCTCCCCCACTCACTCTCCTGTACTCACTCACTCTCTCAAAAAGAAGAAAAGATGACATAGTTGGTATGATCTTAGTCACCTTAAATTTGTTAAGAAGACTTGTTTTGTGACCTAACATGTGATGCTATCCACTTATCATGTGATCTTTCCTAGAAAATGTTGTTTGTCCTTGAGAACAGTGTGTATTCTGGTGCTGTTGGGTGGAATGTTTTGTATATGTCTGTTCAGTCCCTTTGATCTATAGTGGTGTTCAGGCTCTCTGTTCCTGTATTGATCTTCCTTCTGGATGCTGTCTGTATTCATTACTGGGATTTGGGTATTGCAGTCTCCTGCTATTACTTTATTTGCTATTTCTCCCTTCACTTCTGTCAGTGTTTACTTTATATATTTAGGTGTTCTGATGTTGGGATGCATACATATTTATAATTGTTATATATTCTGGGCCAATTGACCCTTTTATCATTCTTTAATATCCTTTGTCTCTTGTGACAGTCAATACATGTTAACATTATGCGGAGCTAAGCTCTTGGCTTCAGAGGTAGGCATTCTTGGTACCTTCCTGATCGTGGTTTAGTCAAGAAATCCCTAGATTCTTATATTTGCTAGTCTGCAGAAGCTGAACAATGCATTTGCTCTGTCTTAAACCATATCCTTAATTGTACTTCAGTGGACTTTTACTCCTCAGCAGTGATGTGTCAGTCACTTTCTTTCACACTTCTTTAACTTTTTTTTTCATCATAATCATCATGCAGTATTAAGGGTACAGCCTAAATGTCTATCCTTGCATTCTAATATGTTTTTTAAACAGATATACATATGTATATATCTTACATACATACATACATATATATACATATTAATATATATTATATATTATATCATATATATACATATATAGTAAAAAAAAGATATAGATGGAGATATTGTGGATTCTATTAAATCCACTCATTTTTTAAAATAAAGCAAAGGAAAAACTCTGATTTTTTTTTTTTTATCTCCCTTAGGCAATTCGAAGTTTTCAGGTAGCCCTTCACATCTATCCAATGAACCCTGAAATATGGAAAGAAGACCTTTCTTGGGCAAGAACCCTCCAGGAGCAGCAGAAGGTAGCACAGAAGATTAAGAAGTGTGACGCGTCAGCGGAAATGACACATTTCTCACCAAAGTCAATCCCCGACTATGACTTTGAAAGTGATGAGATTGTTGCTGTTTGTGCAGCAATTGCGGAGAAACAGAAGACAGTTTCAGCAAATAAGACAATGGTTATTGTTTCGGCCTCTGGGACTGTAGAGACGGTCACTGAGAAGGAAGATGGTGCTACACCACCAGATGGCTCTGTTTTTATCAAAGCCCGATAAAGTAGCAGGAACCCTTGGAATCTGGCTTTTTGATTGCTCTTAAAGTTTGAGGCCTAGGGACATCTACTGTGGAGAGACAGAATAAAACTCCTGTTTGTAAAATGAGTTTTGCAGATGAGGCATATAAAAACTAAATGGTAGAATTATTGTATAGTGTTTGGGCTGTGCTTTGATAAGTTACGATTTAAACTTCTTAAGATTAGAATTGTGAGTACAGTGGGGTTTGATTAATAAACTTAAAAAAATAATCCAAAAATGTAAGTGAATGCGTTTTAAAGACACAACTTGAAAAGTGAATTCTCTAATAGTGAATAACTTGATGGCCAGTGTTATTAAAATGTAGACTCGTTGGCTTTTGTTTCACGATAAAGGAAGTTGGTGATTTCTTTCCCTCCTAATACTCCTGTTACTATTCACTCTTCTGTTTTTCTGGTTGCATTAGAGGAAGTCTCCCAAAGGTCAAATATTTTTTGACATTTATTTTGATTCAAAGTTGTCATTTGGTTATTTTTGGAATCTTTGAAAGTTTGGCTGAAAATGCATGCAAATGTGTACATTCTAAACATTTTCTGGACTTTCTCTTCATTCTGATTTGTGCTTATATTTTGACTTCAAAATTATTACAACAATGGTAGTTGCCTTCTTCAGTATTAGATATGTGAAATACTGATCAATGTCACAATGATGGTTTTATTGTTTTAGTTGTAGAAGTAGAGTATTCCTTACCACAAGGGAGTCATGTTTAAGATGTGCATTTTTGAAAAATGCTTTTATAGATGTGTCATATCAAATTGTACTGCTGCACTGGCCCAGTCAAAAGTCGTATTTTCTTCTCCTTATTTTTAAAAGCTTAAAAACTCTGAAAAAAACTTACCTTTTGCTTTTAACGTTCCAGCTGACGGTTTGGAATTCTTCTTCTGGATAACTTTTTTGGAACTACTCAATTAAATTACAATTTTAAATAGCTAAATTATGTCTTTCTAAAAAATTAGGGATGTTTATGAGTGTCAGTGAATGTATATATCTTGGGCATGGCATACATAGGAACTGAAACATGACTTAACAGTACAATCCCATGAGTAGAGAAGAATATATTTAAAGAAATATTTCGTTGAAAGGCCACGATCGCATTCACAAATCAATACTGTCATTGCTAATATGAGTTATTTTTATACTACATATATTATAGTACAATTATATAGAACTACTGGGTCCTGTTACTTCTGACACTCAGGAAGCTATTTTTGCTGTAAAATTAATTTTTTCCTTGTCAGAGATGAAAGTAAGCTGTTTTAAAGAATCTTACCTTAACCTGTTGGAGCATGTAAGTAATGGTCTACATTTTTCTGAGATGATTTAAAAAAATGTTTCCTTTAGTGGAATGCTTACCTCTTTTTTTTTTTTTCAGAGTGTTCTATTTTCCCTCAAAGTTACATCAGAAGGTTAGCTGTGGTTAGGTTAGTTTTAGAGTAATTGAAAAACACAAATATTAGTTACATTTTATTTTGTTTAATAAAGGATATTCTCACAGGGTAGATACTTGAGTATATACAGAAGTGAGCATTCACCATTTGGTATGTGGTTTTGAGTAGTGGGTTTTTGTTTATCGTGTAATTTGTGAATAAATAGTTTTTTTCTGCACTTTAAAGATTTGCCTCTGTGTTGTTAGCTTTTGAAAAATTTGATTTATTTAATTTATTTCTTATGTGAAAATAAAATATGTAAGGCACCTTGTATCTTGCATAGGAAGTACTCAGTAAATGTTAGCTATTTCTATGAAGAACTTGAATTAGTATGGAGATATTTAACCTCAGTTTCTTCTGATTTTAGGAAGGTAGGAGAACTTTGTAATCTTTATCAGAAAGTGAGAAGTCACTACTTTTGGTATTATAGGACAGATGGTTATCAGTTCTTGGCATAACAGGTGGGATTGTTCTTGGCATAAAATCTATGCCTCAGCCCCAAAAGAGGCAAGACCCAGGATGGAAGGCATGTAGCCACTAAATTCTGTTAACAGAACCTAGTGTTTTTTCTGTATTATGGAGAGGGAAGGCAGCTCATTTATCCATGCTCCAAAAGATTCTCAGCTAGTATCTTCTATGCATGAGGAGAAAAATGCATATATCATTTTGTAAAGATGTGAATAGTGATCTACAGACATTTGCTAAACCTGTTAACTTCACTAACAAATACTTTTGAGTCTGAAAGAAAAATAGTTGATGCTACAGTGATGTAATTTAAGATGTTTAATATACCTTCTGAAATAACACTAAACACTGTATTGAACATAATTTATATTATTCTTGTTTGAAAATTGTATGGCGTAGATACTCATTAGTCAGAACACCACACATCCAGGTCATGCCTGATAATTTGAGAATCCATATATTATTCTGTAGATGACAGGATTTTAGATTATAGAGTATTTATCCTAAATGTGCTAATAAATACTACATACATGTTGAAAAATCATGCAAGGTATAAATCACAGAACCCAGATCTGTAATTGGGACCTAGGTGCAAAATTTTATGGTAGTAGTCTTAGCATAAAGACTTTTAAATTGATGTTACTTGGTAAAACTATAATGAAGACTTAACTAAAGAAGCTTTGTCTGAGAAAGCTAAGAGTTTTCATGCTTATAACTGACCAGGATAGCCTCTTCAGTTTGGAAATTATGTTTTATGTAATGACATCAAAAGCTTGTCACTACCGTTCCCAGCAGTAAGAAAAGTTTGTATGTGTGTGTATAGAGGCTTTTTCACAAAGCCTGAAAACACACACACACACAAATATATATATATATATATATATATATATATATATATACACACACACACACACACCTTTCTAATTTGACTCTGGACCAGCCATTCTGAGCTCTGATTTCATGACATATGTGTATCTAAGTGAGTTATGAGTTGACACAAGAACCATAGTTCCATAATTATCTTTAAATCAATGGGTATATTAGATGTGTTTTTTTCTGAGAGATTTTTATCGAGCCTGTGGTGTGTACTTTGTAACTGATGACATTTTAGGATGGAGAAAGTAAGGGTTTTTTTTTTTTTAATACCAGTAATAAAATACAGAAATTTGTGATTTACTCATTATCAAAGTAAATTAAAATGAAATGTCACTTAAAAAAATTTTTTTAATGTTTATTTATTTTTGAGAAAGAGAGAGAGTGTGAACAGGGAAGGGGCAGAGAGAGAGGGAGACATAGAATTTGAAGCAGGCTCCAGACTCTGAGCTGTCGGCACAGAGCCCGACATGGGGCTTGAACTCATGAACCACGAGATCATGACCTGAGCTGAAGTCGGAGGCTTAACCGACTGAGCCACCCAGGCACCCCTGAAATATGTCACTTTAGTCATTTGCAATTGAATATGCCCCCTTGAATGGAAGGGAAGGGGTAGCCCTGGATAGCCTTGTGGCTGGTGTACCATGAATTGTGCCTTTGTGAGTGTTGTATGTGAACTTGCTGTGTGTGCCAAGGTGGAGAAATGTTGATCTCCCCTTTGTGGGGAAGTCAGAGGGCAGAGGTAGCCTCCTTTCACACTGCTTCTTTGGACATCCATTAAGCAAGCAATTGCTCCCTTCCCTTATCCCTCCCGTCTCCCTGGGAAAGAGCGTTTGGGATAAAAAACTGGACACGCAAACCCCTTTTTTGGGATTTATCATGTTTGTGGAGCCTATGTTGTGTTCTCTTGCCAGACATGTAAACTTTGCAGTGAAGGCTCTCTGCTCTGTGGTTGTGTAGGATTGCCCATGCCTTGGTGAGCAGGTCTGTCTAATTCTGGGTTAGCTATTAGGTGGCCATTTTCGGCACAAACCTAAATTACATCCTTTAACCTAGATCTTTCTGCAATTAATCTGACATACTGAATCTCCATTTGCCTGACTTGGTCTCTCAAGTGGCTCAGAAGACAGGAGGGGACAAAAGGTATTATTTTATGATTTCCTCAAACTCCAACAAAAATTAATGAAAATTATATTTCATTTTTTTTTAAAATAAATTTGTTTAGTCTTTTTTTTTAAGGTTATTTATTTATTTTTAGAGAGGGAGAGCAATCAGAGGAGGGGCAGAGAGATGGAGAGAGAGAATCCAAAGCAGGTTCTGTGCTATCTTCGAGGAGCCTGACACGGGGCTTAATCTCATGGAACTGTGAGATCATGATCTGAGCCAAAACCAAGAGTTGGACACTTAACCAACTGAGCCACTCAGGCACCCTATGAAAATTACATTTCAAAGCATGAGATAAATTAAAAACCAAATTGGGAATTTTTTTCTAATTTTATTTTTTTTTATCATGGTAATTCTATGTTATTGGAATGTTAATTTTAAGGTAATGTTAATTACAAGGTAATATGTAAACATTTTCAGAATATTTAAAAGATCTACTCACTTGGAATTGTCATAGACCACAATATTGACTTGATTTAAAAAAAAAAGTGGGGGGTTGGCACCTGGGTGACTCAGTGGGTCTAAGTGTCTGACTTTAGCTCAGGTCATGATCTTACAGTTCATGAGTTCGAGCCCCGTGTCAGGCTCTGTGCCGACAGCTCGGAGCCTGGAGCCTGCTTCAGATTCTGACTCTCCCTCTCTCTCTGCCCCTCCCCCACTCACACTCTTTCTCTCTCTCAAAAATAAAATATTTTTTAAAAATTAAAAAAAATTTTAATGTTTATTTTTGACAGAGAGTGCGAGCAGGGAAGGGCAGAGAGAGACACACACACACAGAATTTGAAGCATTCTGAGCTGTCAGCACAGAGCCTGGCACCGGGCTTGAACTCGCGAACGGTGAGATCGTGACCTGAGCCGAAGTCGGACACTTAACTGACGGAGCCACCCAGGTGCCCCATTGACTCACTTTAATTAGAATGAAAGAATGTAAAATAAATCAAATTCTCTGCCTACCCTGTCAACTTTCTTAAAAGTGTAATATACATATAATAAAATGCACCCTATGTTATAAGTCTACAGTTAGAGTTTTTTGGGTTTTTTTTTAATGTTTATTTTTTGAGAGAGAGAAAATCCCAAGCAGGCTCCATGTTGCTGGTGTGGAAGCTGATGTGGGGCTCGATCCCACAAACCATGAGTTCATGACCTGAACTGATACCAAGAGTTAGCCACTGAACCACCTGAGCCACTCAGGTGCCCCTACAGTGTGGAGTTTTAACAAATGTGAACAACCACAGAATCCCCAATACCATCAAGAGATAGAATATTTACATCACCCAAAAAGTTCTCTAATGCTCATTTGCAGTCAGTTCTTCTCCACTCCAACAACCAGTACTGTTCAACTACTATACTTCCTGTGACTATAAATTAGATTTGATTTTTGTAGAATTTCAAATAAATCATACAATATTTACTCTGTGTCTGACACTTTGTTCAGCATACTTTTGAAATCCACCCATGTTGGGATTCATCTATGCTATTTTGTATATTGGCAATATGTTTTATTTTTATTGCTGAGAATTATTCTGTTGTATGGATACACCACAATTTGTAGCTATTCATATATGTTGATGGACATCTAGGTTGTTGATAAACATCTAAGTTGTGGTCTCTTATGAATAAAGCTGCTGTGTACATATGTTGCAGGTCTGTGTGTGGATATGTGTTTTCATTTCTCTTGGTTAAATACCTGGAGGTAGGATTGTTGCGTCTTATGGTAAGTTATGTGTAACTTTACAGGAAACTGAAACTTTCCCATAGTATCTGTGCCATTTTGCATTCTGACAAGCAGTGTATTTAAAGGTTTCAGTTGCTCTATATCCTTGTCAAAGCTTGATATTGTCATTGTTTTTTAACTAGTGGATGTATATATAGTATATCTCATTTTTAAACATTTTTTTGTTTTAGAGAGAGAGCATGAGTGGCAGAGATGGGCAGAAGGAAAGAGAATCTTAAGCAAGCTCCACACTCAGCGCAGAGCCCAACACAGGGTTCAATCCCACAACCCTGGCGTCATGACCTGAGCTGAAATGAACAGTCGGATGCTCAACCAGCTGAGCCACCCAGGCTCTCCTCATTGTAGTTTTAATATGCATTTCTCTGGTAATGTTAAATGTTTCTTCATATGCTTATTTGACATTTGTGTATCTTCTGGGAAGGGCCTGTTCAAGTATTTTGCCAGTTTTTCATTTGGGTTATCTAATTATTGAGTTGTAAGGATTTCTTCTATATTCTGGATAAAAACTCTTTATGAAATATTTGTATTGTGAATAATTTGTCCCTATCTGTGGTTTGCCTTTGGTTTTCTTTCTTCGTTTTTTTTTTTTAAGTTTGTTTATTTTGAGAGAGAATGTGAGTGGGAGAGGGGCAGAGAGAGAGGGAGAGAGAGAATCCCAAGCAGGCTCTGCACTGATGGTTCAGCTGTTAGCTGGGCTCCATGCAAGGCTCAATCTCATGAACTGTGAGATCATGACTTGAGCTGAGATCAACAGTTGGACACTTAACCCGTCTGAGGCACAAGGTGCTCTGCCCTTTTGTTTTCTTAATGATATTTTTCAAAGGGCAGAATTTTAAATTTTTGATGATGTCCAATTTATATATATGCACACTAATATTTATATTTATATTTATATTTATATTTATGGTTTTGCTTTTTGTGTGCTGAGAAATCTGTACTTACTCCAAGATCAGGAAGATGTTCTGTGTTTTCTGCTAGAAGTTTTATAGTTTTAGCTTTTATAATTAAGGTTGAGGTTCATTTTTTGATGTCCCCTTACTCGAACACTGTTGAAAAACTGTTCTTTCCCTTTGAAATACCTTGGCATCTTGAAAATCCATTCATCATGTCTTTGTGGGTCTGAGTTCCGTATTCTGTTACACTGATTCATATGTGTATTCTTATACCAATTCCACACTGTCTTGATTACTATGGCTTAAAAATTGTAGTCTTAAAAACCATTGTGATTTTTCCAATTTTGTCCTTCCTCACCCCCCATAATTGTTTAGCTGTTCTAGTTTCTTTCCATTTGCATATATATATTTTTTAATTTTTTAAAGTTTTATTTTCTTTTTGTCTTCATAATACATTTTAAAATCAACTTGTCTATCTATAAGTCTGCTAGCATTTTGTTTGGAATCACATTGGATCTACAAGTCAATTTGGGAAGAATTACCATCTTAACAATATCCTATCTTTGAATTCATGATTGTGGCATAACTGTCTTTTAGATCTTTAATTTCTCTTAATGGTGTTTTATGGTTTTCTATGAATAGGTCTTGACCTCGTTTATCCATAAGTATGCCATATTTTTGATGCTATTACAAGGAGTGTTTTTAAAATTTTATATTCTAATTTGATGCTATTATATAGACATATAATCAATTTTTTGTATGTTGACCTTGTGGCCTACCACCTTGATAGTTCATTTATTAGTTGAATTAGCTTTTTTGTACATTTTTTACAATATTGTACCTATGTTATCATGTTTTTGTGAATAAGGACAGTTTTTCTTCTTCCTTTTCAAACTATATGCCTTTTATTCCCATCTGTCTTATTGCAATGGCTAGAACCTCCAGTATAGTATTAAATGGAAGCTGTGAGAAAGGACATTCTTGCCTTGTTATAATCTTTTGGTCTTTCACCATCAAGTATAATGGCACCTGTAGTTTTGTTTTGTGTGTGTGTGTGTGTGTGTGTGTGTGTGTGTGTGTGCGCTTTATTCAATTGATGAAGTTCCTGGGTAAATAAATTTTGTTAAATGTGTTTTCTGTATGTATCAGAAGATCTTATAATTTTTCTTTTTAGCCTGTTAATATGATGAACTGTATTTATTTTTCAAATGGCAAATCAACAGCATTTCTGGGATAAACCTTACTTATTCATGCTGGATTATCCATTTTAGATCTTTCTTCATTCAATTTGGTAATATTAAGGATTTTTATATCTGTCTTCATGAAGAATATTGGTCTGTAGTTTTTTGTAGTTCTTGAATCAGGATAATGCTTACCTCAATTTTTAAGAAGTTTGGTATTTCCACCTACTCTTGTCTTAAAATGTTTCTGTAGATTTGGAATTTCTTTCAATAGTGTTTAATAGAACTAACAAGTGAAGTCACCTACGCTTAGTGTTTTCTTTGAGGGAGGGTTTTAAATTATAAGTACGGTTTTAAAATAGCACACTGTAGTCTTGTCAATTATGTCACATTGAGTGATAGCATGGTCTGATTAAATTAGGATCCAAGAAAAGTCCATTCATTGCATCTGTTGATATGTCTCTTAATCTTTTTTTCTTTTTAATGTTTATTTATTTTGAGACAGAGGAAGTACTTGCAGGGGAGGGGCAGAGACAACGAGTGAGGAGAGAGAGAATCCCAAGTAGGCTGTCCCAAGTAGTGCAGAGCTCAGTGAGGGGCTCAATCCCATGAACTGTGAGATCATGACCTGAGCCGAAATCAAGACTTGGACACTTAACCGACTGAGCCACCCAGATGCTCCTCTTAATCTTTTATAATATAGGTTCCCTTCCTATTTTTCCTTGCAATTTACTTTTCAAGGAACTGAATGTCCTTTAGAATTTCTCAGATTTTATGTTTTGTTTATTGCATCCCACCTAATGTCATTAATGTTCTTTTATATTTACTTTTCTTATAAATTGATCAGGTTCATTGAACTCTTTAGCAAGAATACAGCATAGGTGGCTTTCAGTGCTTAGACCAGAAATAAAATATTTCTGGCTGTCTCTTTTTGTAGTATCAGTAGCCATTGACTATCATTGCCTAGATCTATTATTTTATTAGCATCTACAAAATATTGTTAGTCTTTTTGTGCTAAAACAAAACAAAACAAAACAAAAAAAAACCTCTTAAAAAAAAAAACACTTACCCTTATTTTGTGGCCAGGAAAACAATTTATGTAATAAAGGCAGGTTTTTTTAGTGGAGGCTTTGTTCTTTCCATTTATTTAGCACTTCTCAAATAAGAGGTTGGTTCCCTTAGCATCCTTCAAAGGTGACTAGTGAGATATTTCATCTTGTTTTGGTATCATTATGAAGTCATGCATTGAGACATATTTGATATATTTCAATTCCTACAGTATTATGTTGGTAGTGTGTACATCTAAACTTCAGAAGGTAATGCCAAATTTATTTTTTCAAGATGGTTATATCAATTTTATATCCCACCAACAGTATGAGAATTTCAAAAGCATACTTGGTGTTTTCAGACTATAAAGTTTTTACAAATATGATTGCTATATATCATTGTTGTGGAGCATCCTGATTGGGTGGAGGCTTTTGGCATGGGGGTGGGGGGAATAATTCACCTGTGGCAGAACAAAAGAGAAGTTTGTTGAATACACTACAAGGGAGTAGTGGGCGGCACAGTAAAGGAGAGACTGCCACATGGTGGTGGTGGTGAGGGGCCATAGTTACATGGTGGAATGAGGAAGTATGGGGGACATATGGAATTTTCCCTTTTTTGGTAATCTTAAGAACTATGCCTGGTTGTAAGTAGCCCTTTTATCAATTAGGGGCTTAATGAGCCTCTGTCAGGTCGGTGGTCCCTGTGGGCCCTTTTGCCTTGCTCAGGTTTCCATTGCTCAAGCATGTTGCCTAAAAGCAGCCTCTTTAGTTGTGATATCACCGCTTGTTCATTTTTAGACATCTATGACATGAACTTGATTTCTTACTATAGATGAATATGGTTTAGCTCTCCTGCATTTCCCCAGTATATTTATTTACTACTTCTGACTCCATTCCCAATAAAATTGACTATAATTTTGGCTTCAGTCTATATTTATTATTTAATAGGACTGTGTAATTATTACACATAGTTAATCTCACCTAGTATATTATTATTTTACCTTTTTTGTACTTCTCTTTGTTTCTCATGAAGTCAATAATTGCTTTTTTATTGCTATTCTTTAGTTTTCCGTGTATGTATTACTAATTTTTCCCTTGACGTCTAATAGAAATCTAATACTACTCTCAATATTGCCAAATGTGAAATAATCTGTCAAAAAAATTTTTTAAACCTTAGAGACATTCTACAGCCCCCTTTCCTGCCTCAGTCTGGTTGCACATCCTGTTAGCCTGCTACAGAGCTGTTGTCTTGAGCTCTTTCATTATTGTTCTTGGAGTTCTCTTTGCTTCTCCTTTGCACTGAATCTTGTTTCATCCCTTTCCAAAAAGAAATATTGACCTAATTGTTCAGATTTTAGCAGGTGGGCTTGCCATGGTTAAAAGTTTTTAGGACTTGAATGTTTGGTGTACTCTTCTGTTCTATGGTGTGGAACGCAGTGGATGATCTGGACAGGTGAAGATAGGGTAATGAATGAACGGTAGGGACACTGATATTGATGTGAGGATAAGAGGCCCAACTATCTTTCTCTTTTCTTTTTTCCCAAAGTGCTTCCAGCCCGCAGCTAAAGCCCCAGGTGTGGCCCAGGACAGCTCCATGCTAAACAATAGGGTGACATATTCTTGGCTAGGAGTCTCTTTTTCTCTGGTTCCAGTTCTTGTGTATCTGGAGAGCAATCTTGGGATCATACTTGCAGCATCTCAAGACTCGGATCTGGTGGTGGTAGGAAGGGCATGTGGTGGGGAGAGCAGTGGAAGAAAGCACATTTCATGGTTTGTTTTCTTCTGAAACTATTACCGGTACAGGTTCACTGCTAGCCAAAAGTAGAGCTTTCCTGTTGGACCTTTCATTGGTTGAAACGGTGTAAAGTGAAGTAGCAATTACCATTCATTTATAAGGAAAAAAATTTGAGCTTTCTCAAACCCTGAAAACCTCTCTTAGACTTTTTTGATACCTTAGGACACATTTTGCCAAAAAAAAAAAAAAAAAAAAAGCACAAAATAAATCCAGATAAAGCACAGATACTCACAGACACAGTTCAAGCTCTGGCAGCTTGATGCTGAGATGCTGAGTGTAGTTCTGGGGCAGGAGCGTGGCGGGGCCTCTGTTGCTGCTCAGGGCTGTGCTGCTTCTGGAATGGCTCGATCCAAAGCCAACATTGAATGCTATTTTTGCTTTTCACCTTTTTTGGTAAAAGCAAAAATCTTCTTCAGAGTTTTTTGGTTGGTGAAACGTAGACCTTTTGTAAAAGGGGAGTGATGTAATGCAAACTTTGGGAAAGTAGGGGATGGTTGGAGTTTACTATTACATTATTACAGAAATTCTGTATTATTACAGAAATAATGCAGCTATTTCTGTCTTAAGGTTTAAGGCCAAAGGCATAGCTAACAGTAAATAGTACTATGTCTTGGTTTTCCCATGGACCTTTGTGTGTATGACCCCAATAAGAAAGAAACTCACGGAGAGGGTGAGCGTACTTTGGGAAAGGACTTTTGTCCTTATGTATTCCATGTCTTCTCATCAAAGTGCCATTTTAATAGCTGTATGAATCTCACAGTCTTTCCTAATACACGTGACCTGGTTGGCTAGATTGTCTTAAAGATTATGAGGTGGAGTTAAAATTATTTGTCAGCTATGACCCATTGGGGCCAGGTAGAATTTAATAATACCAGCCAGTTAGACTATCAGAACTTTCTTGCACAGAAAGTTTGAAGCTCTTAATGATCAGGAACAGGTTTCCCACAAGAAACCGTCTTCATATAACATGGCTGGTAAGTTTTATAAATAGATGTAGAACAAATGATGAATAATGCTCGTTTTTCTTCCTTGGTTCTCTTTTTTTTTCTTTAATTTTCTTTTTTTTTTAATGTTTATTTTTGAGAGAGAGAGAGAGAGTACAAGCAGGAGTGGGGCAGAGAGAGAGAGAGAGAGAGAGAGAGAGAGAGAGAGAGAGAATCCCAAGCAGGATCCAGACTGTGAGCTGTCAGCACAAGAGTCTGACGCGGGGCTCGAACACACAAACTGCAAGATCATGACCTGAGCCGAAGTCGGACGCTTATCCAACTGAGCCACCTGACACCCCTTTGGTTGTTCTTTTAATAAGCCAGGCTCAACAAACAAAAGACACTGTCATGGACTGAATTGTATCTCCTTGAATTCATTGATGAAGTCCTACCCTCCTTGCCACCCTCCCCCCAACCTGACTATGTAACTGTATTTGGAGGTAGGGCCTTTAAAGAGATAATTCAGGTTAAACAAGGTCATAAGGGTGGACCCTAATCCAATATGAGTAGTGTCCTTATAAGAAGAGACATCAGGGAAGCATGTGTACAGAGAGGCCATGTGACAGCATAGCAATAAGATGGCCCTCTGCAAGGCAAGGATAAGCCAAGCCTGCCAGCACCTTGATCTTGGACCCCTAGCCCCCAGAACTGTGAGAAAAATGTCTGTTTAAAGCCATGCAGTCTGTGTGGTATTTTGTTATGGCAACCCTAACAAACTAATGCAGACATATAACCCAATTTAAAAATGCACAAAGGATTTGAATAGACATTTCTCTGGAGAAGATCTACAAATGGCCCATAAGTATATGCAAAGATTCTCAACATCATTAATCATTAGGAATATGCAAATCAAAACTGTGAGGTACCGCTTCATATTCATTAGGATGGCTATAACTGAAAAAGACAATAATGAGTATGAAAGAGGATATGGAGAAATCCAAACCCTTGTACATTGGTGGTGGGAATGTAAAATGGTACAGCTACTTGGGAAACAGTTTGGCAGTTGCTCAAAAAATTAAACATACAGTTAACATATGACCCAGCAATGTTATTCCCAGGTATATAGAGAATTGAAAACATATGTTCACATAAAACCTTGTATACAGATGCTGCTATCAGTAATACAGAAATATTATTCAGCCAGAAAAAGGAAATGAAGTACTGATTCATGCTACAACATGGACGGACCTTGAAAATATTATGCTAAGTGAACAAAGCCTGATAGTAAAGGCCATATATTGTATGATTCCATTTATGTCCAGAATCGGAGAATCCGTGGAAATACAGCCAGGTGCTAAGGAAAGAGGCGAATGGGGAGTAACTGTAGATGGGTTTCTTTTTGGGATGATATATATGTTCTGGAATCAGCAGTGATGGTTGCATTCTGTGAACATAATAAAATATGGGGCAAGCTTCATAATCTGTGAATCGTATTTGAATTAAAAAAGAATAAGCTAGAATCAGTATTCTGGGTTGTGAACCTGAAGTGAAGAATGAGTGAGATTATGCTCTAAATATTATTAGTAATGCTAACTTGTGAATGAGGCTTTTGTTTTTCCTCCCTAAACACAGGTGATATATAAACATATATATATATATATATAGTAATAAATATATTTCATTTGTATACAAATCTGGGGGTTGTCTCATTGTCCACATACATGGGAGAAAAATGAAAGCCTCTTTCACAGGTAAAATATTTCTGAAATCATTGTTTTCTTAGTTGTGGTTAGCATGGTGAAATAGAACATCTCAGGCTTGAGCCAGATCCTCCTTTTCTAAGCTATTCTGACCTCAGCTGAGAAATCACTGTGCCTTCAGGTCTGTGAAGATGACAGTCCTATTTTTCTGACTTCATCCAAAAATATTTTTTTAACTTGCAAATAGCAAATCACAATCACACTCCTGGGTATTACTTCTACTCCAAGGGCACCACGAGAATCACCGGGGAGTTTTCTTTCAGAAATGTACACACACCCCAGACCTACTAAATCAGAAACCATTCTCATGAGCTCTCCAGATGTTCTGATGCATGATAAAGTTTGAGAAGCCCTGATTCAGAGAATTTACAAGTAGGAAGGGCCATAAGCTTATGTTAATTTTTTTGTAATATGTGGGTTCTTCACACGCAGCAAGTTAGGCATTAAGACTGTCTCTGCCACACTCTCCACCACAAACTCTCCATAGACAAATGTGACTTTGAGTACACCTTACACCCAGATCTTAGTTTCTAAGGATCATTCTCCAGTAAGTGGATCCAAGGCTTTGCACTGTTGCAACTTTTTTTCTAAATTTGACATTACTTCAAATAAAACAATTTATTCCAATTTAAAAGGATATAGACGATGACCCGAAACAAACAATTTCCAAAACTGATGATATGGAACTCAGACTGAGTGTATTTATTTATTATAATCTCCAAAATAATTTCAGTTAGTACAACCGCTTCTCAAAACCACATCACTATCAGGCTCAGAATTTGGTTATAACCAAGCGATTCACAAAAACACTTTTAAGCAACAAAACATGCTTAGTATTTCCTTGAGAAAGGTCCTTCAAATGTGTACAGCATCACTGGGTAATTCACAAAACCACAAGAAGGGCACCCTCATGTGTCCAACTTCTATACCCCTTATGTTGTTCAACTCACAAAATTTGTGATCCTTCCACATCTCAAAATAAAGGCCTTCATGGTACAATCTGCCTTCCTCTTAAATTTTAAAGGATATTCTAGATCATTCCTTAGGAAAGTAAAACTATGAACACTTTAAGAGGGAAACAAGTTGCTTGGACTTCTTTTATATTATACACTTCAATTATGGGTTAGTGAGACTTTAAAAATTTTATATTTTAAAAAGTATCAGAGGGGACAAAAATAGAAAATATTTACCAGCAGGTTAGCCTCTCCTGAAATCACCATTTTCTGGATAAATACATGTAGCATCACTAAAAATTTTCACCATGTATTATTATACATAGCTTGGAAAGAACTAACATTTTGGGCTAATATTCATGTCTTAAAATAGCATTTTGCTTGATTCCTTTTATAATCCTAAACTCTTTCTTTTAAAAATTTGTATAGCTCGGAGTCTCACTGTGATTTTCAACACCTTGGCCTGAACTTGTTTATGAAAAAAAATACATAACTTCTGCAACTTGAGCTGGTTATACTGGGAAGAGAGGAATTACCATAATTTCATTATACCTTGTATTAACAACAAACCTTCTCACAGAGAAGAAAATACTTTAAATACCTTAAACCATATTTACAACAATAAAATTCACATTTCATGCTTTAGTGAAACACTTAAGTCATAAGATAGTCCTCATAGTTTATTGGAATAGAGCCCTTCTGTACCTGGCCTTCTGCTGTACGCCGGGTATAAAGCTCTGGGTGTTATGAAAATAGCAAAACTTATGCCATCCTCCTATCAAGTAGAAAAACTGAGGGTAGATCTTGCCAGCCATCAAGTGGTGATAGAAATCCTGTGTCCTAGTGAAGTGACAACCAATGTGCTTCAGACATCGGGTCCTGTAGGAATCACCTTGATTGCTTGAAAAGTGCTAAAAAGCCCAAATGTTCTTTAATGTGAGTTGAAGGGCCCGAACAGCCCTTCTGAGCACAGCTAAACACTTCATTTATGTGTCTATTGCACAGGATTTTTATGTTCTTCCAGAACTAGTGCTGTGTTTCTTTCTGTAGCTACTATATACATTTTTCTGATAAGTTCAGCGTTTCATTGGGAAATGTGACTTGCAGAGAGTTCCCCTTTGGGGCAGGGCCAGACCTGCTACTCCCACTGACCTCGTCCACCAGTAAAACACTCTCTGAATCCTGCCCCTGGGAGGAGTCCGAAGTCTCCGATATTCGCAAAGTCCTCAGTGAGGTGGTGTCTATTTGGGCCAGGCCCATGCCGGGTACACCCGGAAGCAGATTCCTGCCTCCGAGACCGTTTTCACTGAGGTCGGGCATGTAAAGGAGGGTCTGAGATGTGCTGCTGATCTCCTTCAGCTCTCGCGAGAGGAAGGAGCGCGAATGAGCAGACATGGCGGAAGATGTCCTTCTGCTGTCTGAGCAGTGCTGTCCGGAACGGTCTCTGCGGGACCCGCCGATGCGGCAGAAGAGGCATTTAATCTTCTCGATTGCTTTGCTGAGCACGGTCTTCCGCAGAAGGATATATATCCAGGGGTCCAGGATGGGGTTCACAGCAGCAATTCGGATGGCCTGCAAATCTGGGTTTTTGCTGATTTCTGGCACCAAACGTGGCTGATATAACTGGTTGATGAACACCCGTACCTGCATAAATGAGACGTCCACGTTTAGATTTCACCATTAATCAACTAGGGAAATATTTACCCGCAATGTCTAACCTAGTAACATTAGCTAGCTGCCTTATTTTCTGTTAATAACCGCCAAGAAAGAGCAACTTACATGATAAGCCTCAGGAAAACCAGCGATTGTGCAATTACGTTTGTTTTGAGTTAGTGTAACTTTAAAATTTTGTAACTATCCTATGAATATCTTCCTTAGATCAAAGATGGTATACAAAAATGCAATGTATGTACAGGCGACAGAAGCATAAAGTTTCTTTGGGAAACATTTTATTAACTTCATCTTTGTGAGTGCTTTTAAGTTTTTGTGATTCTAATGAGGTATCTTTTTCCCTCCAGATAGCCACTGATTTCCCTTATTCCAGTTGCTTTTTTTTATATATTTAAATGAAATTCATTTTTTAAGTCAACTAACCAGTCATCACAGAAAAGCCCAGAGATCCCTTTAATTATAGAGTCCAGTAAGAATATACTGAGAACTTTTAAACCAATGTCTGAATCTCCTGTCATCCAGAATGACCAGTGAATAGTTTCTATTTTTTCTATAGAGTCTGTTCCCCAGTTATAAGAATCATCTAGTGTTAACGACTCTTCCTTCAAAAACCTCTTCCAATCTTTGCCCTTTCACTGCATTCCTCACCTGGATTATTGCATCAGCCACCAAAGTAGCTTTCCCACCTGTAGTTTCTGTCCTCTCCAATCCAGCCTCCAAACTGCCACGAGAGGATTGCTTCTAGAAAGTAGATCTGATTGTGCTGCTCAATCCCTAAGCATTCAGTGGCCCTCTACTGCTTGCAAACTGTAGTTTGGCTCAATGACTGCCACTTGGTGAATCCATCCTGAAACTCCAGTCAGAATCAATCCCTCCTTTGTGTCTATAGAGCATTAGAGCCAGTAAAGAGCCAAGTGCTGAAAGCGCACTCTGCACAGACCAGTGGGGAAGACAATTCATTCTACTGCTCTTTGAGCTCTTTGAGGCAAAGGGCACATCTGCCAGCCCACCATGGGATGGGCAGGCATAAATGAGGTAAACAGAAGGAGACCCTAACAACCTGTTTGCTATTTTGGGGTCTTATTTTTGGCGGTTCAAAAATTTTGCTCTTCCTATAATTACTTTCATTGTTTCATGCATTTAATCATTTAATAGTAAGTACTTACTGTGTATTAGGCATTGTGATAAGTCTGGCCACAAAAAGCTGCATTTAGAATACCACGAATTTTTTTAATGTTTTTATTTTATTTTTGAGAGAGAGACAGAGACAGAGACAGAATCAGAAGCAGGCTCCAAGCTCTGAGCTGTCAGCACAGATCACGATGTGGGGCTCGAACCCACAAACCACAAGATCATGACCTGAGCTGAAGTTGGAGGCTTAACTGACTGAGCCACGCAGGCACCACTGAATACCACAAACTTCTTGAAGGCAGAGAGTAATCTACAGCACAGAACATAGGAAGGAAGATCAACTCTGACTGCAGGGTGATTAAATGAAATGGGAGAGGTATATATGGGGGCACAACTAATCCAGATCTGGAGGGGAGGGCATCAGTGGATGCCTCCTCCAGAAGAGGAATCTTGCAGGGAGTTTTTGGTGGGTGAGTGGGAATTTGCTAAATTTAGAAGGAAGGACATAACATTTCAAATAGAGGTCATTCCCTGTGTAAAGTCATTGTAAGTGATTTCTGGGAATTTCAAATGATTCAATGAAGAGAGTATGAATTTATGCAAATTTAAGGAAGACTATATTTTATTCCTTAGAGGAGAAAGCACTTGCTAAATGTACACTCATATTTATTCTTGGAATATTACTGTTATTACTGTCTAAATCATCTAATTCCACTAGGAGGTGTGTTTTTGTTTTTTCTTTTTGAGAGACAGAATAGGGCAGGGGCAGAGGGAGATGAAGAGAGAGAATCTTAAGCAGGCTCCATACCCGCACAGAGCCCAACTTGGGGCTGAGTCTCAGGACAGTGAGACCATGACCTGAGCCGAAATCAAGAGTTGGACGCTCAACGGACTGAGCCACTCAGACACCCCTCCAATAGGAACTTGTATGTAAAAAACTCACCTCATATAAAAAGGGGCTTTAAAAGTGATCTCTGTCTTGGGGTGCCTGGGTGGTTCAGCCGGTTAATCGTCAACTCTTGGTTTCAGCTCAGGTCAAGATCTTATGGTTCATGAGTTGGAACTCTGCATCAGGCTCTGCAATGACAGCACGGAGCCTGCTTGGGATTCTCTCTCTCTGCCCCTCCCCTGCTTGTGCTCCTGCTCTCTCAAAATAAATAAATAAACTTAAAAAAAGGTACATGATCTCTATCTTTAGTAATTACTTAATAATTATTACTTGCCTTTAGTAATTGTTTTCATAAGGGAGAAGTGAGAGGCAAGTCTCAGCCAAGGAGGATGCACAAAAACCATAAAAAGGAGAAAGAACCCACAAAAGCAGAGCTGGAGCCATTTAGGGGCAAATATCTCTAACTTTAACAAGACTCGAGGATACTGCTACTTTATTATGCAGTATAATAATTAATATTCATGGTCTATGAATCACCATGAAAGAAGGGATAGTTTAGAAAGATTTCTTTTTTTTTTTTAATGTTTTTATTTTTTATTTATTTCTGAGACAGAGAGAGACAGAGCGTGAGTGGGGAAGGGGCAGAGAGAGAGGGAGACACAGAATCTGAAACAGGCTCCAGGCTCTGAGCTGTCAGCACAGAGCCCGTCGCGGGGCTTGAACTCACGGACTGTGAGATCATGACCTGAGCTGAAGTCGGACGCTTAACCGACTGAGCCACCCAGGCGCCCCTAGAAAGATTTCTAACAATTTGGATAAAATAAGTTTAAAATGTTTAAGGAAATAAGTGCATTAATCTGTAAAACTCAATTCATGAGAAACTTATCTCTAGATGAGCCTAGATTAGTGAGATGTAGCTGTATTTCTATTTCTTCCTTAGCTGGAATTCAGACTGTGATCTATACAGGTCTATAGTCCCTTGTTAAGAAATTATTGGTTTTCAGTTGCTGTTCCTTTGTTGTTATTCATTTGTTTTGTTTTGTTTTGTTTTTAATTTTTTTTTTCCAACGTTTATTTATTTTTGGGACAGAGAGAGACAGCATGAACGGGGGAGGGGCAGAGAGAGAGGGAGACACAGAATCGGAAACAGGCTCCAGGCTCTGAGCCATCAGCCCAGAGCCTGACGCGGGGCTCGAACTCCCAGACCGCGAGATCGTGACCTGGCTGAAGTCGGACGCTCAACCAACTGCGCCACCCAGGCGCCCCTGTTTTGTTTTGTTTTTGATTACAAAACCTGACCTAAACTTATTTCGGCAGTAAAACTGGAACCGAACTAGACTGTGAGGCTATTTATAGTTTGTTTATTCTACTTAGTATTTGCTTTGGAGGTATTGTCCCAATTTTGATGGGAATATTACATATGATTAATATGTAATATTACCTATTACTAAAATTCTAAAAGCCAAGAAATTCTGAATTCTAAAACACATCTGGCCCTAAATGTTTTGAATCAGGTTATTGTCCTGTAAATCTCACAGAATAAAATAAAATGGTCAAATGGCTCTAACTAGCATGAAATTAATACCTTGATCTCTGGCAGACAGCTAAATAAAAACTGAACTAGAATAAACAGAAGTATATGATGACTTAAAATACCTTTAGAAACCGTGCTTGGATAAATGATATTATGAAGACAAAGCATGACTGATTTTCCATTTTCTAAAAACTAGTGACACAAAGTACTTTGGTTTCTTCTTGCCATAGCTGTATTTGGGCACTGAGAGATGCCCTCAGGTCTACGGGCCTTTTCTCAGATGAAATGTTACTGAGACCTGAAGGTTTTGAGGAACTTATCAAGCCACCTTGTTGGTGGCTCATTCTGGTCTTCTAGTGACTTCCATGTCCCTTTTTCTGTTCTACCAGGTTCGCTGGCTTTCTGCTTAAGAATTATTTCCTGACAATGGAATCACTGGTAAAACGTATGAGGTCTGTATTTTACTCACATCACATACTATGTTCCTAAGAGTAAAAGAAACATTGGACTAAAATGTGTTCGTATCAGGCCTTCCCTGTGCATAGTCTTTAGAAAAAAACAAAACAAAACAAAACTGAGACAGGGTCTGTGAGGACTGGAGACTTATAGCCTCTAGGTGGCAGTGTTGGTCCACCTGGAAGTTTTTGGTCCACAGGTTCTCCCTAAGAAGCGGTTTGCTTAGCCATCTCTAAGACCCTCTTTCAGAACAGAATCTTGGTAAAGTCTGGACTTTGCATTTTTGAGATTTTTAACATTGAAATCTCTTGTTGCTGGTTGCCTCTCCCACCTCAAAGGAAACACGGTTAGTACTGAAAGGAGGAACATTTTTGAACAGTTGAAATGGATATAACAGGAATGAAATTTGTATCTATTTACTGGAATGTATTAGGACTTAGCATTTTATTTTAAAATTTTTGTGACCTTTCAGAAAAGCTAGACTGTTGTAAAAAAAATTAATGAGATTTCATAATCAAAGGTGATGAGAAGCAAGGAAAGATCACATCACTCCATGTCTCACTTCCTCCACAGTTTTAAGTGATTTTGACTAGGATCCAAGGGAATGAAGGAAGCCCTATTTTAGAGTTCCATGGAGGGGGGACAGGCTTACAATTAATACAAGCCACTGAGCCTGGTTATTTAATGTCATTTCAGCAAAAGGGAGCTCACAAGATAGCAATAAAGAGGAGAATGAAAAGCAACATTTAAAACTTCAGCTAAAAACATTCTCAAATTATTTTAAAAAAATGAAGACACATTAGTTTTCCTTCATAGCATGTTCGCATTGGAGACTGCCCTGGGGCAGAGAAAAAGACAAAATGAACAAAATCTCCATGTACTCTGTAATGTTTGAAAAAGTTTAGCGATCTCTGCCTCACTTAAAAAAAATTTTTTTAACATTTATTTATTGTTGAGAGACAGAGCATGAGCATGGGAGGGACAGAGAGAGGGGGAGACACAGAATCTGAAGCAGGCTCCAATCTCTGAGCTGTCTGCCCAAAACCCCACATGGGGCTCGAGCTCGCAAACCATGAGATCATGACCTGAGCCAAAGTGGGACGCTTAACCGACTGAGCCACCCAGGCACCCCTGTCTCTGCCTCACTTTAAAGGCTACTTGGTTTGCTCTCCCCATAGCAGGGGAAAGTCCAAATGAATATGGGAATATCCACAGCAGTACTCCAATGTCATGTGGGGTGGGTGGTGAAAGCACTTTTCTGGAATTCCTGTCCTTATATGCTTCAGAAATACACATGTTCAGGCAGTTTTCAGTGTTGGAAGAGTGTGCTGCTGATAAAACAGAATCTCTGTGTCAGGGGAAAAAGCTTAAAAAGTTCATTCAACGCAAACAACATATATACTCTCTTGCAATTTTAAAAGTGAATCAAGGAGCTTAGAATATTGGCATATGTTACAATATTCTAAGCTTCTTGAGAGGATGACTACAAATTAGGATTCGGGAGCATTGGAACAGAACTTGGAGATGATAAATTCAAAAGAAGGTGTGATGACAGGAGAGCTGTAAGGGAGGCTGTATGTTGTAGAGGTTCATGCACAAGCTTTGGAATGAAACAAACCTCTCTTCAAATCCTGGCTCTGCTCCTTCTAATTAATGTACAAATTATGATAGTGCTTCATTCAATGCCTAGCACGTAACATAAATATCTGCTGCCCTTGCTTTTTTGGTAACCCATACATGGTATTTCGGCTACTGTGGAATGTGTGAATAATTCCAAAACCACAGCTCAGAGGTAGCTTTGGTGTCAAAAGACATTTACTTCCTATGTGAGAAAAACCTGTTGGCAGGGAATGTCTAATTGAAAAAGAATGTTGAAATTTTGATAAGACCGATTTAGTAATTGACTGTCAAAGTACAAATGTTTTCCAATAAACGACATGGTCCTACAGCTGAATTTGTGTGCGCTATGTGTTCTGTTCCAAGAACATAAAAGGAATTATCTGTGTGTGCTCGGTTATCTAACTGCCCTGTGAAGAATCCAAAATTGACACAGCTGTTACTAGAAATTTTTACCACTTCTTTTTAGTGACAAAAACAAAAAAACAAAAAAAAAACTTTAAGTAAAGGATAGTGGAAAGAGTTCTTGAGTGTGGTGATGTAAGAGAGTTCTCCCTCTTTCTGGGTCACCATTTACTACCGGCAAATTATTTAATCACTACAGGTCAGTCTCTACATTGAACATTTGTTTCTGAAGGTTTTTGTTTTTGTTTTTTTTAACTCTAACTTTCAATATTCTAATAGGAGATTACAGGAATCACTTCATCTCTGGGGAGAAAAAAATCTTGTTAGTAGATGTTCCATAAAACCAAGGCTTGACAGGTCAGCCAAGCATGGTGACAGTCTGTTAGACTGGGACTCCCCCCAGCAAGTTGCAGAAGGATATAAATTCCTCAACTGCAGTTGAGAAAACTGAGAAGCAGAATGAAAATACTGGCCAGCCCTGGGTTCTTCCTAGAGCTTTCAAGACTCAGATGAGATGCTGTACGTGGGAATCCTTTTTATGTGCTACTCTGCAGTCTTCAAGGTTCTACCAATTCCATGGTTACGACTAAAACACTGCTTTCAGGAACTGCTAATTTTTTGAGAGAGAGATAGAGAGAGAGAGAGAGAGAGAGAGAGAGAGAGGAGAGAACACTCACGCAGAGGAGGGGCAGAGAGAGAGTCCATGCTCAGCATGGAGCCCCCACGCAGGGATTGATCCCACGTCCCTGGGTTCATGATCTGGGCAGAAATCAAGAGTCCAAGGCTTAACAGACTGAGTCACCCAGGCACCCCAGGAACTGCCATTTTTAACTTAGCCAAATTTATTTGAAAAACTAATCAAATCCTTCAGGTTCTGCTGTAATGGCACTCAAATTTATGGCATTACTCTTACACCTTTAAATGTGATTTGTACTCATCTGAAATCCCATCAGTTGTTCTGTGACTCTACTTCAGTTTGCCTACAGTAAACAAAAGTGTAACTATTTACAGCTTCCTCTGGTATAATAAATTTTCCTTGATCAAATGCTGGTGACGGCTTTATCAAGACAACTGGTTTATTAGTAAACAGTCAAATAAACACTCACAGGAAGCTATTTTCCTAACCATCTGTTTTACCTGTCCAAGGCAGAAGACGAATCAAATTGGCCATTCTACCCCTAACAGAGATGAATACTTGTTACTTCAAAGTAAGAAGAAAGAAAATGAAAGAAACAAGTAAGCTATTAATATGCCTCGGCTTGCCTATGCATGGGGGAAAATGCCTTTCCAAAAATCTTACAGTCTAGCTGTTTAGTCCTGCGGCAAAAGATTTGATTTTAATTGTTATCTTAACGTTAGTAACTGCAAAAATTGGGCACCAGATGTTGATACAGCTATAGCATGTAACATGGGACCTTAGAAACCTGTCTTGCTTGCATGTTTCTGAAGAATTCAGTCCCTTTTATTTATTTTAAGCATAGACTCTTTCATTTCTTCAGCTTTTTCTGGGTTAAAAAAAAAACAGACACTGGTTTTAAATAGAATAGACAAAATGACAGGAACCACCAAATCTTGTCATGTAATGTTCCTTGTCAAATGTACTTACACCTTCTCTATTTGTTGATTATGACTCATTTGAGAAAGTTTCTCAAGTCTAGCCCAGTTTCTTATATCCACGATTAATTCCCTAAGCTTTCTCAATTTCCATTCCAAGCTCTATTTGTGAGACATATGTTTTGGAAAACAAATTAAAATTTACTTTTTCTATGAAACTCAATATCAACTGCCCTTTAAGAGACACTGTAGTTTTTTTTTTTTCTTCCCTAGTGTCCAAGAGACAAAATTTGCCTTTCAAGTGACTGTTAACCTCATATACTATGTCAGGCTTTTTGAAATTCCAAGTAAACTATATTTGCTCTATTAGCCTTTCCAAAGCATTTTAAGTGTTTTGAAGGATTTGATTTTCCTCAAGTAGGATTAGCCACCAACTTGATTTGATGTAAGTAAAAAAAGGTGCTTCAATAGTTTCCTTGGAACTGAAGATAGGTCTGACTTGCTTCAAATGTCACAGTTCAGAAGCTTTAAACTTAAATTACAATCTCAATATGAGAAACATGAAAATACATGAAAGTTGCGAAAGGAAGCCAAGGAAGATGACAGTTATGGGTAAATTCCCCTTTTAACTCTTTCAGTAACAGCCAAACTGTGGGTGGGTGAGTAGTATAATGACCTCATTGCTTATCATTAATTTACAATTAAACTGAATCTGAAGTTAAGAGGTTGTAGCCAGAACTAAAGGCTAAAAACTGAAGCTACTGTTACTCTTTATTACTGTTATTCTTTATTACTCAAAGGCATGTGAGTACATCACTATGTGATTACTTCTTAGTTCAGCCAGTTCCAATTTTCAGAGTAAAATTACTTAGTATCTACTGCACGTTCCTGACTTTATATAACAGAGTGGATAGTAGTTGTTAGTTAAAATGTAGCTCTTTTGCAAACTACAAATATAGCTCCTATAATTTCTTGCCTCTAGCTTCTCAAATAACTTCAAACATTTTGTGCTAAATGGCCCTGTACCATAAGGGTCGGGTCCACCACTTCTGCCCATGAAATGAATGAAGTTTTTAATGCATCTCTTGATGCTCCAAGAAAACAATTCATCTGTGACTATGCAGTCATCAACAGCTCATATCCTTACCTTCATATTTTAAAAGTATGTGCACGTTGCTAAACTTCTAGCTCTAATTCCTCAGCTCCTTAAAGTAGATGTTCTGTACATAACAAACACTCACTTTGTCATTTACTGTTCTGTAAAACATAAGGCAGAAGCTAAAGAAGGGAGTCCCAGCTGGAGCAGATTTGTTTCTTCCAAATCTCACTGTATTGAGTTGCCATTACAGACAGTAAAATATATTTATGTGGCTCAAGTGTGACTTAACTTGGTAAGTTATATTGGGTCCTGGAATGGTTTAAAGGCCCTTCTGGCCAATTATATTTATTTCTGTTTATACAAATTGTCAAGAAGCTACTGTAAGCTGGCTCTCAGCCACATCTAAGTTCCTTCCATTTACACTCACTTTTATCAGAGATATAATATTTTTATATTAAATATCCCTGGACAGTATTAATAAGAGAAAGGAATACTAGCTCATTACATTTATTTTCTCTTGCTCCCAATCAGCATAAGACAGAGAAGTCATTTCTTTTTTGAGTTGGTAGTTTAGAATTTCCAGAAATGCAGTGTTTTGAGAGACAAAAGAATTCAGAACCTGTTGCTTTCAGTAGAAACTCTAGATAAAGTAATTTGCGTGTGAACCCAGCAGTTTCTGGTGCACTCCGTTTTAATGACAGGCAAAGTAGAGAACTAGGTACGTTTTCCACCTTTCTGCTTATAACAAAGTTAATCCAAAGGCAATTTTAAGAAGGCGGTGTCCTGAAAGTGAAGTGTGCCAAAACTCAAATGCACACACTGTACGAAGGCCAAAATTAGAAATGTTCTAGGAGTGAGACGTGATGTAATATTATATGAACAGGGTTTGGAGTCAGGTGGGTCTGAGGTTCATCACAAGCTGCAGGGTTTGGGCTTGGCAATAATTAGATGACCATCTCTAAAGCTTCCTTTCTTTAGAATGACACTGTATCTCTCAGGGTTGTTGAGAATTCAAATTCAGTGATCCATGTACATCAGTCTGAACTTAATTGGCCCCCCCTGAGAAACCTGGCTTTCCTGGTTCCAAGAAAGAATGAAGGAACCTGACGCTAGGCCATGCCCGGGTAGGAATGGTGACCCACATGCGCAACGAGATGTTCTCCCAGGGCACAGCCTGGGAAGGAGCAGGGAATCGCGCCTGACAGTGTGGTTCTGCTCGATTATTTTAAGCAAGTCAAGCCCTATGTAAAGTGAGGGTGATTAGATTAGACCAAAAGATATCCAGTCTCTCTAGCTCTAAACTTCTACATAATCTACCAAAAGAAGCAAGCAAAAAAACCAAAACCAAAACCAAAAACAAAAGCAAAAAACAAATCCGTACAAAAATCAAAGCACCAAGCCCGCGCTGCCCCTAAGGAATCGGGGAGAACGAAGAAATCGCCACCCCCGAAGTTTCGGGCTTCTGCGGTTCACTGTGGAGGACGGGGCTAAGTCACCCTACAGCGGTTTCCCCTCCACATCTGAAGGAGTGGCAGGTGTTCCCGGAAGGCTCAAGGCCAATGTCAGGCAGCAAGGGGTAGGGGCTGTCCCGGGAGAGAAAGGAAACCAGGCTTTCGGAGAAAGTAACTCGGGGATGTAGGAGAAAATCACCTACTACATCTCACGAGGGATGCGGCCGAAGAGGAGGTTGGGCCTGGTCTGAGTAGCCGAGGGTCAAGATTCCAGGCTGGAGCTGGAGGGCAAGTTCACTGCCGAGGCAGGAGAGGGCAAGGAGGAAGCGTTAGACGGAGGAGGGAGGTGCATGCGAGGAAAGGGCCCAGAAGGGCCCCGTTCCCGGCCACTCACCACGAGAGGGATGGAGCAGATGAGCACCACCAGGGAGGTGGCGATGAGTAAGATGACCATCTGGATCTCGGCACCCGCGATGCGGCGGAAACTCCGGCGGCGGCGAAAGTCGCTGAGGCGCGGCAGGGCGGGGGAGGCGGCGGCCGGGTTGCCCCGGCAGGGGGCCCAGGGCACGGCCAAGGGACCCGCCGCGTGGTGCTGCTCGGTGCCCAGCGAGGTGCGGCGCATGAACTGGCGGTGCATGCGGAGCAGCGCGCCGCACACGAGCACGTTGCAGAGCACCGTGGCGAGAATGAGGAAGGAGCTGAAGCCCGCGTACATGTAGGAGAAGGCGGCGTGCGCCGTCACGTTGGTGGTCCAGTCGATGAAACACCAGGTGTCCGGGTACTGCAGCCGCGAGCTGCCCAGGCCCATGTTGGGCAGCGCGCAGAAGAGCACGTTGGACGCATAGACCGCGACAAGCGTCAGGCCCGCCAGCCGCTTGTCCACGTAGTGGCTGTAGAAGTAGGCGTGGTTGATGGCCAGGTAGCGCTCGATACTCATGGCACAGATGATGCTGAGGCCCGACAGGCCGAAGAAGAGCAGGATGAAGGTGCTGTACTCGCAGAGCGCTTCGCCTCCGGGCCACTGGCCCTTCATGTATGTGGCGATGGTCACCGGGCTTACCAGCAACGTGCCCAGCAGGTCGGTGACGGCCAGTCCGCAAACCAACGTATAAAAGGTCGTCTCCTTCTGCTCCTTGCGCGACTTGCACAGCACCACAATGGCCACCAGGTTGCCCACCACCCCGAAGATGAACATCACCGCCGGGATGGTCACCGGGCTGTTGGGACGGTCGGGGGTAGAGGAGGCGGACGCATTGACCCCAGGGGTGGACATGGTGGTGGTCCGCGGTGCACAGCCTTGGCCTTCGAAGCTGGGCCTGGGGATGGTAGGAGAGACAAAGGCGCGGTGAGATGAAATTACCACTTGTCAGACCCGCTCCCAAGAAACAATATGCTGGTGAGACAAGACCAACAACTGGATCCCGCCTGCATCGTGGAGGGTAGCCATTTACCAACTTCGGCTACCGAAATCGCCAGGCTCAGGATACCTCCTGCCAGCAGCCCCCCACTCTGCTGTCATTAATATTTGCTAGTTGATACTTCCATTCTCTCCTCCTCCCTGCCCCCTCCAGCCCAACTCACTCCACTGCCAAGATGAACAAGGCCTATCTCAAGGGAAAAGCGAGTGGTTCGCTCTTATTCCCGACAGATTCTGAGTCAATAAAATCCTCACCGAAAACAAGTTACGGAAGGCAATTTGGAAAGCGCGCTCGCTCCTCCCGGGCTCCGCTCGAGGAGCGCCCGCCCATCGCTCTCCGCCCGGTGCCCTCAAAGCCTCATCTCACCTGTGGTTGCCGCGGCGGTGGCAGCCGCGTAAGCCCCCAGGGTCAACACTCAGATGTCCAGGATAAGCCTCCAACCTGCCCTTGCCAAGTCTTTGCCTTCTCAGAGCCGGGTCTCCGCGGCTGCCAATTTTCCGGAACTGGGGTCGGAATGGCCAGCTTTCAAAGAACTTGGGAGAACCAGAAGGGTAGCGGGATGGGTCAATGAAGTCTGATCTTGGATTTCTTTCTTTCTTTCCTCTTCTGCTTCTTTTTTCCCTCGTTCCTTCAAAGACGGGACCAAACTTTTCGGAGCCCGCAGGTCCCGTCCCCGGGCGGACAGCAGTCAGATGTGGGGGCCGCGCGCGCAGGTGGCGCGGATCCTCACTCCCGGAATCAGGTCGCCCCCCCTCGGAAGCCCAGGGCAGCACCGGCGGCTATCGGGGCTGGCGGCTGCCACTGAGGCTGCTTCCGGCGCCCTGGGGGCGGCTTGAGGTCCACTCGGCCTGAGGCTCTGACCTGGGACCTTTCATCTTCTTCCTCTTGGCTACAGGGTTCCGAGCTCCGCTCTCGCCTTTCCAGCCTCTGTACAAACTTTTCTCCAGCTCCAAGTTTCCCCGGCGGAGGCGGGGACACACAGTGCGCGGCCCGGGCGCCCATTGGCCGGACGGGAAGGGGGCGGGGCGTGTCCTCAGTGCTCGGCGCCGAGAGGCGGTGCACCGGCCTGGGGGGGCGGGGTTCCGAGCTGCGCGGGCCCTCGCGCCCCGCCTGGACCCTCTCCTCCCTGCGTTCCCGGCCCCGGCCGGGCTGGGGTCGCAAGGACATGGCCGCGCGCCTCAGGCTTGTGTGCCGAGTGCCGCCGTCGGCGCGGAGCCTCGGAAGCCCTGGTGTTCTCCCGGGAACCCTCTTAGCCACTCAGAGGGGGCTAACTCTGAAACCAGCATCCCCTCTCCCTAGTTGCCTCCTGCTCCGAGTGGGCTGTTTCTCGCACCTTCCACACGTGGATCGCAACACCTGGGCGTTAGGCAGGCAGGTCAACTGCTCTAGAACTGCACCTTGGAGCGGCCGAGGTGTGTGTGTGCGCGCGCGCGTGGCCCCGCGGGACGTAGGGTGGCGAGGCTCGCGTTGTGCGCGCGCGCGGCCCCGGGCTCGAAGTCAGGAGCGCGCATCGGACGGGGCGGGTGGTTGGGTCGGCGGGTGCGGGCGGGGGAACGACGAAGAATCTGCCCTTTGAAAGGAATTACAATCCATCCATGAAGGTAGTTGGTTGGCAGTGCCCAGGCTGTGGGCTGCGCCCCGTTGGGCATCCCCAGGCTAAAAAAAAAAAAAAAAAGAGAGAGAGAGAGAGACCGCAGCCTCTCCTGGCGCTGGTGGCGGAGCCTTGCGGCTGTGGAAGGAGGTGACCCGCAGGTACCTTGTGGGAGTGTTAGGGTGGGAGGGGTGTGTAACCGCGGAGATCTTTCTCCTCCTCCGGGGAACTACTCCTCCCAGGAAGAACGGTAGTCTGAGCTTCGTGGCTCGGCCCTGTTATATTCACTTTGGACACTTTGACCACGAATCCTTTGGTCGGCGGGCTGATGGAGGGTGCGACGGGGATTTGAAAGTTATTGGAGTCAAGGAGTTCTCCAGTCATTACCTCCGTGATTTACTCTTGGATCGGCCTAGTCGCTCTACCTTTTTTCTTTAAATTACAGTTGGACTTACTTTGTGGTGGAAGTAGTTTTTTTGTAAACGCATTTAACTTCTTTGTGCTCTGGTTCCTAAAATCGGGACTGAAAACTAAAAAGAAACGATTGCAAAACTCCATGGTGTTTTAACTGCTTCACCATTTTCTTTTTTTTTAACCATGAAGTAGGATTGTATGGGCCTTTTAAATTCCTAGAAAAATCTGTTTCCAAGTGCGGGATACATGCATTTTAACATATTGCATCCCATCGTAGATTAAGCAAATAACTCGATTCTTTTATATGAGGAGCAGGTATTCATTCATTCCTTAAAATGCGATTTCATGAATAAACCTCCTAAGATTTGATCCGGTTCTCCTGTTATTGTGAAATGGCACAGCAACAAATGAGTAATAGGAGAAACAAAGCATCCCAGACTTAACTAATTACTGATAAAGATAATTAAAGATTCCATATGGATATATTAGTATAACATTCTCTTGTTTATGCTATTTCCTCATGAATATCAAGGATTCAGAAGGAATCTGTAAAAATAACTGATGGCAATTGGTCAGGTTCTCAGTTTTCCCTTTATCACCATAATAACCACGTCTGTTGTCTATGCTTTCTTTGAGTAGTAACCTCTAGGGTTGTGTTAGCATTGAAAACAAGTTGGCACTAGAAAAAGGAAACAGCACATTCTACCCCCATCCTTCCCTAACTGAATTGCATCACTGTCACCCTGTCAGGTGGTTATCAGTAAACACACCAAGGGGAGGTGGGAAGTTCCACTTAGACTCATTTTATGTTAGTAAAAATAGTTTTTCCAGTTTTCTTTCCATTTGAAGTTCCTCACATGGAAAACAGTTAGGCTGGGTACCTGTTAAATTTTTAAGGATGAAGAGTATATTAAATGTAACAGTTGAGGCACACTGCTGAAGTAATTAGTGAGTGTTACAGGATTTCGCACGTCATTGATGAACTGGGCTTGTTATCAATGGAGCTTTTTAAAAAATTTTTTTTTAATGTTTATTTTTATTTTTGAGAGAGAGAGACAGACAGACAGAACGCGAGCTGGGGAGGGGCAGAGAGAGGGAGACACCGAATCTGAAGCAGGCTCCAGGCTGTGAGCTGGCAGCACAGAGCCTGACATGGGGCTCACAGGGCTCCAACTCACAGACCATGAGGTCATGACCTGAGTTGAAGTCAGATGCTTAACTGACTGAGCCACCCAGCCGCCTCCCCAATTTTTTTTACTGTTTACTTATTTTTGAGATTCGGTGGGGAGAGAGAGAGAGAGAGAGAGAGAGAGAGACAGAATCTGAAGCAGGTTCCAGGCTCTGAGCTGTCAGCACAAAGCCCGACGCAGGCCTCGAACCCATGAACCATGGGATCATGACCCAAGTCGAAGTTGGACGCTTAACCAACTGAGCCACCCAGGCACCCCTAGAGCTATCTTTTCTTACTGGTCCTTTAAATATTTATCATCACAGTAGCTTTAGGAAGATTGACGTAAGTGAGAAACCAGGACATACGATTAAAAAATTTTAATAAGGTTTACCTGTACCCTCTCTTGGTGTATGTTTCTAAAAGCTTAAGTTTAGGGGTGCCTGGGTGGCTCAGTCAGCTCAGGTCATGATCTCATGGTTCATGGGTTCAAGTCCCACATCAGGCTGTCTGCTGTCAGCACAGAGCCCGCTTCAGACACTCTGTTTACCTATCTGCCCCTCCCCACTCACACTTTCTTTCTCTCTCAAAAATAAAAATAAACATTAAAACAAAAAAACTTAAGTTTAGCTTTTAGAAGTAGAATCTGAATGTTAGGGAAACAATTATTTTACTTTCTCAGTTTGAAAAACTGGGATGGTGTAGTTCAATTTCCCTCACACTCTGCTAGGAATCTACACTGCAAAAGGAAATGAAGAATTGCCATGAGCATATGGACAGTTCTTGTCATTATTTGTATATTTCAGTGAAAAGATTTTTATTCTAAACGTTGTTTTGTATCCTCCCTTGCAGTTTTCACCTCAATCCCTACTTCTCTGCACTGGAAGACCTGGGTTCAGTTCTTTAGAACTGTTGTTAAATCCTCTTTGAAGGTTTGACCTAGTCCAAGAACTGCCTGACTGATCAGGTTGATTGCTCTGCTTTAGCTAGTTATTTGACAACTTTTTTTGAGTAAACACCTGAAGGTGGGAACCTGTTCAAAAGCAAAGGCTGCTTGGAGGTTATCAACCACATTCCCCTTGACTAAGTGGAATCTTCCTTGGATCGAAGGGATGGGTAAGAAAGAGGATAATTCTTGGGAGGAAGACAGCAAGATGAAACAGATCTGGTCTGGACCCTTTGCAGAGCCTAACCTGGCCAGACCTTAGAGCATTCCTAAAGCACTAACATTCATGTAGCAAGCCTGAGTAAGTTGTGTTTGCTCTCCGTCTTTCATGACAGGGCATGCAGATGCTAAAAACAGTGAAAAAGGTATCTAGCTGGTGTAAATAACCCAGTGCTCTTGGATGCATTTGCTTTCCACGCATTCACCCAGTGGTTCAGTGGATCATAAAATGTGGCGTTAACCTGACCGTGGGCATGAGGCGAGGTCCACAATTGTGGCTTTGGCCGTCAAATGATTGCCCTCCCTTTTTAGTGGTGCATTTCAAATGTGTGGTCTCCCAATTATTATCATTTTCTGAGGGTGAATTTTATGTTGAGTCTAGTGCCTAGAGTTTGTACACATGTCAGTACTGTGATTAAGTCCCCAACATCTTCATATGATGATAAATTGACTGCTGTGGAGGCTGGTTGCCAGCAACTGAAACTTCAGGTTACTTCCTTGTCCAGCAGTTTTATCCCTCAAAGTGATAGCTTTCTGCCCTTTTAATTTTTCCCCTCTCCCCCCACTCCCCCCCCCCCCCCCGATATTTCCACCACTCTTCCATTGTGGATAGAAAAAAGAGGGCAAAGAAAGGATTATTTACTTATTGTTGTCCACTTTGAAGGTGTGGTAGAGAGGGAGGCCTTCCTAGTTTAGGAGTCTCTTTTCTAGGAAGACAGACATTCGGATTATATGTCAGGTTCTTCTCACACCCACCTGTCTCTCTGTGGCGTTAGACAAAGTCTAGGCCAACTGAAAGGAGGAACTTACGACTTGAGAGAATCGGTCATTCGGCTACGTGTGATGCTTAGTGAACCCCTGCAACAGAAGTTCGAAGCTCTTCGTTGGGGAGCAGAGGGAGAGATGAAGTAGATTGCCATTTGTTGAAATCCAATTCAAAAATTCATCTCTTCCCTGACATGCTCCTTAACCTCCAGCGTAATGGGTATTGATCCCAAAGCACACTAAAGTTACAAGTTGAACCTCTGCTATAGTTTATGAAGGTCTAAAGATAAATGGAAGTCTGAGGTAGGTCAGTTCCTTCAGAGTAAATGAACCAGATGGACAGCTAATTTTATAGGAAAACTTAATCTTTTTATTTTTATTTTTTAAATAGCTACAGTGCTGGATCTAACAAGAAATGAGATTTGATTTTTCATGTAAACAGCAATTTTAAGTATGATTTTCTGATACCGAGTTATTTAGAGTATTTTCCTATAAGATAATAGATTATGTGTTAAAAAGAGCTATAAAATATATCTAAAGCATTTTGGTGGAAACATTTATTCATCTAATCTAGTAAAGGAAAAGCAAGTACATTTTGAGGATGTCTAATAGGAGGGCTGAGTATCAAATATGGATTTTTTTTCTTCTCTGAATCTTGAATTAGTATAAGGTGTCAACTGTTAAGAAGTAAAAAAAAAATTGTGAAATTTTAGTAGCTGAAAAAGCAGAATACACTTCAAAATTGTCTTGCTGTGTTAATGAGTTGTCTGCATCTCTGATCATATTACACCAGTGCTGCGGTGTTTTTAAAAGATATATTGGCAGTGCATTGTCTAAAATGCGACTCACTCTAAACTGTATATGTTTAAGTTAAACTTTAGTTTTTAACTTTTTTTTTTTATTTTAGAGAGAGCAAGGGAGGAGGCAGAGGGAGAGAGAATCATTTTTTTTCTTTTAAGTTTACTTATTTATTTGTTTTTGAGAGAGAAAGAAAGTCTGAGTGGGGGAGGGACAGAGAGAGAGGGAGACTGAGAATCCCAAGCAGGCTTCCTGCTCACTGAAGAGCCCAACCAGGGGCTTGATCCCATGACCCTGGGATCATGACCAGAGCCAAAATCAAGAGTCAGATGCTCAACTGACTGAACCACTCAAGTGCCCCTAACTTTTTTTTATTTGAAGATTTTATTTTTGGGGTGCCTGAGTGGGTGAGTCAGTTGAGCATCCGACTCCATTTTGGCTCAGGGCATGCATGATCTCATGGTTTTGTGGGTTTGAGCCCCATGTCAGGCACTGTGCTGGCAGTGCGGAGCCTGCTTGGGATTCTCTCTCCTTTTCTCTCTGCCCGTCCCCTACTTGTGCTGTCTCTGTCTCTCTCAAAATAAGTAAATAAACTTAAAAAAAATAATAAAGATTTTATTTTTAAGTAATCTCTATACCCAATGTGGGACTCGAACTCAGAACCATGAGATCAAGAGTTGCATGTTCTACAGACAGAGCCAGCCAGGCACCCCTAATTTAAACTTTGATAGCAGTTACTTATTACCTGAGTATTCTCCCTGTTGATTAAAATTTTTTTTTGTTTTTTTTGCTTTTTTTTTACAGCCAAGCAAACCATAACAAGAAAAAGTATTATTTAGTTTTGTCTTCCTTTTCCTGGCTTGCAGCTCATCTTTTGCTTCCCAAATTGAACACTTTAAACAAATCCTCCCAAAAGAATAAAAATAAAATATATTTTCCTCTTGAGGAGGAAGACATATGCTACATACGATTTTCCCTGGACTCCCATAATTTTGGAGATCCTGTTTACAGACTGCTTTGGGTTCTTATAGGCGTGGTGGTAGAAATGCCCATTTTATGAAGTGTCCATAAATCCTAGGTTGTCGAAGGAAGTCCAGGGGTCTCTCCTTTTGGCTTAGATGGCAGATGATTCAGCTTTTAACCCCAAATCAAATGGTTTTGCTTTTGCCAAAGGCAAGTCCTAAGAATGATTTAAAAGTATATTTTAAACCGTAATTTGTATTTTTCAAAAATGTCCCTTTGCTATTTTTTTTAAGGATTAGTGTACTCTCCTAGGACTTTGACAAAAATGTGTTTTTGCATTGACTTTTTCCCCTGTGTTTTTCTAAGATGGGCTCTGTACAAGAGAGTTAGAGGCTTGCATCTACTGTTTTAGAGATTTCCCACAAACACCACTTTTGGAGAAAGGGGCCTGAGATCTGTAGCTTTATAAAAGCTGTGTTTATCCGAAATTCTTGTTTCAGGAATTTATCAGTTCTGCCCAAGTAACCCCTGCATTGCCGTGTGGAGCTTTGTGGGGCTCTTGTTTATTTTTAGAAATCTGAGGAAATCATTTCCCTTGCAGAGCCAGCATCAACTCTGTAATCCCTGAGCTAATGTGTTAATTGTAGTGGCATTTTAAACTTTGGGCAAATGCTAATATCTCATTTCCCCCTTCCATCCGTAATAATGATAAAAGCTTTCCTATCATTCAAATTAAGCCTCATTATTGAGAACTTCCCTTTCCACACCCTGTCCCTGCTCTGCAACAATGGGTCCCCACCACTCTTCTCCAGAATGGCAGACCTGTTGAGCTTTAAGTCCACAGACCCTTGGGTCTAGACAAACAGGATTCCAGACACCTTGTAAAATTACTTACGAAGCAAAGCCACGCACATCTCCCCTCTTTCTTTTTCTCCTCACCCTTTCCATTTCTGTATCAGCGATATCAATAACATTTATTAAGTAGTTACCATGTACCAGGCAATGTGCATCATGCTTTGGGTGAATTTTTTTTTTTTTTTTGCCGTTTGTTACAAATTAGGATATTGAGGCAGAGAGAAGTTGAGTAATTTTTTCAGGGTCACAGAGCTCGTAAGTGCTGTGACAGAGCATGCAAGTTACTGACCACAGAATTACAGAGTCTCCTTCCCCAGCACTGAGCAGGGGACCACTCCTAAACACTGCAGCCTATCCCTTAAAAAAGCAAAAGGAAACAAAAGGCCACTACATTTTAATAAAGGATACAGGCAAAACTTCTCTGAATAATAATGATATGTTCAGTCTAGACACCCACCACCTATCCCTGTGCCCCTAGGAAGCAGGTGCAAAATAAGAAGTAGAAAATGCACAGTGTTTCTGATTTGAGTTTATAGCCACTTATTTTAACTTTCAATTTTATGTGGAGTAGGTAACAACTTCTGCAACTACCAAGGGGATCTTAACAGTTTCTATGACATTTAAATGATCGAATACTTCCTTATGAAGCTCTGGCTTATTTTGTTCACAGACACACAGTGAAAATCAACTTTCCTGCTTAGGTTGAGCCTATAGGTGGAGAGTGCTGTCAAGAACATGAAAAAGCATCAATCGAGTATAAACTGTGTGCTATAGTTTATAGCTTGGCTTATACTAAACCCTTTATATTTATCTTTTATAAGTTTATGGTAATTCTTCAAGGGAGTTGGCATTATTGCACCTGCAGTTCTGTCAGGGTGTCAAGTCAGTTAGAAAAATCTGCATTCATTTGGCATGTCTCTTTTAGGGGAAATGGTGTTGGGAATGGGCATAATCAAGAAAGTAAACATAAACTCAGGGATGGTGGTGGAAGGAGAAATACATCATCTACCCCTTTTTATTTTTCTATACTCATTGCAAACATTGCTAATAACATCACTCTTTCCTTCAAGGGTCCACCACTGATTTACTAGCAATGGCACAAGAAATGAAACTCCTTTGTCATGCTTGATCTAACCTATGACGTGTACAGAGTTGGTTTGAAGAGACCCTAATAGATGGTGCTTTTGTAAATTTGTGATGATATGTGTTTGTGGTCCTTTTTGCCTAGGAGGTTATGGAAGGGCTATGAAAATCTTTTATCAAGACTTTTTGCTTTGGAGGGCAACCTTTGTATGAAGAGAATGTGAAGTGGGTACAGCAGGAGAGAGATCATCATCATTAAATACGTAACTAGAAAAATAAATCTCAGGATAGAGGGTCTTGCAAAGCAGCATATTCACCTATTAGATGCTTTAAGAATGTCTGGAATGTGTCTCATAGTATAATAAATGACTTTATGCAAAATACCCACATTTGCAAGTCAGGGAGCAGCAGGAGACAAATTGAAGAGTCAGGAACAGCTTGTTCTTGGGTCAAACCAGCATTTATATCTGAATGTTTTCAGCTCCAACTAGCTAAATCTTCCAATAACTCAAATAGAATTTTGGGATCCACGTAAGGAGTAAATGATTGAAAAAAAGATGAATTGCGATCATTAAAACCTAACTTTACATTATTCAGTTGGTATTGTGATGTTTAAATGTACACAAAAATGAATATTTGAAAAATTATATCATTTAAAACCTATGCATAGAGGTTTGCTAAAATACTAGAGCCCTTTGGGGGGAATGTTTCCCTAAAGGATCAAACATTTATTAGTTATATCTATTTTATCTTTTACTCTTGGTGTATTTTAACAATTCTCACTTGTATCAAGTAGAGTACATAGTTCTAATCGTATTTATACAAGTTGAACTCTTGTTTACCTCCTTTACCAAATGGGTGAAATGCTATTTATTTCTTCATTGTAAGTGTAGGACGGTGCACAATTAATTTTAGAACCAGAGAGAGGAGAAAACTCCATTTTTAGTCTCAGTTTCTACCTACCTTAAATTCCAGAGAATTGAGCTTATTCAAGCTGATTATGTTGCAGTGCATCAGTCTTAAGTATGGTCACTTATAAGAGCTGAATCATCTTCCTGAATGTTTCCCTGACATCCGGTGTTTGGTGGGGAACCTCAGAAGAATACGGCTTTCTAGTTAATAAATATTTTTGAACAAGAGAACAAAACACATTCTATAGAATAAAAATTAACTCTGTAAGTTGATAACCCCTATAAGGTGTGGAGGAAGACTATATTGAACCTTTGGTTGTTGGGAAAAAATAAGTATTTATTAAGGATAGAATACTCAAAATGGCCTGTGAATTGGTGCATGGTTAGATGAAGGAACGCTTTTTTCTTAACATATCAGGGTTCTTCTGTATTAATGTAATACTCACTTTCATTATACTGAAAAAGGGTATTATAGCGTTTTCTTTGCTTTGAGTTTGGTTCTTAATTTTATTTGAAAATGCAGTAGAAAGAAATATTCATATACTTCGGCTTTAAAGCATTAGTTTAAAACAAACAAAAAGCAGAATCAGACCTGTAAGTACAGAGAACAAATTGATGGTTGCCATAGGGAAGGGCAGTGGGGGATGGGCAAAATGGGCGCAGGGCAGCAGGAGATACAGGCTTCCTGTTATAGAATGGGTAAGTCACAGGAATAAAAGGCACAGCAGGGGGAATATAGTCAGTGATATTGTGATATTGTGATAGCATTATATGGTGACAGATGGTAACTAAACTTGGGGTGAGCATAGCATAACGTATAGAGAAGTTGAATCACTATGTTGTACACCTGAAACTAATGTAACATTGTCCACTATACTCAAATAACACTATTTAAATATATTATATTATATATTTAAAAATATTTTCTCCATGATACCACAAATACTCAAAGATACCACTTTATCTTCTTTATGCCTAAAGAAGATAAAAATTCTATTCTTTTTTACCACTATAAAAATATTCTGAATATGCTAATAGAAATACAGTGTAAATTACTATTTATAATATCCATTTGTATAATTTATAGACTCAAAAAGAAAAATTAGCTTTTTGAAAATTAGTACAGCTTAGAAAGTGTTTTCAATACTGATCCTGCCTGGAAGAAAGGCTTTCATGGTCAAATACGTTTTGGAGATGTTGTACTGTATTCCTGTTAGAAAGTCTCATTGCATATTGCTATAAAGGGCCCTGAGATGTCTGACAATTTAAAAAACTCAAAACTGTCTTACTTTGTTTTAGTTAACATCTCCCAGGTTTATATGATCATGCATCCTTTCATCAGTAACACCTATTAACATGATATAGGTTAGAATTCCTTGCAACACATGCAGGGAATCTTTCCTAATATGGGAAAGGATATTTTATTATTTGGGGGAGTGGTTCAGAGACCAACATTGTAATTGCAGTAGATATGTATTTATTTTTATGTATTAGGAAAAATGCGTATCTCATTCATGATTTTACGACTATTGTTGCTTGGACTGCATCTAAGTTAATGTATGTGAGAAATGAGTAGATTTAAAGAAAGTATAAAGTGAATGATAGTAGACATATAGATATGGCAAAATCGTGAAGGTAGAAGGTGAGTAATTGAGGATTGGGAAATATTAATAGGTTGCAGTAATTTGCATGTGTATATTCAAACTCATCATCAGGACATATAGGGAAGAGGGACAGTAGCTCTCTGGTTCTGGTTTTAAAATAATTTTATGACCTGGAAGAGAAGCCTGTTCTAGACCCCAGTTTCCTTATCTGTAAATAGGGATTGCTGGATTGGGGAACATCTGAGGCTGATTTAAGCTCAGCAACATTGATGTGAATGGAAGATTACAGTGACCATCTGATCTGCTAACTCCCCTCAGGCACTCAGGCAAAGCTCCTTTATTGTTGCATAGCTGGAGAATTGTAATCCTGTAGCTATCTCTACCGGGAAAACCGTGGCCAAATGTTGCACTGACTGCACCTTACTGAAGGTTTACTTGGGCTGTCAGGTTTGCTTTGGTTCCTGGGTGTCGGTGAAGCAGAACGCTTCGTTCGTTGACATGCCATTATTTGGGATCTTTTTGCGCCCTTTTCTCAAAATAGTTGAGCCAGGTTCTTGGATTTGAGCTCTTCGTGTGAATGGGGCACCCTGCAGTTCTAGCTCCAGGGAATTCTCTGGCCTGTGGATGAGACTATCTGGAGGGCAAGGTTTACTCTCTTTGGTTTTACACCCACCCCACCTCCCCTCTCTGCAGTTTTTTGTTATTTTGGAGAATTGTCAGCCATATAATGTAGTATTTAGACTTCCAGTCTGGTCTTGTCTTAAATTTTCAAAAATAATGACTTTCTTTAGATAGATTTATCCCTAGGGCTTTTTAGTTTTTTGTTTTGATTTTTGTGTTTTTAATGATTCTTGATTTATGAATACGATCCTGCGATCTATTACATTTCTAATGGCTTACGGTTAAGTAACTGTAATATAATGGTTAATGTATACAAACTCTATCAGGCTCTGTCACTTACTAACTGACTTTACACAAGTTTCTTACTTGTCTCTTCCTTTGGGTGTTTTTAATCTTTAAAATAAGGATAATACTACTAATCTCCCTCAGAATTAAATAGTAAATACATTAAAAAGCACTCAGTACAGTGCCTGATAAATAGCCCTCAAAAACTGTTAGCTATTATTATTACAGCCAGCGTCTAGGACAATTTTTTGGTAAGATTCCTGAACTGTCACTCATATTGGTACACTGTCAGTTGATTTTCTTGAAAGTTCTAGGCACATAATTATATCACATGAAAAGAATATCAGCTTAAATATGTTTTTCCTGATTTGTTTTTCTAGAGGAACTCTTTACTGGGATTCTTCAGCACAACATCAAATAGTAGTTGAGATGATTTCTGTCTTGTAGTGACGATTCCAACTTTCTTTCACATAATCTATCTACTATAATTTATAATCAATTTTATATCCTTTTTTTAACTCATCATTATGACATGAGCATTTTTCATGTTAATAAATTTTAGCAAACATTATTTGTCCTAGAGTATATAAAATTGTATATTATAAAATGTAACATAGACACACATACTAGTATATAAAATATAGGTATAGTTTAAATAATGATAATAATAGGAATATCTGTGTATACACCAAACTTCAATAGAATATGAGGAGGCAGTTGGGAGCTCTTAGTGCCTTTGCTCACTTGTATCAGGAATTTTTAGCCATCATTTCCTTTTTATTTTTACTACCAGTGAATAAATATTGCCATATAGATGTATTATGATTTACTTAGTAGTTCCCCTATTGTGATTATTTATACTGGTTTATATTTTGGATGTTGAGACTAGAGCTTTCCCATATTGATGATGCTTTCCATGGGATAGATCCTGAGGAGTGGAATTACTAGGCCAACGGGTGTACGATTGTTTTAAAAGCTTTGGTCAAATATTGATTATCAAATTGCTTTTCAGAAGGTTTGCATGTATTTATATTCCCCCAAAATAATGCATACAAGAATGACAATTTCAGTTCAACAGTCATCAAAACTGAGGGTTAGTAATGCAAAAGGCAAGACATATCACGTTTTTATAGAACTCCTAATTAGGTTGGATTTTTTAAAAGATCAATTAAAATTTTTTGAGCAGTACTCTGTATACAGAAATGTTGATATACTACAAGTGTTTAGCTTGATGAATTTTTACAAAGAGAACACAACTTTGTAACAAACACCAAGATGAAGAAACACATCTCACCCAGCTATAGTTGTGTTCACCTTCCAGTGTAAAGACCATTTTGTGTGCTAAAACCTTTGAAGAAAGAAAATTGACTTTGCTTTGACCAATTTAGTTTTGACAGCCAGCAGCAAGTTTTGAATTATATTCTCCTCATATAGTAAAATAGGATTTATAGAGTATAATTAATATATTATAAATAATATAATTCTGATCTCTTTTGAAATGGTTTGATGTCATTTGACTATCAAACCAGATAACTTTGCAACTACTCAAGAGTTTTTATGTAAGCCATGATAGTGTATCCTATAATGCAGGTACTTTAATTATAGTGTATATAAATAGGGGTTATCTCCATGCTTATTTAAGACTCAGATTCAAGGGACCCAGCTAAGACTCACTGAATCAGCATTTGCATTTTCATGAGCATGTGGGTGATGCTGATGCTTGCAAAGGGCCCCTGGACCACACTTGAGTAATGTTGCTCTAGGGGATAAATGTCTCTTCTGAAGAAAGACATTCTGCAAATGTTGGTAATTGAAGCAGTTACCTAAGACAACCCTTCCACATTTCGTGATCAGTTTTTAAAACATGTAAGAAAATATTTTTCATCCGTCAGTCCTTTCTAGACTTTCCTACTGTAGACCTAGACACATGGTGTTTAACATAGGGGTGGTACAGTTTGTGTAACCAGAACAGGAAACATCCAGCTCAGAACACACCCCTTGATTGCAAAATCTTTGGAACTGACCTGGTAGAATGGATCTAGCTTTTCAAAGGATCACCCTTAGCTTATTTATCTTGGCAATCTTATGGGTATATTATCTGTATTATGTAGTAGCCAGGTGAAACACTGTAACTTAAGGTTTTACCTGACTGTACAAGTAGCAATAAAATGGAAACAAACAAACAACTGACTCGCTCACTCCCGAAGGTGTTCTATTTAACCTAAGTCCACCCGTTTGGTGTTGCAGGTTTGGAAGTGGATCATTTTATAAATGGTTGATAATTCAAATTTTTAGCCAAAAGAGAAGTTTAGAAAACTATCCCTTTGTTTCTTCTCTTTAGACATTGAAGGACACTAAAGTTCATATGTTTCTGGAGAGTCGTTTAGAAAAAGCAGACTCGGGGCGCCTGGGTGGCGCAGTCGGTTAAGCGTCCGACTTCAGCCAGGTCACGATCTCGCGGTCCGTGAGTTCGAGCCCCGCGTCAGGCTCTGGGCTGATGGCTCAGAGCCTGGAGCCTGTTTCCGATTCTGTGTCTCCCTCTCTCTCTGCCCCTCCCCCGTTCATGCTCTGTCTCTCTCTGTCCCAAAAACAAATAAACGTTGAAAAAAAAAAAAAAAGAAAAGAAAAAGCAGACTGCTTACCAAGTAGTGAGATATTTAGCAATAACTCGTAGAAAAATTTTTGTGGAGTTTGGTTTTGCTTTCAATTATCTGAATTAGAGGTTTTGCTTGTCCTGCTGGACTTGATGGATTAAAGTCATATTGACCCTGATCCTTCGATATTGCTTGACCCCACCTAGTTCTCTCCACCCGCACCACCACCCTGGGCTGATGATGTACTTGCTTCTCCCTGCTGGTCTAGAGCCATGGGCTCCTGTTTCCCCTCGTATTCTTGACCCCTTCTAATTAGTTCTCCACATTACTATCAGAACGGTCTTTTTAATAAAATAAATTCGATCATGTCATTCTTCCACCTCCTCCAGAGGCTTTCCTTGGGTGCAAAGTCCTCATCATGGTCCACAAATTCCTGCACCGTCTGTCTCTGGACTCCCTTTTCCGACCTCAGCTCAATCCTGTCTCTCTCTTGCCCATTACACTTAAGATGTTCTTTAACCCGTGCAAGCCCTTTCTTAACTCAGAGCCTTCATGCAGGCTGTTCCCTCTATCTGTAAGTCTCTTGCTACCTGGCTAACTCTTGCCCCTCTTTTCCATCCGTGTTTAAATGCCACATCCTTAGAGAGACCCTCCAAGTCTACATTATGTCTCTGCAGTGTTTCTCCTCCCTGTGTATTTCTTTTCTCTTGGTACTTATCACAATTTATAAATGCATGTGTTTATTGGTATCTGTTTTCCTCACTCGTGTGTTTTGAGAGAAGAGTTTTAGGCTACGTTGTTCATCATCATATCCCCAGTCCCTAGCATACCACCTGGTCCTGAATAAATACAAGATCTGTAATTACCCAGTATGTGAGTTACCTACTGCTGTGTAGCAAATGAAGGCACAAGTTTAGACATTTACTTAAAATATTTACTCAAAACAACAAAGAGTTCTCATGTCATAGTTTCAGTAGGCCAGGAATTTTTTTAAAAAATTAACTAATTTTTCTATTTTCTGTGGGTTATTAGGGCTGTTGGCAGAAGGCCTCTGTTACATGCCTCATGGTGACTCTATAGGGCTGTTGGAGTGTTCTCACATATGACAGTTGGCTTCTCCTAAAGGGATGATCCAAAAGGCAAAGAGAACTTTGGCTGTCACGTATTGTCACTTTTGCTATATTCTCTTTGTTAAAAGGAAGTCACCAAATACAGGTCACATTTAAAGGGAGAGGAAGTTGGCTCCATTTTTTTTTTTAATGTTTATTTATTTTGAGTGATAGAGAAAGAGACAGAGGGAGAGAGTGCAAACAGGGGAGGAGCCAAGAGAGAAGGAAGGAGAGAGAATCCCAAGCAGGCTCCAAGCTGTCAGTGCAGAGCCTGATGTACGGCTTGAACCCAGGAACTGTGAGATAATCACCTAAGGCAAAATCAAGAGTCAGGTGCTCAACGGACTGAGCCACCCAGGTGTCCCACTCCATCATTTGAAGGGAGGGGTATCAGAGAATTTGTGGGCATATTTGGAAACCACCACAGTTCTTCCTCTAGCCATAAATTACTTATATTGCCTCCACATGAAAAATATCCAAACCCCTCCTACCATCCCCCCCCCAAATTGTATTCATTTAAATTATGAGCTTGGAATGTGGGATGTTAGCTTCAAAATCAGGTCCAAGTATGGAGAGACAAGTTCATGGGCGTAGTCCCTTACGTATAGCTCCTTTAATACCATTCCTCTTGATCTTAAGACCAGTGAACTGAAGAGACAAGTTATCTACTCCACCCCAGCCAGCCTACAATGGTGGGATGGGCCTAGCAGAACCACTGTAAACAGTTCTGTCAGAAAGAGGGTGAACCGAATGTGCACAGTAGTGCTTGGTCCCTGCAGTTCTGATTTCTCGCTGGGCACAGGTTAACAGTTCTTAATTAGGAATCAAGTCTTGGAAATAATGCTCCTTGGTTCTTTGCTCTTATTTTCAAGCTCTCAGCCATTTTTTTTTTTTTTTTTTTTCCATGAGAGGTATGTGTTTGCAGCTCAGTAGTCAATGTGTAGCTTACTTCCTGCTTGTAGAAGTTTGGTATAAAGTCCTCTTTTCACTTTGTATTATCTCTGTCCTTTTCAGTCCGAGCTGTTGATATCTATATCAATGTGTTATATGTAAAAAGTATAAGTATTTACAAGACACAGAAATTATATGGAAGAAGAGATTAATTCTCCTGTGGGCAGGGAGGGACTGGGAAGGCTCTAAGACAGACAGCAGCATTTTCAAGACTGAGTAGAAATCCATTAGGAAGACCACACAGACAAGAACAATCTAAATATAGGGAAGAACATGTACAGAAGTACCACTGGACTGAAACTAACACGTATACAGGGACTATGTATAGCTTGCTATTGAGAGAACATATGGCTTGCCAAGACATTTGGATTTTATTCTGTAACTCAATATTTCTCAAAATGTGGTCTACCAATGTCTCACATCCAAATCATTTGGGGACTTTCCTGAACCCCACTCTAGACTTACTGAAGACATATTCTGGACCCTCTGGAGGAGGAACTCAAGTTGAGTTTTAAGGTTAGCTGCTCTAAGGGAGTTAGAAGGTTCTCAGTAGGTTCTCAGCCTGATTTACATTTTTGATAAATTACTTGGGGAGCTGTGCAGAGGGTGGTAAGATGGTGAGAAAGGGAGATCAGTATGCAAGCTTTTGCGATGGGCCAGGTAAGAGAAATGGAAGGCCTGTGGAGATGTAAAAAGGAGAATACAAGAGTTGTAACAATAATGAAGATCACACAAATAGAAGAGATTGATACAGTGAGGTTTTTATTTATACACATATAGACATATTGAAATTTACAGTGCATACATGTGTAAAGTTTTATGGGAACACAGGAGGCAGAAAATAACACTAGTATTCAGAGAAATGAGGTGGAGAAGAGTGGGAGTGATATTTGAACTGGGGACTTGAAGTATGAATAGGAGTTCATAAAACAAACGAACTTACATGTAGGGAAGATGCATAAGGCAAAATGAGGATCTGATATGCTTTGAAATAATAAGAGGTTGGGTTGGATTTGAATGTAGTTGCTTGAGGGAGAGGTGGGATATGAAGCAGAAAAGAGAAGTTAAGGTCTCACCAGAGTGGCTTGCTGATCCCAAGGCTATTTCCTCCTCTTCCTGAGCACGCATATTTCCCAGTCTTTCTTGCAGTTAGCTGAGGCCATGTGATAGAGTTCTCACGGTTGCAATGTGTGTGGAAGTGATTTGAGTCGTTCTAGACTTCTTTGCACCCTTAAAAGTCTCCCACAAGCTAGTCTCCATCTCACTGTAAACATTTGTGGCAACTTTAGAAGTCACTTATAGAAGATGGTAAAGCCATAAGACGGACAGTGCCTAGGTTCTTGAATCACCTTTTGGAACATAGGTGCCTGCAGATAAGGAACACCCTTTTTGGATTCAGTATAAGGAAGAAACTGACTCCCTGGGTTTGAGCCATGGCATATGCTTGCCATGCAAAGGAATTGGGACATCGCCTCATAGGTGAAGAGTCATTTCCAATAGGGAGTGATGTGATTTGGCTTGTTTTTAGGGGAAAATCACTTTCAATACATAGCTAAAAAAAAGCCCTGGGATAACGTCTTCCACAAACGTTCAAAGGCTGTCTAGTGAACGGGGAATGAGATTTTCTAGGGCTAAGGTGCAAACCAAATACTGAATGCTTGCCTAAGTGAAAGCTATAGGGGAAAGGAGTGCATCTCTACTAGAAAGAAATTGCTAGCAGTCAGAGCTGCTTGTACAGAGGTTTCCTCAGTAAGCTTCCTCTCCCTGAAGAGATAGCCAGAGTGAGGCTGGAGGACTTCTGCTCGCTCAAGTCTTTGGTGGGGGCCTGAAATAGGACACTTGTAGGATGTTTTCTATTTGGGATACCATGACCCAAAGTGATTATTTCAGTCTAAATTAACAGACATATGCATATATGCCCCATACAAGCCATGTGATTAATCTCTTCTTCATTTATGCCATTACACATATGTTTGTATTATCTGACTTTGAATTCTCTTGTTTCATTTTATGTGTAAAGCCACATAAAAAGTGAAGGTTCATAAAGTTTGAACCTGCAAGCACAGTTTAGCAGCTATGAAATTTGCGCTAACTCCTCATGTGTTTATTAATATTACTTTCTATTTCCTCAGTGTCATTTCTGAACTATCATTTGTGAGAATGAATGGACGCTGGATGCTTCAAACACACACACACACACACACACACACACACACACACACAGTTCTCATGAAAAATAACCTATAAATTACTTATTTTTAAAAACATACAGAACTTAATTTTCCTAATGACTTTGCCTCTTTTTCCTGAGACCTGTCTTGATTTCATTTAGTTCCTGGTAGTATGGCCTATGTTAATTTACATAATTCTATAAAATATTGCCAGAGATTGTTGAAGAAACCAACTAGATTATAACATAGCAGTCTTTTGATTCCTAGATTATATAGCGCTTGAAAATGAAAAAGGTGATTGACATGGTATCTTTTACTTCCTACATATTTTCTGGGATCTGGCTGGCCATCTTGGCTTTAAGAAGACTGAACTTGATCTTAAATGGTTAGGAATCAGGGGTAAAGTTTATTAGGTTTGCCTTAATTAAACTGGTGCCATGCAGGAGGGAGCAAGGATATCACTGCCCTGTTGTTACTCTTGGCAGTCTTCCAATTTCTCTTTTGTGATAAATTACCCACCCTTTGGCCTGTGATCAACCACCAGGGAAACAGGTTATTGCTTTGTGGAGCAGAGGGGGAAGTATATTATCGTTTAATTTTCAACGACAAGGGCTGACATATTGTGTCAGGAACAAATAAATCTTAACAGTTACTCATCTAATGTTTAAACAATTCTAGGATTCTTTTATTAGGACTTGATAGAAGCCTTTCTGTAAAGGTTGACATTCTTCTCTGGCTGGCAGATACCCAGGTTATGAAGCCATGGCTGGGTCTCTGTCTCTAGAAACGAAGGAGGAGGTATCTTTCTGGGCCGGGAGTGAGACATCTTGCAGAAGAGTCTGTGGAGAAATCTGTAGAGTATTGCAAATGTGATGTTAAAAAGGTCGCCCTATTTAAAGCAGGAGTTTTACACACCATGTTGTCAACAGTGGGTATTTCTTTGGAGAAGGATTTGGTCAGCAAATAGGAGTTGCTTCCATTTTCAACTTTGTATACGCTCATATTGTTTGATTTTTTAAAACATAATTAATATAAATTACATTTGTAATAAAAATGATTCGTACAAAACTAGTAGCTTCCCAAACGCTTTTAGTTTTGGAGAGAGACTCTGACCTAGTATACCGTTCTTGTTGAAAACAAAAAAGCTGTCGGCATTTCTGCATGTGGTTCAGAAGTGATCCTCTTACCAGAACTATAGCTTGTATTTTAAAATTAGGCATGACTGAGTAAAGAAATGGAGAGGAAGCATGACATGGAGGGAAGGCAGAGCCCGAGGTGATATGGACAAAGCAGAGCACATGAAGTTGACTCTAAGGAACTGACTTGGGAAAGGAGAGTACGCTCCTCCGTGGGTGTAGGAGTTTGCTAGGCTGCCATCCAAAATACCACAGTCTCGGGGGCTTAAACAGAAATTATTTCCTCCCAGTTCTGGAGGCTACAAGTCTAAGATCAAGGTGCTGGCAGGTTCATTTACTGGTGAGAGCTCTCTGCCTGGCTTGCAGATGGCCACCTTCTCACTGTGTCCTCCCCCGGTCTTTCCTCTGTGGGTGCTCTTCTGGGTGTGTCCTGATTTCCTCTTATAAGGACACCAATCAGATTGGATTAGGGCAGACCTAAATTGCCTCATTTTAGCTTAATTATCTCTTCACAGATCTTCTCTCCAAATACAGTCAGACTCTGAGGTTTAGGCTTTAGCATGAATTTGGTGGAGGGGTGGGTGGTGGTATACAATTCAGTCTGTATCACTGGATACATTTTCTTAGAGCTTTTTATTCTTACAGACTTCAGTGAAAATGAGTTGGGAATGAAAATGACTATAAACATTCAGACTCAAAGTAAAGTTCACTGAAGAATAACACGTTAATCATGAACCCACTGTGCAAAATAAAATTAAAACTGAATATCATCTTGAGATGTAAGCAAAGTTATGTGACACATTTAATGCATGAAGAATAATCAAGAAATTGTACATTTACAGAGGAAGGAAGGTAACTTGTTAAGAATCCTGGCATTTTTGGTGTTTGCGTGATTTATTTGGAAATATATATATATATATATATATATATATATATATATATGTTTTTTTTTTTTTAATTTTTAAAAGTTTTTATTTTCAAGAGAGAAAGTGTGCGAGTAGCAGAGAGGGGCAGGGGAGGGGGAGAGAGAGAAAAAGAGAGAAAGAGAATCCCAAGCAGGCTCCACACTCAGTACAGAGCCCGACATGGTGCTCAATCCCATGACCCTGGTACAATGAACTGAGCTGAAATTGAGTCAGACGCTCAACAGACGGAGCCATCCAGGCGCCCCATCTTTATTATATTTTAAAGAAAAGCAGACATGGCAAGAAGGTATAAACATTAAACACACCGAAGCTTTTATAGAATATGTTGTTCAGTTACAAAGGAAATATTTACCTGGTATCCAATTCAAAATCTTTTTAAAAGCATAATCCAACTATTTAAATCAGAGTATATATTTAATAAAATGTTTATTTGATTATACCAAGATTTGAAAAGTAATAGCACCACAATTATAATAGAAAATACAAAACTTTCCACAATTTTATAAATTTGAGTTATTCCAAGAGGTTTTTATATTCCTTAGTGTTTAGAATGCTCAATGCCCAAATTATTTCTAGAAGAATTTCTTTTTTACACTTAATGTCAGCCTCCCAATTTGACATGTACCATGCATTGCCTGTGTTGTTGCCTTTTTCTCCCCCCTATGTTCAAATATTGTCTTCACCAGTAAGACAGTGAGCATCTTGGGAAAGGCCATGACTAATTTATGATTATTGCTCCAGAGCCTGGCACATAGTAGGTAGCTAGTGAAATATTTAACGTATCAAGGTCAAGTAGTATACAAAATTTCTTATACATATGATTATTTTGTAAAACTGAAAATGTGAACTAAATTATGATTAAAACAAAAGTCAGATAAATGCATGGTTGAGTCTTTAGCTGTTGGGTCAGTTGTCCAAATAATTATCTCAGATCCCCATATACTTTTAACTTGAAATGCTTAGAAAATGGAGATTGAAAGGTTTTCATTTCTTTTTTCAAATTACCTGTGGTAGGTATGGCATAATGGTAAAAATAGGAACTGCTGAGTTCATAATCCTGGCCTTGACACTTACTAGCTGTGTGACGAGGGGCAAGTTACCTACTTTATCTGTGCCTGAGTTTCCCATCTATAAAAGGCATGGTATTAATACTTGCCTGTCAGGGGTTTTCTTCAAGATTTAATGAGTTAGCTCTTAGAAGAGTGTCTGATGCATCATAAGTGCTCCAAGGGTCTGCTTTTTAAGGTGTCTTTATCAGTTCACTGAAATAGGTGTAGACCCCTGACTGCCAAGCCAGCTACTTTATTGGTGTCCTATACTTGTGATGTTACTCAGTTAAGCAAACAAAACAAAATCATTTCACTGGTAAATGCGTTCCACAAGCAAAGTAGATTTTAACCTGTGAAATTAAGACATGCTTCCCACACCAAATTTGAGACTGTTTACCGGCTGAGCACTAATGGCACAATCCTTCTTCAGAAACGGTGGCTCCCTTGGATCTTGTACAGTGAGTGCTATGCAGTGAGTGCATGCCCCCAAAACGAGCTGATTAAAGTGAAGTACAGACAGTATTGATCATAGTTCCCTACAAAGGAGTCACTTCAGAAATTTGAATAGAACACAGAATGAGCTTTTCTCAGAACTCCACAGATGTGGCTTCAATGTGGTGAGTTACTTAACAGAATGATGAAGGACACAGTAGACCAAGAGCACTCACTTGACAGCCTTTGTAGGGCCATCAGGTTAATGCCCAGCAGTTGGGAATTTAGCGCTAGCAAATAAGTCAGGATGGAATCACAAGGAAGCTGTGTGTGTGGTGCTTGGTTTGTAGCAACTGAGAGCTACTGCTAGCCTGTTGGAGGTTGCCTCCTCCAACAACTAGGATACCTTTGGTTACACTCCTAAAATTAACCATCGCGATGTTATGAGAGGTTCTAACGCTACCTGGCCATATGGCTTCCGGCTTGTCACTTAACTTCTTTGGATCTTAGTTCCCTCATGTGTGAGGGAATAGAACAAGGTGTTCTTTAATTTCCCATCTAAATTCAGTGGTCTGTGATGATTCTGCAGTGCAAGTAGAAGTACAGTCAATAAAGATCTACTTCATTAACTCATTACATGTCTTCATAAGGGCAAAATCTAAGTGTTTGCAATAATACAGTTAATCCTATATTTGAAAAAAAGCCCCTCTGTTTTGTGATTATAAAATGATGACTGGAAATGCACTAATTTGGACTTCTAATTTAATGAACTGTTTAAGCATTGGACTTTTAGGAGAAACAAGCAAATCTAAAGAAGACAGTTTATTATAAAAACCAAATATCCCCAAGTCAATTGTCATCAACAATTCAGTTCTATCTCCTATAATTTTTACATCTTTAATATGCTGCTGACATAATTGACGCTCAGTAATATTTCCCTAAAATATCAAAGACAGATTAAATTACTTAAATAGGCTATACTTAGAAGTAATATGCCCCAATATTTTTTATATCCTTGCAGATATATTTTAGAAAGCTTTTTTGAACACAGCTACAAATCAAATGGATGTCTTGTACAACTTTAATGAGAAAATTCAATTTACTAGACAAGAGTTTGATCAGCAGTAGTTCATTATATTTCACTAATAATCGGTGTGCATTTAGGCAAGTCACTTCACTTTGTAATCCTCACATAAACGCAGGGTAAGAGAAGAGGCAACGTCTAGGATACTTCTTTATTTCTAGAATTCCATGTGAAGTCACGTTCTCTACTTTTTTCTCCTATTTACAAGATCCTTCCAGTTATTTTTATTTTGATTCTCCCAAAAAACTCCCTTGGCACCCACTGTACTCTCTGTATTACCAGGAGATACTGGATGCTTTCACTGACAGTAATGGGCAAAGGAAATGTTTAACTACTTTTTTCCTTTGCTGCTTGCAGAGACTTGGGTGTGGGTGGTTTCTTGGGCGGTTTCATCATCCTTGCAAGCCCTGGCCAGAGAACAGATGTAGAGATTAACAGATAAGAGGTGCAGATGACTGAAACCTGAGTTTGTTGCCTAACACAAAGCAAAAATGTTTCCTAAATTTTATCAGCCAAATACCTAATAAATGTGTGACAGACGAGGTCTAAGTGATAGCCTTGGCCTTGAGAAATGTAAACTCTTACCCAAACAAGTTAGTGTTGATATATCTGAAATATTCAGATAATTCTGAAATGCTAACCTGTATGAAACTAACTGTAATTGTATTAGAAGTTCACAGAAGGGAGAGTTTTGGGTTTGGAGTGGTCAGCAGAGTCTGATGGAGGAAATTTGACTTGCAGAGCATCTTTAGGGAAGAATAGTGTGCATGATACTTCAATATATCAGTTCATTCAACAAATATTTGTTTAGTGGCCATGATGCTTTGAACTTCTCTAAGTGCTGGAAGTATACAGCAGTGAACAAAATGGGAAGAAGTCTTTGCCCACACAACTTGCATTCTAATGGAGGGATGTAAGAAAAAAAATGAGTAAAATATATATTATGTCAAATGATAAGTACTACGGAATTAAACGAATTCCGTAAATTCGTAGGTTAAATTAGAGAAAGCTCTAAGAAGTGACATAGTTAGACAATATCAAGCTAACCCTCTCATCTTATAAATGAAGAAACCGAGACTCAGGAAGGTTAAACAACATGGCTAAGGTCACCCAGTTTATTAGCAAGAAAGGAATAAGATCCGGGCTTACTATCTCCTAATCTGGTGTCTTTCCCATATGCACACACCCCCTGGATGGTCAAGTCACCCTGTGCCAAAGGTGCAGGGGAGGGGCTAGCACTTTGCGTTGGGGGAAAACGGAAGGTCTATGTAAAGGGTAAGTGCCAAATCTGCTAAACCAGAGAGAAGTTGACGTTAGGTGTGCTGTCAGGAAAGACATGCATGAAATGATCCCCAGAAAATTCTGAAACTAGTTGTACTAATTCGTCAGATTAAAAAATGCTTCTGTGATTGCCTTCCTCTCTCTTTCCTTCTCACCCCCTCAGTTCCCTGAGAAGGAATTCCTTTGCCTCACGCTGTTTACCGTCAGGTAGAGTGCTAATGTTCTCTGTGAATATCAAAGGCCTCTGCTGTGGTTTGTCTTGAAACTAGAAATAGGGGTTTTAGCTAAACCCAGATATTCTACAGTAGCTCCACTTTTAGGGATTCAGCTGGTGGTGAAATGCGTGCTGAGTGAGAACTAAATCTAGATATTCGATTTGGATAAAATGAGCAAGTTGAATCAAATTGAGAGCTGCTGTTACTCATACTTTCTTCATAAATTAGGAGTTAAATACGTTCCTTCGGGAGTCGGTGCATAAATTATAAAGCAGATCATACATTTCCTTAAGTGCAGCATTCGCTGTTGCTGATTCATTTTCATGTTAAGTTTCCAACAATTAGGTGGGAAGGAGGGGCAGAAAGAGAGAGAGAGAGAAACCAACCAAGTGCGCAAAGGAAGATTTATTTGCAGGTATAAAGATGCCATAACAACAATGAATGTGCAGAAATAGCTTTAGTTTTCACTTTAAGAAAAGCAGGAGCTTAAAGTAGGAAGAAAATATATGCATTAAAATACAACTATAAGTTCAATAGCCAGAGAGTTGTCAATAGGGCAAAATCTTACCACTGTAGCTGCTGATGACATGATAGATATGAGTGCTTACTTTGTCCTAAATCTTATGTTAGACATGAGAAGTAGTTTGGAAAGGCTTCAGATGCTTTTGTATAAGGTTCTAACCAGGAGATTGTGAGCCTTTATTGTTAGGGGGGTCATGGAATACATTCAAGGACCTAACTACATTTTGAGGCCCAAGTAAACTTTAAGGAAATGGTCTAAGTCCATGACTGTCTAATTCCAAACATACATTTAATGCAATACAAAGGCTACTTAGGTTTTTATGTCTTATGATTGGGATGGGGATGGGGATATTAACTCTTAACACTCACCTATAGGTCATTCATTGCCTATTGCAATCTTCCCACCAAAAGACCAGAATCACTTGCATAAGTAATACAGAGTTACTCAACAAGAGGGTCTCTCCTACATACTTTATCTCAAGCTTCTGGCCGCCTTGGGGTTAATGATCCCTGGCACTAATAGACCTCTAAGTAGTGAGAAAAATATCCATCACTGAATTTTGAATATGCTGTTGGAGGTCAGGAGAGGAGTCACCCTCAGGTCTTCATCCAGAATACACAGAATACATACAGCAAGAGTGCAAGGTAGAAGAAGGTCTCAAAAGTTGAAGCACTAGATTATGTATCTTGAGCACAATAGGTACTTAAGCTTTGTGGGATAAACGTATGGAAAGGGCTAAGGGAGAAAAGTGCCAAAGAGGACATCAAAATATGAGGGTCAGCAAAATAATACCATGACAAGAAATGGGGAAAACAGGAGGGGAAGAGTCACTTTTGCAGAAAGATAGATTCCATTTTGGATATGTGACATTTGTGGGGAGAATAATCATGTCAACAGCTAACCTTTTGCACCTCGTCTACCTGCATGATGGAACCCCTCCTGCACTCAGGATCTCCCGCCATGGCCGCTCCTTCCAGCTCTAGGGTTTTCTCATAAGCCCTTCCTTAACCTTGCTTGGGATCTTGTTCCTACTCTTTCCTTGACCCCATTTTACTCAGACCGAGTTTCCTCATGGAAGATTTTTTTGCCGTGCCACCACCAAAATTAACTTCCCTGTTACAATCCTCAGTATCCTATCTCCAGATGGTTCCTTCATAACAGACCACTCTTGTACTTTTGCAGTGATTGGTTCAAGAGCTTGTTCCCCCGCTATATAACCTCTCTATGGTGCGGCATTCCCAGGTTCTAGGACTGTGCCTGTCACACGGTCAGTGCTTGAATCATTGAATGAAAATGTGTCAAGCATATATATACATATAAGTAATTGACATATAGCATAATAGTGTCGGGTGTACAACATAATGATTATTGAATAATGATTCGATATTTATACATACTGTGAAATGATCACCACAGTAAGTCTACATGTCAAGCACTTTGCATGCTGTATCTCATTTAATCCTCACAACAAGCGCATGAGGTAGATACTATTATTAATCTCATTTTACAGATAAGGCACAATAACTTACCCAAAGTCGCACAGCTGGTGTGTCGTAGGATTGGGCCTTTAATTCTGGTTTCTCTGCTGCCAGAGCTCTGTACTTTTTAATCTCTGGTCTCTCCTGCCTCTGCCAGTTGATTAAATATATAGGAGCTCAGGAGCACAAGCACAACTGTAAGAAGTCAGAAGGGAGGGGGTGCAAAGAAAAAGGAGTGAGGAGTTTTAGGAAATTGCAGATATTTGAGTAGGAGGAGATCTTAAATTTCATGGAGCCCATGCCCTTGATTGCACGGGTGAAGAAAATCAGTCTAGGGAGTTAAGTTCCTGTGCCAGGGCCACACCACTGGTTGTTTGGAGCGTGCTGGATGCCAGGTTTCCAAAGTCTAGCTGTGTGCCCTTTCTATGGGCAGGACAGATGGGGATAATGAGAATGCCAGTCATTTTGACTAAGTTAAAGACAGAGGGAAAAGAAAGTAGGAAGGAACTGAAATGAGTATCTGATTATGCTCTAACCATCCTTTGTTATAGCAACAGAATTGGTTTTCCTTTGCTATTGGTGCCTCAGGTTCCTTTCACTTCGGTCCCCACACTTGGCCAGCATGACTGGGGAAGGGAGATGATAGCTATGCCTTTGCCTCTTGAAGGAATATGGGGGTTTCTCTAATACTCTGGGATTGTCATTGCCTAAATGTAATCCATACCCGCTCCCAACTGCCCCACCAATTTTGCTGATGAGGAAACTAAAATACAGGGAGGTTAAATGATTTGTCACTTTTGGGTACGAAAGTGGGGGTAACCAAGAAGTAACAGGGAAAGAGGAAGAAGGGGAGGTAAGTTAATCCGTTACCAGAATTAAGTTTGGGATATGTGTCCTGTCTTATACATGTCCAGGGTGACATAAACCAGTCAAGTCAACATACATTTCTAATTTTCTTGTCCTCAAGAATACCTGAGTGAGTACCTACCTTCAGACTTCCCCTTGCATCAGACCCAGAACTCTTTTCTCTAATTTGAACTTCTAGGACTGGGCAGGAATTAACCTCACCTTGGAAAGAAGGGCGATGGTGCTCCCTTTCTAGGACCTTCTCAGAGTGTCCAGTATGATGCTGTGGCTGCCACAGAACTGCCTTTATCACTGCCAGGCCCAGGACAGAGAGGGATTAGAAATCAGAAGGCAATGGCTCGGTGCCCCGATCTGAGCTTTATTTATATTAATACAAATGATGCAGACTGCTTTTACTTTATTTCTTTCAAGGCTATTCTCTTCATTCAAAGCTTGGCTATTCAATGTAGGCATTTCCCTGACATAAACGTTGGCTGCTGTATTCCCCACGGTGTTACCTCCCCATCTACTTTCACAGGGTTTTTGTGTGAGAGCAGGTAGGTAAGAGTCAAATAGATGCTGCTGCATTCTTCTTCTTCTTCTTCTTCTTCTTCTTCCTATGCATGTTTGATGAAAGCTGAAGTTTGGTTAAGATAATTTCCCTGAAGTTATGACTAGTGAAAATTTCTACAGTTTGGCCTTTGTAACGTTCTTCTAACAATGCCAGGAATTTATCTGGCATCCGTTTATATGGACCTCAAAGTGATTACCAGATGTGATCCAGTTATCCTCCTAAATCCCCGGGTGTAGCAGGCAGCAGGGCATATCCGCCTAATAGCAATGCTGGATCTCCAGGATTGAGGTGAAAGGTTCTTTCAGCCAGGCCTTGTCTTCATAGAGCAAGGTATGCTTGTGGTTTAGCTCAGTTTCCCAAAGATAGACCTTTCCCCTGAGGGACTGTACTTCTCCATACCGTAATGAAAGAGGAACAGAAATACAGTTCTCAAGATCTGCACTTACTCTGCTTGCTCATAGAGTAGAAGAAAATCAGAACCTGAGCCAGAATGTTCGAGATAGAGTTCTTTACCTTAAAAGCAACTGAAAAACAGGATGCATGTGATTGAGGCTTATGATTAGAGCAAGCATATGATTATCTTGCTAAACCCGACACTGTTACCTTACAGCAGCAGGCTTGAACTGCGGCTGGCCTGGCTAAATGAGTGTCATGTATTCACCCTAACAATGGTGATGGCAGCATGTTGTAATTTCCCAGAGTTGAGTGTTTGGCATGTTTCGTTCCTGAAGCTAATATGTAATAAAGTCCTATTGTAGGTGCTGTGAGAGAAATAGATGTACATCTCCTACCGTCAAGGAGTTTACAGTGTCGAGAAAGAGATGGCTATTACTGAGTCAAAACAATACTGGTATGTTCTTATTTATTTTAGTCTCTATTCTCCTGATGTTAATCTCACAGATTACCTCTACTTCCTTATTTGAAAGGAAATGCCATATTAATAGCATTTCTTCGTTAACATCATTAAGTGAGATATATTTTACAGAAATTCATCTCTCCTTATAAAATGTTTCTCTTTTCTAGTTGATTTTAGAGATTTTTTTTCAACTATATTCTTATGGACCATAACAAATACGAGGTCTGACAAAATATTTTAACAATAAAATAAGGAGTTATTTTTTAAAAAATTGTATTCACTTACGTAAGCAAACATACTGTCTTGTGTAGTGCTTTCAAGGTTACAAATTACTTTAACATGAATAGTCACTCAAATATCTACCACACAGGGGGCTTCTCTGTCTTGTTCACAAGGAAAACTCTAGCACCTAGAACAACATCTGGTGCATAGTCCCTACTCAACAAATGCTTGACATGAATAAATTTCCTAGAACATTTTTATTTATTTTGTCCAGGGAATTATTTATTCAAATAAAATCTTACTTAGATTTAGAAAAGAAAACTGATTATAGTAAAATTTATATGGCTAAAAGGAGGGCATGGTTGTGAGGTCCATACTCCCATCTTTTATAAACCCCATTCTTTGGAGCAGATATGAAGACAACTCATCAAAGATATGGAACCATGGAGAATAGAGCATTATCACATAAAGGCAGGGAACTCATTTTTGTCTATAGATGAAGAAAATGAAGCTCAGTGAATCTAAATAAAATACTGCAGGTTCTTTGTTATATGACATGACCAGGATAGGCACTCAAATCAGCTGGCCCCAGGGCAGAGACTTTCCTGTTATAGCCAGAGCTAGATTAAGAGGAGTAAAAGGTAGGTTGGTCAGGCAGCTCTGGAGGAAGCCAGTTTGCCTAGGAACTGAACATTACTAAGAAAGTAACAGAAAGTAACAGGGAAGAAATGACATGTACCAGAACTCTTCCCTGAAAGACTACTGACTTTGTTGGAAGATATATTTTGATAAGTCATGTGCATGAGATGTGAGGTACCCTCAAGTATTGTGTTTGAGAAACTCAAATAAATTAGTCCTGGAACTGCTTTCAAGGGCTGGTGGATCAGGTCTTTGTATCTATCATTGGTTTGAGTTTGCAGATTTGGGGCCAGTCTTGCTGATCAAATTGCCTCTTTAGGACTCAGAAGTCTAGATCCAGTCCAGATGACTGAACTCTGATTTTCTCATTTGCAAGTTGGAATTGAGACTCTTACCTTTAGAAACAGAAATATGTTAGGTTGTGATATTGTAATCATAAAGATAAACAGATTTAAAGGGTATTCTAATATTCCTTTAAAGAAGATAAAAGTATATCAACCTGATAATAACTTTTAAGGAAATAAACCAAAATTTTGGACCACTCAAAAATGTTTAAAATCGGCTTCAGTCTGCAAAAATCAATTAATCAATATTATTGAATGCTTCTTATGCTATTATAGTAATATTTTTCAAACATTTTTGATTATGGCATAGTATAAGAAATACATTAGATATCACAACCAGTATACACATTATAAATATAATTGAAAAAACCCAAAAGTATTATGTAATGGTTCTTACCTTTATTATGTATTGCACCTATCACTCTAGAGTGATATCATAACTCTCAAATGGGTCATTACACAAAATGTAAAAAGTAATGATGCAAACAGTATGAGAGGAATAAAAAAGGTAAAGTTCCTGAGGGAGACAGACTTGTATAGTCTACTTGGGGAGAGAAAACTAACTTACAAACTATTGGACCATATTTTTTCTCTTTATTAAGTTTTTAATTTTAATTCTAGTATAGTTAATGTACAGCATTATATTAGTTTCAGGTGTGCAATAGAGTGATTCGACATTTTTATACATTGCTCAGTGCTCACCATGATAAGTGTACTCTTAATCCCCTTTTCCTATTTCACCCATCCTCCCACACACACACACCACATCTTCTTTATCCATCCATCTATTGATGGACATGGGCTGCTTCCACAGTTCGGCTATTGCAAATAATGCTGTAATAAACATAGGGGTGCATATATCCTTTCAAATTGGTATTCTTTGGGTAAATACCCAGTAGTGCAATTACTGGCTCATACAAAATTAATTTTTTGAAGAACCTCTGTATTACTTTCCAGAGTGGCTGCACCAGTTTGCATTCCCACCAATAGTGCACGAGGGTTCCTTTTTCTCCATATCTTTGCTAACACTTGTTTCTTGTGTTTTTTATTTTAGCCATTCTGATGGGTATGAGGTGATACCTCATTGTAGTTTTTGTTTGCATTTCTCTGATAATGAGTGATGTTGAGCATCTTCTCATGTGTCTGTTGGCCATCTGTATGTCTTCTTTGGAGAAGTGTCTGCTCATATCTTCTGCCCTATTTAATTGGATTATTTATTTTTTTGGTGTTGAGTTGTATCAGTTCTTTTTTTTAAAAAAATTTTTTTTTCAACGTTTATTTATTTTTGGGACAGAGAGAGATAGAGCATGAACGGGTGAGGGGCAGAGAGAGAGGGAGACACAGAGTCGGAAACAGGCTTCAGGCTCCGGGCCATCAGCGCAGAGCCCGACGCGGGGCTCGAACTCACGGACCGCGAGATCGTGACCTGGCTGAAGCCGGACGCTTAACCGACTGCGCCACCCAGGCGCCCGAAGTTGTATCAGTTCTTTATATATTTTGGATACTAACCCTTTATCAGACAAGTCATTTGCAAGTATCTTCTTCCATTCAGTAGGTTGCCTTTTAGTTTTGTTGTTTCCTTCACTGTGCAGAAGCTTTTTATTTTTATATAGTCCCAAAAGTTTATTGTTGCTTTTATTTCCCTTGCCCCAGGAGACATATCTAGAAAAATGTTGCTATGGCCAATGTCAGAGAAATTACTGCCATTGGAATATATTTTTTTTTTTTTTTCAACGTTTTTATTTTTATTTTTGGGACAGAGAGAGACAGAGCATGAACGGGGGAGGGGCAGAGAGAGAGGGAGACACAGAATCGGAAACAGGCTCCAGGCTCTGAGCCATCAGCCCAGAGCCCGACGCGGGGCTCGAACTCCGGGACCGCGAGATCGTGACCTGGCTGAAGTCGGACGCTTAACCGACTGCGCCACCCAGGCGCCCCATGGAATATATTTTAAGACAGTGATTAATTGGTTGCTAAATTGCATGATGTAGTTTAAGAATGATAGACGTTCAGCTTTTATTTGTATATTTTCTGTATTGAAATACACAAATCTAAGATAAAGAAGACCACTTTTAAAAAATATGTTTACTTTATACCGTATTTCGTGTTTCCTAGATGCACCTATTTATATCTTCTTACATCTCTAAAAGTGGGGTGTATCTTATAATTGATGATATTTTACAATAACTACTTTTGGGCAGTTAATTCAGCAAACAAAAAGTTGATGGTATCTTAGATTTTATGAAATATGGATTTTTCTTTAAGACAATATTTAAGATATAGAAGATAACAAAAACAGAAAGAGGGAGCAATTACTTATATTTGCACCACACAAAAATAATCATTTAAAAATGTTAGATATTTTCCTCCTTTAGTCTTTTCCATTTCCACTTATGTATGGTTGTATCACAAATGGCATTCCTAACTACCTTCCTTGTGGAGTTGATGTTAGAAACTATACAAACTGAATGAGAGATTTCATGGTGTTCCTGGTTGTTGATCTTATTTATGCTGATGTATCCAAAAAGTTCATGTTTGGGTTCTTGTAACATCTCTATGCAGTGTGAATCAAAGAATTGGAAATATTTATAGTAATTATTTTAAATCATGTGTCCCTTGGCACCTGGGTGGCTCAGTCGGTTAAGTGTCCAACTTTGGCTCAGGTCATGATGTCACTGTTCGTAGATTCAAGCCCCGTGTTGGGCTCTGTGCTGACAGCTCAGAGCCTGGAGCCTGCTTCAGATTCTGTGTCTTCCTTTCTCTGTGCCCCTTCCCCGTTCATCCTCTGTCTGTCTCTCTCTCTCTCTTAAAAATAAATAAACATTAAATCATGTGTTCCAAAGACATTGGATTTCATCACTGAGAAAGAACTCTAGTACAGAACTAAACTATATTATTTAGAGGAAATGTTAGAACCAAGCCCTAAAGATAGGAATCGTTAGATACTGAGATATATATAATACCTGGTAATGTGAGTGAACCTTGTTGAGGTGCAGATTAATTTTTTTATAGGCTTAGAAAATGTGCATAAGTGATTCTGTAGGCTTTCCTCAGGAATAAAGGGATTTGTGTTGACATAAACTGAACCATTCCCCATGTGCCTACTTTATAAAGTTAGATAAGGGGAGATGGGGTAGCATGTCTGCTTATTGCTTTGTGGTTATAAACTCAAGCTTAGCAGTGGTTGGGGTGAGGAGGTTTTAAGGGAGAAGGTCTAGACCCTAGCCTTGGGACATAGACTATTCTGACACTGAAGTTTTCATGCACCTTGCTTTGTTTTTTTATATTTTATTTTTTATTTATTCTCAAGTTAGATAACATACAGTGTATGCTATGAGGGAGGCAAACCATAAGAGACTCTTAAATACAGAGAACAAACTGAGGGTTGATGGGGGGAATGGATGATGAGCATTAAGTAGGGCACTTGTTGAGATGAGCACTGTGTGTTATATGTAAGAGATGAATCACTGGTTCCACTCCTAAAGCCAAGATGACAAGATTTCATTCTTTTTCATCTCTGAGTAGTATTCCATTGTGTGTGTGTGTGTGTGTGTGTGTGTGTGTATACTGCATCTTCTTTTTTTTTTTTTTTTTTTTTTTAATTTTTTTTTTTTCAACGTTTATTTATTTTTGGGACAGAGAGAGACAGAGCATGAACGGGGGAGGGGCAGAGAGAGAGGGAGACACAGAATCGGAAACAGGCTCCAGGCTCTGAGCCATCAGCCCAGAGCCCGACGCGGGGCTCGAACTCACGGACCGCGAGATCGTGACCTGGCTGAAGTCGGACGCTTAACCGACTGTGCCACCCAGGCGCCCCTGAATCTTCTTAATCCATTCATCAATTGATGGACATTTGGGCTCTTTCCGTAATTTGACTATTGTTGATAGCGCTGCTGTAAACATTGCGGTGCACATGCCCCTTTGAATCAGCACTCCTGTATCCTTTGGATAAATTACTAGTAGTTTTTTGCTGGGTCATAGGGTAATTCTATTTTTAATTTTTTGAGGAACCTCCACAGCATTTTCCAGATCAGCTGCACCAGTTTGCATTCCCACCAACAGATACAACTTGCTTTGTATAATAAACTGTGTTTCACAGATGTCCTTGTGGCTGTGAATGGAGTGAAAGGAAGACCTCCTTGGAATCAGGTGACCTGTCCTAAGAGCCAGGTGGAGGCCAGTGTTCCTGAGGGCAGGGTAGCGGTAGGAGATAGTGGCTTCCACATATGATCCCCTTCTGATGCTGACAGAGGCCAGTATTTTCTGAATATGGAGACACTTACTCCAAGTCTACCAACTTCTGAACTCCAGTTCCTGAACCCTGGGTCTTTATGTCTTCCAGTGAGAACTTAGTGTAAGTTTCTTTCTTGAGTGATTACTACATACCAGGGGCTTTTCATAGGTCACCTCATTCAACCCATACAGCTACCACAAGAGGCAAGTCTTTCTCATTTCCATTTCTCAGTCCATCCTAAGAAGGCTGAGGATCTTGCCTAAGGCCACACAGCTAGTCAGTGAAACTTGGGCTCCCTTTACCATCACATGGGAAATTTCTTTCTGTTTGGATTTGAGAAAACAAGCCAGTACTTTTGAACTGGGATATGAGAAAGGAATCTGATATCACCCATGCTTCCATGTAAATTTATATTGTCAGCCTCATTTTCTTTAAAATTTTAAAGAGTTCTAGTCCCTTATGGGTATTCTTACGGTATTAGACCTTGGACAAGTTCCCCTTTTCCCTTTTCCTGTAAGAAAGAAAAAAGTTACCCAAAGAAATTTTAGCAAGTTGCTTTTCTTCTCTAAGCCTTAGTTTCTTTATCTGTAAAGTGCAGATAACAACCATACTGATCTCATAAGGCTGCGATGGAAGTTGGGTGGAGATAGTGTGTGTAAAGCTGTGAACAAAGTCAGAATTCCAGATTGTTGTTATTATCACTACTGTTTTCAGATAGTTTTTTTTTTTTCACATGCAAAGGGAAGTGGGGACAGAAGCCTGTATGTGGAAATATTTTCCCCTGCTTGTACTTAACCTAGATGAACAGAGAACTTAAGGTATGATATTTCTGACCTGAGAAATTCTAACTCCCTTGCTTTCTGTTTTGAGAGTGGGGAAATGAATTTAGAGAAAATTCAGTGGCCATGAAGATGATTGACTGAAGATGCTGTAGGAGATATGTTCATTTTTTTCTCAATCCGGTTTGGTTAAACTGTAAGGAAAACCTTTTTCTGTCATTCAGTGGTAGAATAGAAAATATAACCACGGTTTTGGGGCACCCGGTTGGCTCAGTCAGTTAAACATTTGACTTCAGCTCAGGTCATGATCTCGCGGTTCGTGGGGTCAAGCCCTGCATCGGGCTCTGTGCTAACAGCTCGGAGCCTGGAACCTGCTTTGGATTCTGTGTCTCCCTCTCTCTCTGCCCCTCCCCTGCTCACGCTCTGTCTTTCTGTCTCTCAAAAAAATAAACACTAAAAAAATTAAAAAGAGAAAATATAACCAGGGTTTTCAAATATGAAACATGTTAATATTTCTATGTATCTAATTTAATTTTGTGTGTGTGTGTGTGTGTGTGTGTGTGTGTGTAGAAGAGGCCTAAATTCCCTCTTGTCCCTTGTTTTTTATTTTGTTTTGTTTTTTCTTGTATTAGGATAAAAAGGAAAGAAAGGCTGTGACAGTTAAATGTCACCGCATAGAATATAACAAGTTTAAACTTTTTTTTGAACGTTTATTCCTTTTTGAGAGACAGAGAATAAGCAGGGGTGGGGGAGAGAAAGAGGGAGACACAGAATCTAAAGCAGGCTCCAGGCTCTGAGCTGTCAGCAGCCTGATGCAGGCCTTGAACCCATGAACTGTGAGATTATGACCTGAGCCGAAGTCGACCGCTCAATCGACTGAGCCACCCAGATACCCCATAAAATACAAGCTTAAAGACTAATATTCAAAATATTGACAACTGGTATTTGAATGCTATATACAAAACGTTATGCTTAAGACATGGCATCCTGATGATCAATTTGACACAGGAAATCCTTCATAGTAGTCATGGAGAACTGGTCTGTATGTATAGAAATAGATCTTCCCATTGGTGCACTTGTAATTAAAAGACCTGTATTAATAGCACAGCCTCAATTTGGAATTTTTTAATTCAACAAGAATTTATTGCAGAGCATTGTATTGCTGGGAAAAGAAGATGACTAAAGCCCCAGTCTCTGCAAAGCAGTAATTTAAGGAAGGAAAATGGGAAAGGAAGAACACCATGTGTGTACAACAGACAGGAAGATCTGCCTTGTCTGCTGGGCAAAGAGCTTTTGTATGCTATGGAATGCTGATGGCAGGAGCTCTGCTCTGCCTCTTCTGGGTAGTAATGGGTGTATGACCATTGATACCCTCATGTGAGATGCCTTCTGGCCTGGCCTCCGTTCCAAAAATACTTTCCTTTCAATGAACCGAACTTAGAAGACTTCTCCTCTCTTGGTAGTGTTTTTGTCCGATGGGGGGTTTGGTGGTTTTACTGTAGCAACTTGTTTTATGGTTTGAGTTCCGCCTTTGATTATGTAATCTTTGAACTATTTTATCATCCTTCACTTCCCTTTTTCTTTCACTTTGAAATGCAGAATATGACACAGAGTATATAGTGATGAGAAGTGTAGAGAGTGAAAATGGGAAGAAGTGGAATTTACAGCTACTGTGTGATGTGACAGCCTGTGTCCCCAACAGGGAAGACCTCTGTGTCTCCTCTAGACATCCCTGCCCAAGGAAGGCCTTTATCTTTTTCAGAGCAGCCCTCATAAGCTGGCCTATGGAGAAGCTCCAATCTTACATCTGATGAATTAGAAAGGCCCTTCCACCTTCCAAAAGGGTCCTTCCAGGTAATTCAGGAGATCCAGAGAGTAAGCTTTCTTGCGAGAGGGTAGTAGGTTAGTCCTAAAGATAGCTCATGGAAGTTTCTAGATAATGCTATTTTCTTACTTCCAGAGCAATTCAGACACTGTCACAAGAGCCAAAATGAAGCCAAATGAAACCTCCAATTAGAACCTTGAAGTTTTGATGCCAATTAAAAATAAATGATGCTGTTTATGAAAGAGTCATACATGGATCTGAGGGAGGAGGAACAAACCACAGAGAGGGACATTAAAAGCTTGATATTTAAAAATATGAGCAAACTTCATTAATAAATGAATGAATATTTCAGAGAGTATAGTTGCTGAGCTTGAGCCTAAAATGCTAATAGGGAATTCAAGGTTTTCAAGGGAGAAGATCATTAATGTAAAAAGGAGATAGAATGAGAAATGTGTAAAGGTTATGATTTTTGAGTTTACAAAGTTAAAGTGTTTTAGGGACAGAAGAAAAATTCAACTGTGTTTCCAGTTGGCGATATATTGCAAATTGTTGTTCGGGTAAATTGACTTTGGTTATACCCAAACACAGAGCTTCTCAAAAGATCTAGTTTCTGGTTTCCCCAAGAAATCACAGAGCGGTTAATGTGCTTAAGTTTATATTGATATTACTGTATGCTAATATGATGGTTTCCCATTTTCCTTCTTAAGAAAGCTAAGTTTTTCTTTTAGCAATTGAGGGCTTCTACTTACCCTTAAGCAGAGAGATACTACCTAAAATGTCCTCAATTTTACTTTTTTTTTTTTTTTTAACAAATTTACTGTTTTGAGTGGCTGGTTCTCTTGTAGTTCCCAGTGTAAAGTCATCCAAAGCAGTGTTTTAATGTCAATCACAATCTTTAACACATGAGTGTGAGAAACCCTCCTCAGTTTACTAATTTCTTATTTCTACTGACATATAATCCTGCTGTTCTGCATAATACATGGCATCAGGTAGAGTGGAAACATTTCTTTTCAGACAAGCTTTGAAAGGATGAAAGGAAAAATTTTCCTTAAATTGAACAGAGAAACAATAGATGGTGAACAATTTCCCCTAAATTATAAAGCAATTATATTTCCTATTTCAAAACAGACTGCACTGGGGCATGGTTTCTTTCTTATTATATTTCTAATAAAGTCCTATGTGAGAAGAGACAGAGCAATAGAAATTATTTTCCAGAAACACCAGATGTTGACCCACCTGTCTGATTACTGTTAAGAGGTCTAATCTTGTAGTTAGGTAAATACCTTAATTAAATCACATGCCATTTCTGCATCATTAGAATAAGTCAAAAGCTGAAGCTCTGTTCAGAAATTTGAGCTTGTGTTGGTTTGTATACTGTATACTGTTTGTATACTGCTCATATACATGTAGGCATCCACCAGGAAGAACTACTATGTCATTTTTGTAAAACCAGATTCCAGCTTTGCTGTTCATCAACACTGAATCACCGTAGGCCTCCATTCCCTAATTTGGGATAACAATGTCCACTTAATAGGCTGGTTCTAAGTATGAACCAGCCTGATACATAGGGAACACTCAGTGGATGTTAGCTGTTGTCTATCTCTTCTTTCTTCTGTTATAATATTGAAGCAATCTCCCTTAACCATTATCATCATCTCTATTGACTGAATTGCCTAAGGTAATTATTCATTCATTTATTCAACGTTTCATTCAAAAATACAAATTTGATATTATGTTTATTTTAAAATGAACAAAAACATGATTTCTGCTTCTAAGAAGTTCACAGTCTAACACACCAAATTAATTCCAGAATTTAAAGCTGTCTTTTAACTAAGTTGCAAATATCTGTTTCCCATTTCAAGTACATCATCTTTCCTTACTGAGTTACATGGTCCTTTTACTCAGGGATTCTCAACATTGGCTGAACACCAGAACCACGTGGGGAATTCTCTTAAAAATACTCATGCCTGGGCACTACATGGATCAGTGAAGTTAGAACTCTGGGTGTGGGTGTGTTTAAAAAGTTTGCCGGTGCAATTAAAGATGGAAATCATTGATAGCCCAAGCCAAACTTGACCTCCAGGCCTTATTCTGCATAACACTCTTTTGTTCCCCTTCCGTTGAGTGCGCCTTTTCTCTGTCAGTGTCCCCATGACCTTCAGAATACAACTTCAGTGAGCAATTGCACTGCTAGGAATTTATCCAAAGGATACAAAAATGCTGATTCAAAGGGGACATGTACCCCAATGTTTGACTATCAACAATAGTCAAATTATGGAAAGATACACACACACACACACACACACACTGGAATACTACTCAGAGATGAAAAAGAATGAAATCTTGCCATTTGCAACAATGTGGATGAAACTAGAGGGTATTATACTAAGGGAAACAAGTCAGTCAGAGAAAGACAGATACCATATGATTTCACTCATATGTGGTATTTGGGAAACTCGACAAATGAACGTAGGGGAAGGGAAGGAAAAATAAGATAAAAACAGAGGGAGGCAAACCATAAGAGACTCTTAAATACAGAGAATAAACTGAGGGTCACTCAAGAGGTGTTGGGTAGAGGGTAGGTTAAATGGGTAATGGGCATTAAGGAGGGCACCTTTGGGGTGAGCACTGGGCGTCATATGTAAGAGCCAAGTCACTGGGTTCTACTCCTGAAGCCAAGACTACATTGTATGTTAACTAACTTGAACTAAAAAAAACCCCAAAACCCAAAAAACAACTTCAAATACTTTGTACTACAATTTTCACCCTAGATTATGGTCCCTGTTCCTGTGGTGCCCTCTTTACTTCTATGCACTATTTTTCCCTTTTGGATATATTGACAAATGAAATTTATAAAAGTTTTCTTTGACTATTTCTTTTGTGTTTTGTTTCCCAGGTCAGCATAGAAGCTTCTTGTGGAAGAGATAGAATGTTCTATTTTTTGGACACTGTTTCACAGTATCTTTACACTGCTTGAGGCTGCTGTGGCACTCAACAAATGGTTTTGGCCAACTGACTCACTTCTGGTAAGCTGACTTCTTCCTCCAGCCTATTTTGGTGTTAGCAGCTGTGGAATCACAACATGAATTATTGGACTTTTAACTTGATTTTCTAACTCCAAATTTTAATGTCTTTCATCAGTCTGTTCTTTGGAATTTAATCTTCCTTCTTTCCCACCAGTGGAAATAAAGTATTCAAAAATTTCTTATCTTTTGTCAGTTTTTGGGAAGCTACCTGCATTAATTAAGTCCAAATATAATAAAAGCTATAGCATTGAACTATGTTCTGCTAAGCGTCTTGAATGCAGGGACCATGTCATATTTATCTTTGTGTCCCAGACACATGGACAAGTGCCCGGCATACATCAGGTTCTCAGTAAAGATTTGATGAATTAATTGAATTAGTTTTTTGGTCAAATTTAACTTCATTACCAGAGACGTTCTGAATTCATTTGTCTTGCAGATTATTTGGAAAATCAGATGCATTTCTAATAGCAATTTTTCTCTGTATTTATCCTCTTATTACTCATAAGTTCTGGGAATCTAACTTTCCTGTTTTATATTACTGTGTCTCCTTTAGCTTTTCAGTTTGCTGACATTCTTTCGGATTTTGTGTTTGTTCATGTTGGTCATTGGTCTGTCTGGCTGTCTGTGGATCTATGAATATGTAATACCATACCTAAACAGGGCTATTCTGAGTTATTGCATTTAATGCACTTAATTTATTTCTTGAAGCTTATTAGAGAAAACAGGGAAAATATGAAAAGTAAAATAATATGTCAGTCAGTTATTTCACTCAAAGACCATCATTGAGGATCTTTTGATATATTTCTTGTGTCTGTGCCTTTTTAAAGCAGGGTTGTGATCTAAACTCCAACTGTTTACTTGATTTTATATTTTGGTTTATTTCTTAATATTTTAAATTAAGTGATTTTCAAGGGTTTATAAACTTTTTGTTAAGTTCTACTTAATGGATCTATTTTATACTAATACATAGATGTATAATCCTTTAAAAAAATCATTGTCTTGTTGAACTTTTGGATTGTACCGTTTTTTAATTACTGTAAATAATCCTGTGATGACCACCTTCATACATAAAGAATTTTCTCTAAATAGCATTATGTTCTAGAAGCTGGGTCCAAAGATATGAACATTTTCAAGTTCTTGATACAGGCGAATAAATTGCTTCCCAAAAGATTATAATCTCCCACAGCCTTGACTATAGTGCATCAATATTTCCCTTTTTAATGAACTCTTGTCAGACTTGAGGACCTATTTTTATTTTTGTTAAAAAAAATTTTTTTTTAAATTTTTTTTTCAACATTTATTTTTGGGACAGAGAGAGACAGAGCATGAACAGGGAGGGGCAGAGAGAGAGGGAGACACAGAATCGGAAACAGGCTCCAGGCTCTGAGCCATCAGCCCAGAGCCTGACGCGGGGCTCGAACTCACGGGCCGCGAGATCGTGACCTGGCTGAAGTCGGACGCTTAACCGACTGCGCCACCCAGGCGCCCCCCAAAAATTTTTTTATTAATGTTTCTGAGAGAGAGAGAGAGAGAGAGAGAGAGAGAGAGAGAGAGAGAGAGAATGCATAGGAGGGGGAGAGAGAGAGGGAGACACAGACTCTGAAGCAAGCTCCAGGCTATGAGCTGTCAGCACAGAGCCCGACATGGGGCTCAGACTCACAAACTGTGAGATCGTGACCTGAGCCAAAGTTGAATGCTTAACCTACTGAGCCACCCAAGGCGCCCCTTGAGGACTTATTTTTAATATAAAAATGATAATTTTTATTATATTTAAGATCCCCCTACAGAGTCCCACTGTGCACATGTCTTTATGATTTTACTCCATTCACTATGGTATATTGCCTCACCTATGTGTGAATCTTTCCACACCAATACTGTCCTGATGCAGTTGCTGATAGGAAGAAACAGGTTACTTGGGTTGGTTTGAAAGAGCTGCTCTGTGTGTGTGATAGAGGCTGGTTGGAGTGTGCAGCTGTGGATGTCCTAATAGAGATGTGTGCATGAGCCAGCATGTCATGTGTGATAATATATGTCTTTGTAGGTTGAGGATATCCCCAAAGAGAAATTGAAGCTTAATTCTTTGGCTGGAATTCTTGATACATGAGTTTGGGTATTTAAGCTAGAGAAAGCTATGATACAGTCACAGGGCATCTACAGACCTCTAAAAATGGAGTTGAATGTTTTGTAATGATAAAAGGCAATGTGGGCTCTTTGGAAGGCTTCAGTTGACTCCGTCTATATCCTCAGGCCACTTCCATATTTCATTGTAATTTTTTGGGTCCATTATCACACCAAAAGAGATGAAATGTGGTCTTTATTTTGGCAATGGGGTTGCCCATCCCCCCTTGTCAGAAGGAAATTTTATTTAGGACCATGTTCAAGTTGGCTGGAGCACTGTGTCTTTTTTTTTAATGTTTATTTTTATTTTTGAAAGAGAGAGAGCACATGAGCAGGGGAGGGGCAGAGAGAGGGGGAGACAGAGGATCCGAAGCAGGCTCCGCACTATCAGTGCAGAGCCTGATGTAGGGCTCGAACCCACGACCCGTGAGGATCATTATTTGTGCCAAAGTCAAACACTTAACTGAGTCAACCAGGTACCCCTGGAGCACTGGTTTTTAACGTGTCATGAAAGTTGACCAAAGTCTACTAAAGTCTATTAAAATGGTGCTACATGGAGAGAGAAATTTTATAGAAAAATATGAAATATTCATTTTTCAAGGTACTAATCAAATGTCACATCTTCTCTGAAGTGTTACCTGAACACCCTAACTCGTTTGCTCTCTTATAGCACTGGGACCGTACCTCTGTTGTAGCAGTAACACTGAATTAGAGTTACTTGTTTACATGACTATTCCCCTCTACCCAATTATGGTCTTGTAGAAGGCAAAGATAATGTTTTACATATTGTATCCCTAAAACATTATAGACCCATGTAGTACCTCACAGGGTCTGACATATGGGTCTGACATATGATCATTGGTTAGTGGATGATGGAAACATGGAGATGTAGGAGGAAATGCAAACTATTCTTAAATGGATGTATCCTAAACAGCATGTATCTTAAATTAGCTTCTTTCAGTCAAAACAGACAATATGGAAATGTGCTCTTCAGTTTATAGATGAGGAAGTGGGTCATGGGAGAGGTGAAGTGACTTTCTCAAGTGGCACAGCTGACTGAGACACAAAGCCAGGTTCAACATGCAGATGTTCCAGTTCTCAGTTCCATGTTCTTTTCAGTCTATCTCAGTGTAATTCACTTTCAAACAGTGGATGAATAGAAGTTATTTTCTGATTATATGGAGGAAAACATCCAGCAAAATAAGCTTCCTTCATTATGGTGCAAGTTGATTCCTTCTGGCGTATTTGAGACTAATGCAAATGGAGGAACACTCTTAGTCAACATAAGGTTCATGGTATTTTTGGACTTCATAAAGAAGATTAAAGAACTGAATCTTCTCAGTGGAAGAATTTATAAAAATTGTAGGGGTGCCTCAGTGGCTCAGTTGGTTGAGCGTCTGACTTTGGCTCAGGTCATGATCTCAGGGCTAATGAGTTCGAGCCCTGCATCGGGCTCTGTGCTGACAGCTCAGAGCCTGGAGCCTGTTTCGGATTCTGTGTGTGTGTCTCTCTCTCTCTGGCCCTCCCCTGCTCATGCTCTGTCTCTCTCTGTCTCTCAAAAGAAATAAACATTAAAACATTTTTTAAAAATTTTCATGTTTTAGTGTTAGTCACATACTGATGACTTCTAACTAAGCTTTATATTTGAGTAATTGTCATACCTGTATTTATACTTCATAACTTTTTGTGAGTTGAATAGTTGAGTAAACTTACATAATACAAATAAAACTGTGTTTGGCCCCTAGTGCAGCAAGTGCTCAATATTTTTGTTCTTCTTTTGCTTTATTTTTGAGAGAGAGAGAATGAGGGAGAGAGCGTGCATAAGTTGGGGAGGGGCAGAGAGAGAGAGAGAGACAGAGGATCTGAAGCAGGCTCTTCGCTGACAGCAGAGAGCCCGATTCGGGGCTCGACCTCACGAACTGTGAGGTCATGAACAGAGCCGAAGTTGGACACTTACCCAAATGAGCCACCCAGGTGCCCTTCTTCTTTTTCTTAATATAACATGTTTTTTTTTTAAACATATTTCCAAGCTTATCTGTAGTTCTTTCTTTTTTAAATTAAATTAAATTAAATTAATTAAATTAAATTTAATTAATTTAATTTTTAAATTTACATCCAAGTTAGTTAGCATATAGTGCAACAATGATTTTAGGAGTAGATTCCTTAATGCCCCTACCCATTTAGCCCATCCCCCCTCCCATAATCCCTCCAGTAACCCTTTGTTTGTTCTCCATATTTAAGTCTCTTATGTTTTGTCCCCCTCCCTGTTTTTATATTATTTTTGCTTCCCTTCCCTTGTGTTCATTTGTTCTGTATCTTTAATGTAATATTCTTTAACCAGATTTTTTTTCTGTCCTGAGACATTCAGAAGAAGCCCTGAGAAGCTTTTTTATGGTAGCTAGAAGAAGCAGTTGACAATTTAAAAGAGGTTATTTTAGGCAAAGGGAGGTTCCAGAAGAGACAGTTGACCTAATATACACCAGTCAGTTCATACTCTTGACAGGTTGCCATGTCAGGCTTTGGTAATTAGGATTCTACTGGGCCTTAGAGGGAGCCAATCCATGAAGTAAATCATTCTCTTTCTTTCTCTCTTTTCCTTTCAAAAGTGGACACTGGAGGAAGCCGGTGGAGGAGGGTCATATGAGAACCAGGCAGTGTCCTGGTTTTCTAAGAACATAAAGGCATCGAGTAGATACCATGAAAGCAAAAAAGACAGAATCAAAACAACAAAAATAAACTTTGTATCTTCTGAAAACTGGAAAGTGACATCTGAGAATGGTAGAGAAGAGGGACAAAGGGACAGAGCATGGGGGTTGTGAGGGAGCACAGGCCCATAAGTAAAGTCAGTGTTCCACATGGGTTTCTGTCTGGTCTTTCTGCCATGCTTTCCAGCCAGGTGGCCTCCATGTCCTTCGATTTCTCCATTAGTAAAAACAAGATGGATGACAAAAGGTTTTTTGCTGGGTCTTTTGGAATAAGATAAGGGAATGTACCATTAGCTAGGATGTCCATTTAATCTAACCATCACCGTAGTCTAGCTTACGGTTTTAATTAGCACTATTTTCTTTGATTATATTTAATTACCCTTATAAGCCCTAAGCATTTTGGCAGGGATGCAGTAGAGAAAGTTACTATAAACCAAATTATGAATTTTATTGCTATAATTGCAGTTGAAACCCATGGCATCAATTAAATCCTCATTTCTTATTTACTTGGTTCATGTGATCATCATTCTAGGTATGTATAAAATCTCCATGTGACATAATTATGTAATTCCTTAAGCAAAGGAGCTCCAGCACATTAGTAATACCCTGCTTAGGAGAGGCAGGAGTCTAAAACCTTGCTGGTAATAAAACTGGGAGTGTTGTGAGAGCCTAAACCATGTCTTTTTCTTTCTTTTCACTCCACATCATGTAGCTCAGATCAAGGAACATAGAAGAAGTTTAATAAGTGGTTCCTATGGAGACACTGATGCTTCATCTCCCCAGTTACCTCCATGTTCAATTGCTTATGGTCTGTCGCAACTTGACAGGTAGGTTTAAGTCTATGTTCAAGTTTCAAATAGCATTGAAGTCCCAAAATCTTCTGCAGAATCAGAGTTCCAAGATATATTATGGTAACTACTCTTAGTTGCCACAACAAATAAAACCTTGAAATCTCCCGGGCTTACCAAATAAATGCTTAGTTCTTACTTATTTCCTATTTTGCTGGTATGGAATTTGGAACGTGTGGTTTTCTGGGGTGGTTGTGGGTGGGAAAATGGAGACAGTTGAGGTGCATTGGCTCTCGCCTGCCTTGGCCTGGAAGTGACACGCATCCGCTCAGAGTCCTTGGGCTAGAATTAGTTACATGATCCCAAATGTACTGTGAAATATAGGGGAGTTCATGGAATATTCATTCGATGAGCACTGTCTATGACACATCAGGATTTCTGTAGAGCCCTGGGGATTCTACCTGTAGCTTTAGATATTGACCTCTGAATGCCAAATAATGTAAACATACAGATGAGCTCACCTGTCAGTTCTATGGGAAATTCTTTTTTTTTTAACTGAAAAAAGTAATTTATTTTTTATCAAAGTATAATTGACATGTAACAGTATATTAGTTTCAGATGTACACATGATTTGATATTTGTATATGTTGTGAAATGACCACCACAGTAAGTCTAATTAGTATCTGTCATCATAGTTATATTTATTTCCAATGAGAACTTTTAAGATTGCTCGATATGCAATACTGTATTCTTACTGTAGTCACCATGCTGTACATTATATCCCCATGACTTATTTATTTATAACTGGAAGTTTGTACCTTTTGATGCCTTTCACCCGTTTTGTCTACCCACACCCTCAGCCTCTGGCAACCACCAATTTGTTGTCTGTATCTATAAGTTCAATTTTTTTTTTTTTTTAGATTCTACATGTGAGTGAGATCGTCTAGTATTTGTCTTTCTCTCTTTGACTAGTTTCACTAGCATAATGCCCTCAGTGCCTGTCCATGTTGTGGTAAATGGCAAGATTTCATTCTTTTAGTGGCTGACTAGTACTCTATCTCGTGTGTGTATGTGTATGTGTGTGTGCATGTATATACATTTTCGTCATCCATTCATTCATCAGTGGACACTTAGGCTGCTTCCATATCTTGGCTATTGTAAATAATGCTACAATGTAATGAAGCTGTATATCCATTTGAGTTATTGTTTTCATTTTCTTTGAGTAATATGCAGAAGTGTAATTGCTAGATCATGTGGTAGTTCTATTTTTAATTTTTTGAGGAACCTCCATACTGTTTTCCACAGTAGCTGCACCTATTTACATTCCCACCAGTAGTGCACAAGGGTTCTCTGCACATCCTTGACCACGCTTGTTATTTTTGTCTTTTTTTAAATATTTATTTTTGAGAGAGAGAGAGAGAGTGTGAGCAAGAGAGAGAGAGAGAGCATGTGCACCCATGTACATGGGGAAGGAGCCGACTGAAGGAGACAGAAAAATCTAAAGTAGGCTCCGCATGGGCAGTACAAAGCCCAACATGGGGCTTGAACCCTGAACCATGAGATCATGACCTGAGCCAAAGTTGGACACTCAACACACTGAGCCACCCACGTACCCCCTTGTCTTTTTGATGATGTACCCCCTTGTCTTTTTGATGATAGCCATTCTGACTGGTGTGAGGTGATATTCTCATTGTGGTTTTTTGTTTTTGTTTTGAGAGAGAGAGAGAGAGAGAGAAAGAAAGTGCCAGCAAGGGAGGGGCAGAGGGGGAGGGAGAGAATCTTTTTTTTTTTTTTAGGGAATTTCTTTTTTTTATTTTTAAAATTTATTTATTTTGAGAGAGACAGCTAGCATGAGTGGGGGAGGGACAGAGAGAGAGGGACAGAGAGAGAATCCCAAGCAGGCTCTGTGCTGCCTGCTGTGGAGCCCAACTCGGGGCTCAAACCCATGAACCGTGAGATCATGACCTGAGCTGAAATCAAGAGTCAGTCGCTTAACCAACTGAGGCACCCAGGCACCCCTCATTGTGGTTTTGATTTGCATTTTCCTCATGATTAGTGATGTTGAGCATCTTTTCATGCACCTGTTGGCCATTTGTATGTCTTCAATTTTTAAATGGATTTTTTTTTGTTGTTGTTATTGACTTTTTGCTTTTGAGGTCTTTGACCTCTTTGCTTAAATTTATTTCTAGGTATTTTATTCTCGTTGTTGCAGAAATTCTTTTATTAAAATAAGTTAAACATGCAAGATAATTAAAGTCAGGTTATCCTTTTGCCATGCCCTGGTTCTGCAAGATGTTTAACTGGACTCTTCTGTGGAAGCCCAACTGAAAAAAATTATATAAGCAAGTTCCATTATAGATTTTCAGTTGCAAATATTCTTTTGTTATATAGTTCTCATCCAACCTGTAGAATATTTTCTTTTTAATTGGTATCTGTATTAGTCTGCTAGGGCTGTCATAACAAAATACTGTAAACCGGGGGCTTAAGTAACAGAGATTTATTATGTCCACAATTTTGGAGGCTGGGAACTCCAAAATCGAGGTGCTGGCCGATTTGGTTCCTGTGAAAGCAGACAGCCACCTTCTCACTGTGTCTGCACATGACAGAGAGAATGAGCTGAACTCTGTTGTTTCTTCTTATAAGGACTCTATTGCTATCAGATCAAGGCCCTACATTTATGATCTCATTTAATCTTCATTACTTCCATAAAGGCCCTTTCTCCAAATATAGTCACATTGAGGGTTAGGCATTCATCATGTGCATTTTGAGGGGACATAAACATTAAGCCTATAATAGTGTTTAAGGATTTCTTATAAGAGATGAGTTCCTCTTGCCTAAGGGAACAAAAAGAATGCAGGAAACTTTGCCAAAATACCAAGCATCCTCCTTAAACCAAAAGAGAACCAAGGTTTCATATTAAAGATTAATCTGGATTTTTTTGGTTGTTGTTCAGGATATTGAAATAAGCCTTAAGGAAGCTGGTTTAGGTTGTTGTTTTTGCAATTTTTTAAAGCCCATCTGTCAAGAATTTTGTCTCTTTTTTCCTTACTGACCCCAAGAGCTGGTTTCTTGAATGTTGCATGTGGTCACATTTCTGTACAGAATAGTTTGAATTACAGTTGTGCATCTTGCAGCTCTAGGAACCCAAGAAGGGTCCCATGTATTTCTCTAGATTTAGTTTTGAAGTTGTGCTCCTGAGAGACCCATGTTTCCATGTAAATAATTGTTATTTGGGAATCCTTAAAGAAAGTCTTTAAATAATATAAAAAATTAATAGAAAAGTGTTATGTTATGTAACTATTACAACAAATTACAATAAAATAGTAGATGAAACTGGCCACAGTTGTATAGAACAACTCCAGTGTCCATATATAGATGAATGGATAAAGATGTGGCGCGCGCGCACACACACACACACACACACACACACACAGTGGAATAGTACTCAACCATAAAAAGAATGAAATCTTGCCATTTGCAACAACATGAATGGATGTAGAGGATATAATCGTAAATGAAATAAGTCAGAGAAAGACAAATACCACATGATTTCATTCATATGTGGAATGTAAGAAACACAACAGGGATGCCTGTGTGGCTCAGTCCGTTAGTCTTCCAACTTTGGCTCCGGTCATGATCTCACCACTTGTGGGTTTGAGCCCTGTGTCGGGCTCTGTGCTGACAGCTCGGAGCCTGGAGCCTGCTTCAGATTCTGTGTCACCCTCTCTCCCTGCCCCTCCCCCACTCATGCTCTGTCTCTCTGTCTCTCTCTCTCTCTCTCAAAAATGAATAAACATTAAAAAAAAGAAAGAAAGAAACAGGACAAAGAAAAAAAAGAGATGTGCCAAAAAACCCCAGACTCTTAAATACAGGGAACTGGTTGTTGCCAGAGGAAATGTGGGTGAGGCGATGAAGAACACATTGTAGAATCATTATATTGGACACCTGAAACTTTTATAACACTGTATGTTAAGTATACTTGAATAAAAATATATAAAAATAAATTAAAACTAAGAAAGCAATAAACTGTATATTAATATTTTTAAAAGCCAGTACAGAACCAGGGAAGTATTATTTGATCTTCTGAATAATATTCTGAGGTGGCAAAGGGTTGTTTGACAGCAACCTCATGTGTGTTCATTCTTAACTCAGTCTTAGCCAGTGTGAGGTCAGCTATTGTATAATATAGTTCACTGGGATTTCAGCTTTTTCCTTACATCATATACCACATTATCATAATTGATGGAAGCCACCTTTTAAAATACTAAATTATATGGCTGAAGGAACATCTTATCTAAACAAGTGCCTTGTGAGCTGCGTGGCTAATAGATGGGAAGATTTCCATTAATTTCCAGCCTTTGTACTCACTACTTTCTGCTCTGTCCTCCTCATGTTCAGGAGGCTGTACTCCCCAAAATGAGAGTCAGAACCCCCTGTGCTGTCAGGCAAGAGTCAGAATTGCTTTACCCTAAGACACTTTTGCTTCCGTGGGTTAAAAGATATTTAGTATTATATGAAAGCACCAATTAATTGATAGTTGTAAAGTTCTTTGAAAAGAAAGAGCACCCATTGTATGAATTTAAGGAGATACTATCTTTTTATTATTTATAAAACACCTTGAAGAGTAATTATCCTTGTTTTTACAAAAACATTTTGTTTGAACTCAACAGGATGTTGTGATTATTGTCTGAATTAGCAAATCTTCTAAGAGCTATAATTAGACTACAGAAACCACAGGGGGATGGGACAGATTGGAGGCTTGGCTAAGGACTAGAACTTGAGAAGAGGCCCACACGGAAGGACTGGATTGTGAGTGATTGCAATGGCTTTCTTTCTGCCACTGGCTCTGGATGGCCACAATATGGCAGAGAAAAGGAATTTTTCATCACAAATAGCTAACTCTAAAAATTTGTCATAGCTATAGCATTCTCTTGCCTTCAAGTATTATAAAGCACGGTATATAGAAGGAACATGGGCTTTGGCATCAGACAGTTCTGGTTGGAATCTTGACTTTGTTTCTTTTTTAAAAAATATTAAATATTTAATGGGCACCTGAGTGGCTCAGTTGGTTAAGCATCCGACTTTAGCTCAGGTCATGATCTCACAGCTTGTGAGTTCAAGCTCCTCGTTGGGCTCTGTGCTGACAGCTCAGAGCCTGGAGCCTTCTTCGAATTCTGTGTCTTCTTCTTTCTCTGACTCTTCCTCTGCTCACGCTCTGTCTCTCCTTCAAAAATAAATAAATATTTAAAAAATATTTTAAATATTTAATATATAAATATTAAACAACACACTACTGCACAAGCAGTGGGCCAAATAAAAAATCAAATGGCAAATTAAAATATGTCTCAAAACAAACAGAAAAAAGAAACCACAATATTCCAAAATGTATGGGATGCAGCAAAACCAAATGTTAGAATGAAGTTTATGCTATAAATGCTTGTATTAAGAAAAAAATTTCAAGTAAACAACTTAACATTACACCACAAGGAACTAGAAAAAGAAGAAACTTAGCTGAAATTTATTAGAGGAAAAACATAACAAAGAAATTTCAAAAATAAAAGAGACTAGAAGAAACAATAACATAACATTGAAAGTAATGACCAGGTTTTCCAAAAAATAAACAAAATTGGTAATGTTTTAAACTACATTAACTAAGGAATAAAAGAGAGAAAACTCAAAAATCAAAGTGAGAAATGGAAGAGAAAACAATACAATAGATAACCACAGTGATAGTGTGATAACAGATAACAATAAACAATTATATACTAACAAATCAGATAACTTAGAGAAAAACACAGATAATTCCTAAAAATGCACAAGTTACCAAGATTGAGTCATGAATCTTGTATCCAAGAAATAGGAAATCTTCTTAGACCAATAACAAGAAGGAAAGTTGAATTAGGAATAAAAAAAATATCTAATACAGAAAAGCCCAAAACCATTCATAAATGGTTTCATTGATGAATTGTACAAAACATTAAAAAAAATTAATGACAGTCTTTATCAAAATCTTATAAATAATGAAATAGAGGGAACATATTTAAAATCATTCCTTCAGGCTAGTAGTATCCTGATCAAAGCAGGATGAAAACAAGAACAAAAAAGTCTGGTTTGTCTAGTGTAAGTATTGCCACTATGACTTTCTTTTGATATCCATTTGCATAATAAATTTCACTTTAAATTTGCAGGTGTCTTTTGGTCTGGAAGGAGTCTCTTGTAGGCAGCATATAGATGGGTCTTGTTTTTTATCCATTCTGATACCCTATATCTTTTGATTGGAATGTTTAGTCCATTTACATTCAAAGTAATTATTAATAGATATGTATTTATTGCCATTTTATTACTTGTTTTGTCATTGTTTCTGGGGATTTTCTCCTGATCCTTTCTTATTTTTGTCTCCCCTTTGCCCTAGAAGAGTCCCCTTTAATATTCCTTGTAGGGCTGGTTTAGCGTTCACAAACTCCTTTAGTTTTTGTTAGTCTGGGGAACTCTATCTTTCCTTCTATTCTGAGTGATAGTCTTGCTGGGTAGAGCATTCTTGGCTGCAGATTTTTCCCATTCAGCACTTTGAATATATTATGCCACTTCTTCTGGCTTGCCACGTTTCTGTTGAGAAATCTCCAGCTAGCCTTATGGGTTTTTCCTTGTAAGTTAAGGACTTCTTTTGTCTTACTGCTTTTAAGATTATTCCTTTATCACTATATGTTGCAAACTTAATTATAATACGTCTTGGTGTTGGCCTGCTTTTGTTGATTTTAGTGGGAGTTCTCTGTACCTCCTGGATCTGGATGTCTGTTTCCTTCCCCAGATTATGGAAACTTTCTGCTATTATTTTTTGAAGTATATTTTCTGCTCCCTTTTCTCTCTCTTCTGGGATCCCTGTAATATGAATGTTACTATGTTTGATGGAGTCACTGAATTCCCTAAGTCTATCCTCTTATTCCATAATACTTCTTTCTCTTTTTTTCAGCTTCATTATTTTCCATTACTTTGTGTTCTATATCACTAATTCATTGTTCTGCTTCTTCCAACCTGCTGTTCATTGCATCAAACCTGTTTCCAATCTCATTTGTTGTATTCTTCATCTCTGACTGATTCTTTTTTAACTCTTTTATCTCTGTGTTAAGGGTCTCTTTGATGTCTTCCATTCTTTTCTCAAGCCCAGTGAGTATTCTTATGATTGTTGCTTTAAATTTTTCATCAGGCATGTTATTTATACCTATTTTGCTTATATCTCTGGCTGTGGCCTTATCTTCTTTCATTTGGGATAAATTCCTCTGTCTTGGCATTTTATCTGAGTCTCTGCCTTCGTCTGTGTGCTATAAAAGCCAAAAATGTCTCCTGCTCCTGAAAGTAATGGTCTTATGAAGAAGAGGTGCTGTAGTGCCCAAGGCCTGGCACTTCAAGGAGTGTCTCCAGGGTGTGCTGCATGTGCTATGCTGTTGTCTATGCTGCTCTATCCTTCAGGCCAGTCATCTGCAGAGGCTCACCTTGCTGCTGTGGACAGTGTTTGGTCCCAGGCATGATGTAGCAAGTTTTTACCAGGTGTGCTCTGGTCTGCTTGTGAAATGAGAACTGACACCAACTCCACCCGAACTGAGGCTCTGCAGAACTCTCTGGTCAGGAGATATGGTGTGAGCAGGGGTTTGTGCTGGTCTTCTGGGGAGTGGGAGGTGCTGCATTGGGACTGAAGCAAGCATGACTGAGAAGGGCAGTTCCACTGAAGTGCAGGAGAAGTGGGGCTTGATGTTAAGCAAGTTAGACAGCCAGCGTTGGTGCTGTGCTGCTTCCCACATAAACACAGGTGGCTCTGTGTTTATGCTAAGGGGTGGGGGAAGGAAGTGCTGCTGGCCAGCTCCTTTGTTTTTGGAGAGGAGTCTCCAAGAATGCTGCCTCTCAGGGGTGCACTCAGAGAAGAGTGAATAATCTCCTTGTGTGCCACAGGCCCTCTTCAGATCACCGTTTCCACACTGTCTGTCCTTGGGTTCTTTGCCTTCCTTCTCTCCAGGAGCTGGGCAGTGTCCTCCAGGCTCTATCACAGCCAAACCTGCTGACCTTTAAAACTCTAGACTTTAAGCCCCACTAGTTGCAAGAACTTACAAGTTCTTGTAAGAACAACAAGTCTTGTAAGTCAGCCCTCTTCTTTTCCAAACCAGTGGCTTTAGGGAAGTGTTCTGTTTGTGCATTCTCCTGTATACTCCTCCCTCTCTCTCTCGCTTGCCCTTCTCCATAACCACAGCTCCCTCCCCTCCTCAGCAGCCACAATCTGTTTCTCCCCTAAACCATGTCCCTGCACTTGCTACTTTCTTTGATGTGGCCTCTTCTCTCCCTTTAGTTGTGAAATTTGTTCTGTCAGTCCTCAGGCTGATTTCTGGGGGGTATTTAGGATGATTTGATAGTTAGCTAGATGTATTTATGGGATGAATAAATAGGGTCCTCCTACTCTGCCATCATCTTGGGGATTCCAACTTTGTTTCTTAGGGGCTGTTTGATCCTGACTGATCACCTAATTTCATTGATCTCAGTTTCCTAATCCATGAAATGGGAAAAGTAGTACGTAATATGTGGCAAGTACTAACTACTGGGCCCAATTCATTATGGGTGCTTAATAAATTGTACTGATAATAATGATCATTTTTATTAATATAACATGAGAAAAAGATGAAGAAGTTAAACCCAATCACCAATCAACAATGGATTTTTTTTTTTTTCTGAGTTGAGCCTTGCATTGGTTTCATCATCTAAAACTTTTGGTTCTAACAGGTTAATTGGTTACTCCTTTAAGAAAACCACTACAGTATTTGTATTTTGAGAGATATTCTGTAGGCATTACAGCAATTTAACCCAAAGAATGGGTTTAGTAGGAATTTCAAGCATAGAGTTAGGCTGGTGGAGAAAGATTTAGGGAGTATGACCTACTCTGGACTTTTATATGAGGACAGTTTACATAACAAACAGCCAGTGGCAGTTTACATTATTCAGAGTTTAAGAGTTTGGTGTGTGATATGGGGATTAATGCAGTGGACAGGAAAGGGCATAGTGCATTATAAGTCAATTGTTGCTACATTAAGATAAAGGATGACAATATTAGTCCTTTGTTGACGTATAAAATGGGCTTTTCTGCCTCTATTATTGCACCTCATAGTTTCCAGACTTGTGCTATGACTATGCCAAAAAGAATGCAAAAAAAAAATTATATGAATATTTCAGACACAATTTGATTGCCCTAGTATACTTATTTTTTAATTACTGAAATAATTCATATTTATTCTAAAAAAATCTTAGCAATTCAGAAGTTTATAGAATAAAAATCGAATATTCTTAACCTTAAAGAAGTTTTAACTCTGAAAGTTTTTTGAAAAAATATTTCATCAGGGCACCTGGGCGGCTCAGTCGGTTAAGCGGCTGACTCTTGATCTTGGCTCAGGTCATGATCTCACGGTTCGTGGGTTTGAGCCCCACATCAGGCTCCGCACCGACAGTGTGGATCCTGCTTAAAATTCTTTCTCTTTCCCTCTCTCTCTGCCCCTCCCCCCCCAAATAAATAAATAAAATTTTTAAAAAAAGAAAAAGTATTTCATCAACATTTCAGTTTTCATTGTCATTTGAAACATGATGAGGGGCCTGGTTGTATTCTGGTAGAGGTTTACAAACTGTAAGCATTTTATGTGAGCACACTGTAGCCTCTTTTATTCACAGTTTCTTTCAGGATGACTCCTAGGCATAGTGGCAAGACAAGAACACAAGCTTCTGGCCTGGGTGCCTCCATACAGGTATTAGGGGTTTGTCACACATGAATGCATGGCAGAGAGATATAAAATTTCCCTTTAGGAATAACCAACCTTATAACCACTGATTAAAAAAATACACCTGACTCAGTTGGTTAAGCTTCTGACCCTTGATTTCAGCTCAGGTCATGATCTCATGGTTCATGAGATCGAGCCGTGCATCAGGCTCCATGCTGACAGTGCAGAGCCTGCTTGGAATTCTGTCTCTCCCTCTCTCTCTCTCTCTGCCCCTCCTTGACTCATGCTCACTCTCTCTCTCTCAAAATAAATAAACTTAAAAAAAATACTCCTGTAGAATAAGCCTATGGTCACCGTGTAATGTATTTTGTTGGTGGGAGGAGTGCAGGAGAGGGTCTTATGGTTTCAGTGTCAAAAGGATGACATTAGGCTTTCAAAATGGAGTTTCTGTCTGAGGTTCCATTTCTAGACTTATCAGTATGGAGAAGTAGCAAGACTTCTAGGACATAGTGTTGATCATTGCTGAATCCTCTGCGGAAATTATTATTGCTAAAAAGCCTTTATAAAAGACCTGTTAAAATTCTTGGTTTCTGACCAGCAGGAGCTTGCAAGTTCTGTTTGGATGGCAGCAGATATTGGGGACATATGTATAGCTGAGAAAGTATTGAACGAATTTATGGATATGCCATTGTATATGGGAAGGAGTAAGTCTGTGCTGGAGGGTGGAATAACTGATAATAATTTAGGAACTTCATTTAAAAAATTCTCTTATTTGTTACCCATTCCTTCTTTGTTCAGAGAAAAGATGAGGCCAGCTTTTAGGAATGTGTTTCAGTCATCTACTGCAGCATAACAAACCATTCTGAAACTTAATGGCTTAAAATAAGAATAGCTGTCCATGGACTGAACTCAATTCAGTGGTTCTTCTCCTGGTCTCATCTGGGGTTATGCAGCTTCAGTTATCTGGAGCTGATCTAGGGCTGGAAGTCCAAAGTGGCTTTACTCATATGTCTGGTACCTCAGCTGAGATGTCTGGACCAGATATGGACTGGCTGGGAATCAATTTCTCTCTCTACACAGTGTCTGCAGCAGAATAGCTGGACCTCTTTGCATTGGTTTAAGGCTCCAAAGAGGATGAAAGCAGAAGAAGCTTTCATACCTCTTATGGCCTAGGCTAGAACTGGCAAAATGTCACTTTCCCCAAATTCCCATGATTAGAGAGAGTTACAAGACCAGCCTGGATTCCATGTCAAAGGGAAAGGAGACTAATTTCTTGATGAAAGGAAAGCCAAGACTTTAGGTCATCTTCAGTTCACTAATATACAAGATGTACAATAATAATGTCTAAAAATTGCCATTAAACTTTTTGATTGAAGGGCAGCTATCAGATATGACGTGTTTACAACAACACAAATGGTCTAATTTCAAGGGCCTTAAAAGGTCAATTTGCCAACTAGCGGGGCCCAAGGTTTAAGATTTTTTTTTTTTGACCAGAGTCACTCATAAAATTTTACAATATTAGAGTTAGGAGAGAATATGAAGCTTACCTAGCCCAACTGAATGTCTTTTGATAAAAAACAAGATTAGACACATTAATCTGTGGCACATCAGTGTAGCATATGGGCTAGCTAATTTGTTTATATGACTAATTCACTGTGACTTTGATTAAGGACAGGATCTAAGGAGATTGAACATAGGACAAACACATTTTACATGGAAGAGAAAAGGTAGGAAGATGTTAAGAGTATGGGGTGTATCCTTACCCCAGCAAGGCCCTAGGAATGGAGATGTGCATGATAGTCCTAGATAGCACAAAGTACTTAGAATGGAGGAGGGATCAGAAAATCTGTCAGATGTATTTTACTAAGCTTACAATTTTGCTTCGAGGAGGAACTCTAAAGTGATTTACTACAACCCTCTTCCCATTAGTCAGAGAGAAGACTTCTTGGAAGAACTGTTTCAACATCATTGGAAATGAGAAGCAGCTTTCTCATGAACTGCTTGGTTAGTATAGAGAAATGCATAATTTTCCTCCCAGAGATTGTCATTTTTTCATATCCTTGTATGAGCTCAAGGTTTATCGAAAGCTAAATCTTGGCTGATTCTCATCTTTGTCTTTTTTTTTTTAAATTTTTTTTTCAACGTTTATTATTTTATTTTGGGGGACAGAGAGAGACAGAGCATGAACAAGCGAGGGGCAGAGAGAGAGGGAGACACAGAATCGGAAACAGGCTCCAGGCTCTGAGCCATCAGCCCAGAGCCCGACGCGGGGCTCGAACTCACAGACCGTGAGATCGTGACCTGGCTGAAGTCAGACGCTTAACCGACTGCGCCACCCAGGCGCCCCTCATCTTTGTCTTTTTATAATTCCTCTTCCTTATCTTCTTAGAGGAGGAGGGTGTTCAATCAAGTGACCTGGGATTGTGTTGCTCGCTGGCCTGCTCTGATATTTTCAGAACATATGTTTCTGGTGTGGGCTAGTATCCTAGAGTGTGTTTATCCAAATAGAGCTAAGTGAAGCCCGGCCTGCCGGCCTTTGCCCCTGCGCTTATTGAAACACATTTCCATTTCATTTTGTAGTTTTCCTTGCTAGTTGGGCTTAGCAGCTTAGGTCTTCTCATTTTCTCAAAATACGGGGATGCTTTGAGGTGTCAACATGCCTGAACATGTTCTCAAGGAAGCTTCAAGAGGACCTTTACAGTGAAGCTGATACATCTCAGCTGGAAAAGGACAACTCTGTAACAGAGAAAAATGACAGGCAAGGGATTTCCCCCTGACAGTGGTAAGCCAGGGATTCCCTCCATCCCCCTTTCCCGCCCCTGAGCTGGCTGATGGCATTGCTATTTCCTCTTCCCAGCTTCTGGCCTCTGTTTCCTCACTGACCAGCCCCGTGTCCATAACAGGAGCTGTTCCCGTCTGCACTCTGAAAGGGGTAGAACTCCTTTTTGTAACACTTGTGAGGTTCTTTTTGGGTCTGAGTAGGTTTTTTTTTTTTTTTTTTCTCGTCAGTATACAAGCACTGCGATTCCCGAACTCTTTCAGAGAGAATCTGTGCATGTAGTGGTGTATAAAAAAACCCTGATTCAATAAAATATTTTTTTCTTAGACACAGAATAATTTCTTATGATTCTGAAGTACTTAAAATGTCTTAGTATTTTGGAACAAAGTACTCAGGTCCTAGCCTGTTTCTCAACATGAAAGATTTATGGAACTTGGAACTAATTCATACCTCTAGGTTCTGCTTAACTTGGTGCCCTTATGATTGAATTAACTAAAATACTATTTAATGAGTTGAAAAGACAGACTTCCTGGTCCCACATGTAATATTTACAAAAACTTTAGATATCTTTCTTTAAAAAGCTTAAACAGAAATTCTTTCTTTTAATTACAAAACATTTTTTGTAGCACCTGGGTGGCTCACGGTGATCTCGCGGTTCCTGAGTTTGAGCCCTGCATCAGACTGTCTGCTCTCAGCGCAGAGCCTGCTTCAGATCCTCTGTCTCCCTCTTTCTGCCCCACTCTCTCTCTCTCTCTCTCTCAAAAATAAATAAACATTTAAAAATTAAATAAATAAAATTAAATTAAAACTTTTTTTAGAGAGAGAGAGAGCATGCCTGAGCAGGGGAGGGAGGAGGGGAAGAGAGAGAGAATCTTAAGCAGGCAGCACACTCAGTGAGGAGCCTGGCACGGGGCTCCATCCAACGACCCTGGGATCATCAAGACCCCAGCTGAAATCAAGAGTCAGATGTTTAACCGACTGAGCCACCCAGGTCCCCTAAACAGAAATTCTATGCAATTAATTCTGTGCAATTAATTTATAGGACTCTTGATTGATCAGGAAAGCTGGCCACTGTTGATGTGTGCCTCTGCTGGAGTGTGATTTTTCTTTTGAAACTTCATTAAAGTATAGCAGGGGTAAATCAGTGTCTACTGATTCACAATTTTGTTTTCTCATTTGTTCTGCTGACCTGATGTGATGGCTTCTTGACTCATTTAGCAGTATTAGAAAGACACCCGTGGCTGGAAAGGTCCCTGGCTGTTTGGAGTGCTTACACATTTGTCCTTCTGTCTTTACTCTCCCTTTTCCTGTGTGATTCCTGAAGGACAGGTTTTCTCGGAGACTTTCTAATCTGGTCAATATCAGAATATCTAGGTGGTCATCAGAAAAACAGTGTCTTAGGAGTCTGAGGCTGAGAGAGACGTCAGTGAGTCTAAGACAATTTAGCTGAAGGGGGAAACATCTGCCAAAGTCTGCCTTTCAGGTTCCTTGGGAATCTGTGCTAGCATGGGCCTGCTGTGAGTGTTTTCTGATGTTGCTTCATTTGCAGGAACTTATGTAAGGCTTGGAAGGCAGGTGGGTGTGGCATTCATAAAATGACTGGGACCTCCCACACCTTTCCATGAGGGGAAACTGAGAGAAGAGGTAACCCCCACCTTGGCCTCCAGACCCAGAGTTTCTGCCCCATGTTAGCAGAAATCAGATTTCAGACAGCAGCCATCTTCCCATGGTTATGGAGTCTCTTGAAACAGGCTACAACAAGAATAAAACAAGCTGTCAACCAATTTTGTGCAAAGTTTAGCCTCAGAGAAAAAGAACAATTTTGTCTGAAGGCATTTCTGGGACTGATCACAGGCTGAGGGGTTCTGAGGGCCATGCAGCTCCTGACTTGGAATAGCTTGTTAGCTTCTGGGTGGTGGTTTGCAGAAGAGGGTGGGTGGTAAGGAGATATGAGATCAATCCTGTAATCAGAGGGCCTAGCTGAAGATACAGCTAGGAGAGGAGGAAGGAGAAAGACTTGGGTTACAGAGGTTTTCCAAGGGAGTAGAAGTAGAAGGGATTGGGAGGCCAAAGACAGATCCTTGAGGGACTCCTGTCCCTAATGGCCTCTTTGTCCATCCACCTAGTAAGGTGTTATCTCCATAGGACAATCTGTAGAACAGTCTTCCCTTTTTTCAAAGTCATGAGACACATCTAGGTTTCTGGCATGCAGCATATTTTATTTCTTCTTGGAGATTTATTTTTTTGAGTAAACTCCTCAAAAGAATTAGCTGTATTGCCACCTCAACTCCTCATTTCCCAACCTCTTTTGAACTCACTTCAGTTAGGCTTTCTTCCTTTCCATGCAGGTGAAACTCCTATCAAGATCTCTAGAGTGCTCCAAACACCCACCCCAACCTCATCATCTACCAGTCTCCCCTCCATCCCACGTTGGCCTTACTGTTCTTTCAATACCTGAAGAAATCTTGCACCCCAGGACTTTGTACTTGCTCTTTTCTTCTCTGGAATGCTCCTATTCTAGCTAGACTCAGTTTCATGTTTCATTCTGTTTCTCAGAGAGGCTTCCAAGATTACTCTGTCTTTTCTCTGTTTCCATGTCTTGCATTCTTCATATTATTGCTCATGACATGACAATATCTACAATATTAGAATTTAAGCGTCATGAAGGCAGGTACTTTGCCATTTGCTGCATTGTCCTCAGAATCTAGAACAGAGCCTGGGACATAGTTGGTGCTGCTTCATGGATGACAAACCTGGATCAACCAGCTACAGTACCATATGGCACTCACATAGCTCTCAGGATGAGACAGCTTGTTTTCTAATTCTCTTCTTCATGTAAAAAACTGCAGAAAGGCAGAGAACTATCAGACTTGGCATATGATGGCTGCAGAAGAAAATGCAAACACAAACGAACGAACAAAAGAACAACAACAACAGCCCACAACAACCCAGTAAAACTCAGGCTCCTATTGAAAAACAATTCAGCTCAGCTAAATATTGACCATGTGTTTTGATGTAAGAAGTATGATAAGGCATTTGTTTTCATCTAGACTTAAACACAGAATTGTTGCACACTGTGTATAGGTATTTAAATTTTATTTTTACTTTTTATACTTTTTCTGGTTTTATCTTAGTTTTGTCTTCAAGTGTACAGAATTGGACAAACCTCAGTCAATGTCTCATGATACAGTTTTATCATTGGCTTATGTATAGCCTGCATCTATCTATCTATCTATCTATCTATCTATCTATCTATCTATCATCTATCATTAATAATGTAATCATTCATGAACCCATCACTAAAAAGAAGAGCTAATTCTTGTTAATAACTTACATCAAATTATATGGTTCCCCTCTCCCTAGCCACCCCTTGCCTTTCACTTCCTGAAGAAGCATCACCCTTAACACTGTGGTTTTCTTTTACTTGCTTTCTCACTTCTTTTAATATAGCTTTATTGCATCGATAGCTAAGATTTACCCATATTGGTGCGTATTGCTGTAGTTATTCCACGTTGACTTTAGGATAGTGTTTCATTGTATGGATAGACCACAGGGGTTTCCATCCGTTCTCCTGTTGATGGGCTTTTTAGTTATTCCTAGGTTTTGGCTTTCTGCTGCTTTGGCCATTCTTGAGCGGGTCTCTTGGAGTAATAGCATAAGGGTTTCTTTTGGGTCTATACGTAGGAGTGAAAAAGAATATGTGAATATTCAACTACATGAGATAGTGCCAAATTATTTTCCAAAGTGATTGAGCCAATTTACACTTTCTTCAGCAGTGAATAAAAGATTCTGTGGATCCACACCCTCTCCAGCACTTGGCTTGGTCAGACTTTTTTTTTTTTTTTCTTTTCCCAATTCAGTGGGTTTAAGGTGGTATCTCTTGTGGTCGTTCCCTGATTACTAATGACGTTGAGCAGCTCTTCATATTGTTACTGACTATATTTGGTATATCCAGTGAAATACCTGCTTATGTTTGTTTTTCTACTAAGAATTTTAATTCCTTTTCTGTTTGCAAATAATAGTCATTCAACTTACAAAATGCCAGTAACTTCAGAAAGAGGTCAGTAGAAAGCAAAAAAAGCCTTTGTTATAAGCCAATCTAACTTAACATTAGTCATGCAAAACTTTTAGGTTCTTTCTTTTTGGTACATTTCAATAATTGCAAAAGGTATTTGAGGTGGTGATGGTTGACTTCACAAACTCACTACCAGGTTATAAAGAATACTAAGATATGTGTATATCTCAGACGAAGTTCTCCTGTATATTCAAATGCATGTTCAACAAACGTTCATTAACAATTCATTAGCAGGCACAGAACCATTCACAGGTTTGATCTGTAGCCTCCTTGAAACCTCTGTAATCTGTTCTTTCAGAGCATCAGAGTACATATTGTCATGCTTTAGTGTCTTCTAGTCAGTCAGATCAATGGCTGGATATCGGATGTATTAGGAATTAGGTTCCATCCCTTAAGGGGACAAGATATTCATATTCCTTGTGTGTGAAAGTGTGGACAGATTTTTGACAATTCTAGACAATCCACATTCTTTGAATGCTTTTAATTGTACCAATGGGAGAACATTTATAGCTTGCATTGTGCAAATAAATAACTCGTTAGTTTCACCAGTACCATCCATTTTAACATAATATGCTACTTAACAAACAATCAGTTGTCAATCAAGATATGGAGAGTAGAGAGACTTAGAATAATCACCCCTGGAAAGTGACCCTTCCTGATTTAATGCTAGCTGGCATCCCTGGACTATGCATTCTTGAAAGAATGTTGCTGAATACCCTGAGAATTAAAGTTTGAGCTAATCAGTACTTATATAATATCACAGTATTGATACAGAAATATTTTAAGTAAAGTAATAGTCACTGTATTCTCTCTTGGTATAAGGGAGAGAATGTGGATCAAATATCCCTTTATTTGAATCCCACCTCTGCCTTTTATGTCTCTGTGACCTTGGGCAGGTTACTTAACTTGTCTAGGCCTCAGTTTTATTGTCTATTAAGTGGGGATATATATTAACAATTACATTGTAGGGTTCTTATAAGAATTAAAGGTGTCTAAAAAAAGAAATAAAGGGGCACCTGGGTGGCTTAGTCAGTTAAACGTCTAACTTCAGCTCAGGTCATGGCTTCACGGTTCGGTTTGTGGGTTTGAGCCCCACATCGAGCTCTGTGCTGATATGATAGCTCAGAGCCTGGAGTCTGCTTTAGATTCTGGGTCTCCCTCTCTCTCTGCCCCTCCCCCACTCATGCTCTGTCTCTCTCCTTCAAAAAGTAAAAATAAAACATTAAAAAAAATTTTTTTTAAATAATTGAAGGGGTCTAGCACAGTGCTTGACCATACATATACATATATATCCCACAGATTTGCTTCTAAGCCCTGGACAGTTTTCAAGAATCAAGTACTTCTTTAAAAAAAAAGATACCATGATTTTTACGGAAGAGAATTACAGAATCTGAAGGTTGGAATGAACCTTCTAGATCACTGATTGAAGATTTCCAAAACTATCTATGTGTCAGTATAACTTGAAGAACTTTAGAACATGCACTTTCCCAAACTCTAATGCCAGAAGGTACTGATTTATTGGGTCTAGAGTGGAGGGAAGGAGGTCTAATCTTTAAAAAGTTCCATTGATAATGATGGATACGTGTCATTACACATGTGTCAAAACCCACAGAGAGTACAGTACTGAGGGTTAACTCTATGTGTTGAACTATGGACTTCAGGTGACAGTGATGTTTCAATGTAGGTTCAGTGACTGTAACAAATGTACCAATGTGGTTCAAATTGTTAACAGTAGGGGAGGCTTTGTATATGAGGAGACAAGGAGTATATGGATATTTTCTGTACTTACTGCTCAGTTTTGTGGTGAGCAGTGAATAAAGTCTATTAAAAATAGTTCTGTTGAGGATTCAGATAAACAGGTTTGGGAACCAGTGGTCTCGCTAGCTCACCATTTGGAGCAGAAACACCTGCAGCTGCAATGATCTCAGTCATGACTTCCTCCTGTGCTGCCCCTGGAAGCTCGCTGTTCTCCCAAAGCCACCGTGGTTGGGTGGCACCAGGATTCGAAAGTTCTTCCTTATATGGAACTGACGTCAGCCTGCCTCATTGTTACTTCCAATCATTGTGTGTGATTCCTCCCACCCAAGCTACAGAGACCAAATCTAATGTTTCTCACATGAGGCCATGCAAGTATTTGAAGGCAACACTCCCATTCCTCCTGTCCCCACGCCATCTCATGTGTTCTCCTTTCAAGGCTAAAGATGCCGGAACTCTTCCTTGGATATAATTTCCAGGCAATTACCTCTCCTGGTTAGTTGCTTTTCTAGGTATTTCCATTTTGAAAATATTAACAATGCATCTGGCAGCAGGTAACACCCAATCAGAGTGGAGACCTGGGTATGCCTCTCATTAACCTTTACGTTGTTGGGGAGGGGCGAGGTCCTGGGAGAAGGGCTGAAATGACCTGGGGGCTCTAAGCAGCAGCTATTCACCAACTGGTACTGAAGCATTTCAGTGTTATAACAGTCACTCTGGCCATCCTGGTGCACACTTGCCAAATATCAGCATAGTCAACCTCGCTCTTAAAACAACTCCAAAGGCACCTGGGTGGCTCAGTCGGTTGAGCATCTGACTCTTGATTTTGGCATAAGTCATGACCTCAGGGTTGTGGGATCAAGCCCCACTTTGGGCTCTACACTGAGAAGCCTGCTTAAGATTCCCTCTCTCTCCCTCTGCCTCTCTCCCCTCCTCTCTCTCTCTCTCTAAAAACAAAAAACCAAAAACCTCTCTAGTTTGGAACATGATGCTGTAGAGGTGGTCTGAGGCAGAGTTGAGTGGGAAGGTGTCAGCTTGCAGACATCTGCATCACCCAGTAGGCTGTGTGTCTGGTGGTAAAACAAACCTAGGAAATATTTTCAACTGAAGAGCTGTGAAACATTTTTTATGGCACCTGTTTATTGCAATTTTACATTTGACTTCTGAATCTGAATGAAGGTTCATTTGTCATGAGATTTACGGTTTATTTTTTCCTGCATTTTTGGACTCTTGGGCTGGTCAGGCAGCATGTTGTCCTGTCTCATGACTTTGTCCTATCTGCAGTTGATAGCTTTTGACATCATTAAGGACAATAAGGTTGCAGAGGTGGGGCTGAACAGACCATACAGCCACACACCTCTAGAGATCTCTCTGTAGCAGTGTTCAGTCCATTCATTCTGACTGGTTGTAGTTGGAAATTACTGGGAGAATTTTTAAAAAATCAAAATGCCAGACTTTACCTCAGACCTTTTGAGTCATCTCCTCCAGGGTATCGATTTTTAAAAAGCTCCCCAGGTTAAGTGTGACACATGGTCAGGTTTAGGGATTGCCACTTTAATGCTCGCTAGGTATTATTTTTAAACTTTATGAATGCACTTGCTGGATAGGTTTTTAGTACTTTTTGTGAAATTTTTTCAAGCCTAATACCTTTAAAAATCCTCTTTATTCATGACTCCAAAAATAGTATTACTGTTAATATCTTTTCTAACTTGGAGTCATTACTTCCCCTGAGGAAAAATTTTCTCATGATAAAATGGAAGCAGTTTCGTGACTGGTTCTTTTTAACATGTTCTAGAATTCCACCCCCACCCCCCCCCCCCCATCTCCCCCCTGCCCTCCTTCACGCTCTCTGTTCACCAGTTTACTTTATTTGGGGATATTCTGAATCCACAGCTTTCTTCTTTGAAAAATTCACTAACATAATCCCCTCCCCCCAAATTGTCTTCAGCATACATTGTCTTCCACTGCTCCAATTGAATGGAGTGGGCTGATAATATATTGATTTTGTTTATCTCATGTAGTTAGCAGAACTTAGAACTTCTCATGTGATAGACATTCTTCTGAGAGGTCTACACATATTAATTTATTTAATTTTTATAACATGTTATGAGGTAATATTATTGTCTTTATTTCTCAGATGAAATTGAAGCAAAAGAGGTGAAGTAATTTGCTGAATGTCATACATATAGAGAGAATGGACCTGGTTCCAGATTCTATGCCCTTAGCTCTTAGCAAATACAAAAAAGGATAGCAGTAAATTGCAAGCAGTTTTTAATTTGATGTTTTTCTGCTTTTGGCAGTGGTGGTGGTGGTGGGGAGTTTGATGTAAGTATGACAGGTGTCACATAAATGAACCCACACCAGAAGTGGAAGTGGTTGGCATCTGGACTGTTCGTTTTTCATTTACATAAATTTATGAGTTCTATACATTGAATTCCACATAGAAAATTAATTCTCCTATTTTTTAAAAAATACCCTAGCTCTATAATGTTGAAAATGTGTTTTGGGGCGCCTGGGTGGCTTAGTCAGTTAAGCATCTGCCTTCAGCTCAGGCTTGTGGGTTCAACACCCATGTTGGGCTCTGTGCTGCCAACTCAGAGCTTGGAGCCTGCTTCAGATTCTGTGGCTCCCACTCTCTCTGTCTCTCTCTCTCTCTCAAAATTAGATAAACATTAAAGGGGCTCCTGGGTGGCTCAGTCAGTTAAGCATCTGCCTTTGGCTCAGGTCATGATCTCACAGTTGGTGAATCCTCAAATTGTCTGCCCTCAGCATAGAGCCTGCTTCGGATCCACTGTCCCCCCGCTCTCTCTGTCCTCTCCCACTTGCACTCTCTCTCAGTCTCTCTCAAAATAAATAAATAAACTAAAAAAAGAAACCCATAATAAATAAATAAATAAATAAATAAATAAATAAATAAATAATAAAGTGTGTTTTGAAATGAATAAGGGGAATGCAACTGTACAAATTTTGTTCTTTCTGTCTCCAATATAAGGAAAAAACAACTGACAATGAATAATGTGAACCTTCAGGATGTAGCCTCTAACTTTGCCCTTAACTATACTGTTCTAGCAGACTTAGGTTCATTTCTTTTATGTCCCTGTGATTTGGCCATTCATTCATTCCTTTGTTAACTCAACAAATATTTTTTGAGAACTAATCATACGCCAGATTTTGGGGGAATAATGACCAGAAAAATCTAGGTTCTTATCCTCATGGAGCTTAGACTCTAGTGGAAGAAAAGACATAATCAAACAATCAAAATGTCCTCCATAACTGTACTGTGTATAATTTGTTCCATCCTAGCAATTACCATAGTAAATTATAAACGTGGAGTTAACAGCCTGTCCCTGTTCTGATTCTAATAGGTTTGAGGGAATGCCCTAGGTTTGTTTCTTCTCTGTACTCCCTGTGTTTGCTAATTCACTTAGTACTTAATTATGTGTTAAATCAATATGTAGATTCATGTTTTTCTAAATATGGATCTGAAATAATTGGCCTATAGTGATTCCAATTTTATCTTTATAGTTCAGAATGTGGAAAGATAATGTCATTTTGGGAGCAGTTCAGGAGCGTTTTAGGGGCTTAGTTAATGAATGGGAAGATGATTTGGCTGACATCTTTGCTGAACTACTATTAGAAATTTCACCATTTTCTTAACGTAAAGAATATAGAAGATAGATGACATTTCTTAATAATCAGTCATTGAAGTATTTGGACTCATAGAGACATTAAAGATCACCTGACTCAACCTCCACATATTGTCAAAGAGGAACTTGAGGGCAGGGGCTAATGAATTTAACCAAGGCCACATAAATGTTAACAGAGCCACAGCTGGACACTGAGCTCTGCACAGTCATCTTTTTTTTTTTTTAACGTTTTTATTTATTTTTGAGACAGAGAGAGACAGAGCATGAATGGGGAGGGGCGGAGAGAGAGGGAGACACAGAATCGGAAGCAGGCTCCAGGCTCTGAGCCATCAGCCCAGAGCCCGACGCGGGGCTTGAACTCAGATCGAGACCTGAGCTGAAGTCGGCCGCTTAACCGACTGAGCCACCCAGGCGCCCCTGCACAGTTATCTTTAAAGCAAAACAAAATGAATACTAGATGGTGCTTGGTTTTTCATTTCATTTCATTTCATTTCATTTCATTTCATTTCATTTCATTTCATTTATTTATTTAAAAGTAGTTGCCTTTTTTTTTTTAAATAGAATCAGTTCTCTGTGTGGTTGTATTTATTTTTGAGAGTAAGAGAAAGAGAGAGAGAGAGAACATGAGCTAGGGAGGGGTGAGAGAGAGGGGGACAGAGGATCCAAAGCAGGTTCTGTTCTGACAACAGAGATTCTGATGTGGGGCTCAAAGTCACAAACCATGAGATTATGACCTGAGCTGAAATCAAGAGTTGGATGCTTAACCGACTGAGCCACCCAGGTGCCCTGGTTTTTCATTAAAAAAAAAAAGAAGAGTATGTGAATTTATTTTCCCATCACGGTTTACTGAAATTTTAGAATTTATTGATTAATTGACTGAAATGGCCCCATATTGTTATTTACTGACAAAAGCAGATCTTGCTAGAACACACATTATTCATGAAGATTAATTATCTTGTTCATTCTAGTCTTCCTTTTTTTTTAAAAAAAACTTTTTTTCAATGTTTATTTTTGAGAGAGGGAGAGAGACAGAGTACAAACTGAGGAGAGGCAGAGAGAGAGAGGAAGACGCAGAATACAAAGCAGGCTCCAGGCTCTGAGCTGTCAGCGCAGAGCCTGACGCAGGGCTCCAGTTTATGAACGCAAGGTCATGACCTGAGCTGAAGTCAGGCTCTTAACTGACTGAGCTGCCCAGGCACCCCTAGTCTTCCCTCTCGAATGGGTAGTGCAGAAGCTTATAGAGTAAGATATGGAGATTGTGGTCATAGGGAGGTTGCTGGATTCAAAGGCAGCTTGCACAGGGAAATTAAATAGGCAGGTTCAGATCTGCTTAAAAAGGAACAGCAAAATAGCTAACTAACTGACTGGGTTTTCCTAGAAAATACATTGATTGGGATTATACATATGCAAATTCCAAAATACATTTTTCTAGTCAATGGAAAAGTGAAACTAAACCATTCTGTTTCATTTTCTCTAATCTGTAGTTTCTATCTTTGCTGGAAATCCAGACAGGATCGATTCTTAGAACCCTGCAAATAGCGATTTCTATACTTTAAATTATTTGTAGGATAGTGAAATTATTGAGCCCTGGACTTGGGTTTCTTTTCTTCCAGTTTCCGTCTTTTCCATTCATTGATTCATTGATTGATTGATTCATTTTTTATCCAAGAATATTTTAAATCTATATGTTCCTCTGTATTATGCCTGATCAGAATACGACTGTGAGAATTAACATTGACAAGACTTACAGTTTATTTGGCTCAGCAGCACCAAGAAGTGTCAAGGCACAGAGCCCTGTTACACTCTCTGATGTCACCCAAAAGCTTATGGCCTCTGCAAACACAATTCTTCTTTAAAACTTACCAAAGAAATATCATCTAGTAACTTATGTAAACATTTTGGAAACCATTTCTGTATTTCATTTTATATTATTTAAGATGTTTATAAATCTTCCAAAAGACTACTGTGTTCTAGATACATGTCTTTCAAGTTTCATGTTTTGTTTTTTTTTTAATTTTTTTTTCAACGTTTATTTATTTTTGGGACAGAGAGAGACAGAGCATGAATGGGGGAGGGGCAGAGAGAGAGGGAGACACAGAATCGGAAACAGGCTCCAGGCTCTGAGCCATCAGCCCAGAGCCCGACGCGGGGCTCGAACTCCCGGACCGCGAGATCGTGACCTGGCTGAAGTCGGACGCTTAACCGACTGCGCCACCCAGGCGCCCCGTCAAGTTTCATGTTTTAATTGTAGTATTTGGATATTAGGCGATGAGATGCGTATTCATTCAATTCAGGGTTTTATAAACTAGGGACAGTGTTTCTCAGATATGTTCTGAGGGTCCTGGGCATGTGCAGGATGGTGGTTGCTAGTTCAGAATTATCACAACGGAGGTGCAATTTCATGTGTGCCCAAACATTTGTCTCTGGGAGGATAAATACATAATGTCACACATAAATACACACATACCAAAAATGTGTAGGTAGTGCTGAGATTAATAAAATGCAAGTTAATTAAAAAATGATTCAATTTGTGAATGTTTTTTGTCATAATGTCTTTTCCCAATCAATAATTATTAAGTGTTTAAACACTATCATGTGTATTCTCAAACTATTTTGGTATTAAAAAAGGTTTTTATACTCAGAAAGACCAGAAGCCACTAACATAAAATATGTCCCGTAATAGGCTTTGTTTTTTCCTTGGTGAAAAGTTCACATCTTGTTCATTCTCCTGCCATCCACTTCAACACTTTAGTTTCTGTCTTCTATACTTTTTCTAATAGTTTTTTTATGTCTTTCCTTAGACGAGGTCATAGAAATTTCACACATATTTTTTGTCATACAGAGGTGAGATAACAATGTGTTGTTTTGTTTATACCACATTTTCTGATGATACTAAATATTTTCTGGGTTCTCCTGGTGGCACCTACTCACGGGGCCTATAGTCTAAGAAAGTGCCTTCCACGGAATGACTTTGTCATTTGAAGCTAAGGGATGATTTCCTGTGATGTCACCTGGCCCAACTGCAGGGTCCTCAGGCCTCCACTCCTGTTCTGGATTCCCCTTGCCTCCCCCACGTAGGAATATCAAAATGGCATCCACATCCTGTCATTCCTTTTCTTTCTTCTTCTTCTTCTTTTTTTTTTTTTTGTAAGTCAACCTCTCCTTTTATGTTGGCTCTTTCTCCTATTAACACCCTTCAGCTCTCCCATCTTAGAAAATAGAACCTTCTCTATAGCCCCATATCGAATCCCATGGCTCCTCTCTTTTCAGGGTTAGAACAGCACTTCCTGAATTAGTGCTCACCTTCATCCCCGCTTCCTTACCTCCTGTTCATTCCTTAGCCTGCGCTCATCTCTCTGGCTTCTGCCTTCACCTATTCCCTGACACTGTGCAGGCTTAGGTCAAAATGGAACCCCCCCATTTCAAAATCTAGCAGGCACCTTTAGTTCTTATTTCAGTTGCCCTCTCCGGAGCCTGTGAACTACTTACTTTGACTGGGTCATGCTGTCACATTCCTCCAAGGCTTTCCCTCATTTTAGAGTGCTCTTTCTCTTTTCTTTAACTGGCTGACTGCCATGTAGCCTGGAAGATTTCGTGTTAGTGGCACTAATACGGGAGGCTGTCCCCAGTCTTCCTGTCAGCTTCAGACTATTAGGGGCTCCTAGAGCACCCTCTATTTATCTTTTTTTTAATTTTTTATTTGTATTTTTAAAATGTTTTTATTTATTTTTGAAAGAAAGAGAGAGACAGAGAGAGCACGAATGGGGGAGGGGCAGAGAGAGAGGGAGACCCAGAATCCGAAGCAGGCTCCAGGCTCTGAGCTGTCAGCACAGAGCCCGACATGGGGCTTGAACTCACGAGCCCTGAGATCGTGACCTGAGCTGAAGTCAGATGCTCAACCAACTGAGCTACCCAGGTGCCCCCTATATATATATATATAATATTTTTATATATTTATATATATTTATATATTTATAAATATAAAATATTGCCATATATATATATATATATATATATAAGCGTTTTTCTATCGAGAGAGAGACAAGTCCTGGCAGTGTGGAGCATGCTTCAGATTCTCTCTTTCCCCCTCTGTCTCTGCCACTCCCTAGCTCTCTCTCCCTCTCTCTCTTTCAAAGTAAATAAAAAATCATAAGAAAAAAATGTTCATGTCAGTTTCTCCTTTGGGTAAGTAGTGGGTGTTCATTATATCTAAATTAGAAAATCTGGTGAACATGAAGGAGAGCCTCTAAGAAACTTGTAACCCAGAGAGAACCACTACTAGTATTTTGAGTTTTATCTTTCCGTTGCACACATACACACATGTTGATGTAGCCTATTTTTTATTTTTATTTATATTTATGTATTTATTTTTTAATATTTATTTACTTTTTAGAGAGAGAGAGAGAGAGAGTGAGCAGAGGAGGGGAAGAGAGGGAAGGAGACACAGAATTGGAAGCAGGCTCCAGGCTCAGCTCAACACAGAGCCTGATGTGGTGCTCAAACTCACAAGTTATGAAATCATGACCTGAGCCAAAGTCAGACGCTTAACCAACTGGGCCACCCAGGCACTCCTTGATGTAGCCTGTTTTTTAAAAACATAATCATATATCTTGAATATTGTTCCATAATCTGTATCAACATTAAAAAAAATTTTTTTTAATGTTTATTTCTTTTTGAGACGCAGACAGACAGAGTGTGAGCTGGGGAAGGGTCAGAGAGAGGGAGACACAGAATCCGAAGTAGGCTCCAGGCTGTGAGCACGGAGCCCGACGCAGGGCTTGAACTCAAGAACTGCGAGATCGTGACCTGAGCCAAAGTCAGACGCCCAGCCCACTGAGCCAGGCAGGCACCCCTGCATCATCATTTTTAAGGCTTCCGTGTATTTGCTTTGATTATATCCTAATTTATTTAAACTGTTCTCTTTTCCCCTCTTTCTCGCTATTGTTTAACATATTGTCTTGTATAGACGTCTTTGAAACTTATCTCATTATAAACTAAGGATACATTTCTAGGAGGGGAGTTGTTGGGGCAAGTGGTATTTACAGTTTTAGGAATTCTTTATATGTTCAGCCAAATTAATCTCTAGAAAAATCTTGTTTCAATTGATAAGAGTGGCTGACCACATACCGTTGTAGTTGCTGGCTTATTTGATGTCCCTTCCTAAATTTTTGGTGCTTGAGTGTGCTGATGCTGTCTTTCATGGAGATTCCTATCAGAGTGGCAATTATTTGTTGAAGGAATCAATCTATATTGATTTTTTTTTCAAGGAAGCATATTCATGCCTGGCTTTGGGGAAGAGATTTTCAAACACAAGTAAGTTAGGATAGATTTATAAGTGGAGTACATTACAGCCATTGCACATGTTGATGTAGATGTATGGAAATTGTTTATAAATAGGCTGCCATCCAAAAAGAATAGGCTATAAACAGTATATGTAGCATGAATCCCTGTTTGTAATAAACACCTATATTCATAAATTACATTTACAATATTGAAATTGGGGTGTACTATGTTTTATTATCTGTGTTAAAAGAGTGCCCGTGAACCATTCTATAACCTATAAATAAGCAATTTAAGTCATCCATTATACCAGTGCTTTTTCCTCATCATCCTGACTTTTCCCTTACCAAGAGATAACAGTGCAGTTTAGCACCATGTTGTAGGATAGTTCACTCAGCTTTCCTGTGAAACTTTTCTAACCAGTGACTTAGGAGCAATGATGGCCATCTGCATCCTCTTCCAAGGTGTGTTGTGAAATTATCAAGATTACTTGGTGTTTGGGAGGAAAATTCATGTAGAAATCCTGGGTGTTTCTATTTATTATTAATATGTACCCTTGAGTTTTGAAATGACTCAGGACTTAATGTGGCTTAATGTGTGTAATGGGAGGCTACTTGGGAGGAGGGAAGGAATCTGATGAAATGTAACACAATATTACTAGCAACATAATTACATTTATCACTGTAAGAGACTATAGCATCTTGTTCCTTAGCATCCCTGATGATGTAATGATACATTTGTGTCTTCTGTCCTTTCCTTTCTTCCTTTCTGATAATTTTGCCTGTTGAAAAACTTTTAAGTCATCTGGGTACTGACTCTGTTAAGAGAGAAACTTTGCAAGTTTCAATTTGTGTACATTTGTTTACCATCCTTATGTCAACACTAAAAAAAAAAAACAAAACAAAAAACAAAAAACCCCAAACAACTGCCTGGCAATACTTGAGGTAACACTATTTCTGTTTTTCATTCTATCCACAATAACATTCTTGCCTTTTCTTTGATAAGGTGCCAAAATAGGAAGGATGGAAAATTCTGCTGCAATTGTTAGATAAATCACTTTCCAGACAGAACTCATAATAATTGCTACAGATTGCTGGCCTCAAGGAATATTTCTTTTAATTAAATGTTAAGGAGATGAATTATAATTTTTATTTTATTTTATGCCTTTTAACTTTTTAGGAACTGTCTCATCCATGGCCATAGAAAGGTTTGGGCAATTCTAGCATAAAACCTAATGATAATAATTACTATTAATTATCAAGAGCTTATAGAGTTCTAAAATTATTCAGTGCGCCTCACATGTCTTACTTCGTTTATTATTCTTGCTGTTATTTACTATCGGGTAGTTATTTAATCATTTTATGGGGGCTCCTGGCTAGCTCAGTTGGTAGAGCATGCAACTCTTGATCTTGGGGTTGTGAGTTTGAGCCCACATTGGGAGTAGAGATTACTTAAAAACAGAATCATGAAAACTTGCAACAAAACAAAACAAAATAATTTTATGGACTTTCTGGCTTTCTCATTTGTTCCATGCCTTCTAGTCTTACAGGATATGCTATGTAATCTGTCCCTTACTTTGATCAATTTTGGAAAAAATAATAAGTACAATTGTCATTTATGGAGCACTTATTAGTTGCCAGTTGCTGTTCAGATAGTCTTGTTCCTACTTCCCTATTCCTGTCTTTCATATGAGGAGGGTGGAAAGGTTAAAGTTTTTCTCCATGTCCCACAGAGAGTAAATGTTAGAGCTGGAATGAGAATGCCGCTCAGAGTGACTCCAAAAAAACAGGCCACTTTACACTCTGCCACCTGTTCTGTGTGACATATGATGTAAAAAGAAGAACATATTCTGTGAGTTAGTGAGTAATTAAAAAGCAGTAACAATAAGGAGCTCTAAGTGGATGTTAACAATATGAGCCTAAAGTCATACAATTAATTAAGAGGTGCCCTAACTTTTTTCTTTCTTTCTTTCTTTCTTTCTTTCTTTCTTTCTTTCTTTCTTTCTTTCTTTCTTTCTTTCTTTCTTTCCCTTTCTTTCTTTCTTTCTTTCTCTCTCTTCTTTCTTTCTCTTTCTTTCTTTCTCTTTCTTTCTTTCTTTCTCTTCTTTCTTTCTCTTTCTTTCTTTCTCTTTCTTTCTTTCTTTCTCTTTCTTTCTTTCTTTCTTTCTTTCTTTCTTTCTTTCTTTCTTTCTTTCTGTTTATTTTAAGAGAGAGAGCAAGCAGGGGAAGAGCAGAGAGAGGGGAGAGAGAATCCCAAGCAGGCTCTGCACTGTCAATGCAGAGCCTGACACGAGATCTCATCTTACAAACTGTGAGATCATGACCTGAACCAAAACCAAGTCAGACACTCAACTGACTGAGCCACTCAGGTGCCCCAGAGGTGTCCTAATTTAAAAAATTGACTTATAATTTGGTTTTATTTGCTAAAAAATGAATAAGTCAGGACCTAGAAACATCTTCTCTTATAAAAGCTTTTCTAGATCATTGGGCAACTGATAGAGCTTCAAGTTCAATTTGCTTAACATCCATGGAGCACCTGCCATGTACTGGGTGCCAGTATAGAAGTAAAAAATATAAGTAAAGGATGTTGTAGTAGGAAGGGGCCTTAGAAATCACATAGCCCTATTGGTTGTCACTCTGGACTCCACAGGGCCTTTGGGTTCTACCCTGGTTTATCTACAGCCATCGCTGGGCACAGGGAAGAAAGGAAGAGACAGGGGAGACAGTAATAGAATTCTGGTTCTCTCCTGTCCCCTTCCACTGGAGCAGCTCCAAACTTTTACTTATTGGCCCTTTTGAAGTTTCTTCCTTTTACAGAGGAAGAAACTTGGGGACAGTCAGCATCTGAGGTGAACAATGGTGGGTTAAGAAGGCACAAAAATAGGATCCTTCCATTTGCCAAACCAATGAGCTGCATAGTATTCTTTATGCTCTCCATACTCTTTATAGGAGTGAATTTCACTTTTATCATGTTTATGCAATGCTGCAGCCAAGACGGTCATATTGCATTCAGGTGGCCATGTCATAGGCATCAACTAATGGCCACTGTGGTGACTTTGGGGCTTTTAAGAAATTGCAGTCAGTGAGCGTGATGCACATTGCTTTGACCTTTATTGGTGTTACCTCCTCTGGGATTGTTGCCCATGATTCCAGTTGAAGTCCTGCCTTTCCAGTCACGGTTTCAAAGTTACATTCTTCTTAGTGATAGACTAAGAATTATCATGCAAACCCAATTCCATATCTTCTTATCAAACACTTTGATAGAGGAGAAGATTCTGGGTTAGGGGAAATGACTCTATTAATTCTATTTGTGCTCTCAGACTATAATTCTGTAGTCTTTGGACATAATATTCAAAGAAAAGATACATCTCATTCTAGGTTTCTAGCAATCCAGCTTCTATTGCTTTTATCCATTAAGATAATTAGAGAGCAAGGAGACTCAAGTATTCTATATCAAGTCACAGGTAAGAACTGTTTAGCTAGTATTATGAAAATTATATTAAATTATTGGGTATGGGGCGCCTGGGTAGCTTAGTCGGTCACACATTCGACTTCAGCTCAGATCATGATCTCGCAGTTTGTGAGTTCAAGCCCTGCGTCAGGCTCTGTGTTGATAGCTCAGAGCCTGGAGCCTGCTTTGGATTCTGTGTCTTCCTTTCTTCTCCCCTCCCCTGCTCATGTTATCTCTCTCTCTCTCTCTCTCTCTCTCTCTCTCTCTCTCTCTCTCCCTCCCCCTCAAAAATAAACATTAAAATTTTTTAAAATATTAATTATTGGCTAGAATGACAAAAATGTGTTCTAGTTGAGCTTTAGAGCCCAAGACATGGGCTTTTCTGCTGTTGGACTGGAGGACAGAGGCAAGGAGGCAGACTTGGACTTTAAGACTGGGAGGCCTTTGCTGAAGCGGAGGAGACAGGGGAAGCAACGAAATTCAATTAGTGGCTGGTAGGAGCAGATGACATCTGCAGCTGGGGGAGATCATCTAGCAGCTGTGGCTGGATCATCATGGTGACTGTAACCCAGACAAGAAAAACAGACCGTGGGAGGCAACCTGCCTGCAACTGCCTTATGCCAGTATTAAAACAATGTTAGGGCTTACTGATTTTTTTAATGAAGGAGAAAAAGTAGATGGATTTTTTTAGATGGATATGAATATGACGTCCATTAATAAAAATCTTTCCTTCCTAGACTTTCCAGGTAGTTTCCTTTTTAATTTTGCTTTGAAAGATAATACAGTGATAAGAATCCTTGTTTGCTCATTTCTTAATGGACACATTCCATTTTTTTCCTGAAGATAAAAACCTAGAATATAAATTTCTGTGGTGAAGGGTGTATATATAATTAAGGTTTTGGTAGGTAAACAAATTATCTTTTCAAAAGCTGTTGCACTTTTTAAAATGTTCATCTATTTGTGTGTGTGTGAGAGAGAGAGAGAGAGAGCATGTGCACAAGTGGGGTAGGGGCGAGAGATGAGGACAGATTCTGAAGCAGTGTGTGTGCCCACAGCAGTGACCCTGATGGGGGGCTTGAAGTCACAAACCATGAGATTATGACCTGAGCTGAAGTCAGATGCTCAACCGACTTAGCTGCTCAGGCACCCCAAAAGCCGTTGCATTCTTATGTGGATTTCTTACCATTTGTTGGGGAATCACAGAAATTAAGGATGCATTGTTGCTTCACAGACTCCTGAAGTTAGATAAACTCTCAGGGGCCGGATGGATCATTTTTATTGTATTAGATTTTCTGAGTAATCTCCTTGCCAAAGCCATAACCTCTTCTGAGGTCAGTTCCAGCCTTCTCTTCTGTCCTGTCTGCCTTGTTAATACCCAGGGCCCCTAGCTGGATGAACCACTGAGCCAAACTTGGACACACTTTTTTCTCTTAAGAATTTTAGCAAAAAGGCATAAAGTCTAGGAACTTAGAGAATGTAGCTAGATGTAATAGATCCTGGATCTCTATGGTCATACAGAGTTAAGGAGAAGAGTGGACATATAGCAAACTACATGGTTTGAAAAAAGGTGAAGTAGAAAACTTCTTCTATAGAGGGGATGTAGGGAAAGAAATGGGTGCTGAACATCAGAGACCACGTAGCCTGAGCGAGTCAAAGGTGCAGTCCCTGTGAATCAGTATATTCTGTGGTTCCTTCCATAAGGAGCCTCCTCTGCTTTCTGAAGTTTGATCTATTTCGATCCCCATTCAAGACACCTGACTCCAGGTAAAATGCATAGCATTTACTTCAGGAACATCAGGCTCCAAACATAAACAGAGAACCGTATTTTCTGAAATACAGATTAGAACATGCCTGGCAAAATGATTTTTCAGAATGGTACATTTACATAAAAACTTCTCAGACCAGACCTTGTGGAATTTCATTTACCTAACTTCACCTTGATTTATCTAGTACAATAGTCCTCAAACTTTAGCACACATCACAATTACTTGGGAGGCTTGTTATAACTCAGATTGTGGGACCCTATCCTAAGTTTCTGATTCAGCAGTCCTGGGGTAGGTCCCAAGAATTTATATTTCTGACAAGTTCTCAGGTAATGATGCTTCTAGTCTTGGGGCCACATGTTGAGAACCATTGAGCAAGTAAGAATGTGGGAAAGTCCCTCAGAGAAGAAAATGATACAATTTCTCATGTTCTTATTAGTCACTCTTAGGAGGATCTTCTTAGCATTAACTCTTCCCCTTATCCTCTCCTCCCCTCTACTTCCCTACATCTCCCAACCTCCACCCTTGGAAACCCTTTGTCTCAGCTGCTGTATTCTACCATGGGTGGCAGTTATCACACTGCTTGGCAACTGTTGTATGCCCAATTAACTGCCACATTCTGAGGGCAGGGACCAGTGTCTTTCACTGTGTGTCTTCACTCACTAGCACCATATCTCAACATGACAGGCATGAAATACAAAAGTATTGACTGAATGATAGAATGAATGAGAATTCCTTTCTTTTTGTACTGACTCTTTAGGTCCTTGACAAAGTCCATCTCTGGTGAACTTGACCCCTCCATTTCTCTCTGGTAAAACAGTCTGTTGCTTATCTATTTCTTCACCAGTATTCTTAGGATGTAAGTGGCTTGTCAGGGTGGAATAAAGTAGGGTAAAGGAGAGAGCATGTGTGTATATGCACATGCATGTGTGTTCTGTTTTCCTTTTTTTTATTTTAAAGTAAGCTCTAGGCCCAACATGGGCTTGAACTCATGGCCCTGAGGTCCAGGGTCACATGCTCCACTGATTGAGGCAGCCAGATATCTGTTTTCTTTTTATTTCCTTCTTGTTCATGTACATACAACAGCTGTGTGAGTTGGGCATTTCCACCAGACCATGTACCTCTTTGAAGAATGTCCCATTCATAGATCAGAAAGTTTTATTTTTACCTCTTGTGGCTTACAACTCTTGGCTTTGCTTGAGTAGCGATGCATAACCCACAAAACTGGATTGTAATTCGTTCATATAATTTCTTGTGAGTCAAGACATTTTGAGATAGCACAAAAAAGTATTAGACTAAGAATCAGCAATTCTGGATTCTAGTCTTAACTTAATCTTTAATTAGTTACATGCCCTTAGCCGAGTCTCCTAATTTGATTTTTCAATGAAGGCTTTAATAAAAATAATCTAAATATTCTTTCCAAATCTTAACACTCTCAGCATCTGTGAGTTGAGAGGAACGTGTTCTCAAAAGTGTGACATGCTTTAGGCATATATTTATTTTGCATGTTCAGGTGTGGCCCATATGTCCTTTTAGATGGTAAAGAGATCATTTGGTGAAATAAAGACATTCCAAAGGGCTATACATAAAGTTGTGTTGCAGGCAGTCCTGTGTCTTTGGCTATTCTAGGAGTAAATGAAAAAGAGGATAAAGAAAGAGGAACCAATTAGAAGAGATACTTTGCATTTATTCCCATGAAGAAGGAAGCTTGAGTTCTTGCCCAGGTCTGAGTATTTAATTTTTCAGTAAGCAAGAACCAGATCCATCAACACATCCTCTTCTTTGAATATTTATGGTTTGCTCTATATCTTGTCCCTGTGGAATTTCCTGAGCAAAGAGATTGTATGTTTGACTCTTGAAGAAGATAATGTGATCTCAGAAATATGCTATTTGGCATCCGAATAAAGTCCAGATTTAAAGTATCAGCTTGGTCACTTGCTAACTTCTTCCAAATGTCCAGCTGTTATCATTACAATATATCATGTCTTAGTCTTGGGAAGTATAGTTTACAGCCATGTCACAATGGCAGAATAGTTGGTAAGAATGTTTTTTCTGAGTATTTGACTTGTTAAAGAAAAACAATTTGGGGGAAGTGATGGTGAGGGTGGAGAAACATATTTTCATGGTGATGAAGCCACAGCAAATTTCCAGAGGAAGACAAGCTGTCACTTTCTTGACCTTTTGAGATTCCCCATGAAGTTTAATTCTCCATCATTTTTCTACTTCATAGGAATTAGATCTGATTTAAAAAACTGGGCTGGTATATTGTAAGTACTTCCTTTTATGGGAACTGTGTTGAAGGTGATCCTTAAACTACTTGGTGCAACTGAGATATTAACTTACTTTCATTCCCAATGTTCTAATTGTCTTTTCTTAAAAAAAAAAAGGACAAAAACAAAAAAACCCTAAGTCAACTAGATTGAATTTTGGCTGAGTTGTGCCTCCTTTGAATAACATTTCCATTTGGTCTTACTGGGATACTCAGAAAACCTTAAAATCTTTAAAAGGTCATGTTCCCTTTGTAGATGTAGAAAAGTGCTTTTGACTTCCTGGGTCCCTTTAAAAAAACTTTACCAAAATAAGATATACACATATCAGGAAAGTACACATAGCATCAGTGTAAAAAGCATTAAGTTTTCGATACTGAACACAACTGTGTAACCAGCACTTAGATCAAGAAACAAAACACTGGGGCACCTGGGTGGCTCAGTGGGTAAAGCATCTAACTCTTGATTTCGGGTTAGTCCATGACCTCATAGCCATGAGATTGAGTTCTACAGTCGTGAGATTGAGCCCCGCATTGGGCTGTGCACTGAGTGTAGAGCCTGTTTAAGATTCTCTCTCACTCTCCCTCTGCCCGTTTCCCCTGTTTGTTTGCTCTCTCTCTCTCTCTCAAGTAAAAACAACAACAACATTGTCAGCATCGCATAAGCCCCCTTGTGCTCTGTTCAGGCTCCTATCTGCTCTCCCCACCAACGATAACTGTGATGTTGACTTCAACAGCATAGACTTCTTTTGCCTGTTTTTATACTTTGATCTTGTTTTGGTATACTAAAGACATTATTTGCCTATCCAAAAGTACTCTTTTGGATAGGACTTATTTCATTCAATATTACGTTAGTGAGAATTATTGAGTTATATGTATGTGCCAATCATCCTCATTTCTGAATAATGTGTAAAAATGCAGTATTTATCAGTTTTACTGTTGATGGAATTTGGGCATTTCTGTTTCTGGCCTTTATGAATAGTTTGGCTATGAACATGACAGGACATGTCTTTGTTGAATAGATGTGTATGTGTTTGAGTCGGATATATTCCTAGGCATGGAATTGCTAGGTTATAAGATATGCATAAGTTCAGCTTTACTAGATACTGCCAGCTTTCAAAAGTCATACTAATTTACTGTCTCATCCTTGGGTTCTTTTGACTCGTGTTTGTGGGAGATGCAGGAGAGAAGCATCAAAGGAAAAGGCTTCAAAAGGGAAGGGCTGGAGAGGGTGCAAGGCCTTAGGACATGTTTACACAGCTGAAAGCAGCTGCGGCTGGTAAGGAACACCTTAGAGCCATTAACGTTCCTCCTTCACACCTGACCCTTCCTAGTGTTCTAGAAATCAATTAATTCGAAATTCAGCCTTGAAATGCTAAACCATTAGACTGATTAACACACTTGCTTAGCTGACTTTATGTAGATAGTCTTTAGCAATTATCCTAATAAAAAGAAGCTTCATTCTGGAGTCGGGGCCTCGTTTCGACTTGAGTATGAGGACCTTCACTTAACTGCACTTTGTCTGCAGACTCATCTTTTGCGACTCCGGCCATACTCCCTGCAACCGATGTTCCCGAAGGTGTAAAGGAAAAAGGGTAGTTGAACAAGTGGCTCTGATATTAAAGCTGAATTGTGGTAAGCTTTCATTGCTAAGGTTCTGATCTTTCCCTAACTCTTACTTAATGAAATCATAAAGGCCTATGGCTCTTTTGTTCGACTAAAGGTACAAATAATGTTTTGAGCTTCCGTTATGAGATAGGAGATGGTTTAAAATAATTTTTTAAATTGTCTATACTAAAAAAAATGTAAATATATGAGTCTTTAAAAATTACTCCTCCCTGACTAGTATCAAAAAATGGCGAATGGAACCCATTTTTTAAAAAAAAAAATTGTGGTGTTTATTCAATTTGCTTCCAGCTTCCGCTAAACTAAGAAAGACACATTGAAATGTGGAAATGTTGGAACCATCCTTTTTAAAGAAAAAAAATGCTTTTCAGCAGGGGAAACAACGTAACAACTACGAAAATATATGGGCATGTCAAAATGTTTCTAAAGGAACTAGAATGAATTTGTTATTTAAATTTTTTTAAATGTTTGTTTCTGAGAGAGACAGAGCATGAGTGGGGAGGGACAGAGAGAAAGGAAGACACAGAAGCTGAGCTGTCAGCACAGAGCCTGAAGTGGGACTCAAACCCTCTAACTGCAAGATCATGACCTGAGCTGAAGTTGGACACTTAACTGACTGAGCCACCCAGGCGCCTGTAAAAAATATTTCTAAAGGAACTAGAATGAATTTGAATACTACCGACAATAAGGACATTTACTGTAAAAAGAAAAAGACACCCACTAAGTTTTCTTTGGATAGCTTTCTTAGAGAGACTGGAGCACTCCAAATTACTCAACTGAATATTTCTAAATTCTTAGATAAACATTATTATTATGAATTAAGCAATTATAAACAATGTATAAATTAAAGCATTTCAGTGTTTGTTATAGTCTGCATATTAATTTTAGACAAAATATTATGGACTAGAGTGCTCATATGTGCTATATTTGCATCAGTCCCTGAGGTGATCTACAATTACAGTATTTGATCATATTTCATATTTGACCTGAAGGATAATTTTATTATATCCAGAAGTCCTTAGGATATGTATTTTTAGCTTTATTTTCTCACCTATTACTATGGGCATGTAATTTATTTCATATAAGTTTCTTGGTTCAGAATGAAGTATGTAATTAAACATGGGTTCTTTGCAAAAATAAATCATATAGATTCCAGGAATGTATTGTATTATGAATGACAATACCCCATCGAGTGTGTATTGTGTGATATGACTCTGTGTACACACACACACACACACACACACACACACACACACATATCAATCCTTGTGGTGTGAAGTAAGGAAAGTTTATTTTGTAAAAGCAATGCACTATAATATAGCTCAAAGGACCCCTGGGAACTCTGCTCAGATGTTTGGATTTTGTGCAACAAATAATGGTGAGCCAATTAAAGTTTTTCATCGAGGAATGAGATCAGAGGTGTTTTAAGAAGAATGATTCTGGGAGGAATTGGAAGCAAGAAGAAGATTTAGAAACCCAAACTGGCTCACATGAGAGAACTCTTGAAAGTCATAATCATCTTTGTAAAACATTATGAACAATTGTTCTATTAAGCTTAAGAATATCATTTCATGCTATAAATACCTTCTCAAACCAAATTCTAGTATAGATGAGCTACAGATATGTCAACCTTTTAAGGAAAAGGTTTAGAACAAACACATTACACTGAGAAAAATGAATCTGTGAATTCTCCCCACTCCTGAAAGTCGTAAAACAAAGCCACCCAGATTGGATTTAAAAAGCTGTCTCTGTCCGTCTCTTGGAGCCTCAGTGTTCTACAGGAGTAAACCTTGAGAATGGTACATTTCACTGTTTCTCTTGGCAACGAGGGTTTAAATGGAAAGGAGGCAACAAGAGCAAGAAAATAAGGGCTATTGTGAAGGAGCTGAGGAGTGGTTGGTGGTAAAGAATGGCAGGAGAGGAGCACTAAAATGTTAATAGCTGTCATGTGGAAATCCTTCTCAACAAAACCAAAGCTTCTATTCTGATTTCAGATTGGTGCTAGATGTTTCTTGTTTGATAATCTTCCTTTTAACATTCTTTTTTTTTAGGGGTGCCTGGGTGGTTCATTTGGTTGGGTGTCGGACTCTTGACTTTGGCTCAGGTCACGATCTCACAGTTCATGAGTTCAAGCCCTACATCAGGGTCTGTGCTGACAGTGCAGAGCCTGCTTGGGATTCTTCTTCCTTTCTCTGCCCCTCCCCTGCTTATGCTCTCTCTCTCTCTCTCTCTCTCTCAAAATAAAGAAATAAAACTTAAAAAAATAAATTTTTTTATTTTTTTCAAGCAACTAAGTGTTTACAGACAGAAACAGAGAAAGTACTCTTAGAAATGATGTTTGTCTTATCTCTCAGTGTTCATGCTAGATTGCTAGTGTTCAGAATCATGGAAGCATATGAATTAGGCTTTTGGAAAAACCAACCTCCTCGCTTAAGACAAAATGTTCTGTAAAGTGTACACTCCACACTCCTGCATGACATTAATAAATAGGTCCTTAATTATGCTTATGTGCCTCTATTCTTGTGAGGCAACCAACTATATATAGCAGAGCTAGAAAATCCCAGGTGGCTTATGGTTAATGACAAAGGAGCATCAGCAGTACTGACTAATGAGGTATTGAAAGAATGATACAGCCTAATTTTTGTTAAGCCACTGCACAGATAAATGACTTGCTTGATAGTTACCCGTTGACCTTAATGATAATTGTGCACAAAACAAATAAAAAAAAACCCAACAGAAAGTTTTTGGCACAACCTTGGCCAGCATTCTTGAGCACAAAGCCAGCTTAAGAAAAGGGTGGAGCAGACGATCTTGTAGTGTCTGCAAAGTAGAAGAAAGTAGCACATAAGCTTTGACACAGCACAGAAGTTGTAATTTTGTGCACAAGGTATACATTGGAAAAGGACAGAGGCAGTGTGTTTTGATGAGTGAGGAATCAGAGAGACTTTGGTCTGAGTCCTACCAAAGATTGACTCACCTGAGGCAAACCCTTGGTTTTGCTTTCCTCCAAAGTTAACCATGTCAACCATGTCATGGTTTGGAAGTTTTGGGTTTTTTTCAACTTTTTTTTTAATGTTTTTTTTAAAGTTATTTTTGAGAGAGAGAGAGACAGAGCACGAGTGGGAGAAGGGCAGAGAGGGAGGGAGACACAGAATCTGAAGTAGGCTCGAAACTCAGCTTTCAACACAGAGCCCGACATGCGGCTCAAACTCATGAACCTCTAGATCATGGCTTGAGCCAAAGTCAAATGCTTAACTGACTGAGCCACCAGCTGCCCTGGTTTGGAAGTTATTGTAACACAGCTTTTAAATATAGCCATTAAAGTTTATCTCCCGACTTTTAAGGGGTTTGTATCTTAAAGTGCTTTACCTGATCACGTAAACTTTTGTGGGCATAAGTAGGAGGCAAAAATGCATTGAAAACAAGAATGTTAAATATAACTGAAATATTATTGCTGGAAATGTTAAGTCATCTCTTGAAACATTGAGCATACCAAGAATTGGTTTTGGTACACTTCAAAAAGCAGGAGGTTATAACCTTCAAAGGAAACTCTCCTAGGAGAGGTTAGGATAGAAAGGGCCAAGCTATGTGCATAATTATCAATGGGGGCCAGTTTGTTTTATTGAAAGTCTTGCTCTGCAACTCCGAACTCGGTTCCCACACAGCCTGAAACTGCATAAATGATGGTGAAGGTAAAGGAAATAAATATACTCCTCCTTACTTGAGAAAAGTGAATTTAAAATCATATATATGGGGTACAATAGAAGAGTCAGGATGTGCCTCATAGTACGTAACTCTAAGGAAACCATATCTAGAGTTAACATTTTTAGCTTGACCCACAAAGACTTCATGAAAGGGATTGAGGAAAAATAACTTTTGATATTTGTAAGACATAGAGATGAGATTTGAGGCAAGGCTAAAGGGCTTTTTATTACATATATGTGTGTCATATATATAACCACATATGTATATGTTTGTATATATAAAATATAACACATGCAAAGTTTTATACATAGGTAGGCATGTGTATATGTTTATATATGTGTGCATGTTTATATGGTATAATAAATACATCACAATGACAGTAATCATATTTGAAAGCAAAATGAGAAAACTGACAGAAATCTTGGGAGTGATTTTGAGGAACCAGTGACATTTTAAATATATTCATATAGACCTTTAAGTTTTCCTTGAAAACCAGAGTAATCTAAGCAAGACTTCAAGATACTTCCCTGTGTGAAATAAAGACAAGCAGTGGTGTCTTAGAAAAGACTTAGTGCACTCTTAACCTCACATTAAACTTGTATTTTAGGATAATTTTTTGAAAGAATACATCAAAGCATGTGAAACTGGTGCCTAATTATATTGTCATTAGTATACAGTAGATAGTGTTATCATTCTGCATAAAGCACTATGAAATGAGTACGTTAAGAATATTTAATTATGTGGGTGAGCGAAATAATAAAGGAAAATTGCTAGTTAATTGCTTTTCTTAGAAATGCTGTTAGGGGTGGTAGTTGCCCAGCAACATGATTCATCCTAAAGAAATATGCTGTTGGGCTGCTTTCTGCAGAATTATTCTGGGGAAACTAGGAGGGAGAACTAGGACTTGTTGGTACAGATTTCATTCTTTATTCTCTGTAATGTGCCACTGCCTCTGGGAAGCCTTCCCTGACTTCAGCTGAAAGAACTTTCTATGAGCCGTGAATACTTTGCCTGTACCTCTATCTAGTATGCTTCTCAGCACGTGGTATTTTAATTATTATTCCATGTGTTTGTTTCTCCTTCCAAACTGGGAAATTATTAGACACATGACTGTGTATTATTCTTCCCAAGCCCTAGCTCAGGGTCTGGCACAGAATAGGTGCTTGATGCAGGTTGTGGGGTTGAAAAGTCTCTTCTCATAGAATCAAAGGCAGTGGCTGGGGAAAGTGGGTGTGAGCCAAAGGTTCTCCCATTTTGTCCTTTCGGGAGCATCTGAAACAGTCTCATTACCTTTAAAAAGAATCTCCTGAAGAAATTCAGTCTGTTGACAAACTTTGCTTCCTTCTTTTTCTTTTTCTTTTTTTTTTTTCAATATATGAAGTTTATTGTCAAATTGGTTTCCATACAACACCCAGTGCTCATCCCAAAAGGTGCCCTCCTCAATACCCATCACCTACTTTTCCCTCCCTCCCACGCCCCATCAACCCTCAGTTTGTTCTCAGTTTTTAGGAGTCTCTTATGCTTTGGGTCTCTTCCACTCTAACCCCCCCTTTTTTTCCTTCCCCTCCCCCATGGGTTTCTGTTACATTTCTCAGGATCCATCTACCCTATGACCCAGCAATAGCACTGCTAGGAATTTACCCAAGGGATACAGGAGTGCTGATGCATAGGGCACTTGTACCCCAATGTTTATAGCAGCACTCTCAACAATAGCCAAATTATGGAAAGAGCCTAAATGTCCATCAACTGATGAATGGATAAAAAATTGTGGTTTATATACACAATGGAGTACTACGTGGCTTCCTTCTTTTTCTAAATGAAGAAGAGAGAGAGAGAGGGAGGGAGGGAGGGTGGGGGGAAGAAATGCATTTTCTCCTCTTTTCATCTCATTAGAAAAACATCACTTGGAGGGTATGACTATTTAGAACAATAGAACCATCTATAATTCAGGATCAGTTGTCTTTTATGGATGATTTACATTATCTCAAATACTCTAAACATGTCTTTTGATCTTCCCCATTTACTCTAATGTGTTATAGATTTGGGTGTGTGTGACAGGAGGAAAGGAAAGTGTAAGTGTTCTACAAAGTAGTTGAACCTATTGCCTTCTTAATATAAAGTCCTAGGATCCTAAGAAAAAGTATATAAAAACTTTCTCTCGAATTATTTTTCTTGTATGCATTGCAGACTTGGGCACCCATCTATTCTCAAGGGTGCATATCTAATGGGGACATGCCTCATAAAAAAATCTAATTTGGAGTCAACAGGGAAGAGGTAGCCCACATAATATTTAAGAATGTGAATGTACACATAATGTTTAAGAATGAGAATAAGAGGGGCGTCTGGGTGGCTCAGTTGGTTAAGCGTCTGACTTCGGCTCAGGTCATGATCTCATAGTTTGTGAGTTCGAGTCCCGTGTTGGGCTCTGTGCTGACGGCTCAGAGCCTGGAGTCTGCTTCAGATTCAGTGTTTTCTTGTCTCTCTGCCCCTCCCCCAGTCGTGCTCTCTCTCCTTCTCAAAAATAAATAAACATTTAAAACATTTTTGGAATGAGAAAATGAATTTTATTAAGGAACTCATGCCTTTTATCGGGAAAAAGGCAGAAAGTTGAAAAAAAAAGTCAAAAAAGTAGAACCATAGGTGGTTTATCATTAAAAATAGAGGAACATAAAAGTTTGATTCTGAAAGTATCTGTTAAGGATCAGTTGCAGATAATAAGAAGTGAAATAGATGCTTAGAAAACACGTATCAGCTTTGAGAGGAGGAGGAAAGTGATATGTAAATTACCAACCAGAGCCATAAACCAGCCACAGTGTTCAGCTATGGTGGCACTAGAAGTGCGTAATTATATTGGAAATTATCTTCCCTCCCTCCCTGCCTGTCTCTTGCAGACTAAAATGAACACTTGGGGGTAACACTTAAGGAGGAAAGTAGGAAAATGAGAGCATATTGCTGACACACACATACATGTACACGTGACGAGGCTCTAACGGTAGAGAGGTAATTGTCGATGGATTGCTTTGGAGCTAACCTCTGTTAGTGTTTATCTGGATCCCAGCCTTCCTTCTCTCTCTCTCTCTCTTTTTTAAGTAATCTCTACACCCAGTGTGGGGCTCAAACCTACAACCCCTAGATCAAAAGTCACACATTCTACTGACTGAGCCAGTCAGGCACTCCCCTGGCCTTCCCTCTCTAAATCAGTGCCTGGCTCCTTAGCCCAGATGTGTGTGTGTGTGTGTGTGTGTGTGTGTGTGTGTGTGTGTGTGGTTGCGTGTTAACAGAGACAAAAATTGAGATAAAGACAAAGCTAGAAAGTAACAGTGACATAGAAGATGGGAAGAGATATTTGTTCATTTTTTCCTACCATGTATCGATTATATCCTCATTGATATTATATTAAAAGGACAAGAAAATGAAATGCCAAATGGTTTAATGTATAAATTCCCAAGCATTTTTTTAAATTTCAGAGATTTATTTTGAAAACCAGGCTTAATGTCAAAAATTTTCTAACCACATTTGGCTTTAGACTTGCACTGGGATTTCATGTCATTTTCACTTTTCAATTTCTTGAAACATACGAAATATCTATAATTTGTAGCTAACAGCTCCTATGGAATACTGTGATAGTCTGGATTAAAACCACTACATTGGAAAAAATAAATTGGCACAACAGTGTGTTAAACGAAGATCCTTCTCTGGGCTTTTCATTCCCCATATATTTGTTTTTTTTTCAAAAATTTTAATGTTTTATTTAATTTTGAGTGGGGGAGGGGCAGAGAGAGACACACACACACAGAATTTGAAGCAGCCTCCAGGCTCTGACCTGTCAGCACAGAGACTGACACGGGCTCAAACCCACGAGCCGTGAGATCATGACCTGAGCTGAAGTCAGACACTTAACCACTGAACCACCCAGACACCCCTCCCATGTATTTGTTTTATTTAGTGACCCATATATTTAAGATGTTTCTAAAAAGAACGTAACTTGATATATCAGTATGATAATAAATGAGCATCCTTTGTTTAATTTGGCTTGTTTCCATTCCATCCCTGTAGCACAGACTTTATTTTTTATAATTTTATAGATAAGGAAACCAAGACCCATAAAGTTTAAGCGGCTTTCCTAAAGGCTCACTGCTGGCCACCTCAGTGAATGACTTGTCTCCTTCCACTACAAGGCACTGCTGAGTATCAGTCCTAAGTCATTTGAAGCTTGGATCAGTCCTAAGTCATTTGAAGCTTGGAGTCATGCAGTCCAGGACTTTTGCTAATTCAGCTGATGATGGGAATGGCAATCATGAACAGATACTATTGTTTCCACTTAAGCTGATTATGGCTTTAATTTCATATTTTGTTTTTTTCCCTCTTTAGTACATTCTGATTGCAAATCTGGAAAATTCTTTCTTAATAAGCTAAATTGCCAGGCTTATGCTCCAAAGTAGTTTTTTAAAGTTTATTTATTTATTTTTGAGAGAGAGAAAGAAAGAGCACACAAGAGAGGATCAGAGAGAGAGGGAGAGAGAGAATCCCAAGCAGGCTCCAAGCTGTCAGCCCAGAGCTTGATGCGGGGCTCAAACTCACGAACCGTGAGATCATGACCTGAGCCAAAACCAAGAGTTGGATGCTCAACAGAGTGAGCCATGCAGGTGTCCCTAAAGCAGTTTTTGAATTATTTTGCAGTACATGTATAATTAGTAGGGGTCATTATTTAACCCACAAATTTGACCCCTTACTTCTATTTTAAAAGAGACGTAATGTCACAAAGATGATTTATGGTGATGAGGGTAATCGTTGTTCCTAAGCTCCTTCATCTTGGAGTTGAAGCAGTGTTCTGACCCTTACTTCAAAGCTCCTATAGTTTTCCCAGCAGGGTTAGTAGAAGAAAATGTTATCTGGGTTTCTTGGCAAAACTTTTAGACCTAAGGCTTCATAGTTTTTTTTAGTTTCCATCTGCAGACATGCAGATGCTCTCCACTCCTTGTCTCTTTGTTTCCCCTCTCGTCCTTGCCGGATCCCAGCTGGGGATAGTAGACAGTGGCACTTGTTTCTTACTATTGACATTAGAGGTGGTGTCTGTCCATTCAGGAGAGGACCTGTGGACTTAGAGGTAATTCAGTGGGGATGATCCAGTGCCAAAGCCAATAAGCATATTTTCTCTTCAGCTTTGACTCTAATGTGCAAGACTCAGAATATCGCCATTTACTTACCTGGTAGGATCTCCATTACGTGCTTGGCTTCAGAGGTGTCACACATGGGACGGACTCTATTGCTGGCTTACTTCCATGCCAGTGTACCCGGCTCCGGGTATAAATCACGTTTGGTGTAAAAGCACTTATGACAGTCTTGTTGCTCCTTGCCAGTGACTTGTTTGGATGAGCATATGAACCTGTTCTGGAAAATAATCTTTAGGTAATACACTAGGAAAATCCTATTGTCGTTGAAAACAAGGTGCTGTGATACTTATCTTAGACCTTGAGGAAAAATATTAAAAACATACTGAGGATGGTGGAGCAGAAAATTTGAAGGCGCCTGCATCCTGATGACATCATTGAGCCACTGATTCAATGTTGGGATGGCTTTTCTCTGGTCTTTTTGTTAAGTAATGTCCCTGTGGCTTAAGCCACCAGTCAGGTTTTCTGTTACTTGCAGCTAAAACTACTCCTAAGTGCTAGAATATCCTAAAAGGGAATTGTATATTACATTTTGCTTTTCATAACTTAATTTCACGCTACAGAAGTTCTTACACTATAATTAAAAGTACAGTTTAGTTCTCGCCCGCCCCCCCCCCCCCCCCCCCCCCCCGCCCTCTTGCTGAGCCAGCCAGCCTGGCCTCTCCCCTGAGGCCAAACTTCTGCACTGTCCCCACTGCACGAGGGAGAGCCCTCAGTGAGACCTGGCTTTCTCCAGGTTCCCGCGGGATGCTTCCAGATGCCAGAAGTGGGTGGAGAATTGCAGGACAGCAGACTTAGAAGATAAAACACCCGATCCACTAAATAGACATTACTGATTACGTGCCAAACACTTTGAGACCTCTATGATCTGTAGAACTGTGCATTTTGCAGAGGCATCGGCAAACTCAAGAATGATTGGGTTATCTTATTTGTCAAAATTAATTGAAGCAGATACTTGTGAAGTCATTGGGAGAGGCCTTACAGGACAGTTCTTTGAGATAATGCGATATCAACAATATTTGATCTTACCAGTCATTTGACCAGTCATTTGATAGTCATTTGTGTCTATCATAGTAGACAGAGAAAATGAACGAAAGACTTGAGTGAAGACTCAATTGGGTCCTGAGACTCTGAAACAGAAAAGAATGGATGAAACTTCTGAACAGGAACAAAAACATAAAAAAATAAACAACAGCAATGCTCAGAACCCCAGTGCAGAAGAAGGGGGTAAAGACCAGGATGAAGACATTTTACCTTTAACCCTTGAACAGAAAGAAAACAAAAAGTACTTCAAATCTTTATGTGAAATTTTGATTCTTGTAGGGAAACAAGACATACCTGTGGACAGACATGAAACTGATGAGCCCCCAGAGGGTCTCTTTACTCCTGGTAACTTTCAAGCACTGCTCGCATGCGGTGCAAATTCCGGAGAAGAGGTTCAAGAAAGCTCTTTGAGACAACAGCAGTTAACGCATTGTTCCGCTCGAAAACACAGCAGAGGCAGATGCTAGAGGTCTGTGAGAGCTGTGTTCGGGAGGAAACCCTCAGGGAAGTGAGAGACTCCCACTTCTTTCCATCATCACTGATGATGTAGTGGACATAGCAGAGGAAGAACACTTGCCTGTGTTGGTGAGCTTGGTTGAGGAGTCTCATAACCTGAGAGAGGACTCTGTGGCCTTCGTGCCTCACGAAGCTGATCCAGAAAGTTTGGCTGTGAAATTTCACACCGCGGTAATTGAGAAGTGGGGACTGAACGTGGAATGTTGTCATGGCCAGGCTTAACGCTGTGTCCAATGGGTTTTCTTCCAAAATGAAAGTTGTTGCTTCTGGACTTTAGAGAAATATCCCCAAGCTGTCTACACACTTTGCTCTGCCTGTCCCTTAAATACATGGTTGGCAAAATCCGTGCCTGTTGTGGGAGTATCTGTTGTATTAGGAACAATTGAGGAAGTCCGTTCTTCCTTCCATCGAACTCTACAAATGCTTTTAGAGCTTGACAGTCTCATTTCTGTCCTCTTTCAGAGCAGTGAGGAAAAAGGTAAAGAAATGAGGGAAATTTGCCATTCTTAGTGGACAGGCAGGCATAATGGTTTTGAAATTTTAAAGGACCTCCTACAAGCACTTGTTTTATGGTATAGTTTAGACGGTATAGTGATACAAACATTAGATGGAATAACTGTTTAGCTGGTTGAGCATTTGTACTCTGTAGCACAGTAACAGATTTTGATTTCATTGTTACCATTGTTGTTCTTAAAAATGTTCTATCTTTTACAAGAGCCTTTGGGAAAAATCTCGAGGGCAAACTTCCAATGTCTTCTTTGCCGCCGGTATCTTGGTTGCAGTGCTGTATTCACTAAAGAAGTGATGGAAAATATTGAAGTTGATCATGAATTTTGGTCTGCCGAAGCCACAAATTTGGCAACTAAACTTGATATTCAGCTGAAACTCCCTGGGAAGTTTCGCAGAGCCCAGCAAGGTAATGTGGAATCGCAGCTAACCTCTGAGAGAGTTACTATAAAGTAACTCTACCTTACTATAAGAAACTCTAAATGTCCCAACAGTGGAACGCATTATTCAGGAACTGAAAGGTACATTCTCAGAACAGCACTTCAGAGCTCTTAAATGCTTATCTCTGGTACCCTCTGTCATGGGACAGCTCAAATTTAATACATCGGAGGGGCACCATGCTGACATATACAGGAGTGACTTACCCAACGCCGACACACTCTCAGCTGAGCTGCTTTGTTGGAGAATCAGGTGGAAACAGAGGGAAAGATATGGAGCTTCCATCCACCATTTATGGAGCCCTGCATCTGCAAGACATCAAGTTTTTTCCTAATGTTTATGCATTGCCGAAAGTCCTATATATTCTTCCTGTGATGAAGGTTGAGAATGAATGCTATGAAAATGGGCAAAAGCATCTCAAGGCGTACCTGAGGAACATTTTGACAGATTAAATATCAAGTATCTTGGCTTTGCTTAACATAAATTTTGATATAAAACATGACCTGGATTTAATGGTGGACACCTATATCAAACTCTATACAACTAAGTCAGAGCTTCCTACAGATAACTCAGACACCATTAAAAATACCTAGGAGACTTTTAAAGTAGGCTCTCTCTTATGTTTGATATTTGGAAAAATCTGTAAGAAATTTGAAAACATCTTATGAAAAGCTGTCACATGTATGTAGGCCACTTAATCACTGAATATCTTGACCCGTCAACCTCTCATTGAGTCCATTAGTCATTGATGATCTGCCTACTTAAATGGCCCCTGTTGGAACTCTTATGCTTTGGAGACATAACTGTTCTTCCAGAAGATAGCATTGAAAGTGCCACATTACACTTCTGTGTGATCTCTGCTAATCGTGCTTTGGAATTGTTTTAGTGAGGTCATTTTAGACACAACATTTATTATCACTGGATCCAGTTGTCAGGTATTGAGTTATCAGTTCTTGGAAGAAACAGATTTTGAAGAGGTGTGGGAGAAAGGAATACATTGTATAAAATGTTACAATGAAGCTCACAAGTGACCTGGAGTGTGAAGTTTGTTAAAAATCTGTAATGGACAGTTAAGAGAGTTACCAGACAGCCAGAGAGAGATATAGAGAGAGAGAATGGAAAACAGGTGAGCTTGCCAAGCAAGGATTTCAGTGTAGATTTTGTCTTTATCAAATGAACCTAAAGGAACAAGTTACAGTTACAGTTTGAATGGGCGAGCCTGCCATTGTTGGTGCACATTAGGTTGTTGCTGTTTGTAGTCCTTTGTTGAGCGTACATCTTCATAAGCTTTTTATCAGGTGTTTGTTGAACACCTCTATTTCATGGTCAAGATCAGAGGCCATGGATACTGACAACTGATTTGTCTGTTTTCCTCTATCTTTTTCACGACTATATCTACTGCCCCATCTTGATTTATAAGCAAAACCTGGAAAACCTACAAAAACAAGTGTTTTGTGGTGTATCTAGGAATAATACAGAAAATATTGCTGTTATTTTTGGTGAAGAAAATCAATTTTGTAGAGTTTATTTCAATAAAATGTGAATTTTACTTAAAAAAATAAAAGTACAGTTTGTTCACACAACAAATGGCATAATCTCATAACACAAAATCAATAGACAGGGCACTTGAATATTATGTTAAGAAAGTAGGCAAGAAATTAATTTAGCAAATACATAATGCATAAATGTGCCTTATTGGTTCAATGCCAATTATCTTTAATTCATAAAATTATCCAAGCTTAATTATCATCCTCCTATATCATATTAACATCAGTATTTATAATAGCAAATTTTTATATGCCGACATTTGTAGGTCAGTTGAAATATTGATGCATACATAAAGCAAGGCCATAAGTTGAATGTATTTAAAATAATATGGCACCGGTGCAAGCAGATGTGAGGGTTAATTCTGGAAAAGGAGGCCCCAAATTTAACAGATTACTTACAGTGCTAGTGTGGGTGACCCAGGGTATTTTTCCTTTCTCTGCCCAACTTTGCTCTGGTGAAGAGCCAGGGAATCAGAAAATACTTAGAGACCCTAGGATGATGAGCATTAGGAAAAAATGTGGGAGGATTGAATATGCCATTAACTAGATACTGGTATGTAAGTATTTGAACCTCCACTATATGTATATTTTCTCAAGGTCAGCTCACATATTACTTAGGAATGCCTGGCATCGGTACAGTAAATAGAACATCTAGGTCCCTGATGTTCAAGTGCTGAAACAACAGTTGTTCTTAGGCCAGCACATTCTCATCGTGCACAAAAGCAAACCCAAGTCTTTAAGGGATTATTAGAGGAAGGATATTATTTTCTCAGTGACTCAAAGCCAGCTGTGAGGGCCTTTAGTGCAGTTTATGCGTCTTCTGCCTCCCTCTCTTCCACCTTTGGCATGTCTACAATTGGATGAAGTGCTTTTCCTGCAATGGCAATCACTATTAAATCCATTAGCTGGAAACCAAAACGTTTCCCTAATTGTTTAAAGTCTCATTGCGAAAAGGAAGTTTCTATTGATTGCACTATGAGGGGAAACAATCCCAAGTTCATCATTTTTTTCCCCTTTTTATAAACACAGCCAGATGAGATGGACATATTCAAAATCATCAGATTTACTTCTCCAAAGATTCTCGTTCACCCCTAGAAGTTTCTACTCTGGGTTTCTTTGTGCCCATTCTTTATTTTGTATTTGCTGACCACTTTCTCTCAGTTTTCTTTTGGGCCTCATCTTGTGTGCTGTACATCTTTGCCTTGTCTTCAGTTTTGTAATTAATTTACAATTCTTTTTAATGGCAGTTCTTTTAAAAAATTAGTTGGCTGGACCGTACTCCTGGAATACGGCACTTTTTCTCTTTTCTTCAACAGACATTTCAGCTACTCTCAAGCACTCACTTTTAGCCGTTGCCCAACATTTGGAATCCTGATGATGCCTTTCTTTGGACGTGTCCCTTAGGTACGTATACCCAGTTCTTAGAACAGTGCCTGACACTTAAAGGGTGACGCTTAATTCCTTCTTAATGAGTGCAGAAATTCAGGTGTGATTTATTTATTTATTTTTTAATCTCACCAAAAACTCATTTTGACCGAATGAATGGACCCAAATTAAAAGAAAAAAATAAAACAGTCAGCATGAGGACTTCTACTGTGGTCACATAGCATCTTGTTTGGTTTAGATTCTCAGCCTCTTTGACAAAGCTTTTCTTCTCTCCTCACTGAACCAGAGATGTTGGACAATTTCTGAGCAAAGAGAAAAAAATGTTGTTCACTCAGAAGTGCTTATAATCTGATTAACCTAAATCCCAATAAATGTGACATTACCAGCCAAAATGCTTTATAACTTTGATATTTGTAAATGGGAGCTACAGACAAATCTTACTAAACCTTTTTAGATTCTGGTTGTATAGATTCTGGCTGTATTATTCCCACTGAACGAAATTTCATCTTGCATATAGAAAACTTAAAAGGCTGCTAGTCCAGAACGTTTCCATAGGGATAATGAAAATTATGGAATGGCTGAAGACTGGATTTAATTGTATACTTAGCAGGCTAGTATTTAATTTCTCCTGAGGTCATTAATTATATAGCTTATCACATTGAGAGAAATTGCCGTCTTTGATAATATAAAATTGAATTTCATTTGATAATCACGATGAAGTACAGACTATCAAGTATGCATTCCTTTTCCATGGTGTTGACATTCAGGTATCGTCAGTTTTCTTAGTGCTTTAAATTATATGGTGGAGTGGCTGCCAAAATACTTGAAAGGAGAATAAATAGATTTGCTGACTCAAATTTGGCAGTAATTTTGCAGGAATGAGGATAGGCCGTTACAACATTCTAATCACAAAACTCCAAAGGGTTTTCAGTGTAATCTTTATGTTTTAAGTACTGTTTAGTTGTTGGACTAAGATACCGTGTGCTCCTGTAATTGTCTTTGAGCTCTGTGCACTGGGTAATCCTTTAGCATGATGAATCCAGAGGGGTGAAGAGGGATGAATTAGCTATCTTTTTAGCTATTTCCCAGAAACAATCCCTAGAAACTAGAGGAAAAGTTTTCTAAAGGATTGGTGATAGGTAGTTTGGTCCCACCGAGTGGCTATAATTCCAAAGTTGGTACCTTAAATGACACGTGTGTTCTATTTCCTTGGTGTTAGCTATGAGAATTGCTATACAGAGTTTTCAGACTTGGGACATTGGGAGCAAACAGAACAAAATGGAGAGCCACTTCCTTCGCTTTATTAGATCCGAGTTTTCTGGGGCTGTAGAAATGTATCTTTTTGTTAAATTTGTTTAATTATGCTCTGTCTTTGTTTGTAGTGCCTACCCATTGCGTGGCGATTTCCTTAAGGTCAAAGACTGTCTCAATCCATATAACCCATAGCAGAAAACCAGTAGGCTTACCAGGTTCTTACCTGATGTTTTACTGGATAGGCTGTTATTTTAACTTTCAGTTTGGGGGCGCCTGGGTGGCGCAGTCGGTTAAGCGTCCAACTTCGGTCAGGTCACGATCTCGCGGTCCGTGAGTTCGAGCCCCGCGTCAGGCTCTGGGCTGATGGCTCGGAGCCTGGAGCCTGTTTCCGATTCTGTGTCTCCCTCTCTCTCTGCCCCTTCCCCGTTCATGCTCTGTCTCTCTCTGTCCCAAAAATAAATAAAAAAACGTTGAAAAAAAATTAAAAAAAAAACTTTCAGTTTGGTAAGTCAAAAGTAAAAAACTATATGGCAGTGGATTTTAAAATATTATCAATATTTTCTTCTCAATGCTCCTAGGACAGAGACAGGATTTGGGGCTGACCCTTTCTGTGTTCTGGGAGGGATTCTTTTGTGGGCACTCTGAGTCATGCAGGTGTGAATCAAGTCAAACTAAGTCGCATGTATTGATTTCTTATTATGTGCGGCACTTTTCTAAATGGTAGTAACTCATTTAAGCCTCATAACAACCTTGTGATATAGGCACTAAATACTAACTTCATTCTATGAATGAGGAAACTGAGGTACAAGTCATACAGTGTAAGGGGTAGACCTGGGATTTGAGACCAGGAAGTCAGGCTGCAGAGCATATATTTAGAGACTGTCACAACTACTTCCTTATATGTCTTGGAATGGTTCCCAACAGTGCCAAAGGAATCCAAAAGCACTTATTTCAGACAAGGATTTTGTTTTTTTGTTTTTTTTGTTTTTTTTTTCATATGAAATTTATTGACAAATTGGTTTCCATACAACACCCAGTGCTCATCCCAAAAGGTGCCCTCCTCAATACCCATCACCCACCCTCTCCTCCCTCCCACCCCCCATCAACCCTCAGTTTGTTCTCAGTTTTTAACAGTCTCATATGCTTTGGCTCTCTCCCACTCTAACCTCTTTTTTTTTTTTTCCTTCCCCTCCCCCATGGGTTCCTGTTAAGTTTCTCAGGATCCACATACGAGTGAAACCATATGGTATCTGTCTTTCTCTGTATGGCTTATTTCACTTAGCATCACACTCTCCAGTTCCATCCACATTGCTACAAAAGGCCATATTTCATTTTTTCTCATTGCCACGTAGAATTCCATTGTGTATATAAACCACAATTTCTTTATCCATTCATCAGTTGATGGACATTTAGGCTCTTTCCATACTTTGGCTATTGTTGAGAGTGCTGCTATGAACATTGGGGTACAAGTGGCCCTATGCATCAGTGCTCCTGTATCCCTTGGATAAATTCCTAGCAGTGCTATTGCTGGGTCATAGGGTAGGTCTATTTTTAACTTTTTGAGGAACCTCCACACTGCTTTCCAGAGCGGCTGCACCAATTTGCATTCCCACCAACAGTGCAAGAGGGTTCCCGTTTCTCCACATCCTCTGCAGCATCTATAGTCCCCTGATTTGTTCATTTTGGCCACTCTGACTGGCGTGAGGTGATACCTGAGTGTGGTTTTGATTTGTATTTCCCTGATAAGGAGCGACGCTGAACATCTTTTCATGTGCCTGTTGGCCATCCGGATGTCTTCTTTAGAGAAGTGTCTATTCATGTTTTCTGCCCATTTCTTCACTGGGTTATTTGTTTTTCGGGTGTGGAGTTTGGTGAGCTCTTTATAGATTTTGGATACTAGCCCTTTGTCCGATATGTCATTTGCGAATATCTTTTCCCATTCCGTTGGTTGCCTTTTAGTTTTGTTGGTTGTTTCCTTTGCTGTGCAGAAGCTTTTTATCTTCATAAGGTCCCAGTAATTCACTTTTGCTTTTAATTCCCTTGCCTTTGGGGATGTGTCGAGTAAGAGATTGCTACGGCTGAGGTCAGAGAGGTCTTTTCCTGCTTTCTCCTCTAAGGTTTTGATGGTTTCCTGTCTCACATTCAGGTCCTTTATCCATTTTGAGTTTATTTTTGTGAATGGTGTGAGAAAGTGGTCTAGTTTCAATCTTCTGCATGTTGCTGTCCAGTTCTCCCAGCACCATTTGTTAAAGAGGCTGTCTTTTTTCCATTGGATGTTCTTTCCTGCTTTGTCAAAGATGAGTTGGCCATATGTTTGTGGGTCTAGTTCTGGAGTTTCTATTCTATTCCATTGGTCTATGTGTCTGTTTTTGTGCCATCAGACAAGGATTTTGAATGTTATGTTTTCTAATGTAAAAAGCCATCCTATGGAAGAAGCCATATCTCTTCAGAACCTCTATGTATGTAATGTATGGATGGATGTATGTATCTATGTAATCTACTTACTGTGGTCGGCAGAATAGTGCCCACCCAGAGATGTTTATGCCCTAATCTTGAAGGCTGTGGATATGTTATGTTACATGGCAAGGGTGAATTAAGGTTGCAGGTGGAATCAAGATTTCTAATGCGCTGACCTTAACATTCGGAGACTATCCTGAGTTATTTGGGAGGACACAGTGTGAAAGTGGAATTGGGAGTCAGAAGGGCATTAGAATCATAAAATAGGAGAAAGATTTGACCAGCCATTGCAGTCTTTACAGATGGAAAGAACCACAAGCCTAGAATTGTGATTACCTTTTAGAAGCTGTAAAAGGCAAAGAAATGGATTCTTCTTCTATAACCTTAAGAAAGAATTGCAGCCCTGCTACATTTTGATTTTAGCTCTGTGAGACCCATGCCAGACTTCTGACCTCCAGAACTATAAGAAAAGAAATTTGTGTTGTTTTAAGACATGAAGTTTGTGGCAACTTTTTATATTGGCAATAGGAAAGTAATATACTTACTTATTTACCATAAGCGAGGAATTGGTAATTTCTTTGGTGGGTTGGGAGATAGGGCTTGGGGGCTTTTGTTAATGATAGGAGACAAAAAAAAATCTAAGAATCTCTAGGTCAACTAAGAGCTGACCTCAGAATTTTTTATTCAAAAGTTAATTATAAATTTACTAAGATTAGGTCAGTGTTGTGCAATATTTATGATTTTTCTGAATTCTCAACACACGAACATCGTTCAAGATTGAAAAAGTGTAGAAGAACATGAAACGGTAAGCATGTATTTGCTTTTCAAAATTTGCGTCTTCAGGGTCCCAGGACAGAAACAGGATTTTACGTTGTTTTTGTCTCATCACCTAGGATTTTACCTTATCGCTAAGCTACCTACCTTCTCTCCTCAGAGGCATCACTAACATCAGTTTCTTTTAGAAATATTTCATGTCTCTATGAGCATATATTTATGTATAGTCTTTTTCTCTTAAATAACAGTAACATACAGGCCTTTGCATTTATTTCTATCTTAAATTCAGAAAAAAAATTTATGATAATTAAAAATAAGCAAAACAGAATGTTAACGAAGTTGGTGGGAGGGGAACTGTGCGTGATTTTCCACATTTCTGTATTCCATGAATTGAAATATATCCAGGAGAGGCAATAGTGAAGGGTATATTATGGCTTATGTAAAATAGGTACTCAAAATGTTATATGATGAACTAATGAATACGTATGAGATGACTGGGTAGCCAAGCTAAGATTTCATTCGCAGGCTTCTTGCAGAAATTCCTGGGGAAGAGAACATGAATACCCAGGATATAAGTTCTGACCGAAACGTGACTCTTCTGTCTTAGGGTTTAGATCTTTGAAGCCTGAATGGCAAAGGTAGAAGGTGAGGGCAAAAGCAACCTGTCATTTCAAAGCTGCAGGTGTATCTGCATGAGCTGGAGACTCGAACACACCTTCAGCAGAAAGAGTTCTTTAGTTAGGGAAACCACAGGACTGGGGTAGTTGGTTTTATAATTACAGAGCTTTGCTCATAATTATAAAAGTGTATGTTTGACAGCCATAGCTCTCAGTATCTAAACTGCTCTACGTCACATTGTTGGAAGGTGTTTATGTTCTAGTCAGAGCTGGATCTCTGCAGACACCATGCCCTTTAGGTAATTTCTAAATTTACTGATACAGAAATAGTTACTTACTCTCTTGTGAAAATATTTTGTGTGTACTCATTTTTTTCCAAGTGAAGTTAGTAGCTGAGCTTTGGAAAGGTTGGAGATGGGAAGATGACACCCTACCCAGCATCTTGGATTGGCTTAGATGAATGATGGATTTTGTAGGGCTCTGGATATAGCATATTGCTTCCAGCTCCAAGTGATATTGTACAGCCTAAGAGTGGGTGGAGGGCTTTTCATCTCACCTATGGCACAGAGCCCAGGAGCTTTCTGGCATCAAAGGACTACAGACCGCATCTTTGGCATGGGCATTCGCATTCTCACGGTGGGCATCATCTGCAGTGGCAGCTAGGGAGTCCTTCAAGAAGCTTTGTAAGCATAGTTACACAAACTCATACACATCATCATACATATGTGTAGGAGTCTTTATATTTTGTATAAACCAAAGTGTACTAGACATAACGTTTTGCTCACTTGTACATTGTTTATCTTAAAAGAAGGAATTGTCAGGGTGCCTGGGTGGCTCAGTCGGTTAAGTGTCTGACCTGATTTCAGCTCAGGTCATGATCTCACAGTTTGTGGGATCGAGCCCCACGTCAGGCTCTGCACTGACAGCATGGAGCCTGCTTGGGATTCTCTCTCCTCTCTCTTGGCCCCTCCCCCACTCACTCTCTTTCTCTCTCTCAAAATAAATTAAAAAAACTTAAAAAAAAGAAGGAATTGTCAGCCAAAAAAAAGAAAAACAAGGATTTGAAAGTTGATAATGATTAAAAATGTTAGTAACTCAAATTGCTTGAACAATTACTTTGTGCCAGGTACTATGTGCTTTATGTGTCTTTGCTCATTAATCTGCATAGTTGCTCAGCAGAGGTTCATAGGTACCTCACAGAGTAAGGAGCTTCCTGGCTATAGATGTTTTTAAGCAGATATTGGTGACCATTTGCTCCAAATGTAATAGAGAAGGTTCCTCCTTTGGGGGTAAGTCAGAAGAGGTGATTGCTAGACCCTTTCCAAATGTCAGTGCTTAGGACTCCACCAGTTAATGATTGAATGCAGGGCTGGGTTATTTGGAGTGCTCAGTAATGTTTGCCAAGGACCAATGAAGACTTGAGTTTCTCTCTTGCCTCTGGGTAATGATTGGTGCAGGTTAGAGGTGATGAGGGCAGTCCCTGCATGCTGTTCTCATTGAACTGAATCCAGTGCAGGGTGGCTCGCTCTGTCTTCTAGACTGAGTGCGTGACCTTGATTAAATCAGGTTATAGAGCAAATTGGAGGTCTGTAGAGAAGCTGTCTTATTTTTTCTACGACCTCTGAGGCTTCTTCAAGTAACAGATACGCATCCAGACTTTTATCCTTTACGTGAGCTTCATCGCTGAGCTACAAGGATGGCTTAAAATGGCAAGTTGAGGTCGTCCGACTACTCAATTGGTGCTTTCTGAAAAACAGTTCTATCAGAGGAGCAGGCTATTAATTGCTTCATTAATCCATCAGTGATTTCTTTGTCAGGAACCATTCTAAATGCTTGAAAAATAACTTCCTCTTTGGACGGATAATCACATAAAGAAACAGCTGGGTGCTATATTAGCGCTGCAATGGAGATGGGGGCAGATGTGGTAACATCAAGGAGGAATGACGTTTAGTGACCGAGGTGTCACGGTGGCAGTCATGCCTCAGCTGGGATGTGAAGGATGAATAGGATTTCACCAGGCAAAGAAGAGAAAGAAGATAATTCTGTTCGGGGAGGTGATAGCTCTGTGGCTTGAAGCTCTGAGAGAGAAGGGCACGCTGCCGACGGGGGGATGGTCACAGCTTCAGCAACGTGGGGGTGGGGAAGGTGGGGTGTGTTCATGCTGGAACAGTGTGTGATACTGTGTGCTAGTAGAATAAGAGGTGAAATTTTGTAACTGAAAAGCTGAACGTCGAGAAAGAAGGAGCCTACATAAAAGCCAGGCAGAGAATTAAAACAAAACAAAACAAACAAAAAACCCCCACATGTTAAAAAAAATACATCTTGGCTCATAATTTTATTTTTTACTTTATAAGTTTTTATTTAAATTCCAGTAGTTCACATATGGTGAATATTAATTTCAGGTGTACAATTTAAGTGATTCAACACTTGCATACAACGCCCAGTGCTCATCACAACGAGTGCACTCTTTAATCGTCAACACTGGGGCCGCCTGGGTGGCTCAGTCGGTAAAGCGTCTGACTTTGGCTCAGGACATGATCTCAGGGTTCAGGAGTTTGAGCCCCGCATTGGACTCTGTGCTGGCTCAGAGCCTGGAACCTGCTTTGGATTCTGTGTCTCCCTCTGTCATTGCCCCTCCCCTACTCATGCCTTCTCTCTCTCTCTCTCTCTCTCTCTCTCTCTCTCTCTCTCTCTCTCAAAAATTCATTAAATTCTCTCTCATTCTTAAAAAAACATTAAAAAAAATTAATTGTCATCACCTATTTTACGCATATCCTCACCCACCTCCCCTCTGGCAACCATTAGTTTGTTCTCGATAGTTAACAGTCTGTTTCTTGAGGGGCGCCTGGGTGGCTCAGTTGGTTTCATCTGACTCTTGATTTTGGCTCAGGTCATGATCTCACAGTTGGTGGGTTCGAGCCCTACATCAGGCTCTGCACTGACAGTGCGGTGCAGAACCTACGTGGGGTTCTCTCCCTCTCTCTCTGTTCCTCCCTCCCCGACCCCCCCCCCCCCGCCCTTGTGCTCTCTCTCTCTCAAAACAAATAAACTTTTTTTTTAAAGAGTCTGTTTCTCAGTTTGACCCATAATTTTAAATGATAGACCATGGTTATTGACTTTAGGCATTCCCAGGGGTAAGTAAAGATGGGCCGCAACAGTTGCCTAGAAAATTGACGTTTGAAAAAATCGTTTTAATGTTTATTTCTTTTTGAGAGAGAGAGAGACAGACAGACAGACAGAGTGTGAGCTGGGGAGGGGCAGAGAGAGAGAGGGAGACACAGAATCCGAAGTAGGCTCCAAGCTCTGAGTTGTCAGCACAGAGCCCAATGCAAGGTTTGAACTCACGAACCGTGAGACCACGACCTGAGCTAATTTCTGACACTTAACTGAGCCACCCAGGCACCCCGAAAATTGACAGTTTTGTGTGAACAAGTTAGGAGCCCAGCTCAGAATGTGAACTGGAACCCCCAGACATCTGAAACAGCAAGCAATTTTTGCACCTGCAAACCAAATTTCAGTCTTCACATACAGGCAATGAAAAGGAGATTTTTTATATATTTATTTATTTATTTTTGTTAGCCACATCCGCACACACAAGATAGTGATTTCCATCTGTGGTGTTACTTTAAATGAAAATGGAGCTTCCTGCTTAGAGCTCAGAGGTGTGCTTTTGGTGAGCGTCATCTGCCATGCTCTGTGACATCTCACTCACAGAGACTAACCCAAGCTCTGTCAGTGTCTGTGAGTGGTCCAAGCATTTCATTCCCATGCCAGATGGTGAGCACCTTCAGGAGAAGGATCACGTCTTAGGGTTCTCTGTAGCTTGAATACATTTGCCTTACATGTTAACTGAATGGCTGAATGAATTCTATTCACAGGCCATCCCGGAGAACCTATGAATAGTCTGATCTTCGGTTTTGCCACTGACCAGAACCACCTTCCTTGTCCAGGCTGACATTGACAGGCCCTAATTTTGCCTCTGTGACCTATTTTTTTTTTTTGATGTTTATTTATTTTTGAGAGAGAGACAGAACACAAGCAGGGGAGGGACAGAGAGAGAGAGAGAGAGAGGGAGACACAGAATCCGAAGCAGGCTCCAAGCTCTGAGCTGTCAGCACACAGCCCAATGTAGGGCTCAAACCCACAAACCATGAGATCATGACCTAAGCTGAAGTCAGATGCTTAACTGACTGAGCCACCTCTGTGGCCCATGGAAAAAAAAAATTCACCTAGAGACTAATGTTCAAAGTTCCTTTGTTTCAAGCCATGGAACAGTAGTCATTTGATTAAAAAGCCAGTGGTTAATTAGTGCCAAAGACTTTCTTTGGGAGGGCTCATCTCCTTTGTAGACCTCTGTAGGGTCCTCCTATCTCTTTCCTGAAGAGCACCCTTTACCTCACCCTTCTCTAGTAGAATCTGCAAACTTTGCATCCCATCTAATTTTACCCATCTCTTTGTCCATTCCCTTAGGGTCTTGCTCTCTGAAGTTGGCTAATGGCTAAAGTCATCTGTGCCCAGCGCTAGAGTCTGGAAGTTCAACTTGAATTTTGATAGGGACTTGGTGGAAACAGGGAATTGACTCAAAAGAAAGAGAGAACATTCTGGGACTTTTGACCTTTCTCAGATCAAGTACCCATCCGGACCTGGATTCAGAGGCAGCTCAGAGTAACTCAAACTCTCTTTAGGTGCCTCAAGTGAGAAATAGCCAGATGGTGAGCAATTCTCTGAAACCAGATAGAAATTGAGAACAGTGAAATGATTCTTTCTCCTCCCACTACTGGCTGGGAGTTTATTTAAACACACACACACACACACACACACACACACACACACGTAAGAGCAGGAGACTAATTGTGAATGAAATAAAGAACATCAAAAGAATCTTCCTAATTAGCTTAAATACTGATTGTTACCATTAGAAAATGAGTCAGCCTAAAAACACATGTAATTGGAGTCTTCCTGTGTTGTGGGAAGCCTAGAGACCGAAGAACTACATTATTAGCAGGAAAGGACAGGCCATGGTGACATCCATCATAAAGAAGAGATGGTTTTTCCAGCACTGACTGTGGCATGTGACATTTGCTTGACTGAATGCAAAGCATTTGATGCCCAGGAGGCTGGTAGTTGTCTCTACACAGCCAGTACATGAGTGGCAAGCACATATTACCACTCCTGCTTGGCAAATGGGAAACCGAGGAACTGGAAATTGTAATAACTAGAATTGAAGTGAATCATCAAAGTTTAGGGCAAAGTTGTGAGAGAGACTTTGGTGCCCTATTTCTCTTGCTGTGCTCTTTTCCCTCCCTTCTCAATGCTTCTTTCTTATTGCACAGTTCTCCTATTTAAATTTTTCTTGGAGGTGAGCCTGGGTGGCTTAGTCTGTTAAGCATCCAATTCAGCTCAGGTCATGATCTCATGGTTCTTGAGTTCGAGCCCTGCGTTGAGCCCTGTGCTGACATTTCAGAGCCTGGAGCCTGCTTCAGATTCTGTGTCTCCCTCTCTCTCTCTACCCCTCCCCTGTTCACGCTCTCTCTCGCTCTCTCTCTAAAATAAACATAATTTTTTTTTAAATTTTCCTTGGAGAAACTGTGTGCTTTTTATACCTCTGTGTGAATGTTAATCATCATCCCCCTTGGAGAGGGCACTTGACTATTAACTCTTATCCCTAATAATGATACAAAACTTTTTCAAGGGGCCCTCCTAAACCCTAAATTCATAAAGAAATTACAAGCATCCATAATTAGCATGAATCTGGTAGAGGAGGAAGGTAGAAGAAACAAACTCTTTCCTGGTGCCCCTGACATCCTATCGCAGACCTGCCCTGTGTAAGGTGAGATATCTAGGAACAGGTGGAGTAGCAGAGAACAATTGGATTTCTTCTGATGATGCAAGTGTGAATGGCTGACTTGCTAAATTAACGAAAAGAGTATGTATTATGAGAAATTACTTGAGAAGTATGTGATGCCAGATTGGGGATTATTGATTAGTAGAATTGTCTTAGTTCAATCAAAATACAATAAAACCAATTTGTATGTCATTGCTTCTTCAAATATTTCTAATTATATGGCCCTGGGTAGGTATTTTAATCTTAGTAGTGCTGTGAACTTTTGGGCAGTCTTGTGAAGTCTATGGGCCCCTTTATAGAGTAGTACTTTTTTTTTTTTTGAGAGGGCGAGAGAGAGTGTGCACGTGTACCTGAGCAGAAGGGAGAGGGGCAGAGAGAAAGGGAGAGGGAGAGGATCTTAAGCAGGCTCCATGCCTAGTGTGGAGCTGGTTGCCAAACTCCATCTCATGATCGTGAGATATGACCTGAGCCAAAATCCAGAGATGGATGCTTAACTAACTGAGCCACCCAGGCACCCTGAAAATAGCATTTTTAATACATAAAATCAAACACTTAAAAAACTTCAAAGAAAACCAATACTACTGGAAGACATTAATCAAAATTGTTGAAAATTTGTGATATATGCTTTAGTAATGAATTAAAAACAAGATCTAGTGCACAGACATAATGGTTTCATAACTTCATAGTAGTGATGAATACAAATAATATTTTAAGATACCTACAACTACTATACTGTGATATTAAAATATTTGAGGTTTCTTTGGAGGTGAAGTTACAAATACCTGAATACCTGTGGCTATTAGTGACTACTGGTCCATATTTATAATGGAATGAAATGCTATATTTAATTCAAGGTTGATAAAAGGTTTGCAGTAGACTTCTTGGCTTGACAGTCTATCTACCTCTTTGAGCTGTGGGTGGTGTTGGAGGGAGAACATGGCCTTTGAATCTCAGCTCTGAGTTCAAGTCTCCATGAAGACTTTACTTCCAGCATGTCTCAGCTATTTTAGTTAACCTTTTGGAATTCAGTTTGCTTTGATTACAATGGGAAAATAGTGAATTCTGCATGAAGTTATTGAACAGACTAAATGATATAATGTATATTTAACATCTAGCACAATGCCTGTCATGAAGAGGGAGCTCAGCAAGTAACAACTCCGTCTGGACACCTTTTCCCCCACAGCCAAAGGAAAAGCGAAGTAGGTAAGATATTTGTAAAGATAAGTCTCTTACTAACATCCTAGTCCTGGATAATTCGCTGTCTGAGACAGGGTACATACAGTCTTTTAGTTTCAAGAGAATTTGGGAAGGAAGATACTCTGGAAAATATATTCCATTTTATGCATCTCTAAGCCAAGCCATAAATGTAGCTGTCTAAAATTTCAAGTCTGTAAAATTCAAACAAGTTTTCAGGAGTTAATTGTTAAAAGGTAATTAAAATTCCAGTGAAATAAGATACCATTTTAGGATTGGGAATGCTGGCTTCTCTGTCTTATGATATTAAGGTTTTGGTAGAGTCCTCATCTTGTCCCATGCAGAACCAAGAGAGGGCTGTCCTACCGCTGAGTTCTGCAGGATCCATGTGGAAGAGGAGGACAAAACCCTGGTCTGCTCAGGAACCTGAGCTGCTCCCTCAAGCCATAGGTCAGACACAAAGCAGCTAATGGACGCAGTGGCCAACTTCAGGTGCTTTGTGGACATCCCTAAACTGAGTTGATCCACAAGGTATTTCCTGAGTAAAAACTTCTTGAATTTTAGCTTCTTAAGCTGTCAAGAAGTTATTGGATTTTTGGAATTTTTATTGTTACATATTCCAGATATCTTAGAATCTAAAAAAATTTATTTGAATTTTAAACGTAAAAAAATAGAACTTATTGTGTGGTATATAAGGCATAAATATTCAATTTAATGAAACTTATTTAAATTTTTGTTTTCAGATTTGGGAAGCTACAATCAAGGTCATTTGGGAAGTAGGACCCAGTGTATTAGCATTACCTATGGGTGTCCACATAGAGATTTATAGACACAGGAAAGGCTAGATCATGAGAATGCCCCGTAAAGAGGCACCACGTTTCACCAGGGAGAAATGCATCCAAGTTACCTCACAAATGTTAAGAAATATGCCTAATTAATTGTATGGTGCATTTTCCATGGTATTTGCTTTATTAATTTCATGTGCATTTTGATTAAAAATTTTACATTTTATTATCTCTTATGTTTTTCAATAAATACAAACCAGGACTGATTTTTTTCCCTCTTTTTTTCATTCTTCTCAGAGGTGTGGTGAGCATCGAGTAAGATAGTAATTTTGCAATGCTTATGTCTTGTCCATTTGGGCTGCTGTAACAAAATGCCACACACTGAGTAGCTTATGGATAACAGAAACTTAACTCTCACAGTTCTAGAGGATGGCAGTCCAAAATCACGGTGCCGGCGTGTCGGGTGAGGGTTCGCTTTCAGGTTATAACTTCTTATATCCTCTAGTGGCAGAAGGGGCTCCTGGAGCCTTTGTTATAAGGCACTAATCACCTTCCAAAGGCTCCACCTCCTAATACCATCATGTTTGGGGGTAAGAATTCGACATATGAATTTTGGGAGGACACACTCTGTGATACTGTGATTTATAAGAAATACATAGTTGGCCGTTTAGATGCCCAAAATATACAGTAGTTCCCCCTTTCTGCAGTTTCGCTTTCTGCAGTTCGTTACCTGAGGTCAACCTCGGTCCAGAAGCAGGTGATCCCCCTTCTGACATTATCAGAAGGTCAACAGGAGCCTAAGGCTACATCACAATGCCTACATCCTTCACCTCACCTCATCATGTAGGCATTTTATCATCTCACATCATCCCAAGAATAAGGGTGAGTACAGTACAATAAGAAATTTTGAGAGAGAGAAACCACATTCATGTAACTTTTTATCACAGTATATTGTTATAATCTATTTTATTGTTGTTGCTAATCTCTTTGTGTGCCTATTGTATAAATTAAACTTTATCATAGATATGTATATATAAGAAAAAACATAGTATATATAGGATTCTGTACTATCTGCAGTTTTAGGCATCCACTAGGGATCTTGGAATGTATCCCCTCGAATAAAAGAGGACTACTGTATCTCTCATATGTATTTAGTCTTTCTCCGCAGTCCCTGGCTCACAGTTCCCCAAACCCTTGGAATTTCCTAAGTGTTGAGAATGACAAAGGTGTCTTATGTCATGTTAATGAGATGACCTCTGGAAAGCACCTAAGGCTGGGGGGTGCTTTCCAGGAGAACCAACCTTGTGATCCGGTTGGGACTCTCAAGCAACTCCCCAACCTCTGGGGAGGGGAGAAGCCCTGGAGGTTGAATTCATCATCAAAGGCCAACGATTTGATCAACCATGCCTATATAATGAAGCCTTCAGGAAAACCACAAGGACAGGGTTTGGAGAGCTTCTGGGTCAGTGAATGCATGGAAGTGCTGGAAGAATGGTGTCTTGGATAGAGCATGGGAGCTCTTTCCCCAAGCCTTGTCCCGTGCAGCTCTTCCGTCTGGTTGTTCTTCAGTTATATCTTCTTATGATAAACAGGAAATCTAGTAAGTAAAATGTTCTTCTGAGTCTGTGAGCTGCTCTAGCAAATTAATCCAACCCAAGGGAGTGAGACTTGGGAACCTGTAATTTACAGCTGGTTGGTCAGAAGTACAGATAACAGCCTCAGCTTGCAACTGGCATCTGAAGTTGAGGGTGGCACTCTTGAAGGACTGAGCTCTTAACTTGTAGAACCTAATGCTGTCTCTGGCTAGATGGTGTCAGAGAACACCGATGGTGTCCGAGAATTGTTTGTTAGTATGAAGGGAATCCCCCTCACACACATTGAAATTGAGTCCAAGAATCCCAAAAGACACTCAGATATAGCAACTTAATAAACAGAATTATCTGATTGCTATTGACATTATGTTATAAATAGGTGTTCTCTCTTAAGAAGATGGCTTATTTAAAAAAAAAAGATGAATTATTTTATTACATGATTATCCAGCTATGGCATTCAAATTGGTGTTGCTTTGAATGATTCTATAAGATACTCTTTTTGCTTTTTTAAAAATAGATTTCTTATTTTAGAATAATTTTAGTTTTATAAAAATATTGGGAAGATAGTACAGGGAGTACCCATACACCCCACACTCAGTTTCCCATCTTGACATCTTACATTAATATAGTGTATCTGTTATAATTAATGAACTAATATTGATGCATTTTTATTAATTAAAGTTCATAGTTTATTTAAATTTCCTTAGTTTTTATCTTATGTCCTTTTTCTGTACCAGAATCTCATCAAGGATACCACATTGCATTTAGTTGTCATGTTTCCATAGGCAGTTCTTGGCTATGACAGCCTCAGCTTTCTTTGTTTTTGAACACCTTGCTAGTTTTTTGGAATACTGGTAAGGTATTTCATAGAATGCCATCTGTTGGATTTGTGTGATGTTTTTCTTGTGATTAGATTGGAATTGTGGGTTTTGGGAGGAAGGTCACAGAGATAAAACCAATTTTTAAATCATATTGTATCAAAGGTCCATACTATCAACATGATTTATCACTATTGATACTGACCTTGATCATCTGGCTGAGGTAATGTAGGTTAGGTTAGGTTTCTCCACTGTAATTTTTGTGCTACTTGTGCTTTTCATTACTGGTGTATTGCTTTTAGGTCTTCTCTGCCAATGGAGTAAGGAAAGATATGCTTATGTGTGTGTGTGTGTTTGTGTGTGTGTGTGTTTATATATTATATATTGTGCATATTTATAACATCTGTAACTATTTCTATGTGTAACCATTATGTGTCTATGTTAAGCTAAACATGAGTGCATGCTGGTATCTCCAATTCTTTTTTTTCTTTTAATTAATTAATTTAAGAGAGAGAGAGAGAGAGAGCACGCACGCAAGTGGGGGAGGGGCAGAGAGAGGAGAAAGAGAGAATCCCAGGCAGGCTCCATGCTGTTAGCAGCAGAGCCTGACTCAGGGCTTGAACTCACCAATGGTGAGATCGTGACCTGAGCCAAGATCAAGAGTCGGACGCTTAACTGACTGAGCCACCCAGGTGCCTCTGGTATCTCCAGTTCTAACCAGTTATTAATAGATCATTCTAGGCTTTTCCTCTTGCTCTTCCAAAACTTCCCACACCAACATTGGGAAACCTGGTTCCCACTATTCATCCATTTATTTATTGTTCCATTACAGTACACATGTATGGCAGTATCTGAATGATTATCCCTTACTCTATACTCCTATGGGAAATAACTTTGTCACTTACAGTGCTTATAAGCCATTTGTTTTGCCTTTAGTCTTATAGACTCCACTCATTTCTATATTTACTTAAGTCAGCACTTCTTCCCCTTGACTCCCTTTCAGTGAGGTTGTTTCATACATTTGTAATACAGTTAGATTTTCTTGTCATGGTCTGATTCTTTCCTGATACCTCCAAATCTTCTAAATGATTTTTAAAAAATTTTATATACACTAAAGTTTATTCTTTGTTCTATAAAGTTCTATGGGTTTTGACAAACTCATAATGTCACGTATCTACCGTTACAGTGTTAGAATAGTTTTACTGCCTGACCAGATCCCCAGGTGCATCAATATTCAATCCTTCTCTTCTCCCTCTGAATACCCTGGCAGCCATTAGCTTTTTACTATTTACTCACCAGAATGTCTCATAGTTGAAATCATATAGTATGACTCTCTCTACTTTTTAAAAATTAGTAAATAAAGGTCCCAAAGCCACACTTTTTTAAAACAGGAGAAAAGGATACATATTGATTTAATACAAGTTTTATATGGCACTGGAGCCTTCACAAGGAAATGAAGACCTGAAAAAACAGAGTTGAATATTGCTATGGTGGTTTGATGAAGAATGGACAGTTGTGGAGAAATATGATAGGTGAAAGAGTATGAGGTAAGTGTCATACTCTGGGGGAAACTTAGCAAACCTATTTGGATTCCTTTCAGTGTCCCTTTGTCTTCAAAGATAAGGATGCTCCTTTCTTCCAAGTATAGGGAGGCACCTCTCACATGAGGGTTTTAGGACCTGAGTGACCTTCCTGCTTCTGCCATTTTTTTTCAAAATGTCTTCACCTTAAAATATTTAATATGCCAAGGTACCACATTTGGAGTAGCATGTCCTGAACCCCATCAGCTGCCGTAACAAAGTATCACAGCCTTGGTGGTTTAAACAACATAAATGTATTTCCTCACAGTTCTGGAGGCTACAAGTCTGAGATCAAGGTGTCTACAGTGTTGGTTTTTTCTAAAGCCTCTCTTGCTTGGCTTGTACGTGGCCGTGTTCCTGGTGTGTCCTCGTATGACTTTTTCTCTGTGCATTGTTGATGTCTCTTTATGTGTCTTAATCTATCTACTCTTTTAGTTATGTACACCAATCAATCATACTTTATTAGGGTCCAGCCTAATGACCTCATTTAACTTAATCACCTCTTTAAGGACCCTATCTCCAGCAGGTGCCTGGGTGGTTCAGTTGGTTAAGCATTGGACCCTTGATTTTGGCTCAGGTTATGATCTTGCAGTCGTGGGATTGATCCCCTCCTCAGACTCTGTGCTGACAGAGTAGAGCCTACTTGGGATTCCCTCTCTCTCTCTCTCTCTCTCTCTCTCTCTCTCTCCCTCTCCCTCTCCCCCCCCCCCCCCCACTCATGTGCTCATGTGCAAGTTTTCTCACCAACCCCCCATAAATAAAAAAAAGATTCTAAGACCCTATCTCCAAATACAGTCCCATTCTGAGGTATGAAAGGGTTAGGGCTTCAACATTTGAATTTTATTTATTTTTTTGGTGGGGAGAGGCACAATTCAGCCTGTAACATATGCCTTACCACCTGGTCAGAATTTCTTCATTAGAGATAATTTCTATTTCTCTTACCTTACTTTGAGCCCTGTCTCACCTTCTGTGGAGATGAAGACTAGAACAGTATTCCCCAAACAGTAACCTTTCATTGGTCTATGTGAGATGATTCAATCTCTTTCTCAGCAAACTGTTTTATTCCTTTCACTTAAAAATAATTTTATTTTATTTGACTGTAGTTGAAACACAATTTTATGTTAGCCTCAGGTACAACATAGTTTCAACGGTTAATATTATGCTGTACTCACAAGTGTAGCTACCATGTAACTGGAAACCTATATCTCCCACTCCCTTTCACGCATTTTGACCATCCTCCCACCTCTCTCCTAACTCTGGCAACCATCCAGTTTATTCTTTGTGCCAAACCCACGCTTTTAAAAATATACCTTCAGGGGCGCCTGGGTGGCTCAGTCAGTTAAGCATCCGACTCTTGATTTCAGCTCAGGTCGTGATCTCACAGTTTGTGAGATCCAGCCGTGTTGGGTTCTGTGCTTACAGCACAGAGCCTACTTGGGGTTCTCTGACTCTCTCTCTCTTCCACCCCCCCACCCCTTCCCACGTGTGTGCACACACATGTGCTCCCTCCCTCTCAAAATAAATAAAGTAAAAAATATATATACCTTCAACCACAATTTTCTAAAGAGCATCTTGTCATTTAGAGACACTTGGTGTGAAGAAATGTAAAAAATTTAAAGCACATTTTATTATACATTTTTATGAGTCAAGAGAAATAACTAGAATTATATTGCTGATTATTTTCCTTAAAACTGTTGAGATAGGGGCGCCTGGGTGGCTCGGTCGGTTGTGCGTCCGACTTTGCTCAGGTCATGATCTCACAGTAAGTGAGTTTGAGTCCCGCATCGGGCTCTGTGCTGACAGCTGAGATCCTGGACCCTGCTTCGGATTCTGTGTCTCCTTCTCTCTCTGCCCCTACCCCACTTGTGCTCTGTCTGTCTCTCTCTCTCACACAAAAATAAACATTAAAAAAACCCAAAAACAAAACAAAACTGGTGAGATAGATTTTTAAGGTTAAATATGTATTTTCTCTAGTTTAGCTTTTCAAACTCTGTTCTCCCTGTCCCCACAGCCCCAAAGCACTGAGGCTTAAATGGAACTTAAAATTGTGAGTTGTAAAACTGATCCAAGAAAGGATTTCCAGGTTATTTCCAAGTTACCACCAAACACAACAGGAGGTATAATTTCTTGGCAGAGCACAAGCGAGGTGGTCTTGTGCTCTTGGAATGAAGTGGACAGCGACAAGCATCACTGTCCCTGGTGACACCCGTACTGCCAGCTACAGCAGGCAGCTTTTTTCTTTTCATCCTCCCTGGTTTCTCAGCAGTGATTGATCAGATGAGCACTCCTCACCGCTGCAAAGCTTTTCCTCTCTTCCCTTCGAGTCCTTATATTGTCCTGTTGTCCTTCTATCTTTCTGCCGCTCCTTCGCTCCTTCGCAAGAGTGTCTTGAGGCCCTTCAAGTTCCATCCTAGGCCGCGTTCTCTTTTGTGGTTGCCCTCTCTCTCTCTTCCTTTTTTTTTAAGTTTATTAATTTTGAGAGAGAGAGAAAAGGAACGAGCAGGGAAGGGGCAGAGAAAGGGAAAGAGAATCCCAAGCAGGCTCCGCACCATCAGTGCAGAGCCTAATGTGGGGCTCAAACTCCTGAACGGTGAGATCATGACCTGAGCTGAAATCAAGAGTCCGGATGCTTAAATGACCCAGCCACCCAGGTGCCCCTCTGGTTGTCCTCTCTCGGTGATGTTTTCATTCCCAGTCTTCAAGCTCTACATGCTTGTTACAAGACTCCAGTTTGACCTCTCTCTTAATCTTATGCTCTACATTTCTTAAAGCTTTAGATACTGAATTATTCTGAAAAGTAGAGAGGCCTTATTGCCAAGGGAAGGGGCAAATTTTAAAATCTGTTTTCTTGCAGTGGCCTTTCAAGTGAGTTCTTAGGCCTCAATTAACTTAGATATTTCCTCTGGGAAATATCTATACAATTGTAAGTTTTTGTCAGGAAGTTATTTCTACTTATCATTGTTTTTCAACTTCCTTTTTGGGCTATGAATTAGCTTATAAGCATGCTGAAAGGAATCATCTGCAGTTATGCTTCTGGCCAAAAATATTTGTTTTGGCCACTTGCAGGAACTCTATCAATAGCTATCAGAAATAGTGGTTACTTTGTGTCCTGGACAGGTGGCCTTGAACTGCCTATTAGTTCATGGCATTTAGGTAGCTTTCTACTAGCACAGTATCTCCAACCTTGGCTAGACACTGTGATTACACAGAAAGCTTTTTTTTTTTAATTTTATTTATTTTTAACAATTTTTTTCAAGTTTTCTTAGTAATCTCTACATCCAATGTGGGGCTCAAACTTACACCCCCAAGATCAAGAGTTGCATGCTCTACTGACTGAGCCAGCCAGGCGACCCCCCCCAACCCTTTTTTAAGAAATTTTTAAGACGATTTTAATACAGGAAGCTTTTTATTTTTTTTAATTATTTTTTTTTTAATGGTTATTTATTTTCGAGAGAGCCAGAGACAGAGCACAAGCTGGGAGGGGCAGAGAAAGAGGGAGACACAGAATCCGAAGCAGGCTCCAGGCTCTGAGCTGTCCGCACAGAGCCTGACATGGAGCTCAAACTAGTGAACTGTGAGATCATGACCTGAGCCAGTCAGACGCTTAACAAACTGAGTGACCCAGGCACCCTTAAAATGAGAAGCTTTTTAAAAGTATTCATGTATGGCTCCCTTTAAAAAGTACTTTTTAAAAGTACTCATGTAACAGATGTTCACCTGACCTTGCATGGTGCCCAAGCAAATATCCTTCAGTGACAGCACCATGAGGCTAAGTCTGAGAACCACTGACATCTGTACGGGAACCAACAATTGTTGCCTCAGTTGAATGTGGCATTCATTTCTGCCTCATAGGTCTCACCTGAGTGGGCATATTGCTTTCGTGTTCAGAGCCCGATTCCTCCTCTGTAACGTAGGGGAAATCATGTCAACACCACAAAAGCTTGTTCTGAAGAGTATAATTTAACCTGACGTGTCTAGCACTTTAAAGGATCTAATAGGGGTTTCAATCCATGTCTTATTTTTCTTCCCTGGTGACATTTTCTTTTAAAAAACCAATAGTGACATTTTCTTTTGTCCTCTTAAAATGTAGATCTATCTCCATAATAGCACTTTATATCCTGTTCTTGATGATAATAGCCCGGAAAAGGCAGCAGATCAAAAGTCAAAAAATGGGATCTTGGATCAGCTCTGCTCTTCTGACTTCGTTCTCAGTATCTCAGTATCAATTTATCAAAAAAATTGTGAAAAATCAATAGCTCTCAGTATCACCACGACAGTGCTGGTGGTGATGATATGATGAGGATGGTAACTGATATTATTTCCAGGACACTTAACTACCATTACAGTATGAAAAGGAATTTGTTGTAGTTTAAGTGGGAGGACATGAGTTCAAAAAGCACTTTTCTTTACTGGCTGCAAGAGATTTTATGGATGTTTCCTCTTTTCGGTTGAATCAAGAACTAATGCTTAGAGCCAGGCTGAAATCCTTTTTCTCAGCTATTTGCCACAGCTCATGAAATAGATACTTTTCCAATGAGATTGTTCTGAGTTCATGAAAAAGTCCATGACAGGCTATTGACACCAAATTATTTTGAAAATGCCACATTAGCTTTCATTTTCAGACCAGTTTTACCTGAAACAAAGAATACTTTTTATGTTTAAATTTTAATTGGCAACATTTCTAGGCTGTCATCAGTGTGGATATAATGCCATCTCACTACGTAAAAACTGAAATACTAGATGTCAAGTTCAAATTAATGGGGAGAAGAAAGATATAGTCAATATTTTACTCATATACTGGTGATTTATTTTGTTGTTATAGATAATGTACTGTTGAGAAGTATTTTAATCCATAAAGGGCCATCTTGAATCCATTTGTAAGGTGTTCAATTCAAAAAGACGTAGTAATTCAACAGTAATATATGCCCCCAAATCAAACATCATTAGAGAAAAATCAATAGCTCATCTTCCGCATAGAGAATGCAGCACACTGCACTTTACTCAGCAAAACAGGATTCTTTTCTGAGAAAAGCTGCAGATTAAACACTTCAGTGACTGGTAGACTTTAAAACAACTAAATAATACCAGGGAAATGAAGGGAAAAGTGTTTCTTTAAAAAGATAGCCAAAGACCCAAAGATGACCTCATTCACTGTTTTCCTGTTGTGATTTAGAAATGACTAATGAGAAAATAGTGTGGGCATCCATATTAACACCAGGTTTCGTTTTGCAGGGAATTAAAAAGAGAAGTAGGTAAGGAGATCTTGGAGCAGATCGCCAAATTCCATGATATCCATAAAATCAGGATGGCTGTACACGATGTACCTAATAGTATCCCGGGCAAGATAAGTAGGCCTTGCTAAACTGGGGAGGCATTTATTACTTGAAGGAAGGATGCAGACAAATTGGGGAGACACCAACAAATTCATTCTGAACATAAAGGAAACATATGAACATATGAATATATAAATAATGCCAAAGTCTTATTTAGGACAAAGTTTCAAGCTCCTTTTCCTATCAGTATTGTTCCAGAGATTTGGGGGGAAACAAAAATGGTTTGCATTTTAGGGTATTTGGATAAGCTAAGTCAGTCTTGGTAATGAAATAATTTAAGACAGGTAGTTAGAAGGAAGCTGATAAAGTAAGAAGGGGCGATCATGTATGTGTATACTTTCTGATGACTCCATAAAAGCTTGATGTCAGAAAATTTGTTCACACCAGTGGGTCTCTACGAGAGCCAGGCTTACTTGGGAACCACTCCTCTAAATCATCTCATACAAAGTTCTGAATTGTTGAGTCCATTCAGAGAGAGTTATGTCCTCTGAATTTATTTGTAAACCTTTTTTTCTGCTTTGTATTAAAAATATAACTCACTTTGAGCAAGGTCAATATAATAAAATACGGATTTATACAAAAGCTTAATAATTTGGGGATGTCCTGTCTGGGTTCTGAGAGGAGGATGAGAATGGTCAGGTGAAGTTCAGGATTGTAAGTCCAGGCAAACTGACATGAAATGAGTCTGAAGGAAGGTTCAGAACTGGATGCCAGGCCAACAGGGAGGAAGGACAGATCGCGTACATCTACCTTTGGTCCAAGTCAAGCACAAAATCTGGAGCAGGTGACTCATAGAGATTCAGAGGTCGGGCAGTTAACCCAGGTACAGTTGGAAGGCAGCCAGCAGGGAGCAGAGACCTAGCCTCCAAAAGATGAGGGTAAACGGAGGAATACCTGGACTTTGGAGGAACTAGAATATCAAGCAGAGACATGAAAAAGAAGTCGGTAACTAATACCAGGGACATGGAAAACTATAACCCAGTAGGTTGGGATCTGTGGTGCCGTGGACCATCAGTGAGAAGTGTACCACACTGACTCAGAGGGCGGTGGGTAACCAGGACGCCTTAGAGTACTAGGCCTCAGGCCAGGACGATGCTTGCGTCAGAGCAGTTTAATCACTCGGCAACAGGTGTTTGAATATCACACGGGTAGGGAGTCAGACATACGATTGCAGGGGTGATCTGTCTACCCTAACAAAGAAACTTAAATAATGTGGGATCTGGTTTTGTCAAAAGCAATTCTGTTTAAATTTCTAGATTTGTTAGAGTTAAGTGTCATGTATTCTTTTCTCCTTTAATTTACTTTCTCAAAAAATTTATTCACTGTAGGTTATGACACATGTAACAAGCCATGCACCGGGGATATATGGATGCCTATGACATGATACTTGCTATTAGAAGCAAACAGATGGTGACTTGATACTTAAAATATCCAGTAGTTAGTGCAGGGGAGATGCGCACAGGGTACTGTGGGGTCCAGTTTGGGAAGAGGAAGCTATGTGAGGCTTCTTGCAGTTGGACACCTACAGTCTGAAGTGTAACGGGAGAGTAAAGCTTATTCAGGTAGATAGGCAGGGGTGCAGGGTAGTGGAAAATGGGGAAAAGAGGTCATTCCATCCGGGAGGTCTGCAAAGCCAATGTAGGAGGGGGAAAGATGGTAAGTAGTGAGGCCAGAACTGCCAAGGAGTGGCAGAAAATGAGGTTAGAAAGGTCAGCAGAGGTTGGATCCCAGAAGGCCTTGTGAATGAGGGTAAGGAACGTGAGGGTCATCTTTTAGGTAATGAAGAGCCACTGAAGAATTTTAAGCAGGAGACAAGGTCAGATTTGCCATTGAGATAGCTTACTCTGGTGGCAGTGAGAGACTGACATAAGAAGTTAACACTGGAGGAAGCCTGTTGTAGTGAGAGATACTGAAGGCCTGAGCTAGAGCAGTGGTATTCATTTATAGAAAAAAGAGAATAGATCCACATGTAATGAAGCACCTGTTGGAGACAGGAGTTTGAATTTGAGAGAATTTATCTTTAAAGTTTGCTGATAAGAAGGATATAAAGACATAAAATTGCCAGAAGCCTGGTTTTTAGCAAGGGAGAGGCTAACTACGTTTTGGAGCAAATTTAGTTTTTTCCAGCAAACTATTAGTACAGGACCTCTCCTACTTAGATTTCTCCGGAAAGCGGAGTCTGAGTACTTCTGGGCAGTACTTTACTGGGGAGTGTTGTTGCAGGGTATAGGAGTGAGGGAAAGGACAAGTGGAGCAAAGAAGGAAGGAGAGCCCAAACAAGGAAGTGTTAACCAAGTTGGAAACATGGAGAAACGGGTTGTTCAATCCCAAGGAAGCTTATGAGGAACAGCATGAAATGCACTTTAGGGGAAATGTTTTTCCATTAGCTCCCATCCCTATTGGTCAGAGGTTTGCCCCACAAGGAATAACTCTCCGGCACTTCTGAGTTAGGTTCCCATAGCGTCTCTCGCTTTGTCATCAAAAGAGAAGCCCCAGTGTGAGAGGCAAGAGGCACAAATTCCACAAATGGAACCCTGGGGCTGATTGTGAGAAGAGCCAATCTCATTTCAACTCCTTGGTCCTGAGACTGATATATTGCAGCTGTTGAGGAGATAGCATCATTTTTTCAGCTGTTAGCTCAGTACATACATCACATCATGGAGGTCAGTATCTCAATCCTGCACAGTGTTTGCCTCAAGTTGGTGCCTTAGCAGAGTCTCTGACAAGCCCCCCACTCTTATTGGGTCTGCTACTTCTAGTTCAGTGTGTGGTAAGGGGCAAGGGATTCTATGGTCTTGTGCCCACTGTCACACGTACTTTGCAATAAAACAGGCCCCTTGACCTAAGGCAGGGTTGTATGTGATACCATGTGATAGATCAGGCATTCTGTCACTCTCAGATGGTACTATTGCAAGAGGCACTTAGGACAGGAAAGACAAACTCTTCTGAAAGTAGATGTAAATTCTGGAAAGGACAAAATTCTCCTACTCATCACATCAGTACTGGCTTGGACTGGCCTATCAGTACTGGCCTATCACATCAGTACTGGGTTGACTGAGGAAAGAGGCCTGCTGATGTTTACTGAACAGGTCATCCTGAGTGCCTAGTTTTGGTTGCAATGGGTGGAGGAGAGTATTGTGAAACAAGGAAATCTGCCTGCCTTGGCCATCTCCCATGGGCCATCCACATACCTCTTTACGAGGGTTTTTTTTTTTTTTTTGGTTCCCCAATCTTTTAGTACAATTACTTCCTGACCTCTAATAACCATCCAAGCCATTCATCTGCTCATAAATCCATGTATATTTGTATCTTGGACCACTTCTCTCTTCATACAAAATAAATAACCAAACAGACTACTTGCAGTAGTGCTTACTGGGACGATTTATCATTTCCCACTAGGACCACTCCTGAGTAGGACTGTGTTACAACAGAAGTCCGTTTTTTGCCAGCACCAACCTTGAACTGGTTTCTCTGTACACCAGGACTGTTTTTCCTCCTCTGCCATTTGGTCAGAAGGGACCACCTCTTCCTTCCCCATGGGACTGTATATGTAAGTCGAGGGATTGGTGTTAGTACGACCAAGGTCTGTGACATGGGAGTCTGGGCTGCCTTTTCATATAATTTGCTGGTGCAAATGGGATCTGACCCAGAATGTATTATTTCTATCATTCTGTCAGTAAATCAGCCAATTACTATGACTTGGTTTTAACAATTAAATGTAACTAATTCCTGTTAATCTGGAGTATTCATCCCCTTGACAGTAGGGAACACAGCTATATGGTGCCATGTTCTACTGTCAATACTATATGTCAGGGGTCATCCTTCACTGAGTTTCTTAGTGATATTTCTTAAAGATCTCTGTCATGCCCTACCTATGCATTCTATATCCTCTGTGCCCTCGTAGGAAACATAGACATGAGTTGGATTCTTACATAATAATTCCACTTTAATATTCCAACCTCCCTGAGTCTTCTGATCCCTATCTTAGTATTACGCTAAGAAAGTTTTGGCATGGTCCACTTCATTTACAATGGACCCATCATGTCTAAGCTTCAAGAACGCATCTTAGCAGCATATTAGCACTGGTTCCTTTTGTCAATAAATTCTCCCTGTCTGATTTTGTATCCTTAGACCAAATATGCAAATTACTTTACTGGGGAGTATATTTCCAAAGAACAGAATTTCAGGGCAGCAAAGAGAGAAAGAGGGAGAACCTCTACAAAGAAGTATTATCAGGATGGTCACCACTTCATGGGATTATCCTAGAAACCTTGTGAAATGCATCTCAGGACCATCTCTCCTGAGGAAAAGAGGGGGAAACACTTATCCATCAGCTCGCACCCCCTATTTGTCAAAGGTTCACCTCATGGGACAAATTATCTGCCCTTCTGGCTTGTATGAAGTTTAGCATGAAACAGGTTCCTGTAGCGTCTCACTCTGTGTTGTCAACAGAGAAGCCCGAGGGTGGAAGGCAAGGTGTGCTTGGCACAGGACTGACGCAAAGCGCCATCAGGTTAAGTATTGTGTTTGATAATATAGATTGAAAGTACTGTGGAAACTGTATCATTATAGAATTAGAGAAATAGAGAATTATTAATCTGGCTCTGTGTTTCTGTGTCTTCTTTTGGATCAGTGTAGTATTTTCAGGAGACCCTAACATTGGAAACCAGCAGGAGGAACCTACAGGTCTGTTGTTTTCCCCACTCGTGTTAGGGGAATGGCCATGCAAAGGAATTAGCCTGGGTTTGGTGCTGAGCTATCTGGACTAGATTTCTGGGAAATTTAATGCAGGCTACCGAGGTGCCCCAGATGATGAATTTAGGGATGAACCAGAGCCTCAGAGCAAAAAGCATGTTAGCTAAGTTGGTACCAATGAGTGCTAGCTGGAGTACCTACCCATTAGCCTTCTGTGGTCTACATAGAGGACTTCAAACTTTTGCTTGCACGTCCATTAAAATAATACTGAAAAATCTATGTATTTTTTCCACATTTATAGCTAAAATATTTTACTCGAAGTTGTTGAAAGTAGTGTAATTTCTGCCCAGTTGCCAATATTAACATCAAAACAAACGATTAAATCACCTTAAACATTTTCCAGTGGAATCCTAACACAATAGCAATCAATAGCTATAATGTCTCACTTAAAAATATGTGAAGGTCATTTTAATAGTCAAATTTTATACCATTTCTTCTCCTTTTGAATTCATTTCCATCTAACCTCCCCCTGTATATTTTTAATCTAATGTAATCAATGTTTAAATGTTTATGTATTTTTAAAAGAGAGAGAGAGACAGAGAGAGAGCAGGGGAGGGGCAGAGAGAGAGAGGGAGACAAAGAATCCCAAGCAGGCTCCAGGCTCTGAGCTGTCAGCACAGAGCCCCACACGGGTCTCTGAACCCATGAACCATGAGATCATGACTTGAGCCCAAGTCCAATAGTTAACCTACTAAGCCACCCACGCACCCCTCTACTGTAATTTTTTAATGCTTGAATGTCTTACACTGGTCCTGTATACTTTGCAAAAATTGTGTAAATAAATTGAAATGTGAAATTAGCATTTTTCTGTGATAAGTCTCGAAGTAATAAAAATTTTATTCTGAGTAAATTTAACTTTATTGGCATTATGACACAAAGTAGCTTACTTTACAGTTATATAATTATATATTCACAAACATAAAAGTAGACTTCATAGGAGAAAGGCTCGTGCGAACATATACAGTCCCACGGGACCACAAGCGGAAGCCGGGCCCGCCGCTAGTGGAGAGGTGTCCTCCGTGCGCGGTCGCAAAACCTGGGGCTGCAGTGTCGTAAAAGCTCCCTTCTGGGAAGGACTGGCGCTGCCCTGGAGCTGGCAGAGGGAGAGCGAGCGTGACGATCGCGCCTGCCCGTCGCCCTCCGGAGCGCTCTCCTACGGGCCTCAAAATGTGTGTAAATCAGATGCCTGTCTCTCAGGCCAAAGCTCCAAGACCAGCAAGTGAGCCTCTTCTGCACAAAATCCTGACTCCCCTCCATGGGCGGCTTCTACGTGGAACCCAGGGCCGGGTGAGTCCTAGCGCGCCAGCCCTTTTAGTTGTCTAAGCTATATGCTTTGGGGACTCCTTTCAGGTGCAGATCTTAAAAGTCAGGGATGCCCGTGTGGGCTTCAAACTCTTCACTCCTCAAGGAGAAGCACCAGGTTTTGAGTTCCCTCCGGACAGGGTTGCCCCAAGTAGAATGGTATTTATGACAAGATTGTGACCCAGGCTTTCCTACCCACTTTGGTGTGGGTCTTCTCTCTTTGGCTCACTGCAGACAAGTCAGTTTTTAGGTTTTTTTTCTCAGAGGACATTGTTCCACGTGTAGCTGTAGATTTGGTGTATTAATAGGAGGAGGGCCATTCAGGATCCTCTTACATAGCCGTCTTGAACCGAACCCTCCTAAAGGCTCATAATGAGGTACATTAGCTCATTACCTGCATCTGAGTATTACTGATTATTGGAATGGGAGAGGATTCAGTGGGATTCAACAGCCAAAACTGTGGAGGATACTAAATGTATAAAAGGTATGTTAATCACACCATATTCTCATTAATGTAAATCTACCAGGTATATGATAAGAATGAATGAGAAATCAGAGAAGTGGTTGATGAATGACAATTGTTAGAAGACTTGGTGCCCAAGTAAAATATGCATGTGGATTGTCATTGTATGGTTGTGGAAGGAAATGTTCAGCAAGATATCTCTGCTGTAGCTGTAGTCTAAGAGTGCAGCTGAGGATCTGGAAATTCATTGCTTGGCAATTACCCATGCTTGCCTACTCTGTTATGTAACTCAGGGCTACTTGAAACCCAGTTCAGAGACCCCTGATTATTTGCCATATTTTATAAATGTCATTAATTATGTCATGAACCCATAGAGCAAAAGCAGTAAGAAAAATAGAGTGCCTGTACGTAGGGATGTGCATTGACACTAGAAATGAAAGTGGAAATCAAGGTAGAGCTATTTTTTTTTAAAGAAGGAGAAAATGAATAAAATTTAGGGCTGTATGCAGTATAGGAGTGATTTTGAAAGAAGAAAAGGCAAATCAAACAAATGTGGGAAGTGCTGATTGGATTCTATCAGCATATCAGAAACCCCCAAACTAAAAAACCAAAACAACAAAAAAGACCAAACCCCAGAAAACAACACAACCTTATAAGTATGTGGCTAGAGGTTACCATCACCACTGCAAGTCAGTCATGGTTATCATGAATTCAGGGAAGACACTCATGTGCTGGACAATTTAAAGCCTAAGCTTGGTGACGGTACTCTGAAGAACCCTTTCTCAGTAGATTGCAGGCCTGATACCCTCTGTACAAATAGCAAAGTGAAGGATGAGGCAGCCTGTGCAAGCACCTGCACACCCTTGGGGATCATCATAAAAGGTGTTGCTGGCTACATTGGACTTTCAAAGTAGCTGTGAGTGGCCACCCCTACTAACAACAGTGTAGGTTCCTCTGGGACGTACTCATGCTACAGGGATGAGATCAGATTCATCTGTATATAAACATTTAGTGCATATCACCATGCTCTAGGACTTAGAACATACTCTGTTGACTGAATAAATGTATATGGCAACTGTTATATGATGCCGTTTAAGGTGGGATTTTCTCAGGAGACTCAAAACTTTGACAGTGGATTCTGAGCTCCTCCATTGAGTTTGAAAGTGAAGAAAATTAAAAGAAAAAATTGGAGCTATAGTCTCATCAAACTGCCCCTTCATCCAAGGGGAAGAGAAAAATAGGTCTTATGTTCTATTTACTGCTTTGGTATAGAAAACCTTAACCTTAGGAAGTGGAATGTACAATCTTAGTGAACTCTTCTGGGCAAACAATAGTTAAAAATACATTTAACCAATGGATTTTCAAATAATTAGCTCATCTAAAATATTTTGAATTGATTCTCTTGGGTTTTACAGACAAAAAAACCCCCACACTACACGTAAATAATAGTAATGATTCTGTCTCTGCTGCTTTTAAATTTATAATTTATTTTATGTTATTAGTTTTGGTCAGACTACCAGCACAGTGATAAATAATTGTGCCTTCAGGCACACTTGTCAATGGAAAATTTTCTTATGTTTTGACAGTAAGCATGAAATTGTTGGTTGTTGGATTGGGAACATTTTTCTCTATTTTATTAATATTTCTTCAGATTACCAAGAATGAATGTTTAATTATTTACAAATGTTGTTCCAGCATCTGTTGAGATGGTTGCTTTATCTCCTGGTTTCCTGATCTGATAAATTGCAGTAAAGATTTTCTTTTATGTATTAAAGAAGCATCCACCTAGAATTCTTGGAATGTTTTCTACTGGCACTGACTATGGGGTCTTTTTTTCTTTTTTTTTAATGTTTATATTACATTAAAAGGTTTGTTTTTGCTAATATTTATAAATCTTATATTAATATTTTTAAGTTAGATGGGCTTGTGGTTTCTTTTATCTGCTATGTCAGATTTCCGTATAAGGATTATTTTAGATTGACTAAATTAATTATGAGGTATCTCATCTTTTTTCTTTACTTTTTAACAACTTAACTAGAAAAGAAATTATTTGTTACCTGAAAGAACAGAAACATTACCCATCCATTTGCATGAATGTGGGCCATACTATCTTTTGATGGATTTTCTTTTGGCAACTTTCCCCAATTTATCCTATGGTTATTTATTTAAAAAAATTTTTTTAATGTTTATTTATTTTTGAGAGAGACAGAGTGTGAGTTGGGAAGGGGCAGAGAGAGAGGTAGACAGAATCTGAAGTAGGCTCCAGGCTCCCAATTGTCAGCACAGAGCCCAGTGCGGGGCTCGAACTCACAATCCGTGAGATCCTGACCTGAGCCAAAGTCAGAAGCTTAACCATTTGAGCCATTCAGGTGCCCCATCCTATGATTATTAATCTTTTACTTTTTTCCCAAATTAAAATACTTTTCATTTTTTGTTGTTTGATCTTTTTTCTTTTTCCTTTTCTTTTTAAAAATTTATTTATTGGGGTACTGGGTGGCTCAGTCGGTTGAGCATCTGACTTTGGCTCAGGTCTTGATCTCAGGGTTTGTGGGTCTGAGCCCTGCCTCAGGCTCTGTGCTGACAGCTCAGAGCCTGGAGCTTGCTTCGGATTCTGTGTCTCCCTCTCTCTCTTCACCTCCCCCATTCACGCTCTGTCTCTCTCAAAAATGAACATTAAAAATTAAAAAAAAATGCTATTTATTTTTAGAGAAAGTGTGCGTGCACAAGTGTGAGTGGGAGAGGGGCAGAGAGAGAGAGAGTGAGAGAGCATTCCAAGTGGGCTCTATGCGGGGCTTGATCCCACAAACTGTGAGATCATGACCTGAGCTGAAATCCAGAGTCAGATGCTTAACTAAGCCACCCAGGTGCCCCTGATCTTTTTCTGATATTAGATACTGCGTCTGTGTTTTTGTTTCCCCCTTCACTTTTCTGTTTTTAAATTATATTTGACCAAACTGGTTTATTCTATTGTTCTTTAAAAATAATTAGCTTTTAAATTTATTTATAATTCTAATTTATCTCTATTTTACTATTTCTTAATTTATCAATTTGTATTTTATTAATTTCTGCTTGCTTTCCTAAGTTCTGTTTTACTCTTTCTAACATGAGCTACTTTGCCCATTTATTTTATTTTTTTAGAAATTAATAATAAAACATTTAAAGTAACTTTCTTTGGGGGCACCTGGGTGGCTCAGTCGGTTGAGCCTCCGACTTCGGTTCAGGTCATGATCTCACAGCTCGTGGGTTCGATCCCCGTGTCGGGCTCTGTGTGGACAGCTCGGAGCCTGGAGCCTGCTTCTGATTCTGTGTCTTCCTCTCTCTCTCTGCCCCTCCCCCGCTAATGCTCTGTCTCTCTCTCTCTGTCAAAAATAAATAAACATTAAAAAAATTTTTTTAAAGTAACTTTCTTTGACTATATAGCAATATTTTCCAACTTTTTATATGTAGTATTCTCCTTTTTGTTATTTTCCAAATGGTCTGTAGTTGTAATGGTTTTTTGTTTTATCCAAGTGTTATTTTTTATTTTTATTTTTATTTTTTTTTTGAGAGAGAGAGAAAGAGAGAGAGAGAGAGAGAGAGAGAGAGAGAGAGAGAGAGAGAGAATCTTAAGCAGGCTCCACACTCAGCATGGAGCCTGACAAGGGGCTGGATCCCATGACCTTGGGAACATGACCTGAGCTGAAATCAAGAGTTGGATATTTAACTGACTGAGCCACCAAGGTGCCCCTATATAAGGGTTATTTAAAAGTAACTTTCCTCTTTTAATTTCCAAATGGTACCTAAATTAAAAAAAATAAGTATTATAATCTGCTTTGTGGTGAGAAAGTGTAACTTGAACAATTCTTGCTCTTTGAATTAAGGGAATTTTATTTTGTTTCATTTTGTTTTTCTTTTTGTTTTTGTAGCTGAATAGAATATCTGATTTTGGGGAGGGTAAATGGGTATAGTTACTCCTTCTATACAGAATAGAATAGAGAAAGTGATAAGTCACACTGACCTTGTTCTTCATTTGCAATACCTTGGGTCTTTGAGTCTGGAAATATATGAAGAGAAATAAGAAAAAAATATTCCTACCTTCTTGTTTCTTGTGGTTCCTGTTTCATGGTATCAAATTGGAATGTACTATGAGTAGAATCCTTTGTAGGTTGATTTTCATCTAGTTTCTTCTGTTGTGGGATAACCTAGTAGTCTTAACCTATCAGGTTGACTTATAAAAACTAATTTTTATTGTTTTTTTAATTGTATTTTAGTTTGATGTTTGTCTAATGTGTTGTGGATTACTATCGAGATGGCAGTATGACCCCAAACTTAATGTTTGTAATAACTTTGCTTTCTCAAAATTAGTGTTAATCTGCTATTTTGTTAATCTTGAAACATACAGAAAAGGAAAAATAAGTAGGTTACTATCACCTATAATACAAACATCCTTAGATAACCAAACTATTAATATTTTGCTGCATAGCTTTCCAATTTTGTCCTGTTATTTAAAACAAATGCTGTTGAGCATACATGAAGGCTTTTACTTCTTTGAACGGTTGAAGGAAAGTCACTTGAAGGAAGAATACAGTCTAGGATAAGTAGATCTAAATTTTCACCTACTTTCTACAGGAAGGCAAACCTATTTCTTCTTGACAGATGTCCACAGTATATCCTGAATCACCACAGAGATCAGTGAACACACGGGGGTAGGAGGGATCAGGAACAGTGAACATGTGAAGGCACAAAATCATCTGAATTAAAACTCAGTAATAAAACTAAGGGATAGCTGGTATCTGTATAGATACTGTTGCAGAGGAGATGAAGTTGGGGATTATGTTAGATCTCTACTGCTGATTACATAATAAAGATTAATAAAATGCCTAATATTTAAAAAAGAATCCTAGTCATCCTCAACAGTTCATGTTAGTAAAGAAGAGACTTTTGGGGAAAAAAAGAATTTTGAGCAATTTGAAGAAAGAATAAAATAGATTACTGAAAGAATAATTTGAATATGTTTTGCATGATTATCTTGGAAGAAGTTGAAATAAGAGGAGAAAGGGAGATGGCAGGAAGAAAATAAAATTTGGCTGGACTGGTTGGAAGATAGTTATTTATAAAATGGACTCCTGTGTATGTGGGGAAGAATATAATGTAATTTAGAGAGGGTCACAGCATTGTCACCCTTAAAAAAATGTTATATGAAGATGGATAGAATGGTAAGGATTAATGTTGGATGGAAAAGCAGGATTGTTCGTGAAGGCTCGTTACACTATTGCCCAAAGTTTAGCATGTTACACAACACCAATTTTGCATCAGTGCTCTGGCCAAATGCCAGGAAAACACCCATGAGAAAATCTATGGAGCCAGTAAACAACTGGTTTCTGAAGAAACACATTATGAAGATATTTTGTATTCATAGACATTAGAAGTAGCCTCTGTGGTCGGCAGAGCACTTTAAACAGTAATGTGAAACCACTTGCATCTGCTAATTGTTTACTTATTCAATTGTCTTTTTTGACCTGTGCAGTCATAGCAGGGAATAAGGGGAAGCCAGTAATAATTGCATGATTGCAGATCTAACTGTGAGGCCTGAGTTGGAATCCTTGCTATGCCCCTAATTTACTTGTGGACCTTGACCATATTAGTTTACCTCTCTCTCTTAGCATCAGTTTCCATAGAAATAAAGTAAGATATTTGAATTGTTAGCTCTTCATGATCCCTTTTAATGTTGAAGTTCTAGAAATCTGTGATTTAAATTCCTGTCATTTCAGCTCTTTGGTGTTTTGATTGTTTTGTTTTGTTTTTAGTGCAAGCCATATGTGTGTGTGTGTATGTAGGTAGGGGTGTGTGTGTGTGTGTGTGTGTGTGTGTGTGTGTGTGTGTGTATTTCTTTTACCTCTAAGTAGAACTGTGCGTAAATCAGCCCTAAAATGTTATAATGATAACCAATATTTATAACAGGGTATGCATGCATACCCTTGACATTCATTCTCTTATGCAAGGAACCAGTGCAGTACAAGTTGTGGAGTGAGACCTGTAGAGTTCAGACCCCCTCCACCACTTATAATCAGGTGGTTTTAGTCATGTGCTTCTGAAAGTTTAATCATCTGTTGATCTTATTAGAAAGCAGGTTTTGATTCGGTAATCTGAGGTGGGGCTTGACATTCTGCATTTTTTAACAAGTTCCTAAGTGATGCCGCTGCTGTTTGTCTCTGGAACACAATTCTGTGCCTCAGTTGCTTATTCCACAAAATAAGGACAATAGTAATATCTATCTACCTCTTATTTACTCTAGGGTTCATGTGAATTTATACTACTAAACTACTTTAATAGTGCCTGGCACATAGTAAACATTTAATAAGTATTGGCTATTATTCTTATCGACATTCAAATCAGCCTCATGGGGCAGGTGCTATTATTATGCATTTTCCGGGGAAGAAAACTGAAGGTAGAGAAGCTAAGTAACTTGTTCAAGGTCACGTAATTAGTCACATAGGGCAGAACTTTGACTTTAAGTGGTAGCTTTTCATGATTTCTTCAGGAGGCAACTGCACGAACTCCTTTGTTCATTAAATTTTTTGTCACAAATGACCCCAAGAAGCTAAGTTCCCAGCACTGTGTTCCAATGTCCAGTAAAGGACACCACAAGTTTTCCTTAAAAGCTTTCTTCAGAATGTGTTTACTATCAGGAATTTCTTCCTGAAGTTAAAAAGTGTGCTTCATCTAACATGTTGAGTCATGTGTTCAGTAGACACAGATGATCCTCTACCATTTCCATCGTCTTGAACTGAAAGTCGCTGTTCTTTTTCAAGTCATTTGCTTCTTTTCAGCAGCTTTCTGTATCTTTCTGTATCTTTCTGTATCTTTGCATTAGCTTTGTCATACTGCAGATGGAAAACCTAAGAAATGACTAGCTTTATTACCGAGGTGAGAGGGTTTTCAAAATAATCTATAAACTTCCTGTCAAGAGTGTATGTGTTATGAAATGATGTTCCAGCAGTGGTACATAGAACGTGCTTTCTACTCTCCAGTTGTCCTTGTGACCTGTGGGTACCTCTGTGGGAGGCCTTGTCAAGATGAACTGTCTCCTGACTGACTTGTCAGTGTGGGGAATGAATTTACAACCTGGGCCTCAGACAACATTTTATGAAAGCGTATTATTTATACACTTGTCATCTGGTAAGTTCTTTCTAAATTTGAAGGAACTTAAAAGGGATGTGGATGATGGTCAGTAAACCTAAGATGCTTATGGGTATGTGAGACAACCCAATATTTTGCTCCTTTGTTGAAAAAGCAATGGCAGCCATTTTTGTAGGCAGTCATGTACTTTGTGTGCAGGAGAAAAGTGAATTGATGTTTCTCACTCCTAAAAACATTGTTTACATTTTTAATTAAATTCGGGTTTGAAAAGCAAAAACAATGTATTTGATTACAATATTAAGTTCAGGAAAACACCTTATTTATTCCACCCTCAGAATGTGTTCCCAAGAGATAATGTGATATGGCTCATTATCTTCCTGCTCTGGTACAGCGAAGCTATTGCTCCTTTCATCTAGGAAGTTAGTTTAATTAGTCTTGTTCTCCAGGTTTTCACCTGAGCAGTTGCAAAGTCAGTGGCTGGAAATCAGTATTTTACAGAAATTTAGGGATTTATTTTATTTGGAGAGCAAAGATTTAAAAATGCATCATGTCAGAAATTGTTTAGGTTAACAGAAATCAGACCTTCCAAAATGGCAACACTGGGCACGTTATGCCAGTAATTTAAAGGGAAGTGAGGACTGTTGCTATAAATCTCAGCATCTTTATTACAGGTTTCATTTCCTCATAAGTTTTTAAAAAGGCGTGTTAAGAATGAATGCTGTTGTTTGCATCTTTGAAGTGTAAGGGGTAGTTTTTTAATGATTTCTACTCCTGGCACAAAGCAGTTCCACACACTTGCTTGTTATTCATCCATTCATTCATTCTGTACACTATTCATTCATTCTATACACATTCATTCTATACTTCAAATCAGCCTTACTTATGTCTATATGACATTGTCATATAGTCTATTCATATAGACAGAATATTTAGCCAGGTGACAAGAATAGAGTACCTGGGGCATAGGGGTAGTCTTAGATAAGAAGGTCTAGAACTGAGCCCTGGTCACCCTGCCAAATTGGGGTTGAGAAGAGAAGGAGGATTCTGTGAAGTAGATAGCAAAGGAACAGTCTGTGTTAGCTGTGTTCAGCACTGTTGAAAGTTGGTATAGGCTGGGGACCAAACACTGATGGTTGGGTTTGGCAATGTGGGTAAGCTTAGTGAAATGATGAATTAACATTCTGATCGTAGAGATTGAGAGCATAAAGACAAGTATCATAAGGTCTCTTTGGGGGAGTTTTTCTATAAATGAGAGTTAAAAAATGGTCCAGGTGCTGGAGGGAGATTGTGGGATCGGGGGTATTTTTAAGACAGGAGATAGTACAGCATCATTGTATACTGATGAGAAAACTGTATTACAGATGAGAAAACTGGTGTTACAGATAGGAGAGGGGATAATTGTAGGAGCAAAGTCTTTGGGTTAGGGGTAAAGGGGTGGCATCCAGATAATTAAAGGAGAGGTTAGCTTTAGATAGGAGTAGGAACAGTTTCATCCTTGTGACAGGAGGGAAGATAGAGGGTATGGGTGCAGATGGAGGTAGGCTGGTAAACTTGGTGTAAGAAGGATATAGGAATATTTCCTCAGTGATTCTATTAGGAAAATAAGAGGCAAATCTTTTAGCTATGAGTAAATGTAGAGTTAGTGTGGAGGTTTGGGGATAGAAAAGATATGAAAAGGGGTGTCCTGCAGAGTGGAGAAATGAGACGAATATAGAAGATTGCTGTACAGTATTAGCCTTTTTGAGATTTGAGGCCATCCTTGAAAGACCAGTGAGCAGTGATTCAAATTTTTTTTAGCCACGTTCTTCAGCTGCTCAGTTGCAGATGTGTAGTGGGCATAGAGTTAGTTTTAGCAGGTTGTAGTTTTGTTGGACAAATCTAAAAGATGCAAAATAGATGAGGATGTAGGCAAAGAGTGATTAAAATCATGGGTCTTGGACCTAAATTTTGTGCAAGTGAAGGAGGGAATTGAGAAAAGTAGGTGGTAGGACCAATGGATTAGATGTCCCAGTAGGGCCAACAGAGTTTTGGAATAAGTGTGGCAGAGAGTGTAAACTGGAAAGATAGAAGTTAGAGAATAGAGAATGGTATCTTTGAAATTGAAATTAGTGATCTCTGTCAGTAGTGGCAAGATCTAGGGTAAAACCAATGAAGTGTGTACTTGAGGTAAGGTTGAGAGCAAGATCAATTCTAACCAGTAGGTCAGGAAATTGATATGCCTCCTCCTCCTCCCTTCTATTCCACTGCCAGACTTTGAGGTGCAGAGAGGCAGAAGAAGAAGAGATCCTTCCTTCAAGAGGGCTCAAGGAGACTGTGTTACCAGACGGCAGCAGGGGAAGGGAGTGTTCAGAGAAGAATTATATTAGCTTGTTGGTACTGCATCACAAAGCACCATAAACTGGTGACTTAGAACAGCATAATTTTGTTGTCTCACAGTTTTGAAGGCTAGATAGAAGTCTGAAATCAAGTTGTTGGCAAAGTCCTATTTCCTCTGAAGACACTAGGGAGGGATCTGTTACAGGTCCTTACTAGCTTTTAGTAGTTCCTTGATTTATGACAGCACAACTCCAATATCATATCCTCCCTATGTGTATGCCTGTCTCTAAATATCCCCTTTTTATAAGGATATTAGTCCTATTGGATTAGAAGACCGCCCTACTCTAGTACCGCCTTATTCTAAATTGAATAATTACATCTGCAATGACCCTGTTTCCAAATAAGATCACACTCTGAGGTACTTGGGGTTACAACTTCAATACGTGAACTTGAGTTAAGAGGGGAACCCACTTGAACCCATAATAAGAGTGTTTGCTGATGACAGACAAGAAGGCATAATGGAAGGGTTTTGGAGGGTAGAGGATGGTTGGGAAAGTGGGTCAGAGTACTAGATGTACACAATGCTTGGGATGATGGATGATATGGGAGTTCAGGTTTCTGACTGACAGGTAACAGGGATGTTGGGCATGATGAATTAGACCTGGTGGCTAACCAGGGTGACATGGGCCCCTGGACAGGTGTTTTCTCCTGCAGCTGTCAGCAGGATCATGGCTGAAGGAGTAATGAAAGAGCCCTCGGTATGCTAGTATGCTGACCTTGGGAACAGAGGAACTCTGGAAACTTCTTTTCTTGAGTTCTGAGGTGGTGTGGCAGACTCAGGGAAGGCCAGTCTCACTTGGTACATGAGGCTGGGAACACCCCTCTTTTTGGGGGATTGTGTTGTGTTGGCTGAGACATGAGTTGTGGAGAAGTGTCTTTACCATCTGATAGCCTCATGTTGTGGAACTTATTAATCAGGTGACCTCTCAAAATTATAAGTATTTTGTCAGCTGTAGAATACAGTGTGGGGTATCGTATTAAGAACGTTTCTTAACATGTTTCAGCAATACAATTTAAAATTTGAGTAAAAATTCAAATTTCAAGGGGACATGTTTATTCTCTTAAAAATTTTTTTTTAATGTTTATTTTTGAGAGAGAGAGACAGAGTGTGAGTGGGGGAGGGGCATAGAGAGAGGGAGACACAGAATCTGAAGCAGCTTCCAGGCTCTGAGCTGTCAGCCCAGAGCTCGACGTGGGGCTCAAACCCACGAACCATGAGATCATGACCTGATCTGAAGTCAGATGCTTAACTGACTGAGCCACTTAGGCACCCCTATTCTTTTTTTTAATGTTTATTTTTGAGAGAGAGTGCAAGCGAGGAGGGGGACAGAGAGAGGGGGCAGAGGATCTGAAGGAGGTTCTGCACGGACAGCCCCGATGTGGGGCTTGAACCATTGACTCGAACTCACAGAACTGTGAGATCACAACCTGAGCAGAAGTCAGACACTCAGCCGCTGAGCCACCCAGGTGCCCCAAGGGACATGTTTATTCTTAAAGGAAGAAACTTATGGATATGAGTACTTGGAATTATTGAATATATTCATTATTATATGCTGCTGCTAAGTGAGTTTTCTATGTTCATCAAGACAGGCATGGTGGGACCTCTATCAAAATGAGCTTCACAGATTTGTCAAATAGAAGAATTTTGGTTTGGGTGTCCATCTATTTTTCTCTTCTCTCTATATATATTCCACTTGCTGATACTTGCTTTTCTTTCTGCTCTGTGGGGGTTCCTTACTTGCCTGCTTTATTCTTCTTGATTCTCCATTTTCTTCCTGAGCTGTCTCAGTTGTATTTTAGAAAAAATATATCTATAGAACTAAGTGATATTCCAAAAAAAAAAAAAAAGGTGAAGAGCAAAAGCTTGTTAGCTAAGATGTTAGATGCTTTCACAGTCTTAACTTTTTCTTTTCTTTTCTTTTTTTTTTAGAGACAAAGAGCATGTGCCGGGGAGAGGGGCAGAGTGAGAGGGGGAGAGAGAGAGAGAGAGACAGAGATAGAGACAGAGAATCCTAAGCAGACTCCACACTCAGTGCAGAGCTTGACTTAAGACTTGATGTAGCGCTTGATCCCATGACACTGGGATCATGACCTGAGCCAAAATCAAGAGTTGGATGTTTCGGGGTGCCGGGGTGGCGCAGTCGGTTAAGCGTCCAACTTCAGCCAGGTCACGATCTCGCGGTCCGTGAGTTCAAGCCCCGCGTCAGGCTCTGGGCTGATGGCTCAGAGCCTGGAGCCTGTTTCCGATTCTGGGTCTCCCTCTCTCTCTGCCCCTCCCCCATTTATGCTCTGTCTCTCTCTGTCCCAAAAATAAACGTTGAAAAAAAAAATTTAAAAAAAAGAGTTGGATGTTTAATTGACCGAGCCACCAGGTACCCTAATTGTTACCTTGTAATTTCAGTTACTCCTCATAGGGAGGGAATAGATGGTATTCTCTTTCATAGATGGGGAAACAGCCACAGAGAGATTAAGAGACTTGGCTCAAGGTTATACATTTAGTTAGAGAGATGCATTTTTGATTCAAATTCAGTCCAGTGGACTTGAAAGTACTCTTTTCCCCATTACATCATTTATTCCCTAGTGTGACAAACATGTGGCCTCCTTCATGTGTATTGCCTTTGAAAGAAGATGCTGCCTGATGTAATAAAGGCAGCTTCTTGATCTGGAGGTTCGACACCTGTTATCATAGCTGGTGTTATCATCTAGTAGCTTTGTGATCCCCTATCTTCAGCTTTAAGGTAGGGCTAATATTATTTACCTCCAAGGTTATGATCATGATGAATAAATGATATGATAAAGAACTGGGAAAATCATTGGCATTGGTTGTGTTCTTTTCTGTGTGGTTTAATGTCAGTTATTTCCTTCTCTTTTCCATTAGTTATTTAAATTCAGAACAAGAATGCTTGTTAAACCAGAGGAAAAAAATCCCTAACAATTGGTAATGATGGACCAGGGCATAGGTGATTGGGAGATTTTACAGTGCATCTCAACCCATATCAAAGCCAAAAGCCTGGATCTAAAAATTGGCCTTAATTTGTGATTAGAATATATTATTATTGCACAGGGGAAAAATATCTCTATTAAAAAGGTCCAGTGAATCTGACCCCTCCCAAATTAATGCAGTCTCTCTTTTTAACAGGTCCAAATTAATCATGCATTACTATATTCAGCTCTTTAAGTGTGGCTGAGCTATTAGTAAGGATAATTCAGGAACATTGAGCAATTTCCTCTCAAACACAAGAGCCAAAGAAATTCCTTTAGGATGTGAACTTGAGTTCACTTAGTAACTCTTAGCAAATTTAACCCCATGTAAGTCTCTTAGTAAAATTTAACCCTGTGTGGGGCACCTGGGTGGCTCAGTCGGGTGAGCATCTGACTTCGGCTCAGGTCATGATCTCATGGTTTGTGAGTTTGCGGAGCCTGGGCCTGCTTCAGATTCTGTGTCCGGTTCTCTCTCCGCCCCACTCCTGCTTGTGCTCTGTCTCTCTGTGTCTTTCAAAAATGAGTAAATGTAAAAAAAAATTAAAAAAAAATTAACCCCATGTAACTGAGTCATTCTCTCACTTAGGCCTGCATTGGAATCTCCTGAAAGATAAAGAGGAGATGGCTCGTATGGCAGCAGTCTCAAACTTTAGTATTTTAGAATCTCTAGGGAACCTTGTGAAAAAACCCTTTGCTCAGAGATTCTACACTGCTAGATGTTAGGTGAGACCCAGGCCTCTGCATTTCTGCAAAGCTCTTGTGGTCATTCTGATGCCAAGGATCAATAGGCAATTTGAGAAACACTGACCAATTGATACAAGTCTATCATTTGAAAAATGCAGTCATTTTAAGTCAATGACCAGTTTCTTACTGTTGTCCTTTGTTCTTGTTGTGTTTATTTTGAGAGAGAGAGAGAGAGAGAGAGAGCGAGCAGAGGTGGCAGAAAGAGGGAGATAGAATCCCAAGCAGGCTCTGCACCATCAGTGCAGAGCCTGATGTGGGGCTCAAAGTCATGAACCATGAGATCATGACATGAGCTGAAGTTGGATGCCTGCCTAGCCAACTGAGCCATCCAGGCACCTCTATTGTCCTTTGTTCTTGACTTGCTGTACTTGGTATCTTGTGGTGCGTGTGAATGGAGCTTAATATATTTTAGTAGGTGAAATAATCTTGGGAAAATTTACCTGTAAACTATTAGAATTTCAAGGAAAGAGTCAACCTTCAGCAGATGTTGGCCACATTTTTGTCCACCTGTTTCTCCTGGTTTCTTGCATCACAGTTATCCATTTTCTTCACAATAGAATGCTCAGTAAAGGAAGTTAAGTGCATCACTCCTGTGGCTGTATTTTCTACAAAATTCAATAATGCTGATCCCTTTAATTTCAGATCTCTCAGGGGCAAAGAGTCAAGAATCAGATTTATAAGGCTACAAAAACTCATAAAATGCTATCTAGTATGTTCCTTGCCTTTGGCAGGATCACATTTAAGTCAATCTATTGCAGTTGTACTTCCTAGGGGACCAGGAGTACCTGCACCTGCGCTGGGGAGGGGGGGACACCTCCCTGCACACGTGTTCCCTCACCTCTGCATCCTAGATTACAAAAATCATTTCTCTGTGCATTGGCCATTTATTTGTAGAGGATTGTTAAGCCAGGAAAAGGCACCAGGTCTTTTTTGACGTGGTCAGCAGACATGGTCCTTATGAAAATGAAAGGATCATTGGAAGGAAGAAACATCAGCACCTGTTCTTTAAGAAGAAGCACTGAGACCCAAAGTGTGGATTAGAAACCAGTAGCAAGTGTGGTCTCTTTCCTTGGGAAGTACTGTTGTACTGCCACAGGGGATGTTCTGTGATGGTACCAACCCCTCGAAACCAAGCCAGTGGGAGTAATGAGGGATTCAAAGAGCAAGAGTCAGTGATATCCAGGTGTAGTTTGTGATTTTCATATTAGCAAAGGATTCTTTTGAATTGCCTTGCTTTATCTAAAATTTTCCATATTACCTTCTTTGAGAGGTATTAGAACAGGGAGCAAAGCCATCAGGAATGGAGACAAGAAGGCTGTTAGTTGAACGAGCAACTAAAATTGGAATTAGAACAGTTTTATGTTCAGATGTAATTGCCATTCACTCTCCCCCAGCCGTGCCTGTGCAACCCCTAATAGGGTGCCCTGTGCATAGTAGGTATTCAATAAGTGCTTATAACCTGTTTATTCATTTTAGTGTATTTGTGAGACAAGAGTCCTTGGATTGAGATTCTTTCAGTTCTGAGATCAGAATCATGGGAATTTTCAGTGTTGTCTATAAGGGGTGGACAGGGTTTGGACTAAAGATGATGACACAGCCCATCACCTCCTTGGGGAATAGGATGATATCCTGCGCCATGGCTGAATGGGGCTGAGTGGCTTGCAACACCTCACAGAAATGACCTGTAATGTAGCATAGAAACTTCCTCTATTGGGGCCTTCCAGGCATCAGGACCAGTCTCTTCTGAGACATAAGAATGAGTAGGTCTTGGGACTTCTGGTTGATGTGGGAATTGCATTTGCCACTACGGGTGGGTGCATTTGTGGCAGGCAACCTGTGTCTGGAATTTGCTTGAGTGGGACAAATTCTGCAGTACCGTGTCTCTGTGGTCCCATTCCCTGTGGGCAATTGGACTTAGAAGGTGGCCAAAGTGGTTAGGGTCAGTCATCCAGCCTGACTCTGTGTGTCCACCCTGGGCTGACAGTCCCAAGGACTTGGGCAGAATCTTTCACTGACAGAAAGTAAAATCACCCCAAGACTTTCTTTAGTGTCCTGTTTGAGTATTACGATAAATATTTATTATTTTGGTGAAAAGAATCTTCCTTGCATGTCATATTCCATCTTGTGGGAAGAAAATATTAAGATAAGAGGGCATTTATCATTCTAGAGTTTATTGGCTTGTACTGTTTATTTATTTCTGAAAGGAAAACAGTCCCCATGTCAGGAAGTGGTAACATGACAGAGCCAAGCCTACAGATGCAGGGTGGAGAATGGGCTGGCAAAGTCTCAGGCTGTTCTAGCAGTGTCATTTTTCAGAAAATGATTCTGCTCTCATGTTGGTGGCACTGACACTCTGCTCTCCCTGATCTAGTTTGTGGCCACCCCCTTTCCAGGCTTTAAGACCTCTCACCTCAGCATCAAGCCTCAGTTTCTCCATTTGCACATGAGAGATTGCAGATGTTACTTTAGATGTGTTTTTCATCTCTAATGGCTGTAGTTATTATCTTTCAAACATTTAAGGCTTTTTTGGTATATTGTATTAAGAGAGTGAATACCCTTGGGGCGCCTGGTGGCTCAGTCAGTTAAGTGTCCCACTCTTGGTTTTGGATCTGGTCATGATCTCACGGTTTCATGGTTTTGAGCCTGCTTGGGATTCTCTGTCTTCCTCTCTCTCTGCCCCTCCCCCACTCGCCCAGTCTCTACCTCTCTCATAATAAATAAATAAACTTAAATCCCATGAAACCTAGAAATCCTAAAAGTATAAACTAAAATGTGTCAGCATTCCTTGTATGGTGGGTGACCAGACCAGAGGAAGGTTAAGTGTTGGTATGGATACTTCCCTGCAGGCATGGGAAGGGCAGTGATTTCGTCTGGGAGGGCTGGTTCTCACTAATAAGAACCTCTGGAATGTAGTGCCCAGGAAATCAAGATTCTGTTCTTGGACTGGTGTGTAGAGAAACAAAATTACATCCCATTTGTGCTTCACAGAATCCCCCCCATCTCCTTCCACTCCCTCCCCATCCTCCAGCTTTACCACTTTCTTTCTCTTCCTCTCTTGCTTCTCTGTAGGAATTTTTGTGCCTCTGATTGCCTTCTCTCTCCGTTTCATTTTTTTCCCCAATGTTTCCCTCTTTTTGTTTGTCCCGGATCCTTTAGACCAAACATGTTATAGCTCTTATTTTACTTTTAAAAATTTCTTTGATTTTTAAAACCTTCTTCTTAATTGTTAATGAACAGAGGCTTATTCTTTTTACACTAAATGAAAGTGGAGTTAAATTGATTTCCATGCATATGGCCCCTGATTTTCCTTTTTCCTGCATGAAAGTGATTTGCAAAGCCAAAAACAAAACAACCAAAATGTAGAAACAAGTAAACAAAAAAAGTTCCACCACCTTACTGTTAACAAGATATGCGTGAACAGTGAAGTGTCGGTATAATACCCAAGATGGGGAAATGTAAATTATTTTACTACCTGTTGCTTTTTAAAGATTTTCATTTTCCAGAGAACCGTTGGGGTTGGGCTTTCAGATGAAGGATCTTAGCCTAAGTGAAATATCTGAGAAGCCTAAAGGTGGAGATTGTGGTAAGGGGGTGCTCAAGTAGGCACACATCCAACCTCCCTCATCGTATCCAAACCCTTACTTTAATATATTTTTTAAAACTTTAAAATTTTATTGAGGTGTAATTGACATATAATATTGTATTAGTTTCAGATGTACAACATAGTGATTTGATATGTATACATATTGCATAATGATCACCACAATAAGTCTAGTTAATGTCCATCACCATACATAGTTATAAAGTTATTTCCCATGAAATGAGAATTTTTAGGGTTTACTCCCTTAGCAACTTTCAAGTATACAATACAGTATTATTGACTATAGTTATCATGCTGTAATTATATCCCCATGACTTACTTACTTAATAACTGGAAGTTTGTACCTTTTGACTCTCTTCACCCATTTTGCCCCCTCCACTCCTACCTGCCTTTGGCGACCACTAATCTGTTCTCTGTGACTAAGGCTCTATTTTGTTTTTGTTTTTAGGTTCTACATACAGTGAATCAAACTATATCTTTTCTCTGTCTGACTTAGCTCACTTAGCATAATGCCCGCAAGCTTCATCCATATTGTTACAAATTCATTCCTCCCTCCCTCCCTCTGTATCTCTTCCTTTCTCCTATTCCTTCTTCCTTCCTCCCTCCCTCCCTCTTTCTTTTTTCTTTTCTTCTTTCTTTTCTTTTCTTTTCTTTTCTTTTCTTTTCTTTTCTTTTCTTTTCTTTTCTTCTCTCTTCTCTTTCCTTTTCTTTTCGTTTCTTTTCTTTTCTTTTCTTTCTTGTTAAGCTCTACACCCAACATGGGACTCGAACTCACAACCCCAGTGTCAATAGTTGCACCTCTACCAACTCAGCCAGTCAGGTGCCCCCAAGATTTTCTTTTTTATGGCTGAATGATATTCATTTGTGTGTGTGTGTGTGTGTGTCACATTTTCTTTATCCATTCATCCATTGATGAACACTTAGGTTGTTTCTATGCCTTGGCTATTGTAAATAATGCTTCAGTGAGTATGGGGAGAGGTGCATGTATCTTTTCAAGTTAATGTTTTCATTTTCTTCAGATAAATACCAGAAGTAGAATGGCTGGATCATATGGTAGTTCTTTTTAAAATTAAAAAAAATCAAGGGACCTCCATACTGTTTTCTATAGTGGTTGCATCAATTTATGTTCTTACCAGTAGTACACAAGGGTTTCCTTTCTCCACACCCTTGCCTTTTCTTGTCTTTTTGATAATAGCTATTTTAACAGGTGTGAGATGGTATCTCATTGTGGTTTTGATTTGCATTTCCCTGATGATAGTGATGTTGTGCATCTTTTCAGGTACCCGTTGACCATATGTTGGCTATAGCTTGCCACTTATGTTTTCTTCTAGGAGTTTCGTGGTTTAAGTTCATGTTCAAGTCTTTAATCCATCCTGAGCTAGTTTTTGTGTACAGTGTTAGATAGTAGTTCAGTTTTATTCTTTTACCTGTAATGATCCAGTTTTTCCAGCACCATTTATCGAAGAGAATGTCCTTTTTCCAAATGTCTGTTTGCTCCTTTGTTGTAATTAATTGACCATATATGCACAGGTTTATTTCTGGGCTCTATTGTTTCATTGATCTGTGTGTCTGTTTGTATGCCAGTACCATACTGTTTTGACTACTAAAGCTTTGTAATCTAGTTTGAAATCTGGAAGTGTAATGCATTCAGCTTTGTTTTTTCTCAAGATTGTTTTGGCTGTTTGGGGTCTTCTGTAGTTCCAAACAAATTTTAGGATTGTTTATTCTAGTTTTGTGAAAAATGCCATTGAAATTTTAATAGAGATTGCATTGGGTCTCTAGATTACTTTGCATACTCTCATTTTTAACAAGGACATTCCCTGCCTGGCTTTTTAGCATATTGGTCTTAACATGAGATTTTAATTGATGAAACATACCCCCCCCTGTTGATTTCATGCAACTTCTTCACTTTACAGATGAGGAAATTTCCTCTTTGAAAGAAAGTTCTCTTTAAGGAATATATCCCTGACATGGTAAATAATAATAATAATACCATCAATACCACAATAATAGAAGCATACTGTTCATTTCAAGGTAGGGACTCCGTGCCAGTTGGGTATACTGCTGTCGTTGTGTTCTGCTCTAGGTATACAGAATGCAAAAGTCACTATTGATTTAGAGGAGGGTGGCCAGGATGAAAAGAGGCTGAAAATCTAGTCACATAAGTACTAGTTCAAGGGGAAAGAGGTGTTTAATATGAAAAAGAGAAAACCAAAGCAGGGACATGATTGAAGTTTTTATAGACACTGGGCAGATGTGTAGAAGGAAGAGAAGATATTTTGTATCCTTGAGGGCAGAACCTGTTCTAGGGGATGGAAATCTATGAGAACAGATCCAGGCTCAGTCATCAGAAGGGGTCGCCAGTGATTGGAATTGTTTCACAGTGGTGCAATTTTGTCTTGTGCTGTAGGTTGCTAGATGCAGACTGTTGGCTAGAGCAGCCCAGCAAGGGTGCTATAGGGATTTTCAGCGTCAGCTTGAAGGTTGCATCTGATGTCCACTAAGGTCCTTGATCTCTAAAATTCTAAGAGGGAATGGATTGGGAATCATATTATACTTATTTCAAGAATCACTTTATATTTCAAATTATAACTTTAAATTTACACAGCTTTAAGAGCTGGTGAATTCCCACAGATGCATTTCTGCCATACAATTCAAATTACCTTTTACCAAATAAAAGGGTTGCAGGAAAATTCAATACACCCATAAACTCACTACAGTTTTTAGTACATGAAGAGGCTCTTATGAAACTACAATTTTGTGACATAAGTGAACATAAAGAGTATGTGAGCTGACATTTTTTAATACTCCAAAGCTTTTCAGTGGTATTAAAATTTAATACTCTTTTTATTTGGTGTCCAGTGTTATTTGGTTTACAATTTGGAGCAAATATATGACACTAAAGATTTTAAAAATTAAAACAAAATTTAAAAACTTTTAATGTTTATTTATTTTTAATGTTTTACTTTAGAGAGAGAAAGCAACACAGAGACTGAGCAGGGGAGGGGCAGAGAGAGAGAGGGAGACAGAGTCTGAAGCAGGTTCCAGGCTCCGAGCTGTCAGCACAGAGCCCGACACAGGGCTCAAACCCGTGAACTGTGAGATCATGACTGAGCCGAAGTCAGATGCTTAACTGACTGAGCCACCCAGGCACCCCCTATTGATTTTTGAGAGAGAGAGAGAGAGAGAGAGAGAGAGAGAGAGAGACTGAGTGTGAGGAGGGGAGGAACAAAGAGAGAGGGAGACAGAATCTGAAGCAGGCTCCAGGCTCTGAACTGTCAGCACAAAGCCTGACATGGGGCTCCAACTCAAGAACTGTGATATTGTGGCCTGAGCTACAGTCAGAAGCTTAACTGACTGAGCCCACCCAGGCACCCCAAAAATTAAAGCAAAATTTAAGAGAGAGAGCCTTTTCCACAGTTCCCTTTAATGTTCTTTGAACTTCCTCCCTGGTACCAGCAAGATAATGATTTGTTAGAGCATTTCCCCTTAATGTCCTTTAGGGATTCCTGAGTCCTATATAAAGTGATCTTTTTGTTTCCTCTGTTCCACAGGAATTTCTCAATTAGAAATGGAGATAAAAATTTTAAGGGACATTCCAATATACCTGAAATAGCAATGTTTTCTGTTCTGGAATTTCAGTATGAAGCTATGAGCAGCTTGATTGCTTTTAGATTGAATACACACCCACTTGAATAACTTCAAATCTCTTAATGGCATAAATAAAGTCCCTTCTTCATTATCCATTTTATCTCTAATGTAGAGTGGCAAAACCAAAATGCTAAGTCTTAGTTATAGATAGAGAGAGTCATGATTTTCTTTTCTTGTCCTTTAATTTGTATGTCTTGTTTTGAGCAAGATGGGAAGAAGGGATTTAAATTTTTACATGGCATTAGCTAGTGGGTCCTTTGTGTGACTGAATGCCTAAGAAAGCTTATTGAGCTTGAAGTTCATCTTTTTTTTCTTCCTCCTCCTCCTCCTCCTTCTTCTTCTTCCCTCTTCCCCTCCCCCTCCTCCCTCCTTCCCCCTCTTCCTCCCCCTCCTCCTCCTCCCCCCTCCTCCTCCTCCTTCTTCTTTTTCTTTTTCCCCCTCTCCCTCCCCCCTCCTTCTCCCCCTCACCCTTCTTCTTCTTCTTCTTCTTCTTCTTTTTCTTCTTTTCCTCTGGTAGGGAAAGACTTCTCCCTTTACTTCTTCTTTCGAGAGCATTTTAAATTAGGAAGTACCCTCATTTAATGTCTGTCCATTCCAACTCCCACCCTTAGCTAATTTTAGTCTTTGCTAGAGTTTAAGGCAAACAGTTTCGGGGAATTCCATATGATGCAAGATCCTAGCCTCAGAATTTTAGAGCTGCGTCAGATACGTTTTAGAGACTTAGTTCATGGCTCTGTCATTGATTAGAACACTGAAACCTTGAATTCAGTGATTTACCAAAGTGCATGCATCAAGATGAAAGGAATGGGGTCAAGAAGCCATATTTTCTAACTTCTTGTGCAGTAAGTTTTCTGTGTCCTATGCCATAAATGGATATGTGGAGAAACTTTTTTTCTTTTCATGAACATTCTTTATGAATGAATTTATTTGATTTTAAAAATTATCACACAGTAAAAGCGGCTCTTTCCTTGTTATAAAATTCTATTAATTTCATTTAATTTTATTTTTTTAATGTTTACTTTGGGAGAGAGAGAGAGAATCTTTTAGTGTTTATTTTTGAGAGAGAGAGAGAGAGACTCCAAGTTGAGGAGGGGCAGAGAGAGGGAGACACAGAATTGAAGCAGGCTTCAGGCTCTGAGCTGTTAGCACAGAGTCTGATGTGGGGCTCGAACTCACAAACTGCGAGATCATGACCTGAGCCAAAATCGGACGCTTAACCGACTAAGCCACCCAGGCGCCCCCAAAGAACCTTAAGCAGGCTCCACACCCAGTGCAGAACTTGACTCGGGGTTTGAACCCACAAACTATGAGTTCATGACCTGAGCTGAAATCAAGAGTTAGATGCTCAGCCAACTGAGCCACCCAGGTACCCCCAAATTCTATGAATTTTAATGCATGTATAGATTTGTATAATCATCACCAGGAATGAGAATAATATTACCTTGAAAAACTTTCTCATGTCGTTTTATATTAATGTGCTTTCCTACTTCCTATCCCTTGACAACCACTGACATGTCAGCTACCACTATTTTTTTTTTAAGGATGTCTTTTAAATTGGTTTATCCAGCATGTAGTCTTTTGAAACTGGCTTCTTTCACTCCTCAGCATAACGCCTTTGAGATTCATCTGAGTTGTTGCATGCATCAATAATTTGCTACTTTTTATTGCTGGTATTATTCTATTTTATGGATGTTCCATAGTTTGTTTAGCCATTAACCCATTGAGGGATAGTTAGATTGGTTTCAGAATATTGATAACTGAGAAATTTTCTTGGGCATTAGACAGATGGACAGACCTGAATCAGTGATAGGATGACCAATCCTATGATTGGCTCCCAATCATATGATGATCCCAATTTGCAGTGGCTGATTTTAGCATTGAAAATCTCATGTCCTGGTAACTCTTGAGGCCTGTTAGTCTCCAGTGACCAGAGCTGATCTTAGCTTGAAGTGTAAAGCAGTGAAAGTTTGTCTGCTTCCTTGTTTTCTCCACACAAAAATACTACTTTCCTCCTTTATCAAATCTAGCTTTCATTTTATCATTATCAAAATGATCTGACAGACTCATTCATATCAAGTGATCACATCTCAGGTAGAGCTTGCCGAGTTACCTGGTAAAGGACAGTGAGAATGCTTAAGATAGAGGGATATAGCAATTTGGGAAGTTTTTGTGACCTTCTGATCACCTGTGAAGAGCTTATTCCCTTCAGAAGAATCAGAAGGTGAATAATCTTATTGGATCCTTGTTGCAAAGGAGCAACCGGGGCTAGCTCATCTTCTACCCATGAGTTCCCATGAGTTTAGCCATCCTTGTTGTACCCTAGTTCAAGTGCTAATAGAACTTATAGGCATCAAAACAGTCAGGGTGGAAGCAAGGCCTTTAGCAGCCCTTCCAGGAATCCCATTTCAGCTCCTGCTTTCATCTGTGTGGTGGGTAGTCTGAAGAACAGTCAGCTCTGTGCTCGATGGTTGGGTACCACATGGCTAGGAGTCCAAGATCAGAGGATTGTTTCCTATTTTGAGAATACCCACCTATGAATTGCCCTCTGAAGTAGCCTGTTTAGAGGTAATCACTGAAATGTTTCACATATGTGGTTGCTCCATGACATAGTGGTTTAGCTTCCTGACTCCAGAACTAAACTCTGTAGGTCTAAATCTAAATTCTAGATTTTCCACTGGTGTACCCTTGACAAGTTACTTGACATTCTAGGTTCTAGTTTTTTAACTGGTCAAATGAGACTATCAGTAGTACCTGCCTCATAGGAGTTTTATGAGATTTAGATGGAATAATACATAGAAAATGTTAATAAATGTTAGCTATTATATAATGGAATTAAGATAAAGGTTGTGAGGAAACTTGTAGTGTATCAGTGGATGCCTTTTCTGTTACTTGAAAGCCTTCTTAGCTTAGGTAGGAACTTAGACACATTATGTCCTATTCCTGATTTCTTCATGAGTAAAGGAGAGATTATAGAAGTTACATGCAGTATTTACCTGCAGGGTAACCCCAAGGTAGTCATTATAGCCACAATTCATCATTTTGATGGCAGACTTCTCTTGTCTTTCCCTTGGGGAGATGTAAGCACATACTGAAATTCTGGACCTGTCCTTTTGCAGCCCTTTCTCTTTGTTTGTAGATATGGAAAAATGTATCTTTCTTTTCTATATATCTGAGCCTACACCCTCTAGAAACTTATATATAAAGACAATTTCTATATGCTGAAGCTCAACAACCACATTAGGAATGACAGCATGGTAGAGTTGATACTTTTAATTAACTTTGTTAATCAATACCTATGACTAAAGCTATAGGTGAAGAAGTGTACAAGTAATTTACAGTATCTGATATTTGCCCATTGCACTTAAAACGTTACTCTAATTGCAAATCTTTGAAATGTATGCATCATATTAAACACAGAGCCATCTGATTCAACTAGCTTGGGGTACTCTTCATAGAAAGAAACAAATATTATCTCATGCTAAGTTTAATTAAAATAAATTGAAATCTAGTGGTTTTCCCCCCAAATGAGAAATAATCCAGTCTCTTCATAAAGATCTAAATGGTAAATTCTTTTTTATTCAATATTTTTTCAGAAGCAAGATGAAAAATGAGTAGTATATGAATGAAATGCACAAAATAGGAGTAAAATCAGCAAGGTCAAGAGAGGCTTGACTTGAAGTTGGGTTAGATCATTGAATGCATTTGGTATCAAGAGATTAAGTCAAGTTTGCTTCAATTTTGGCCTTGGGTTTCATGAGATTTCCCTGACTAGTTAGGAATGGGCTTAACAGCAAGAAAAATTAAAAAAAAAAAAAAACAAAAAAACAAACCCTAAGTTATGGAGACTTAAATAAACTTTTACTTTGCCTTCAAAATAGGTAGTCTGGAGTTAGTTGGCTGAAGGCATGGATTCAGGGGCTCAGTGATGGCAGACTGGCATCTCTGTGGTTCTCTTTCTCATACATTAACCCCTCATAATTGCATGGTGCATGCTGTAGCTCCAAACATCTTGTCATTGTTCAAGGAGGAAGGGATTGCACTAACTTTATCTGCCCTATTTATCAGGAAAGGAAAACTTTCCCAGAAGCTTCCCTAGCAGACTTCCCCTTTTATCGTACTGGATAAAACTGGATCACATGGCTATCACATGGCTACTGCTAGCAGAAAAGGAAGTTGAGAAAGTGGGGGAAAGTATGCCTTGGCAATCATCTATTACCTAATGCTGGAATAAGGGAATGGGTAATTGGGTAGGTGAGGAACAGAGTCTACCTCGTATATCATAGCACTTCCCCCTGTTTTTGTTGCATTAGGTAGGCCCAGTGAGTTTCTGTTTCTGTTTCTTGAAGTCATGAAGGTATTAGTAGAATTCTTTTTTAATGATTTAGGATTGTGCTGAATGAACTATATAAGATGGAGGTGAATATTTTTGCAGATAATCTACAAAATTTAGTCTGTTAGCCTGTTTAATGAATGATTACATTAGAGTGATGTTCCTTTTTTCCTTACAGTTGGTAATTTTGTAGTCCTCAAAGCACATGATGTTCTTTAGACGTTGTGATAGTATCAGTTGCTTGGACTCTGGGACTCCTGCCTAGACCATGAAGGGCTTTTGTGCCTCTGCCTCCCAGGGTAAAATGGAAGTGAAAGGCCTTTGAGGCAATGCTAAATCCCCTCATTTGCTACTACACATCCCAGGAATTTAGCCCAGAATAGGCAGAGCAAGGGTCCAAAGCCCAAGGTGGCTCATACTAAGGCCTCAGAAAAGCTGCAAACTCAGGGTATGTGCAACATATTCCAAGCCTTGTTTCTGCTTCTTTCCATGTTAGATAGTTGTCTTATTACCCATGTAGTACTCCTGTGACTCAGGGCCCATATATCCCCCTACAAAGACCAGTTTCCCATTTAAGTTCTCTTATGTCTAAACTTTAAGTTTTCATAAGTGGATCAATCACCAAAAGACTCACTGATGTTAAGAAGAAACATCTTAATTGTTTGCTTAAATTGATTAAAAATAAACATGAAGGATTTCAGATTTAACCTTTTATCACTATTTACATCAATATTTATGCATCCCTTGAACTTTTACATTCCAATAGGTAAAATGTTGGAAGAGATAAGAAAGAGAGTAGGTCTGAATGGACGAGAGCCAAAACCTCTTGGCTCATAATGCAGGCAAAAACTAAATTTGAGGGAATACCTCTATTTTATTTTTAGAACATGGAATAGAATTTAGTCCTAGAAGGGAAATTAGAGATCATGTAGGCCAAATATCTCACTTTTTCTATTTTTAAATTGAGATTTAATTGACATATAACATTAGTTTCAGTTGTACAACATAAAGATTTAATATTTCTATATATTTCAAAATGATCACCACAATAGATGAATGTGGTTAACATTCATCACCACACATAGTTCACACTTTTTTTTTGTGATAGCTTTTGAGATCTAATCCTTTAGCAACTTTCAAATATACAATACAGTATTATTAATCATAGTCACCATGCTATACATACATCTCTAGGAGTTATTTGTTTAATAACTTGAAGTTGTGTGTTTTGACCACCTTCACCCATTTCAGATACTTCATTTTATAGATGAGAAAATCAAGTCCCACATTGGTATACTAACACTCCCAGTACATATAACTTAGTGGCAGAAGAAAGAGATCAACATCTTTTGAATTCAGTGCTTTAAATGTGACCTGAGTTTTTTGAAAGCTCTGGCTCACTGTCCATGTGACCCTGTGTTCATTTATACTTATATACATCCTTTTATAATTACAAACAGGTAAAAATAACAGTGTGGTTGATCACTTACACATTTCTCTGGAGGTCAGGTCACTATTATCATCCTCCCTTTGGCAATGATTCTGTGGCTTTATATTAATGATTTCATTAGACATCAGTTTTTAGTGTACTTAAGACTGGGGGCTAGTTAAGAGAAGACTATAATGAAAACATATAAAATGAAGTCATGTTGAGTCCAGGGAAGGGTTCAGTAAGAAGAGATTCAGGGAATCCCCTGGGGCTTTGTGGAGGCATCAGAGCAGAAGTGAGAGTTGGGAGGGATGCCATAGATTTAGTGACACCACGTCAAAGCCCTGAGTTAGGAGTCAGGAGATCTGGGTTTACCTTTGGTGAGTAATTTCACCTTTCTGAACCTTGGTAGATCTTTCTGTATCTTGAGAGGGTTAGACTAGGTGATTTCAGCTGTTTACTATGGATTTTATGACTAGAAGGAGCTTGGCTAGGAAAGGAGGCCACCTTTGAAGTGATCTCTGCCACCTGGAGCTGACGTAATATGTCTCTGTACCAGGTACACTGATCATTCACCCCCATTTGAGAAGCTGCACTATGATTTTTGAACTTGTCCTGTGGCTCTCAGCAGAATGTGTGCTCTCGGGTACTGGGGGTGAGGAGAAGTCTTTCTGGATGTGAATGAAAAGATGCTAGGGACTCCCACAGTTAGGAGGAAAAATTCTTTACTCATTCCAACCTACAATAGCTATAGCTGTTCGAAAAAAAAACACAGTTTGAAAATAATGATATGCTAAGTTGGGACTCAGTCATAATGAGCATAATTTTCCATTAGATAGCCATCAGAGTGATATTATGGGATGCTCTGTTGGTTTTTAGTGATGGCACAGAAAGGGCAGTGACTTTAGTCAATATAAAGAAAATGGGGCTCCAAAGTAGCTAAAGCAAAAGGAATGAGGCCAGCCCCAAAATTATATTTTTCAGGAATATCTCTCAAATGGGAGGGCAGTCAAAAAAAGGTATGATGACAGAAATGGTTGGCAGATGAAATTTTGTGACCTGAATTTTCAAGAATAATATGTTTGCATTTTAAATATTTCATCTCATTGTCAGTACAAATTTCCAGATTTTTTTTGGTTCAGAAAATATGATTGCTGAAAAGATAGGATTATTTGTCCATGAAATTGAGCATACTACGAATGAATAGGCCTAAAAGATACGGAGATGCACCTATAATAGTTGGCTTCTTTGTTTTCTTTTGCTTCACAAGGTGGTGAACTACATCCAGGGAGGCCAAACACATTTTTTCTCAAACTTGGTATTTCCTTGACCAGATTCTATGCTACCGTGTTTCTTCTATTACCTGGAGTAGTGCTCAGGAAAAGGCTTCTGATTTTAATTATAATTAAATTATATATATTATATAATAATATATAATGTATAATATATAATTAAATAACCTCACAAGTTATTTGCTGGGAAGATAAAAGAAAACAGAAGACCTCTGACAAAGAAGAAATAGTGTTATACCAGTGCCCATAAGCTGAAGTTCAGATATGAGTTCCCTATACTGGCTTGGTGACTTGGACAAGTCCCTGAGTTGCTCTGGGCCTCAAATCCTCATCTAGAAAATAATAGTTGGGATGAGTGCTCTTTAAGTCCCTTCTTCAGCCTCCTACATTTTATGTGTCTATGCATTCCAAAGTCCCTTGTTAGTGACATTTAATTAGCCCCTGGTACAGGTTAGTCACACTGATGTTGCTTCCATTATTGTTATTGATATGGCCAACACTGATTGCTTCCTTGCGGTCAGCTTCTTTCTAAAATCCATGTGCATATCTCAGTTATTTCTATAACAGTTGTATGTGACCGGTGTTATTATCTCTACTTCATAGATGATGAAATTGAGGCTAAGGATCAGGTAGTAAGTAGTAAAGCTGATATTCAAATCCAGGCCGTCCAACCCCGAGGCTCATACCTCAACTTAAATATGCTATACAATGCAAAGTTGACACCTTTATGAATTTTGAGGAACACCTTCTAGTGACAGAAGTTTAAGATACAGAATATAACTACAATGTAACTACACTAAACTGATTTCAACCTGGTATTTTTTTTTGTTCACTTAGATTGTTTCTGGTTAAGAGAGCAGGTGATTTATTATAGTTGTTAGTTTTTAAAGAGATCTATGTGGGTGAGACCATTTTTATCAGATTTGATAGTTTGTAAAAGCCCAGAGTGTCTCAGTTTGGGTGTCAGAGCTCATTCTCCCCGGAAATTGCCACCTCTCCCACCCCAGTATGAGAAGCCCAAGTTCACAGGAAGTTTCTAGTGCTTAGTCAGAGACATTCACATAGCTTTGGTGAGAATTTAGAAGATAAAAACCGTGTAAAGCAACCATCCTCATCCTTATACATATGTCTAATTATGAAAGCGTAGATGAGGTCTGAGTTGGCATAAAGGTTTATGTCAGTTCTCTGGGTTAGGATAGAAGTTACCATTTTTACTTTTGAGGAATTGGGTGAATTATTCTTTTTTCCCCAGCTTTATTGGAGGATAATTGATAGATAGAAATAGTATATTTTAAGGTATATGACTTAATGTTTTGATATACATATACATTGTGAAGTGATCACAAGCTAGTTAACATATCCATCACCTTACTTGGTTACCATTTTTTTTGTTGATTCTTTCTATGCTAAGATCTACCTACCCTCTTGAAAAATTGCAAGTATACAGTATAGTATTGTTAACTGTCATCACCATGCTATTAATTAGCTCTTCTGAACCTGTTCATCTTGTACAACTATAATGGTGTACCACTTGACTGACATCTCCCCATTTCCTCAATTTCCCTACCCCTGGTACACACCATTCTACTCTTTGCTTCTATAAGTTTGACACTTCGAGACTCTACATATAAGTGAGATAACTGTCTTTCTGTGTCTGGCTTATTTCACTTTGTATAACATCCTCCAGGTTTATCCATGTTGTTGCAAAAGGTGGGATTTTCTTATTTTTTTAAGGCTGAATAATATTCATATATATACAAACACCACTCTTCTATCCATCTGTCCGTGGACACTTAGATTGTTTCTATATCTTGGCTACTGTGAACAATGCTACAGTGAACATTCAGATATCTCTTAGATATGATTTAGATATCTTTTCAAGATATTATTTCATTTCCTTCAGATATATTATATATCCCGAAGTGGGATTATATTTTAATGTTTTATTTATTTTTGAGAGAGAGAGAGAGAGAGAGAAACCGAGTGTAAGCATTGTGGGGGGAGCTGCAGAGAAAGGGGGAGACACAGAATCTGAAACAGGCTCCAGGCTCCAAGCTGTCAGCACAGTGCCTGATGTGGGGCTCGAACCCATGAACTGCACATAAGATCATGACCTGAGCCAGAGTCAGACACTTAACCAACTGAACTACCCAGGCGCCCCTGTGTTTGTATTTTTGAAGAACCTTCATACAGTTTTCCATAATGGCTGTACTAATTTATATTTCCGCTATGTACAAGGGTTCCTTTTTTTCACATTCTCACCAACACTTGTAATTTTTTGTCTTTTTGATAATAGCCATTCTAGTAGGTGTGAGGTGATACTTCACTGTAGTTTTGGTTTGTATTTCCCTGATTATTGGTGATGGTGAACACCTTTTCATGTACCTATTGACCATATGTATGGGGGTTTTTTTTTTTTTGAGAAATGTATATTCAGGTCCTTCATCCCTTTTTAGTTGTGTTATTTTAATTAATTAATTTATTTTGCTATTGAGTTTTATAAATTTCTTAGATATTTTGGATTTTAACCCTTTATCAGATAATCAGATATATGGTTTGCAGATATTTTTTCCATTTTGTAGGTTGACTTTTCACTCTGTTGATTGCTTCCTTTGCTGTACAGAAGCTTTCTAGTTTAATGCAACTCCACTTGTCTATTTTTTGCTTTTGTTCTCTGTGCTTTTTGTGTTATATATAAAATATCATTACCCAGAACAATGTCAAGAAGTTGTCCTCTATGTTTTCTTCTAAGAATTTTACAGATCCATATCTTACATTTAAGCCTTTAATCCATTTTTAGTTGATTTTTTTTTATATGGCATAAAATAAGGGTCCAATTTCATTCTTTGGCAAATAGATACCCAATTTTCTCAGCACTGTTTATTCAAGAGACTTTCCTTCGTCTGTTGTGTGTTCTTGGCAGTCTTGCAGAAGATCAGTTGAATGTAAATACATGGGTTTATTTCTGGACTCTGTACTCTATTCCATTTGTCTATGTCTGTTTTTATACTATTACCATACTGTTTTGATCACCTTAGCTTGGTAATATATTTTGAAATCAGGAAGTGTGATGCCTCCCAGCTTTGTTCTTCTTGCTAAAGATTGCATAGCTCTTTGGAGTCTTTTTGAGGTTCCATATGAAGTTTTGGATTGTTTTTTCTCTTTTTATAAAGATTGCCATTGTGATTTTGATGGAGATTACATTGAATCTGTAGATCACATTGGGTATTAAGGACATTTTAACAATATTAATTCTTCTAATCTGTGAACATGGGATGTCTTTCCATTTATCTGTTTCTTTAATTTTCTTCCTCAGTGTATTCTAATGTTCAGTATGCAAGTCTTTCACTTTGGTTAAGTTTATTCCTAAGTATTTTATTATTTTTGTTCTGATTGTAAGTGGGATTGTTTTCATAATTTCCTTCTCAGAAGTTCATGATAGGTGTGTAGAAATACCACTGTTTTTGTATGTTGACTTTCTTTTTTTTTTTTTTTTTAATTTTTTTTTTTTCAACATCTATTTACTTTTGGGACAGAGAGAGACAGAGCATGAACAGGGGAGGGGCAGAGAGAGAGGGAGACACAGAATCGGAAACAGGCTCCAGGCTCTGAGCCATCAGCCCAGAGCCTGACACGGGGCTCAAACTCACGAACCGCGAGATCGTGACCTGGCTGAAGTCGGACGCTTAACCGACTGCGCCACCCAGGCGCCCCTGTATGTTGACTTTCTAACCTGAAGGTTTACAGAATTCATTTATAAGTTCTAATAGTTTTTGTTGTTGTTTAGTTAGGGTTTTCTACACATGATCATGTCATCTGCAAACAAAGATAACTTCTTTCTTTCCAATTTGGATAATTTCATTTCATTTCCATGTCTACTGCTTTGGCTAGGACTTCCAGTTCGATGTTGAATAGAAGTGGTAGGAGTGAGCATTCTTGCATTGTAATGGATATTAGATAAAAAGCTTTCAGTTTTCCCCATTGATTATGATGTTAACTGTGGGCTTTTCATATATGCTGTTTATTGTGTTGTGGTAACGCCCTTCTGTCCCTAGTTTCTTGAGAGTTTTTATCATGATTGGATGTTGAATCTTGTAAAACTCTTTCCCTATATCTATTAAGATGATCATGTGGTTTTTAATCTTCCATTCTATTAATATTGTGTATCATATTGATTAATTTGCATATGTTGAACCATCCTTGCATCTCAGGGATAAATCCGACTTGGTCATGGTGTGTGATTCTTTTAATGTGCTATTGAACTTGGTTTGCTAGTGTTTTAATGAGGATTTCTGCATCTATGTTCAGGAATATTGGCCCATAGTTTTTTTTCTTGTGGTATCTTTCTCTGGTTTTAGTATCAGGGTGATCCTGGCCTAATAAAATGAGTTTGGAAGTGTTCCATCTTCTTCTATTTTTTTGGAAGAGTTTGAAGAGTATTGCTATTAATTATTTTTTGAATGTTTGATGTAATTCACCTATGAAGTCATCTGATTTGGGGTTTTGTTTGTTGGGAGGGTTTTGTTTACTAATTTAATCTTCTTATTTGTTATTGGTCTATTCAGGATTCCAATTTTTTTCCTGATTTCTGGTTTGGTAAGTTGTATGCTTGTAGGAATTTATCCACTCATCTAGATTATCCAAGTTGTTGGAGTATAATTGTTCATAACAGTACTTTATGGTCCTTTTAATTTCTGAGGCATCTATTGTAATGTCTCCTCTTTTATTTCTGTTCTTACTTCTCTGAGTCTTCTCTTTTTCTTAGTCTAGCTAAGGGTTTGTCAATTTTGTTTATTTTTCAAAAACCAACTCTTCTGTTGTTTTTTTTCTATTTTTCTATTCTCTATTTGATTTTTTTCTTGTTCTAATTTTTATTATTTCCTTCCTTCTACTAACTTTGGCTCGGGGCTCTTTCCGGGTCTGCAGTTGGGTCTGTGGATCGCAGGCCTTTAACCAGGTATGGAGGACTGTTCCTGGATGATGGCAGAGTGGGGTGGAGCCAGATTCACTGATGATTGGGGCTACTTCTGGTCTTTGATTGGGACTAGTCAGCAAGCCTGACATTGAGGTATGTGCCTGCCTTCTCAAAACAGCCCTTCTCAGTCTTGGCTCCACTAGGGTTTCACAATCTCCTACCTACATTCCAAAGCTTCCGCAAAGACACTTCTGTCTGTAAATAGCTGCCAAGTCATTATTTCTGTGGGGCATAGGAACTGGGAACCTCCTCTTCTGTCATTTTGCTGATGTCCTGAACTATTCTTTTCTGAGGATTCTTTTATTAAGTGAATTTTGAGAATGGAAGTTTTGCTTTTCTTTCCTCACTTGAAAATTCTTTCCCATCCACTGTCCTCATTTTCTGCTTTGGTCAACATCTCAGTTTGGGGTATTTACTTTATCTTTAGGATTTCCTCACTGCATCAGACAGGCCATTTTTATTAAGCAAAGCTCCTATGCACTCTTGCCAAATAAAATTGGACCTCAGATATTCCTCCCTCACAATACAAAGATTTTAGAAAACTTGAGCACCAATCGTCAGTCATGCCCTCCTGGTTTATGTTATATTGTCTAGTATTTAAGTGCTAAAGCTTGATTTTCACCATCCTTCCCCCATTATTATTACTATTTTTTATAGCTTATGTTAAATTTTGTCATATATTTACCATTTTCTTTGCTCATCATTTCTTTTTATATTTCAGATTTTCTTTCTGGATCATTTTCCCCTTTCTTGAAACACACCCTTTAATCAGAAACTGGTAGAGAACAATGCTCAGTATTATGCTTGCTTGAAAGTGTCTGTTTCATCCTCATTCTGTCATGTGAGGAAACCCTGAGAAGTGGGCAGTCTGCAACCTAGAAGAGGACCCTTACCAGCTCTCAATCGTGCTGGCACCCTGTTCTTGGACTTCCAGTCTCCAGAAGTATGAGATATTTATTTCTCTTCTGTTGTTTATATAAGTTACCCCACCTATGGTAGTTTGTTATATTAGCCTGAATGGGCTAAGTCAACACTTGATCCATTTGTCAAAAAAATGAATGATGAAAATTCAGGATGGATGAAGAGGGACTTTCATATTTTATCATTTGTTCCTTCTAAGAACTCTCATTCTGGCACAGGGGGGGGACAAATATTGATCTGATTTGCAATGAAACCTCTTGCTTGATGATGGCACTACTTTGGTGTTTCAGTGCCTTTCCACTGCAACCTGCCCTTAGGCTAACATACAGCTCCCTCCTTGTCGACTAACCAGAGGCAGAGGTAAGCAAGAAAAGTGTGTGATATCAGCAGCACTGACTTCCATGCCAAAGTCCTCATTAACCTTTAAACCTCTGGTGACCTCTAGGTGGTGTCCCAATGGAAAAATTGAGTCATTCACTGAATCACACTGATAATGGTCACAACATCTACTTGATAGCTCATCAGTGCTCAAACATTACAGAATTTCCTCTTACCAGTAAAATCGAGCTGTGAGCTGAAGCTTGCAGTCTATTTTTTTTTTTAATTTTTTTTTTTCAACGTTTATTTATTTTTGGGACAGAGAGAGACAGAGCATGAACGGGGGAGGGGCAGAGAGAGAGGGAGACACAGAATCGGAAACAGGCTCCAGGCTCTGAGCCATCAGCTCAGAGCCAGACGCGGGGCTCGAACTCACGGACCGCGAGATCGTGACCTGGCTGAAATCGGACGCTTAACCGACTGCGCCACCCAGGCGCCCCTGAAGCTTGCAGTCTAAAAGATGTTTATGTTTATCAAACACCTTTATGGTTGGTAGGCTTATTGACATAGTCTCATGAAAGCCTCATTTCAGTGGCTTGTCTAATCACTAGTGTCATTATCCAGGTAGGAAGTGGCGCAGTTAGAGTTCATATTCAGATCCTCCAACTTCAGTACTAACCATTTTTCCACTTCAACACAGGCCTGGGGGCTTTTTTTTCCTGATTTTTGGTGATGTTACAGCTACTGGGGGAGACAGTCATAGATCTTGACTTCATAGATAGCATAGGGTAGACACAGCCATTGACACGGGTCACCTTCCTTTCCCTTTCGTGTCACTATGAATGTCACATTTCAAATGCTGCTGCTCTGATTTCTTCATCTGACCTTCAGTTTTCTGATGGGTAGTTTGCTATTCTGTATTAATTTTAGTGGGTTCAAGTCCATCAGGTTGACAAGTCCATTTTGACCCTAAGAAAGGATTCTGGAAACCTGGGGATTTACAGGCAGCTGGTACAGACCTGTTGTGTGATTCTGGAGAAGTTTCTTAATCATTTGGAGTCACTTTTCTTATTTACATGAAAAAGGTAGCCTAGATCAATGATTTTTTAATGCTCCAGTTTTAATCACAAGAATCCTTTTTCTGGTCACCAATGAAATCTGACATGGGCCTTAGTATATCCCACAAACAGAATTAGTTTACTCTGGTTGAAGCAGGGATGGAGCCCAGCGCATTGCCTTGTTAACTTTCCTGTTTCAGCTATTGTGGCTCTTGAGACACTGATCCAAGTAGATGATTGCTAAATTACTATTATTAGTTGCTACAGGGCTTTTTAAACTGTTTACCAAATGCCTAATGCTGGGGGATTCTGAACTATTTCACATTTGCTGGACTTACACTGTAGCTGGATGCCTGGGTTTGAATCCCTATCCTATTTCCTTATTATCCAAGCTGTCTTTGGCAAATCATTTAATCTTTATGCCTCTGTTTCTGTGTCTTTAAAATAAGGATAATATGGGGCGCCTGGGTGGCGCAGTCGGTTAAGCGTCCGACTTCAGCCAGGTCACGATCTCGCGGTCCGTGAGTTCGAGCCCCGCATCAGGCTCTGGGCTGATGGCTCGGAGCCTGGAGCCTGTTTCCAATTCTTTGTCTCCCTCTCTCTGCCCCTCCCCCATTCATGCTCTGTCTCCCGTTCATGCTCTGTCTCTCTCTGTCCCAAAAATAAATAAAAACATTGAAAAAAAAATTTTTAAATAAGGATAATAATAATAACTGCCTTAGGGGCACCTGAACGTCTAACTTCAGCTCACGTCATGGTCTCGCCGTTCCCGAGTTTGAGCCCTGTGTCGGGCTCTGTACTGATAGCTCAAAGCCTGAAGCCTGTTTCAGATTCTGTGTCTCCCTCTCTGTCTGCCCCTCCCCTGCACTCGGTCTCTCTCTGTCTCTCAAAAATAAATAAACATTAAAAAATTTTTAAAGATAATAGTACCCGCCTTATAGGTTTATTGTGAAGACTAAAATAGTTCATGTATGGGAAGCATTTAGAATAGTAGCTGGCACTATAGAAATAGTAGCTATTACTCCTATGATCTTGATGATCTAGCAGGACTATGTAGGGAGTGGAAGCTTAATAGTGACCAGCTGGCTTCTGGAGAATACAGACCTGGAAGACCTTTTAGATGTCATGAGTTCCAGTGTCTCCTAAATTGATGTTTATAGAGGCTTTCCTGGGTCATTTGTTAAAATGCAGATCCTTGGACCTTACTGGTAGACTTACTCAGCCAGCATCTCCAAGGAAGCAATATGGAAATCTGGACTTATAACAAGTGTTCGATAAGATATTTATGAATAGGCAAGTTGCAAAATACATGGTGTCCAATTGTTGTATTTCACAGATGGGAAAGCTGAGTGCACGGAAGGAGAGATGGCTCACTCAAGGCCAGAGTTAGTGGTGGAAATGGTACTAGAACCCAGTTCCTGGTCCCTGGCTCAGTGCTACTGTCACTCATCTCTTTGTGATGGCTCTGCCATTTCTGTCCAGGTGTCTGAGATTCGCTCTACAGAAGGAGCATTTCTCAGGACAACTTTACCAAAGCAGCATTTGGCTGTGAGCACAATTTACCTGCTGAAAGGGTATGTGAGTTTCCTTCTTTAGGCAGATTTGAGTGCCCATGTTTATTCTTGACTTTGTGCTTCCAGGATAATGATCTCTGGGACCCCACGTGTCTTGAATGATCTCAAAGTCTGAGAATAGTCCTTGCTGTCCAGCTTGTGGAGGAATGAGCAATACATTTCAAAGTGCAAGTCAGTGCCAAGAGGGTCCCGGAGTGGGCAGATAGATAACATGAAAATGCCATAGTGCTGACACACTTAACCAGTTTGCACCATGTGAACCACTTTGGAGCCTGAGGACAGAAACCAAAAATATGCTTCTGTTCAGAGGCAGCCAGTTATTACTAGTGCCGTTATTGTTATTATCATCATCACTGCCACCATTCTTTTTCTCATAAACTTACAGGTGGGTGGTTGGGTGCTGTCTCTGAGAGCAGTCCTGCAGGGAGTAAAAGCTACGGTGAATGTAGACAAGTAAGTGTGGGAGCATGCGAGCCCGGTAACTCAGCATCTCCAGCTCAGACCACACTCTCAGCAACCCTGCCCACCAGCTTTGTTATCACTATGAAGTCAATTTTCCACACCCAGGACTTGTTCTAACAGTAAAGAACATAGAGAAATGCATAAAGTAAACTGATCCTGCAGGGAAATTCTTACCCTCTCCAGGGTAAGGGAGGAGAACAAAGGCTGGGGAAACCTGGACAAGGAAAGAGCAGCCCTTTATTCCTGGAGAGTAGGTGGAGACCTTGAACTTGAAGAGATGTAGAGATCGGAAGATAAGATGTAATTGGAGTCCAGGTCCTCAGGGGAAGTGCCAATTTAAACTCTGTGGGTGGGATTGGACCTTACTTTCAGGTAGAAGAGGAAATTCAATTGAGTGCCTTAAAAAAAAAGAACAAAACTATTTATGTGTCCACTCTTACTCAGCCTTGTGTTGCTGCTGCAGATAGCAAATCTCACTCTTCTCTGTAACATAGAAGATGCTGGAGCCTGATGGAAATTCGTGATTTTTTTTTTTTTTTGAAGGCAAAATTCTTGTCTCTAGTCTGAATTTTATAGATAGAGCCTGAGTTTGAGCTAAGGAGTGTAGGGGAGATTCCCAAGGTGTAAAATAGGGGAGATTTCATTTGTCCTCCTAGCTAGTCCCGTTCTCCAGCCAAAAACTCATTTTAAGCTTCTTAACAGTTTACTTTATTTCTTCAATTGAGTAAATATTTGGCATGGCCTAAGTTAGAAGAGAAATGAAACATAGGACGTACAATTGCATGGTTTTTCCTAAACAGTCCTGGACTAAGCAACATTTCCCCACATTTACAGTGCAATTAATACTAATGTTCATGTTGATGACCATAAGGCACTAAAAGTTTCCAGAATATTTTCTTATTCCTTCAGCAATTTCAAATTATGTTCATTCAAGCTTTATTGTGGATTAATAAATATTTAGAAATAAGTTGAAAACCAGAGATTCCACGGTAGTCACCTCATCTTTCAGAAAAAGAAATGGAAAGGTAGAATAATTGACTTGCCTAAAGTCACTCAGACTGGTGAGTAGCAGAACTAAGATTACAATTTAGGTCTTTTTTTTTTTTTTTTTTTTTTAATTTTTTTTTTCAACGGTTATTTATTTTTGGGACAGAGAGAGACAGAGCATGAACGGGGGAGGGGCAGAGAGAGAGGGAGACACAGAATCGGAAACAGGCTCCAGGCTCTGAGCCATCAGCCCAGAGCCTGACGCGGGGCTTGAACTCCTGGACCGCGAGATCGTGACCTGGCTGAAGTCGGACGCTTAACCGACTGCGCCACCCAGGCGCCCCTACAATTTAGGTCTTTTGATTCATTTATGTATTCTAATCTTTTAAAATTCAGTCAGTTCATAGTATGGTGTTTCCTCACTGGCAGGTTAAATTTGTGTTCTAGAATGTGCTCAGCACTAAACTGTTTAATATGCTTGTGTGTGTGAGAGAGAGAGACAGCAAAAATTATAAGATATGGGACTTGTCCAAGTGCTTATAACCTAGTCGAGGATATGAGACCTATACAGGTCTACCTGCAGTAACGACTGGTAAAATTCCATGGTGTTTCCCAAACTTTTATGTGCATGAGAATCACTGGGAATTTTGTTAAAATGCAGATTCTGATTCAGTAGGTCTGGGATAAGACCTGAAAGTCTGTATTTCTTAAATTTTTATTTTTTTAATGTTTTTATTTATTTTTGAGACAGAGAGACACAGAGCGTGAGCAGGGGAGGGGCACAGAGAGGGGGAGACACAGAATCCAAAGCAGGCTCCAGGCTCTGGGCTGTCAGCACAGAGCCGGATGCAGGGCTCAAACTCACAGATGGCGAGATCGTGACCTGAGCCGAAGTCGGATGCTTAACCGACTGAGCCACCCAGGCGCCCCTGAAAGTCTGTATTTCTAACAAAGTTTCAGGTGAAGCATTTGCTGTCAGAAGAGACATACTTTGAATAATGAAGCAAGGCAGCAGATAATTAAGGGGCAAATTATGTAGTGTAATTATAAGATATGAAGGAATTGAGAGTAATGAAGGGTAATCAGGGAAAGTTTCATGGAACACATGGAATTTGAGCTCATCTTGAATAATGGTCTGACTGAGTTGGTGAAGGTGTTGGGTGAAGGGATAAGGTGAGTAAAGCATAAAGGTACCAGGCAGGAAGGCGCAAACTGTGCCTGGAAGATGGGAGCAAACTTGCCCATTGGGATCAAATGGTGTAAGATGCTATGGCAGGCAGCCTCTGAGATGCCCCCATCTGACTCTTCCTGGGATTTATGCCCTTGTGCATGCCCTGGGACTAGTGACTCCTTTCTGAGGAACAGAATTTAGCAAAAGCAATAGGATGTCATTTCCAAGATTAGGTGATTAAGGAGACTGACTTTCGTCCTGCTCCCTCTGATGCACCATCACTTTGTCTAAAGGAGTGATGGACTGTCCTATAGAGAGGCCTGTGTAGCAAGGAGCTGGTGGGGTGTTTCCAGTCAACAGCCACCGAGGATCCAAGGCACGACAAGAGCCATGTGAGTGAGGGAAGTCACTCCTGAGTCAGACCTTGAGATTACTGCAGCCTTGGCAGACACTGAGAGGCCGAGCCAGAGGACCCAGCTAAGCCATTCCCAGATTCCTGACCCACAGAAACTATACAATAATTAACGTTTGTTGTTTTAAGTTGCTACATTTGGGAGTAGTTTGTTACAGAGCCATAGGGTAACTAATACAGTTGGAAATAATTTGGAAGGAGAATGACGTCATGTGACATGTGATTTTGGAGCAGGGAAGGGCTTGAAAGACTGGCATAATTTGGACATGATCTTAAAGCTGTGGTGAAGTTCTAAGTCCTCTCTCTCTCTCTCTCTCTCACACACACACACACACACACACACACACACACACAGCTTTATGGAGATATAATTCATATATCAAATAATTCACACACTCATTTTTTTTTTAGTATATTCACAGAGTTGTGAAACTCACTATAATCCATTTTTGGATATTGTCATCATCCTTCAAACAAACCCAGTACCTATCAGCCATCATACCCCATTTACCCCCAAAGCTCCCAGCCCAAAGTAACCACTAACCTATTTTCTGCCTCTATGGATTTTTCTATTCTGGAAATTTCAGATGAATAGAATAATATATGACCTTTTTTCTGCATGTGGCTTCTTGTACTTAGCGTAATATTTCTAAGGTTTATCTGTGTTGTAGCTTATATCCGTATATTGTGACTTTTTACAGCCAAACAATATCACATCCTATGTATTTATCCCATTTTGCGTATTCCTTGATCACTTCATGGATGTTTGGGTTCTTTCTTTCTTTCTTTCTTTCTTTCTTTCTTTCTTTCTTTTATAATTTACATCCAAATTAGTTAGCATATAGTGCAACAGTGATTTCAGGAGTGGATTCCTTAGTGCCCCTTACCCATTTAGCCCATCTCCCCCTCCCACAACCCCTCCAGTAACCCTCAGTTTGTTCTCCATATTTATGAGTCTCTTCTGTTTTGTCCCCCTCCCTGTTTTTATATTCTTTTTGTTTCCCTTCCCCTATGTTCATCTGTTTTGTCTCTTAAAGTCCTCATGAGTGAAGTCATATGATGTTTGTCTTTCTCTGACTAATTTCACTTAGCATAATACCCTCCAGTTCCATCCACGTAGTTGCAAATGGCAAGATTTCACTCTTTTTGATTGCCGAGTAATCCTCCATTGTATATATATGCCACATCTTCTTTATCCCTTCATCCATCGATGGACATTTGGGCTCTTTCCATACTTTGCCTATTGTCGATAGTGCTGCTATAAACATGGAGGTGCATGTGTCCCTTCAAAACAGCATTTACCCTTGGATAAATGCCTAGTAGTGCAATTGCTGGGTTGTAGGATAGTTCTATTTTTAGTTTTTTGAGGAACCTCCATACTGTTTTCCAGAGTGGCGGCACCAGCTTGCATTCCCATGTTTGGGTTATTTCTACCTTTTAGCTGTTAGAATTAATGTTGTTATGAACTTTCTTCTGTGAGATTTTGTGTGGCTTGTGTTTTCATCTCCCTAGGGTATATGATGATTAGTAGAATTCCTGGGTCATATCATAACTCTATGTATAACATTTTGAGAGACTGTCAACTGTTTCCCAAAGCAACTGCACCATTTTACATTTTTACTAGTAAGATGAGGGTCCAATTTTTCCTCTTGTTGTCTGTCTTTTTAATTATACCTTATCCTTGTGGGTGTGAGGTGGTATGTCTTTGTGATTTTGATATCTCTGACTAACAATGTCTGGCATCTTTTCATGTGCATGTTTTCCATTTGTATGTCCTCCTTGGAAAAATATCTGCTTAAATCCTTTGTCCATTTGTAAATTGGGCTTTTTGTCTTTTTATTAGTAGTAGGTAGTTTTTTTATATACTCTAGATAAAGTCTTTTGTCAGATCTGAGTTGCAAAAATATGCTCCCATTCTGTGGACTATCTTTTGAAGATGTCCTTCAGAGTACAACCTGGTTTTAATTTAGATGAAGTCTGATTTATCTATTTTTACTTCAGTCACTTATGCTTTGGAGTTGTATCTAAGAAAACTTTGTCTTGCCCATGGTCACTAAGATTTAATCCTATGTTTTCTTCTAGGACCTCTGTAGTTTTAGTTCTTATGTTTAGGTCTACTATCCATTTAGAGCTAATTTTTGTGTCTTTCTGTCCCTCCCCCACTTACACTCTGTCTCTCTCTCAAAAATAAATAATAAAACCGTTAACAACAACAAAACAATTTTTTAAATCTTTGGGAGAATTCACTAGTGGAAACCAGCTGTGTCTGGGATTTTCTTTGTGGGAAGTTTTAGAATTATTAATGCTATTTCTTTACTTTCCAGAGCTCTATCCAGAATTTCTGTTTTTTATTTTGGTTTGGTTTTTGTAGTTTGTGTCTTTTTTCAAAAATATTTTTAATGTCTATTTATTTTTGAGAGAGAGAGACAGGGCAGAAGCAGAGGATGGACAGAGAGAGAGGGAGACACAGAACCTGAAGCAGCTCCAGGCTCTAAGCTGTCAGCATAGAGCCTGACTTGGGGCTGGAACCCACAGACTGTGAGATCATGACTTGAGCCAAAGCCAGGCGCTTAACAGACTGAGCTACCCAGGCGCCCCAGTGTAGTTTGTGTCTTTCCAAGAGTTTCTCCATTTAATCTAAGCTATCTAATTTGTTGGCATGGGTTTACAATATTCTCTTATAATCCCTTTGAATTTTGTGAGGTCAGTATTGATGTCTCCTTCCTCATTTCTGATTTTAGTAATTTGAATCTTCTCTCATTTTTTCTTGTTTAATATAGCTAAAAGTTTGTCAATATTCTTTATCTTCTCAAACGACCAACTTTGGTTTCATTAATTTTTCATTTTTTTATTCCCTATTTGAATAGTTTCCAGTCTAACGCTTATCATTTCATTCCCTTTTGCATGCTTTGGCTTAACTTAATTTCCTTTTTCAGTATCTTAAGGTGAAGGTTAAGTTACTACTTTGAGATTTTTTTTTTTCAAATATAGGCATTTTCAACTATTTTCCTCTAAGCATTGCTTTATTTGCATATTGTAAGTTTAATGTATTGTGCTTTTATTTTCATTCATCTCAAGGATTTTTAAATTTCATTATTTCTTCTTTGACCCACTGGCTGTTTAGGAAGGTGTTATTTAATTTGTACATATATGCAAATCTTCTAAATATCTTTCTGTTATTGATTTCTAATTTCATTCCATTATGGTTAGCAGACACACTTGTATGATTTCAATCTTTTTAAATTTATTGAGGCTTGTTTTCTCATCTAGCATATATGGTGGATCTTGGAGAAATTTTCATGTGTGCTTGGGAAGAATGTGTATCTACAGCTGTTGGTTAGAGCATTTTATAGATGTGTGTTAAATCTACTTTTGTAGTGTTGTTCAATTCTTCTGTTTTCTTTTTGATCTTCTCTCTAGTTTTTCTATCCTTTTAGAAAGAAATAACAATTATTGTTGTTAAATCATTTGTTCCCCCCTTCAATTCTGTCACTTTTTGCTTTATGTATTTTGGGGGATTTAGTTGTTAAATGTATAGGTTTATAATTGCTATATTTCTGGTGGATTGGCCATTTTATCATTATGAAATATCTATCAACTTTTGCGTTGCTGTTTTGCCTGATATTAGTATATCTACTCAAGCTTTCTTGTGGTTGTTGTTTGCATCACATTTTTTCCTATCCTTTTACTTTCAATCTTTTATATATTTGAATATGTAGGGCAAATAGGTGGATCTTGTATTTTATTCAGTCTGACAATCTCTGACTTCCATTGAATTGTTTAACTCATTTACATTTAATACTATTATTGGTATAGTTGGATTTATATTTGCTATTTTACTTTTTGTTTTTTATATATTTCCTCTATTTTATGTTTCTCCTTTGCTGCTTTCTTTTATATTAAATGAATAGTTTCTAGTGTAAAATTTTAATTCCTTTAATGAATTTTTTTCACTATTTTTAAGTTATTTTCTGGTAAAATAGAGAAGTTCCTTGTGTGTGGGAAAATAGAATTATTGGGTGAGATTGCCAATATATATATATTTAAGTTTATTTATTTTGATATCTACCTATCTATCTATCTGTCTATAGAGAGAGAGAGCAAGTAGGGATGGGCAGAGAGAGAAGGACAGAAGGAATTCCAAGCAGGCTCCATGCGATTAGCATAGAGCCTGACGTGGGGCTCGATCTCACAAACCATGAGATCATGACCTAAGGTGAAATCAAGAGTTGGATGCTTAACTGACTTAGCCACTCAGGCACCCCAGTTTACCAGTATTTATTAAACATCAGGTGCAGGAAAGTATATGTGTATATGTGGAGGGAGACAGACAGACAGAGAGGAGGCAGATGTATTTTTCATATTTTTGATTCTTGTAGAAATATTGAGGGGAGAATTGTGCAAGGTTGAGGGAAGAGGTGTTGGAAGACCATGAAGATACTTCTAGCAATAACTTCTAATTTTATATCATAGCAAGTAGAAAGTCTTCTAGTAAGCTGACATCTATCCAAGAGGGTAGCTTACAGATACCAGGTAAGTAATAATCGGGTTGGTAATTAAACAAAAAGAAAATTTATGTGTGCCTTGAACTTTGAAACTTTCCTCTTCACCTTGAGTAAGATTGATTTTGTCACAAGGTCACTCTCATTTGAATACAGAAGTGTTTCCATGATTGGATCTGATATTGATCTACCAGTAGCTGCTTAATTTAAACAAGGTGTTTTCCCCATATGGAGACCATCTTATCATGATTACTTCCCACATTTTTCCTCAGGGAAAGATTCTATATTTATGTTAATTGTTTCAAAGTGGTCACAAGGTAATTGCTGTTTATAGTCATTTGCCCTTCACTTTAAGTTTTTCAAAAACAAATCTTGGCACAGTCTCACAAATAAAACCCTGTTTATCAGATTTCGGCAGCTGCTAAGCTTTGGATCTGTGAATTCTACCATCAGACACATTCAGAGGGACTATTGAGGGTGGTTAAGAAGTTTTATGCTTGAAAGGAAACTTACTGCTTAAAGTACCTCATAGTTGATGGTGTATCATTCATATGAACTTTAAAATTTGGCTTCTATAGCTATTTCCTTTTCTATATACTCTATTCTGCCCTCCCTACCCCCCACCAACTATTTCAAATTCAGATTTCATCTTTGATGAAATTCTCTATTAAGTTTAAGAGTATTTTGTTTTTAAAGAAGTAACTTAAAGAAAATTAAGCTATTTTGATTTTGAAACCCCAGACTTCAATAATGGCAGTGAAAAGCCTTTGAAAGTATTACTCGCTGCTTAAAACATCTCTGGGAAGTGAGTCAATGTTTATTATTTTCTGTTGGATGTCATTAGGTAGGGACAATCAAAAAGAGTCAAAGTAAGATTAAGTCACTTATATAAGACCCTAGTGAAGAAGCCAGAGTTAAAATCCAGGTCTTTGTATACTGAGACTTACTCTTTCTTAAGATCATTTTCTCTAAAACAGCACTCTATTCATCAATATAATATCGGCATTTGACCTGATATTTGCTTCCGTGACCCTCTTGACTGAAACAAGAGATAAAAAGGTTTACATTACTTGTAAGGTGGATTGATAATTGATTACGTGAATAGGAGGTGGAGTGGTAGATGTAATTATTCCCTCTGGGATGAGGTTAGAACCCCACATTATGCTTCTGGCTTTTTACTCCTGGGGAGTGCTCACATCCTTTCATAACTCTTATGCATGATTCTCCGTATGTGAGATGGAGCTCATTATAAGTACATGGCTGTGAGGGGACATTGTTAGGAATGCTTTATTATCACATCATCTAGACATAGAGTTGAAGGATAGGTAAGGGAAGGAAGTCGCAATATATACTCATCAACCTCACCATGGACTTGACCTGTCCAGTCTTTGCTGTGCCCTCACAAATGACCACACAAATTCTGTTTTGTATCCTTATCCTTTAAAAAAAATTCCTTGGTTCTAAGATGCTATAAATTGTAAGATGTGCCATCAATTTAATAGTATCATCAGGGAAAAGTTTCTATATCAAATGCATGTGCCTATGGAAAGAGGTATCCCAGTTTCAGGAACATTAATATGGGAAGAATATATCTTCAAATCAAGGAAATGAAGTACTTGTCCAAAACTTCACCATTTACTTTTTTTTTTTTTAATTTATTTTTGAAAGATAGAGTATGAGCAGGAAGAGGGGCAGAGAGAGAGGGTGATACAGAATCTAAAGCAGACTGTTAGCTAGAGCCCGATGCGGGGACTCAAACTTATGAACCATGAGTTCGTGACCTGAGCTGAAGTCGGACGCTCAACTGACTGAGCCACCTAGGTGCCCCACCATTTACTTTTTTGAGTGGAATCTGCTTCCTCAAGCCCACTAAGAAAAGAATATAAAGAGTTCTGTTTCCTTCGTCCCTAGTAACTAGCAGGTCCATTGGTTGTGTTGGTGGTCCCCAGCTCAAGATGTGGTATTTTCTGGGTATCCATAGTATGTACCATATTATGATTATGTATTTCCTTGCATTAGTAAATACACTTCAACCTAGAAAATTCTAAGCTCTGTAAAGATAAACAAAAGACAAAGACAAAAGTCCTAAATGCTTGGCTAAAAGTTACAGTTAATGAAATACCCATTTACTAGGTAAATAGTAAGAAGAGCTCATCTGCTTTATATGTTTCGATTAGATGTCCTTTCAATGGGAGATAAAGTATTCCTTCCAGTTATAAATCTTTAAAGAACTATACTAATACCCAGAGATGATGCAAAAATCTATGTCATAGAAGGTTAACATAGGCTATAAACCTGTGGTGTCTCTGACCTCTAACTGTCTTTGAGTAGTTTCTTAAATGACAGCTGATTTTATTATGTTCCAATGGTGTCACATTGCTCAACCTCAGTTGCTTGCTTCTGGTTGAGATGTTTGGTTTTGTTGCAGCAACTGAGAACAGAACCCAAGCCGTGTTTTTGGTTAGGACAGTAGGATGTGGGGAAAGTTACTCTGTACAGCTAAACATCGAACACATTGGGTTAAGAAAATATTTTGATCCTACAGTGTGGGGTTGTTTTAAAATGCTGTCTTGTTGTCTGGTCTTCCAAAGCCCTTCTGCTATAGTTCTCATCTGATGTTAGGGTATACATAGAGCTTTTTACAGTTAGACACATTATATTTCCCTCCAGAGGTTCTGACACATGGCTTTAGAACAATGTTTTAGACACTAACACAAGCATAGATTATATACAAAAAAAACTCCAAGTAATTTTAATACCTCTTTCTGTCTTGCTTTATTCTTGATTGAAAACTAGTGGTCCATTTTATTTGTTTATTTTTAATTAAAAAATCCAGTATAATTAACATACCATGTTATATTAGTTTCAGGTGTACAATATAGTGATCCAACAGTTCTCATCATGATAAGTTTGCTCTTCATCCCCTTTACCTATTTCACCCATCCCTCCAACTCCCCTTTGGTAACCATCAGTTTGTTCTTCATATTTAAGAGTCTGTTTTGTTTGTTTGTGTCTTTTTTTTTTCTTTGTTTGCTTTGTTTCTTAAATTACACATGTGAGTAAAATCACACGGGTATTTGTCGTTCTCTAACAGTCCACTTTAAAATGGAATTTCTATAGAGAGATTTTCTTGGTATTAGACAAAGGAGTACTTTATGACACCTTACACACTGAGAACTAAAGCCCCTTTCAAGTCTTATTTATTAGGTTCCATCTTATAGTTCTGAGAGTTGCTCCCATTATAGTCCTCTGTTATCTCTTGACCCTGTAGGTCGACACTCTCGTTTGCTGGAATGGAGCCTGTTTCTTCTGGTCAGTTTCTTCTTCATCTTCAACTGGTGCTCTAGCTCCAGGCTTGGATATGCTAATTCCATTTCCTTGTCTGGGTTATGTTTTAAGATTTCTAAATCATTTTTTATTTTTTAAAGGCCAGCTCTCCTCTGACCTCCTCCCTGAGACTTTTCCTCAACTTCATTTGCTCATGCAATGTCTCTCTGCTCTGAATGCTCCAACGTTTGCTGTTTTCATTTCCACAGTTGACATGTAATCATTCATTTACTGGCTTGTGTTATTTTCTAATTGTTTCCTGTGTTTGCTCTGCATTTTCAGTGATCTTTCAAACTACTAGAGAGCATAAAAATATTTCACATTGCTTTTATAAACGATGGCACTTAACACACCATTCAACACATGATAATATCCCAGTAATGGTTAGTTAAATTGAGTTGAGCTTTTCCTTTAGATTTTGGTTTTACAATAATGTTCTCATTGAAATTTCCAGCCACTAGTATGGAAAGCATGAGCCTAAAAAGTGTTTGAATATCAATAAGCCAGCATCATTATAGTGCTCTGTCTCATTGAATAATGGTAAGTGCCTGAGTATGCATGGAATTAGACTGAGCATAAATTACTCAAAAGATAGATTATCTGCCCTCTAGAAAATTACATTTACATCAACATTGCACCGAGTGCGCATAATCTCCTCTTAGAAGGGCCAAGATTTATAATAGAATTTTATGTTTTCCTTTGTAACTGTCGTAAAAAGGCATAAATAATTTTACTGTGCAAGTATAGTAAACATATTCAGGTAGTCATTGGTGATATACTGTTTATGCATATATTTTAGAAAATGTTTGCTGAAAAACTCTTAGTTGAAACCACTGGTTTATGAAAGGAAACATAAAATGAAAAAAATAGAGATGAAAGAATGTCTTGGAACAAAAATTAAGTCTGGTTTGTAAAATATTCAGAAATTTATCATTACTAGATCATATTTATTGATTGGAAACCTGTGTTTTTCTTTCTTCTGTTGCAAGAATGACACGTATTAGTGTTAAACTTATAACATTTCTTTATTCCAGTATCAATTGCTTGGCTATGACTAATATTCCTTACTGCATTTACTGTGTTGTAACTCAAATATTCAATCCGTATTTAGATGTTTGAGGACACAAGAGAACTTGATGAGAATATGGTTGATTGATTCTTTTTCATATCCATCACTTGGAAAATAAAAGTCGAAAGGACAACTTGATCATCTTCCAGCTCTACCCTTGCTTCTGGGCACAATCATGCAAAGATTGGTTTGGGCAGAAACAATTATTGCCTGCTTCAGTTGCTCATGAGATTTAAAGATTTCCAATTTGCCTTCTCCAGATTTAGGGAAAGAAGACTGCTTACCTCAGTACTGTAATGTATCTTTTAAGAGTGAGAGTTAAAGGTTCAAGTGATGAAGAGAAATCACTTACAGTGGTTTCTTAGACAAAAGCTGTCGGTATTAACAATTTCTCATTGTGCTTTGGTACATTTTTGTTTTTCCTAATTAGATTTCATGGTAGTCCCAACTATCTGTCTCAACCACCGAAGGTAGACAAACTCCTTAACAGTAACTGTATCTTTTTCCCTTCACTCTGATTTTTTCCCTTACGTCTTAGAAATGGTTTTAAGCTTCTGTTTTGTTTTTGTTCATCTCTCAGTACTTTTATTCCCAATCCGTTTTCTTACTCAGTGTGTTCATCTCTCTGTAGCCTCTGGAGAACTAATCAAGGATTAGTCAACCTTCCCCCCTAGGTCAAGCTTAATCACTTAACTCTCCTTTTGTGTTCTGTACAAGGGGTATGAGATAACCTTGATGTAGGAAAGATTTAAGGCTTAACTTCTTAACCAGTTTTTGATTCAATGACCCCTTTGAGAATGTAACAAATGCTAGATCTTGTCTCCACATTATAAAGCACACATGAAAATTTTGATGTATCATTTCGTGTGCTGGATAGTCTCCACATACTTCCCTACCCTGTCCATCGACCTCAGGTAAGAAGCCCTACATAGTCTGAGGCTGTGAAGGGCTTTATTTTGATTTCTTGTAGATTTGATTCTAAGATGGCCATATGGGCATTAGATGGGTGATTGGTTAAGGTAAGCAAATAGAAACTAATTCCATATAAATATCTTTATGCCTGATGGCATAACAGCAGTTTATAAGGAAGCCAGTGGATTAGTCACTCAAAACAGTTTTATGTCTCTGTGTTTTCAGTGTGGATTATTATATCAGTGATAACGAAGACTCCAGAGACCACATGCCCATTCCACGGCAGTGTGCTATAGGTGGAACATCAGTTCCAGACATATGAAAACTTAAATCTCACTGGAATTAATGTGACAAATGAGAAGGAAAATGATATGATGTTCAGTTTATATTAAATATCTTGGTAAAATGATTGACTGGTGGCCAAAAAGAACACTAGGTCTTGAAATACAAGTATTTATTCATGTTATAAACTTAACTCACCATCTAATTTGGACTGTGAAAATTTCTCATCCAGAGGGCAGTCTTTGGAAAGTAGGCTCAGAAATTTCTTCAAAGTAAAGAGCTTTCTTTCTGAGGGAACATGACCTTGAAGAAAGGACACCAGGTTTTGGAGTAGGAGCTACCATGGACTTTGATCGCTATTAGCAACTTGTTGAGGTTTGCCCAGGACTTCCCCAGTTTTAGCACTGGGAACTCCCTTCCTTTCCCCCAATCTCTTCCCCCTGTCTGACCCAGTCCCAGGCAAACTGGGATGATTGGTCAGCAATTAGTTGTATGATCTTCAATCAGACACCGAATGTCCCTGGTGTTCAGTTTTCTCATGGATAAAATGAAGAGGATGGATTCAGTGGCTACGGATCTGAACTGGCCCCCAAATGATTTTATCCTCAGGTATTTTTCTTCCTTCCTCATTCTTCCTTAGGTATCCATGAGTCTTGGGGATTAATTCCTCATTTATCTTTGTATCTACTTTTAATTTTTACCACAGCAGTTCAGCACAAGGCTTAATCTCCTTCAGTGAGCCAAACACAACTCACACAGATTTTTGGCGGTGGGGATGTAGAGTTAAATTTGCGTGCTTATGAAAAGCTGGTGAGAGTATGTAGGCAATTTTGGAATTTGTACCAGTAGCTTACCTAGATTTTAATGAACAATAGATTTTACCACCATTTATTTTCTTTTTCTTTTTAAAGCTTCCCTGGCAATTTATATATCATTTTTGAAAAACATCTATTCATATCTCTTGCCCACTTAAAAAAATTAATTGAAGTATTGTTGATGTAACATACGTTCATCACTGATGAACAGCGTATGATTTGACAATTATATACATTACAAAATGCTCACCATGAGAAATGTAGTTACCATCTCTCACCACATAAAGTTATTACAGTATTATTTATTATATTCCCTGTACTGTACTTTTTAATCCCCATGACTTTTTTATTTTATCCTGGAAGTTTGTATCTCTTAATCCCCTTCACTATTTTGCCTATCCCCTCATGCCCCCCATCTCCTTTTTAAATTAGGTTCTCTTTTATTACTAAGTTGTAAGAGTTCTTTATATATTCTAGACACAAACCTCTTATTAGGTAAATGATTTTAAAAATTTTCTCCCATTCTATTGGTTATGTTATCACTTTCTTGATAGTGTCCTTTCCTTGTTCCTGCTATTAGGGAAAAGCACCCAGTCTTTTATCATTAACTATGATGCTAGTTGTGGGTTTTTCATAGAGACTGTTTATCGGGTTGAAGAAGTTCTATTCTTAGTTAGTTGGGTGTTTTCATCATTAAAGGGTATTGATTTTGTCAGATGCTTTTTTTGCATTTATTGAAAAGATCATGTAGGTTTATTTTTTATTCAGTTGATATGGCATATTATATTAATTGATTTTCAGATATTAATCCAACATTGGATTCCTCACTTGGCATGTGTTGCTGGATTCAGTTTTCTCTTTTGCTGAGGACTTTTGCATCCACATCACACAGTCACATAGTGATCTGTAGTTTCTTTTCTTGTGATTTATCTGGTTTGGCATCAGTGTTATACTGTCCTCATAAAGAGAGTTGGAAAGTATTCCTGAGTCCTTTTCTGGTTTTCTGAAGAGTTAGTATTAATTTTTTGTTAAGTGTTTGGCAGAATTTATTGGTGGAGCCATCCGGGCCTGGATTTTATTTGGGTAGTGTTTTGATTTTTAATTCAGTGTCTTTACCAACAGGTTACAGATCTATTCAGCTTGTATATTTCTTCTTGAGACATTTTTGTAATTTTTATTTTTCTAGGAATTTGTTCCTTTTATTTAAATTATCTAATTTATTGGCATACAGTTGTTTACAGTATTCCTTTACAATTTTTTTAATTTATGTAACATTGTTAGTGATATTTAATCTTTCATTTCTGAGTCTAGTAATTAGAGTATTCTTTTTTTGTTGATCTTTCTAGTTAACAATTTGTTAATTTTGTTGATTTTTCAAAGTACCCACTTTTAATTTCATTGACTTTTTTTCTATTTTTTATTCTACATATTATTTATTTCCATGCTAATCTTTATTATTTCCTTCCTTTTTGCTTTAGGTTTAATTTGCTCTTCTTTGTCTAATGTCTTAAGGTTGAAAGTTTGGTTATTGATTTGTGATCTCTCTCTCTCTCTCCCTCCGTCTCTCTCTCTCTCTCTCTTTCTCTGTTTTAATACAGGTGTTTACAGCCATAGATTTCTCTCTAAGCACTTCTCTTTTTTTAGCCGAATCCCATATATTTTGGTATATCTTAATTTTTTACTTATCTCAAAATATTTTGATATTTCTCTTCTGATTTCTTCTTTGACCCACTTGGTGAGGAGTATGCTGTTTATTTTCTACATATTTATGAGCTCCCCAAATTTCTTTTTGTTACTGATTTCTAATTGTATTACATTGTGGTTGGAGAACATACTTTGTATCAAGGTTTGTTTTATGGCCTAGCATGTATTCTATCTTGCAGAATGTTCCAAGTGTATTTGAGAAGAATACATATTTTGCCGTTTGGTGGAGTGTTTTATAGATGTCAATTATGTCTAGTTTTTTGGTAGTGTAATTCAGGTCTTCTTATTGTGTTGTTGTTATTATTGATCTTCTGCTTATTTATCCTGTCCGTTATTGAAAGTAGTGTATTGAAATCTCCAACTATTCTTCTTGTGGTATTGAATTTTAAATATGCAATAGCAAGTTAAATCTGTTCATTTTTACAGTTAGAAATATATCATGCTGTTTCAATTCTGTCTATATTGCTACTTCTTTGGCTAGAGGAGTCTTTAACTTAGACCACTCTTCATTTTAAGGCACATTTGCAAATATAACCATTATGATAAATTTAATAACCCCAAATTTGTTGTATCTGCTTGCCTAGGGCTTTATGCATATGAGAAAAAGCTTCTTCTCACAGAGGGACCATTGTTAATTAGAAATATAGAAGCATCTTTACCACAAAAAAGTGATTAAGTGGATGGTTCTGTGGTCCTTACTCAGATCCAAAGGAGGGAGTTGATACTAGAACTAGTAATTCTTTGATATTGGAATAATAATCACCCAAGAAAAAAGCTTCTGTAAGTTAAATCCTTAAAAATTTGAAGATATTGATTGTTTTGTTCATTTCTTGACTTTTAGCTACAGGAAAAGAGGCATAACAAGAAGCCATGTCTATATTTTGTGTTTGGAGTTAAAGCAGGTTTTTTTTGTTCGTTTGTTTTCTGTTTTGTAATTATAAGTGACATACAGAAAAGGATACTTGGTTTTTTATTGAGGACAAGTCAGAGTATTTAGTAGCTCTCCTTTTAATTTGTAAAATCAGTTTGCACCTAAGTGTTGGGCACACTCATACTCCTGAGCAATCTACTGTCTTTGAAGACTCTTCCTAATTCCTTTTTCTCTTAGGAAAGAGTTGTATGGGGTTGGGGGCTGGGAGTTAACATAAGGGATGAATCTATCCTCTTTTGTTGAGTGTGAGGGACCTGGTTAGGCAACGTAGTATTTTAGGTCATGGAATTCATAGGATTGATTATTGTTTTACATCTTTACAATGTGGATGTTAAAACAAATTATTTAGATATTCTTACAGTAGATGAAATGTGACTATAAAAATAAAACAAAAACATTCAGCGTTCTAGATTCAGATGAACATTGCCTTTTCTTAACAGTGACCTTAACAGGATGCCTGGGTGGCTCAGTTTGTTAAGTGTCTGACTCTTGATTTAGGCTCAGGTTGTGATCTCATGGTTTGTGGGATTGAGATCCATGTCTGAGTCTGCACTGACAGCATGGAGCCTGCTTGGGATTCATATTCTCCCTCTCTCTCTCTCTCTCTCCCACACACACACACACCGCCCCACCTCTCTCCCTCTCTCCCTCTCTCTGTGCCTCCCCCACTCAAGCTCTCTCTCTCTCTGTCTTAAAATAAATAAACATTAAAAAAACCTGACCTTAACATATAGCACAATGCTACAATTGCTAAGTTCTGAAACTTCTGTTTTGATACTATCTGTTAAAAGAAATTTCTGGGGAAATCATTAATACATGTGAAGATTGCATCAGACATTGCTCACATTAACTGATTTATTAGTTCGGAGTCTGAAGAATTTTGTATATCTTAAAATAAAATACATGCCGGTTAAATACATGCCGGTTCCCATATCAGATGAAAGACCTCAGCTATTCTTTATCATAGTTTATACTAAGTCAGTGCACCGAACCCACATGGATGAAGGCTTATTCCAGTGTTCTAAGGAACAGTTGGAAGTAGGGTCATATGCAGAACTGAATCATTCTATGGAATTTTAAAAATAGTATTCTTTCCAGCCACATTTATCATAAATATATAGTGTGCCAGCTACAGTGGGCATTAGAGTCTAGAAAGGAACCTAACCACTATTCACAGCACTGTTTCCACTGCACTTGTGTCTAGGTTTAAAACACCAATCCACTTACTTTCAGAACACAATTTGCTGAAGGACTAGAGGCAGCATGGACTTTGAGTTCCTGCCAGATTAAATGTTTAACTTTTGTGGCCACAAATCTTATGAAACAGTAAGGCTTCCTTGAAACCTTTCCGTAGTTTCTCTTACTGGGCATACCATGTATTTCAAAACAGTGCAGATGTTAGGGATAAAGTCAGCAACACCACGGAGAAGGGGAATTCATATCATGATGGCAAATAAGTAGAAGCACATTTTAATCATATGATGTTATGGGCTTCTCACACTACAGATATTATTTGAAATTCTAATGCTTTTTGTTATTCCTTGGGGACCTCAAGGATTAAGGCAGACTTTCTCCAAGGACCAGAGCTGGGTAAATTTATCTTGGGAGCTAATGCTAATGACCAAAGAATATATTTCATTCTCATTGGTTAGTGGTTATTACATTTGGTGTCGACTATAGATTTAAAGATTATGAAGTTGAAATTTTATGAAAAATAAAACTTATGTTTACCCTTTATGTCCAATATTCCGTGCTTTCATAGTCATAATGGCTCTGTAAATAGACAGGGTTGGGCATGAGTTGCTTGGAAAGGGGGAGAGGTGGTGGTAGGAGCAAGCGCTTTGTTAACTGTGCTGTAGCACGGACTTCCCTGCCCTGCCTCCCAGTCTTCTTGTATGTGATCTTTATGTTTCCAGGATCTCCCTGGTAACTGTAATGTAGCTGGATGTGAATTGTAATGTAGCTGGACTTCCCTGCCCTGCCTCCCAGTCTTCTTGTATGTGATCTTTATGTTTCCAGGATCTCCCTGGTAACTGTAATGTAGCTGGATGTGAATTGTAATGTAGCTGGACTTCCCTGCCCTGCCTCCCAGTCTTCTTGTATGTGATCTTTATGTTTCCAGGATCTCCCTGGTAACTGTAATGTAGCTGGATGTGAATTGTAATGTAGCTGGACTTCCCTGCCCTGCCTCCCAGTCTACTTGTATGTGATCTTTATGTTTCCAGGATCTCCCTGGTAACTGTAATGTAGCTGGATGTGAATTGAGGGGGCAGGGGGATTTTTTGCCCTGAATTCTGCCGAGATCTAGCTGGGTGCCAGAGAAAGAGAAAACTTCCTCTCTAGAAGGAGGTGGTGTGGTTGGAAACACATGGGAGAGTATCAACAACATTCAGTGTTTTTCCTGCCAATTGCCCCACCTCTGTCCCACAAACTTTTCTTTTTCTAAAACATCTCTGCCCTTCTATTTACAATTTTACATTATTGAACATTAAGGGAACTTAAATTGATTAGATTTTGCAAATGAAGATCAACTACATGATCTAAATCATATGACCCCTTAAAGACAGAACTGTGGGCAGAATCCAGGTGTTCTTTACCCCACATACCTTTCTGATTCGTGCCTGGTGCATGCCTCTTTTCTGGCATCCCACACCCTATTTTGTAGAGCTAGTGGGTCCAGCAGGATTCTTTAAAACAATGTTTTAAATCATTCTCTTCCTCTTCTAAATACACACATATAAATGCTTCTGTTAGCTATGGAGATGGTTTCTTCTTTGAGACACATATTATTCTGCCTCCTCAATTTTTGAAAGCCTTCCCTCAAATTCCCCCTTTCTTGCTCCCATGGACTTGTTAAGCTGGATTCCAGCTTCTTATCTGTAATGCAGATTAGACAGTGGTTTGTAAGTAGGAAAATGAATTCTTGTGGCATGGAGTCCAGTCTTGTAGACTTCAGAGTTTTGCTTATGGCCTATTTTAGTTACATTTGCTATTTGTCTACAGAAAAAGGTAATGCCAAGAAAAATTTGAAATACAGCCCTGTTGCACATTGGATAGCTTACTGTGGCCATTGTAGCCCTCTGACTGTCTGCTGTGAACTTGACAGTTCCAAGAATGTGGCCTGTCTTGGAAAGTAGAGAGAAAGGAGTGTGTTCCCTAGGTTTGATCTACTCACCACCCAACTTTCTGTGGATATCTGGGTTCATTGGAATTCTACTCAAAATATTCACCATTGGAAATCTCTAAACTTGGAATCATGCCTTACTCCAGGGATCCAAGGAAATATCATTTTAAGGCATAATGTTGTGGAGAATGAACGTGGTGTTGACACAGATTAACTTCTAGGAGAATGAAAGTTAGCAATTTTTTCAGTTTTTCTTATGAGATCACCAACTGAGGTCACCAACATGAAGTCACAGATGCTGGTTCTGTGACTAGTTTCTGTTGAGAATGCTTTCAGACAGGCAGAAATGTTAGGAATTAAAGATAACTTACAAGTAATAAAATTCCTACTGATGATTCCCCTAGACACACTCAGGCTCTCAGGTAAACAGAAAGTGAATTTTTCAAAGGGAATTTCAGAGGAATTTAATCAAAGTAGAGTACCGGAAAGGGATGGAGAGGAGGAGTTCTGGAGAAAGATGAGATTCTTTTTTAAAGGGTCATGAGGGAATAAAAGAGCAGTTCAGAACAGTGCTGTGACAGGCATAAAGTAGTTATGTGGTACTTAGTGAATAATTTTTACAAATTGACTCTATGTTGAAATGATAATATTTTGAACATATTAGGCTAAATAAAACACATATTTAAAGTTAATTTCACTTTAAAAAAATTTTCTCTACTAGAAAATTTAAAATTTTAAAACCGCTTGTGGTTCACATTTGTGACTGGCATTATATTTCTCTTGGTTGATGTGGCATTCAGTGCTGGCGAGTTGTGCCTCCTTGGACAGGTCATTCCATGCTAGACGTCAGCACACAGATCTGTGAAAGGCAGGAGATAAAGGTGACCAGCTAGAAAGGATTCTCGTACACGTTGATGTTTGCTTAATTTCTAAATTTGAATCCTTTCTCTGGTAGATGTTTAAGCACTGAGAAAACTATTTGATACGAACAACTATTTTATGTTCCTGAATGTCTCACATAGCTGCTGCCACTTTAGGTCCCACAGCTTGAGCTAATTTGCAAATAGTCTCTAAATATAGCTCATTCCTTGTGACATGTAAATAAAGGAGTGTACCCCAATATCTTGGGAACCCCAGCGGTGGAGTGTGTAGGGCAAGGGTCACAGAATGAGTCAGGGTTTGGGCTAGATTAGCATCTCTGTGACTCACAGTCGCCTTCTAACCACCAGATGATTCTCCTCTTGAGAAATAATTGAGGGTGATGGCCCTTTTCCTACCAGGGTACCAGGGATTGCTGAATCAGTGTTTGTTAGGCTGACTACTTAAGTGATAAAAAGTGGGTGGGAGCAGCCAAGTTGGTGGATGTTAGCCCATGGTGTTTGCTATTTACATATAAACTACTATAGAGGATACCTCGCTGGTTTGGTCCAAGAAAGAGTGGAAGGAGAAACCACTGATGTTGTCTCTAGTGGAAAATGGGGGAAATCCCACTGCAGAAGTGAAAATGTTACTGGCTACTTTTGACAGTGTTTTCAAAATGGAAACATTGTATTTAAGGCAATTCTAAGAATAAACCTGCTAAAACTTTTTGGTAAGCCTGAAGCTAGCTAGCACAGTTCCGTGGGAGCTAGAGAATGTGCATAGATTCAGTTGTATGACAGAAGGTGTTTGTGCAGGTGTACTGTCACCTGACCAAGAGAGCCACACCTGTGCTGGAAGTATATTTAAGTTTTTGAAGATCATATTTGACAGGACTTAGCTTTATTTCCATAATACATTGTCCTCAACTTTCTTGTGGCAAGAACCACAGTGTCTTATTCTCGTGTGGCAACATCTATGTCTTTAGCTACTTTTTGAGTTTCTCAAGGCAAGAGACTGTGTGTTATCCCTTCTGTTCCTAATACTAAACAGTGCCTACTATGTAGACAAGAGTTAATAAAGGCTTGGTGTATTGAGTAAGTCTTACTTATTTAGGTATAGGACACAGAGGAAAAAATAACTCATGATGCACAGAAGTTTCTATTGAAAGAGACTAGTAGATAGGGAATCTAACTTCATAATTCAAAATTTCATAGCACCTGCCTATTCTTGAGCTTAAATAAGAATTTTTTTGTATTTCTCTCTCTCTCTCTCTCACACACATACACACACACACACACACACACACACACACACACACCCCACACACACACCACACAAATCTGAGGGAAGGTAATCCAGGGATGCTATAGACACCCAGGCTGATTCTATCTATTCTCTCCAAAAATATTTTGGACCTCTTCCTTGCCAGTTCATGGCCACAACATGGCTGCTGCACTTCCAGATTCATATACATGTTCCAGGAATATAAAAATGGATAAAGCATAAGTCTCCTTATGTTTTTTTCTATTCTTTTTTTTCTTATGTTTCTTTCTTTCTTTCTTTCTTTCTTTCTTTCTTTCTTTCTTTTTCTTTTTTATTTCTTTTTCTTTCTTCCTTTCTGAGAGAGAGAGAGAAAGCAAGCACATGTGAACATGTGGAAGCTGGGAAGGGGCAGAGATGGGGGGGAGAGAAAGAGAGAGAGAGACAGAGAGAGAGAGACAGAGAGAGAGGCAGAGAGGCTCTTAGGCAAGCCCCATGCCCAGTGGGTAGCCTGATATTAGGCCCAACATGGGCCTTGATCTCATGACCGTGAGATCATGACCTAAGCTGAAATCAAGAGTGAGCCACCTAGGCACCCCAAGTCTCCATATCTTAAAAGACTTTCCTTAAAGCTCTACTCAGCAATTTCTGTTTATCTCATTGTCTGGATCTCAAATGGCTACCTCTATTGCATGTATATTGCTATCCCAAATAAAATTGGATTCCTCCTAAAACCAAAGGAGACTGTTAATAAGGAAGAGGCCTCTCTGTATTAGGCCAAGAGCAGTGTACTTTTTTAATCTTCCTCCTCAAACATCAAATATTTGTAGAACTATAGGGTATTTATAGTCTCAAAAACCTTAGCAATAATGCAGATCAACATTGTCTTCTCATTTTACAGATAAAGAGCACTGAAGATCAGAAATACTAATTGAGTTTTCCATTTAGAGTCAGGGAAGAGAGAAATGGGAAGCTTAATTCTTATATAGCTCATAACGTGTATTACATTTGGTACTTTATTGTACATGCTAGAGTGTAAATTACTTTCATTACTTGAATGTATTGTATATTATATTTATTTCTTGAATTCATCGTAATTTGCATTAGTTTTTTTGTATTTTATATTGTGTTTATTATTTGAATTTATTGTATACTGTATCTATTTGTGTACTCGCTAATTATGCTTATTGTGTTATAGTTATTTTATATTGTATTTATTAAATAGATTGTATTTTATATGAAATTTGTGTCTTTTGTATTTATTATATATTATATTTATTACTTTAATTGATTTTATAATGCTTTATTGTAAAGGTTCAAGTGTAAATAACTTGAATGAGGAACTGTCAAATGTATCTTTGTGTCTTCCTCAGTAAATACCAAAAAATTCACTGGAGATACCTCTTTAAGTATTATTTGAACTTATTGTATTATGAATATCATTAGCAAAATGTCAGAGGGGAGAAAGAAGGGAACTTATATATAAAAGGAATCAATTCAGAAAGTAGAAGAAACACAGTAATACCAAAAATATCAGGAAACATACTTCTAATGTCATTAGCAAAATGTTAGAGGGGAGAAAGAAGGGGACTTATATGTCAAAGGCATCAACTGAAAAAGTAGAAAAAACACAGTAACATACCAAAAAATATTAATCAGAAAACATACTTCAATATGTAGGAGTATATCTATTGAAACTGAAGTTTCATTGGTATCACATACTGCTTTGTGAATATTCTGATATACGGAAGGGAGAAATGAAGAGGGATGATATGGATAACATTAGATTCCTTTGAGAAATGTTTCTGCTTCAGACCACTGATGAGGTGTCATTGTGGTAGATGTTGATGTCGAACCAACTTCTTCCAGGTCTTGTACTTGGTTCTCCAATTTTCTTAATCGTGTTAGTCTCAGAATTTTCTTTCTTTTCTTTATATCTTTTAGCAGTAAGAAGGACTAACAATTTCTCCCACAGCAACAATTGTTCTAATTTTCCATTACAAAAACTAGTTTTACTTGAAAAGGCCCTGTTAGGCTGATTTTGTTCCTGATTTTCACTTTTCGTGTCTTTTCCTAGGGGTGCTTTCCAGTGTGTATCATGGGAGTTCAGGTTTGTGAATCAGATCCCCTAAGAAGAACCTCTTTATTTGAGTTCCTGATTGTTCTACAACCCTTTTGCTCAAGCTCAGGGATCCTAGAATTTAAATGTTTCTCAGAACATCACTGTTCTTGAACATACATATTGGATTTTTAACATTGATTTTATGCAAGTTGCACTTAAAGTTTCTCAGGTAGTTAAAGGCTGTGGTTTTGTTTTGTTTTGTTTTGTTTATTAATTATGTTATGTTGGAAGGCATCTTTCAGTCAAGTTTCATTTTTATTTTAGGGGAAAAGGATGTTTCTTTCTCCTCATACATAACCAAGCATTTTGGTATTCTAAGACTGCAGAAATAAGAGTTTGGTAAACCACTTCCCTGAGAATTGCCAAGGGTTGAGCCACCAAAAGAGAACCTGAGAAAGTTAACAGTTATCATCCTGGGTCATGTAGGGCTTAACTAGCTGGGTTCAAGGTATGTCAATTATGTCCAATTTTTGAGTGAGCTAAGAGTTGGGAGTACCCTCTTATAAAACAAAAGGTGCTTAGTGGGCATCCCAAAAGGGAAGGTGGGCTTCAAAATAAGGAGAAACATGGTGGCAGACTTGAGGCAGGATGGCATTTATCATCAAGGCTCCTTAGCACCAGTGTGAGATAGTAGGCAAAATAGCCTAAATTTCCTGAAAAGTATAAACAGCCAATACCTGCTAGTACATGTGCTTTAGGCAATATGTATGGTAAGGTACTCTAGGGGTCCGGTGATAGCTATCTTCAAGGGAGACAAAAAACCAAGGTAATTGTAAAGTATTCACAGTTCAGAGAGAGAATCTTTGGGAGATAGAAGTAAGAATAGGATTTATAGAGGCAAAGTAGATCAGAGTCATAAAGATGATTTGGAGGCATTAGGAAATAGACTTTAACAGGCATTGAGGCCCCAACTGGAGCTGGAAAAATGCCTTTCTTAACCTTACAGACCAATTATGTTTTACAAATGAATCTCTTCTTATTATGCCTTTTCTTTATTCCTTCTCTCGTCTTCAGCTACATAATTAATAAAAGTTCCTTTTGAAATCTTATCTCAGAAGAAATCAAGATGCTTATATGTTTAGGATGGTATGCGGTGGAGTGGGTATATGGACTTGTGTTTATGGATTTGTGTTTGGAAACGGGAGTGGGGGAGCGTCACACAGAGGCAAGGAAGCAAAGGGAAATACAAGAGAATAAAGCAACTGCACATACAGGAATAAGAGAAAGAATCAAGACCAGCTTATCTATAGTGACCAGAATATAGTTTTGTTTAAAAAAATTCCATTCCACTGTTGGACAGCTCTAATAGAGAGATTCTCTTAGGTTATCTCCACCCATTGAATTAAGTGTTGCCTCCGGGAACAACAAAGAACAAACTCCTTCATCAAGACGTCTCAGACTCAAAGCTAAGATTATATTTGCCACAATTATGAGGGACCAAAGAATGTGTTCACAATCCAAAAATATCTATAGTAAAAATCATTGATGATGATAATAATAAGCACATACTTAATTGTATTAACCAAATTACGTACTGCAAACATTTCTAAATGCTTTTTAAATGATCTTAGTATTAAGTATCAACTTAAATAGTATGTTCATGAATAGTTGTTAGTCCTGTTGAATTTCTCTTTTCTGGCTTTGGAACTCTCAGGATAAGCAGCTTTAAATGGAAATCTGAAATTTTAAGCACTAGTCTCTTGGTATTTAACATCAAAGATTTTACCTTATTTACGGTTTTCTCTTCAAGGAAGGACTTTTCCACTTAGGGGTGGAGTGGAGATTGGAAGTAAAACTCAACCCAGACAGGAAACTAACCAACAAATCACAATAAAAATGAAAAGGAAATCTTCACCTCTGTGGACACGCACACAGCATGCACACACACGCCCGTGCGCACACACATCAGTCACTCTGACCTACCCCTCAAGAACGCCTTACACACACACTTGTAGAGGGCTGTATTCTCTAGACCATTGGTAGAAATCTCTGAGCTTCCAATTGCCTTCTTTCGTGTCTGCCAACTGAAGGAGGAGGAGATTTGAATTCGCTTTGAAAATAATCCTTATTCATCATTAACTACTCAAACTCTTTTCTTCCCTATCCAGTTATGATGCAGATAACCTAATCTCAAAAATTGTAGCCTCCATATTAAAACATTGCAAATTCAAATACCATAAAACGGTGTGATACAGTTTCTGGTTGGCTAGGCCTTCGACTCTTGGAGTAGTCAGGTGCTCTAATGAAGAATTCACATCTGAAGGGTGGGCAGCAAGCATTATATATCAGAAAAGCGACCCGCCGACGTTGGCTACCACAGGTACTTGAGCTAGTCCTACCTCAATCATAGATTTTGTTAGCACATGGTGAGTCAGATACATTTTTTTATTTGGTGAAATTTTTGGCTTATTAACATGATAGATATGAGAAGTGGGCTCACACAGATAAAATTAAAGGTACTTAAGACATACAGAGTGGCTAAAATATTTTAAGGCTTAGGCCTTAATATAGGCCTTAATATTTTAAGCCTATATTTAAGGCTTAAAAATATTTTAAGGCTTAAAATATTTTAAGGCTTAAAAATTATAAAAATATTTTAAGGCTGAGCCTGGGTGGCTCAGTCAGTTGAGCGTCTGACTTCAGCTCAGGTCATGATCTCGCGGTCCATGAGTTCGAGCCCTGCATAGGGCTCTGTGCTGACAGCTCAGAGCCTGGAGCCTGCGTTGGATTCTGTGTGTGTGTCTCTCTCTCTCTGCACCTCCCCCGCTCACACTCTCTCTCTCTCTCAAAAATAAACATTAAAAAATTTTTAAAAATATATATATTTTAAGGCTTTCCATTTTTGCATAAACAAATTCCAAGAGTTAGTGAATTCTATAGCCCGTTCTTTAAGGATGGTGTTCAAGACTTAATCTCTAAATAATCCTATGTCATGCCATTATTAAGGAGGATTTCTGCTTGGTTAATGCCAATGTCAGAGTACCAGAATCTCACCTTTAGAATGGTATGTCCACCTGACAGAAACCTTTCATGGAAGATGATGGTTTGACACAAAGAAGGACAGGAAGCTAGAACTTTAAGCTAACAGAGAAGTTTGCATTGACTTTTGTTGTTGCTTACTAATGAAGCTAGTCAGCATGGTGGCAGAATTGAGCCTAAGACTTGCTTTCATTATAACATGGTAGGTTATGAAAGAGTCATTAATATATGTGTATCTCCAACATTTTCAGCAATTAACATTATCCATCAAAAAGAATCTAAGAGCTATGCATGATCAAAATGGCTTGGCCATACGCGCAAAGGTTTTTTGGTTTTTTTTCCACCAGCTCCCCAATTCACTGTAACACCTTATATTAAATGTCTGCAGCAAATTGAGAGAAAACAAAACAACCTCTTACAGTCACTTTGGAATTCTCTGAAAACTCAGGTTGCCGTGGACAACCACAGAGGAAGGGTTGAGAGGTAAAAGAGAAAGCACATTCAGTCAGCTGTGGCTATCCTTTGCCTGGCTGATGTGATGATGTTTCCTGAAGGGCTTGTGGGGACAGGGGATCAAAGCTCTCACTCCCAGCAAGGGCCTGCTCCATGTGGTAAATGTCTCTACATTTAGGGATTTTTATGTCCCTTTGGATTAGCTACATGGGTCAAGGGCAAGAGTGAAGCCTGCATCATTTCCCTACCCCTTTCTCTTGGCGAGGCGATGTGTGTGGTCCTCCGGGCAGAGCCTTTTGTTAAGAGCAGGGATGGTGGAATGAGTTCTCCCAGCTGGATGGAGATGCGTGCATGCCGGGAAGGGGACGCTCTGGGATAAATCAGAGACTATGTGTGGCTGTGTTTTTTATTACTCTTTTGTTATAGACTCCTCTCTCAGAGGAGCTTTGAGATAGTCATATTATTGACATTAACTGAGTAAACATTCAGTTTTCCTCCTTCGGCTTTATTTTCACTCATTGGTGTTGTCACCTGACAAGTCCCTTCGCAAGTGCCTTTTGGGCTTTTGTTTCAGAAAGGAACATGAGTTCCTCAGGGTAATGGGACAAGAAGCCTTTCTTTAGAAAAATCCAAGTAAAAGGCAGTGATTAAATATCTTCGAAGCTGTGTGTGTGGCCTGGTTTTGCCTCTCATCCTTCATCTGTTGGCATTTTCTTGGCAGCCGGAGCTGGAGCCACTGGTTAACAGTAGCAAGGGAGTCAAGGCCCCGCTGCCACCAGGAGGCAGATACATCATCACCCTGGTGAGCTGCTAGTCATTTAATCGGTACCAGGGGCCACTCAGAGAGGCAGGAAGTTTTCTAGGAAAAGCCGACAATGTCTGGGAAACTGGAAACCAAGACATCAAAACCTTAAAAATCCAGGTCAATTTATGTGAGTGATACAAGTTTATTTGAAGATAAAAACAGGATTTAGTATGTGCAGTTATCAGTGGCTGTTGTAACGTGTTCACGATTTGGGTGTGTCAGTTCTTGAAACTACCATGTTGCCTTTACTTGCCAGTGTGGTCATGAATGGTTCTATTGATTACATCTTTGCTATTTCTGGAGTTGGATGGGGTTTGAAGACAGGTACGGGTAGCTGGGAAATAATTATTTCTCTAGGGAGGGTGACATTTTCATGTTATTTGTTGCAGAATTGCTGATAATCCTTGTTTTTCAGTTGTAAAATAATGTATGTGATTGTGGTACATTTTCTTGTGTCTCCTTTTATTTAACTCTGTAGCCCTGGGTGGGTGTTTTTAGCAGGTTTTTACTGTGTTTGTAAGTATGCTTGTGTGTCTGGGTAAGGTATGTAACTGCAGTATAGCTTTTCAGTGTTTCAGACAAGTAGTGGTTTTGCTTGTGAAAAATGGCAACAATTTGAAGTTACTATCCTCCGGCTGGTTCTAAACAGAGAAAACCACTTTCTTCTAAGTGCTGACACCAACAGAAAGGGGAAGGAGCCAAATAAGGAAGAGTGAGAGGCAAGAGTGTGATTTCTACCGTCCAGTTCTTAGGCATTGAATTAGAATGTGGAGGATCATTGATGAATGGAGATGGGCAAGGGGAGTAGAGGCAAAGTGAATTTTGTCTCCAGGTGATGAGCTAAGAAGTGTCCTATACATTTCTTGGTCTGGAACAATTGGTTCATTCATTCATTCGTTTATTCATTCAATAGGTATTTATTTTTGTGTCAACAGATATTTATTAGGTGCTGGGGTTAATGGTAATAAGCAGGATCAAGTGCCAGACCTCTTGGAGTAGGAGAGAAAACAAGAGAGAAACAAACTAGTAAACATATGAGCATGAAATATAATTTCAGGTCAGGTGAGAGGAGGAAAAGTGAGCAGATTAGGAACCTGAAAGAAGTGCAAGAGGCCAGCTAAAGAAACCCTGGGAGAGGGACGGAGTATGGAAGGAAGGAAACCACAGAGAGGGGGGAAGGGGGACGGGGTGGGGGGGGCGGCTAGGTCTTGGAGGACTTGGATCTTTGCTGCCTGGGAACACTGTAAGGATGGCACATGGAAGTGATGGCATCTGATTTATGGCTTTAAACTCTCACTCGGGGGCCTCATCTCTTGTATGTTTTACTGGCCGTGTACCAGTTCTAGCAGAAAATCATTTCTCAAAACAGTGATTGAATGGTCTGATGATACTTTTCTTAAAGCTATAAAAACCCCAGGATTCCAGAGCTGCAAGTTTGTAATACTTACTTTTGACCGGAACTTGGAAAAGGAATAATTGGGCAGTTGTGAAGTAGTATATTAACCCAATTGTTCATAACTAATAGGGGGGAAGGTGGGGGTATAATTGAAACGCCAAGAAAATAATTATTCTTAGTTTATTTGCTTGTTATGTACCTACTTTCTGAGGTCAGACTCTGTACTAGTATAAGGAATTTGTTAGTTATTCAGTGCTATAGTGCAGTGAATCGGACAAGGAGTCCGGGGGATGGCTGACTGGGTTCGAAATTCATCTCTGTGATGACTAATTAGATACTTAACTACAGGGGCCTCTCAATAACTGCAAGTGAGGCACAGGAGGAGTATCCCCCTTATGGGGTTCTGTGAGAATTAAGTGAAATAATACACAGGAATCGGCCTGACATAATTTAAGTATTTGGTGAAAGCTACCTGTTATTGTTTCTGTTAAAGAAATTCCAACCATGGAAAATTTTTACACTTTATATATGATACGTCAGATAGTGACCTTATTTTACATAATTTGGAAGCTTAAATGGAGTTTAGAATATGCTGTTTTGGGAAGCAGCCCCCACTACTGGGGTGGCATTGTATATCATATATAATTATATATAAATATAATACTGTATAAATACAACATATTCTATATAACATATAAATATAATCTATATTACATAGGGTGCTCCAGACAAGACTCACTATTGAGATTCCCAAGTCTGGGCAGATTTTATGAACTGAGGGTAGTATGAAGGGATTTGTAGGGAAAGATGAAGGTTAGAAGTGTGAGACATGGGCACCTTAAGTGGCTCAGTTGGTTGAGCATCCGACTTCGGCTCAGGACATGATCTTGGTGCTCATGAGTTCGAGTCCTGCATTGGGCTGTCTGCTGTTAGTGCAGAGCCCATTTCGGATCCTCTGTCCCCCTCTCACTCTGCCCCTCCTCCACTCACTCTGTCTGTCTCAAAATAAATACACTTAAAAAAAAACCGTGGCTTATCAAGAGTTAAAATATAGCAGATTTTAAGAATTAAAAACAAACAAACAAACAAAAACCAACAAGAAGCATGAGGCCAAGGAAAAGGAGCTAAATCAGAGAAAACCTGCAAATGAAAGGAACAGGTTGGGTATGGGTAGGGAAGGTTGTGGCTGCCTGTGGGTATGTTCCTGTTTTGGACTTTGATTTTTAGACGCTGTCACCTAAATCTCTTTTTAGCATCATTTTTAACTGAGTTCACTAACAGGCATTTTAAAATGTGAAATGTTAAATGTGGTATTTAAATATACAAGTCTCTGGGAAAATAGAACTTCCCATAATGTTTTGTTTTGTGTCAGATTTCCCAAACACATTTATTCTATAAAAGTGAAAATACACGTTTTATAACCATCTAAGTGTGCCTCAGTGTACTGCTTGCCTTTGAAAATGCCTGTGATTTAAAGCATGGGGGAGGGGAAGGAAAAAAAAAAAAAAGGTTAGAGAGGGAGGGACCCAAAACATAAGAGACTTAAAAACTGAGAACAAACTGAGGGTTTCATGGGGGGTGGGAGGGAGGGGAGGGTGGGTGATGGGTATGGAGGAGGGTACCTGTTGGGATGAGCACTGGTTGTTGTATGGAAACCAATTTGACAATAAATTTCATATTAAAAAAATAATAAATAGCTGCTTTAGAATGGATCTCAGTTTGTATTTATCATTGGTCTTAACCAATAACATTTCATCTTTTCTCCTCAAGGCTATGAGTTCTCTCCCTCATTTATGGTACATAACATTTCAAATAATTCGGTTTATAAATGGAAATAATAACCTGAAAACATTCCTTATTGAAAGAGACGAAACCTTTTTCATGGGTTCCAGCTAGACATTCCTGGGGGTGTACTGCCCCTCTGACATCATACTTAGATCAGAAAACCAGGGGCGCCTGGGTGGCTCGGTCGGTTAAGCGGCCGACTTCAGCTCAGGTCATGATCTCGCGGTCCCTGAGTTCGAGCCCCGTGTCGGGCTCTGGGCTGACAGCGCAGAGCCTGGAGCCTGTTTCAGATTCTGTGTCTCCCTCTCTCTCTGCCCCTCCCCTGTTCATGCTCTGTCTCTCTCTGTTTCAAAAATAAATAAATGTTAAAAAAAATTAAAAAAAAAAAAAAAGAAAACCAGATCTCTTCACCATTTGTAGATCTCTTTACCCTTTAATCATGGATGAGGGGAAAAAAAGCTCCATTTTGAGAATGAATTCAATATCCCATTTTTCCTTCTTATATTTCTCTTTCCTTTTACTCTTTTCTTTTTTCCTCTTTTTGTCTCCTGACTGCAGAATGAGTTGATTCCTCCAGGAGCCTGCCTCCTGGGCTGTGTGGTGGAACCCCCATGGATGGGCACCACTTGGCACCTGAATGGGTGCTTTATCTCAAACCTTTATCTCAATTTTTTTTCTTTTTCCTCACATATCTTTCTCAGACCTTCCACAGAAAAATTCAGCTCTCTGCATTGTGTGCTTAGGCCACAGCCCAGGGCAGGGTGGTGCAGATCTTTCCACCACCCTGAAAATAAGTGAGTTCAATTTTCATCATGAGATATTTCCATGGCGAGTTCAATCACATCCTGAATCAGGTGTTTGTCACAGGCAATGGTCTCTCTCTTGCTACCCCATTCTGTTCCCCACTCTCCCCATTTCTCACTGTGTCTCATCTCCTTTCCCTTTGGGAACATACTTTTTGTGATTAAGAAAGGAAAACAAATAAGCAGGTCCTCACTGCACAGGGGGAGCCATGCTGTGGTGTCTTGGTGTGAGTTCACTTTGCTCCGTGACGTCTGTTCTAAGCTGTATGTGCTTTTGTTAGACTCCTGCATCGCATCTCAGTTTTGAGGACAGTGACCCTAATTGACACAGGCTTTCAATGGCAAGTGATATTTTATACAGAAACTGCATTGAATAGAGAAAGATAGAGCTTTTTGAGGACAGGGAAACACAATAGTCCAAAATGGACTCTGCATCATGTTTATGCTGCTATTGCTTTTTCCACTAAGCAGTTCAGAATTCCAAGTAGAGGAAGGACAGGGAAAATATCAGAAAGGTAAAGCAGGGAATTTGGGAGAATTTCTAGCTGCACAGCTGTAAGATTAAGAGTTAATCATTGTATGGTTTATAGGAAGAAAATAATTATCTTTTATTGTTTTTGAGATTAAAAAAATCCCTTAAGCCTAATTGCAATAATAACTTAATCTGTTGGTCAGTGTTTATTCATTACTCACTGTGTGCTCAGAACTACAACAACTGTCAGGAATGCAGCCATATTGGCCACGATCCCTAACCTAATTATAAGAACGGAGACAAAAACATTAATAAAGTTAGAAAAATCAAAATAATTCTAATTATCCGCAGGAGACTATTGCTGTAGGACTAGAAATTAAATCAGTCATGGGCAGACATATATCAAAACTCAAATCCCATGGCTCAGTGGGCATTTGAGAAGGACAGATTGAGAGGTTCTCACTGAAAACTTTTTTGCAGATGAATAAATTAGATATGGAGAAAAAGTTTGGAGCTCTTTTGAACTTTTCTTTCACCAACTAGTTTTAGGATGGCATAGTTATCATTAAAGAATATGTTGTGTATTTCAGATTTAAGTGATAGGGCAGGTAAAATATAATTTGTGTGATGAATGTTTTAGAAGCTCTTAACTGCATCTGAAATACCTCTTTAGGGTGCCAGGATATCAGATAAAATGCTCACAGGCACCACCTCTGCATTTCCTTGGGTACAAAGATCTGTGGGTGGAGAAGCAAAGGAGGGAGGGCCACCAACAACCTTGAGTGAGGCCACAAAGGCACATCTTTCAGACGGCACTGTTGCCATTGCCCCATGAAGTCTATAACATAATTTCAACAAAGCAAAGTAAATATAAATAGACCTCAAGGCAAATGAATATGTCACTAGAGGTAGTATAGGGTAGGAAAGATAAACTAGAATTTGGAATTCTGACAGCCCTAGGTTAGAATTTGTTTCATCACTTATGAGCTGCAGTTAGTCTGAGCAAGCTGTTGATACTCTCTGCTTCCCGTCACTATAAATCCCTCGAAGGCAGAGATTCTGTCTTGAAAACAGTGTTTTTTTATGATGATAGATGTAAGTGATATCCATGGTAGAAATATGGAAGAACAAGTAGAAAATGAAAGTCACCGTTTATGCAAGTCCTATAGCCCTGAACATTTTGTGACACATCTTTCCAGATTTTTTTTGTGCGTATATATTTAATCAAAATTGTTACTTAATGTCCATGTCCTTGTTCTTTTTAGCCCTTGTGCCTGGTATAAAGAGAAGTTTAGTTAAATGACTAAATAGCCTTGAGCTTCTTAGTCTTCAGATCCATCCCAGAAAAAATGAGAATAAAAACAGCAACTATAGTGTTGGAGTTCTGAGGGTTGAATGAGATGCTGGATGTGTAGGGCTCATTCACTGGTATACAACAGACACTCTGTAATTCAAAACTGTTATTGGTATTATTTTGGTTCTCATTGAAAAGAGAGAGATACACTAAATAGTTTGGTTCAGAGGATTTGAAACCATTCATAATGACCTTTCCTTACAGTTTGGAGACAGTAAATCTAGTATGAAGTGTTTATAATTCTAGAGCATGGGAATGTGCTATGAAGCCTAGTCCAGAAATGGCATTGTATTGGCAAAACCTGTCACTGAAGTCAGGGGTATGAAAGAACAGAGTTGGTTGCAGAGTGTTCTGCTCTGAGCGTGGTGACTTTTATCTTAAGCTGTTTCTTGAATAAGATACAACTTTGCCTCTAATACCAGCAGGTTCTTGACTCAAACTCCGTGGTGTTAAGGATCTCAAGGCTTCTTTCTTTCTTGTAGGTTCCTTCATATAAACCTGTTGTGGACCTGGATTGAGTATAGGAAATGCCTTTAGTGGAGCCATAGGCAAGGATTCTCCAGGTTCCTTGAGCCTCACTCACTGGAGGTACTAGTAGGATTAGAGTTGTAGGTGGGCAGCTACCTTGCAGAATGCTGTAGAGGAAGAAGGATCTCAGAAATCAACCAACCCAGGGGCACCTTGGTGGCTCGGTCGGTTAAGGGTCTGACTCTTGATTTCAGCTCAGGTCATGACCTCATAGTTCGTGGGATTGAGCCCTGTGTCTGGCTCTGTGCAGACAGCACAGAGCCTGCTTAGGATTCTCTGTCTTCCTTTCTCTCTCTCTCTCTCAATCTGTCTCTCTCTCTGCCCTTTCCCCACTTGTGTGTGCATGCATGCTCTATCTGAAAATAAACTTAAAAATTTTTTTTTAATTAAAAAAAAAATCAACCACCCTAGTAGCTGTTTTACACACAGTGAACTAAGGCCAGAAGAGATTATGTGAACTTCTCAAGGCCGCGCAACAAACTGGTGACACAACCAGACTTAGAACCAAAAGGTTCTTGTGAAGCAGCAAAATGTAGAAGAAAGAACACAGGTTGGAGTCAGGCTGCTTTAGTTTGAATCCTGGTTCTGCCACTTAGAGGTATATTTAGAGGGCACTAAATCTCTCTGAACTTCGTTTTCATCTGTAAATCCACAACGAAATATCTAGTTGTGTTAGTGTCCTATGGCTGCCATAACAAGTTATCATAAACTTGATGCCATAAAACCAAAGAAATGGATTGTCTCACAATTCTGGGAGCCAGAAGTCCAAACCAAGGTGTTTTGGGGGACCATGCTGTCTTTGAAGGCTCTAGGGAAAGATCCTTCCTTGCTTCCTCACAACTTCTGGCGGTTGCTGGCAGTCCTTGGGTTTCCCTGGCATACAGCAGCATCACTGTTGTCTCTGTCTGTATTGTCACATGTTTTTCCCAAAGTGTGTTGGTCTGTTTCTGTGTCTTCACGTGGCCTTTCCATAAGGACGTTAGTCATTGGATTTGGGGTTCACTCTAATCCAGTATGGCCTGATTTTATTTATTTGTGTATTTATTTATTTTTTTTTAAGCACTTGTCAGTATTTAATGAACCTCTCTTCATGTGGCTTCAAGCTACCAGGACAGACTCCTCCCACACCCTTAATCTTCTCCTCAGCTCTTCTACTGAAGAATTTGGCCTTCCCCATGACAGGCTGTTTGGGGAGTTCCCCTTTCCCAAAACTTTGCTGTAGCCCGATCGCACCACATCGCTGATAGGAGCAGCTCCCGTCTTGTTTTTGGCAGCCTTTTCCTGTGACTGCTCACTGACCAAGGGCCGCAGTTTATTGAGGCTGACAGTTGCGCAGAAGCCCTGGTTCCTTTTTATGCGGTAATGCCTCACACCAGCTTTTCTGAAGTAACCTGGCTGGTATTTGTCAAAGTTGACCCTGTGGGGATGCATGCCACCGGCATGACCCCGGCCTCCTGGGTGCTTCCGGTGCTTGCGGACGCGGCCGTGTCCGTGGCTCACGTGGCCCCGAAGTTTCCGGGTCTTCCTCAGTCTGGATGGCCTGTTGGCAGCCCAGAGGAGAGAGCCAGTATGGCCTGATCTTAACTAATTACATCTGCAAAGACGCTATTTGCAAACAAGGTCACGTTCTGAACTTCTGGGTGGACAAGAAGTTTTGGAGGGATGCTATTTAACCCAGCACAGTAGGGTACAGCACTGTTGTCTGGATGAAATCACGTATTGTCTACGAAGTATCTAGTGTGGTTGCTGGTCCATGTTAGTTCACATGGTAGCTTGACAACTGTTGGTTCTCTGCCTTTCTTTCCAGCCCCCAGCCCCGTGGCCACTTGGCCCTTGCAGAACTCCAGGCACTGAACTCATTCTGTTTCCACAGTCTGCGTCTCCCTCTTTCTGCAGTTATTCTGGTATGTTCCCAGCCTTCTTCACTGGCCGGTTGTAATTGTTTTGGATACCAGTTCTTTTATTGAGATTCTGCTCATTTGCAGCTTTCCTAGTTCTAGTTTTCAAGTAGCTTTACTGTAAATATAGTTGGATGAAAAACAACAAAGGGCTGCAGAGCACAGTTATCGGCAAAGGGACTGCTTTTTATTTAATTAGCAAAAACAAAGAAGTACATCCAGTTTTGACAAGGATACTGTGAAAAAGTAAACTAATAATACCTTTGTTGGGGCTCTTAAAACTGTTACACCTTTTCCAAAAATCAATAAAAATAATATACTTTTGCTTTATTAATCTCAGAACTGGGAATCTGTCCTAAGGTAATAATTCAAAATACAGAAAACACCACAAATATTCACCAAAACATGATTTATGCTAGCAAGACTTAAATTTTTTTTAAGTTTATTTATTTTGAGAGAGAGAGAGAGAGAGAGAGAGAGAGAGAGAGAGAGAGATTCCAAAGCAGGCTCTGCACTGTCAGCATGGAGCCCAGTGTGGGTCTTGAACTCATGAGATCATGATCTGAGCTAAAACCCAGAGTTGGGTGCTTAACCATCTGAGCCACCCAGGTGCTCTGATAGTAAGACTTTAGAAACAATGTAAGTGCCCAACAATAAGGATAGTTTAGGTAAACTGTGGTTTGTCCATTTGAGAGAACATTATACAACTATTTAAATATAAATATGAAAAATATGACTTATTTTTTAAGTGAGAAAAGATAATTACAAATAGATTCATATGTGATTGTGATAAGTGTATGGGGTAATGTCAAAATGAGTAATTTTTTTCTATGTTATAAATTTTCTATAATTTGAAAATATTTTTGTATAATTTTAAGTAAGACAGCGATAATGTAAGGACATAATCCATACAGTTGGGTGACTTGGTAGATATCCCATTTCATCTTTTGGGTGCTAGAGGCTGTGATGCTTAGAGCACTGCTGTTGGCATTAGGTGGAAGCAACTGTCATTTCTCAAACAGATTAGGACAAACCAGTGTTGTGGGAGCAGTTGCTAGTCAGGGGATTCCTACCTGCATGACCAGTAAACTGGACTCATGAGTTATGGGGCCAGTGACTCACCCCTGACCATAGACAAGTAGCCCCATGAAGAGCTCAAGTAGATGGATGCTAATATCACTTGCCTCGAGAAAAATCTAAAAAGTCAAAACAAAGATGTGACAACAAAAAAAATTGCAAAGGTTTGTTGGTGTGATTTACATTTTATTTTTGCTTCTGGTGAATACATAATAATCCTCCCCTCCCCCAACAAGTGAGAAAAAAATGAAGAATATTATTGAGATACATAAGTTCGTAGGTTACTTTGGACTGTGAATACAAGTTTAATACAGATGATAAAGCTTTAATAATTTATCTTTTTGATATTGGTAAAGTCAAAGAATTCATAACTCCTTGGCTCAATTATATTTACTCATGTTATTAGTTATTTCTAGTCATTTGCGAAATATTTATTGATTCTTATCACAGTCTTAGACTTGATTATATCTCATGTTAATTTTCTGAATTTCTGTTTATTAGTTTACTATTATGATAATTTTAAAGTACTTCAAAAATAAGGAAAACATACATCACTAAGTTTCAATTCCATTATATGTTCTCAAAGAAGTGGTTCTCAAATTTAATGGGTGCAGGAATCACCAGTGATGATAGTTAAAAATGCAGTTTTCCGGGCATTAACCTCAGAGGCTAGAGAGGAGTCTGGACGTCTTTGAAAGAAGGAAAGCAGAGGGTGCTGCCGCAGGTGGGCTCCCACTCACGCTTTCCAAAAGTGAAATGTTAGCCACATGAAACCACGTGCCCCCAAATATTTTCCTTTAATATTTGAGGTTGAACATTAATTATCACTGTAAAAAAAAAAAACAACAATAAAGATGAAAAGTGTTAAAACTTGGCATTGTTTTCCAAAACATGAGTTTTCTTTTCCTTTTTTGGAGGTATGTAAGGAAAGCTCATCACCACACTGTGAATGATGTCAACTCCTCTGTTCCTAGCACATTTTTGACACGTCACCCTTTTATTTCACAACAAACATGCTGAGGCAATGTTCCTTTTGTTTTAAGAGCTGACGATTGTCAGTTAATTATATCATGTGCTGAAGGAAAATTAATAAGGAATGCATTCAACTACAACTTGCATTTTCAGTATTATTATCACAAATGAGTGCATTTCAGACACTCTAATATTAGAATCTAGATTCTCATAATGCAGTGTCTACTGTGAAAACCACGTGTAATTGTGTTCTTAACACTCATTCATCCAGTGGTGTCTGAGCTATGAGGTAATAATGCTTTTCTCTGTTAATAAGTCACTTTCCAGTATGCGAGGTCTTTCTGTTTCCCTTCCTTGAGAAAGCAGATGGGTGATTTCTTTTTAAAAAATCTTACAAGAGAATGGTATAGAAGCCAGTTAAGCCTCGCCTTTTTCCAGAGTTGTCTTTACCTGCAGAATTATCTAGCATAATAAAATGAGGGTAGCTTCTAAATTAAAGTTTGCTAAGGCAATGTTTCTTAAACTTTGTTTGCATAAGAACAATATACCATATATAATATTTTTATTAATATTCAGATTTATGGGCCTCCATTCCAGTTTATTAAATCTCAAATGAGGACTGAGAATTTACATTTTAAAATACATCCCCGTTTGTTAAACACTGATAGACTGCCTTATATACTTCGAGGAATTTCTCCCCTTGGGAATTTTGTAAAATAACTTAGGAGAGGTAATTAGAGTGACCTATGCTTTGAAACTTTCGGAGGAACTTATTTTAAACCTTAATTAAGGGGAGTTTAGCAGCTTAAAAGAAGCATTGAGAAGTTTTCCAAACATGGATTTTATATTTGGATGGCTATTGGGAATAAGTACACCATTGTATTTCTTTTTGGAAAGCCATGGCCTTTGGCAAGGCCAGAAGTTATTAGGATTTCCAAAACCCTGACAGTGAGAGAACCAAAGGAGTAACAAAGTGTGACAGTGATGGATGGCCCTATGCCAGGCAGTGCTCTAAGCATCTTGTATGTATTAATGAGTTAACCTGACAAGTATCCTACAAAGTAGATATTATTATTTTACTCATCTTGTAAATGGGAAACAGAGGTAGTGAGAAGTGAATTAGCTTGTCCCCTTCTGTAGCTTGTGAGAAACAGATCCCAGGTTGTTCTGAACTTGAACATTCTGAAGTGGGGTCTGGGCCTCCACTACTGCACTATGCCACTGATGAAGGGCTGGTTCTCTGGGAAACTCATTTACCTTTCAACCAAATAAGGGGCTTTTTATATTAAGATGAGTATCTACAAAGGCAAAGCAATGACCTACATGCCACTTAGAGCTTTTTGATCTACGCTTCCTAAGATTTCTGGAGAAGGCCAACATGAGAGAAAAATAAAAGTAATAGCAAAGGCATTTACTTCAGTATTTGCTTGAACATTTGCTCTCAGAAGTAATAACTATTATCTTTTCAATTATATGAGTAGAGTCTTAGAGTCTTCTCTTTAGAGTCTTAAGAGTCTACAGAAAATTTAGGGATCATTTGGCTCAACAATAAGTATTTCTTCAATGAATGAATGAAAAGTTGGGCCCATTTTGCACATCTACAAGGATGTTCTGCAGGCTGATCAGTGTAACAATTTGCATAAGCATCATTAGAATTATGAGGGGAACTTTAGAGGTCAGTCAAGTCTAGAGGGAAAAAGCAGTGTAGATGTGGTCCCATGTCAACCTCCAGGAAGGGTACATTGGGAGGACTAGAACCCCATGTTCAAGTGGGATGAACTGTGTGCCTGGGCTTCAACCTGAGAATCTAGAATGAATGCAGGATGGCTACCCAAGTAGGGTAGACTTGCTTTGTACTAATGGTTTCTGTATTAGTTTTCTATTGCTGCTGTAATAAGTTACCACATACTTAGTGGCTTGAAACAACACAGTCTATAATCTTACAACTCTGTGCATTGGAAGTCTGATGCAGACCTCACTGACCTAAAATCAAAGTGTCAGCAATGCTGTGTTCCTTTGTGGAGGTTCTAGGGGAGAATCTTCTTCTTTGTTTTTCCAGCTTTCCAGGTCCATGTACCTTGGCTTGCAACTCTCTCCATTTGCAAAGCCAGTAATGGCAGGTTGAGTTGTTTTCACATTATATCACTCTGATTTCCTCTTCTTTACCTCTCTTCCACTTTTAGGAACCTTTCTGATTATGTTGGGCCCACTCAGATAATGGAGGGTGATTTTCCTTTTTAAAGGTGAGCTCATTAGCAACTTTAATTCCACCTGTAACCTTAAATTCCTCTTTGCCATGTAACCCAACATATTCACAGGATCTAGGGAGTAGGGTGTGGACATGAGCATAGATGTTCTGGGGAGATCTTTATTCTGCCTACCACAGCTTCCTAAAGAGTAAGGCAATTAGAGGGAAGGAACATGTTCTAGGATGTAGGGCTCAGTCATCCAAGACTGGATGTCTGACTAAAACGGAAAGCTGCCTGCTCCTGTTCTTGGCAGTTGCAGATTCTGGCAGATGCTGGTAGAGAAACTGTGAGCTGGTTGGCAGAATGAAGATGGAGAGACCATATCATATCTGGAAGGTCTGAAAGAGTCTTATTGGCTGAGAACTCCTCACCTTCTGTGTGCTGACTTCATTGAGTTTGTCCTAATGTTTTTAGAGAAAGAAGGTACTAAGGATTTTTCTCTTAGTAGGAGGACAAGCCAAGTCCTTTACCAGCTCAAGCATAGAAGGGCAGGTAGGAAGGAATACGTGTAGAGTTGGAATCCTAGGTAAAAGAGGTAGAAATATGAGCCAAATATACCTACCTTTCCTCTGTCCCTCCTTCCCCTCACTCTCTCCTTACTTTCTTCCTTCTTTCTTTCTGGTTTTCAAATTTGTGCTGTCAGTGTGTTTGGGGAAGGTATTATGAACATAAACACCGCTATTATCTAAACAGGTTATGTGTCCACAGGGTCAAAATCAGGCTCATTGTAACAAAACAGGACTAATAATAAAAGCAAAATTTCATCCATTTTTTTTTTTTTTGAGAGAGCGAGTGGGAGAGGGGCAGAGGGAGAGGGAGAGAGAGAGAATCTTAAGCAGGCTCTACACGCAGCACTGAGCCCACTGCAGGGTTCAAACTTATGACCACGAGATCATGACCTGAGCCGAAATCAGTAGTTGGATGCTTAACTGACTGAGTCACCCAGGTGCTGCTCATCCGCATTTTTAAACTTTTATTTTATCTTACCAATAAGAGCTAAAGCATTAAGTGAAAAATAGCATGGTTTGCAGAGTGAGGGAGATATTACAGAATCTAGCTTAAAAAAAATGATACAGTTGAGTGTTGGAGACCTTTGTTTTTGTAAGTTAAGCTAAGCGGAAGTGGTGGATTTGGACCCAAGAGAGGAATCATGTGACCTCCTAAATGAGAAGAAACCCACAAGTCATTAGTCATCTAGTTGATATTATTTTAATCACACAAAACGCTGCCTGTACATCATTACAGGACTTTCCATTTGTTCTCCAAAGCAGACTAGACCTCTCTTAGGTTGGTTTATATGCTTACCTAATTCCTGTTGTTTGGGTGACTGCATGGACAGGATGATCAAAACAGTTAGGGACTTGCCTGACACAAAGCCATAAGCTATTGGAAAAAGTGCTTTGAACAGAGGCATCATGGGCCCCATGGGGGGAAGAGGAAGCCACAAAGAGCATCAGAACATGAAAATATAGGTCACATCTGCCATCCTGAGCATAGAGTGCACACCTTTTTTGCCACCAAGAGCATGGGCAGGAGGCAGGAAGGATATGCATTAGAAGATACATTATTGTTGACTACAAAAGGTAGAAATTTTTGTGTCTTTGACTTCTTTTTTTTCTCCCAATAGAGGTAGCTCTCTTGTCTCTCTATGGGGACTGGGTGGAGGGGTGCTGGTGGCAGGGAGGCTGACAACAGACTTCCTCTGGAGAACCACTGCTTAGATTTTTCAATAGTTTTTTTTTTTTTTTTTAAGTTTTGAGAGAGAGAGTGCATGTGTGCATGCACAAGCTGGGGAGGGGCAGAGAGAGATGGAGAGAGAAAGAATCCCAAGCAGGCTCCACATTGTCATCGCAGAGCCCGATGCAGGGCTTGAACTCATGAACCGTAAGATCATGACCTGAGTTGAAATCAAGAGTTAAGTGTTTGACTGACTGAGCCACCCCAGCGCCCCTCAATAGTTTTGAAGTCTCTGTATAAAAACAAAACAAAAACAAAACTTTAGTATGCAAAGCATGGAACCTTTAGCAACTCTCTTGCCAAAATGAGCTTATTTGAGCATAAAGTGGAATATGGCACAATTGGAGGAAAAGTGAGCAGCCACCTGATGAAAATAAACAAATAGCCATTCAACAGCAAGAATGTCTTCTTAAATTCACTTCTTTGTTTATCTCTGTACTTCCAATTTGCCAGGCTCCAGGTGTCTTAAGTATGTTCCAAGAGGAGCTTTACCTAAGGACACTCAGTGTTTACAAAGCAGGGAGATTTTTCTTGAATATTGGCACTCTGTCTTTCCCCCCAGAGTCCCACTTCTGCTATTTGAGTGCTTTTTGCTTAACAGTCATGCAACCTCAGGCTGCCTTGGCTCATGTGCCTTCCAACTCCAACTCTACATTTCCTTCCCTCCTAGGCTGACTTGCCCTTCCTCTGAGTCTTTGATGCTCCCCCAGAGCTCCTCCCTGGTAAATCATCTAAGCTTTGCAGACTCGTGCCTGGATGTAGAGAAGAAATCCAAAATAGACATCCAAAATAGACTCCGACGGGTCACAGGATGGTGATGGCTGTAAGGAGGGGGCTCTGCTGGGCTGCTTTCCATCTTCCTGTCTTCCCAGGACCTCTCCACTGAGGAGTTAGACTTCTAACATGGCAGCTCAGCACTTCTAGAGACTGAAGTGAAAACTGCCAGTTCTCTTAGAGTCAGGGCCTGGTGCTCACAGAGTGTCATTCCTGCCACATTCTATTCATCAAGCAGTTGCCAGCCAGCCCAGATTGAAGGGGAAGGGAAAGAGACCCCATCTCTTGAACGAAAGAGTATCAAAGAATTTCTGGCCCTTCTTAATCTGCCATAGGCTGCTTCTAGTTTGGTTTTTAACTTTATTAATTCCAGTTGAGTACAACCAGTCCTAGTTGTACCCCTAGTCCTCCTAACACATGATCTTTTTTCAGCTGTCTTTTAAGCTCTTATCTACAAGCTCTAAAACTGTCAGTTGTCTAGGCAAAAAGAAGACCATCTCACCAGCCAGGTGATGCAGAGCTATGAGGGATTGGTTGATGTACACTGAATGTTCTTAGGAAAGTGATTCAGTCCCAAAATAGTTCACCCACCTCCTAAAATACTTACGATAAGAGCTAGAATGTCTGCAGGCTCAGTATGGACTCCAGCTGCTTGGGAGTGAAGTCCTAAGCTGTACTCCTATATACTTAATGATATCTTACATAATATAGTTTAGAAGATATGCTAGTTTCTTCCTTCCTCCCTCCCACCTTTCTTTCTTTCTTTCTTTCCTTTGTTCTTTCTTTTGTTCTTCGTTCTTTCATTCTTTTCCCTCTCTCCCTCCCTCCATTCCTTTCTTCCTCCCCCTCCCCACCCCTCAATTCACTGGAAAGAAAAAATCAGTGCTGCCTCTCACTGATAGAAATCAGTAGCAAGCCAAGATAATGTCAGTGCAGAGCCTGGTTTTTCTCCTCTCTGCCATCTTCCATCTGTGCACCGTATTGCTAGGGTGCTGCTCCTTTTTGCTCTAAAGAAATAAGGTCTGGTTCTCTAAAGATGACTTTGTTTAGGCTAATTCTCTGACTCAAAGATTAGAAATCAGAGGGATGTAACCATTCAAAATGATGTCTTCTGTATATGACTGTATATGGGGGTGAACAATGTCAGTAAGGGAGGATTTGCTTGGCTTGCACTATAGAGTTTTTGAGAGAAAATCCTGTTGCTTATAACATGCAAAAATGCATATGATAAACATGCAAGATATAAATATTTACATACATCAAAATTTTATGGAGATGGAAGGCATTTCAAACAGTTCTGTTTCTCTATGAGAGCAATCCATCTGCTGTATGTTTTTGACCTGTGAGATCAGCAAGGTTATAGCCTTTTGTGGGTTCACTTGCTGAAGGAGAATTCCCTCTGCCCTGGGGCTGGGGTGCTACCTGTTCATTCTTTTTCTGGAAGCTCTAGGCAACCCCTCCACCCCTGTGCCCCACCCCCAGAGCAGTTGCTTTCTCTATGTGCCATGTGAGATATTTGTTTTCCCCTTTGGTAGCTGATGGCTGGGAGTCTCTTTGCACATTTCCTCTGGTGGTAGGACTCTTAGCAAACCGAGTGCTGTGGTTTGCACCGAGAACCTGAGCATGTTGCCGCTGTGCACGACAGGCACTAGCAACTTCCTTCTTCCTTAAAAAGTCACATAAGGTTGTGGGGCTTGATAGTACATTTTCTGTGGGCAATGACAAACCCTTGAAGTTTTCACACAGAGAACAGAAAGGGCTTCTCTTGGTGATAAAACTAGAATCATACACGTCTTTTCCTTTTCTCTGTGGCACAGATCTGGAAGACAGGGAACGCTTCATGACAAGCCATAACTCGAAATTAAGGAAACTGGTCTGTGGTTCTGGTCTTTGTCATTGTTGGTGGTGTGGGTGTGTGTGTGTGTGTGTGTGTGTGTGTGTGTGTGTGTGTATTTTGAGAGTCTTGAACATTCGTTTGAGGCTGTACTTTTTGTGGCTTGTCTGGGCTCAGAGTAATTCATGTCCTAGTGACGAGTCCTTCTATTGGCTGAAAGTGAAGCCTGTTCCATTATTATCAGATATTATAGAGATAGTGCAAACCTTAGAAAAATACTTTGTAGTATAATGGAAATTTAAATATCTGTGAAGTTATAGCCATGAAAATTATCTGTGGTAAGACCTTGCCAGGAGGATCGTTCTGGTGTTTGTTGTGAAGCAGTTTTCTATGAAACACTTTCTTTCCCTTGTTTCCCTAGGGCAGAATTGATAATTGTAGGTTACCTTCTTGACATTTCTTTTTTATAGTCCTTAAGCTCCTTTTCCCTCAAAAGTATTAGAGTTCCTGCCACCGGTGGGTTCTCCTCACTAACTCAGTATCACTATCCTTCAGTGTAGAGACTCTGGAAATCCCCTCTGACATCCTTTCTTGCCAATTTCGTCTCTGGTTGCCCGCCCACAGTATTTTTTCCCCTAATCTGGTCAGTCATCTGTGATTTATTTTAGCACATGCAGCACTTCAGAGTTTGACATAGTAGCGTGCTGCACAGATTTGAAGAGAAGCTTTCCAGTGGCACACTGACCATAAGTTGCCTCAAAGAATAATAGTTAAAGCTCTTTGGATGTGGGAAGAAGGCTCTGGAGAGCAAGAATTTCTCCCCTGGGGTGTATGTGGTTTTGGGGCTAATCAGAAGCATGTTCGCATCATAAGGAGTTCTTTGCAAACTTCTGGTTCTTCAAGGTTCATTGACAAGGTGGTTTTAAGAGCTCAGTCCTCAAAGACATCTGTAAAACTTTTGAGTTATAGCCTCACCCTCTACTGTTCGAAAACATTTTTGGAATTTTAGTATGCATATATTCATTCTAATATTAATAGGAAAATATATTTGATCCTTGGTTCTTATTTTGAAGTTAAGAGGAAGAAAAACACCAATGAATATTTTTTGAGCATGTGCTAATGACAGGCCAGACACAGGTATTTTATTCAGCCCATACTGGTGTCAATGAAAGCAGAAACCAGATAGTCCCCGAGATTGTCAAAACCCAGTGGAGGAGACTGGCTGAGCAAGCAATTAACAGCAAGCTTGGGTCAAGGAATGGAAGAGACCTAACAGTTGAAGGCTGGTTGCTGGCAACATCCCTTGTGCCCCAAATCCAAATTAGTGTTTTTCTCCTGTTTCTATTCATCACTTTATATCTTGGTGCTTCTTTATCTCTCTCCTGAGCCAGATTTCCTTTGTCCATGACTATCCCACTCCCCAACCCTTCCCACCTTTTTTTCAGGATCCTGATGTCTGTATCTGTCTTTCTTCAGGTAGCCTGATTATATTCTTGATTGTTCTTTTTTATTTTTGGAATTTGCACTTGTGAGGTCTCAACATTGGATTAGATTGAGTGTTCAGAGGGAAATATTGCCCTTGATTCTCTTTGGTTTCTTGTGGTCTCTACTCACCATCCCAAACCACCACCTCTGTATTAAATTTGGGTTGCAGTCATTCAAGAGCTGTGCTGTCCGCTGGTGGCCATGAATGTAAGCTTTATTTTAAATTTAAAGAAATGTTGAAAATAAACATTTTTTTTTTGCAAATTACATCAAACACTTAAAACATTTGGGAATGTTAACATTAACTCTTAATTCAAAATAATTCCATTTATAGAACACATCCTGGTGTTGGCCAATATAAGTGTACTTAAATCTGATATTTTATATATGCCTGACCATGGATCCTTCCTAAAATTCAGTGACCATAAGGATTCAACTTTATAAGGTTAAGCAAGTCTTCCAAGTAATATCCCAAATAACTTTTTCAAATATAAAATATTTAAACCAACAAGGAAATTACAAAAACATATATAAGTTATACTTTAGGGCTTAATTAAAGGGCTATCTGAATACAGATAGCAGACAGCTTTGCTGTCTGCTGATAAGACCTAAGATGAAAAATCTCACAAGGGTATTTGCTTTCTAATCAGTGACTTCTGAACACCCAAAGCACAAGGTTCAAAGGTTGACCTTTGTTAGTGAACTGTTCTGTCACATTTTAGTTTTGCATTTCCTTGAATCACAGCAGATAACCTGGGCTTGGTCTTGACTCAGCTGTTCAGAAAGGTTAACATAAAACAACTTTTTTTTTTTTTTGCTTATGGAAATGCCTGTCCCAGATCTGATCAGTAGCCACATGGTATAATTCATAATAAAATGCATGAGATAATTTATTATAAAATACAGGGTTTAACTTATAATAAACCTGATCCAAGAATATAAACATAGTTTAGCCAACTTGTGTCCAGCCTAGTGGGCTCTTTTTTGGGTCTAAGGTCAGTGACAGCTGTTTGGCTTTTAGAACTTGGTGTTTGGTTCTGGGGAAGGACAATGTGATTTTGGTGCAGGACAACTGGCTGGAATAGTTTCTTTTCTTTTTGAAGTACAGGTATGAAGATAAGATTAAATACATTTCCTTGCCATTGTGCCATACTTAGCTTTCAAGTTTCATATTATATATATATATAATAAAAATTATGCTTTATGCTCTACTAGCTTCTGAAAAAAAATCTGAAGCTGAATACAGGAGTATTATCCATGCAAAGTCTCATATTGACCCCGATGTCCTGAGATCTTCCTTGTAGAGAAAGGCAGATTATGCCTTAGACCATTTCTTTTTCTAACACCACTTTCCATAAGGAATACTGGAAAGTTTAGCACTTTATTTTTCCATGGAATTTTGCCAAGAATTTTGCCAACCCCCATCCACTCTATCCAAGTAGGGAAATTAGATTTCCTCACTTTATACTACCTCGTTAACTATATGTGTATGTACACGTTTACAGTCTCACAAATGTGAACTTTTCTATTTTTTCTTTTTCTCTAACATCACACACAGAACCATGAAGATCAAGAGTGTCTGTGACAGTTCCTGGCCTTTTTGTTCTTCTTACCTCTTTGCTGCAAACGGATAGAATGGGTATCAGTGTTAGTGTCCATATCTTTCTGTGGTGTCATGTTTTATAGTTTGGCATAGTTTTTTACGTTTATTAATTTTTGGTGGCTATTTTCAGAATGATAGTTGTTTTTATTAAAAAGATTTTTTTTACATTTATCTTATTTTTGAGAGGTACAGAGAGACAGAGCACAAATGGGGGAGGGGCAGAGAGCGAAGGAGACAGAATCCGAAGCAGGCTCCAGGCTCTGAGGTGTCAGCACAGAGCCCGACACGGGGCTCAAGCTCACAAACCAAGAGATCATGACCTGAGCCGAAGTTGGAGGCTTAACCGACTGAGCCACCCAGGCACCCCTCAGAATGGTAATTTTGAGCTTGAAAGGCCCGAATGTCTAGCCTTTTGATGACAGACAGTTTGAGGACTAGAGGCATGCTGAATAAATTGACTCCAGTGTCCTGCTAGCAGTGTTCTGTCCAAAAGCCACCACTCCTGAGCCCTTGTGAAATAGTGGGCTCTTATCATTAACCTTTCCTTAGGGAAATAGAAGACTTGGATTACAATTCCAAGCTAAAATGTTTACTTTGGGAATTTTGTGCACACTCAGATATGCAAATTTTTGTTCACTTTGTACCAGTCTACCAAGTGGCAACTCAAAACCTTTTGCTTTGGATAAAACCTAATTTGGAGCATTTAAGGTACCTTGTCTATTTAGTAATACTACTCTTCTCCTAACGTGTTTCCTCCTTTGCCTACAAAATTCCCAATTCCATGTGGCAATTCACACCTGTTTTAGTGTAGTAGAAATGTAAAACCATGGCTTAGCTTTAAAGACCTGATGGTCAAAACAAACAAATAAACAATCCAACAACAACAAAAAAACCCTCTGTCTTTTGTTTAGCTAAAGTTTCTCCTTTTTATACATTTTACCCCTTCAGTCCTATTTCTTAACCCTGTCTTCGCCTTAGAGATCTCCACATATACCTTAAAGGAGAAATTTGGGCAGAATACCAAACTCCTAACACGTTGCCAAAGCAGTGGCAAGATAAAAATGTGAGTTGACTTTCTCTGGCCCTGTTGTTCATTGACACATAGAAGTGTCATTCTGTGTCTAGTAATCCTTTGGCCCTCAACTCTGCAACAGAAGTTGCCTTTGTATTTCATCAGTTTTCCAAATGTTGCAGAATTTGACTTGACCCTTGCCCTCTTTGGGGAAATAAATTCAATACAGCATTTCACATCAGGAGTCTACTAAAATTGTGAGCTCTCTAAATGCAAATTCTTCTCTTTAGTTCTATGTGATTGCTTTAACAAACACAAAAACAATTCACAACAAAATACAAGAAATAACTTCCCTGCCTTATTTCAGGTGGACACACTTGTTGAAATTTGCTTTGTTCTCTACAGGCAGTCCTGTATTTGGGAGCCGATATCTCTTACTGATTTTTCAGTACTAAACATAATTTGATTCTCAAGATTAAAAAATTAAAACTAAATGTGTAAATGTACATATATATTATATATAATATATATATTTTATGCATATAATTACATATGGAATTGTTATCATTAGCATCTTCTTTAATATTTGTGAAACATCTACCATATGCATAGTGTCAGGCATTTAGGCGTGGTGGGGAATGCAAAGAATTGTCCAGATTTGTAGTGTGCCCTCAAGGGTCTTGACTTTGAGTTAGGCAGACAGGTACATTATTTAAGAAGATGTGAATAACTATCTAGATAGGATGCTGTGAGTACCAGAGTACAGCCTCTGGAAGAGGCTGTAAGTGTTACTGGAATTCATGCCATGCCTGTGGAGGTCAGTGCTCTGAAGGTTTTACAAAGAAGGTAGTCCTACCACGTCTGAAATGGAATGTTTGAAGGGTGGGGCACAGAGATCTGAGTCATGTGGATGAATGGGAAGACAGCTGTCTGAGGTATTCTTTTCTTTCCAGAGAAATAATAAGAAGGATGACATTGATGAAAGACAAGCAGCATAGGAAGAGGTCTTCTAGTCTCGATCACAAGTTGTGTGACTTCAAGTAGGTCACTTACTGTCTTGTTAGCTCATTTGCCATATTTGTAAAATGAAGGCTGGTTCACTCTTTGAAGGACAAGTTTTTGAAACAGAAGGTTAGCCAGAAAAGTCTAAGCAATTTGTTTATGAAATAGGAACTGTATAGATTACTTTCTGCTCAGTAATAAAATCATCAAAGGATCATCATTCTAAGGTACTGTCAGTTTTTAATCATGATCAGAGGATGGCTTTGGTAAAGGGCCATCACATATGTGCTGAGAAACACAGTGAAATGGAATGCATAAAACTAGGTAAGATTAATAGCAGTAGGTCTTAGGTGGTTGCAGAAATGTTTGAGAGTTTAATCAATGAAGTGACAGGATCTAAAGTTTAAATTTATAATTTAGTTATATTCTGAATGTGCAAAGCTCATGTTCTTATTATGATACAGTGAGTTCCCCAAACTGTAGGTTTTAAGCTAAACAATGTCATGGGTTTTAAGTTACACAAGAGATTTGAGTGTTACATTTCAATCATGACTTCTCATTAAACATCCCCAATTTCCCCACGAGTGAGCTAGAATCCAATTCGAAATAGGCTGCAGTGAGTGAGACTTGAAAAAATAGAAATGTACAGCAGTGGTGACAGGAGAAGTGAAATAGAGGCAGTGCACTCCCACAACAGTTCATAGGCTTATGGAGAGTGAGGAGTGATCTGAAAATATGCCAGAGAGGTATGTGAAGAGAGTCTTGGAGGAGAGACAGATAGGAATCATGACCATAATTCAACTCAGTGGGAACCTAAAAAATGTGACACACAAAACTCAAGGACCTCAATTCTGCTTTAAAGGTTGAGGGAAGTAGAACAAGGATCATGGCACTGGGAACACTATGACCAAATGATGACTTCTCACTTTCAGTTCACATGAAAGGGTTTGCTTTGCTCCCCCTGCTACTCCCACCACAAAATATGCACATATTTCTAGGTAAATTGAGTGAAAGTTTTTAATTGTGTTTTATTATGGAGGTCAAGAAAATAACCTACCCTAAAACTGTCTTTAAATATTTAGAAAAGGATGCAAATATTAAGTTAGGTCTAAACTCTCTGTTAACTAGAGGATCCAAATGAAAGTAACATTGAAATCATCCTTTTGCTTACAAGATTGAAGAAAAATAATCATGTGTCAGATGGTGTCTGTGCCCTACCCATATCCCTTTGGCTGACCCCAGAGATTGCCTGCAGACACTTCTTAGACATGCCAATATTTTCTTGTGTCTTTGTTGGAGAGCATTCTCTGGATATAGCAGCATGCACAGGACAGATGGAGAGTAAATGAAAGATAATGCTTTGAAGTGACCCTCCCTCAACCATTGAGGGTTAAACCATTGAGGGAGAAATACTCCTTGCTTTTCTTTGAGATAATTTTTTCTTTTTTTCTTTTAAAGAGAGAGCGCGTGAGAGTGAGAGTAAGTGAGCAAGCAGGGGGAGGGGCAGAGGGAGAGAGAGAAAATTCCAAGCAGGCACCATGCTCAGCGCAGAGCCTGGTGCAGAGCTTGATCCCACGACCCTGGGATCATGACCTGAGCTGAAATCAAGAGTCGGATGCTTGACCAACTGAGTCATTCAGGTGCCCCTCTTTGAGATAATTCTAAATTGTGTTCCCTGCATCCTCTCTGAAGGTCTCCAGAATGATTGACCATAGTTTTCCCATAGAATAAGGTGACTAACTCCTTCCAGATTTTTTGTGACTGTCCCAATTTTAGTTTGGAAAGCCCTGTGTTGTGAGAACCTTCTCAATTCCACATAACCTGGGATAGTTGACCACTCTACCATAAAGGTAGCTGGTTAGTCTTACTCTATTGGTTTCCTCCTTTTCATGTCTCACTTCCCCACTCCCTCACAGTGATTCCTGGCATTGTCTCCTAAAAAAACTGCTGCACACTTAGAATTATGAATTTTTTTTCCAATGTTTTTCATCTGTACTAGATTCCAAGTTGTTAGGGTGGGAGCCCTGTTTTACTCAATACAGTCTGTCCACAGACTGCATGAAGCATAGTTCATACTCAGAAAATACTAGTGGAATGATTGGACTCTGTATCATTAACCAAGCAGATTTGATAGACATTATTTGCTATTGAGTGTCAATGCCAGTTTATTTGTTCCTCCTGAGTTTCCATAGATACCTGCCACCCATGTTGATCATGCTGTAGGTGATTAGGAATAATTTTACAGAAATGATGTATTGCTCAAGTCTTTTACATCTTTTGATCATCATGCTATAAGGCAGCCCAATACAAAAGTTTAAGAAAATACAAATGGAATAATGACAAAAATCAACACGTAAGTAGTCTTACCTAGACCAAGTGCTTTGGTATATATTTTCTTCTTTAATTCTCAAAGTAATCTTACCACTTAATATAATTATTCCCAGTTTACTGAAAGTTAAAGCTTAGGATTCTTTGTTCATAATCACACACCCAAGCAGGGGCCTTGTTTTTCACCACCAATCCCCTTTCTTTCTTATTACATTATGGGATTCACTGTAACTAGCTTGCATATAATCTCCCAAACCCACCCACAATCATAGAATTCTATGGAAAGCAAATTCCAGAGACAAAAAAAGCATGGGCCACAATGAGTTTGGTCTTCCTGTTAGGTTTTCATGGCATTAATAAAAAATACTCAATCCCAGTGATAGAAATATCTTTGCCATTATCTTCCTCACAAACACTTGAGAGACTGCAAATCTTTGTCATTTAGCATCATTTAATTTCCTGAATAAAGAAACAAAACAAAACAAAACAAAACAAAAAGCTGGCGTAGGTATATGTTTATAGTTGATTTTAATTTCCTGTTTGCCCCTATATTATGATTTTCCTTAGTTTGCTTGTGAAAACCATGTATGTTTGAAATATATTTTCTGTCCATGTGGCTTCTCTCATCTTAAAACAGCAAACAATCATATATAAGACAATAGTGTCATCAACACACAGAAATCAGTTGCATTCCTATACACCAACAATGAAGCGACAGAAAGAGAAATCAAGGAATCGATTCCATTTACAGTTGCACAAAAAACCATAAAATACCTATGAGTGAGGTGAAAAATCTGTACGCTGAACACTATAGAAATTTATGAAAGAAATTGAAGAAGACACAAAAAAATGGAAAAAGATTCCATGCTCCTGGATAGGAAGAACTAATATTGTTAAAATGTCGATACTACCCAAAGCAATCTGCATGTTCAATGTAATCCCTATCAAAATAACACCGGCATTCTTCACAGAGCTAGAACAAATAATCCTAAAATTTGTATGGAACTAGAAAAGACCCTGAATAGCCAAAGCGATCTTGAAAAAGAAAACCAAAGCAGGAGGCATCACAATCCCAGACTTCAAGCTATACTACAAAGCTGTAATCATCAAGACAGTATGGTACAAGAACAGACACTCAGATCAATGGAACAGAATAGAGAACCCAGAAATGGACCCACAAACCTATGGCTATCTCATCTTTGACAGAGCAGGAAAGAATATCCAGTGGAATAAAGACAGTCTCTTCAGCAAGTGGTGCTGGGAAAACTGGACAGCGACATGCAGAAGAATGAGCCTGGACCACTTTCTTACACCATACACAAAAATAAACTCAAAATGGATGAAAGACCTCAATGTAAGACAGGAAGCCATCAAAATCCTTGAGGAGAAAGCAGGCAAAAACCTCTTTGATCTTGCCCGCAGAAACTTCTTACTCAACACGTCTCCAGAGGCAAGGGAAATAAAAGCAAAAATGAACTACCAGAACCTCATCAAAATAAAAAGCTTCTGCACAGTGAAGAAAACAGCAAAACTAAAAGGCAACCGACAGAATGGGAGAAGATATTTGCAAATGACATGTCAGATAAAGGGTTAGTATCCAAAATCTATAAAGAACTTATCAAACTCAACACCCAAAAAACAAATAATCCAGTGAAGAAATGGGCAAAAGACATGAGTAGACACTTCTCCAAAGAAGACATCCAGATGGCCAACCAACACATGAAAAAATGCTCAACATCACTCATCATCAAGGAAACACAAATCAAAACCACGATGAGATACCACCTTATACCTGTCAGAATGGCTAACATTAACAACTCGGGCAACAACAGGTGTTGGCAAGGATGCAGAGAAAGAGGATCTCTTTTGCATTGTTGGTGGCCGTGCAAGCTGGTGCAGCCACTCTGGAAAACAGTATGGAGGTTTCTCAAAAAACTAAAAAGAGAACTACCAGCAATTGCACTACTAGGCATTTATCCAAGGGATACAGGTGTGCTGTTTTGAAGGGACACATGCACCCCCATGTTTCTAGCAGAACTATCAACAATAGCCAAAGTATGGAAAGAGCCCAAATGTCCATCCATGGATGAATGGATAAAAAAGATGTGGTATATATATACAATAGAGTATTACTCGGCAATCAAAAGAATGAAATCTTGCCATTTGCAACTATGTGGATGGAACTGGAGGGTATTATGCTAAGTGAAATTAGTCAGAGAAAGACAAAAGTCATGTGACTACACTCATATGAGGACTTTAAGAGACAAAACAGATGAACATAAGGGAAGGGAAACAAAAAGAATATAAAAACAGGGAGGGGAACAAAACAGAAGAGTCTCATAAATATGGAGAACAAGCTGAGGGTTACTTGAGGGGTTGTGGGAGGGGGGATGGGCTAAATGGGTAAGGGGCATTAAGGAATCTACTCCTGAAATCATTGTTGCACTATATGCTAACTAATTTGGATGTAAATTTTAAAAATTAAAAATAAATAAATAAAAATAAAAATAAATAAGACAATAGTGTCAACAGATAATTTTCTCATTAGTTACTTTTTAGATCACTTAGGTGCTTAAATTTGGTTACAACACACCTTTTATGCTTGTATGTGTCAGATAGAAAGAGAACATGCAACTAAAATCCTGAGTTCTCCTGCTGTTGAGACTGATTGTGGAGTGTAAGAAAAATTAAAGTGATTAAGAATGTTTCAGATGTTTATTTGTAAATGCATTGCATTTCTTTTCTTTTCCAACTTTGAGGGGAATATGCACTCATAAAAAAAACACAGAGGCATTTCCCTTCATAACCCTTCTGTACCACCTTGACCACCACTTCTACCCCTAAGTCATCTCCCTCCCCAGTGGTAACCATGCTACTAGTTTGAGGGGTGTGTGTGTGTGTGTGTGTGTGTGTGTGTGTGTGTGTATTTCCAGAAAGAGAGAAAAATAGCAGAGATACAACACAATACAATATGTCTTTTAAATTTGATACATTAGTATATCATAAACATCTTAGATATAGCTCAAACTCATGCTTTTTAATAGCTTCATCATGTTTTATGGAATGCTTACTCTGTAACTTAATTATTATCCTATTGACAGAAATCTTGACAGAAATATTAACAGATAACTCCAATATTTCTCCATTATATAGTATTCTACAGACAATACCTCATATTTGTATCATCTCTGTGAGGAGGGAGTCTGAGAAGAGGATTATCTGATTCAAAGAGTCTGCACTTTTAAAATGTTGACAGCCTGTTCAATTACCTTTCAAAGGCTGTGAAAAAGCATGTTCCTATCACACTGTGTGGGTCTGATTATTTCCTTACATCCTCACAAGCATAAATATTATGAAATAGCTTTTCTTGGGTTCCTGTGAATGCAGGTCCTGAGACAAATATATGCAGATGAAAAAAAAAAAACTGAAACACCAAGAAAAGCAATTCATAATTCCAAGTGGAATGTGGATAGTGGGAATTGGTGGTTTCTTTTTCTACCAAAAGCCTTTTGATTATATCTTTAAACCATGGGATTTATTCAAACTCTAAAATTAGAGAAGGTTTCTTCTTGCTCTACAGTTCTATGAGTGATTGCCTCCAACTTTGAGCTGTCAGGGAAAGTTTCATGGAGGGGTACTCTTGATTTGATCTTTGAAGTATGGTCAGATTTCTCTGGGAAGAGAAGAGGGCCATAGCTTTTTCAGGCTGTGAGAAGTACATAGTCTATCTGGCAAGTAGTCAAGGGTGAAGGATGAAAGGGATATTGAAACTGAAAGTTCGCAGTTACATGTTGTCGCTAGCCACATTTTCTCTTCCAGTGCCAGCTTTCACCCTCTTTTCACAGCATTAACTGAAGGTGGAGGCACTGAAGAAGCTGATTCTCCTTATTCTTGGGTGGCTTCTTCCAAGGTGTTGTAACTGAAGATCAATTAACAGGTCCTTCTAACCCCCCAGTTTTGGCCTCAATCTGTTGTAATGCCTAAATTCTGATTGTTAGGATTATGGTTTCAATTTAAGACATAGAAGTCACCCTTGAAAAGGTATTTGTAAAATTGGTAATGGTGATTGGGTTAGCAACAAAGATGATACCACTTTACTATGAATTCACTCATTGGGGTTAAGTTAGGAGATTATAGATATTTCTTAGCTGTCAAAAAGAAAAGGGGAAGTGGGCTGAAGCAGCGGTCCTTGGCCTGGAATTCCTGAACTCATTGGAGTCTAAGAACATTAGGATCCATTGGTATGGTGGTGGTGATGATGATGATGATGTTGTCAATGATTTCAGTAATAGAAAAAGCAACAACAAAAGTGACTACAAAAAAAGTTAGAATTCAGTGAGTGCTCATGTTGGACCTTTGTTTACATACATTAATTCATTTCATCCTTACCACACTTGGTGGAGTTGATTTTATTACTCACATTTTACAGATGAGGGAACTGAGACTTGAAGAGATAAAGTAATTTGTTGAAGATCACCAGATAGTAAAAGGCAGAACTAGGGTCTGAATGCTGTTATTGTGACTCCAAAGTCCATGACTTGAAAGCACCAGGTCACCAAAGTGACAACCAAAACAAACATTACTTTACATCACCTTCATGTACATTCAAGCCTAGGTGCAGAGGAAGGTCAGTCCAAATAAGGGGCAGATAGTGGCAGAGCCATGACTCTGGTCCCCTTCTGTGGCAACTTTCAGTTGTGGAAGCTATGGGTAGCTGGGAACACCCTGGCTGTATCCGTTTTTTTTTCTCCCTTTGGAGTTCCCATAGTGGGTTACAATCTGCAGTGATTTTCTCCTGGTCATGTGTGCCCTACTCATGAATGCTGCTGATATCAGGACAGAGGAAGAGACCCAGAAATGCTAATTAGAGCATTCTAGGAACAGGTACATTCTAGTTATGTTGCACTATAATTATGTTCAGCAGTTGGAAGCAGGTTGAGATTACCTTGATTGATTATTGCTCTAGTACTGTGGTTCTTAACCATGGATGATTTTATCCTCCAGGGACAATATCTGGAGATATTTTGATTCTCACAACTGGGAATGGGTCGTGTTTATGGCATCAAGTGGGTAGAACTCAGGGATGCTACTAAATATCCTACAATGCACAGAACTAATTTAATTTTTACATTTTCTACATGACAGAGGAAAACGAATATATTTTTATGGTTCCCTTGCAAAGTTATGATTCATTCTTGCACAGAAGTCATGCCAATTACATGCGAAAATGTGGTTCACTTACACAGAAGGTCCTTCTCCTCCTCTTTCCCCCTCCTCCTTTTCATCTTCTCCTCCTCCTTCTCCTAGCCCTTCTCCTTTTCCTTATCCTCCTCGTCTTCTGCTTCCTCCTCCTCCTTCTCCTCCTTCTTCTAGTCCTCCTTTCCCTTTTTCCCCTCCTCTTCCTTCTCCTCCCCCTACTCCTTTAACATGTATGGGTTGCATTTGTTTCCTGGAAGAAGAGATAGGAGATTTAGGGTTTCTCTTACGCTGAGTTTAAAAACAGCAGGAGTGGGGCGCCTGGGTGGCGCAGTCAGTTAAGCGTCCGACTTCAGCCAGGTCACGATCCCGCGGTCCGTGAGTTCGAGCCCCGCGTCGGGCTCTGGGCTGATGGCTCGGAGCCTGGAGCCTGTTTCCGATTCTGTGTCTCCCTCTCTCTCTGCCCCTCCCCCGTTCACGCTCTGTCTCTCTCTGTCCCAAAAATAAATAAACGTTGAAAAAAAAATTAAAAAAAAAACAAACCAATAATGTATGGGGCGTCTGGGTGGCGCAGTCGGTTAAGCTTCCGACTTCAGCCAGGTCACGATCTCGCAGTCCGTGAGTTCGAGCTCCGCGTCGGGCTCTGGGCTGATGGCTCAGAGCCTGGAGCCTGTTTCCAATTCTGTGTCTCCCTCTCTCTCTGCCCCTCCCCCATTCATGCTCTGTCTCTCTCTGTCCCAAAAATAAATAAACGTTAAAAAAAAAAAAAGTTAAAAAAAAAAAACAGCAGGAGTGTCTCTAAAAGCCCCCCCCTCCTCCCCCCCCCCCCCCGCAGGTAGTATCTAGTTAAACAATAATTCAATTTGTTCAAAAATAATTTGGCATTGATTCTTTCATATCTTGTTTACCTGTGTGGGAGCATAAACAATGATTGGCAAAAGCAGGACAAATAGATGGAAGCAGTGTTGGGGTCATGTGGCCAACATGTGACAGCAGTTCTACAGTAACATCAAGATTCCTTGGAAAAGATGCCCTTTCCTCTCATAAAATCATGATGGAATCAGATGATAAATCTTTTCAGGCAGTCTATTTGTCTTCCCTGTTTTTACAAAAGTCCTGTTCTTAAAAACATTCTGAAAGAAATCCTGATACTTTATTCTTACAATCCTTCCAGAAGAAATATCTATAATTTCCATTCTTGACTCTAATTAGCCAAGTAACATAACATTCAGTTAGCCTGTCTTATCTATATGTCTGTGTTGCAATTTGAAGTTGTCCAGTTTAGTAGAAATAAAAAATTTTTCCTTATCTATACATGTATATCTATAATCTTTGTATACAGTGCTTGAAAAAAAATGAAATCCTGTTTCAGTTTTTCTAAATAACTCACATTCTTTGGCCCTTGCCTGTGGACTCTATTTTCAACCCTTTAGTCACATATCTCTGATATTCCTGGAATACTTGTTCTAAATACAATTTCCTGGGCCTTACTCTTTAAATATCCTCAGAGGGGTAGGGCTCTGGGAATACGCAGCTTTCACAATATTCCCAGGTGATTTTATGGCCTGAGAGTTTTGAGAACAACCACAATAGCAAGATGGCCATCTTTCAGCATGAGTGTTTCCAGCTGCTCCGGAGAGTAGCTTTGCTTTTCACATTACCTGGCTGTCTTTCCTAAGTAGGTATGTGTTCTCCTTGGCTTTGGTTATCCACAGACAACATGCAGATAGTTCTCTTATTAGCATATAACAAGAGCCTTCAGAGAAATTGGATGCATAGTGTTGTTACTGAGAGAGCACATAACTCTTTGGAATATGTATTTTTTTCTTTTTAGGGAGAAGTAGCTGAAAGTAAACATGTCTGTCTCCATTTGGAACCTGGTCACTTGAGTTAGCCTTTGCCTCATCACTGGACATTTGTCTTGTTATAATGGCAGACACACTGCTAATATTGGAGCGTATTTTATGGTATTTAGGTGTTTATATCTGTACTTTATTTTTTTAGTTTTTTTTTTAAGTTTATTTTTGAGAGAGAGCATGAGCAGGGGAGGGGCAGAGAGAGAGGGAGAGAGAGAATCCAAAGCAGGCTCTGAGCTGTCAGCACAGAGCCCGACATGAGGTTCAAACTCACAAACTCTGAGAGTATGACCTGAGCCGAAGTCGGATACTTAACTGACTGAGCCACTCAGGTGCCTCATGTGCTTTATTTTAACTCTTACTGTGGCAGTTTCTAAAAGAAAGCCAGATTTTTAAAAGATGCCCATTTGTTAAAGTGTTTGCTTCAAGTCACTTCTCTTTTGGGCATGATATGCTGTATAACTTCTAGCATTACTGGGGCTAAAAGTGGAAAAGCTGAGCTATAGAAGAAACAAAGTAGATTCATAGAGCATCAAATGATCCCTCAGCCTTCTGCATGGAGGGCCCAAGAAGAAGGCCTCAGAGAAGAGGGCAGTTGGACCAATTCCACCAAAACGGTGTATTTTCATGATGCTACAGTCTTGGTTTAGAGAAACCCAAGATTTGATGGCTTCAATTTCTGTATTCTACATACCAGTAATTCAAGCTACAGTAACAGTCCTGGGGATCTTTATGCAAACCTGGTACAAAGTTTCAAAATCATGGTGTATGGGACTCTAAGCTGTATAGATTAAAGATCCTGATAAACAGTATACAGAGGTCAGGAAAGATGACTCTGCTTCCTGTTATTGTTTTTTCTCACTGAAAAAGACTTTTTTTTTTTAGGTTTGTTTTTACTTTGAGCATTCTCTTTGGCTTGATAATTCGAAGATCTAATTAATTATCATACATTGAACTTAGTATGTGCATTCCTAGCATACGTCAAGGAATCATTAAAGCCCCTGCTAAGGATTCTCCCCTATGGATTCCGGGACAGTTTATTGTCCACACACTAGTGAGTCAACCATGGCCGGCAGGGCCCCTTAGGTCTAGAAGCTTTCACTGTTCTTGGAACCATTCTCAAAATCATTTTCTGCATTTAAGTGCTGCACTTTGCTCCCTTAACCAGGCTGCAGAGGGCAGTGCCCTGAACACATCCACTGTCCGTTTTCCTGCTGGATGATGTTGGAGGTCAGGGCTCAGTGTGGAATCTGCTTTTCTTGGATGTCAAAAGAAGTGCTAGAATGGAAACTAACTTACTTAGAGCCTAACCTAATGAGGGAAATAGAGGCATAATCCTTCTAGAGGTGAGTATCACCACAGGTGAGAGGGGATGTTCAGAGAGACCCCACAGGACCACTATGGGCCATCTAGAATAGATGAACTAAATACAGATACATATCAATACTTGAATTCATTTAAGAAGGAGCCCAGTAGGAAGGACAATACAATATTAAAAACACTATGCTGCCTGCTCTCTCTTCAAGCCAGGGATGGCCACTGGCACTGCATTCCCCTTTGCTATGAATACCATATGCTAATCATGGACAGAGTTATTGAAATCTTACCATATGGTAGCCTTTTTTAAGCCCCACAACAATCCGTAGTAGTAGGATCCTGCTATCTTTTGTCTTTTACAGATAGGAAATGGAGGGTAAACAATATTAACTCTTCTGAGATCACATAGCCAACAGCGGTGGGCCTGATTCTGACCCAGGCTAACTTTAGAGCTTATGCTCCTAACCACAATATATGCAGTCTCCTTCTAGAGAAGAACTGGGGAAACATGAAAGCAAATAAATGTGTATAGATCTAACTTGGTTTTGTGGGAGCTTATTTAAGAAATGTTAATTATTTAAGATGTCCAGCGCTCTAAAATCTGAAGAAACCTTCCAGATCTCTTATTTGCAGCTAGGGAAAGTAAGTTGCATTGCCAAATACTCCCCATTCCTTCAGTTTTCCAGAGCTAAACAGGCAACATTTACTTATTTGATTTTCAGAAGGCTAGAATGACCCAGGACATTTTGTTAGTCTATATTAGTTGACATTTGCCAAGTCTCACCTAATCCTTGTGTATACTGTGTTGGCCCTGGCTGGGTGTGGTCTGTTGGAGTAAGAAATGGGGTGGGGACAAATATGCTTTATTACTTAGATGTCCTAATGCCTATGCAGGAGAGTATCATCTACGATAATAGCATGACTGGTTTCCTCATTGGATGCCTCAATATTCTTTAGACTCAGGGCACTGTTTATTCTTCCCCTCACATTCTGTATGCTTATATCATTGGTTCTGGATAGGTGTTTACCTTTCCTTGATCATATATTTCCTATTTAGCTATGATAAAATTATTGCTTGCATTTCCTATCCAACTGCTGAAACTTAGTCTGCTAGAATAATGTTTTCATTTCCTGTTTGTTTTTCTCCTGAAATCAACTCTGCATAATTATACATTTAGCTTTTGCTTAGTGGTGAGGGCTGTGTGACTTCTACCCCACCTAAACATGGGTGCTTTTATTCTCATTTCCTTATCTACCCATTGTTTTCAAAACAGACTGGGTCTGGACTTTCTTAAATTCTAAGCTGGGTAATATATTAAAATTTCATTCATCCTTGAATTCAGGTGCTTCAAACTTGGCAGGTGCTTAGTAAGTATTTGTTAAATAGAATTTAAGATGGATTGAAGATTAGATTCTTCAGGTAAAGAACTTCATAATCAACTATGAGTGGGGGATTTCCTATTATTCAGTGTTTTGCACTGTCTTGGAGGTCAACCATGGTACTACGTTCCATATACTATTGTTTTAGGATGTTGATTTGCACAGGCCTGTAATATGTAGTAGTGTCTGACTGGTAATGTTTGGCAAATAGGAGGAATCTTTAATTTGCTTTTGGTGATTCAAATATGTTTCCATAACAATTCTTTTGTTTGCTTCCTTGGTCTATTTTTAGTAATTTTTTTTTTCTTGAGGCTTGCTCAGAGACCGGACTGTCACATCTTGCATATTTAAATGTTTACCCAACTTCCCTTTGCATGTCATTTGATCATTTGCCTGTACAAATAGAAGAGCCAGCTTTTTAAGTACCTACCTAAAAGCATGTGGGCCAATTTTGAATATGCGTTTAGGAGGCACTACTAACAACAGTGGTACTAAATCCCATGGATTTTACTATTTCTGACACTTGTGAACAATACTCAGGGTAAAAGATACAATAGTTGACTAAATTGGTTAATGAGTAGTTGACCAAATGTACAATTTATAGATACAGTCTAAGAGATCTAAAGTTGAAAAAACTGTAGCAATTACTTGACTGAATTGTCTTTCCTTGATTAGAATCTTCTGGATGGCTGTATGTAGGAACTTAGTGTTCTTTCAGTATATAAGTAGGATTTATTTGTCCAATGTTTATTCTTATGCAAACCATTATTTATGAGTTATCAAGATGACACTGAGTGATACAGAGGCATCTTGTATCCATTCCAGACATGATCTCAAGTATCTTCTGCTCTGTGCTAATCTTATATGAGATGAAACAGTTTGGAGCTTTTTAAGGGTTCCAATAAACAGTTTCCATGCTGACTGTAGTGGAAAGAACGTTGTTCTGGACCTCCAGAAACCTGGGTTTTAGGTTCTGCTCTATGCCAACAATCTATGTGATTTAAAATTTTTTTTTTCTTTTTACATTTATTTATTTTTGAGAGACAGAGTGAGACAGAGCACGAACAGGGGAGGGTCAGAAAGAGAAGGAGACATGGAATCTGAAGCAGCCTCCAGGCTCTGAGCAGTCAGTTAGAACAGAGCCCAACATCGGGCTCGAACCCACGAACTGTGAGATCATGACCTGAGCTGAAGTAGGACGCTCACCTTACTGAGCCACCCAGGTGCCCCTCTATGTGATTTTTAGAAAACTTTTTCACCTCAGGCCTCCATTTACTTACCTGTTAAGATAACATAAAGATTGAATTAAGTGACCTTTCATAATGCTTCCAGCATAGACATGCTATGCATTAAAGCTATTTTATTTATATCCCTGAGTCTGGAAAGATACTATCTTCTTGAGCAATGGAAAATGGAGCTACTCTTTAAGTGGCAAAGGTGAACCTGAGGCTGTCCATTGCCTTTAATCCAATCAGGAAATGCTGGACACTGCCTTCTGGGAGCGTAGATAGCATAAAATAGCTAATAATGATGCGATGTCTGCAGTAGTGTGAATAATGATCAGTTACTGAGTTCCAGGTGATACATAGTTTTCAGATATTATCTTCTTATTCTCACCACACTCCTGGGAGGTAGATTTTACATGAGAGAAAATTGAGGGCTAGGGAGTTCAGTAACTTGCCAGAGAGCATGAGCCCAGTAATTGTCCAAACAAGGTTCAGATCCAGGTTTTGCTTAAATCTAACAGCCAATCTTGATCTGCTAGTCTTCACTGCCTCTATCTGCAAAACTCACTCTCCTTCATTTACCCTATACTTAATGTAAGACATTGTGTACTGGGTACTGCTCTAGAATAGATGATTGGGATAGAAAACGGAGAAAAAGCCTTCCTTCAAGGCAGCTTACATCCTAGCAAGGGTGAATAGTATCAGTAGATGTAATTAACACATGAACTACCTGGTGTTTTAGCAGGTGGTAAGTGCTATGGAAAAAGAAAAGGCCAAGCTGGGTGAAGAGAATTGGAAATGTGTGTGAATAGTGTGTGGAGGGTTGCAATTTTGAACTGGGTGGTCAGGGTGGGCATTATTGGGATGGGGATTTTTGATCAAGGACTTGAGAGAGGTGAGGAAATAAGTTGTACGGACAGCTGGTAGAAGAGCATTCTTGGGCAGAGAGAACAGCAGGGTCCTGAGTGGGGAGCGTGCCTGGTTTTAGCACGTCAGTTATTTATGACTGTAAATAGCCACAATAAGAAAACACTGAGAACCTATTATAGACACTTCCATTCCTGCTCATGGTTCTGTTTATTTTAGAGGCAGGATGACTTCTTTCTTATCAGCATACTTCATCCTGCTTACCCAACGGTCTACTTGAAGAGCTTGTTTCTCATCACAAGATGTTTTTCAGCCTTCATTTTACTTGGCTCTAACTGGGATTCTCAAGCCTTCTTATCTCCAGACACTTTTATATCTTAAAAATTGTGGAGGACTCAGAGAGCTGTTGTACATGTGAGCTATATTTATGAATATATAATGTATTAGGAATTAGAACAGAAATTTGTGAAATATTTATTTAATTTGTTGAAAGTAATAAGCCCTTGTCATGTTAACACAAATAACGTATTTTCATGAAATATTACTATTTCCAAAACCCCCCAAAATAATGAGAATAGTGGCAATATTTTACATTTTTGCAAATCTCCTTAATGGTTGACTTAATAGAAGACAGCTGGATTCTCATACCTGCTTCCGCATTTCATCTGTTGTAACATGTTTGAGCTGAAACATATGAAGAAAATCCAGCCTTCCACAGATGGCCTTTCTAGGTAAGTGAATATTCTTCCCTGACAATACATTCAAAGTGATAGTTTCCGAAGAGTTAGCTGCAGTGTGACTTTTTGCATTTTGTACACTCATGGGTAAATGAGCATGAAAAAGGCACACAACGTCATAGTATTAGTTTTGACTTTGCAACCCCTCAAACGGGTCTTGGAGACCACCAGGAGTCCCCTGACCACCCTTTGAAGCGTTAATAAGGTAAAGAGAAAATTTCTATGAAAAGTTTGGAAAAAATGATGTTGCATGAAGAAACCATGAACTTGGAGAACTTGCCTTTTAAAAGAATTTTTTTTAACATTTATTTATTTTTGAGAGACAGAGCATGAGCAGGGGAGGGGCAGAGAGAGAGGGAGACATAGAACCTGAGGCAAGGTCCAGGCTCTGAGCTGTCAGCACAGAGCCCCATGCAGGGCTTGAACTCAGGAATCAAGGTATCATGACCTAGGCCAAAGTTGGATGCTTAACTGACTAAGCCACCTAGGCTCCCCGAACTTGGAGAACTTTCTAACACATCTGCTTCAGTGTCAGGCAGGGAGGATTTATTGTCTCTTTGGGCACTTTATTCAAGGATATAAGTCACTGCCACAGGCAGCCAGTGAATATATAATCTAGAAAATGGGGAGAAAGTTCTCTCATCTACCTTTCCCCACTGTGGTCCCTACAGAACTAAAAGTAAAGCAATCGACCAATATTCTGTACCCTGGGACAGTGCTGCTTCAACTTTAACTTGCAGCCCAGTCACCTGGGCATCTTATTAAAATGCAGATTTCAGCTTTGTAGGTCAGAGTAGGGTCTAGGATTCTGTATTTCTTATCGTCCTCCAGGTGATGCTGTTGGTGTTGGTCCACAGACCACACTTTGAGTAGCGAGGGTCTAGAGGTTAAATAGACTAGTACTCCGAGGATAGGTTGACTCTGCATTTCTAGTGAATCCAGTGCTTCCCAGCCTGCTAAACTATGTATCATCAGATGATCAGGGACAGAAAGATTACTGAATAAAACTATGGACAGTGCCACCCTCAGAGCTGTCCAGTGCGTCTTATCTACCACATGTTGTGATGCTCAGTGTCTTTGCCTAACCTACCGCCTACACCTTCTGATGGCTTCCTAGTTACCTGAAAATATAATTCAGACTCCATACCCTGATTCACCAGACCCTTACTCGTCTGACCTCTTTGGACATCTTTGATCTTGATGATCATTTCCTGTCATTCACATGGTGCTGTCACAGTGACAGTGTTTCAGTTTCAGAAAGTGGTTGAATTCTCAGTTTGCTTGATGATGGCTTGTCAAATAAGCTAATTCTTTCCTTGAGGTACAGCATAGATACAGACCCCCCCCAAAAAAATTGGAAATAATTTAATGAAAGCAGTAAAGTTGTGAGTTTTTGGATTTTATTTTTAAATTTTTTTCAATTTATTGTTTTTTTAATTTTTTAGTTTTTTTAATTGAATTTTTTATTTTTTAAAATTTACATCCAAATTAGTTAGCATATGGTGAAACGATTTCAGGAGTAGATTCCTTAATGCCCCTTACGCATTTAGCCCATCCCCCCTCCCACAACCCCTCCAGTAACCCTCAGCTTGTTCTCCATATTTATTTTTTTTTAATCTTTTTTATTAACATTTATTTATTTTTGAGACAGAGAGAGACAGAGCATGAGCAGGGGAGGGTCAGAGAGAGAGGGAGGCACAGAATCCGAAACAGGCTCCAGGCTCTGAGCTGTCAGCCCAGAGCCCGATGCGGGACTCGAACTCACGGACCACGAGATCATGACCTGAGCCGAAGTTGGACGCCCAACTGACTGAGCCACCCAGGCGCCCCTGTTCTCCATATTTATGAGACTCTTCTGTTTTGTTCCCCTCCCTGTTCTTATATTATTTTTGTTTCCCTTCCATTATGTTCATCTGTTTTGTCTCTTAAAGTCCTCATATGAGTGAAGTCACATGGTTTTTGTCTTTCTCTGACTGACTAATTTCACTTAGCATAATACCCTCCAGTTCCATCCACATAGTTGCAAATGGCAAGATTTCATTCTTTTGATTGCCGAGTAATACTCTATTGTATATATATACCACATCTTTTTTATCCATTCATCCACGGATGGACATTTGGGCTCTTTCCATACTTTGGCTATTGTTGATAGTTCTGCTAGAAACATGGGGGTGCATGTGTCCCTTCAAAACAGCACACCTGTATCCCTTGGATAAATGCCTAGTAGTGCAATTGCTGGGTCATAGGGTAGTTCTCTTTTTAGTTTTTTGAGAAACCTCCATACTGTTTTCCAGAGTGGCTGCACCAGCTTGCATTGCCACCAATAATGCAAAAGAGATCCTCTTTCTCTACATCCTCGCCAACATCTGTTGTTGCCTGAGTTGTTAATGTTAGCCATTCTGACAGGGTAAGGTGGTATCTCATTGTGGTTTTGATTTGTATTTCCCTGATGATGAGTGATGTTGAGCATTTTTTCACATGTTGGTTGGCCATCTGGATGTCTTCTTTGGAGAAGTGTCTTCTCATGTCTTTTGCCCATTTCTTCACTGGACTAATTGTTTTTTGGGTGTTGAGTTTGATAAGTTCTTTATAGATTTTGGATACTAACCCTTTATCTGACATGTCATTTGCAAATATCTTCTCCCATTCTGTCGGTTGCCTTTTAGTTTTGCTGATTGTTTTCTTCACTGTGCAGAAGCTTTTTATTTTGATGAGGTTCTGGTAGTTCATTTTTGCTTTTATTTCCCTTGCCTCTGGAGACGTGTTGAGAAAGAAGTTTCTGCGGGCAAGATCAAAGAGGTTTTTGCCTGCTTTCTCCTCAAGGATTTTGATGGCTTCCTGTCTTACATTGAGGTCTTTCATCCATTTTGAGTTTATTTTTGTGTATGGTGTAAGAAAGTGGTCCAGGCTCATTCTTCTGCATGTCGCTGTCCAGTTTTCCCAGCACCACTTGCTGAAGAGACTGTCTTTATTCCACTGGATATTCTTTCCTGCTCTGTCAAAGATGAGATAGCCATAGGTTTGTGGGTCCATTTCTGGGTTCTCTATTCTGTTCCATTGATCTGAGTGTCTGTTCTTGTGCCAAGTTTTTGGATTTTAAAAACACCTATTCAATCAGCAGATATTTATTGCATACCTACTGTGTGTCAGGCATTGTTTTAGGAATTTGAGGCCTGTCAATAAAGATTTCTCCCCTTGTGGAGCTTTGATTCCAGCAGAGAGACACTAAACAAGAGACAGAATAAATAAATAAATTGTGTAGTACTGATAAAATGTAGTAAGTATAATGGGAAAAACAGCACAACGCAGGAAAAGGCTTTGAGAAAGAGAGGTCCAGATGGGAGAGGGAAGATGATGTTTGAGGAAAGACCAGGAGGAGGTTGGAAGTTATCCATTCAGATTATGTTGGGGAAAAGGTCTTAGTGCAAAGGCCCTGAGCTGCCTGGCACTTGGGAGGAGCAGGCAGGTGGCCAGGCCAGTGTGGCTGGAGCAGAGCAGGTGGGCTGTGTGCTCAAGATGATAATGATGTGTGTGTGTGAGTGTGTGTGTGTGAGTGTGTGTGTGTGCACACGTGCACATGTCTACCTGTTTGTTTGCCTGGGTGTCTGTATGGAGGGCTGCCTATTTTAGATTTTTATATATACCTTTCAAAAGTTAATTATGGAGTAGAGAACCATTGTTTAAAGCTCTAGTTTTCCTTGGCTCCTGCTTTCTTGAGAATTAGTTTCAGGGAGAAGTTATTTTAATCTGTATAATTTTATAAACTGTAAAAACTTACTTTTTAAAGTGATGTAAATTGTGTATGGGCAGGAACTGAATAGTCAAGTGAAAGATGTTTCACTAAGGTGACCTGCAACTGAAAATTTTGCTCTGTGCTTGCAGTGTAGGCCAGCAAGGGTTTAAGTGAGCACTTGGCCTCTGTAACACCCTTGCCTTTCATGAAAGAGTTGCATCTGCCTCGGCAAAATGAGGAGTCACTTTGGTAGAGCCTCAGCTTCCAGTCAGGTTCCACCACCTTCGGTGGTGGGGTTGTCCTTTTCTCCAGAGGAAGCTATTACCCGAGCCAGGGAGTATCTCTGCCTTCTCTGGGTGCTGGGCCATCTGGAGAATAGAAATGCCTAGTGCTCTGTTGAACAGTATGTAAACGCTCCACAGGACACTGGACCAGCAACTTCAGCATCACCTGGAAACTTGATAAAAGTGTAAATGCTCAGGTCTAGGGCTGAGGGGTGGTGGGTAAGCCCTAGAGTGTTCGTAAATGAGTGTCGCCTCTGGAACAGATGTTCTCAACCCTGGCTGTACATTAGAATTCCTGGGGAATTTAAAATAAAATGAAATGAACAACCAATGCCATGGCCCCTGTACCAGGGAGTCTAATTTAATTAGTCTCGGGATGGGCCAGGGGCAAATGTGTCTGTATTTTGTAGCTGTCCCTGAGTGATTCTAAGGTGTGGAATCACTGGTAGAATGGATTTCTCAAACCTCAGTACTACTGACATTTTGAACTGGATAATGCTTTGTTGTGGGTGCCGTTCTGTGCATCGTAGGATATTTATCAGCATCCCTACTCTTTATTTACTAGATTTCCATAGAACCCCTGCTCCCATTTATGACAACCAAAAATATTTCCAGATACTGTCAAGTGTTCCCTGGGTGGCAAAATTGTCCCAGTCAAGAACAGTTGCTTTACAGAGCAGTTCTCAAAGTTTACTACACTGCCCAGTGTAATTATAATGCTAAGCACATGTATAATTTTAAAGCTTTTAGTTACATTAAAATAAACAAAATAAAACAGGTGAAACTAATGTTAACAGTATAGTCAGTTTAGCCCAATATATCCCAAATAGTATTTTAACATGCATTCAATATAAAAAAATAATAATAGGGTATTTTTACATTCTTTCTTCAAGTCTTTGAAATCTGGTGTATGATTCACAGTTACAGCATATTTTCAGACAGGCTACACCTTGAGTCTTCTGTAGCCACATGTGGCCCAGTGTCTGCTGTATTGGGGTTCAGTGGGCATCAGAATCACCCTGAAGGCTGATTAAAATATAGATTGCTGGGTGACACTCCCAGGGTTTCTGATTCAGCAGGTCTGGGTTGGGGCCTGAGAATTTGCATTTCTTAATAAGCTTATAGGTAATGCTGAAGCCGCTGATCTGGTGACTACACTTTGAAAACCACTACTCCCTAACTGACTGATTAAACCTTAGTACCTTTGTTACTCAAAAATACGGTTTGTGGACCAGCAGCAGACCTAGTAAGGTCTGTAAGAAATGCATAATCCCAGGTCCCACTACTGACCCATTAGACTGGAACCTGTGTTTTAACCAGAATGTACATGAAAGTGGGAACATGAGACTTCCTTGAATAGAGCCCCCTTGTGAGTCTCTATTATAGGGGCCTGTTTGCTTCCTTCTTAGAGCTTTCTCAGTTCTTTTTCTCTGTTTTTTTCTGTTTAACTAAAAAATTCTGGCTTCCCCGCCTGTAACCATTCTCTTTCCAGGCCTAGTATGTCTTACACATAATAGGCACCTAAATATCTATGAAATTAATGAGCCTCTGAAAGGAGAGAAGGCTGGGGATGGTGATTAAGTATATTCTTTGGGTTTAGAAAATCAAATAAAAATGTGTTTGGAGATGAGTTGAACACTGGGATTCAGAAGCTGATTGTGTGGCCCCTGCTGGCCTGGCAGGTGGAGTGGTCCTTCCTGTGCACTTCACCTGTGCACTCAGGGAGCATGAGTGACTCACCTTGAAAGAATTGCCTATGGGAAGTTGGTCAGATTCCTCTTCCTGGCAAGGCGGAGCCACATTCTTTTCCTTTTAGAGCAATGGTAGTGCTCTACCTGGTTGTGACGTCACACAGCACCCAAGATGCCCTTCCTCAGGGCTGTGAGTGCCGCTCAAGTGTCAGTGGCCACACAGGCTTCTTCACACTTCCACAGCCAGTTGGCATTCCAGAGGCATGGCGTTCGAACTGACTCAGTTCTAAGTCACCAGAGGCACGATTACACAGTGGAAATTTGGTTTCCAAAGGGAATTACTGATGTTACAATGCCTGGCTAAAATATAGTGTTTGTCACACATAAAAATAGTCTCTTGACTCGTAGATAAGTTTCATTTTTTCCCTTATGCTTTTATTAACAGAAAATAGTTTCTCCACACCTCTTTGGGAAAAGACAGTAAACCTTTTTATTTTATTTATTTTTTTATTTTCTGTTGAGATTTAGTGCTAAGTGTGAAGTAACCAATGGATTTGTTAACTATGTATCTTAATCTTCACAAAGAGCTTGTGTGTAGACAGATGGAAAGATGAAGTAATTCAGTGGTTACTTTCAGAGGAGGGCAAAATTTTAAAAAAAGCAGAAGTGAACAACAATTTCATAATATTCTTTGCAATCTGCTTCACTGCTTTTTTTTTTTTAATCTCAGCTGCCTTCTCATCATGCCAGGCTTTTGACAAAATTGAGACGATATAAGAGTGGAATGCGTATTCTATGTTTGTTTTACAGGAAGACTTAAATGAGAAACAGTGGCATTGACCAAATAAATAAGCTTGATTCTTGTCAGGCAATGGTTGCCCAGGTGTGGCAGCAGGACAGGCCTGGTGTAGGTAACACCACTGGCTGACATGACCCCCGTCTTTGTTAACCTCACTCTCCTGGAGTTGTGTTACCGCGTTTTCTGGTTGAAGGGTATATACTTGTAAGCACATGTAATTTGTTGTTATTGTTAATTTTAAGCTATTTCTGTCTTAAATCTGAAAAGGGGTCAGTGGGGGGGGAGCTCAGTGCCATATAATCACTGAAACATAGTGAATGCACCATGGTTGCCATAGGGAAGCTTGTCCATGATGATGACGAAAATAACTGCTTAATATATGAAAACTATATTAGGAAGTGGGAAAGGGTAGGTGAGTTTTGCTCTAATTTACTCAGTGAATTTGGCAGGTTTGGAAATAGGCCATTGCTCCAGACTTCCTCATGGTTTAGTGTGGATATCTTTGCTTTATGAGCTTCTGATAAAAATTGCCTGACGCGTCTCTAATGATTAGAAGATGATAATTCTGCCCCAGTGCCTTTGGCTCTGATAACCACAGTTTAGCCACTCATCTAGGGGAAACACCTCTGCTCTGATTCCTTGGGTAAGTGTGAAATTTTGTCACCATGTCATGCTGATCTACTGTACTTAATCAGTGAAAATAAAAGTCTTGTTATCCAGTGGTGAGGTAGCTTCAAGAATGGGTACTGGGGACACCTGGCCGGTTCAATCAGTAGAGTGTTCAACTTTGATCTTGGGGTCGTGAATTTGAGCCCCGCGCTGGGCGTAGAGTTTACTTATTAAAAAAAAGAATGGGGTGCTGTACTAAGGGCTGGTGGTTATATGGGCTGGTGGTTATGTCGGGGAAACAGAAAATGAAAATAAAGGGAACCCTGTACAATCACAAAGCAGGAAGGTCAGCACACTGGTTACAAAGGGTGTCAGGAGAGGAGAAACACAGACTAAATTGATACAAGGGCTGAAAATGAAAATGCTGGTAGTGTTTAGCAGAAAAGTTACGGTAAAGGAAGTCTTATTTGAAATTGCGCTGCCTCTATACTTTATCTCATTCGTCCCCCTGGTAATCCTTCACGACACATTGCACAGATGCACTTCCCATAATTAGGTGAGGAAGGTGAGGCCTGAGATACTTAGTGACAGAACTGACTCTCTGGCTCACGCAGAGAACCAGAACTTTGATTTTGAATTTTCTTTGAAAGCTTCTCTGGGACCTCTTCTGTCTGTGTGCTTGTTATGTGTAGTTGTTAGCATTTGTGAGCATTTCACAACCATTTGCAAGAAAGCACTCTATCTAGGAGGAGAGCTGTGATGTGCAACATCTGTCCCTGTCCTTTAAAAAAGGGACAATCAACCAACTTCTGATTTAGGTCTTAGGTGTCTTTCATCTAAAATTTTCAGTTCACAGCGTTCATTTTGAAGTAAAATAGGCAAGATTGCTTCATGTAGGTACTCTGCAATTTAACTGCTTTGTGAATTCGTCCTCTGGATCTATTGATGTCTTTTTAACCCTTTGGTGTCTGGCAACCACAGTCATTTAAAAAATATTTTTTATTTTTTAACAATTTTTTAAAGTTTATTTATTTTTGAGAGAGAGAGAGAGGAGGGGAGGGACAGAGAGAGAGGGAGACACAGAACTTAGGCTCCAGGCTCTAAGCTGTCAGCACAGAGCCTGATGCAGGGCTTGAACCACAAACCGTGAGATCATGACCTGAGCTGGTCAGAGGCTCAACCGACTGAGCCACCCAGGTGCCCCAAAATGTATTTCTTTTATTAATAAAATAGTTACCATTACTTACTAGTCAGTTTTAAAGATATTTTACAGGTGATAAAGAACCCTCATGGTTTCTTGTTGAAGCAGATAAGTTGGAAAGAAGATCACGTGTGTTTAAGCTGAAATTAATCTGTAATCAAGTGAGAGAAAAATAGACAATATTATGTTCAAGTGTTTGAAGTGCATGTCATTGTTTGCTAAGAAAATATAAATATTTTTGAAGCTTTTGTAAAATGGTTTGATCTCTAGATTGTACATTTTTATTACAAACATTTTTTTCTCTGGTTATTAGTAGTGGGGGAGATGTTTATAAGGCTAAATGTACAGAGATTCAACCACATTGGAAAAATAAAGACAAGAACAAATAGCAAGAAATCCTTAGCACATGCTGACTCACTTGGACACAGTCTGCCCAGTTGACCTGTGACATTCACCATGGGTCATCCCCCTTCAGTCAGCCTTCAAGGTAAAAACTGTATCCCATTTCCCATTCTCTTGTCGGCACAGGCGTATTTTAAATCGACTGATGCTTTCAGCCTGATGTTTTCAGCACCTGTAGGGATAATAAAATCTGGAGGTTTACCACCCTCAAACTAAAGCAGTATTTTATAATTGGATTGAAGGGTTTATTTGATTGTATTCTCTAAGCAGCTAAGTCTGAATCTAACCTGGTTATGGAGCTCATGGGTCTGGTTCTCTGAGGGAAGTACAAGAGGACCATCCAGCAGGTTGTGACTCCCAGGTAAGAAATTTACTGATGTCATCCACTGTCTGTGTGTAGCTGTGACCACCACTGGGGATTCTTTATGTGGTAGTTACAATTCGAGTACATAGATGGCCTGCTAAGGTTGTTTTGTCATGGATATTTTATGTAAACATAATGAACATAGTATCTGATACCTGGTCCACGTAATGTTCTTCCCATGGCCACACCTTCTAGGACTCCGATATAGCACGGCTTTAGAAAGATATAGTTGCCAGAGTAGGTCTTTAAGTGACTCATTCTATTTGCTCATGTTTGAGGATAAAAGTTCAAATAATTTTCAAGTAGGAGAAATTTGTTGATTGTAAAGTGATGAAGAAAAATAATTTATTGTATTGGAAGTCCCAAATCTTTGCTTCTCAAATATTTTTGTAGGCTGTGTTGCATATAGTACCAATTCAGTCTCATGTTTTACATGAATTGCCAGGAGGGAGGGAGCTACTTGACTGGGAAATATTTGCTGTGAGTCATTCATGGTGTTGGGAGTGGTATAGAGGTGCTGTTCTGTATGATGAACCTGGTGTTGGGAGATAGAGTTTTGAGTATTCTGTTTTGGGTGCCCCATATTCCATTTCACAGTGCAGAGTTTCCCCAAATTAACAAAATTATAAAGGATCACTTGGGGTACTTTTTACATTTGTGGGCCTCCCCCAGACAGCTGAATCAGAATTCCCATTGGTATGATCTGGGAATATGTATTTTTTACAAGAACTTTAGATTATTCTTCTGATCATGCAAATTTAGGAACTTCTACATTGGTGGCTACTGTAAGAATCCTCTTGGCTCTTGAAGTTACTTGGCTTTTTAAAAACACCTTCATCATATTTTAATCCTTCTGAATACATCTATCCCAGTTTGTTCTTAAAGAGGGGGCAGAGCAAATATTGCTACCTTCATTTTACAGATATGATGTCAACTTACCTGAGTCAACAACTCTTAAGGTTTAGGTGATAAGAAGAGCAATCAAAGCTTTTGGAATGGTGAGGGCTGGTTAGCTGCTCCCCCATAGCTGCATGTCTAGGAGTAATGAGAACATGTCAGATAATAGTCTGTGACATACATGGACATCTGTTAGACATTTCTTAGAGAAGCAGGCACAAAATATAATTCTAATGAAGCACCAGTGCACTGTTATTTGAGGTTTCTTAACTGCACTTCATAAGGCAAATTCTCATTGAAGCACACATGGCAACATTTAAAGTTGGATTCTGTGTCCTCCTGAACTGTTGGCTAGACCCTGACTGATGAGTGACAAGGGCATCAGTGTTGTCTCTAAGGAACTTGGGGTGTAGGCTTCAGTGGGTTCTTATATCCCATTCAGGCAATGGTGGAGAGTATTTCTAAAACATTTTAGCCAATCCACATTTTTTGAACACTATTAATTTCAACAGTCGGATTGCCTAGTTCTAATAGTATGTATGCTAATTAAAAAGTCAATAGAAAACCCCTTTATGATTTTTCAAACTGTGTTGTTTCTGTGCCTGGACCACGTTTATTTTATTTTACTGGGTAAGTCCTATTCATTCTTTAACACCATCTCTTCTGGGAAGTATTTCCTGGTTCTGTAGAACTTTGCTGCTCAAAGTCTAGTCCATGGACCAGCATCATTGCCATGGGGGCTTGTTAGAAATGCAGATTATCAGTCCCACTCAAGACATGAGGACTCAAAATCTTCATTTTGACAAGATTTCTGGTGATTTGCAAACACAATAAAGTTTGAGAAACACTATGCTAGATATTAGGTGCTCCTCATCTGTGCCTCCTAGTATACCATAAAAGTGTGATCGTGGTTCTGTCAGAACACTTACCACACAAATACATAACTAATATATTTTTGCCTATTCTTCTAGGTTGGTCCCATGTCTTACTCATTTCTGCACTGCTATAACCTGGAATATATTGGCTGCTTCATTCATGTTGTCCATGACAAAACTAGTTGTTTAAATCTAAATGGAGGTTTCTCAGACTTCCAGCTGGCTTATGTGTCCTCACACACTCAAAGTCAGAATGAGTAGAAGACATTCAAACTCAAAGTCAGAATGAGTAGAAGACAGATACTGGCCAGATTTCTAGGGCTCTTGGTGAGAAAGAAGTGGTTCTTGGACAGAGGAACCATAGCATAGTGGTATGATGGGAAATTCATGAGGGGTGGATTTGGTCTCTAGATATGTGAATGGTCATAGGGAGAGTCACTTTATGTGACCAGGTGTGCCAGGGGTTCTGAATACATTTCTATTCCAACACAGGTGAGAGATTAGGCAGACTTCCAGCAGTAAGAACAACTAATTATAACAGAAGTTTTCTTTGGGACTCCTCCCTTAACTATATAAATCTGCTACAACTCACACCCTATCTTTTTTTTTTTTTAGACTCACTGAGATAAATGGTAGGTTCAATGTCTGGTGTTTTGAGTGGGGAAAGAGAGCACTGAGAGATAATAGGTACCAAGAGCACATCCTGAGATCGGAATCAAGTGTTTGGAATGGGTGGATAGATTCAGATATTTAATCTGGCACGTTAGGTCTAGGTGCCTAGAAGATAGTAGAGGGTAGCAAAGAGCAGAGGTCCTATCAGAGTGAGGGCTGGTCTAAATCCAGGGCTCCAGGCACTTAACAACTGGACAGCACTTGTTCTGCATCTTTCTCTCTCAACCAAGTCTCTTTTGGGGTGGGCACTGTTAACTAAGGTGTAATGGTGGCTAAAAGTGGAAGGAGGGTTTCAGGTTACCATGGAAGTACAAAACAGTTTAGTAATGACCCAGAATCCAGTGAATAGAGGGAGAATAATATCCAACCTATATTTAAGAAGAAAATGTTTTTCTTCCTTTAGGCGGTTCATAGGGGCAGTGAACACCAATCTGGGGTGGGAGTAGGGAGTAATATTTACAGAGGGGAAGGGATTTCAGAGCTAGTCCAAGCTTTTCGCCTAAGGCGGGGGATTTAAAATAGAATACCTAGGGAAGCCAGCAGGTGATGTGCAAACTGAAGCTGAGATGGAGGAGATGGTGATGTAATGAAGAACAAGTGCCCTGGTTAAAGGGTCAGCTTTAACTGGTAGCGTCATGTGGGTATCTGGACCCGAAATTTTGCAAATACAGGAACAAGCATCTATCTTTTTATTTTTTATTTTTTAAATTTATTTTATTTAAAAAATTTTTTAATGTTTATTTATTTCTGAGACAGAGCATGAGTGGGGGAGGGGCAGAGTGAGAGGGAGACAGAATCAGAAGCAGGCTGCGGGCTCTGAGCTGTCAGCACAGAGCCCGACGTGGGGCTTGAACTCACAAACTGCGAGATCATGACCTGAGCTGAAGTCAGTTGCTCAACCGACTGAGCTACACAGGCGCCCCAAGCATCTGTCTTTTTAAGTGAAACATCCCCATTTTCGGCAACTAATTTCCAAGGTGGAGTCAGTTTCATGGGTGCCAGTTTGTGATATCTAGCCTCAGAAAACTTTTTGCCTACAAGTACTGCAGGTTTCTTGTCTCCTGGGTACTTTGAGGTCTCTTCGTGTCTATCTATCTATCTATCTATATATCTAATGTTTATTTTTTTTTGAGAGACAGAAAGCAAGTGGGGAAAGGACATAGAGAGAGGGAGACACAGAATCTGAAGCAGGCTCCAGGCTCTGAGCTGTCAGCACAGAGCCTGATGCAGGGCTTGAACCCACAAACCACAAGATCATGACCTGAGCCGAAGTCAGACGCTTAACTGACTGAGCCACCCAGGTGCCCCTCTCTGTGTCGTTTTAAATATCACAAAGACTGGGGTAGAAACCAAAGGGAAACAAGAAGCTGGTTAGATAGGGCTTGTCTTTGAAATGAAATCAATTAATCACCTCCTTCTAACCACTTTCTAACTCACCAAAATTAAAAGCAAGCAAGCATAAGTGAAACCAAATGAAAGGCAAAAATAACTGCCCCAAACCTCAACTTCTCCCTCAGAGTCTCCAAGGATAGCATCAGTCACCTACTAAGTTATTCAACTAAAAAATCTGGCAGTGTTTTTTTGACTCTTTTTTTTTTTACCTCAATCTTCACATCTTATGATGATTCAGGGCCAATAAATTTCACCTTTTAAACCTCCGCAGTTCATCTCCTTCCCTCTCCATCCCTGTCACCATTGTTTTACATCAGATTCTATTGTATTTTACCTGGATTATTCTAAAAGCTTCCTTATTGGCTGGCATTCCTAACTGATTTCATGAGGAAACAACACAAACAGACTCTACGTTTTTTTACAGGACTAGGTCTTGGCAAGGGTCTGTGTCTGAACCTACAGTTAGGGGTCAGCAGATCGTCTTCACCTGGGGTGAGTGTTGCAAGAGGCCAGAATATTTTCAGCCATGGGTAGGTCTGCTGGAGTCATTCCCAGTTCCGGAATTAGAACAATGTACCACACAGGTCAGTGCTGTCTGGGAAATCTCTTTTTCCCCTTCCAAGTTTAATGTGTTAGCACTTACATATATCCATGTTTTTATGAAAGTAGGGTCATTAATTAGGCAAATTTCTGAAAAATGTGCAATAGTGAGATAAAGTGGATCAAACGGTGATTGTTTTGTACCATGTGTCTGACCAATTCCAGGCGCTGACTTCAATGTCCATTCCTTAACTGGGTTTCAGGCTCATAGATCAAATAATTCATTTTAGATAGAACCTGAATCTGGGGAGGAAGTGATCTTCTCATGGTTGGGTCATCCTCTGGCCTCTAAGGTTAATCTGGCCTTGAGGCCTGTATGTTTCGGGACTGATCTAGAGATGTCCCAGCAGGACACAATCACTGACACTAATTTTTCTAATGCTAACTTGAAGGAGAATGAATGATTATAAAAGTACTAACTAGAGTTTATAAATGAGTTAAAAACCAATAAAGGACTCAGATTGGGAAATGTCTACCAGCTTGTTTTTAGCTAAAAGGCCCAATAGTTAGACTGCCTGGATTATACAGCAACAAGTTATACTAGTTACTTACTACCTATGAGATCTCAGAAAAGCTACCTATCCATAATAAGCTTTAATCCTCTCATTTGTACAATAGGGAAAACAGCACCTTTCCCAAATTTTGTGATGAGGATTAAACAGGAAGGCACATAAATCTCTTAGCAAAGTAGCCAACAAATAATAGACAATGATTTATGACATCATTATACTTATTTCTCAGTGAAAGTTTATCCTTCCTCTACCTGTATCAATATAAAATCATCTTAAGCAAACTCCTAAAAATCCAAATCCATATATTTGGAGGAATCTCAGAAGGATAAAATGTTCTTAGTAACTGTTGGAAGTATAATACATTCTCGTGATTCAAAATTTAAAAAGCAAAAAAGCTAAAAGCCTATGTATTAATCATCTTTCTCAGCTAGGTAACCAGAGTTACTGGTTTCTTGAATATCCCACCAGAGAGAACTGATGCATCTACAAGCAGAAGCAAACAGACATGTTTTTCCTAATTGCTTTTCAAAGTGTTTTTGAATCTGAACTTTCCATCTATACTAATATGATGAATTATTATTTTCATAAGGAACTAGATGGTGCTATTTTGATACAAATATGTCTATTGTAATTTTTCTAAGATCATATCTAATACTTGTCTTAACATCTAGGCTATAGCACTGTGGGACATATTTTATGGCTCTAGTATTTGTGCCAAACATTACCTTGTTGTATATTGAATTTATATGGCAGTTGAATATGGTTAGGCCCAGATGATAAAGAATTTGCTGCGCTTAATTAAATTAAATTAAATGCAAATATATTTTCCTTATAAAGAATATTCTGCCCTTTGCAAGACATAGGAAGCCTGAAATTAGCTCTGGTATTCTCAGTGAGTTTCAGAAAGAGGTCGCTGAAATAAGGCAGTAAAATACTGTGGTGGGAGTGCAGTTCTGAAAGGAGTTTTTAGGAATATTCTTCCTTCTTTGTTCACTGTCGGTATTGACTATTGAGAGGTGATGGCAAACTCTATCAAGGGCAGCTTCCAAAAAAAAAAGTGTTAGGAATATGGGAAAGCCCACCTGTTCCTTTTAATACACCACCCACAGGGCCACGTTCACCCTGCAAGCACACTTTGCTATAGGAACGTGAAGTCTTGGCAACTGTAATGAATTATATGGGTGCCCCATGCAGAACCCCATCACTAGCCGGTGCACTCCTCCACTCCCGCACTGGGTTCTGTAAGTGCTGCGGCTAAGGCTTGCTGCCCCTGCTTCTGGAGAGGAGCTCTCGATCCAACCGGAGCCATATCCTAAAAGGTGATAGCCCCAGCCCCAGGGAGCAGTCCTCAGCCAATGATAGACTGAAATAGGTATTCTTACAGCCAGTCCCCATGCCTGAGGGTGGAATAACTCTGTGAACTTCCCAGATGCTAGTGCTCCCTGTGGAGTCTCGCTGAAGCTGGACTGCCACTGAGAACTCGTCCTTGTGTGGAAGTGAAGAGGAGCCACTGGAGAGCAGGGGGGCAATGTTAGGGACTTCACATAGAAGGGGATGGTTCTTCAACAATTACGGCAATGCTTTTCTGAGCAAAAGTGAAAGGAAGCTCCCTGTCCGTTCTGCTTCTACCTTAGCCTTCCTAAGTCTGACACAGTGAACCAGTTTTCAGGTTGATCTTCTTAGATCCCACCTCATGAGCAATGTTTGTTCTGCACTCAGAATTGCTAAAGTTGCTCCTTGTACCATTAGAATCTTTAAAAAAAATTTTTTTAAGTTTATTTATTTATTTTGGGAGAGACAGAGACAGCATGAGCAGGGGAGGGGTAGAGAGAGAGGGAGAGAATCCCAAGCAGGCAAGCAGGCTCAGCACTGACAGTGCAGAGCCTGATGCAGGACCCAAACTCACAAAACTGCGAGATGGTGACCTGAGCCTAAATCAAGAATCAGACTCTTAACCGACTGAGCCACCCAGGTGCCCCATACCATTAGAATCTCGATGATACGTCCTGCTCATACATGACTCAGGGTCAATGACAGAGCTAAAATACCAGGTTTTCTCCTTCATCTAAAATTCAACTACAGGAATTGAAAGAAGGGGCTACCAGCTGCATTAGGCAGGTAGGAACACCTGTTTTCTACCTTTTCTCTCTTCTTTTAGGGTCCTCACTTTCCTATTTACAGACTGGGTTTGCAAGTTTTAGTCTAGTGCTATTTTTATGCTTTTTTTTAAAGCAGTAACTTCCACAACAGTGGTAAGAAGGTAAAGGGAAATGGGGTTTAAGTGACTTGGTGAAGTTAGCATAATCTGGCGTAGCTTTAGGAACAGCCTATTTCCTGACTCTTCAAATGTGCAGTCAACTCTAGACCCTAAAAGAGGGTGGATCAATATTTTTGGCATTTACTAAAACCTTGGAAAACAGAAAAAAAAGGCCTTCAATATGACATAACAGAGTGATCTATCAGCTGAGAATGAATAGAGAGTCATATGATCACATGTTAAAGAAACTCAGCTCACCTTCTTAAGCCTTATAATTTTGAAGAGAAGAAAACTTGCTTATAATTGCATAGCTGTGTAGGGACATGCTAAGTTAGAGTGCAAATCTGTTGATAATGTAATTTCCTTCCCCGGGAGCACTGCAGACTAGATGTCCTGAAAACCTCTCCACACAGAAAATTCAGGAGTATCTTTAAAAATATAATTGCTGAGTTAATAGAAGAAAACCATTTGCGTGGCATGTGGGTGGCTCAGATGGTTAAATGTTAGACTCTTGGTTTTGGCTGAGGTCATGATCTCACAGTTCATGGGTTCAAGCCCCGTGTCGGGCTTTGTGCTGACAGTGGGGAGCCTGCTTGGGATTCTCTCTCTCCCTCTCGCTCTGCCCCTCCCCTACACTCTCTCTCTCTCTCTCTCTCTCTCAAAATAAATAAATAAATAAACAAACTTAAAAAGGAAAATCATTCGCATAACTGTAAACCAACAATGTATAGTTATAAAACAATTAGTTTAGTGGCCAGGTAGTGGTCTTAATTTTCAGTTCAATGGAATTATTGTTTTGTCTACTGGTGGGATCATTTCTTCCTTTGGACCTAAGACCTCCAAGCCAGCAGAACATAAAGTGTGGGAGATAGGAAGCAAAGCTCTTGCTATTGGGTCACTATGGGTAATAGTGAATGATGCCCCTCCCATTTCTACCCCCTGATTGCTGGAACCATGAATCCTGGTTATGAGAGAAACAGAAGCATATATTGGACATTGATTCAGAGCATTTATAGTCACCTGGAGAACCTTACCCCAGCCATGAAAGGGATTTTCACCTACTTGGTATTGTAACTGAGTCTTCAAAAGGCCCTTCTACCATTCTTTCAAGGCAGCTGCTGCAGGATGGTGGGGAACATGGTAAGTCTAGTGAATTCCATGAGGTTGGGCCTATTGCTATATTTCATTTACTGTGAAATGGGCGCCTTGATCAGAAGCAATGGTATGTGGAATACCATGTCAGTGGATAAGGCATTTCTTAAATTCAGGGCTGTCAGTTTTGGCAAAAATATTGTATGCAAGGAAGGTAAATCCATACCTATAACATCTATTCCAGTAAGAACAAAATACTGTCCCTTCTGTGATGGAAGTTGCCCACTATAATGAATCTGTCACCCGATAGTTAGCTGGCTGATCACCCCAAGAAATGTTAGTGTTGATTTCATACCATGTTCATTTCTGCTGCTGGCTGGTTGGGTACTCAGCAGTGACTGTAGTCATGTCTGCTTTGGTGAGTAGAAATCCATGTTGCTGAGCCCATGTGTAATGTTCATTCCTGCCACCATGGACAGTTTGCTAATGAACATATGGGCTCCCGTTGGGTGATGACTGGGGTGGCTGGTAAAAGAGGCTGACTGGTATCCATAGAACAGATTATCCTATTCAAGTAAGTGTTAAAGGTCATCTTCCAACATGGGACATAAATATCTTCCCCTTTTTGCCCATTCTTGGAGGTCTATTCACATACCTCTTTCCCAGACTTCCTTGTCACCAGTTTTCCAGTCCCGTTCCTTCCAAGTCTCTGACTGTTCAGCCAAACCATTGGCCACAGCCCATGAATGGTAAATAAACACACGTCTGGCCTTATAAGCACCTTATAAGCAAAATGACCAGCCAGGTACACTGCTTGAAGTTTTGCCCATTGAGAGGATTTTCTTTCACTACTATCCTTCAGGGATGTCCTAGAGAGGGGCTGTGGTGCTGTGGCTCTCCACTTACAGGTGATGCCTGCATATTGTAGAGAACTATCTGCAAAGCAGGCCTAAGTCTTTTCTTCCTCTGTCAGCTCTTTGTAGGGAACTCCCCTTGAGGCCATAGGTGAAGCCTGGGTGAGACAAGGTAGTATAGCTGCAGTAGGGATCATGGGTGTTTGGTTCACTTCATATAATTTATTTGTGCCTTCTGGAACTGTTTGGGCTTGATCTCATATACCCCACTCCCATTTGACAAGGGAGTGCTACTGTGCACACTCAACTTTATGAGTTGGTGAGTCAGATTATACTCAGTTCATGATGGGCTGTTCAGGTTGCATGGTAACTTGGTGGCCCATAGTTAAATGTTCAGTCTCTACTAAGGCCTAGTAGCAAGCCAAGAGCTGTTTCTTTTTTTTTTTAAAGTTTTTTTTCTCAACGTTTATTTTTATTTTGGGGACAGAGAGAGACAGAGCATGAACAGGGGAGGGGCAGAGAGAGAGGGAGACACAGAATCGGAAACAGGCTCCAGCCTCTGAGCCATCAGCCCAGAGCCTGACGCGGGGCTCGAACCCACGGACCGCGAGATCGTGACCTGGCTGAAGTCGGACGCTTAACCGACTGCGCCACCCAGGCGCCCCCAAGAGCTGTTTCTTAAAAGGAGAGTAGATCTCTCAAAGGATGGCGGGTCTTTTCTCTAAATTTCTAAGGATCTGTAATGAGATTCTCTCATAGGGGCCTGCCACAGACTCCATCCAGCACCCCTATCTACCATTGACACTGCTCTCTGGATCTGGGGGATCATATGGTCCAGTAGCAGAGCAACTTGCACAGCAGCCCAGATCTGTTGCCAAGCCTATTGTTGTTTTGGGCCTTGCTCAAAACTCACAACTTTTGGGTAACTTAGTAATGGGCCAAAGTAGCACAGCCAAATGAAGAATTTATTTCTTCCAAAATCCAAAGAGACCCACTAAACATTATACTCCCCGCCTCCTTCCCTTCCTCCTTCTCTCTCTCTTTTTGATTATAGGAAGAGCCAGATGCAACAACTTACCTTTCACCTTAGAAGGGATATCTGAATATGTTCTATAGCATTGGAATCCTAGAAATTTTACTGAGATATAGGACCCTTGAATTTTTATCAGATTTATTTTCTACCCTCTGACATGCAAATGTCTTACCAATAAGTCTAGAGTAGTTGCTACTCTTTGCTCACTAGGTCCAGTCAGCATAATATCATCAATGTAGTGGATCAGTGTGATACTCATGGAAGGGAAATGCAGTCAAGATTTCTGTCAACTAAATTATGACATAGGGCTGGAGACTTGGTTATACCTCTGAAGTAGGGTAGTGAAGGTATATTGTTGGTCTTGTCAGCTGAAAGCAAACTGCTTCTGGTAGTCTTTATTAACAGGAATTGGGAAAAAAAAGCATTTGTCATTTTAGCTGCATAACAAGGATGTGTTAATTTGCTCACGCAATGAAACCACACCTGGTACTGTGGCTGATATTGGAATCATTACCTTGTTAGGCTTACAAGTACTCACTGTCATTCTCCAAAATCCATCTTTTCTCTGTGTGGTCCAAAAAACTGAGTCAAAAGGAGATGTGATGGGAATCACCACTCCTGCATATTTCAAGTCTTTGATGGTGGCACTAATCTCTTCAATCCCTCTAGAAACATGGTATTGCTTTCAATTTACTATTTTCCTAGGTAAATCCAGTTTTAGTGGCTTTTACTTGGCTTTTACCACTAGAATTGCTCTTGGTTTATCGGTCAGGGAACCAATGTGGGAATTTTGCCAGTTGCTGAATATGTCAGTTCCAATCATGCATTCTAGAACTGGGGAAAAAAAAACAGCACATGAAGTGTTCAAGGACCCACTTGGCCTACTGTGAGATGGACTTGAGTTAAAACTCCACTGGTCACCTGACCTTCATAAACTCCTCTTCTGACAAATGAACCACAGTCATGTTTTGGGTCTCTTGGAATTAGTGTAGTTCAGAGCCAATATCCAATAGTCCCCAAAGGTCTTACTATTGCCTTTTTGCCAGTGTACAGTCACCCTGGTAAAAGACCATAGGTCTTGTTGGGAAAGATTGTAAGAAGGATTAACAGTATAAATTTGGGGCAGTGTACCAGGATCCTTCCTTTAGGGACCCGCCTCTTCATGGAAACTGTTTAGTCTGTCAATTAGTGGAAGTCCTGGTTGGACCTTAGGAAGCATAGGGCATCTGGCAGGGCTATATTGAGGCCCAGGTAATAGGGATAATCAGAGGGAGTAGCATATTTTGTATTTTCTGTCTTAAAATTCGCATCCCTTATCTTGTCTGCTCAACAGTAAAGAAAAGCAGAATAATTCCATGAGGTAAATGGCTATCCTCTGCTGACCCAAATAGCTGGGCATGGAGAAGAGGGAGGAATTTCATTAGACTATGGTCAAGTCATGCCAAATAGAATTAGGAAATGAAGCCAAGCTCATCCAAGCATTCTTTCAGGGTGAAAAGATAGTATGATGGCAGTAGGTATCTGCTTTTTGAATCCTTCTGTTCCAATACAGACTGGTATATTTACCTCTGTTTTTGCACAGTTGTCATTTTGAGGTCATTATTGTCTGTCCTTTTTTGGTTCTCATTACTTTTCCCTTTTTCCATTTCCTGTTCCCAATCCTTGTATCTCATTAGTATTAGTCTCTTGGGACTGCTGTAACAAGTTACCATTGCCTTGGTGGTTTAAAACAAAAGAAATTTATTCTCTTACTGTTCTGCAAGTCAGAGGCTAAATTGAGTTTAATTGACCTGAAATCAAGATGTTGACAGGGCCATGTTCTCTGTGGAGACTCTAGGGCAGAATCTGTCTCTTGCCTTTGTACCTTTTGCTGGCTGCTAGCATTCCTTGGCTTGTGGCCACATTACTCTAGTCTTCAAGGCTAGCATCTTTAAATCTCTCCCTCCTCCCTACCACATTGCTTTCTCTTCTCTGTGTGTTAAATCTGCTTCCCTCTTATAAGGATACATGTTATTGTATTGATTGTATATGAAGTTCACCTGGGTAATTCAGGATCAACGCCTCAGTATCCTTAATCACATCGGCAAGGATGCTTTTTCATCTAAGTCAATATTTACAGGTTCCAGACGTTAGGAAGTGAGTATCCTTTTGGGGGGAAGGGCATTTTTTCATTCTACTATAACATGTCTTCCTCTTTCTTGACTCTCTCTGTCTCTGTCTCTCCCACCACCTTATTCTCTCTTTCATTTAGAACACATCCTCTAATAGTTTCAGAGAATGAATACATATAAAATTATTTGAGATCCTATAATTTTGATTCTGCCCTCATATTTGATTATGACTTTGTATATAGAATGTTGGGATGGAAAACATTGTTATTCAGAAAACTTGAGTGTGGCCACACATGTCTCTTCCTTGCTGCTCCTCATCAATTCAATTCCAGAAGTTTTTGAACATTTGAGGTATTTGTAAATGTTCTGCATCCTAAATATTCTGCAACTGTCTGAATTTTGGGGGAAGTAAGTCCTTTAACTTCTGCTTGCATTCGTTCAAAGCCTGTGGAAAAATTTTAATCGGGGCATTCAATGAATAGAGCACAAAAACTTAGCTTTGGAATTGTTTAGTCAATTGCAACTAATTAAAATAAAACTTGAAAATAGGAAGGCAGTCAGTGATATTTGTTCTACAAAAGCAAGTGAGGTATTGAACAAAATAAATGATGAGAGTTCAAATGCTGTTTTTAGGTGTTAAAATCTATAATTTTGATTTGTGTTATGTTGATTTAAGGAAAGAATCTTTTGATGGAGTCCCTAATTTTAATTGGGTAATTTATTTTCTGTACTGGAAATGGGATAGAGAGAGAAGAGTTTCCATTTTCCAGCATTTAAATTTCAGTTAGTCATGGAGAGAACTTAATTGATGAATTTTATCTTGTAAAAATATTTGTTGGGGCGCCTGGGTCGCTCAGTTGGTTAAGCATCTGACTCTTGGTTTCGGCTCAGGTCTTGACCTCATGGTTTGTGAGTTCAAGTCCCCCATCAGGCTGTATGCTGATAGTGCCTGGGATTCTGTCTCCCTCACACACTCTCTGCCCCTTCTCTGCTTGTTCTTTCTCTCTCTCTAAAAAAAAAATTGTCAAGTGAGTACTCTGAATGAAAGAAAATATATGGGCTGAGATGATAATATGATGCAATAGGAAAAAATTGCAATGGCTTTGAAGTTACCAGATATTTCATCATTTGTAGGGAAAGTAGTTTTTCAATTAAAAATATGGCCTATAGAGAAAAGCCAACAAAAGATGTCAACATTTTTGCATTTATTAACTATTAATTTAGAAGATTAAAGTCAACATGAAAATAATTAGAATCACATGATTATAATAAAAAGAGACATTTTTTTTTGAAAAATACAAATGGCATATTATTAGAGACAAAGGTGGCTAAGAAAATGGTTAATTTTAAGTGAATAAGTACCAAAAATAATCATTCTGTGTATTATTCAATGCTCAGAAAATCATACAAAGAATTTTTTTTGCTGTAATGTAACAAACATATGTTATTTTTCTTAGAAGCAACTTTATTTTTGAAACTAGCTTTTGAAAAGAACTGTTTAATACTGTCAAGAAATAAGCCAATTTGACAGTCAAGAAATTTTTGAAAATTACCTAGCTTTATTTTATTTTTTTTTAAGATTTTTTTTATTTTTAAGTAATCTCTACATCCAGTGTGAGTCTCAAACTTACAACCCGGAGATCAAGAGTCATGTTCCACTGACTAAGCCAGCCAGGTGCCCCTAAAATTATCTAATTTTAAGTTGTCCTAGTTAGGATGATAGATTATATGGTCACTTTATTTACACTATATGTGACCTTTTTTTTCTTTAGATGTTTGTAGAACTTTTTATTTGTTTTCCTGTGTTCTGAATTGCCTCAGTGATGTATGTTTGTGAGACTCTTGGGTCTCTTTCAATCTGGAAATATATCCTTTATTTGGGAGCAATATTTTTCAAATGGATTAGGTTAAAGATTCCATCCCTTCAATTTTCATGTTTTCTCTCTTTTTGTATTTTCTATTTTTTAATCTTAGAGCTTATGGGATGCTCTTCTAGTTTTCTTACCTTTTTCTTATTATTTTAATTTCTTTTTGTTTTCTTTTCAGGAAGATTTCCTTTACTTTTATCTTCCAACTCTTCCATTGAGTGTCTCATTTTCAATATAATTTAAAAGAAATTTCCAAAATTCCTTTTTCTGTTATCTGAATGTCCATTTTATTTTCATAGCATCTATTTTTTCGTGGACTCAAAAATATTTTCTCTCTGGAAATATTAATCATGGTTTTATTGATTCGTTCATTTTTAAATTTAAAGTTTTCTTCTCCTTTTATAGTGTTGGCTTATTCCAAGATGATTTGTGTGTAGCTCTGTCTCTTGATTGATTAATCATAATTAAGAGCTGGGGACTTCAAAGCTGATTGGAAGACCTCAGTGCATGTGTGAGGCTTTGAACATCACTGTAGAGTGAACAGTATCTCTAGGTTTTTGCCTCATGGGTGTGTTGGAGACTCAGGGGAAGTCTGTTACAGTATTCTACTGGAGAGTAAAGGTCTGACTGCATTCTGGGAGCTAGACCATTCAGCATTAAGTCACTAAACTGTTCTCTTCTTGGTATACCTCCCATAAAGACCCACATTTATTGGCCCATACCATCTTTGTTTACCTCTCCAGGAAAACAAAAAACAAAAACCACACCCTCCAAACTTCTGGGGCAGGAATAATTGTTCCAAAGAATGGTCTGGGAAAGGTAAGAACTGGGAATCTGGACTAGAAGAAATCAAACTGATCCTGAAACTCCCTTTCATGCACAGTTCTAGAGCTACTAGTATTGCCTGTTCCAGAATCTTTTAGGATTCTGTAGTAGCATGGACTTAGTTTTTCTGACAGCTAATTTTGTATTCATCTTTCTTGGGTCTTCTAAGTCATTTATACTTGTTCTGCTTTCTGGCATTCAAAATTCGATCACTGTTGACTCCCCTGCTGCTGTCTCCATCTTTGTGGATTAAAAAGTTTTTTTTTTCCCTGTGTGTGGCAAGAGTGAATAAAACTATGTGAATGTGTTCTATCTGCCACCATAGCTTTTATAGATGTTCTATGACATTTTTTTCAAATCTGTCTACTATTTTTGTAGTGATTTCATTATGGTTCCTATTCCTTTTTATTTTCTTCATTTAAAAAATACTGATTTTGTAATTTTTTTTACGTTGTTGAGTCCTCCACTTGCTGGAGTGAGACTTGCTCTGTCAAGGTGAAACTATTTCTTTGTAGTCTGTAATTTTTTGACTGTGAGATTTTCTCATCATCCAACACACCCCCTCCCACCTCCACTCCAGTGGGAGTTGTCTCTTTTATTCCTGGAAGAAATGTTGCTGTAGTTTTGCATTTCCATCTGTATCTCACCTGCTCCAGACTAGTTATTATGTTAATTCCTTAGCTTGAAGCTTCTTGCATCTCATAAATCATGTAAATTCTGATTCCCCGGGTGCATGTTTTGGAGGTCTCATTTTTTTGTGGTGGTCTTCTTTTTATTATTTCCATTCAGAGATCTTCCTGAACTGTTCCAGTTACTACCTTGTAAGAACTCAGTACCTTGTGTTTTAGGTTGACTTTCCCATAAGCGCACTCTGAGATGAGGATTCGTGTGAAAGTAATTATTGGTGAGTGATCCCAGGAAAAATAGGGGTTTAGAGAAATGGGACTCAAAAAGCAATTTGGCCAAACAAGGGTATGGTATCAAGCAAAATCTCACCTAGGAAGCTTTGGCTTAGGTCTGAAGTAAAGATTTGAAGGTCACACCTTAGAGCCCTCCTTACCAGAGTGAAGGGAGCCATGGTAGTTATATACCATCATTAGTTAAAGTCTTCTCCAGGAGAGATGGAAACTCCCAGGAGGCTCTTGCTTTTCCTGAGCTCTCAAGGGGTTCTAGCAGTCTGAGGCCAGCTCCCTGATAAAGAAATGAAGGAGATGCTAACTGAAAAGTATACAGGGTGGTTGAGTGCACAAGTTGGTAAAGAATCTAAAGGAACATGGGTGGAGCATTGCTGCTGCAATGTCCATGCCTGGGGCTACACAATAGCCTCAGCTTATATCTGAATCTATTCCGCAGTCTTACCTCACTAACACTGCACCACCGTGGTAGGAGGAGAGTTTATGCTCTATCTTTAGTTCCTCTTCATTTTCTGAGAATTGGACATTTCCTTTCATTTTTATATTAAACCATTAGAAGAAGGGTTGTGATTTCTCGAAATTTTATGTTTGAAGTGGAAAGGCGTGTCCATTTTAGTGCATTCTATCTGAAGTCTAATATGTGTGCCTCATTTAAATAGAAAAAATGATCACATTTCACTTTGGGTAAAGCCAACCACATGGCTGAAAAGACATAATTTGGATTCTCTTAGAAATTATATGCCGAAAGTCCTAGAAAGAATTATGGAATATGGTGATTTGGCCTTTATGTAATATGTTTATTTTCTACAGTTTAGGATACTTCAAGACTGATTTGAAATTTGGTGCTAGTCTTGTGAAATTGTGAACTGGGATTTTTTTGCAGAAAGTGTCTCTTGGAACTTTATATTTCATTTTATTAGTAATATTTTGAGGATGTTTTACCAAATATAGTTTATTGTAAAGAGTATGGTAAAACTTGGTAAGAGTAAGAAGACCATATCTTAGATGAAGCAGGTTTATGTTCCCCCCTATTATCTGTTCCTTTACTTCCTAAAATGTCATAGCAATAGGAGAGACAGGGGTTGTTAGATAAGTCAAATAATGCACAAATGAAATCCAGTCTTATCATTGCAGCATGATTGTACTCTTACAGGGTTTGATCTGATTTGTTAGGATGTGCAGGAAGAAATGCTTTGTGTTCATGTGCATGTGTGTGTGCGCGTGTGCTTTAAACAGATTTGAATGAATCATGGTCCCTGGTAAATTCATCTCTGGAGGCTTAGGGCTTAAACCAAGGATGGTTTTCTTTTTAGAAGCCTCTCTCAATAGAATAACAAAATGAAAAATGAAAGAAATAAAATGAATGCAAAAGCATGTAACGTACATAAACTCTTGAGTCAGACCTGTTTCTTTCTCTGCTGTTCTAGTTCTGTCACCTTCCTCAAATCCTATTACTCTCTATAAGCTGCGGGTTCCTCATCTATACAGTGTGTATGATAATCATACCCACTTTTTGGAGTGTGGTTAGGACCAAATGATATAATTGTGCCTACCACAATGCCCAACCCCTAACTAGAGATTAAAGAATGGTAGTGACTATGAGTATTATTGCACCATTGGTATCTAAAAATAAGGTCCTACAGAGTACATATTTCTGTTGGACAGCTACTTTAAAATCATTAATATTACACACATGTGGTATTATAATAGTAAATTTGAATAATGTATCCATCTTTCCTTCATCCTTCTCTTTGTTCCTTCCTCTCTCTCCACCATCCCTCCCTCCCTCTTCTCTTCCTCCCTCCCTTCCTTCCTCCCTTCCTTTTCTAGAATTGTGTATTAGATTTAGATTCAGGGTAGTATTAAAATACTGCCCTCCCCATCTTAATCGTATGTATTATTAAATCAGGAAATATAATCTTTCTAAAATCCCAATGAAACTACATAGAAATTCACAGAAGCCTCTCTTTGTTAAACATCAGTTTCAGCTTGCCTTCTTTGAGAAAACACTGCACCTGCATCTTAAAACAAAACTACTTCCTCTCTTTCAAGAATAGCAAAGGCAAATAATTTCCTAATTCCAGACACAATGGCGCTCTATGAATTTAGCCTATTAATTCACTATTGGCCTTAGCTAAATCACATACTTAGATTGTCATTATAAAATGAATCATAGATTTAAAGCAAACAAGCCAACAACATACAAGCAAGTACAACCAGAGGATTTGTATTACCAAATAAAATGGATGATTTTCTGAGATGAACTGGGCTAACAACATGTTCATGTCTCAGATCATGGATAAATGCTGCATAGGTTGGATTAATAATCCTAGTTGATTTTATTATGTAAAGGTTAGCAATAGACAGGCGAGTGCTGGCCTGTCAATTTACTACATGTTTAAAACAATTTTTTTTTATGTTTTTATTTATTTTTGAGGCAGAGAGAGACAGAGCGTGAGCAGGGGAGGGGCAGAGAGAGAGGGAGACACTGAATCCAAAGCAGGCTCCAGGCTCTGAGCTGTCAGTACAGAGCCTGACACGGGGCTCAAACCCACGGACTGTGAGATCATGATCTGAGCTGAAGTCGGACGCTTAACCGACTGAGCCACCCAGGCGCCCCAATTTACTACATGTTTTAAAATCATGTTCTTAAAGAATACTTGAAAGCCAGATAGTCACTGGACATTTTTCCTTGCAAATGGATATTTTTTGATGATTTTATTATGAAAAATAGATACTAGAGACATCTTGCCAAGACTAAAATTTGTCTTGTGATACTATTTTCCTAAATAAGTCATGGTATTAATATTTATCTTTCCTAAATCCCTCAGAAAGTGACTCTTTGTAAGAAATAATATAAAACTAATAAAGAAGGTCAGACTACTCTTTGGATCAGTATTGACCAAGAATTGGACATTATCTTATACTACTTGAAAGAGCCATGCCAGTGATATCTGCAGGGTTCAAACACTTCTGCATTATTATTGGAAAAATACCCAAACCCTCAGTTTATTAGAAATCATTAATTTGGGCACTTGTTGAGTAGGGGATCTTTCCCAGCTCTACTTCTTGCATAATGTGGAGACATTGATCTCAGGGGCTTTCGTGAGACTTAAATAAAATGATATATTTGGAGTTCCTACACACTGCTTGCAATTGAATAGGTACACAATAGGGGGATCCCCTTTCCTTTGACACTGAGTCTAAGACCAAGGCAATGTTGGCAATTTCAACAAAATAACATGTGATTATGCATAATACAAGATAGACATTGCCTAAGTATCTAATACCTGGTGCAGACAGTAAAAGCAAGGGAATCCTGATAGGGCAGAGATCACTGGCAATGCTAGAGTCAATGTATAATGAGACATGACCTGGCATTTTGGTGAAGCCAATATGGATGGAAGGGTATTTACTATAGCTTTAATGTTCAGTATATGTTACAGGGTTTTCCATCTTTGAAAAATGGTAATTTGTAAATAATGAATATACCAAATATTGTGGAACCAGAATACTTGGCATTTTAGTGTACTTTGGGTGCATTGTGTTGCTAACTTGGCCAAATGACATAGTTTATTTGTCATATCCATAGGCATATTCTAAATTCCTTTCTTAGAAATTTCTGGTTAAGACTGATTTATCTTTAGGGTGTATCGAATTTAGCAGATTGAATATGACATAGTAAATGTGAATTGGTAGCTTTACTAAAGATGATCTCTAGTTTTTAGACAAGCTAGTCCTGAATCTTTTACAAATCGATGCTGCACTTTTGATAAGATTTTAAGTGAACACAGTTTATCAAATTATAGTAAAATGTTTCACTATAAGTACTATTAGAAGGCTTTGGCAGAAAAACCACATTCTCAGGTATACACTTGTTTTTTTTTTTTTCCTTCAGTGTAAATTACCTACTTCATCTCCTGTAGCCGCATTTGAAGCTTTTCATGAGTAGAAGTTAGTGATATAAGACAAAATCCAGGTGGGAATCATGAGAAGGGCATAGTCAAACTTTGAATTAGCCTGGAGAGTTATTTGATCTGTACATTTCATTAGAAATGTACTGAATTTAGGAAGCATTGTGGCAGAGCAGAAAAGGCATTAATTCAGGAGTTGAGGAGAGATGGATCCAAACACTGGTCCACCAGTGAGGACTATTAATCTTGTGCAAATTACTGAAATCCTTAAGCCTTAGATTTATCATCAGTAAAAAAACCAAAGATGTAATAGCAACAACAGAAAACTAATTAAACTCATTTCCTACGGTTTTTATAAAGATACATTCATTTTTCTTGCGGGTGGTTTTTGAAGACCTCCTACGTTCAGGCACTATGCTGAGCACTAGCCACATGATAGAAGAAAATCAGGCGAGATTTGTGCTCTCATAGAGCTTGAGAGACAGACACACTATCAGATACACACACGAAACACATAGAAACATTGTGGGGAGAGGTTCTACAAGGGAGAAAATTATGGTTCTGTGGCTAGGTTAACTTGTTAAGTTTGGTAATGCTTCATTGAGGAGATGGCTTTCAAGTTTCTATTTACAGGCTGAGTAGAGAGTGAAACATGAAGAGAGGTTCCCGCAGAGGGGCCAGTATTGTGCAACAGACAGAGGGAGATATGACTGAAAGAAGGCCTGTGAGGATACAGCGGAAAGAGTGAGAGCAACCTGTTGTCCACTGAGACTTAAAACACAAAAATGGCTTTGAGTGCCGTATTAAGGATTTGGGTCTCTCTTCAAACAGTAGATAGTCACTGAAGGGTCTTAAGCTGTGGGATGACAAAATTAGATTTCATGACTACAGGGTGCAAGAACCGCTCATAAAAGGGCAAGAAAACAGCAAGGAGGCTGTTATGTATTGCAGGTGAGTGAGTGATTGCTTTGACTAGGGTGTTGTGTGGTTGTGGAGAGAAATGAAATAATTTGAGAGATACTTATGCTGGATTGAGTGTAGGAGTGGCTGACAGGAAGGCATCAAGACTGACTCCTCTGCTACTGAGTTGTCTGAATGATTGGATGGTGCTCTCTTTTGAGAAAGAAAACCCCTGCGGGGGAGGGAGCATAACTCATTTTTTGATATATTACATTTGAAATATTTTTGAGATGTCCAAACACAGATACCAAGAAGAATTTGGATTTTAGAGAGGGTAAATCTTGCCATTTTATTATTTCTTCTTCTATTGTATTTTCAGCTCGCTTTCTTTTGGCTCTTTCCTTATCAGCCTTTTAAACATTCCCAAGACTGTCTTCCTTTTCAAACAAAAAAACTCTGAAAAAACTTCTTCCACATCATATTTCTCTAGCCATTGCCCAACCTCACTGACAGATTTCCAGAAGTCCTTGTATTCACTGTTTCCGTTGTCCTATCTTAGTCATGCTTACACTTACCAGTGTTTTCTGATCTCACCTCTAACCAACAACTTTGCCAAATGGCACAGTTCTCATCTCATTTGACATGAAATCCAAATTTGTAAGACTGTTTATGTAACTTGATGTGTTAAAGGCATTTCAAACTCAATTCATCTAAATCCAAACTCTTGATCTTTTGCCTCCAAACTTAAAGGGTCTTCAGCGAACGGCTGACAGTTCACTCAGTTGCACAAGCTAGAAAACTGGGACTTACTCTTGATATTTTTCATTCATTTTATCACCCTCATCCTGTATCCAGTGATTGTAGGTTTGTCACTTCTGCTTCCTAAAATGTGTTTACTCTTCATTTTTATTGCCATCACTTTAGTCCAAGGTTCTCAGTTTTGTCACTGTTGGCATTTAAGGACCGGGTAATTCTTGGTTGAGATGTGCCATCCTAGCATTTTAGGGCACTGAACAGTATCCACTACATGCTAGTAGTACCACTGTCCCTACTTGTGACAACCAAAATGTCTCCAGATATTGCCAAGTGTGCTCATGGAGGTGGGAGGTATAAAATTGCAGTCAGTTGAGAACCGTGCTTCTGTCAAAGTCACCATCATTTCTCCCTTGAACTTTTTTAGGATAACTAATATCCTAGCCTCCATATCTGATTCCTTTGAATCCTTTTTTCATCTATGGCTACAGTGATTGCACACACACACACACACACACACACACACACACACACACCTATTTATGTCATTCTGCTGGTCCCAAAAGTGTCTTTGTGTTGCTCTCAGGACAAAAGCAAAAATCCTAATATGACCTGTAAGACATGAGTGAATCTGCCTCTACCCACCTATCAACCTCATATCTCCTTCTATCCTCATCCTGTGTCCACTCCGACAACAATGACCATCTTTCAGTTTACTGTCTCTACCTCAGATTATTTGCCCATGCTGTTCCCTTGTTTGAAATATCCTTTGTTCCCCTTTCTCTATCTTCTCATTCCCAATTTGACTTTGCTAGTAGTGTTTATTTGTCCTCTATATTTCAGCACATGTGCTTTTTCCCCCCAGAGGAGCTTTTCAAAAATGTCTCTGTTAAGTGCTGTTAACACCCAGAGGTCTTATTCACACCATGTATGTATGACCCAATTGTGTGATTGAGTGTTTAATGTCTTTATTTACCTTTGTGAGAATCGGAATCAGTTTTTTTTTTTTTTGGTTCTGCAGTTTGTCCCTGGTGCTTAGTAGGGCGTTTTACTCAGAGTCACCACTCAATAAATGGTGGTTGAATGAATGAATTAGTAAATAATCAAATATGAATGTGAGGTATATAGTTGTTAGATCAAATTGCTTTGATAGGGATATTTTATTCTTGTGATTGAATTTAGAAAATTGGAGGCACTATGCTAGTTTCTGATCTACTCAAAGTAAATTTCTGTCTACTTTATGCTGTGAAAAATAAAATCTCCTTGAATATGCTTTGGGTTTTTAAGTTTAGGTGTGCTATATAATATTTCATCCTCCTTTTTTTTTTCTTTTGTCCGTCAGCCTGTAGGGGAAACTCTAGCCTGGCTGTGGAGGGATATATAAACTTGGCTCATGAAATAAAAAGTTGGTACAGTGAACTATGAAATAGTTGCAGAGGCTTGCCCACAAATATCTGCAAATTCCATGTATTGCTATTCATATACTGCAATATAATTACCTCCCCTCTGGGAGTTGGCTGAGAAGAATTTAGTGTTTAGTGAGAAGTTGGCTCGATAAGTCATATTTTCCAAATCGGAAAATAAAACTTTAAGAGGAAGAGACTTGGACAACTATTCCATGAGTTTGTAGACATTAGGACTTGGCTTGAAGCTACTTTTAATTACATAAGCCTATTGGGAGTATGGTTAGTGAAAAGGGATGGGATATGGAACTTGAATAATTTTATGTATTACAGTGTTTCCAGTTATTAATATAGTGATCAACACCTACCTATCTACTAAACTATTTAGGCAGAGTCTAAACATGTTATTTTCCCTCTTCCATGAAAATAGAAAGAAAGCCATAGATAAAGAGAAAGCAGATGTTTAATTTTTGTAACAAACAGCAATAATCTGGGGCTGGTTATCTTCATGACTATTCATCTTAAGGAAACATATTTTCCAGTAAAGCTGTCAATGCTCTTGGAATTGTTTTGGGAACTGTAAATGGTATTTTTTCATAACCCTATAATGTCTGGTTGCTACAGGCTTCTGTCTTCACTCACAATCTGGGTGGCATTAGACTAATCATCACATCCATACAGACACACAGTTGAGTGTAGAAGCAATGTTTTTAATTTTATTTTTCTGTAGTATAGGAAGCAGAATCCTCTTTTTAAATGTTTATTTATTTATTTATTTGAGAGGAAGGGATGGTAGAGAGAGAGGAAGACAAAAGATCCGAAGTGGGCTCTGAGCTGACAGCAGAGAGCCCAACATGGGGCTCAAACTCATGAACTGTGAGATCACGACCTGAGCTGAAGTCCGATGCTTAACCGGACTCGGCAGGCTCCGCAGAAACAGAATACTTTGAAATGATGCCTCAATAAGTAAATGCTCATGAGTGGTAATATTCCTTTATTTGTTTCCATTGTAAAAATAATGTCACAACATTAAAGAAAGGTTGCCTTGCAAATAGTACCTATGGTCTCACTATTCTAATAAAACGATTTCCTGTTTATAGTTTAAAATCCGCTCCATATTTACATATGTAACTACACACTATTTTATAATGGTTACCTTCTATTTCATGGAATCATTGTGTAATAATTTAATTAACTCAGGTTATCTTGAATTTGTATGTTTATATCTTTTGAGAAGTTTTCATCTATTATCTCTTCAAATATTTTTCTGCATCAAACACTTTCTTTCTGGGACTCTGATGACATGAATGTTAGCTTTTTTTAGTATTGCGCCACAGACCCTTGAGATACTGTTCATTAATTTTTATTTTAATTCTCTTTTGTTTAGATAATTTTTTTTGCTCCATCTTCAAATTTACTGATTTTTTCTTTTACTGGTGAATTCAGTCAGATAACATACAAACATGTAAAATAATACATTTATTATTAATTTAAAACATTAAAAGATCAGGGAAATGTAATGATGATTTTTTACTGAAATAACCATTTAGAATAAAGTGGTGTACCTCCCCTATAAGAAAAATGCCAATGAAACAATTATCAGTTAGGATTATCTTGTTAGGAAAAAATATTAAAAATAATACTCAAAATAATAATTCCCAAATCCCCAAGGCTTTGGAAAATAGAGATTCTCGTTTACAAATGGTGGGAGTATACACAGGGACACATTTTCCAAAGGACTAGTTTGGGAATAAGTATGAGAAATATTTTATTCAAGTTTTTTTTACCAGTTCTTCTTTTTTTTTTAATATCAAACTTACTGTCAAATTGGTTTCCATACAACACCCAGTGCTCATCCCAAAAGGTGCCCTCCTCAATACCCATCACCCACCCTCCCCTCCCTCCCACCCCCCCATCTACCCTCAGTTTGTTCTCAGCAAATTTACTGGTTTATTGTCTGTCATTGTCATTCTCTGTTGAGTTTTTATTTTAGTTGTTGTATATTTCATTTCATTTTATTTATTATTTTTAAGTATTTATTTTGAGAGAGAACATGCAAGCAGGAGGAGGGGCAGAAAAAGAGGGAGAGGGAGAATCCCAAGCAGCACTGACAGCCCAATGGGGGTGGAGGTTTGGGGGGCTTAATCTCATGAATCAGGAAATCTGAGCTTAAATCAAGAGTCAGCTACTCAACCGACTGAGCCACCCAGGCACCCCACTTGTATATTTTAGTTCTAAACTTTCTGTTTTTTTAATAGCTTACCTTTAATAATTTTGTAAACTAAAGTGTAATAAATGAATTATACACTCAAACGTATTCAAATTCTGCTCTGTTTTGTCCATAAAATTTATGGATTTAAGTATTGGCTCTAATAAATCATTGTTGGATGTAGAAGTTAATTTTGTATCTAATACAAAAGATTTTTCTTATAATGTGATATACTGGAAATGTAAGTAAGATTCCTGAAAGTTAGCACTGAGAAATGATCAGAGGAGGTACTGGGATTTTATTTTTTAGTAGCCCCTAGAGAGGTCTCTTTAGGCTCCCTTGGCAATGAAAACAAAATGAGGACAAAATAAAAGATGAAAATTTGCCAAAATTTTATGGACAGCAGTAGATGGACTGTATCTTCTAAAACATGATGGTTATGACTTGTTAAGCTTTATCCCTGAGAGAATTTTTTAAATAATAGACTTTAAGTTTAAATACCACATTGGGGAGAATATTTTTGGAAAAGTAATCTTTCTTATCATTCACTTAAGGCACATTACAATGTTCATAATGAAAAAGGGTAGTGCTAATTCTATGTCTATTAAAACTGCTAAGTTGATTTTTGACAATAAAGCCAACACAATAATGTGCAATAGTATGTGCCAGACACTATTCTAAGGACTCCATCTCTTTATGTGTATTAACTAGATAGAGGATTAAATTAGATAATTAAACATGTTAATTGAATGAAGCAGATCCTCTCATCATCCCCATTTAAAAATCAGGACATTGAGGTACAGAGAACTTATTCGGTTGCCTCAGTCATCTAATGGCAACTGGAGAAGCCAGGATTCAATTCGGTTATTTTGATTCTAGATCCTTCTTTCCTTCTCTTCCTTTTACCAATATTATTGAAGATATATGCCACCCACAGGAACACCTAGATTGAAAAAAACCCAATGCCTTTCTAAAAGTCTATGTGGGAAGCAGACACACAGACAGAATACGGTGTAATCATTATTACAGTGCAAGAATAGAAATAGTGAAAGTTGTAGAAATATGTGCTGTGGGGGGAATGACAAGAAAGTGCAAAATGGACTTGAGGAAGTTGGATCAAGCTTGGCAAAGGAGGCAACAAATAGCTGTGTCTCAAATGTTGCAAGGGTTAAGTACATTTTCACCAAACCACAGATGCTTGGTGTACAGTATGTTTAGAGAATCTGCCAGTAATTCTTCATAAAAGCAGAGCAATTGTGTCTGCACATATGTGCACCATGACTGTTGTACTGGTCCAGGTTCACTTGCAGAAAACAGAAACCACCTGAGCTACTTTAAATAGAAAGACTTAACACACAGAAATGGGTGGTTTTAGAATCATTAGAAGAGCTGGAGTGCAGTCCTGGGCCAAGCTTCGAGAAATGAATATCACAAAGACATCGTAGAACTGGCCTGCCGAAGGAATGACGTCCTTTGCGGCGACCTGTAAGTGGGGGACATTTCCTTCAGCTTGGGAATCAGGAAGCTGCCACCTGCCTCTTGGTGCGTTGGCAGCAATCCTTGGATCAGAAAGTCACCACCACAACCTCTGGTTCTAAAATCACACCACCTTTCATCCATGCCCACAGAGTGGATTCGTACTCTCTTAGCCATGCAGCAAGGGACCAGTCACTGCACCTTCTCCTACAGTAGTTGTAGAAATCCAAATGCCTCCACCACCAGGCTGGCCAGCAGGAATACCTGAAGTGGTGAAGAGTGGCCTCTATCTCACTGCTCCTCAAGTCTGAATCACATTTGGATCTGAATCATATTTGGAAATTTAGCTGCAGGGGAGTCTGAGTATCACCATTTTTGTCCTGGTTTTGCATTATAGGAAGTTACACCGAAAAGGGTTAAACAGTTATTGAGGGAATTACTCTGCAGTATCTACCTCATGGCAGTTTCTATCCAGGTAGCAGAAAGATAAATGGAAATACATGCCTAGAATTCTTCATCTTGTGAGTACTGATCTCTTCAGTGTAATCATCTTCACATGTTATGGACTACTTTTGTTTTTTATTTTTTGTTTTGATGATGATGATTTGTTTTGATGTCTCTTTTTCTTAACACTTGTTTAGACTCCTATCTTGGATTTGTTTTCAGAGCTCACATTTTCCTTATTGAATAGCATTGATTATGATGAATAGCTGTCCAATGAAAGTGAATTTGAATACTGGAGATAGTACTAAGTAATGGCGAATAAGGTAGATTTTCTTACTGAATAATACTATTTACATCGACCACGTTACCAAGAACGTAACACTTTCAGCCAGAGCATTGTCAGAGTGAAGAGAACAGTCCTTGTGTGACAGTTCAGGCCAAGTGCCTCCTTTCTGACTACCTGCAATGTCTCAATCATTAACTCAAGTATTTACTGGACATTTAACAGGTGCAGTGCCTGTGCGATGTGTTACAACATTTAGAACTTATATTTATGTGTTGCTTTATAGCTCTTTTACAAAGTGTGTATATTATCTTATTTAATATGCATGACCGGTTTGTTTTTCAGAAAGAAACTGACACCCAGAGACTTTAAGAATGCCAACCAAATGAATAACTACACTGGATATTTAATTTTGTATAATTAATTCCATCTGACCAATGGCATTCACATTCCAAGATTGCACCAATTTTGTTTTTCACTTGTGTTTTTTGACATGTACAGTTTCTGGGTTGTGTTAGAAATTAGAGAATTCAGACTGAAGATCTTGTTACTTTCCCGTGAACCATATAGAAAATGCCATATTTTATCACTAATGGCTATCATCTTTAAATGTTAAATAGCTTCCTTGGAAAAATTTTTATAGAAGGGATGCCTTACATTTCACTTTCCTCACAATTCATTGAACAATATATTTCTCTCATTCAACAATGAGTCTACTTTATAAACTTTACAAACCACACATGAAACCTTTATTTTACAGGTGCACTCATACATTTAATTATGGCAGAGCTGCCACTGCATATATAATTTAATTGCTATAGGTGCTGAAGATTTTATATTCTATTAAATTCATCTATATTCTTTTGTCTTGTTGCACTCCTTTGACTCATTATTATTATTTATTTATTCTACTAGAAGGGACAAAAACATGGATGAGTTTTTTTCTTATATTTTGATAAATCCTAACTTTTACTAAGCAAATATTTTAAAATTGAATTTGCATACCAACTGCCTCATTTCTGATCTTTTCTAACTGACTTTTCCACTGCTAATTTTTTAAACTTAAAAGTTAATATAATCCTAGTTAGACAATTTCTGAGTCTTTTTTTTGGTATAAAGTACCCCTGTACTCAGAAAAAACAAAGATAAATCTCTCTGTTTTAAATCTTTTGATTCATCCATCATCCAGCCATCCATCTCATTTAACTATGACCCAGTTTTCCTTATTTACTCTTGTAGTGATTTGCAGTACTCTAGTTTTATTAAAGGACAAATGGCTGTAAAATATAGAAATCTAGTATCTATAAAATAGACTATAGAAGTTCCAACTAAATGGAAACCAGTACAAACAAAACAAGAAAACCAAGGGCCTTATGCAAGTGGTATACCCTGTATAAAGGAAAATACACACTTGCCTCTGTTAATAAATGTCAAGATAAGTACAAAATTAGTGGAGATGAAGAAATGACACTATGTACTTTTTCTCACTTGGTCGATACAGACAATGACCAGAGTCCATCTAGTGTTTTGAAGAAGTGAATTTGCTTTCTTAGGTACAGACAACCAGAAAGTGGTGATATGATGGAAAAGTTAACATTTTCCTGTTCTGCTCTCACTTATGAATTGAAATCTGGGCTGTAGTCAGTGTGGGATAGTTTTCTGGTGGTTTATGTAATGACTTGCTTGGATGCCTGCCCAGGGTCCCCGTAATTCCACACATCTGGGGGCACACAGTCTAATCCTAGAGTTTGTGATCAACTCAGTCCCCAGTGAGGAGGGATTAAACAGTTTAGCACCTTAGCTCAGCATTATAATACCAGCAAACACTTGTATGTTTCCTATGTGCTGATGCTGTGCTAAACTAGTACATACATACTCCCATAATCCTCACAAAAAACCGATGAAGTTGGTACTATTATCTTTATTTTCTAGATGTGCAACCTGAAGCATAGATAGTGTAACATGCCCACAGTCACATATCTACTAAGTCACAGTGCCAGGATTCAAACCCAGGCAGGCAGGCTGGGGGCACCTGGGTGGCTCAGTGGGTTAAGCATTTGGCTTCAGCTCAGGTCATGATCTCAGGGTTCATGAGTTTGGGCTCCATCTCTGGCTCTGTGCTGACAGCTCAGAGCCTGGAGCCCGCTTCGGATTCTGTGCCTCCCTCCCTCTCTGCCCCTGCCCTGCTTGCACTATGTCTCTCTCTCTCTCTCTCTCTCTCAAAAATGAATAATGGTTAAAAACCAACCAACAAAAAAACCAAAAACAAACCCAAGCAGGCTGTTTTTCAGGTCTAGGCCATTAACTGCTATGTCATATGCCTCCTCTGTATTGTACTGCTTTTTCATTAAGTCTATCTTTTTGGTCTTGCTCTTAACGTTTTTTTCTTTTTGCCCTCTGTATGGTAGCTGTGCTCTTTCCTGATTATTACTACTAGTGTTGATAACAATTTCCACTGTTTTATTATAAAAAAATAAGATATTTGCACATGAAAGAGACTTTATAATCTAAATACGTAGATCAGCTGATCCTCATAATAATAATATGGAGAAGTCAAGGTGAGTATTGTTATCTCATTTTACACAGATGAGAAAGAGACTTAGAGGCATTGTGCTTTGTTCAAAATCATGTAGGCAACAACCCGTAAAGTTAAGACTTGAACTCAGATGTTCTCATTGCAAGTGCAAGGCTCATTGACCACACTATCTCTTCTCCCTATGGCATAACTTTCTCAGTGTAGGGTTTCTCTCTGAGGTCCCTCCTCTTCCTTTAGTCAGCTGACACAGAGACTGCTCACTCCTTCAAGGGGTATCTCTCTTCACCCAGTCGTGTCTCAAATCACCAGTCAGAATCCGGTGCAACATTCATGCGAGAGATATGCCCAGACAGCAGCAACGGGTCATTTTGTTTCACCTTCTGCTGTTCATCCTTGCAATCTCAGCCACCTGATCCTCTCCTGCTTATTCCCAGCTTGTTTTAGCCTTCCCAAGGTTTGCGAGGGTTTGACTGATTGATAGATTCCAGGAAAGAGAGGCCTGTAATAATACCATTCGAGGCCTGCCAGGTTGTTACTGAGCTTCCTGACCCATTAGCCTTTCTTGAGAAGGCTTTTCGTCATCATGAGTTTGTTCCTAATAAATTGGATTTACTTTGTTGTCTTTAAGAATGCGACTTTTAGCAGTTAATGTTTACTTCAGAGCAAAAACGTTTACTTCAGATTTAAAAGAGAGATTTAACCTCTCCAACATGACAATTATTTTCTAGTTGATGACGTTTCTCATGTCTCCATAAAATCACCCACTGCTTATGCTGACTAAACAATTTGGTGGCAGTGCAAGAGAGGATAAATGGCTATTAAATGTTGTATAAAACAAAGAAGCCAAACAAAGAATAATAAGCACAAAGGTGTGGCTGGCCGGCGTCTGCAAAAGAAGCTGGGTTGAAACTCTGGCAAGTATTCTGGCTCTGAAGACCTGAGGGCGCCCTCTTAAACACATAACATGCATGACCTTTGGCAGCCAACTTTGTGAGTCAGTTCTCTTCACAAACAGATTGACTTTCGTTTATCATCTCTTTGCAGTAATTCTGGTCAGACTACACATGACAAGTTGTGACAATTTATCAACAGCTCAGAAAGAGCCACAATCACTCAGGGAGCACTGAGAAAAGAGAAAACTGAACAATGAATGAAAATAATTTCTAGAGGTCACAGAGGTATGAGTTGATAACCATGACTATAGATCTGATGGTACCCTGTCGGCACTAAACCCTCTTCATATTGCTTCAGAGCACTTGTCCTGATATCTAAGCTTGTTTAAAAGATTGTAATCTTTGCTTGCATGACATTCTCTGGATGTGACAAGAAAACACCATGCCTTTCACCTGGGGTGTTCTACTCCACCAGAAGATACTGTGAAAATATACCTAATAACATATTGTTTATGACCATGGGGAATAGAAGTCAGGACATAAATTTGTAGGCAGACATCCACTTCATCCCATCTATTCTAATTCTTCATATATACGCTCACATTTTGCATAAGTGGAGTCTGTTTTTTCCTTTTTTATAGCATATACTTATGTTCCATTGTGTATGTAACATGTTATTTCCTTCTATCACTTGCAAATCCAGTCTTTTGACTGACTTGTCTCTTTGTCCTCAAGTTGGTTTTCTACTTATTTATAAAGCTCTTCTTCCATCTTTAGTTCTTATTGAAGGCCTCTCTGTTTTCTTCTGTTTCACAGATTCCTTCCTATTTTTCTTTAGCTTTTCTCTGCATCAGTTAGTACCGAACTAAAATTCAATAAATGTCCCCAAATTAATTTGTGATATTGTTACATATATTTAATTTTCTGGAAATTAATTCAGTAGCCAATTCTTTATTTCCATATGACTATCTCAGACAAACTCCTTGTTTTCTTTTTATTTTTTTAATTTTTTTTATTTTTTAATATATGAAATTTATTGTCAAATTGGTTTCCATACAACACCCAGTGCTCATCCCAAAAGATGCCCTCTTCAATGCCCATCACCTCCCCTCCCCTCCCTCCCACCCCCCATCAACCCTCAGTTTGTTCTCAAGTTTTTAAGAGTCTCTTATGCTTTGGCTCTCTCCCACTCTAACCTCTTTTTTTTTTTCCTTCCCCTCCCCCATGGGTTTCTGTTAAGTTTCTCAGGATCCACACAAGAGTGAAAACATATGGTATCTGTCTTTCTCTGTATGGCTTATTTCACTTAGCATCACACTCTCCAGTTTCATCCACGTTGCTACAAAGGGCCATATTTCATTCTTTCTCATTGCCCCGTGGTACTCCATTGTGTATATAAACCACAATTTCTTTATCCATTCATCACAAACTCCTTGTTTTTAATTTCCCTCATTGACAATAAATTTCCCTTCACACAATATCCTGTAGGAAGATTGTCCCCTTTTTTCCGGTTGCTGATTTCATGCTTGAGATTACCTGTGATACTGTTTACTAACACTGAGTAGGAAACTAGTGATTTTTATTACTTAATATAACTATAATTCTTCAAGGACTTCAATTTATCTCAATTTACCTCATGTGAAATTTGAAAATCACTCCACTTTACCTCATGAAAGGTTTCATAACTGTTGTGGAGCAGCCCCCAAACTGTGAGTTCACCAATTCTTAATAAAGATGGAGTCTCTCTATTTCATGCCTTTAGATACTCAGTTGCTAAGATACCCTGTCAAACAATCCAGCAACTCAATAGGGAATAAAGAGCCTTGTTTTTGCCAAGTCATTCCAGTCAAAACAGGTAAACTGTAATAAAAATATGGAAGATTATCAATGAACTCTTAAACCCTACAATAATGTGGAAAATTGTGATCTGTGCATATATACATTTTCTGGGAGAAGATCGATTACTATTGTTAGATTCCTGTTGCCTTGCACAGTGCTTAGCACATTTTTGAGTCTGAGGATATACTAGATGAGTGAATTAGGAATGAAATAAGGATTCCAAAAACATTCTCCTCATTATTAAAAAAAAATTAGGAATATTCAGAGCCATATTTCTTTTTATCTTTGAATTTTACCTGTATAAAAACCTTTTTAGTCTCTTTTTCTTGGTATTTCTGGGAGGTAGATATTGGAAGTACTGAATTTATCTTTCCTGTTTCTTGTCTTTCATACTTTTTAAAAAATTTTTTAAATGTTTTTATTTATTTTTGAGAGAGAGAGATGGAGTGTGAGCAGGGGAGGGGCAGGGAGAGAGGGAGACACAGAATCCGAAGCAGCTCCAGACTCTGAGCTGTCAGCACAGAGCCTGATGTGGGGCTCGAACCCACAAACTTTGAGATCATGACCTAAGTTGAAGTCGGGTGCTTAACTGACTGAGCCACCCAGGCACCCCTTCGTTCATACTTTTAAATTATGTATCCCATTATGATACGTTCTGGAAAGTTCATCAGCTTAGTCTTCCAGCTCACCAGTTCAACTTCCACTGTGTCTTCTCTACTATTTATTTATTTAAAGACTTTAATTTTAGTTTCAACACAATTTTTCCATGACATTTATTATTTTTCTCATTAGCCTGACTTTATTCTTTAGACTTAATGGCCTCTTTTTGCTTACCCCTCTCCAGAGATTTTTCATGGTCTCTGGTTCACTGAGGTTCCTTTTTCTTGATTTTTAATGTATTTATGAATTTAAAAGATGATTTTCTATAGTTTTAGAAACCCCAAATGATAAGAGCTGATGAAGGTAAGACACTTTGTGTGTCTACCATGTTCAGGTAGAAGTTCTTCCATTTTTTCCTAAGTGTCATATGAAGTCAATGATCACTCATTCAAAAGAATAGTGTTTCTCCTTATATTGCCAAGATTATATAACAATGTTTTTAGGTCAAAAATAAAGAAAAAAATCTAATGAATAAAAGCTAAATCACCTGTAATTCTAATATTAAAAATTACTACTATTAGTGTTTCGAATAAATACTTTCATTTATCAAGACTTTCCTATGTTGTTTTTGTTGAACTTTGGGGATGGAGGGTAAGAAGTGTGGTGAATATCCAGGAACTGTGGAAAACACTCTTAAGGTTAAATTAATGGAGGAGACACTCTAATGTGACTTACAAGGAGACATTCTCTTCAGCAAAGTAAGACCTAAAATGTATACTTTTAGAGTTGGGAGTGGGACAAGGAGGATGCATAAAATTGAAGAGAGCTATCAGAAGGAAATTAACTTTGTCAGTGCAAGATGTCGTTGATTATTATTATTGTTGCTACTGTTATTATCATTTTGGTTTTCAGTCAACCAAACCAAAGAGTATCAGAAACCCTTGCACAAGATAACCCCAACATCATGTCTTCTCTTATCTATGGGAAACTTCCCCTTCCACTATCCCATACCACAATGAGGGAAAGAATCTCTGTAGAAGGATAGTTATGTGAAAAGTTTCATGTAACTAGCACAGTAAGCTAGGAAAATTTCTAAGTTACAGGAAAACCTGGAACTTGCTCACCACTTGGTAATTAAACAGATCTCTGTTTGAAGGAGGGGACGTAGGGGGATTTGGGACTAGAAGACACTAAAAGGAATGAGGTATTGGTGGAAGAGGATAGCAGGATATGAGGTGGGGATGTATAGACCATTCTCTACTAACTTAGACGACATCCATGTGGGGATCCCTAGAGAGCCTGAGTATACCGTGCTTGTATATGGTGCTTTGGGAGGAACTAGATAAACTAAAGGTGAAAAGTCCTTGGTTTCATCTTTCCAAACTCACTACAGTTGGAGTCAGCTACTGTGAACCTAGAATAAAGAGTTGATTGAGACTTATTAGGGTATGTGTTCACATGGCAGAGGGATGTGAACAGACTACATCTCTCACCTCCACCTGGTCAATGACCGACAGGTGTTCAATAATGAGGGTGGGGCCAGCAGGGAAGCTGGTTTTTGTTATTATGAGACTAGAAGAGCAGTAAGACCTATTTCTTATGCCTGTAGCACTTTTATGCCCCATTGTTTGCTTAGCTAATTCCCACCCTTACTTCTTGTCCCCACTGAGGTGCTTCTTCTGGAAAGGTTTCTTTCAGATCAGATAACGCTCCTTCTCTTCTCTCCCTTTTCCTTGCCTGCAGTTAGGGTGGACTACCTCTGTCTCAGCAGACTTTACATTGCAATTGCCTGTTTATTGTTTGTATTCCCAGACTGAAACATATGAGGACAAGAACTGTTTCTACTATGTGCGCGATCACACTCGGGACATCCAACTCCGTGCTAGGAATATAGCAGATGCTCAGGTTGCTTTGCTGGCAGTATCTGTTATTAAAGAACTGAATAATAACAATAGGTAACACTTGTAGAGGGACTACCATGTGCTAGGCTGGATTCTAGAAACTTCACATATATTAACTCATTTAATCCACACAATAGATAGGTAATACTTTTTATATATAATAGAAAAACTTGTACTACATAAGTAGGTACTATTAGAAAGCATTTAAGCTTTATTTATGAGTAGACTAAGGTACAGAAAAGTTAAGTAACTTGCCAAAGGTCACACAGCTAGGAAATGGTAATTCAGGATTTTAATTCAGTTGATCTAGTACCTGAATGTGTGTTCTTAGCTACAATATTATACTGCTTCTAAACTCAGGTATTCTCTACCCCCAATAATTTGAAATAATTTTTTTCACTTAAAAGAGACGTATTATCCTTGACAACTCTGACGTAAACATAAATATCCTCCCAAGAATGACTTCAGAGATCAGGAAAGAGCCAGTTTAGGACAACTATATTTGCATGCCGGAGGACAATTATTTTCCTGTAATGAAGTTAAAGGAAATCACTTACCAAATAAGATGAAAGATGTGAAACAGGCTTGGGTTTTTTATTACGTTTCTTTATTTTTGAGAGGCAGAGAGAGACAGAGCATGAGTGGGGGAGGGGCAGAGAGAGAGGGAGACACAGAATCCGAAGCAGGCTTCAGGTTCTGAGCTGTCAGCACGGAGCCTGATGCGGGGCTCGAACCCACAAACCATGAGATCGTGACCTGAGCCAAGTCAGACACTCAACCTACTGAGCCATCTAGGCACCCCTGGGCTTGGGTTTTTTAATATTGTTCTTGACAAAGAGATTGGATATTGTGCACCTGGAAGTATGAATATTGCTAGGTTTAATCTGGGTGTGGATAATGTCTTATAGCAGAAGTTGAGGGATTGGCTTACAGTCTTAGTTTGCCTTTCAAGTAAAATGGTGAACTTGGCCAGATTAATTAATTTCTTTGTGCCCAATGTAGCTCCTCTAAACAGAGCCCTCCATGACCAAACTAGAGTCTGATCTTTGACCTCAAAGACCTGATTTTTGACATCAGTTCTGCTCCTTCTTTCAATTGCCCAGAAAGAAAGTCAGAGTTCCTATCTTAAGTTATTTTTAGTGGCAGCCCTGTGAGCAACCCAATCTCAGAAATACTGAGGACCAAATGGTTGTCTGTGTTCAAGTAGTAGAACTGAGGATAAATCCTTCCAAGTGATTTCTGGAGGTTGGCTGCTTCAGAAGTGGATAGAGGGTGTTGAGGTATCAGGATGCTTTGGGTTAAAGTAATGGGAAATTAATGCAGCCTTGCTTATACTGTATAAGTACTTTTTAAAAGTTTCACATAACCTCCATGAGTAAGGTAGGCATTAGGCTTGTTATACAAGGCCTCAAACTTTATTTCTCTGAGATTCTATTACCTTTATTCTATTCTCTTTCTTGTGTTTTATCTTCTGGTTGCTTGAAAGATGGTGGCAGTAGTTCAGATATCTCATTTAAATGTGAACTTGTATGAAGGAAGAGGAGTCTATTTCTCCTGTCTTTCTTCCTGGTAATGAGGAGACTATTCCCAGAAGTGCCCCAGCTGACTCTCCTCATGTCTTTTTGGCTTGGAATTGTATTAAATGTCTATTCCTAAGCCAATCACTGACAAGGAAATTGGATTACCATGATTGGCTTAGAGTCTGACAGTTTTGCCAGTTTATTAGTTGCTTTTGTGAAGAGGCAGAGCTCTGATGTTCCCTACTTTACCATTTTTGGCGATGTCACCCTAGCTTTCTGATTGGCTTAGATTAATCAACATTTACCCTTGGAGCTGGGGATTCATGGAGTTATTTTTAGAAGAGAGAGAATCCAGATGAATCAGGCTTAGCAAGGAGAAGTGGGCAACAGTGTTTACTATGAGAGATGATTATGATAAAAGAGTGGCATCATGAAGGAAGGAAGTTGATTATAGAGGCGGAGAGTATCTCTGGACGAGGAAGGTTTTGGGCCAGAGCAGTGAAAGGAACAATCCACCAGTGGAAAAGACAACAGTGTCTTTGGAAGAGGACAGACTCAGGTTCCAAGTCTGCCTTATCTCCCTCCAGATACACTAACGTGGGGAAGTCAGTTAACTTTGTTGTATACCAGTCTCATAATCACAATGGGGGGGGATAATAATTTCCCCATTTTTGAATGGATGTTAAAGTGATATAAGAAATGTAAGATGTCAAAAGGGGGCTTGGTGCATCATAGATGGTTATCTTTATGCTGATGATGTGACTGGCCCTCTTGGAACAGAGAGACTAGCAGAGCAAACTAAGTAGGGAGTTACTGGAAATTGAATGACTGTGGTGAAATCACAGTAGTCAGCCTTAATTGAGTGCTTTTCACATGCCAGGGATCATTTACTGATTCTACTAACAAGTTGTTACTGAGTGCCTACAGTGTGTCAGGCCCTGTTGCTGGCCCTGGAGATACAGCATTAAAATACAAGAGACAAACACCTTGGCTCTCAAGGAGTTTACAGCCTAGTGGGGGGGAAAACAGACACAAGTGAATGTATAAAGCATTTTGAATGTGAGAGTGCTGAGTGCTGAGAGGAAGTATAAGGCAGAGAAAGAGGATCGAGAGGGCAGAAAGATAGGGCAGGAGCGGGGGAGGAAAGTTTAAACAGGGTGTTCACAAATGTCTTCCAGAGGAAGATGATGTGTGAGCAAACAGTTGGAGGATGTGAGGGAGTAAGCCATGTGGTCTGAAGGAGAAGGTCTCCAAGCAGAGGGAGCAGTAAGTGGAGTGTGCTTGGAAAGTTCAGAGATGAGCAATGAAGAAACTATGGCTGGAAAACAGAGAGCAAAGCAAAGATAGGAGATGAGGTCAGAAAGGTGGCAGGTGAGATCAGGTGGGGGAGTTTGTGAAGCTTTGAATGTGATTTTATAGATTTTGGACTTCATTCTGAGTAACACAGAAAGTTGTGAAGGGTTTTCAGCAGAGGAATCGTTATTTTCTTTCACTCTTCCTTTGAGTCTCTTCTGTTTGCATTCTTTTTATTGTAAATTATTTTTTACAATTAATTTTTCTGTCAGTCCCTCCTCAGCTCCTAGTCTTTCAGTGAATATTAATACTTCCTGTACATGTAACAGCTGTTTTCTCCAGATTCCTAGACATCCTTCCTCTGCCCTGAGACTACTGTGGAGTGGTTTCGCGGTATGTCAGTAGTCTCATTTCATTTACCAACAAGGTGCGGACATAATCTCTGCCTGCTTTTGCCCGAGAGGACCTTTAACATGCCCTAAAGGAGGTTAGTCCTCGGTTTCTGGAAATCCTTAGGAGACTGATACTTGTTAAAAGCTGCCTCCCAGCCCTTGAGCTGCCTGCCAGGCTAGAGCCTGTGTTGGGGTTGGCGGGTGCTCCCTGTCCTGGTCTTCTCCATGTAACGTGCTGCCCGCCTGATGGCACTCACCAACTGCCTCACTCCAGGCGCCCCTCTTTTGTATTGTTAGCTGCCTTTCTTTTTTCTTTTTTTAAATGTTTATTTATTTTGAGAGAGAGCACACACAGGCTTGCGAGCAGGGGAGGCGCAGAGAGAGAGGGAGAGACAGAATCCCAAGCAGGCTTTGAGTTGTCATTGCAGAGCCCCATGCAGGGCTCGAACACATGAACCATGAGATGATGACTGGAACCAAAATTAAGCATTGTACACTTAACTGACGGAGCCACCCAGGCACCCTGTTAGCTGCCTTTCTTAACAGATTTCTTCCTGGGGTGTGCAGGATTGGTTTTTGAGTGAGATGATTTTATCTTTCCTTTTTTCTTTTGGGCTCACCACCTCCTTGGCTAGTGGTTTTCTCAATTGTCTCCATCCAGGTCTTGGGCCCTCCAGTCTAGAATCAGGTTTTAATGGATTGGGGCTCCTGCTTTGTTGTGAAATTTGATACAGTACAGATCCAGTTTGGGAGCCAGTTCTGAGCATGGGGTCATGCTTTGTCAATCAGCTTTCCTGAGTCCACAGTTCATAAAGCCTTGGGCTCTGGATGAAAGCAGTTTTATCAACCTCTTCCTATGAGGAATGAGGAGGGGAGGATGGGCAGGAGGGAGGACTTCCATGCCAGGACCTAGCTTTAAGCAGTGAATCTGGATCCTATCCCTTGTCTGCTGTGAACGTTAAGTCTTCCTGTCACTAGCATCTCAACTGCCTCTGCCTGTTTCCAGACTTCAAACCCTGGAGACTCTGGGCTTTAGCCATATTCCCTGCTTTGGGTTTCTGTTTCACTTATAGTACATAACAATGTTTATTTTGTTTTGAAACCTGGTTATATATTTTGGATTTTCTCTTTTTACATTTTCCAATTATTCTTTGGAGGCAAAGTATGAAGTTAATTCACCAACTTGATGGAAGTTTTCAAGTAGATTTTTAGGTAGAAATTTAGAATGCTAGGGCCACCTAGGTGGCTCAGTTGGTTAAGCATCTGACTCTTGATTTCAGCTCAGGTTATGATCTCATGGTTGTGGGAGTCATGAAGCCTGCTTAAGATCCCCTCTCTCTCTCTTGCTCTCTTTCCCTCTGCCCCTCCCCAGCCCATGCTCACATTCATCCTCTCTCTCAAAAAAAAAAAAAATTAAAAAAAAAATAAATTTACAATGCTAATTGTGTCAGCAAGTTGTATAACCACTCCAACCATAATTTTCTTACATGGATGTCTCAATCTACTTGGGTTGCTACAACAAAACACTATAGACCAGGTGGCTTAAACAACAGACATTTATTTCTCACAACTCCAGGGGCTGGGAAGTCCAAGGTCAAGGTGCCAGCAGATTCAGTTCTTGGGAGAATCCTCTTTCAGGCTTGTAGATGGCCACCATCTGTCTGTGTGCTCCCATGACCTCTTCTTTGTGCGAGGGCAGAGGAGAGAGAGAGCATCTTATCAGGGCACAAATCCCATCAGGAGAGTACTACCTTCATGACCTCACCCAAACCTAATTACCTCCCAGAGGGGTTAGGACTTCAACATATGACTTTTGGAGGGACACATTCACTTTATAACATTGGAACATCACTACATTACTGTTTCTAAGTTTGCTTCAGATCCATTGTTCAAGTAAATTCAATAGGTACATTGATAACAAAGAGTACACTGCTAAAACAGTTTTGGTAAATTCTGTATTAAACAAAATCAAACATATTTTTCCCTTGAAGTACTTTATGGAGACTCAAACATGTATATGTGCATTGTGTGTTACTTATAAGGAGATTAAATATGCATAGTCTTCCAAACTCATTTCAACATGACATTTTTTCATGCCATGCTTATTAATATATCCCAGAAGAGTATTCCATGGGATACAATGTGGAAACTGTTAATATTGACCAGACAAAAATATGTTTATATATTTTTATATATGTATGAATATGAATTTGAAAGTAAATATACATATATGTATGAATTTACATATATATTCTGAGTACCTAGAAAAAGAATTGTGTGCTACTGGCACAAAAACAGACACTTAGATCAATCAATGGAACAGAATAGAGAACCCAGAAGTGGACCCACAAACATATGGCCAACTAATCTTTGACAAAGCAGGAAAGAATATCCAATGGAATAAAGACAGTCTCTTCAGCAGGTGGTGCTGGGAAAACTGGACAGCGACATGCAGAAGAATGAACCTGGACCACTTTCTGACACCATACACAAAAACAAACTCAAAATGGATGGAAGCCCTAAATGTAAGACGGGAAGCCATCAAAATCCTCGAGGAGAAAGCAGGTAAACCCACTTCGACCTTGGCTGCAGCAACTTCTTACTCAACACATCTCCAGAGGCAAGGGAAACAAAAGCAAAATTGAACTATTGGGACCTCATCAAAATAAAAATCTTCTGCACAGTGAAGAAAACAATCAGCAAAACTAAAAGGCAATCAAGAGAATGGGAGAAGATATTTGCAAATGACATATCAGGTAAAGGGTTAATATCCAAAATCTATAAAGAACTTATCAAACTCAACACCAAAAAATCCAGTGAAGAATTGGGCAAAAGACATGAATGGACACTTCTCCAAAGAAGACAACCAGTGAAGAAATGGGCAAAAGTCATGAATAGACACTTCTCCAAAGAAGACATCCAGATATCCAGCTGACACGTGAAAAAATGCTCACCATCATTCATCATCGGGGAAATACAAATCAAAACCACAGTGAGATACCACCTCATACCTGTCAGAATGGCTAACATTAACAACTCAAGCAACAACAGATGTTGGCGAGGATGCAGAGAAAGAGGATCTCTTCTGCACTGCTGGTGAGAATGCAAACTGGTACAGCCACTCTGGAAAACAGTATGGAGGTTCCTCAAAAAACTAAAAATAGAACTACCCTACAACCCAGCAATTGCACTACTAGGTATTTATCCAAGGGATATAGGTATGCTGTTATAAAGAAGATATGGTGTGTGTGTATACACACACGTGCGCGCGCACACACACACACACACACACACACACACACACACTGGAGTATTACTCAGGAATCAAAAAGAATAAAATCTTGCCATTTGAAGCTATGTGGATGGAACTAGAGGGTATTATGCTAAGAGAAATTAGAGAAAGACAAATATCATATGACTTCACTCATATGAGGACTTTAAGGTACAAAACAGATGAATAAGGGAAGGGAAGCAAAAATAATATAAAAACAGGGAAGGGGACAAAACAAAAGAGACTCTTAAATATGGAGAAAAAACAGAGTGTTACTGGGGGGGGGGGGGTTATGGGAGGGGGAATGGGCTAAATGGGTAAGGGGCATTAAGGAATCTACTCCTGAAATCATTGTTGCACTATATGCTAACTTGGATGTAAATTAAAAAAAAAATACACATAAGTTAAAAAAAGAAAAAGAATTGTGTTATGTATATGCATGTGTTATGTATTATTGCATCATGTTATTAACATTAATAGATAGCAAAATATATGAATAATAAGTCATTGTACAGTGTTTTGCTCTTAATGGAATATAGAATATAGGAATTATAGAGCAATAGAATGTCAAAATTAAGAGTATATTGATATAGAATTGAATGCCTTTCAGATTTTTTAATCTTTTAAAGGTCAAATTAAATTTTATATGGAAACTGTCTATCTCATATATATGCATATATAAATATATAACAGAGTTGCAGTGTTTGAAGTGGGGTTGGAAAAATGAGAGTCCTCACCCTTCCTTTTCATGGTCAATCCTGAGTACCTCTGAGTGACTCTCTCACCTTCTGAGGGCCTGGCTTGAATTCTACCATCTGATGCCTCAATTTAATAGCAGGGGAGTCAGGGTCTAAAATGGTGAAGTTACTTCTTTCTTCTTAATTTTTTAAATGTTTATTTATCTTAGAGAGAGAGAGAGAAAGAGAGAGAGGGAGAGAATGAGTAGGGGAGGGGCAGAGAGAGAGGGAGACACAGAATCTGAAGCAGGCTCTGGGCTCTGAGCTGTCAGCACAGAGCCCAACGTGGGCTTGAACTCATGAATCGTAAGGTCACGACCTGAGCCAAAGTCGGAGGCTTAACCGACTGAACCATCCAGGTGCCTCTTTCTTTCTTTCTTTCTTTCTTTCTTTCTTTCTCTCTCTCTCTCTCTCTCTCTCTCTCTTTCTTTCTTTCCTTCTTTCTTTTATATTCATTTATTTATTTTGAAAGAGAGAGAGAGAGCCTGAGTTGAGGAGAGGGGCAAAAAAGAGAGATAATCTTAAGCAGGCTTCACACTCAGTACCAAGCCCAACTTGGCACTCGATCTCATGATAGTGAGATCATGACCTGAGCTGAAATCAAGAGTCGGACGCTTAACTGACTGAGCCACCTAGGTGCCCCAAAAGGTGAAGTTATTTCTCAAAGTCTACTAGCTAATTAGGGGCAGAAGCAGGACCAGAATGAAGATACCCCAATTCCTAGTTCAGTGCTCATTCTCCCACACCAGTTTTTCATCTTTTTAGAGCATTTGAATTATTTATTTATTTATTTAAAAAAAATTTTTTTTTTCAACGTTTATTTATTTTTGGGACAGAGAGAGACAGAGCATGAACGGGGGAGGGGCAGAGAGAGAGGGAGACACAGAATCGGAAACAGGCTCCAGGCTCTGAGCCATCAGCCCAGAGCCCGACGCGGGGCTCGAACTCACGGACCGCGAGATCGTGACCTGGATGAAGTCGGACGCCCACCCAACTGCGCCACCCAGGCGCCCCTGAATTATTTTTTTCAAATGAAATATGATGCAGAAATTCAACATATAAAACACAAATGGCTTAGTTGGTTGAGTGTCCACCTCTTGATTTTGGTTCAGGTTATGATCCCAGGGTGGTGGGATTGAGCCCCGTGTAGGACTCCTTGCTGAGCATGGAGCATGCTTAAGATTCTCTCTCTGCTCCTCTCTCCCACTAGAACTCTCTGTCTCTAAAAACAAAACAAACAACAACAACAACAACAAAACCCAAAACAGAAATGAAGCCTAGCTTCCCTGGTTGAAAGACAAGGGATGGGTCATATGTCTGGTAGGAGAGCTGAGGGTCCTGTGGCCTTGTGTATTACCCTCTAGTCCTCCTGCACTGGCCCTTGATGGCTCAGGGCAGCAGTGTTTAAAAATTATACATGAAACTGGGCAGAATCAACGTACACAGTTCTTCAAACCCAGAAGGATACCATTTATACACATGAGAGGGACTCTTCTGATACCCATTGGGTCTTACTCCTTATAAGAGATTGTGGCTCATAGCTAAACGAGAAAAAAAAACAACTTTATTTATAAAAGGGGTTGTTCTGGGGCGCCTGGGTGGCGCAGTCGGTTAAGCGTCCGACTTCAGCCAGGTCACGATCTCGCGGTCTGTGAGTTCGAGCCCCGCGTCAGGCTCTGGGCTGATGGCTTGGAGCCTGGAGCCTGTTTCCCATTCTGTGTCTCCCTCTCTCTCTGCCCCTCCCCCGTTCATGCTCTGTCTCTCTCTGTCCCAAAAATAAATAAAAACGTTGAAAAAAAAATAAATAAAAGGGGTTGTTCTTTGTTAAAGAACAAAATGGCAAAGTTCATTTTTTAATTTAAAGGAAGAGACTAAAGAATTCCTGCAAACCTTACCATTTGAACTGGCAACACAGTTATCACATCCAAAGCAGAAAGAGTCCAGCCCCTGGGCCCCAGGGCACAAGCTTCTAGAACTTTCGTCATTATGTGAGTGATTCAGTTTGGTGAATCAGCTCCTTTCTGTGATTTCAAATAATGATAACAAGCACCAGGAGGAAGGCAGCAGCATTGTTCAAAGCAATCAGTCTCTCATTTGGGTGCTCAACTGCCTGAGGAGAAAACACATGTAACTATTCCTCATTAATAGCAAAATTATGCCTTTGTGCCAAATTCTTCACGCAAAGTTGAAAAATGAGTCACACGTAACATTCTGTGGGTTTTCTGCCTTTCGTTCTTACTATTTAAGAGAATGAAGATGAGTTTAGAAATCTGATTACTCTGTTGCCAAGTGAGATGAGAGAGGTAATTGGAGTAAGGACAATTTCCTACAAATTCGGCCCCAAGGTAGACCATGGGAATCAAACTCCTATTGGAGGATCGTCTGTGCTGGGATGTGAGGGGTTTCGTGGCTATTTTTCCGAATCTTCTCTCCTCAGAAAGAGGCAAGGAATCCTATTACTGGGTATTTTTTTTTTTTAATTTTTTAATGTTTGTTTATTTTTGAGAGAGAGAGAGCACGAGTGGGGAGGGGCAGAAAGTTTGGGAAACAGAATCCTAGGCAGGCTCCAGGCTGAGCTGTCAGCACAGAACCCCAGGCAGGGCTCAAGCCCATAAACGGTGAGACCATGACCTGAGCCGAAGTTGGACACTTAACCAACTAAGCCACCCAGGCGCCCCACCAGGTATTCCTTAGCTGAGAACACAAAACAGTAAACATCAAGTTTTGCCTAGGAGAAGCTACACTTAGGAATAAAATATATATATATTAATATTATATAATAATATAGGCTAAAACCTACATTAGGTTTTACCTAGGCTCAAACCAAAGAAATACCTATTTTCCTGTTGGAGTCTGCAGTATTTTGTTTTGGTTTTCTCTAGAAACTTATTTTTAATTAGAATACCTGTATCTAAACCTGTTTAATTTCTAGTTTGTGTATGCAGGGACTCTATGGAATCTGGGGACACTTTTTCATACTATTCAAAAAACAGTCCATACTAGACTAATCTCCATTCTTTCCACTATTTAGAAGATGTGGGCAAATAGGTGTGGTATTCATTCAGTCATTTATTGATTGATTGATTATTTATTTTGAAAAATATATTGAGCACATGCTATGTGTTAGACATCATACTAGTATCTGAGGAAGAGAAATGAACAAGACAGTCTGTGCTTTCAGTGAGCTTTAGTCTAGTTATAATTATATATATTCTATTAATCCACATTTATGAAGTACATATTGCTTTTATCCTTTTAGTATTATGAAACAAGAATATTTTGTTCCAAAAGTACTTAAAACCTTCAAGTGCAAGACATGTAGTTGTAATTAGTTGCATTGGATGCTTTAGGAATTGAGTAATAATGAGGGTATCAGTTACAGCATGAGACTATGACATTCAAAAGGGACACTCAATAATCAGAAATTCACTTGCATTGAACTCTGGAATGCATAGGACACTTTTTTTTTTTTTAAGGCAGCAGCTTGTTCTCATTAGAGACATATACCTTGATTTACTGGTTATTTTGATTAGGCTATATGTATTCATTCTCGAAGTCCATGTTGAGTACCAGGGAGATCTGCCTAAAACTCAGATGATTTTTTTTTAGAAGGAGCAAGGTGGTAGAAATCTGTCACTTTCTTATCTCATAGATGTATTATAGAGCTGAATATTCACTTCACCAGTCTTGGTGCCATGCCTTAGTCCTTCCCAAGTGAAACTCCTTTACTCATACAGCTCATATGACAGGTCTAGGAGTACTGTGTGACCTCATAGACTTCCCTACCAAAATCCAGACACTGGCCCATGACCTGTATTTTTGGCCTGGTATGAAAAGATGTATAGGCCAAACAGATTCTTGCTTGCTTGGCCTATACACTTCAAATTAGGAAATACAGAGGGAAGTGGGAGATATATCCAAGGACACATAAAGATAATTAAGCTATATGGTTGAGGTCATAAGTCAGGGTCAAGCTGGAGTTTGAAGAAAGCAAGAAGTATTAAGGAGAAACATAAGACAATGTATGAAGGTGAAAAGAAAAAATGAAGAAGTTGGTGATAGGATAGAAAAAGGCAAGCAGAGATATTAGTAACGTATCAGTGCAGGGTAGCCATAAAGTCCGAAAACAGTATTATTCCATCATGCATTGTAATGCAATACCAGTAAACCATGTCTTAACGTGTTTGGCTATATTTGAAGACTTGCTGTCCAGGCTGTAGGTGGAAATTCTGTAGCCTGGCTCTGCTGTGGATCCTACTCTAGATGTTTGACTTTTCCTGGATTCCTGTGCATTTTTATTCATACGGCACACCTCCTCACCATCCCCAGCATTACTTCATTACTTGGGATAACTAGAGTGAGTTGTCTTTTCCTTGCAACCAGAAAATGCTAACTGAACCAGACTCTTTGAGGGTGGAGCACATTTCCTAACATGGATTGGTATACTTACTTTGAGTTTTCTTTGTTCTTACTTTTCTTGTGATCTGTGAAATATTTTAGCTTCTAGAATTTGTAAAACTTACATTTTCTTAATGTTGCACATCGATTAGTACTTTTTTCCATGTAAATATTTCTACCACATTATAAACTGCAGTGTTTGATTTAAACCATAGATTTGTATTTACAGCATGGAAAACAAACTGTTCAGTTTACGTCTGACCATCTAATAATAACTATAATATCATGCTTGCCAAAACCTCCATTAAAGACATATGTCTTGACTCATTGATTCCAATAATAGGAAAAAGCACCATTTCCCAGCAACGGGAGATTTGATGTTGCTTTTGAGGAGGAAAAAAAAAGAATCCAACCAAAATATTTATCTAGCATGGGAACTCTAGGAAGCCCTCAGTAGCAGGTAAAATTCTAGGATTCCCCAGTAGAATAGGTATCAAGAGTTTTCGAAGGGGTATAAATTGTCTGATAGTGAGAACAAGGTACAGACAGATGAGACCAGTAACAGAATAAAAGTTGAACTTACAGTTATATAAACTTGAAGAATGGGGGCATGAAGAAGAGAGGCAAAAATAAAACAAATTTCAGACTAAGAATAGTAATAATTAAACCCAAATTTTGTACTCAGATTCTCAGTAACCCAGGCAAGACAGAAACTAGATGACATGGTTCTCATTGTTTGACAATAGAATATACCATATATTCGCTTATTAAAAGAATAAGCTTTATCCTGTTCCTTTTATCTCAGGAAAATGTATCATGAGATTCTTATATAGACAGCATTGAATTTCAAAATTATGAATCTCAACATATGGGCTGGACACCAAGTCTATAAATATATTAAAACACAAAATTATGCACTAAATAGCATTTTTAAGATGAAAAATCCACATGAATTACACATCTAGTGGTTTTTCACATTGGCCTTGGTGAAAGTCAAACTCTAAAGATAAATTTATGGAGGTTTGGGGTAGACATTGAGTGATATGCTCAAGATACATTGCTGTTACGTGCTTTCTTTGGGTACAGAGTAAGCCTTATCGCCCTGAATATCCATGAGCTGAATATAAGGCTCAGTTGAAATATAGGGGACTAAAAAGCATCCTTGGCTTCCGATTGAGAGAAGATTGACAGGATTTGATGGTATGTGTAATAAAGAGAGCATAACATTGAGGATTTAAGGATCCTATGAAACACATTGCCCTCTGATCCCCCTTCACTCTTTTTTCTCTCTTCTTCCTGTCCTATCAAAGCTCTTCCTCACTGAGGCTAGTTTTAATCAGGTGCTTATCATATTAAAAATTAAGAACAAATTGGGAATGATCATCATCTTCTCCAGAATCTGCTCATCTTCCTGTGTTTTCTCACTTAATCCAGAAATGTCTCATTATTTTTCTCCTTATTTCTAATTGTACACAATCCATTATATGCCAAGACATTCATTCTGCCACATTAATAATTTTCAGTCCCATCTTATTCTATCTCTTTGCTGCTGTATTACTTTATGACTTTATCATTTCTCAGCTAGATTATTATAAGTATTCTAAATCATTTCCAAATAAGTTTTTGTATGACTCTACAGTGATCTTTCTAAAATGTCAATTTTGGCTTCTGCTTATAACCATTCAACACCTCCCTCAAGTATTAAACATGAAGCATGGCAGACAATGCCCTAAATCACCCAGGTTTTGCTTATAGCCCTGGATATATTTTGGCATTCTAATATAAACTCCTGTTAACAAGGGACATCATGCTAGGTACCATTGGGAGCCAGGACATCCTGAGGATGTTTATCTCCAGAGTTACATTTCATAAGGAAATGTACCCACACATTTCTTATGCCAACATCCACCATTTTGGGGGAAATATATAGATATAGATATAGATATAGATATAGATATAGATAAAAATAGATATAGATGAAATATACATATATATATAATTGGATTTAATTAAGCATTAAATTAAGTCAGACATTTTGTCTCTTTTTTTCTGCTAACTAATGACTTGGATCCAAGGGAAAGTCATTTATTTAATGAAAAATTTAGAAATTAAAATGTGGTAGCACGTTAGCATGATTTAAATTTTGTGAACTTGCTGCATGCACAGTAAGAAAAAGAAGTATTCAGAAAAGCACACTTTAGTTATAGGGGCTAGTTACCAGAATGTGTGCAGAAAAATTCCATAAACTAGGTCTCTATGTTATAGGAAAGCTTTCAACAAGTACTTTTTCTTCCCATGGCCTCATATTCATTGTTTTCCCCTTCACCTCTGCATGCTGTTGTTTTTGTGACACTATTAGATTTTGCTTTTTCAACAAAGATAGCAGACAGCATAAGTTATTTTTGGAAACTAACATTTTACTTTTGTCCTCCTGCTTTACATCCTGCTGGTCTTTGCCAGAAGTCCCTGGTTGCCTGGTATAAGAAAACATCATAATTATCTCATTAATATTTGGTCCTGGCCTCCCTGCTAATCAGGTTAGTATTGCTGAGAATTCAAAGGAAGAGAACAGAAATCTACTAAGAAGGAATAAATTGGTCTTCAGACATAATTCTAATAAGCTGCCCAGGAACCAAAGTTTGTCTGCTTGGTGAAATAGGAGATCATGTAGAATGTAGATTTATGTGGAGAGTATAGCTCCTTCAATTTAACTAGTCTATACTCAAGGCTTCTGGAGGGCAGAGAATATGCTCTTAGCCCTGCCTTCGGTACCTTGTCTGTTGTGGGCTCTCACGTTTGGTGATTGTTCCAAAGATAAGAAAATTCTGAAGTGAATTTTATTTTCCTTCTCCATCCTCTCTGAATTCACTTACCACTTCTCAGAATGTTTCCCGAGTAGAAAGCAGTCTGCACTACATATGCTCAAATGGGCTGTTGTAACTGTGGAGGTAAATTTTTGACCTCCTATCTATCATTGTTATTATTACTGTTACTATTACTACTACTACTACTACTACTATTACTATTACTATTTAAAGTCCTTGGTCTTTTAAAGTATAATAGACATGTTTGCTGAATGCTGGAGTATGGTATTTGACACTCAGTTACTCTGGGTTATATATGTGACTATAATGGATAAAACTAATTCAGGTAATAAAGCTACTTGTGGCTGAGGTAAATGAGACACTAGAGCAATGATTGTTGCAACATTTAAATCAAAGGAAGTATTGCTGGTCACTATGGCTTTGAAATATATTCTAGAACAACTGACTTTTGCAATAACTCAAAAGACAAGCTAGTTCAAAAAGGATTTTTCTTTTCCACTAGGCATAGTATTATTAGACAGATGGCATTATGTAGATATTCATATTAAATATAAATTCCCTAAATTTCCTGGTGAATATTGACAGAGCATGTTCTTTGTTTGTTTTATTCTCAAGTTAGCTAAACACAGCATAGTCTTGGCTTCAGGAGTAGATTCCAGTGATTCATCACTTACATACAATACCCAGTGCTCATCCCAACAAATGCCCTCCTCAATGCCCATTCATCCATTTTCCCCAGCTCTCCATTCTCCCCCACCCCCATCAACCCTCAGTTTGTTCTTTCTATTTATGAGTCTCTTATGGTTTGCCTGCTTCTCTGTTTTTATCTTATTTTTCCTTCCCTTCCCTTTCCCTATGTTCATCTGTTGAATTTCTCAAATTCCACGTATGAGTGAAATCATAGGATACCTGTCTTTCTCTGACTTACTTCACTTAGCATAATATCCTCCGGTTCCATCCACGTTGTTGCAAATGGCAAGATTTCATTCTTTTTTTTTTTTCACCAAGTAGTATTCCATTGTATATGTGTACCACATCTTCTGTATCCATTCATCAGCCAATGAACATTTGAGCTCTTTCCATAATTTGGCTCTTGTTGATGGCACTGCTATCAATATTGGAGTGCATGTGCCCCTTCAAATCACATTTTTGTATCGTTGGATAAACACCTAGTAGTGTAATTGATGGGCTGTCAGGTAGCTCTATTTTTAATTTTTTTGAGGAACCTCCATACTTTGCCAGAGTGACTGCACCAGTTTGCATTCCCACCAATAGTGCAAAAGGTTTCCTCTGTCTCCACATCCTCGCCAACAACTGTTGTTTCCTGAGTTGTTAATTTTAGCCACTCTGACTGGTGTGAGGTGGTATCTAACTGTGGTTTTGATTTGTATTTCCCCGGTGATGACCAATGTCGAGCATCTTTTCATGTGTCTGTTTGCCATCTGGATGTGACAGAGCATGTCCTTTATGTCCATACTCACTGTGTTTGTTGATGTGGTCTCTTTAATGAGTGAATGGGAACCTACCTATTGCTTATATTCTTTCTGGAATTTTCATACACAAAGACACAAATTCCAAAAGTAGCTAGTCAATAGAATAGTCCAAAGAGGTCTTATCTTGCAGCTAAGTTCTTTAATTACTCCTGGGAAATAGATGGCTGAGCAACTCCTTTGAACTCTGATTTAGCACTTTCAATCTGGTAAGATAATTGGAACCACTTTAGTTTTGCTATTGTTATATACACTATTTGTAAAATTATAAGATCTGTTATTTATTTGTTGAAAATGCCACAATTAACCCAAATGTTTGTTTGTTTGTTTGTTTGTTTATCTATCTATTTATTTATTTATTTTTAAGTGCCCAACATGGGGCTTGAACTGATGACCCTGAGATCAAGAGCCACATGCTCTACTGACCCAACAAGCCAGGTGTCCCCAACTGTCATTTTTTAGTCTAATTAAAATGTGTTCTGATACTCAGACTTGACTATTTTGTTTACCATCTGGAAGCAAGCAGTGTGAAGAATCATGGGGGTTTTGTTTGTTTTGATTTGTTGTTGTTGTTGTTGTTGTTGTTCCTGATCACCAGATCACCCCCAATATGCTGTGGTTACAGAAGCCATGGTCACTTGATAGAGAAGCAGTCCTTGGAGTTGAATTTCTCAGGAATCTCTATGAACAGTTATTTATTTTCCTGAAGAAAAAGTAGGTAGTACCATAAGCAAAATGTGTAATTTTTGGTTTCCCACTGAATCTGAAAATGGCAGAGCTCATGGAGAGTAGTGAGGGATAAAAATACAATGCATTGAATTGGATATGAAACATGCAGCAGGCTGCTTCTTTTTGCTATTATTCCAGTCATAATAAAATAGCATGTACTCAAAGTCATTTTGTTTTCTGCAGCAAATGCTTTGATGCACAAAGGAACCTAAGGTTGATGTAGCATTGTACAAGGCTTGTTAGAAAGTTGTTTAAGCCATTTCCTTCTTCCATCAATGTGTTGTTTCATCACAGTGGTTTTTTTTTAGATAAAATAAGGACCAAGAAAGCTATTCTCTGATACAATAATTAGGAAAGAACATTGACTTCCTGATTTTCAACTTGTAAAAATGTTGCTAAGCCAAAGTAGATAATTTCTAGAGGACTCAATAAGTACTTTGACTTTTCATGGTGAAATTGCCTCCCGGACATTTTAAGGTCTAACCACCTGCTGGAAATGAAGAAGTTACCCTTTAAGGTCCTTCTAGCCAGACTAAGAATCAAATTGACACAAGACAGATTAACAGCAGAAAATAAAATATAATAGTGTATGTACAGGGAATCTACACAGACATGGAAATTCCAAAGATAGTCAGGCAACATGATGCTTACATGAGCTAAGGAGAAGAGTAGGGGTCTGAGGATATAAGGAGAAAGACCATTAGCAGGAAGATGAAAGATGTTTGGAAAAGAGAGGTTGTACTGTTATGTAGATAAGTTTCTTAGGTAAAGAGGAATCTCTGTTAATAGCTTCCTATGTGGTACAAGCAGGCAGTTGAGGGGAGGTAAAGAGCTTTTCTTGAATCTACTGGGTTTTAATTGCTTTTAATTAAAAATAATGTTCATACCAAAGAGGCCAATCTTGGGTGGCCTGCCCTTGGCCCCTATGCATGTAAAGAATAGATATATTTTAAAGCAACCAATAAATAGGAATGAATCAGATCTCTTGTCTTATTTTATGCCAAACTTTCCTGACCTTTTTCTAATTCTCTAATTAACCCCCTGTATATTTTTACCTTTCCCTCTGAATCTTTTTGGTGTTCTCTCAAGTTCTCTTTTTTAGCCTTTTTCTCACTCTGTATTTTCTCCCCAGGCAATCTCAACAACTCTTACCACTTCAACTATCCTGAATGATTTGAAAACTATAACTAATCTCAACAACATTTACTTGTGGTTCAGACCTCCAAAATGATAACAGTAACAACAAAAAGGCAATATTCATTGTGTGCTTACTGTGTACAAGATACTGTATTAATAAGTGTACATTCATGATTTCATTTAACCCTTTATCAATCACCAACAGCGAGATAGATGCTATTATCATCTCCATTTACGGTGGAGAAAACAAAAGTTTGGCCATATCACACAATTTGCCTAGGGTTACTTAGATAAGCCAATGACCAAGCTAGGTTTTAGATTCTGACAGTTTGATTCTAAAGTGAGTGCTTTTCAACCACAGAGACCTGTCTATCAACCACATGCTAAGCATTTTCCTTTGAATCTCCTACAGGCCTCTTACAGCCAATATGTAAGTCTAATTCCCCTTTGGCAATTAATTCATGCATTCAACCAATAAGAAATTTATCAAGCATCTCTGAGAGCTAGATTGAAGCCTATGCATTGAGGATGAACTGTTGAACAAAATAGTGGTCCCTGTATTTATAGAGTTTATTATTTAGAGAGGGAAAACTCTCATTAATCACATCATTATGCAAATAGACAATTAATTCCATAAGTGCTAAGAGGATCAACTGCAATATGCTGTGAAGAGAACTGCCTTCTTTGAGGGAAGTAGGAAGAGGGACTGGAAGAAACTCTCCCCTGACAGATTGCCTAAACTAAAATTAAAAGAATGAGTAATAGCTACCTAGGCAGAAGATGACATCCAGGCAGAAATTACAACATCTACAAAGGCCCTGAGGCCAGAGGAGTGGGGGGAAGCCAGCATACTAGAGGGACTGGGATGAAGATTGGTATATCTGAGGGAATGGCAAAAGTTGTGGTGTAGACTAGGTGAGAAGGACAAGACCATGTAGGGCCCTCTAAGATGTATTATGTATTTTCCTTTTCTTAAGTCCAGTTTTCACAGGTCATTAGGGGGGCTCAATCATTGTAGTGAAAAAATGAAATTTATACTTTGAAAACATCAGTGTGGCTGCTGTTGAGAGAGTGAATTGGAGGAAAAAAGAGTAGAGTCAGGGGAACCAATGAGCGGATATTTCAGTGGACTAGGTAGTAGTATTTTGGTAGTATTTTTCTCTCATTACTGTTGTGTAGAGAAGGATGGCAGCCTTAGAGATGAAGATAAAAAACACCCAAATCTACCTGACCATTTAAGCAACAATCTTGGGGTCATCTCAACTTCATTTTTTCCCCCTATTTCTATCATCCAGTTATTCTTCTGCTGATTTTGCTTCAACATCTTTTGTATCTTTTCCCACATCTCCATTTGCTTTTGACATTTTTGGAAGACATATTTTAAGACTGTCCATCCTTATTCCTTCACTTTTTTGTTTTCCTTCTGAATGCAATTTTAGCCGTTTCCACCCCCAAGCCTGGCCCAGGCTGGTCCCTGTTACTAGCACATCCATATGATCCCCTGGTTCTCTGCAGTGTACCTTCAGGCCAGCAGTCTCTTTAAGGAGTGCCCATGCTTTAACCTAGTTTCTATTTATATTACTTGAATGTAGGCCAGAAGGAGGGGAGAGGATTGTAGCACCACTCCATGTTGGCCTATGATGGAAGTGATGGTGCTATTGACTCTAAGAGGGGTGATCAGATTTTTGAGGAACTTGATAAATTCAGTCTTCAAATGATGTCGAATCTGAAATATTTGTAGAATACATAGAAGACAATAGGAAATATAGGTTTGGAGCTTATAGAAAAGTCTAGGCTAGTTATGACAGTTAAAAACAAGAGTGACTGTTGAAACCATGAGTTTAGATAAGTTTGCTTGAGAGAAGTGAACATATTGAGGAGAGGGCTGAGGATAAAGCTCAATGGAACACTCACTTGTGAAAGGGCAGTGGAAGAATAGAATCCCGGAAGCATATTGGGGAACAGCTGCCAGAAAGGTAGGGGAAAATGGGGGGAGGGTAGCCGTGCAGAAATGATAGAAGGGGAGAGTTTCAAGAAAAACAGAGTGGTCACCATGTAAATGATACCAGTTGTATTATCTGGTCAACAAAGTTCTCTCTACTTGGGAAGCACCTCTTCACTATCCCATGCAGTCCAAATGGTACTCCCAGTCCCAGTGTTCTGCCTGCATGCTGACACAAGATAAATATAAAACTCAGACCAGATTTCCCTCTTCACAGCGATTGGTTCAAATAAGTAGAAATATGGTAGAAGCAGAGGCTGAATTCTTCCATGTGAAAGTGGTTTCCCAAACCATGTCGATACTGTTTTGTTTCGTTTTTATTATTATTTTTTATTTTTATTTTTAAAGTCACAAAAAGCTCCTATGGGCATATAAGCCAGCTGTCAGTCTTTTAAGTGGATTAAGGGATCCAGATCCTAGAATCTACCATTTGATAATTAACCTTAATTTTCCTGGTTAGATTTTGATATGAAATTAACTGATGAGTTAGTAAAAAAAAAAAGCATTTTGAATATATTCTTAAATATGAAATACTTGAATAATACTGACTTGAGTGATTCTTTTATCTGGGACACTATTTGCAAGAGACATATGTTACAGTAATAGTGACACTTTGAAGTGACACTATTATAATAGGAAAAAGAAATGATGGTTCATTTATAAACCTTTGCTTTAGATCTAATGAAAATCCAGGGTTGGTCATCATGTCAAATTATAATATTCAATTCACAGGACTGTCTCTCAACCTCAGACTATCTCATTAATCATCTTCAGTCATGAAAGAAAATGTTTTCATTCTTGATGGATGATCATAAGGATAATACCAGGACACATCCTGAATATTTCACACATGGGACTTCTACAATTTGTTTCCCTAAGGTCATTCTTATGAAGTCTTAACTATACTTTCTCTCTACCTACTAACTAATCTGAAAGGTGAAGAGAATCATAGATTTTTAGATTAAGATTCTTTAGAGATTATCTAAATTCTGAATCCTCTTCTGTTACAGATGAAGAAAATGAGGCTGAATTGCCCAAGTTCACTCACTGGGAGGCAGGAATTGTACTAATTCTCAGTCCAGTGTCACCTTGCCATGCTGGTGACATGCATGTCCCTTAATCATCGAAGCCTCTGACTTCAAATGACTAGGATGGCTTCATTATTAAATGTTTTGAGCTGTAAGGTTAAGTAGGGGTTCACATAAATAATATGGTTAATACTTTTTTGTGACCATGTGCTTTCTGTCTTCAGAATTGGGATATGCATGTTATTCACAGCAGCTAAGGAGACCCTGTTCTTTATAAAGGCTATGCAGCAGCTGCATGGTATCACTCTGGCTCTTAAAAGTTTATGAAGTAAAGCAAACTACTGAAATAGCATTAACTTTATTTTGTTTATGAGAATTATTTTTGACTAATTGTATATTTTGAACAAGATTAGTAACATTTCAGATTTCTGACCTGAGTCTGCTATTTTTACAATCACTATTATGAATGGTGGTGCCCTGTCCTATTTGTGGGCTATTAATAATGGGATTGTGGAGAATGGTCTGATATGTCCAGTTTAATTCAGTGTACTCCTGCAGACTTCCTCAAGGATGCCCCAGGAGGCCTGGAGGGTACATTAAAAACGTGCTTTTCGAGGACTGCTAGTGTCTAGTTCAGTAGACTTCATGAAATGGTCCACAGATAGGTACTTCAGGAGCTTTAGCACATTTAACTCTATCATGCAGATAACATGGCCAGCATTGGCAGTGATCCCATAGTATCACGACCTGATGAACTTGAAAAGGGTTACCAAATTTACACAGCCTGATCGATCCCTCTTTAACAAAGGGCTTGTTGAGAGTGCAGTCAGCAGACGTCCTTCAGTTGTCAACCTCTTCAGAGATTACCTATTATACACAGCCATCTTGCCCAAGGTTATACCCTTTCCCAGATAACCCATGTTCAATGGTTGATGGAGAATGAATTTCTGATTATCTTGGTCCAGCTCAGGACAACTCTGAATGCTCTTTCTAGCTTCAGAGTTCTCTGTTGCATCAGCCAAAGCTCTTTCTGGGTAGTTACTGTGGTTTTGACTTTTCTTTTTGCCTATTTATGCTTCTGCTCCTTCCCTTACCCAAAAATTGTATTGCATTGTCCTAAGGACATGCAAAACTAGCGCAGAGGCTGCTTCCCAGGGAATTCAACCTGGGATGTAAATATTTGCTTTTTTCCTATCAGCTAAAATGTATTGTCCAAAATCATCATCTATTTGCATGTTGGACAATTCCGTGCCTAGGAAAATATATTTTTAAAAGTAAACCTATTTTTCAGGATGATGGAAAGTAGTGCAGAAGCAGGAAGGATGAAGAAAACAGATAGCATGCCTCTGTATTTTATTAAAGCATGTGTCCCCCACATACTAGATGCGGGGAGGGGTGTCTTGACCAGGCTGCAGCAGGTTACAGGCAAAGGACTCTAAATAGGTATGGACAGAAGTAATTTCTACAGTTTTGTTCCAGCTTGTTATTGGGGAAGTCATATGGCTGTAGGTGCTACAAGTGGGAAAAGGAACTGCTGGTCAGATTCTAACTGGTGCTGCCACTTGGCTGCTTTGATCAGTGGTTCTAGATGAAGGATTGAAATTTGCACTTCCTAACCTACCAGTTCACTTGCCCATTTATTGTTTTTAGTAAGTGGGAATATTTATCACTGGCACTTTTGTTGGCATATAATGCTAGGTGTTTAGGGAAGGCAAGAGGTAAGGCAGAGGCAGTGGTTTCCAAAGGATACAAGACACTATGAAAAGTCTTTCACTTGGAATTAGCCAATAAATGCATTGCTTAGTGTGACTACAGAAAACAATATGACAAATTAAAGTTGTTTTGTGAGCAATTTTAGATCTGAAAAGAGACTTCAATCTAATCTAAAGCCTCAACTCATCAATAGTTTTTCAGGTTATGTCACTTTTAGAAAGAAATAGGAAATGGTAGTAAAATAAAATATTAAGAAATTTGTTCAATAAAAAATACCAACTTCTCATTTTATTTTGGAACTAGTCTATATTCATTTAAATTTTTTGAAGAATTTGCATCTACATGGTCAATGCTAAAAAAGTACTGAGTTTACAGTCACCCTGACTCCTAGGAGATAAAATTTCTGTATTAAAATGATAGCCCTGACTCAGGTAAGAACTTTAAATAGTAATGACTGACTCGATTATTTTTATAAGAGAGATATCAATTTACCATAAACACAAATGAATGAAACAAAATGGTTTCTGATTTATCTCCTTGTTAACTGGAAAATTCAGTTAACAAGAAAATTCTGTACACCGAGGGGTCTTGTTGAAACTTTCATTAATCATATCTATTCTTATAGGGGTAAAGGAGTCTTTGAAAGTACTCTTCCCTTGGGATCAAATTCAGATCTAACAAAAGTGCTGAAGAAAGGCCCTTCTTAAAGAAAAAAATCTTTCTTGTTTGGATGAATGACCTAAGGATAGGTTGGAAATAAAAATGGTAAAATATCACCTAAAAGCAGAGAACATTGAACATCACCTAGAAGACAAAGAAACATTGCCAAGTGCATTATTTATGAGATGAACATGTAAAAACCATTGAGTGGAGCATGAGGAAAGACATTTGGCTTTGGAACTAAAAGGTCTAAAAATTTAGTACTGGGAACTATGTATGTAGGTATGCATGTATGGTCTCTCTAAACAGAGAAATCTCAAGTATGTTTTCATTAAAAGTACTTATGTAGAGGGACGCCTGGGTGGCTCATATGGTTAAGCATCTGACTCATGATTTTGGGTCAGGTCATGATCTCATGGTTTGTGAGTTCGAGCACTGTGTAGGGCTTTGTGCTGATGGCATGGAGCCTGCTTGGGATTCTCTCGCTCTGCCCCTCCCATGCTTGTGCTCTCTCTCGCTCTCTTAAAATAAATAGACATTAAAAAAAGTACTTATGTAGAAGAGATAATATAATAGCAATAATTGCTACAATTATTTATTCAATACATCCTTTGATTTTTATCTTGTTTTTTATAATTTTATGATTTTTAAGTATATGTATAAATTTTATTTAACTCTACAATTTCCTATTATTTTAGAATTATTATTCTATTTTACGCATGAGAAAAGTAGAGGACCAAAAAACTACCATTTATCCAAACTCACATTTTTTAATTGGTAAAGGAGTCATGGAATTTAAACCTCCTCCTGACCTCAAAGCCTCTTCCAGCCACCATGCTTACAAGTGTTAACTGTTCTGGTAATTTGCAGCAAACCTGTAGAGTAGACAGCTAATCCACATTGTGGTTGCTATTCTTTCCCTTCTACAGATGTGGGATTGAGGAAGATGAATTCCTGGAATTGCTTCAGCTCACAAAGTAGGTCAGCAAAACACGTGGAGTGGAACAAACTGTCCTTGCCTTCTCACTTCCTCCTTTGAGAAGGGCAGGGGATCCCTTATAAACTTTCAGATCTCTTTCTGACTGGGAATGCCAAAAGCTGGTAAATTACTCTGCCTCTTCCAGTTGTGAAATGTATCGACAGCTACTTGCTGTTAATGATCTTTCTGAGAATTTCTTTCATGCTCTGGAATTTCAGCCCCCAGCAGTTCACATCTTGTTTACTTTCTTGAGTTTATCTTAGCACAGCCCCACAAATTAAGCTCCTAAAGAACAGGAAACTCAAGGAAATGACAATACAGATTAAAGGTATTTCCCAGAATTTCATATGCTAGTGGGCAAAGACACTCAAGATTTTTTTTCTTTTAATGTTTATTTTTGGGAAAGAGAGGGAGACACAGAACCTGAAGCAGGCTCCAGGTTCTGAGGTGTGAACACAGAGCCTGTTGCTGGGCCTGAACTCACGGGGCGCGAGGTCAAGATTCTTTAATTATAGTATCTAGGAAGAGAATATCGCAGGGAACTAATTTTCCAGCTTCCACATTTATGAGAACCATTTAGCAGCAGCTTCACTGTGATTCCTACCCTCCAACACATCCTGGATCCCTCTGAATGCAGTCACTGTACTGGAACATTCTGCTAGGCAATGCATTTTGATTAGTAACAAAGTTCTGTGAATAGTTTACTTGAAATTCAAATGCTTCTTTTGAAATAGTCTTTGCAGAAATGTAGATTTAATACATCAGTATCTTCAAATGTTTGTACACAGACACCTGGCACCTAACTAATCAAAACCTGCACTGATAATTCCTTGCTCTCATACACCTGGCAGGTAGGTGGTTCTTCTCTGTTCTTCTAGTCAGGAGGCTAAAAACATATTGTTTACAAATTTTCCTTATCTCTCTGCCTTTCTAGGTAATCAATGACATACTCTGTTTTGTTGTTTCTGCCTTCCCAGTATTTCTGTAATGCTGTATTTCCCAAATTGGATGCAGAGAATACTAGTATTCTGTCATGTTTATGGGCTTTTCATGGGATCAAATGAATTTAGAAGCAGTGAAACATGTTTCTTTATGGCAATACTTCTTAGGTCTTTTAGCTCTGTGGGTGCATTTCATATGTTCAACAGGGGAACATAATACATGACATTTCTAAAGTTTGTTAGATCAAAAACAATCTTCTTAATTCACCAATTATACAAATGTTAGTAATAACACTGATACTAATGAATAGTGAAAGATGTTCATTCATAAATACCAGTGTTCTAGTTAGGGGTATACTGTTTGAATCCACCTTCTTGATTTCCTTGACATTCTTCTATTCAGATCCAATCATCTTGCTCAAGATTCCTATAGTGGAAGGGTATGGGTCACCTGGATGGCTCAGTAGGTTAAGCATCCTACTTTTGATTTCGGCTCAGGTCATGATCCCACCCACCCTCATGAGACTGAGCCCTGTGAGAAGCCCTGCGTTGGGCTCCTTGCTGAGCATGGAACCTACTTGGGACTCTCTCTCTCTCCCTCCCTCCCTCCTTTACTCTCTCTTTCTCACAAAACAAATAAATAAACATTTAAAAAAGATTCCTATAGTGGATGATAATTTAACAGCTATCTTTCCAATCTCTCATTTCCAAATGTTGTTTTTTCACCATTAACACTGGTCTATTTCCAATTCATAGGTAAGATTATGCTACTTTCCTCCTGAAAACCATTTATTTTTTCCTAATATCTCCAGAATAAATTGCCTGTGTAATAAACTCTTTGGTATGGTGTTCAAAATCATTGATGATCAAGTCACAATATGCTTTCTATTTAATCTCCACAAATCTATATTCTTTCCTGATGGTATTCTATTGCCTGGAACAAACTTCTGTTCATTTTAACATCCATTTCAAGCATTTGAAAACCTAAGTATTAGCTGGGACTAACCTGTTCCAATGTGACTTGACTTCTCCACCTGTAAGCATAGAAGATGACATTAATTTTGAGAATTCTGTCTTACTAGGTATATATTATAAAAAGAATACCAAAATCAAGTACAAGAAAATAAAATACATAATCCTACCACCTCAAAATGACAAGTCAAAACTTGTCATATAACTTTATAATAAATGTCAATGTCTATGTCTATGATTATTTCTATTTATATCTACACACACACACACACATACACACAGAGATCATGCTATACTGTTTTTTTCCACTTAGTTGATAAATACTTTCTTTTTAAAAAATCTTTTTAAATCAAGGGATAATTGACATATACCCTTATATTGGTTTCAGGTGTACAACATGATTCTATATTTGTTCACACTGGAAAATGTTCATCATAATAAGTCTAGTTAACATCTCTTATCATAAAAAGTTACAATATTTTTTCCTTTTTTTTTCTTGTGAAAACTTTTGGGATCTACTCTCTTAGCAGTTTTTAAATAAGCAATATAGCATTATTCACTATAGTCAACATGATGCATATTACATCCCCATGACTTGTTTATTTTATAGCTGGGAGTTTGTACCTTTTGATGCTTTCACCCATTTTGCCCTCCCCCACATCCCCATCCTTCCTCAGTCACCAGTCTGTTCTCTGAATCTATGATCTTGGTTTTGCTTATTTGTTTTGTTTTTTTGATTTCACATATAAGAGAGATCATAGAGTGTTTATCTTTCTCTGTCTGACTTATTTCACTTAACATGATGCTCTCAGGATCCTGATGCTCTCAGGATGCTTCTCATATGTTGTCACAAATGGCAAGTATTTATTTTTATGGCTGAATAGTATTCCAATGTTATTTACATATACCACATATTTATTCTTTTCTTCATCATTGGACACCGATGAATGCCAAAAATATAATCCCAAAGGGAGATTGGAATATTGTGCTGAATTTAACAAAATGCATTTAAAAATGAAAAAAAAATTTTTTTAATTTACATAGAATCCTTAATGCCCCTTACCCATTTAGCCCTTTCCCCCTTCCCACAACCCCTCCAGTAACCCTCTGTTTGTTCTCCATATTTAAGAGTCTCTTATGTTTTGTCCCCCTCTCATTTTTATATTATTTTTGTTTCACTTCCCTTATGTTCATCTGTTTTGTACAAAACAGTACAAAATGAGTACTTTAAAGTCCTCATATAAATGAAGTCATGTGATATTTGTCTTCTCTGAGTGACTAATTTTGCTTAGAATGATACCCACTAGTTCCACACACATAGTTGCAAATGGCAAGATTTCGTTCTTTTTGATTGTCTAGTAATACTCCATTGTGTGTGTGTGTGTGTGTGTGTGTGTGTGTGTGTGTGTGTACACCACATCTTATTTATCCATTTATCTGTTGATGGACATATGGGCTCTTTCCATACTTTGACTCTTGTTGATAGTGCTGCTATAAACATTGGGGTGCATGTCCCCCTTCCAAACAGCATGCCTGTATCCCTTGGATAATACCTAGTAGTGCAGTCGCTGGGTCGTAGGGTAGCTCTATTTTTAATTTTTTGAGGAACTTCCATACTGTTTCCAGAGTGGCTGCACCAGTTTGCATTCCCACCAGCAATGCAAAACAGATCCTCTTTTTCCGCATCCTTGCCAACATTTGTTGTTGCCTTAGTTGTTAATGTTAGCCATTCTGACAGGTGTGAGGTGGTATCTCATTGTGGTTTGATTTTTATTTCCCTGATGATGAGGGATGTTGAGCATTTTTTTATGTGTCTGTTGGCCATCTGGATGTCTTCTTTGGGGAAGTGTCTATTCATGTCTTTTGCCCATTTCTTCACTGGATTATTTGTTTTTTTGGGCATTGAGTTTGAGGAGTTCTTTATAGATTTTGGATATTAACCCTTTACCTGATATGTCATTTGCAAATATCTTCTCCCATTTTGTTGGTTTCCTTTTAGTTTTGCTGATTGTTTTCTTCACTGTGCAGAAAAACTTTCTATTTTGATGAGGTCCCAGTAGTTCATTTTTGCTTTTGTTTCCCTTGCCTCCGGAGACGTGTTGAGTAAGAAGTTGCTGAGGCCAAGGTCAAAAGAGGTTTTTGCCTGCTTTCTCCTCGAGGATTTTGATGGCTTCCTGTCTTACATTGAGGTCTTTCATCCATTTTGAGTTTATTTTTGTGTGTGGTGTCAGAAAGTGGTCCAGGTTCATTCTTCTGCATGTCACTGTCCAGTTTTCCCAGCACCACCTGCTGAAGAAACTGTCTTTATTTCATTGGATATTCTTTCCTGATTTGTCAAAGACGAGTTGGCCATATGTTTGTGGGTCCATTTCTGGGTTCTCTTTTCTGTTCCATTAATTGATCTGAGTGTCTGTTCTTGTGCCAGTACCATACTGTCTTGATGATTACACTTTGGAATACAGCTTGAAGTCCGGGATTGTGATGCCTCCTGCCGTGGTTTTCTTTTTCAAGATTGATTTGGCTATACAGGGTCTTTTCTGGTTCCATACAAATTTTAGCATTGTTTGCTCTAGCTCTGTGAAGCATGCTGGTGTTATTTTGATAGGGATTGCATTGGATATGTAGATTGCTTTTGGGTAGTATTGACATTTTAACAATATTTGTTCTTCCTATCCAGGAGCATGGAATCTTTTTCCATTTGTTTGTGTCTTCTTGAATTTCTTTCATAAGTTTCTGTAGTTTTCAGTGTATAGATTTTTCACCTCTTTTGGTTAGATTTATTCCCAGATATTTTATGGTTTTCGATGCAATTATAAATGGGATAGATTCCCTGATTTCTCTTTCTGTCGATTCATTGTTGGTGAATAGGAATGCAACTGATTTCTGTGCATTGATTTTATATCCTGCAATTTTGCTGAATTCATGAATCAATTCTAGCAGTTTTTTTTGTGGAATCTTTTGGGTTTTCCATATAGAGTATTATGTCATCTACGAAGAGTGAACGTTTGACCTCCTCCTGACCGATTTGGATGCCTTTTATTTCTTTGTGTTGTCTGATTGCAGAGGCTAAGACTTCCAATACTATACTATGTTGAATAACAGTGGTGAGAGTGGACATCCCTGTCTTGTTCCTGATTTTAGGGGGAAAGCTCTCAGTTTTTCCCCATTGAGGATGATATTAGCATTGGGTCTTTCATATACTGCTTTTATGATCTCGAGGTATGCTCCTTCTATCCCTACTTTCTTGAGGGTTTTTATCAAGAAAGGATGCTGTATTTTGTCAAGTGTTTCCTCTGCATCTATTGAGAGGACCATGTGGTTCTTGTCCTTTATTTTATTGATGTCATGAATCACATTGATTGTTTTGTGGATATTGAACCAACCCTGCATCCCAGATATAAATCCCAGTTGGTCATGGTGAATAATTTTTTTAATGTATTGTTGGATCTGGTTGGCTATACCTTGTTGAGGATTTTTGCATCCATGTTCCTCAGGGAAATTGGTCTATAGTTCTCCTTTTTAGTGGGGCTCTTTGTCTGGTTTTGGAATCAAAGTAATGCTGGTTTCATAGAAAGAGTTTGGAAGTTTTCCTTATATTTTTTTTTAATTTTTTTTCAACGTTTTTATTTATTTTTTTGGGACAGAGAGAGACAGAGCATGAACGGGGGAGGGGCAGAGAGAGAGGGAGACACAGAATTGGAAACAGGCTCCAGGCTCTGAGCCATCAGCCCAGAGCCTGACGCGGGGCTCGAACTCACGGACCGCGAGATCGTGACCTGGCTGAAGTCGGACGCTTAACCGACTGCGCCACCCAGGCACCCCCCCATTTCTAATTTTTGGAGCAGTTTCAAGAGAATAGGTGTCAACCCTTCCTTAAATGTTTGGTAGAACTCCCCTGGAAAGCTGTCTGGCCCTGGACTCCTGTTTGTTGGCAGATTTTTGATTTCTAATTCGATTTCCTTACTGGTATGGGTCTGTGCAAATTTTCTGTTTCTTCCTGTTTCAGTTTTGGTAGTGTATATGTTTCTAGGAATTTGTCCATTTTTCCAGATTGCCCGTTGTATTGGTGCATAATTGCTCATAATATTCTTATTATTGTTTTTATTTCTGCTGTGTTGGTTGTGATCTTTCCTCTTTCATTCTTTTTTTTTAAAATTTTTTTTTAATGTTCATTTATTTTTGAGACAGAGAGAGACAGAGCATGAACGGGGGAGGGTCAGAGAGAGGGAGACACAGAATCCGAAACAGGCTCCAGGCTCTGAGCTGTCAGCACAGAGCCTGACACGGGGCTTGAACTCACGGACCGCGAGATCATGACCTGAGCCGAAGTCGGCGGCTTAACCGACTGAGCCACCCAGGCGCCCCTCTCCTCTTTCATTCTTGATTTATTTGGGTCCTTTCCTTTTTGTTTTTGATCACACTGGCTAGTGGTCATCATTTTTGTTAATTCTTTCAAAAAACCAGCTTCTGGTTTCATTGATCTGTAGTACTGTGTTTTTTTGGTTTCGATAGCATTGATTTCTGCTCTAGTCTTTATTATTTCCTGTCTTCTGCTGGTTTTTGGCTTTATTTGCTGTTCTTTTTCCAGGTCTTTAAGGTGTAAGGTTAGTTTGTGTATCTGAGACCTTTCTTCCTTCTTCAGGAAGGCCTGGATTGCTATACATTTCTTTCTTATGACTGCCTTTGCTGAGGCCCAGAGGTATTGGGCTGTGGTGTTATCGTTTTCATTGGCTTATGTGTATTTTTTAATTTCCTCTTTAACTCCTTGGTTAGCCCATTCATTCTTTAGTATGATGTTCTTTACTCTCCAAATATTTGTTATCTTTCCAAATCTTTTCTTATGGTTGATTTTGAGTTTCATAGCATTGTGGTCTGAAAATGTGCATGGTATGATCTCAATCTTTTTGTACTTGCTGAGGGATGATTTATGTCCCGGTATGATCTATTCTGGAGAACATTCCATGTGCACTGGAGAAGAATGTATATTCCACTGCTTTAGGATAAAGTGTTCTGAATATATCTGTTAGGTCCATCTGGCCCAGTGTGTCATTCAAAGCCATTGTTTCCTTCTTGATTTTCTGTTTAGATGATCTGTACATTGCTGTAAGTGGGGTGTTGAAGTCCCCTACTATTATGGTATTATTATCAATGAGATTCCTTAGGTTTGTGATTAATTGATTTATATATTTGGGTGGTTCCACATTTGAAGTATAAATGTTTACAGTTGTTAGGTCTTCTTGGTGGATAGACCCCTTAATTATGATATAATGCCCTTCTTCTTCTCTTGGTACAGTCTTTATTTTCAAGTCTAGATTGTCTGATATAAGTATGGCTACTCTGGCTTTTTTTTTATGACCATTAGCATTATAGATGGTTCCCCATCCCCTTACTTTCAATCTGAAGGTGTCTTTAGGTCTAAAGTGGGTCTCATGTAAGCAGCATATAGATGAATCTTGTTTTCTTATCCATTCTGTTACCCTGTGTCTTTTGATTGGAGCATTTAGTCCATTGACGTTTAGAGTGCATACTGAAAGATGAGTTTATTGCCATTATCAGGCTTGTAGAGTTGGAGTTTCTGGTGGTGTTCTCTGGTTCTTTCTAGTCTTTGTTGCTTTTGGTCTTTTTTTATCATCTTTTCTCCCCTCAGAGAGTCCTCCTTAAAATTTCTTGCAGGGCTCGTTTAGTGGTCACAAACTCCTTTAATTTTTGTTGTCTGGGAAAATTTTCTCTCTCCTATTTTGAATGGCAGCCTTGCAGGATAAAGAATTCTTGGCTGCATATTTTTCTGATTCAGCACATTGAATGTATCCTGCCACTCCTTTCTGGCCTGCCAAGTTTCTGTGGATAGGTCTGCTGCAAACCTGATCTGTTTTCCCTTGTAGGTTAAGAACTTTTCCCCCCTTGCTGCTTTCATGATTCTCTCCTTGCCTGAGTATTTTGTGAATTTGACTGTGATATGCCTTGTTGATGGTTGGTTTTTGTTGAATGGAATGGGGGTCCTCTGTGCTTCCTGGATTTTGATGTCTGTGTCTTTCCCCAGGTTAGGAAAGTTTTCTGCTATGATTTGCTCACATAACTCTTCTACCCCTTTTTCTCTCTCTTCATCTTCTGGGACCCCTATGATTCTGACGTTGTTCCTTTTTAATGAGTCACTGGCATCTCTAATTCGTAAATCGTGCTCTTTTGCCTTAGTCTCCCTCTTTTTTTCTGCTTCATTATTCTCCATAAGTTTGTCCTCTGTATCACCGACTTGCTGCTCTGCCTCATCCATTCTTGCTGCCATGGCATCCATTAGAGATTGCAGTGCAGTTATAGCATTTTTTATTTCATCCTGACTAGCTTTTACTTTTCTTTATCTCCACAGAAAGGGATTCTAATCTATTTTAGACCCCACTTAGTATTCTTATTATTGTGATTCTAAATTCTGGTTCAGACATCTTGCATGTTTTTGTGTTAAGTCCTTGGGTGTCGTTTTTCCCTGCTCTTTCTTTTGAGGTGAATTCCTTCATTTTGCCATTTGAAGGAAGAAAAGGAATTAATAAGGTAAAAAAAAATTTAATTAAAAAATTGAAAATAACATACACACACAAAATCAAATAAATGTTGTTAGATACTAGGTGTATTTTGGTCTGGGTGTTGAAATGAGCTTGATAGATTAGGAAAAAAAAGGGAAAAAAGAAAAAGCAAAGGAAAACGTTGGAAAATTTGGAAAAAAAATGAATACCCTGAAATAGAATAAAATGAAATGATGGAAGTTAAATAGAATTTGAAAAATTTACAAAAAGGTAAAAAATATAGTAGAAAAAGGTAAAGAAAAATATTTTAATAAGTATTGTAAATAAAAATAAATTTTTTCTATTCCTTTATTCAAGAAAAAGAAAAGAAACAAAAAGAAATTGAATAGATGGACCAGCAAACAGACTGAAATACGATTGAAATTACATCGTTTTCCCCTAGAAGTCAAACTATGAAGCAGTTTATAGTCCATAAACTAAGCAGGCGGTGAGACTTGTGTTTCTGATGAGCGAGGTTGTCCCAGTTGGGTGGGACTTAGTGTGACATCCCCATTCTCCAGTAGATGGCGCTGCTTAGCTTAGTGGGGTGGATTGTTGTGGCGTCTGTAGGTGTCTATGCACCTGAATGTGAGGGGTGAAAATGGCGTTACCCAGCTACCCAGTGTCTAGTATTGGAACTCTGTTCTCCCCAGTCAGCAATCACCCACCTGTCCTTTGTCTCTGACTTCCATCCACTCCCTGCTTTTACACTGTCTGTGACCAAGTTGTCAGGTTAGTAGATGGCACATCCCTCCTGAGTTTTATCTCAGATGCAGTTGTGTTTCCTGACCCCTCACTTCTGAGGGACTGGGACTTTGACCTGCTCAGGCCCTCTGGGGGAGGGTCTCACCGAGCAATGGCCAGGTGCCAGCCGTACCCAGGAACATTCGCAGGATTGTGCTGCTGCTGATGCCCAGAGACTTTGGCTGGGTGCCAGCCCTCCCCAGAAAAAGTTCACGCGATCCTGTAGCAGCAGTGTTTCAGGGATTATGGAAAATCACAACACATTTGGCACCAGGCTTCACCCTTAACGACCTTGTTCCAGCACCAGTGAATGTGGTTGTTCTCTGGGGTCTGCTGGGTCTGGGTGGCCACACAGCTTCTACTAAATGTCCTTCCAGCAGGGGAACCGCCCCTCCCCATGTGACCTAAGAACCTCTCAGACCCCACTCTGCTCCTGGGGATTTGCACTTCCCATCAGAGCACTGCCAGGTATTGAGCTGCAGAGTTTCAGACTCTGCACTCCCTCTGTTTATAGAGTCTTAATGGAGTTTAAACCCTCTCCTTTCTCCTTTCTCCCTTTTTAGTTCAGTCCCTGCAGCTGTTTCCACTTTTCCACTTTCTCTCCAGCTGGTTTTGGAGGGGGTGCTTTTCCCATACTCTCCCCCCATCTCCGTCCTCTCTCTGCAAGCAAAAACAGCTCTCTGACCTCCGTGGCTTATCTCTCCCTCAGTTCACCTCTCCATGCTGCCATGTACCTGCTGAGTTCTGTGGTTCAGGTTGTGCAGATTGTCATATTAATCCTCAAATCAGTTTTCTAGGTGTGTAGAATGGTTTAGTGTTGATCTGGCTGTATTTCATTGACACAAGATGCAAAGAAAACTTCCATGCTGTACCATCATCTTGGCTCCTCCCCCAAAATGCATTTGGAAATCAATAAATATAAATTTCTGCCATGAGTTAACATGCACAGAGGAGTGGTGGCTTTGTAACAATATGTATAGAAAAGACTTAAAGATTTCAGTTCCTAGGAAGCCGTGTATGTTTAAAAATATAGTCTTAAGTGACTATCCAACATTTAATAGGATTTTATCATTACTGAAAATAAAGTATCTAATAAATAGAAATGTTTGCCTCATTCTAGTTTGCTTTGTCAAAACATACATTCAGGGATGTTTCAATTCTGGACCCCAGCATTTTAAGAGATATGAACCAAATTAGACTGTGTTCACAGGAAGGCAATGATTGGTGGAGAAACAACAGGGAAAAGAAGACTCAGGGGAACATGAAAGTGCCTTCTTGTTTTAAGGGGCTGTCATGCAAAAGAGATGTTAGGCTTGCTTTGGGCCTTCTCAAAAATTAGAAATTAAATATGTGAAAAATGCAGAAACTCAGCCTTTTGGTCTAAGATACAAAATGTACCATTAAAATGTAACCATGCAGTTTATATTAATATGATGAATCTTATGGTTTGCTTTCTGTCAAATACCAAAACCAAATGACACATTTCTTCCCCTAAAATCTTGAAGGTGTAATATTACAAAATATTTTCTGCATTTATTGATTTTTAAAAATTTATATCTGAAACTTATATACAATTTTTCAAAATGATTTTACCAATTTACACTCCCATCTGCTGTGTAAGCACATTCTTTTAGCTCCATATCATTGCCCAAATTTGATATTGATAGTCTTTGTTTTTAGCCATTCAGGAAGGTATGCATTGGTATCTAAAAGTGGCTATAATTTGCTTTTTTTTGAGTTTCTTTTTGTGTGTTTATTGCCTATTTGGATTTTCTAATTTTTGAAGGGCCCACTGAAATCTTTTCCTCATTTTTCTTAATGGTGATGTTTTTCTTATTAACTTGAAGTAGTTCTTTATATATTCTGGAGATGAGCTCTTTGTCAGTTATTAAATTGAAATACCATTTCCAATTCTGCGACTTTCCTTTTTACTCTCTTTATGCCATCTTTCCAGGAATAGCAGTTCTAAAATTTAGTGTTATAGTACCAATCATCTTTAAGAACAGAGTTATCTATTTAAGAAATATTTGCCTATTCCAAAGTCACAAATATATTTCATACAAAAATTTTTAGAGCCTCTATTGTTTTATCTTTCACATTTAGAACTTTCCATATTTATTCCACCTGGAACTCATTTTTGTGTATGATATTAGAAAGGGATCAAAATTTATTTTTTTTCCATATGGGTATCCAATTCACCCAATAGTCATTGAAAAGATGATCTTTTCTCCAATACTCTGCAAGTGTGTTCATTACAAATCAAGTGTTAAATAATGTGTGACTCCTATTTCTGGGCATTGTATTATGTTTCCTAATACTATTGCCTGTCTTCGGCTAATAACACACAGTCTTAATTACTGTGGCTTTATCATTACATCAATATTTGGTAGAGCAAGCCGCCCATCTTTTTCTTCTTCAAGATTATTCTGGGCTATTGCATTTCCATATACATTTTAGAATCAGCTTGTTAAATTTTTCAGGAAAAAACTGTTGGAAACTTGATTAACATTGCAACGAATCTATAAATCCAATGAAAACAACTGGTATCTTTCAATTTTAAGTTATTTCATCCATGAAAATAATGTATCAGTTTATTTGCTATTAATGTCTCATTATTTTATAGTTTTCTGCCTAGAAATCTGGGAAGGAAGGACTTAAAGCAGTGACCTATGATTTATTTATTTCCCTCCGATTACTGACCTGTTCTATTCTCCTTATAAACATAATAAGTACACCTCCAGGCAAATAGAATAACATCAGTTGCTAAGAGTCCTTATCTGTGGAATGATTTGAGGGGGATGTCCCTAGTTTAGGATTGCCTATTGTAAACAAAACTGCAATTTATGGTTTTATGAGATGTAGCTCCTTGGAGAATGTCACATAAGCTATAAAACTCTCTGGGTTATAAAATGAGATGTTTCGTAACTTAAAATTTCCCCAGTGTATGAAGTGACTTACATGTCTCATTAGAGACCTCATCTATTATTCAGGACCAGAGAGTTCCTGTCTGAGGCAGGAAGGAAGGACTAAGGGCTACATAGGATGTTTCAGATCTTTTTCCAGCTTTGCTGGTGCCTCTTGATTGCCTGTATGGTTGGCAGCATTAGTAAAGCTTACTAAAGAGCTAGAGTTCTGATTTGTCTGATTTTGATTTGACACTCACATACTTTGTATTATGTCATGATTGTATACATATTTTGTTAGTTTATTCCTAGGTACATGGTATTTTCATACTATTTTACAGGAAATTTTTAAATTCTTATTTTCTGTTTGTTGTTGGTACATAGAATTATAGTTGATTTAATTTGTATTCACCAACCATCAAAGTTTTAATTTTTAATTATAATGATTTACTGTATACTCTTTGGATTTTCTACATATACAGCCATGTTATTTTTAGATTTTGACAGTTTTATTTCTTACTTTCCATTATTTATATTCCTTTTAATTTATCTTTTTTATGTTTTTTTGCACTAATTATGAACATTTGGAGGTTTTTGCACATTGTTATGAGCTCCCCAATTTTAGAAGAAAAGCATTAAATATTTTACCATTAATTAGGATGTTAGCTGCAGGTTCTTTTACAATATTCTGTATCAAATTAATAAAGGTCTCCTCTATTTTTAGTTTGCTAGTAGTTCAGTTCTTAAAATCATAAATATGTCCAAAATTTTATCAAACTCTTTTTATAACTAATGAAATGATTTTTTCCCTTATTCTATTATTGATGTTTTGGATATTGATAATGAAAATTAGATTTTTTTAAAAAAACTTTTCAATGGCACTATAATTTCAACCAGAAAAGTATAGCATTACAAGAATCAGAAGACCAGTAGAGTTCCAGAACTGTATGATGATGATGATGATGATGATGACGGTGATGATGGTGATGATGTTTATTATCACCACTATAACTGTCTTAGTAAAACAGACCCTTGTAAATTTTGGAGGAAAACTAGGAAAGAAGTAGGGGTAGCAGAATAGAACCTTCTTGTTAGGTTCTGCTGATTCTATCTCCTGTAGTCTCTGGCTGACTATAATGAGCAAGATTTCTTGTTTTTAGTCTGAAACTTCTAAGGTAGAAGTAACCCTTTAGTCATAGGAACTTAACGAATCTTTCAAATAACGAGGTGGGAAAGTTTTAAAACAAGTTCTATATTAAATAGCCCCTAAGAATCAAAGATTCCACAGGGAAGTTAAATACTTTACAGGAGAGTAGGTGGGAGGGGGAACCACTAAATTCTGTGCTAATGTCACTTCATTTGGGGAGATTTTTATGTTTGCATTAAAGGCACGGCATCTCCAGAACCAAGATGATTATTAAATACCCTCAATTATGGACGTGGAAATGAAAGCTTGGAAAGGTTAAGTGACTGGCAGCAGCCACACACACTGTCAGTGTGCAGATCATCATTGGATCTCATGACTCTGATCCACTGTATGCTGTGCCAGAGCGTAACCGAAAATAGGAAGCCTTGAAGTCCTCAACAAGATAGGGGATTTCCTACTAGATGTCTTCCTATAAAAGTCACTTAGATTAGCATAATGAAAACAAATATTCTATAAAAACCCTGGGAGAAGGGCAAGATTTTTTTTAAGGGTCTAATATTCCCATTGCCTTTAGTATGGCATTAATCAAGCTCCAACCAGTAAGTAGTGTCAGATGCTTTGCTTGTTCCCCATTGTATTTAGGCCATCACATTATCATGGTCTTGACAAGTTCCTTCAGTTTATCTGCAAACTGAGATTAATTACGTTTCTTTCATTTTGTTTGCTTCTCTGGTTTGGGAATAAGGACACTACCAGAGATACTGAGATTGTCAGCCGTCAATAAACCATCAGGTCCTTCCACAGAGGGCCTCTTATATTAGAAGAAAATCTTAGGCAACTTCTGAGATTGGTTCTCTGCCCTTGTCTCTGTGGTTATCCATGGTCACTCCTGGTAGTTGTGATTCTGCCTACTGAGTCAGTATGGTGTCCTGTAGGGAGAGCTGAAGAGAGTTTATGCCATCATTGTTCATGCCACGTGAGGGCCTGGCACCCTGGCTGTGCCTTATCTCAGAGAATCTTGTTATTCTAGTCAAGATTCTGGGTATAATGGGGAGAAGAGCTGGGGCTATATAGTGCAGCAAAACTGGTATTCCCCTACGTTTCAGTATGAATTGTGTCCTTCCCCAATTTGTATGTTGAAGCCCTAACACCCAATACTTCAGAATATGACTGTATTTGGAGATAGGGTCTTTATAGAGATAATTAAATTAAAATGAGACTGAAGTGTGTGCTTTAATCCACTATGCCTGGTTCACTTATAAGAAGTGGAAATGTAGACACACAGACACTAGGGACATGCATACACACAGGAAAGACCATGTGAGGACACAGCAAGAAGTGAAGCCAAGGAGAGAGGCCTCAGAAGAAACCAAGCCCATGACACCTCGATTTTGAACTTCTAGCCTTCAGAATTATGAGAACATAAATTTCTGTTATTTAAGCCACCCAGTCTATTTTGTTGTGGCAGCCTTAGCAGACTAATACACCCTCTGACTTCATTCCCTGTGTATTTTACTCCATTACTTTGTAATTTCTCCCTCTTTCTTTCTAACTCTTTCCTTCCCTCCATTCCTTCCAGGGATGTTTGGAAAGCATGCACTTTTTGCATGCACTATCCAAGGAATTAAAGGAGTGCCTGTTCATTCTTGATGCCTGCTGCACTGCTAGGAGCTACATTATTACCATGTCCCATTATGTGCTAAGGCCAGACCCACTCTGGGCAGTATTACTACTGGCTGTTGGTTCTTCCTCATGTGAAATATCTGGTCTTGTCTCTCACTTGTTGGAGATGTGACGTTGGGTTCTTTCATTTCTACCCACTATACCAGAGGACAAAATTCTCCCCAAATATCACAGTGGAAGAAGAGTATTTAGAATGAAGACTCAATATCACACCATTTCTCTTTCCCAGTGTGGGGATTTTACCTCCACCTTCTTTCTCAAAGATGGAACTGGAAACATCCAGCCCCACATCTATTCGGGTCCAAAGCAATCAACTATAGCCACCTATTTTTCAGCTTCTGACAGACATGGATGAGGGTGGGAGGTGGAAATGACCATCACCCTCCTGTCACTGCTTGGTGGCCGATTTCCAGTACCTGCACACAACCTCCAAGTCAGCTGATTTCTGGCCGCCTGAAAAGTATCACATTCCTTTGACCCTTACCAGCAATACAGGCCACTCTCTTCATCTTGCAGGGACCATTGAATCATGAAATCCTGTAGCTCTTTTGGAATCCTAGTACAGAAGAGGAGCTGCCAAGCCTTTGATTGGTTCTGGGCTGATGGATTTCACATTTTGCAAACGCTGTTACAAAATATTATCTAAATGCTTACTTAATCTCTGTTTTTTTCCCCCAATCAAGATTTTAATTTGACATTGGGGGTTCTTAGCATTTCATAAGTTAAAACTTCAGGAGTCCATCGCCCTTAGAATTATGTTGTGCAGTTGTGCTGCATATATCCCTTTTTCTTTTCCGGGAAAAGATTCAGATTCTCAAAGGGGCTCAGAACTACCCCCAACACTATGAATTCTTGATTTTAATACTTACATACATTTGACTTAAGCAGAAAATTCTCTACCTATTTCTGTCCTTTTTGCTACTGTCATGCATGATCCAGACTCTGTTTTCACAAAACTAACCTTGAGAAAAACAAATGTGGCAGTACCACATTTGAGTCTGGTATTTTGGTATTACCACATATATTTTAAATCATTAATATAACAAAGACTATAAATAATTCTTTTGGTATTTGTTATTTTTAAATAATCCCATGGATTGCCAAATGATCCTTTGATGGATTTTAGTTTCACTGAAAAAAAAAAAAAGATAGTGTTTTCTTACCAGTGTCCCTTGATATGACTCCAGGTCTGTTACTGGATGAAGAGTTTGTCTGAAAGACTCATTCTGGGAGAGGCTGAGTCATTTTTTATAAGGATTTTAGGGTATTTTCCACTTATCAAGTTTCTGTTTGTTTTTTTCTATCATTCTCTGCTCATATAACAATGGACTCTGATTAGATTTTATAGGGATTTAGATGTGTATTTGGTGTGTGTGTGTGTGTGTGTGTGTGTGTGTATCAACTATAGACTGCAAATTATTTTAAAACCAAACCAAAGACTGACTGCACAGCCCGGTAAATAATTTTATTTTCCAATAATGTTTCTAAGCATATGCAGCTTAAATAAAACTAGCAGTAGTAATTTAGATGTAGCAAAGGACCCTGAGAAAATTTCAGATGACTGTTAGGACTTTGGGTAGCTTTCATCCAAAAAGATTCCTCAAACTGTGTTGGGGGAAAACTTCAAATGGAATACCAGGTTATTTAACCAAACTTTGGATCAAAATTATTGGCATCATTTATGGATATATGGAAACTTTTTTTTAATTTGATTTCAATGTTTCAAAAAAACAATGATTACATTAATATGGTTATAATAAATTATGTGATGAATATAGAAGATTTGAATATAATGTAAACCTCCATCATCCCTCAAATTCAGTCTTTTTAAAGAAATGTCTTTCCCTTTACTTATCTAAAGGAGAAAGAAATGGGGATGGATAAAGTAGAGATGGGAATTAAGTGTAGTTGGGCGTTCAGTGGGTTTTCTTAGTAAGTCCTTATTCTTTCCCAATCAGTAACAATCCATTAGTTTAGGAATTGAGCAACTTTTTAGGGGAAGGAACTCATGGGGAATTGTAAAAGGGATAATTTTCTGCCTCCCCGATCTGGAATTCTCCAGAGAGTATGTTAAAATTAGCAACTCCAGAAATTATGTTTGAATAGTCAGATGGTCTTTGTTGAGTCCTGTAAGAAGGGAGAAAGTGTTAGATTAAGTGGAGTCTCTTCCTTACCCAACTGTGACCATGGATAAGAAGTAGACAAGGGAGAGAGGCCAAGGGAGAGACTATACAGAAAAGGCCCTTCTAGGTTCTTCTAGCCTGACAAAAAGCAGGAGAGCTATGAGTTTCAAGCATGTGGCCTGGGTCCTTCATTCTGGCCAACCACACCCTCTTCATTTATTCATTTATTTATCTTCTTTGTTTAATGTTATTTATTATTTATTTTGAGAGAGAGAGAGAGAGAGAGAGAGAGAGAGAGAGAGAAAGAAAGAGCGAGCAGGGAAGAGGCAGACAGAGAGGGAGAGAGAGAATCCCAAGCAGGCTGTGTGCTGTCAGTGCTGTTGTGGGCTTGATCCCATGAATCATGAGATCATGACATGAACTGAAATCAAGAGTTGGACACTTACCAACTAAGTCACCCATGCGCCCCTCATCTTTCTTTTTTAAATCGAAGTATAGTTGACAAATAATGTTACATTAGTTTTAAGTGTACAACGTAGTGATTGGACAAGTCTATACGTTATTCCTTGCTCACCATCTGTGTACAGTGTATCTCCCATCTGTCACTGTACGTCTCTATAATAATACCATTGACTATATTGCTGTGCTATACGTTTTTACCCCCATGACCTATTAATTCCATAACTGGAAGCCTATATCTCTCACTTCCCTTCACCCATCTCCCCAGCCACCCTCTTCTCTGGCATCCATCAATTTGTTTTCTGTATTTATGAGTCTGTTTCTGTTTTTGTTTGTTCATTTATTTTTGCTTTTTAGATTCAACATGTAAGTGAAATCATATGATACTTGTTTTCTCTGTATGACTTATTTCACTTAGCATAATACCCTCTAGATCTATCCATGTTGTTGTGAATGGCAAGATCTCTCTCTCTCTCTCTCTCTCTCTCTCTCTCAAGTTTATTTATTTATTTTTGAGAGAGAGAGAGAGAGAGAGAGAGAGAGAGAGAGAGAGAGACAGGAGACAGAGAATCCCAAACAGTCTTCATGGTGTCAGTGCAGAGACCAATGTGGGGCTTGAACTCAACAAACCGTGAGGTCATGACCTGAGCAGAAATCAAGCTCAGGGCGCCTGGGTGGCTCAGTCAGTGAAGCATCCAATTTCGGCTCTGGTCATGATCTCATGGTTCCTGGGTTCAAGCCCCATATCGGGTTTTGTGCTGACAGTGCAGAGCCTGGAGCCTGCTTTGGATTCTGTTTCTCCCTCTCTCTTGGCCCGTCCCCTCACTCACACTCTGTATTTCTCCCTCTTTCTCTCAAAAAATAAATAAACATTAAAAAAATTTAAAAAGAGTTGAATGTTCAACCAACTGAGCCACGCAGACACCCCACAAGATCTCCTTTTTATGGCTGAGTAATATTCCATTGTATATGTACACCATGTATTCTTTATCTGTTCAGCACCCCCTTCTTTTAAGAATATCCTTAGGCCTGCCTTTTTCTTCACTTAAATAGCAGAATTGAGGTATGTTCACACCGTGTCTTTGTTTTTCTCTACTACCTTCCTAGCCCTCACCTCCATTCTTCTAAAGTTTTCTTTTCTGACCTTAAATTCTATTTCCAAAATCTTACCAATTTCCTCTCCCTACTGTCCTGGGCTTTCCCTTTTGGCAGTATTCATCACATGCTGGGAAAGTCTTATAAAAGACATTGAAGAGACATTGGGAGTTGGGCAACAAGAATCCTAACAGAAGTGGATTATGTCTCCCAGCTATGTGATGACAGATGAAAACCACCCCACTAACTGTGCAGCATTAACACAGACCAAACAGAACAAAGTGCCATACAGCTGAGCTAGCTCTATGAGCAGAGCCTGAGCTGGGCCAGCTTAATTGGCTTTTAAAATGACTTGATTTAGGTTCATGAAGCCTTCTATCTTAACAAAAGAAAGCACAGAGATTACAAGTTTTCATCTTTTGCTTAGAAAATCTTTCTAAGCAAAACATTTTTATTAATAAGTAAGTGTTGAAATAGGACTCCTTGAAGGTTCCAATGGAATGATTATATTGTCTGGATGCCTGTTTGATGCTTGGTACTATGAAAAAAAGTTGAAGGTGTCAATTTTAAATAACATATTAGAATACTTATCAAAAGTGACAGATCTAAGGTGGGAATAAATAGCTGCTGACTTGGCATAATTTTGGAGAAATTAGAAAAATTGTTTGTATTCGTCAAAAGTCACTGAATAGGAGACCTCAATTGCATTCTGGTTTGTTTGGGGGAAATTTCTCCACTCTTAGCTTTAATTTCCTAAATATAAACAAGGGCTGCACCGAGAGGTAAAAGCACTGCTTTCTAAGGTTTGAGCTCTAAAATCCCATTCTAAACAATTTTGTCAAAATTACCTCCTTCATTGGCCTGCCCAAATAACTGAAATTCCACATTTAGAGACTGTTTTGCAAAACTTAAGTTGAAAACATTTTTCTCTGGGGAGCGACAATAAATTATGGGCTGTTAACTACTTAGAAGAAGAATAATTTACCAGGTAGCTAGCTAAGAATGTAGCAATGTACAGGAAAGGCTTGTCAAAGAATAAGAGCTTATACAGAATGTTAGCAGAGGATAATTCCTTCATAATAACTTGGGCCCAAAGGTTCTGGGTGCTAGAAGGCTGGGCAATGTGATGGTCCCATGGCCAAACCTGCTTTATAGTTTTTAAAAAAGCTGACTGATGCTGGAAGAAAATGGCTTTCTCTGAAGGGCCTGACATGAGGGTATGGCTTAGATGACTCACTTCAAAGATAGAATGATCAGTTTCCATAGAGTTTATCTTACTTTTGGAAGGGTGATATTTTTGTGTAAGAAAGTAGATGAAGATTTTGAGATGTGCACTATAGACCCAAAAAAGGAAGAAAGCAAAGGTGCTATGTTTTTGCAATACAGTCTGTAGGTTACACAGATTTGAAATATGAACCCATATCAAAGGGGCTGAAATAAATTAATCACGCCAGATGAGTGTATCATGCAGCACCTGAGCCAGCAGCCCCAGAAAATGAGGAATAATTCAAAGTGATATTTTGGCAGGGGAAGAAATCGCTTCAGTGAGAGTCAGATAGAAGAGTGTAGGCCTGATGTTTGACCAGGAGTGAACCCTGGCTCTCTCTCTTCTAACTGTGTGCATTTGGGGAGGTTGCTTAACCTCCATGAGTCTCAGTTTCATTCTCTGTAAAATTGTGGGCACCATCTATCTCTTAGACTTGGGGAATTAAGTGAAACAACCTGTAAAAAATGACATATCACTTGCTTCAGTAAACAGTTGTTATTAGTATCATTAGCAGTAAATAACACTGTCCTTAGGTGAACACATCAAATGTAAAAAATAATAAAAAATTATTCCCTTGGGGCACCTGGGTGGCTCAGTCGGTTAAGCATCCGACTTCGGCTCAGGTCACGATCTCACGGTTTGTGGGTTTGAGCCCCGCGTTGGGCTCTGTGCTGACAGCTCAGAGCCCGGAGCCCGCTTCTGATTATGTGTTTCCTTTTCTGCTTTTCCCCCACTCACATTCTGTCTCTCTCCATCTCTCAAAAAATGAATAAATGTTAAAATAATAATAATAAAAATTCTTCCCAATTATACTAGGCTAATAAGACACTAATTGCCCACGATTGGCTTTGCTAGCTGTGTCTAGTTTGCTGCCCTTGCCCTCTTGCCAATGAAAGAGGTGAGCCTTAAACAGGATTTGCCAGTGTCCAGTGTTTAAGCACAGTTCCCAGTAAGGATTCAGGGCCTGGATGTTTCCAGAAAGGTCTGGAAGATGTTGGTTGGATGCTCAACTAGGATCCTTGGGCACAGGATTCTCTCTCTCTTTATATGCATTAACAAAGTCCAAAATATGATCTAATGCCCAATACATAGGAAATTCTGTCTTGTGATTTATTTAATTAGAAGCAGAAGAATTCTGAGGAACCATGTTTTAGGCTGTGCATTGATGACTATGAGTGAGTCACATGTGACATGCAATGATAGCATGTGATTTTCTATTTGTATCCTATAGTGACTTCCTTGCATTGGCAAGGTTTTTGGAACCAGAATATTAAAGTGACACTTTCTACATTTTTTGTATCTTCTTTTTAAAGTTTACGTATTTATTTTGAGAGAGGAGAGCAAGAGAATGAGAGTGGGGGAAGGGCAGAGAAAAATGGAGAGAGAGAATCCTAGGCAGGTTCTTCCAGATCCCAAGCAGAACTGTGAGATCATGACCTGAGCTGAAATCAAGAGTTCGACGCTTAACAGACTGAGCCACCCAGGCGCCCCTAAATTCTTTGTATCTTAGATATAAATGTTATTGTGGATCCTTATACTTCTGAAGCACTTTTACCCGACTCAAAAATAATTTATGCCAAGTGTTACTGACTCATTGCAAATAGGACATATGATTTGCACAATGAGATTTTACTGTTTGGCTCACATGATTTTAGTATGCTTTAGTGTGGAGTAAGTGTTCCAAGATGAGAGGATTTGGCAAGTATAAGAGGCTGAAGTTTTCATATTAGGTACCCTCTTTCCCAAGTCTCTCCAAGGATGAGGGAAATAGCTGGCACACTGTCAGCTGTTTTATTACTATAGGGACATCACATTTCCAGAACTCTTCTTACGCAGGCTAATCACATGGCACCTGACTACTTGTACTTACTGTTTCAGGTTGTAATTTCCCTTTGACCAAATCATTACTGGCTTCAGGAGGAGTTGAGCTTACTCAGTTGTTTTTTTTTTTTTCAACGTTTATTCATTTTTGGGACAGAGAGAGACAGAGCATGAACGGGGGAGGGGCAGAGAGAGAGGGAGACACAGAATTGGAAACAGGCTCCAGGCTCTGAGCCATCAGCCCAGAGCCTGACGCGGGGCTCGAACTCGCAGACCGCGAGATCGTGACCTGGCTGAAGTCGGATGCTTAACCGACTGCGCCACCCAGGCACCCCTAGCTTACTCAGTTTTATATGAAACACAGAAGCATGCCAACAGAGAGGCAGGGCATAGAGATATCCTTTCTACTAATTTAAATCTCGATCTCTGTTGGCACCAGATCTTATCTGCAATCCAAGACTCACCCACCTTCCTGGATAAATGTGCTTATGGCAAGGAAGTTACTGTTTTCTGTCTGTATTCCCTTCTCACTTCCTTTGCTTTTTTGTTTCTATAGTGGGCTGAAAGGACAGCTCCCACAAAAAATACATGCATGTCCAAATCCCCAGAACTTGTGAATGTGACCTTATTTGAAAAAGGGTTTTTGCAGATGTAATTAAGTTAAGGATCTTTAGAGAAGGAGGGGCTTATCTTGCACTCAAAATGCAATCACAAGTATTCTTAGAAGAGAGAGACAATGAGGAGAAGATGCACAGAGAGGAGGAGGAAGCAATGTGACCACGAGGCAGAGACTGGAGCCTTGCAGCCACAAAGCAGCAATTGACATCAGCCAACAGAAGTTTGCAAAGACAAGGGAGGATTTCTCCACAGCCTTTGGAAGGACCCTGGTTCTGTGACATCTTGATTTTGGTCTTCTAGCTTTCAGAACTGTGAGAGAATACTTTCTGTTGTTTATAGCCTCTCAGTTTGTGGGAATTTGTTACAGTGGCCACTGGAAACTATTACAGCTTTCTGTCACTTGTCTCTTTTACACCATTTCAGTTCTTGTATACTTTAGTGCACTTGCCTGTTTATGCCCTCCCTCAAAATAGTCTTTCCCTCCCTCTGTGTCTCATTGTTATGTCATTGCCAAGGGAAAGCGTATACCAGTAATTAATGTACATGGTCATGATTGGACTTTTGCAAAGTTGATTTGACAGTTAAGGCAAACTAACCATGTTTTAAACTTTAATGGACATACAAATCACTTGGAGATTTTGGTAAAAGTGCAGATTCCTGACCTCCACCCTAAGACATTTCTGATTTTATTGATCTGGAGTAGGACCTGAGAACCTTCTTTTTATAAAAGACCCTGAGGCATTCTTATATACATGGTCATCAAATCAGTTTGGAGAACATTAAAGTAAGGCATGACTCCCTTAATTTATCAAAAACTGATATGGACTTGTGGTATGGGCGTGTTAGTGCAAAGGCCCATTACAATGTAGTAAGTTGTATGTATAGAAATCCCAGTCACCTGTCTGTGAAAATATAGGTAGTATCAAACAGATTTAATTAGAGTCTCTTTTAACAATGCACAGGGGGGAGTTCAAGGAAACGTGAGTGTTACTTTAACACTGAGTTGAAAGCCAGGAGGGGCTGGCATGCCATTTTCTGGTACATTCCTTATTGCCACTGCCTAGAAAGAAGACTGGACAGGGCTGGCCGGGCCATGTTCTCACACCCTGGGCCAATTTTTGTTTCGACCTCATGGGTGCAACACTCAGGGTGGAAAATGCCTTAGTCAGTTTTGCCCCACAGTAGGCCCTTTTCCCCATCTGTTTAGCAGCTCCAAACAGAGTCCAAAGGAAGAGTGACTGTAGAATCCTAAGAGGATTCCAACTGGAAGTAGCCCCAGCTCACTTTCTTCAGTCTTCCTACAGTCCTCCTCAGACTTGGGAATTTTCTGGAGCCACTGGGTTTTACAGGCTGTTGCCTGAGGGCACCTACCCAGGAGGGGTAATCAGCTTTCATTCCTTGACTGACTGTAAACTTTACTACACTGGGGAATTGGAAAGTAGAGGCTGAAGAGGGTTGTCAGTTTGTGCCCAGAGTAGGGCATTGTATGGATGTGATGGGGCATAGAGTCATCTTTTCTTTCCTTTGCTTCTTTCTTTTTTTTGGCATGGGGGGTTGTTTGTTTGTTTGTTTTTGGATACATGGAGTAAGCATTCTCTTATGAATTAGAATTACTGGTTTATTAGGGAAGTAAGGACCTGTAAGGACCCCTTTACTCTTTCTAGCTGCCTCTAGATCATACTCCCTCCGGCCTCTTCACAGCGCTCCTCTGGCATTTGGTTTGGTTCCTTGATGGCACCCTGTTCTTTAATTGTTTTGTCTGCATTGCTGAAACTGCCCCTTTAGGCCAGAGTTTATGTCTTCCACATCAACAAAGTAATAAGCACAGCAAATTCTTTACAGATTGATTTAAAATCTTGATCTTTCTTGTTTCTACCTATCTTGAGCAGCCATTCTCAAACCTTAGCTGAAGGGTTTGTTGCAACAAGGATCGCTAGATCCTACCCTAGAGTTTCCACTTCTGCTTCTGTTAGAATGTTCATTTTTAACAAGTTCCCAGTTAGTGCTGCTGACCCAAGGACCACTGTTAAAGAAGCTCTGCTGTAGAGAATGTACACTTTTTCCTTTGATGGTTTCCTATTATGTGATACAAAAGTCTGCACTTTATATGTTTGAAGAGATTAAATGGTGTCTTTGTAACTCAAGTACCAGACTTCGAATTAGTAAGTAAGCCAAATAAATGTGATAACACTTTTATAAGTGTTATGATGCTTTAAAAACAGTCAACCATGTTGGAATGCTCAGTTGTAAACTGTGGTTCATTTGAAACTTGGTAGGCTGCCTCGTGTGTCATGCTCAGCTTTTCAACTCGTGCTTTTTGAACCGTGCTTTTACAACCGGTTCCCTACAGGCAGCCTCAATCCCAAGTTAGATGTCTTGATCATGTTTCCTCTTATTTCACTCTCATTCTCAGAGGGTCATCTTCATGCCCTCATGCCCAAGATATCTCATGGTTTGGGGAAAAATTAAAAATGGCCTCCCTTCCACCCACTACCTATTTGAAAGCACATGAGTACAATGAATGTTGTAATGGGTATCATGCATTTTTGTTTTAGCTCCATGGCCTTTGAGACTCTTCAGGTTAACAGTATGTATGTATTCCTAGCCTCAAGAGTACAAAGAGGTAGATTGCAGGACTTCTGACATTTTAAAGCCTTTGCTCTTTGAGAGAGAAAAAGTATTCTAAACTGGGAAAATGCACTTTCATTTGAATAAAGGATAAAAGGAGCAGAATTGGAAGAGATCAAAAGTTTTGGTAAGTCTTTTCTATAGCAGGAGCTTCTTACAGCTTTCAAAGCTTCAAGACTAATATTTTGAAGTCTTTTTGAGATATGTTTTAGAGAGAGAGAGAGGGGCTGTAGGAGAGGGGCAGAGAGAGAGAGAGAGAAAGAGAGAGAGAGAGAGAGAGAGAGAATCCTAAGCAGGCTCCACTCGCTCAGTGCAGAGCCCAGCGTGGGGCTCAATCCCACAACCCTGGGATCGTGACCTGAACTGAAATCAAGAATTGGACACTCAACCACCTGAGCCACCCAAGCACCCCTTCAAGTTTTGTTTTTACTTGGCTTTATAGGGCAAGCTTGATTCCTAGGGTGAGCCTGTCCCCAGGACTTTAACAATATCTTCATAATAGATCAGATATTCTGAGGTTTATTCTTTTACCTAAGCTTCTATTAAACCTAATACCCCTGCCACTTATTGTTCAATGTCTTACTATACTTCCTTCACATGTGCGAGGCTTGCTGGTCCAGCTGTTTGCATGTAGTAAGCTCCATAAGGATAAGTTGCACATTTGTAGTTGTCTTCCCCTTGCCCATCAAGAGACTAAAATAATGAAATCATGAGAGTAAAACAAATCAAAGAAAATAAGCAAAACAGATAGTATAAAAGACTAATACTACAATTAGCAAGCAGAAAAGAAGGAAAACTCTTAAAAAGACAACATGTGTGGAATAGATTGTAGAAATGGACACTTCAAAAACTGCCACCCATATACTCAGAACCATTTCTCAGCTGTTTTTCATTGAATAGATGAAAGAAAGAGATTGCAAAAGGAAAAACAAAATACAAGACTGTTCAAGTCACTACTATAGGACAAAGCTCCTGCCTTCTAAGCTCTTCAGAAGAAATGTATCATAGAAATGTTATAAACAGCCAGAGTCTCCTCTCCTTGTCCTCACTCAAATTCTTTACACTGCAGGATATGCTAATATAAATTTCAAAGTTGTAGTACAGGTCTTTTTGTCTTGTTTTGTTTTAAATAATTTGTAATTAGGGAGATTTCTTTGTTTAGTACAGTCTGTCCAGCCTGTAACTTACATGTGCCAAGACTAGCATGGCGTCCTTGGGTCTTGTATTTGGGAGCAGTAATGAGAACTGGATGAATCCCATTTAACATAGTGGTCTGATGTCAGGCCCACACCCTTGTTCTTCAAATTCAGAGAAAAGTTAAATTGGTACAAAAATAAATTATCTTGAAACATTGCTCCCTGGACCTGACATTTTGGTATTTTGGCTCTTTTGATCTTTAGCGTTGAATACTGAGGATTAAATAACAATGGGAGCCTTTCTGAGAATACCACATGAAGGTGGTAATTTATAAAGTAGAAGTTGTCAGCCATCCAGTAGTCTCCATTTTAGACTCTTGGAGTGCAATCCCAATATCCATGACCCTGGTCTGTTTTCTGAGGATCTGAAAGTACATCCTGTCAAATGTGAAAGTGTCTTCACATTTAGCAGTGGTTGAAAAGTTCATTAACAGTGACATTTAACCTTTAAGCTTTGTGTATATGTGTGTATCTGTAATTTTGTGGAGTTTAAAAGTATCAATTACAAATGACAATGTGCTTGAGAACTTTAGAGTAAAATACCCATAAAAAGGGTAAAATACCAGAGCCGAAGTTAGCCTTAGAGTTCTTTTTTTGCCCCAGTCACTCATTATAGCTTAAAAAAAAAAATTATGTCAAGAAAGGGGAATTGATTTGTTTAAGACCCCACAGCTTTCTGCCACTTCCTTTTTAGATCCACAGTGGGATCTCAATGACTTTCATTTACTGTGCTATTGCCAAGACTTTTTAAAAATGAGAGTGGAGGGCTAAGGATCAGGCAGAGTACAGATGAAGAAAATTAGTTGCTGCAAAAGGAACTCCATTTATCAGTAGAAACCCACATGATAATGTCAAGAATGCTTTTTAGGTGGATGCCCCCTCTGCTCCCACCCTACCCTACCCAGCTGACCTACAGAAGTGATTGCTGATAGAGAATAGTCTCTACTGTGTCCAGGGAAGCAGAACTGTTTGATCCCATCCTCATGCTTCTTTCCATTGACCAAGGTATCTAAAGCTTTTTTTTTTTTTTCTCCTGTGGGTCAGAAATGTTCACTTCCATTTAAGATAATTTTTTTTTGAGGTTGGCAACTGCATGTCTGAGACTAGATAACAAAAATGCTTTTAGGGGCGCCTGGGTGGCTCAGTGGGTTAAGCATCTGACTTCGGCTCAGGTCATGATTTCACAGTTTCTGAGTTTGAGCCCCGCATCGGGCTCAGAGCCTGGAGGCTGCTTTGAATTCTGTGTCTCCCTCTCTCTCTGCCCTCCCCGCTCATTCTTTCTCTCTCTCTGTAATAAATAAAACATTAAAAAAATGCTTTCATAAGGGTCAAAATACAAAAAGGTAAATCTATCTCATGATACAAGGAGAGATTTTGACTGCTTTTCCAAAGACAGTGAACCGAGAGTGAAGTGGAGAGAGAAGGCATGAAAACCAAGTGCATGAAAAAATGAAGACCATCAGAAAAACTATCTGAACCTAGGACTCCATTCAGTACTTTTCTTAGTCTTTGGGGCCTTTGACATTTTTTTTCCTTGCCAAATATAAGAATAAAAGGATAGTTTTCTAGAACAGAGAACAAAATATCTTTTCCAAAACATTAGATTATTCAGACTGACTGGGTATCAAAGCAGTTCTTAATGGGGCACTGGATTGATGATAAACCTCCCTAGTGATTTGGGGATTACTGACTTCTTTTTGGCTTCAAAAAATCTAACTGAATCTCTCCTTGCAGTTAACACAAGGTCAAGATAACCCAGCATCATTTTGGAATTGAGTGAATTTACTTCCTCAATCAGCTTTTGCCTGAAAAGCTTTGAATAATTGAATAAGAGCAGATAGCATTATAATTAGCAAATAGATATTTTAGGAATCCTAAAAGATTTGGGGAACATGAAGTTTCTTGGAAGAGGAAATTTAGGAAATTAATGGAACTAAGTGCCTTTACTTGTAAAGAACTGTAATACTCTTCAGTGTGAGGAAGATAAGAATCATGCGGGAGAAACACTCTTAAATTTGGAAAATTTTTGTATGATGGAAAAAGATGAATTAAATGAATCTTGACAAAGGAAATGAGAGACAGTACAATAAAAGAGAATACATTATTTTTCTAGGATTACAGTGCACAAAATACAACAAATATCTAGGAATATCTTCCAGTAAGAGTTCATGGCAAGTATGTATGCAAAGCAATTGCAGTTATAGTGGAAACTCTCATTTACTTGGTACTTGCTATTGACTAGACTCTGAGTGAAGATTTTGCAAGTGATACCTAATTTAATCCTTGAGATAATCCAGTGAGTTAGGTGTTTTTACATCTATATTACAGATAAAGAAAACAGAGGTTTAGGAAAGTTGAATAACATGTCAAGTCTTAGAGCTAATTGGTGTGGGAAGTAGAATTTTTAGCCCATCTCTGTTTGCTCTAAGCCTTTACTCTAACAACTGAATTGCTCTTTCTGTATCCGTTGTTTCCTTTGATTGTCTCTTTAGGAAGTTCAGTCCAAATGCCTGTCAGAAATCTCTGTAAATGATGGAAATTAAACCAATTCTCCTTTTTAATTTGTGTGCGCATAGTCTAAAGCAACTAATCAAAACACTGTAATCCTGAAATCAGACTGAGATTTAAAAACCTGAATTAGATGAAACTTTCCATTATTATATGGGAAAATACACATGGCTTACTTACATTTTAAAAAATGTCGTTCATCTAAATTTTAACATTTTCTAGTATGAGCATATTTATATGAGAATACTATTTTTAAAAATGTGCTTTTATATCTAGATTTAGTGTTTGCTAGCATAGACATATTTATATTATATTAGTATTCCACTGGGTTCAAATATTTGCTTTTTATTTCAGTGAACACCTGTTAGTCACATTAGATTTCTTGTTTTTGACATTCTCTATTTAACAAGTCCATTATTTGGCACCCATTCTTTTAAAAGTGACCAGTTCAAGAACTGACTGTGACTTGGGTGTTCTCAACAAATGAGGTTGCTAAATTCCCTGTAACTGGCTCAAAATGAAGCTTATATTTTATTTACAAGGTGGCAGTTGCCACCAGTTGTTTGATAAATGTCAGTCTGATGCGAAAATTGCTGCCAAACTCCAAGGAAAGCACTGCTTTTTATATGTCCTGTGAGGATTCAGCTTGGACTACAAGGCTGCCATTTGGATCTGATGATGAGGTTCATGGTTCACTTTTAAAACTCTGAGAAGGTCCAGACCCACTGCCCATTATTTATGAAGTCTTTTACAAGTCTGAAAATGCATTGCTTACTCAAGTACATTGCTAAGTAGACAGTCACACAAATGTATCATAGTGGAGTCAATATTAGAAAAATGGGCAGTGGTTTTCAGGGTTCAGAGCAAAGGATGACTGCCTTCCAGCAGGTATTGGGAAAAGAACACAAAGGAGGAGCTATTTGCTCTGGGTTTGGCAAAACACGTCAGACCAAGGCTGCCGTGCATCAGAAGAATTTGCTATTAAAAATTTTGAATTGATAACTACATTTTAAAAAAAGTTTTCTGGTGGAAATTAACCTTCATTTGTCCTTTACACAGGGAACATTTTCATCTGCTTTTTTCTTCACTTACTCCCATTGAGTGTATGTTGGGCATACCCAGTCCTCTGTCATTAGGTAGATATCCCAAGCCCCTGGGAATCAAATGAGGATGAGAAAGTGTGAACAGTGTGTGCCAGGGTAAACATCTCCTCTTTGCATGTGCTCATTTCAGAAGAAAAAAGGGATATGCTGGAAGATGGGACTGAGAAGTCAGCCTAATTCAAATGAAAAAAGAATTAGATCAATTAGAAACAGTTTAGCTCTCTGCTAGCCAGTTGCTGGCTTCCTTAAACCATTTCTTATCCCAAGCTAAGCCACCTACCTAGATTGTAATCAAGTTGTCCAAATTTTGCAATTTATCTCCTTAGTCTTATGGGTCGTAACAGGTTTTCAGCGACCATAGCAAAAAAAAGTAGAAAGTGGGTACTAGATTACCACATTTGCTTGGCTTCTCAGCAAAGCCAAGAGATAACTATATGCTTCTACCCCACCGCCATTGTCTAGGGAGATTTTGTGGGCACACACCATACTTATGTCCTAGGTTAGCAGGGCACACTAAATTCTGGGCTGTGATTTTAAAGGAAGATCACTATTACTGCATTAGCCATGAACTTCATTTTTTGAGGAATTAAAAGGAGAATTCTATAACTCGGAGAAACATTTGACAGTTATTGGTAGCCTATGTAATAAACTTAAATTTGGCATTTTTAAAGATAGAGGTAGAAACATTTTAATGTTGGGCCAACTTTTCCTAGTGAAACTACACTAAGAAATTTTGGAAGCAATCTAGATTTGCCTCATAATGGTGGTTTGTCACCGTTTTTCTGTTGTGATATATATGGTTACATGTGAAACACTCTCATGGCTAAATGCAGATTTGGAAGTTGAATTGCTGTTTAGATAAAATAGATTTTGAATCATGCACAAATCATGTGCTCTAGTCTCTACTCTTTTTTCAAAATTCATTTGCCACACACCTTTGTATCTCAAGATCCCAGTTAAGGAGAACTGAATATAGAACAGTAAAGATTTTGTTCTTTACTTCCCATCCCCCTAAGTATTTCTGGTCTAGATTAACACAGGCAAATTTAAAGATCTAGAACAGATGTCTAATGGTGTTAGTGGAGAGGATGGAGTTGGGAGTGAGTCGGAGGACACAATAGTCAGTATGTGTTTTCTACCAGTCATAAATGTTCTTCAGAGACTAAAATGTGAGATGGTGAATATGCTGTGGTATGCCTCTTGTAAGCTGTACCCATGGAGGCATTCTTGCACATATTTACATATGAAGTATAGCAGAATAAGAAAAAAAAAAGATGGAAACTCACTGTTAAATGGGCTATCTTTAAAAAGATCATGGGCTCAATTAAGAACGTGATGATGTATTGGCCTAGACCTCTTTTCTGACCATCATTCATACATTTATCTGTGCCCAAAATCTAGGGATCAGCTTGTCACCTCCCCCAACTCCCAACAAAAATCCAATTCATCACCTAGTTCATTTACAAATAGATATTAATTCTATAATATTTCTCTGCCCAGGTCTAGTTATATCATCAGAACCTTAGTTCAAGTTGACATTTTTTCCTTGCTTGGACCATTATAATTATTGCCTTGCTATTATCACTAAATACATATTTAGCAGGATGTACAATGGGATTTTTCTAACAGTTTTGGAATTTTTGCCAAAACCCCAGCTGAGAAAAATAGATGAAAAGTGCTACTGAATTTGAATGTACTACCGTTTATTTCTGTAATTTGCTAGACAGTCAACTCCATGATAACACCCAGCTTACGTAAGAGAATTCTCCAACTTAATAAGGAAATACAGAAATGAAGACAGTGTTTCCAGGACTCAAATACCACAGCATGAGGATATGTCCTTAGTTTTCGGAGTTCATAAATTCTTAGTTTATTCAATCTGACGGTGATAATACAGATTATTAAACAACATCATGATTGTTTTAGAGCTAATTTTATTTGCTACCTCTTTCCTGAGACTGTTGCCCTTACCTCTGAGGATATCTGCCATTTGGAGTGGAGCTTTTCCTGCTTTTACAGCTTCTGAATTATTGGCTATTTACAGAGATTAACGTACCTTTATAGCAGAAATTTGCAGCCTCACTTCACCTTGCAGTTCCCACACCTTCCAAAAATGATGTCAGGTATTCACCTTCTAACCAGAATAGGCATGTGATGTCATGAAAGCAGCCAGTGGGGGAAAAATTCCTTTTGAGATTTCATTTACTCATCCCTGAGGTATCTTAGGCACTTTGACCATAGGAAATTCTGGCTCGGCTTGTTTCTCAGTAAACTTTAATTTCGCACAATTATCCAACAAGTATACATTTTTAAAAGTCATGTAGAAATACATTTCTTCTGTGTTTATTTGTTCTTGTTGTGGTAACTATTTGTCATCATCAACACATTTTTCTGTCTTCCATCTTCCCAGCATGGTTTCCATAGTGAAACTATGTTCTCTGTTCCATAAAATTCACTTAGATAAAAGGGAAAGATGAGATACGCTAAGCACAGGAAGATAGAAATTTTATGTTGATTCTTCCAGATTGCATGTTCGTTTTGATTTTCTCTACTAAGCCAAATGGCATTAGGTATCTGAATTTTTCAAAAAGGCAGGTATCAGAGATATCTGCAGATATGGGAAGCTGTGAAATGACTGTACATTTAATTTTTTTCCAACAGTAAGTGGTTCATAAATTAAAATATATCATGGAATGTATTTTCCTGGAACATGTCAGGCTTATGAGAGTTGGTCGGATGAATTGGACCATGTAGAGTGCATTGCAAGAGACAATGGAGAGTAAATTACGAGTGTCATTGTGTTTACATAAAAGCTTTGTTGCAAACACAAAAATTAAAACTCTGAAATAATTATTTCTGTTTTTCATAAAATTCATCATATGATGGCTTTAAGTCTCAGAAAAGGGCAGGAAGGTAAATAAGAGAAGGTACTGGTAAATTTCACAGCAACAAGTGTTGCCTGAATAACATGCATCAAATCACAGATTACTTAATTTAAAGCAAATCAGAAATAAGTCAGTATTTAAATGTAGCATATTTATAATTTCAACAAATGACTTATTTTGAGGTCTCTCATTACTTAAAAGTGCCAGTTGAAATCAGAATGTTGGCTTTTTAGGACAAAGAAAATCATTCTATCAGTTAGGTTTTGTTTTTATTAAAGAAAGAACTACTCTTGACTCTTGAACAATGTGGGGATTAGGAGCATGACATCCCATGCAGTCAAAATTCTGTGAATAACATTTGACTCCCCTAAAACTTAACTACCAATAGCCTACTATTAACTAGAAGGCTTACTGATAACATAAACAGCCAACACGTATTTTGTATGTCTTATGTATTATATATTGTATTGTTACAATAAGTTGAGCTAGAGAAAAGAAAATGTTATCAAGTAAATCATAAGGAAGAGAAAATACATTTATAGTACTGTACTGTATTTATCAAAAATATTTCCCTGTAGGGGTGCCTGGGTGGCCCAGTTGACTGAGCATCCAACTTTAACTCAGGTCATGATCTCATGGTTTGCGGGTTTGAGTCCCACATTGGACTCTCCGCTGTTAGCATGGAGCCTGCTTTGGATCCTCTGTTTCCCTCTCTCTGCCCCTGCCCTGCTTTTGTTCTCAATCTCTCAAAAATAAATATAACATTAGAAAAAAAACAAAACTTAAAAAAAATTGCCTATAGGTAGATCCATTCAGTTCAAATCTGTATTGTTCAAAGGTCAACTCTATATAGATGATTTCTGCTAATATTTTAAAGTAGCCTTTATGTTTTTTGTTTTTCATAAATCCAAAGAGATTATACTTCAAATACAATCTCTATAAACTATGTAGCTCATGCCAGATGCACAGTTAGCTATTAAGAGGAGATTTCAGCATAATCAATCACATCAATAATTCACATCTAGAAGGGAAAGTAAAAATCCTTTTTATCAATAATCAAAGAAATTTAGGGTGAGGCAATAGGATTTTAACCTGAATTATCTGGATAATTGGGCAATGTAAAGTGTATTTGTAGGATTTTAGTGAAAATGGCAGATTGAAGACTTTTGAAAATTGTCTCCTTCATAAAAGCAATGAGAAAACTGGCAAAAATGATCAGAAACAGAATTTTCAGAACTCTGGAAATTAATAAAATGCTGGTAGCAATCTTGAATCCATTTACCTGAGAAAAGTGCTGAATCTCAGTAAGACTGTTATGGAAACAGGCTGGAATGTTGGCGGAAAAACCAAGCAGCACTCGGAGATCTTGGTGGATCGGAGATTTATTTAACACCGGCGGGCTCAGAGGAGACCATTTCTCCAAAGATCTGAGCTCCGAATGAAGGGGGAAAGGGTAATTTATAGTTGTCATCTTCCATATCTGTGGTGGGTTTTCTCGCGCCCAGCAAACAGGGCAAGAAGAACCTGGAAGAGGGGTCTCTAAGCTAGAGACCTGAGCTTGTTTTAGTCCCATCGGCCATCTTATGGTGTAAAACTTTATTCATTTTCCCAACAAAGAGAGCTTTGTGATGTTTAATAATTAAAAATTTTTTTAAAATTTATTTTTGAGAGAGAAGGGGGGACAAAGAGAGAGGGAGAATCCCAAGGTAGCTCTGCACTGTCAGTACAGAGCAGATGTAGGGCTTTAACTCATGAACCATGAGATCACGACCTGAGCCAAAACCAAGAGTCGAACACTTAACCCGCTGAGCCACCCAGGCGCCCCAGTGACATTTAAATTTATCTTATTGCCCCATCCTCTGGTGTCCAGCTCTGTGCTAGACTTGAAAACCAATTTCCTGCAGTCACAGTGAAACCCAGCAGCCTGGCAGCAACTAGAAGGAATAGAAGGGGGTTGAACCTCCTTTGAAGACTTGTTTCCAGAGCACTGTCACCATTTGTCCTGTTTGGTGGTCCACTGGAAGATCCCAGTTGCAAGACTTTGTTTATTTGAACTCAGTCTGAGATCACCAGTGCAGAAAACCTCTTCTCTGAGGAGGTTTGTCAAAAACCATTACAGGAAATTGCTTACCTTCACAGCTGCCTCAAGCAGTGGATAACTGTTGTGAAGACTAACCATAAAACAAGAAGGAAAACTGGGGTAATAAGATTTCCACAGGGGCTTTGAAAGTGCTGATATATTCCTGGGAGTCTGTAAGGCCACGAAGATGCATAGAGATATGAACTTGCTCAGAAAAGACCCAAGAAGGCCATAACTTTTCATCTCTGGTTGTTTTTTTGAGGCTCTGTTTAAGCAGAAAATGAAATCTAAGGCAGAGACATCAATTGTTTGGTTAAAAGTTGGAAAGCGTTCCTGGAGTTTCGTGAGGACTGGAGCCACAAAGAAAGGGTCATCCAGAGGGAGCTTTAGCCTCCCATTAGCCAAACCTAATAATGTTGGTAAAGGAATCCAGGATTAGTCCAAATCTAAGACAAAATAACCCAGGGAGATAGGTTTAGGTCTAACCTCTGGACATTTTTCAATTAAGAGGAAATGGTGGGAAAGCTTCTTTTGGAAGACTGTTGGAGCCACAGGGAAAATAATCAAAACCCACAAATGAAACGATCAATGGTTGTCAGAGACTGGAGAGGGGGGAAGGGATTGCCTAAAATGGATACAAGGAACTTTTTGGGATAAGGAAAATATTTCAACCCTTGATTGTGGTGTTTGTTAAATAATTGTATATTTGACAAAACTCATTCAATTGTACATTTAAAATGAGTGAATTTTATTATATGTAAATATATCTTAATAATATAGACTTAAAAAACAAATACTTTCTAAATAATAGAACAAAGATAAACACCCCAACTAAAAAAGAGCAAAGAAAATAAAAAGGCAATTTAAGGAAGAGGGAACTTTTATGTCCTTCCCTCACCCACCAAAAATAAGAAGATGCTCACACTTTAGAATAATTAGTAAAATAAAACTGTATACAACAATGAGATAACATTTCACATTCTATTGACAAAGTTTTAAATGTACATACATTGTGTGAAATGTTGGGAAATTAAGACCTCAGAGTAGGAATGTAATTTGGAAAAACCACTTAGAAAACAATATAAGAAGATCTTGAAAATGATGCATACATTCCATATGATCCAACAATTCCATTGCTAGCCATTTACTATGATAAATTCTGTGTCTATATAGTAGGAAGCATGAATAGGAGCTTATACCACCCTTAAAGTTTTTGTTCCTGCACTTTCCTGAATTTGCAAAAGGCCTTGGATATCCAAAAAAAAAAAAAAAAGGATATTATTAAAGATAACTAGAAATTAAATGCACTGGTAAAAAACAGTGCTAAGTGAAAAAAAATCAACTTATCAAAATGTATATTTAATATTGAACTATTAATGTATATTAAAAAACATCTTCGGGGCACCTGGGTGGCTCAGTTGGTTAAGTGTCTGACTTAAGCTCTGGTCATGATCTCATGGTTCGTGAGTTTGAGCCCCAAGTTGGGCTGTGTGCAGAGAGCACACAGCCTGGACCCTGCTTCAGCTTCTATGTCTCCCTCTCCCCCTCTCTCACTCACACTCTGTGTGTGTGTGTGTGTGTCTCTCTCTCAAAAATAAATAAAGCATTAAAAAAGAAAATCTAGACACTGCTACTCAAAGTGTGAGGATCAGTGTAGATTTGTAAACTGTTTATTATGGTCTATTATGAGAAAGTGGCAATGTGTTTAGAAACTTTATAGAAATTGAGTAGTGCCACAATATCTAAGTATGGAATCAGTGGATTTGTTTCAATAAACAATGAAATATAGACTAGTATAGGTGTGACTGAATTCACTAGTGAGTTGAATGTAGTTGTATGTATCAGACAAATAAAATACATGATACATGGTCTGCAACAGATTGTGGAAAACACAACATTAAAAACCAAAACATCTGTCCCTTCACTACAGATAGACCAAGAAACATGGCTTCAGACAATATTTCATATAATTAAAACTTACAAAAATGTATGAACATTAATTGGAAAAATACAAACTAAGTTCATGGCAGCAATTGTGGGTGTGTATACAATGGGTAAAAGAATGGGATTAGGGATTGGTAATGAATGAGGTTTTGTGTTTATCTAGCATGATTTAATCTATTTACTGAAAGAAAATAAGGCAAGTGTGACAAGCAGTTATGAATTCTGGGTGTAGGCGATATGGGTTTTTATGTTATTTATACTTTTTTGCATTTTTCTTAAAATAAAACCTAATAAAAAAAAGAAAGGAATTCTTCCAAATTAGAACAGGAAGTCAGTTGGCTCCAAGAAGAATGTCTTCAACAAGAGGAATGGAATGGATCCTAGCAACAGAAAAATCAACTGAAAAGCTGGAAGGCATTAATGACATGGTGAAATAGCATCTGCTTCTTATCTCATAAGGGGGAGAAATAGCCAGTTAGCTTCATGGGGTGGGAGGTGATGCTCTGAAAGGAACAATCCAAATGACAGCCCTGCCTTAGTTTAAAGCTAAAGTTCTCTTTTCTGCTTATTATGGATCTTTGATAAGAAATACAATTGCTGAGAAGTCTGTTTTGCTTGCTGTTTGCTACGAGCATTGTGAGGCCTTTCCTGAATGTAACCCGCTGTGTAGTAGAATGGGTTGTAAACCTTCCTAAATGTAGTCTGATATGTGATGGAATGAGTGATTGTACATAAACTAACCGGCATTTCTCGCTTCTGTAAACCTGCTTGCTTAGCACGTTCCTCACCTACCCTACCCCCTTCCCCCTTCCCCCTTTTTCCTCCCGCCACAAGTAACGGACAAAGCCTTCCCGCCAAAGGACAGACAAAGGACGCCCAATCAGAGAACAACAAATGTCCTTACTTTAAAATCAACTAATCAGGCCCCTCATAATTTGAAACCTCCCCTGTGCTATTTGTCTCTGTCTATAAAAACGCTGTACCAACCCTGATCGAGGCCTCTTGCGTCACCGGCGACGAGTGCGCAGAGGACCAGGTTCGAACCTGCAATAAACGACCCTTGCCGCTTGGCTTTGACTTACGACTCTGGTGGACTTTTGTGGGAGGTTTCGGAACTTCGGGCATTACAGCTCCAGGAAAATACATGGTTCAGAATTAAATAAAATGGTGATATGATTTAAAAAATCTAGTGCGATGTAAGGAAAGAGTGCTGGTTTTACCAGTAAGTTAGGAACATTTATACATGGGACAAAGATTGTGATGTTTTGCACAATGACAAGAAAAAGTTGTCCCAGGATATCTCTGTGTTCTGTAGTTAATATTTACATAGTCATGACAATGGAAATACCGCTTATTGGTTTTTAATGTTTAGAGTCACCTATAAAACAAATACAGAAGATTTAAATATGGTGACAAAATAGAATGTGAATATTATTAACCTCGGCGATATAAAAGTAGAGATATAACTTGTCCTTTGTATAATTTAGTGTTACAAATGGATAATCTGATAATTCTGTGAAAGATTTGGAGAATTAAATTAGATGTCATTTGAATATCTGTAAAAGTTGTGGTCCTACCAAATAGAAATACTTTGAAAATAATTCAGTATAAAATTAGACCAAAAGTAGATTAGTTAAATCCATTGAGTGATAAAGCAACCTGACAGGAGGGTTAAAGATTAAAATAAGGTCTGTATTAAGTTACAAATTGAATCCATAGTAAATGGGCTCTAAGGCCATCCCAACTGGAGGCCATGGACTGAGAATTCTCATTGACATAAGGACTATATAGTTAGGCTTGATTGCTCATTCTCATGAGAAAAATCAACCTGTGTGTCTGAGTTCTGTATCTAATGTCCTGTTAAAAATCTCTTTTTAATGACCAACTTGTAGCCAGCTAAGAACATTTTTCTACATTTATGCAGGAAGACAAAGAAAGCCAAATTGCTTAAGATCTTTTTTTTTTTTTTTTTTTTTTTTAAGCGGCTAGCAAATTTAACTCTGGAAAGATTTAACATTGAGGATGGGGATAATAAAATAAATCAAACCGTTTTATTATTTTTGTGCAAATTTGAAAATACTCTATTGATTAGTTATATAAGTTTCTATTTATGTTCTAAGAGAATTAAGAATTTGGGAAAGTGTTTGATACCTCCTCACTTATAGTCCTTAAAAAATAAAATTGGATATTTTACATTGCTTTAAAATTGTTTTGGGAGAATTTAGTTAACTAAATGACAACAACCTTCTTTAAAAATTGTTAAAATTGCTAGCTTTTTTTTATTTTTTATTTTATTTTTGAGAGAGAGAGAGGGAGAGAGAAAGAGAAAGTGAGTGTAGGGGAGGGGCAGAGGGAGAGGGAAAGAGAGAATCTGAAGTAGGCTTCACACCTACTAACACAGAGCCCCAGGCAGGGCTTGATCTCAGGACTACAAGGTCATGACCTGAGTAGAAATCAAGAGTTGGATGCTTAGCTGAGTGAGCCACCTAGGTGCCCTAAAATTGCTAGGTTTATACATGTAATAATGTAATCTTTATATTGGGTTAAAAAAATCCGTTAAGAACATGGAGTCTTAATTTTTATTTTTTTATAAATCAAGTATCATTTATTTTAAAAGTATAGTAGTCTTGTACAATAGCAATCATCAGGTGTATAAAACAATGCCTTTTACCAAAGCTGATGTTGGATGAGAGGTAGAAAGAAAAGTAGGAGATGTGAAAAGAAAGAAGCATTAATTGTGCATTTACTGTCATATAATATATTGAAGCATTAAAAATATTGCATAAAATGTGTGGGGACAAATACCTTTTTGGGTTTTGGAATGATGGGGGTTCAGAGCTGATGGCCAAGAAAGAATTCTTGAGATGTCTTTGGTGTGAAAAAGGTGATTTTATTCAAGCCTGGGGACAGGACCTGTGGATAGGAAGAGCTGCACTGGGGTTGTGAGGAGTGACTGGTTATATACTATGGAATTGGGTGGGGGTAAAGTCAAGAGGAAGGTTCCAAAGGGATTTTCATACGCTAAAGAAGATTCACTGGCTGCTAGAAGCCTAGCTATTGTCAAGCTAAGGTGTTTTTTTTTTTTTCCTCTAGTAAGCATTAACATTAGGACAATAGGGGGTTCCTAGAGAAATGTTCGACTCTGTACTTGCCTCACGTATCTGTCAATGGGCTACAGGTTATAAGGAAATTTAACTTTACCTGCCATTTCCTTCTTGCCTTTGTTCCCCATATCACCATGGAGGGGAGGGTAATGTTGGCACTGGAAGAAACTGAGTTTATAGGTTTCTGGAGATTAGGCTATTGATTAGATTGCCGTTTTCTTATAATTTACTAAGATATTTGTAACCTGATGGAGACTCCTGTCCTGCATGACTGTTATCTCTATCAGTTAACCATTTATGTTTCCCTTTCCTTTGTTCTTGGGCAGCCAGGAGTGCCTGAGGAATATCATACATATCCCACCTTGAGTGGGGGGGGGGGTGGATATCTGAGGTATGTCAGCTTGCCTTATGCTCCTTTATCAAATACTACATAAAGTTAAGAGAATTAGAAATAAACGTTTAAATATGTTATATAAGGCAAAAAGACACAAATATTTCTGATTCTGGTAATGGCAGACTAGGTAATTTTGAACAATCTTCCCACTGAAGATAATGGGAAAATCTGGTCAAAACACACTTATAGGTCTATTGGAAGTAACTGAAATGCTAACAAGATAGGAGAATTACCAGTCCAGTATTTGGGAGAGTTTAGAGGCCATGCATGTGGGGATATTTTTCTCCTAGGGATGGTTGTTGATTTTGTGGTGGGCAAACATGAAACTCTGCAGCACTTTTGACATTGAGGTTAATAAGAGACACTTGGGGTTCAGGTTTGCCAAGGGGGTGTGCACCCTAATGGGTTTACTTACACTGGGGTTGCGATCCCAAATATTGTTGCATCAAAGGAGTGAGGAGGACCAAGAGAGTCTTGCAAAGACAGATAAATAGACCACTGGAATACAATAGAGAGCTCAGAGGCAGAACAGTGTGCAAAAGGACACTTGATTTATGGCAACAGCGGAAGGGATATCAAGTGTTACTTGGGAAAATTGGTTATTTATGTGGAAAAAAGCCCAGATCGATCTGATCCTTACCTCACACCAAAAATGAATTTTAGATGGATTTTAAATCTAAAGTTTATTTATTTATTTTGAGAGAGAGACAGAGAGAGTGAGGTAGGGGCAGAGAGAGGAGAGAGAGAGACTCCCAAGAAGGTTTCACACTGTCAGCTCAGAGCCCAGTGCGGGGCTTAAACACACGAACCATGAGATCATGACCTGAGCCCAAATCAAGAGTTCAACGCTAAACTGACTGAGCCATGCAGGTGCCCTGGATTTTAAATCTAAACATGAAAGGTACACCAATAAAATTCTAGAATATAGTATGAGACATTATTTTCATGAACTTGCAGTAGAAAAATAAGTAAAATATAAAGTACTATCCTTTGTGGACAAGATTGATATATTTGTCCACATTAAAAACCAGAACTTCAATCAAGTAAAATAAGTGAAAAAATCAAATACAGAATTGGAGGTGATATTTGTAACACATATAACAGACAAAGCATCATATCCCATATCTGTGTGTGTGTGTGTGTGTGTGTGTGTGCGCATGTATACATACACGCAGACACACACACATACACACATTTTTTTGTGTGTTTGGGTTACTCTGAAGTGGACCCCAAGAAAAGGAGTTAAGCATAATTATTTGTGTTCTAAGAAGCACTTGTAAGGGTCTGAGGACATCAGGGAAGGGAAGAAAGGCAATTCAGGGCACACTGATATGCAGATTACTGTAGTTTTGCTCCATTATCATCCCCATACTTCCATTTGAGTCCTTAGAGCTTACAAAGTAAGAAGACTGAGCACGGTTACAGAGTCAGCAACTCCTATATTTTAGAATTCTGCCAGTCCATCCACATATAAAATGATCACAAATAAAATATATGAGATAAAGATCAGGAAGGAAGAAAAAAGAGGAAAGCAAATAATTTAGTTTTGAAAATCAATAGTAGTGGGTGAAATACCTTACAATTACTAGGAATAACTACTCTTGGGCATTGAACAATTTTAATGTCTGTCTCCAGATTTGGTGAAAAAATTTCTCCTAGATAATACCATTATCATGAAATATTTTGCTGTTAATGTTACAGCACATTATAACATTGAATAGATGTACACGCAAATCCAAGAGCTTCAGTTGGGAACATGTTTACTGCCACCTGAGATTCATATTTTCTGCCACCTCAGAAGTTCTTAACAAGGGTTTTCATTATAAGCAGTCAAATGTCATGAAAATAATAGGTATTAAATATTAGGTAGTTAAAATACAGTGTGTTGGAGAGTCATAAACCAGCAGATAGGAACAAACAGAGTAGACATAAATAGGGAGATTTTCTTTCTAATGCACTATTACAAACATGCAGTCAAATCGCATGGGAGGCTACTGAGTGTATTCATTTCTCTTTGTAGCAATGACAGTCTTCCATCCTTGTGGCGCAAGGGACACAGGGCTGATGCAGAGAATGGTGATGTGGATGTCTCTTGCTCTGCCCTGTGACTCAAGCCCAGAGTCTCACGTAAATTTAGCTAACAACTTAACTTCCATTAACATTTGCAAAAGGGATTGTCTCCTGAATTATGCAGTGATTGCCAACCTGTTGAAAGAACTTTGTAAAAGAAATTCTTAGGAAAGTATCATTTTGATCTGCCATTGTTTAAATACCCTAAGGAACTAAATGCTCTGCAAACATCAATGCTATAAAAAAGTGTTGTGAATGACTTTTAAGTGAGTCATATGTGTGTATCATTAGTCAATTAGCAGAAACTACTTCTTGTGTGCCTGGGCACAGTGAATTTTAGTTAAAGAACAATGAGTCTACTGCAAAGATTAGCTGTTCCAAAATAAATTTCCCAAGGGGCCTGTGAGCCCCAGCTGGAGCAGCATGACAGTCTCACTTTATTGTGAAATAATACCCTATTAATTAAGAACTGAAGCAGAAATCAGTGTACCATCATCCAACCATCTCCAAACTAAACATGTTGAATAAATCAGTAGCCTGGCTTGTCCAAAATGCAATACTTGTTTTTAAAATATTTTACTTTAAAAAAGTTGTCAGGAAGTCAAGGCACGATTTATGAGCAAATGCAGTGGGACAAACGTCAGAAGGTCTGATTCTCAGAGTTAAGTCTGGCCACAAGCTGACAGCGTGGCTGGCAAGTTTATCCCTGATAAGCTTTAGCTTCCTGCAGTTTGGTTGTACCATGTAATTTTTCCCTAATACTGTTTTTTTTCAACTGCGAATTGTAGCAAAACATGATCAACTTTATTATGCAGACAGGCATCCCTCTACATGTTTAAGGAATTTAAGTGTGTTAAATAGAAGACCTCTTTAGAAAGGAGATATTCAAGAATGATTAAAACCTCAGGGTGCCTGGGTGGCTCAGTGGGTTACATGTCCAGGTAAGCGGGCTCACGTCATGATCTCATGCTCTGTGGTATCAGCCCCGCATCAGAGTGGACCCTGCTTGGAATTCTCTCTCTCTCTGCCCCTGCCCCTCTCTTTCTCTCAAAAATAAATAAATAAGCTTAAAAAAAAAGAATGAGTGAAATCTTCCAATTTTGACTTTGTAACTTTCCAGGAGCAATGGTTAAAATGATTCTAGTTCATTACAAGATATATGAAGGTGCCTTAAAAGTGGCTGTTCTGTTTTCCCAGTAACATTTCTCACGTAACAGTATGTTAAAGTTACAAACACTGATGTACACAAATAGCTAATTTCTAAAAAAATATGTAAAGTACTGTAGCAAAACAGAAGGCTCCAATACCAACTTTTAACCTGGGAGTTGGCAGAAAAAGGTAGTGGTATCATGATGGTTAATATTGAATTATTGCACCATATAATTTTTAAGAACCCACCCAACTCTCAAATTCTATTAAAGTGCATGATATGAAGTTGCAATATTTGACTGATCTTGCCTTCATAAATGGCTATATGATGTGGTTTGCCTACATTGTTTCAATCTTGAGAGGATTTATGAATGCCTGTAAAAATGTTTAGTGAAATTTTTTGACATGGAAGGTTGACTATCCTAATTTATGATTATAAGTAACTTCAAAATATTTGACTGAGGCTTTGGTATATTTGCTCCATAAGGTTATTTTTAAGGGGAAGAAAAGCAATCAACTAAACATATTATTTAGTTGCTTTCATTATGCTATTGGATCAAAAGCCATTCTGTACTCATAGACTATGCAGTACAAAATATCTGATCCATATTAGGTACTAAAAATAAATGTAGGCTAAGGCTCATATTAAACAGATTATTTATCCATTTATTACATTGTGTCAGAAGTTTTGTGTCTTATTGTTATGCTTAAAAATTCAAAGAAATATTTTTAAGTGCATGTATTATTTTTTCTGACTGGACTAAATATCAGTATGTATAAATGGAATTCTTTTTACTGATTTGTTGCAAGTGGCTATCCTCAGGGATGTCTCAGGAGCAGCAGTGATTTGAATGGAGTCCATATTTCCTATCCATTTACAATCATCCTACTTCAGATTAAATATTAAGCTACTTCCTGTACACTTGTTTTTAAAATGTATATTTTTGAGGGTTGAGGAAAGGTAATCCATTTAGTTCCTAAATCTTTGGTTTGGTTTAGTTGTGGAAAATGGGATCTAGAGGAAATTACTGTGAACCAGCCTTCACCCTGAGAATCAAGAGTCATTTATCCCCATGCTGCTTGAACAACAAGGACTAAAACTAACCCCGCCCTCTGCCGCCAAAATAATAACCCTTAGCCTCTACATTACTATTCTTTGAACCCCTTGTGTTAAAAATCCTCATCTGGTTGTTTCCATCAGTCCAGAAAAGTTGTCCTATTCTTACCCAATCCTGATTAAGTTCTTCTCTTCACCACTTCTCCACCAAAAGGCAAACCTTACACAAGATTTCCAATTCTTAATAAATTCCAATCTTGTCTTATCCCCAAGACACCACCCAAACTCTGGAGACTCCATTATGGCAATAAGGCACAAACTCAACTTTGTCTTATCACTAGGATATATTGGTGGTCTTTGGAGAGGCGACACTCAACAGCCAACTTCCCATATTTTCCAGTACAATTAGAATATGCACTGAACTTTCTTGAACTTAATTTGAAATGCCATGAAAATCAATCAGAAGTTGAAATCATTTATATTTATTTTGTAGGATAATTAAGAAAAATTAGGGTGATTTAGGAAGACTTTATATTCATTTATTCAACCAACAGGGAGTATTTGATTTGAGGCAAACGCTTTTCCTGATTTGGGCCCTTTAGTGGTGAATGAAGAGGTATTGTAGAAGGATTGTTGCAAAGAGAAACTGGACACCAAGGCTTTTCTGTCCAGGAAGCAACTTTGTCATGCCAGCGTGGGCTCAGTGGGTTTGTACCTGAAAAACTGAGCCCTGAGCACACTGGGGTGTAGCCTTTTGTATAAATTTTGCTCCTTTGTCTCCCATATATGATAACATACAGTCTGAATGGGCGGTCTGTGTTCCAGAGTCATGAGGAATCTTGCACATGCACACAAAGCCAGGTTGCTTTCCTTTGACTTGAGGCTTTCACAACGTTCCTTAGGAAGAAGCTCTACCACAGTATGTTTCTAGTCCTCATGGTGCTTACATGCTAGGGGATGGAGTTAGATGATTTATCATGTGAACACCTGAATAAGCAAGACCACTACAGTCTTTATAAGTATAGGACAGAAATGAAAAGTGAGGACTTAGCAAAGTCCATTTAAGACCAGACAGATAAGGCAAAAGAGGTTTCATTAAAGAGCAGACATTAAAGTTGGGTCCTGACAGAGTGTGATCAGTCAACCATTGAGTGGCTGAAGGCCATCCTTTCAAGTAGAGAGAACTATGGGAAGGAGAGAGCTTGGATCACTCAAGGAATAAAAGAATTCAGCACAGCTGGAGTGCTAAGAGTAAGGAATAGAGAGAAATGTGCATTGGGATATGTTTTCGAGGCAAGACTGGTAGTGCTAGGTGAGAGTTACCCCTGATGGGAGCTGCCTATCACCAAGTAGAAGTATGGAGGGAATGGACAGTCATTAGTACATGAATCCAGTACTTTGCCACCAGATTCTCTTTCCACTCATCTCTTCCTGACTTACCCTTATTTTCTCCATGTTTGGTTGCAATATTTTCTTCCTTGGGTCAAGTAGAAATAAATAATTTTATTTTTTCTCTATTGACTGCCTCTGAGAAAAAGCTTAGCTTATAAAACTGGAGATGTAAGTACCATTTAAAAACAAGCCTGTTTTCCTTAGATACTGCTGCAAAAATTCTTCTCTACCTATACTAGCAAAAAATCCAGGCTATCACAGCCAAGAAGGCACTTGGGTAACTTTATCCAAAGCTCATTCCTTTATGTTTACCCAGTAAACATTGCACTAAGGGCCTGGCTCCTTTGACTTCATACTAGTAAACGTTCAGATCATACAACTAGAATTCTCCAGTTCCATCCTTACCAAGCCATCTTCAGAGTATTATTTGGTCTTTCATTTAGAATAGCTTCTGGAAAAAGAATGTTTTGGCTAGAGGATTATAACGCCTTGTCCTCTGGGTTGTTTTGTACATACAGAAATATACTGGCTTTCTGAATTTAGTGATCTGTCTTGGGCTGGTTAATGAGAGTCTATCCTTGAGAGATAGACCTGTTTCCTGTGTAGATACAAAACATTGCTGACTCTAGGAGGCTAACAGCAAAAATGACAATGTCCCAACAGTAATGAGGATATTTAGAAAACAACCAAACAACATCACCATTTACAATGCATGAATTTTCCTATTTAGTATTCTGTTAAGTTGCAAGGAGGGTATATATGTGTACATATACATATACAAAGTTGACCTTCTTCACAGAATCTGTATTTGGAAATGTACCTATTCACTAAAATTTATTTGTAACCCCAAATCAAATTTGTGGCACTTTTGCAACCTTTCACCGAAGGGTGCAAAATGGCAACAAATTTGAATTGCTTAATGCACACATTGCCATTTGAAGTTGAACAAGACAATGCTCCACTTTCTTGTTTCAGCTTATACTATAAACAACTCCCGCGATCCATTTAGCGTTCATGGTTTTGTGGTTGTATGCTTTTTGTTGGTGGTTGTGTTGTTTAAATTGCCCCCAAATGAAGTGCTAAAGTGCTGCTTAGTGTCCCAGAACATAGGAAGGGTGTGATGTGTCTTAGAGAGAAAATATGTGTGTTGGATAGGCTTCATACAGGCATGAATTATAATGCTGTTGGTCATGAGCTCAGTGTTAATGAGTCAACAGTACACGTTTCAAGAGGTGTCTTTAAACAGAAACATACAAAAAATAAGGTTATACGTTGACTGGCTGATGAAAATGTGATCAGAGGCTTGTTGGAACCTAACATTGTATTTTCCTTAGGAGCAGTGGTTCAGTATTTTCTAACTCAGTGTTTGCAGCCACTTTATCATACAGCAAAACCTTGGTTTGCGAGCATAATTCATTCTGGAAACATATTTATATATCAAACTTGTATGTCAAAGCAAATTTCTCCATAAGAAATAATGGAAACTCAGATGATTTGTTCTAAACCTAAAAATATTCATATAAACATAATTATAGTACTGTAATATAATACAAAATAATAAAGAAAACACAAAATGCAAAGAAAGGTAAACAAATTAATGTGTACTTACCTTTGGAAACCTTCGTGGCTGGTGTGAGGGTGATGAGAGAGGAGGGTTATTGTGCAGGAAGACTTTCACTATCACTAATGGAATCACTGCTGTCTATTGAGTCAATGGAATCTTTTTCTTTTTGGGGAAATTTAACAAGGAACCTATCCAATGACACTTGCTTTTGCCTCCTTATGAGGATTTCGTGGAAATGTGACATTGCTTGTGGTTAAACAGATTCATCCCTCACACTGCTACAGCCTTATTTGGGTGGAGCTTTTCTACAAAATATTGCACTGTTTCCCACATTTTGCACATCTCCCTAATCTCATTTGAAGTGAGGGATCTTCTGCCTTTTCCTCCTCCTCCTCTGCAGATGAGATCTCCTCCATAGCCTCTTGCTGTTGCTCACAACGCAGGTCCATCAGTTCATTGGTGGTCAGCTCCTGGCCATGTTCTTCTACCAGCTCTTGAATGTTGTCCTCATTCACCTCCTATCCCATGGTCTTCCTCAAGGACACAATTTCATTGACAACTGGCGGCTCCTGTTCATGCCCCTCTATGTCATGTCCAAGAACACTATCAGGCCACAGTTTTCTCCAAGCAGATGAGAGTTCTCTTGGTGACCCCATCCCAGGTTTTAGCAATGATCTTGAGGCAGCTCATGATGTGGAAATTATTTTTCCAAAACTCTCAGAGGGTGAGGTTTGTTCTTTTGGTCACCTCAAAGCATCACTGAAATAATGCTTTAGTGTAAAGCTTTTTAAAGTTCAAAATGACCTGTTGATCCATGGGCTGGAGAATTGGAGTGGTGCTGGGAGGAAGGAACTTGACCTTAATGAACTCTAATTCCTCCAGCAAGTTGATCTCAAAGCCTGGAGGATGAGCATTATAACCAGCAAGGCTTTGAGGGGCAAATTTTTTTCTAAAAGGTATTTTTTCACTGCAGGACTGAAGACTTCGTTGATCCACTCAATGAACAAGATATGAGTGACCCAAGCCTTACTATTGGACCTCAACATAACCTTTAACTGACTCTTCTGCATCTTACATTTCTTGAAGGCTCATGGATTCTTGGAATGACACACACACATGAACAGGGGCTTGACTTTGAAATCCCTACTTGCATTAGCACAAAACGAGAGGGTGAGGTGATCTTCTTCTTACTGGGTATTGCATTCTCTTCTGTAATGTAGGTTCTCTTTGGTATCTTCTTCCAAAAGAAAGCTCCATCTTGGCACAGTTAAAAATTTCCTCTGGCAAGTAATACTCAGAAATCATGAGCTTCTGGAACTCAGAAAAATGCTTCAGGTGCCTTAGCATCTGAAGTTGCATCCTCTCTGTGCCTCACAACACTATGGATGCCATTTCTCTTAAAGTTATCAAACCATCTCCTGCTTGCCTTGAAGACTTTGTTTTCTGTTGACGTAGCTGTCAGTTTACTATGAGGTCAGTGTACAAGGCCTTTGCCTTCTCACAGGTAAAGTTCTCAGTCACAATATCACCTGCTAGTTGCTTCTCGTTTTTCCAAACCAGAAGCAACTTTTCTACATCTTTCAGAACACATGGCCATTGCTTTGATATCCTTTGACTCCTTTTGATGTATCTAGCCCCCTTCTTTCTTCTTTCTTCTTTGATATTTTGCAAACGATTGATGTAGAGTTTTTATAAAATCTTGCAGTTTTGGCCACTCGCATAATTTTGTTCATACTTCTCAATGATTTCCTTTCCGCCGTAATCATCTTGTTCTTCTTACTGCCTTTCTTTTCAACCTTTTCCTGCATGGGGGCCATTGTATATGCTTGCAGGGATGCCAACTAAAGTACAGTATTAATAAACTCTTGTTGTATACTGTATTTACGGTAACTGGCAATAAGGCAGCAAAGAGTCTGTGTCTCCAGTCAGCCTGACCTAGAATGAAGCAAAGCATTCCTAAGCTTATTCTTGTATGGAAAAGCAACGGACTGTCCATAGGTGCTTTGAAGTGACAAAAAATACACTGATGCCAGGTGTGGGCACCTTCCAGCGTTCTAAAAAATCACTGATTTCTGCCAAACACTGAAGCCTGAGACTGAGCATCTGAGCATGGGAGATGATCACCCACATCCCACAGAGAGAGGGAGAGAGAGAGAGAGGGAGAGAGAGAGGAGAAGAACCATTGACTCAGTTGTGATCATGTGATATTCACCATCATGTGAATTACTCTAGTACTACTCGTATTGCAAGACATCACTCGTTTATCAAGTTAAAATTTATTAGAAATGTTTGCTTGTCTTGTGGAGTACTCACTGAACAAGTTACTGACAGTCTAAGGTTTTACTGTAGTTACTATGAAAAATGAGAATCAACTATAGATATATATGAATATAACAACATAGATTATATCCAGAGATATATAGTAATTGTGTAAGTGGAAAAGAGGGCATTGATAAACTATCAGGAGTGAGATGCTCCCCATTAATGGAAGCTAAGCACCTATTTTCACAAAATCAAAAGGCACTGAGAGACATAAGCACTGGAATAGACCTAGCAGCAGTCTTAGCCAGGACCCCATTTTCTTGTTCCTGTGTTATTTTTATTTTTTAGGTACTTACATCGATTGGCGTTCTGCTTCTTTCTCTCATCCATTTCTCCCCACACCTGACCTCCTAACCAAATGTGTCTCATGGCATGCTGCTGCCTCATATGCCATAGGTTTTTTTTGGCCTTTGTGTTTGGATCATTTGATTCCCTTCACTTGAAATGCTTTGCTCCCTTAACATGCACAAACCTGAACTATTTTTCCTGAAGCCTTCTCTAATTCCTGCTTCCCCACATCCAGACAGCTATAATCCCTTACTTCTTTAAATACTTACTGCAATCTGTTCTCTTGCAGCACTAACATATCATACATTTGATTTTGATGATTTCAGTACATATCTCACTCATTTTGTGTTTCCTGCTTTGCCTAACATAATATTCTGAACATGTTTAATACGCATTTATATGTTAAAAGTATTTAGTCCAGTGGTTCTCAGTAATTTTAGGTCACAAGCCCTCTGTAAAAATTTGATTACACCTGTTTAGAAAAAACCCACAACTTAAGGGGTGCCTGGATGGCTCATTTGGTTGGGCGCCCGACTTTGGCTCAGGTCATGATCTCATGATTCCTGGGTTCGAGCCCATCAGGCTTTGTGCTGATGGCTCAGAGCCTGGATCCTGCTTCTGATTCTGTATCTCCCTCTCTCTGCCCCTCCCCTGCTCCTACTCTATCTCGCTGTTTCAAAAATAAATAAACATTAAAAAAAAAAACAACACAACTTAAAAGTTCTACAACATTCCTAGGTGTTTGCCACTCTCTTCCCCCTAACTACCACCTCCTCAAATCCATGAACTATTAGTTCAAAATGTCTGATTTGTTCCAATTTCCTCAGAATTACAATGAAATTTGAAATTCCTAGAAGTCAAGAAACTTGCTCCAGCCTAGTGGAAAAGCTAGGACTGGAGCTAAAGTTTTGTGATTTTCAGGCTTGAGGTCTTCCTATGTGGATGCCTTAATCTGGATTATAAGAACACACTGTCTTCAAATGGGCAGACAGTTGCCTCAAGGAAACTTCATTCACTCTTAGCACAGACTAGTATGCTGGTGGATATCAATGATATCAGCAGGAGAATAACTACCTTGTAGTGTCAGAACAGAAAGCAGTGGACTGAGAAGAAAACTGGCTAGAATTCCAAACATGCCAGTTATTGGGTCTCTCAGGCTCAGCCAAAAGTTCTGGGAAATCAAGAGGCTAATGACCTCAGAGAACTTACATGTGTTCTTTAAAGGATGCCCAGGATCAAACACTAGTCTAGCTGGCTTTATTGTAGGGCAAGAAGTCAGGTACAGTCATGAGTCCTAACATCTTGGGGTGCAGTCTTGAATGTTTTTTGTGTCTCAAGTGCTGACTCATTTTTATTTCCTTTAGAGGAAACTTAAACTCTGCACATCTGGTTTTTCTATAGAAATATGATAAGATCAATTCTCTGGAAAGAATCATATTGCAAGATGCCCTAAAACTTCCAGGTGAACAAACCTTGTATAATATACTTAAAGATAAATGTTCCTAATCCTTGTCTTAAAGGTTGTAGAGAGCTGGGCTGTGCTTTGTTGTTGTTAAAGTGATAGCAAGACTGAATTCATTATTCTTTCTTAACCTAGCATATAAGCTGATCCTTGATTCCTGCCATCACCAATTCTTTCTATGAGACAATTCTCAAGTGCCTCCCTTGAGGCCTTGAGGCCTAGGCATTCCAGGCTTTGCTCTGAAAACAAGACATCTTTCCTCTACACACACCCTCCACGTAGAATTCCAAAAACATACCAATCTCAGATTTTATGGGAGGATATGTTTTGAAAGAGCTTTTATCTTGGCTTTAATGGTGTATATTTTTAATTAAAATATTGACTTAAATTCATTTATTCATTTATGTTAGTACTAGCTGGGGACTTTGAGCAGATTAGGCAAATTTTCTCTAATTAGTTAGGGGGACTGGAATTTCCAGAAGTCTTCAGCTTCTATATTCCCCCCCCCCCCCCCCGCTTTTTTTTAACTAGAAGAACTTTTTGGCCAAACATGTAGGTTGTCTAGTCCTCTGTGTTATAAAAATTCAAATATTTGGGTGATCTGGCTGACTCAACTTTGTGATAAAATAAGCCTTGAGTATAGTTTATTGCCTTTTTTCTTATTATCCATTGACTTTTATTTTAACTTTGTCATACAAAATATCTTCTTGTGGCTCAGAATATGGAAAATTATAGTTTTTATTAGATTGAGGAAAAAATAGATTTATTTATTCTGCCCTTTATTTATATATAGCTATAGATAAGGACTAGTTTCTCTTCTACAATTGTGATAAAATCAGCCCATCTAAGGAAAACACTAAGATTTGACACTTAATAATTAGAAAATTGAGAAGTAACAGAAGTCACTTATTAATAACAAAGGAAATCTGTAATATCAACATTTATATGGTCTATAAGACTTGCCATATTGGATCCTACAAACTATTTCATCTTGGCAAAATATAATGTTAAGAGGTCAACATTAAAACATTTGGAGGGGCGCCTGGGTGGCTCAGTCGGTTAAGTGGCCGGCTTCGGCTCAGGTCACGATCTCGCGGTCTGTGAGTTCGAGCCCTGCGTCGGGCTCTGTGCTGACGGCTCAGAGCCTGGAGCCTGTTTCAGATTCTGTGTCTCCCTCTCTCTGACCCTCCCCTGTTCATGCTTTGTCTCTCTCTGTCTCAGAAATAAATAAACTTTAAAAAAAATTTTTTTTTAATTTGGAATTTATGTTTGTTTGCTTATATATTCATTTATTCCTATTTCAAGTTCCCAAAAGGAATTGAGGAGGCTTAAAGAAATATATTCCTACAGAATGATGAAAAATAAAGTGGGAAGGAAGGAAAAGTATGGGATGGTAAGATGAATCTAAGTGTAGCTTAAGCAGTGTTTAGAAATGCATACTATAAGCTCATCTCTATGTTGTAGACATAGGCTGCAAATTTGGGCCTGAATTTCTTCAGCTGCCAAAGTGTCACAAAAGTCACCATAAAATATATCAGTTGCTCAGGAATGGTACTAAAGACTGAGACAGAACTTCTCTTCAAGTGTCTCGTAAAGAAGTCTTGGCATCTGACAGCAGCAAATGATCCTCAGCTCTTTTTAGGCTTTGCTCTGAAGACATGGCACCTTTTCATCTCAATGAGAGAATGAAATCTTGCCATTGGTGACAACATGAATGGACCTAGAGGGCATTATGCTGAGTGCAATAAGTCAGAGAAAGACAAATACCAGATTATCTTATCTGTGGCTTCTGAAAAAAACCCTGAAAAACCAAAACCAAGTTCATAGGTAGAAGAGATTGGTGGTTAACAGAGGTGAGGAGTGCGGGGTGGGCGAAATAGTGAAAGGATTCAAAAGCTACAAACTTTTAGCTATAAAATAACTAAGTCATGGGGGTGTAATGTATAGCATCATGACTATAGTTAAAAATACTGTATTACATACTTAAAAGCTGCTAAGAGAGTAATCTTAAAAGTTCTCATCACAAGAAAAAAAGTTCTATATTTATGGTGACACTTATTAACTAGACTTATTGTGGTGATTGTTTTACAGTATATACAATATCTGATCATTTTTTATATTTAATTTTTTCAAGTTTTATTTATTTATTTTGAGAGAGATAGAGACAGTGCAAGTGGGGGAGGGGCAGAGAGAGAGGAAGAGAGTGAGAATCCCAAGCAGGCTCTGCACTGTCAGCAGAGAGCCTAATGCAGGGCTCAAACTCATGAAACTGTGAGATCATGACCTGAACTGAAACCAAGAGTCAGACCTTTAACTGAGTGAGCCACCCAGGTGCCCCTTAAATTTTTTAAAAAAGTAAATTACATAATTCTACTTTAAAAAACATATATTTCTTAGATGCTTCCCTATCAGCTTGAGAAAAAAAAAGTAAATTCAAACTATTTGGCATAAGAGGACTTCTGTGATTTGTCTCTATTTCATTCTTTCATTTCCAAATTTCTCTCCTTACCCTAATTCTAGAGACATGCCAAACTACTCACCATTTTCCAGAACACTGTGCTCCCTCTGTCTTCATCTATGACCTCTACCCTTCTGTCTAACTTCCTTTTAGGAAGTTAGTGTTTGAGGAGCCAGTTGGGATCTATCTCTGCCAGGGAGTTTCCATGAACTTCACAGTCTGTTTCTATAACACTCAACATCCTGTAGTGGAGTTGTCTTCTTCATTACCTCTTTGCCCCACTAGACGGTGAGTTCCCTGAAGGTCTGAGCAATGTTATTAATCTCTATATTTTTGCATGCAGTTCAATGCCTGGCATCAGGTTCAGTAAATTTCATTGAAAAAAGAGCTGCAGTCTTTTTATAACCTGATCTTGGAGGTGACATACCATAACTTCTCCCAAGTGCTATTGGATACAGAAACTCACCCAGATACAGTGTCGGAAGAGACTAAACAAGGGTGCAAAGGGCAGGAGGTAGGCATTCTTGGAGACATCTTGGAGGCTGACTACCATAGGCATGTAGATCAAGATCCGATCCAAAGAGTAAGGGGAAGTGTTTGTTTTTCCTCTTCTGTCACATCTTAAAGACCCATGGTCTCTGCAAGAAGAGGCTTTGCCAGTTTTATTTTATTTTATTTTATTTTTAAAAAAATTTTTTTTCAACATTTATTTATTTTTAGGACAGAGAGAGACAGAGCATGAACGGGGGAGGGGCAGAGAGAGAGGGAGACACAGAATCGGAAACAGGCTCCAGGCTCCGAGCCATCAGCCCAGAGCCCGACGCGGGGCTCGAACTCACGGACCGCGAGATCGTGACCTGGCTGAAGTCGGACGCTTAACCGACTGCGCCACCCAGGCGCCCCTGCCAGTTTTATTTTAAATTTAAAAAGACCACCCTTCTTAGAAGGTACATGGGCTCTTAAGATAAACTACCCACTGGCTGCACAAATTCTGTGTCACCTAATTCATGGCTATAGGTTAACTGAAGTTTACGTGTGCCCAATGCAAACACTATTCTAAACAAATCATAGACCTGCAGATGCCCAATTGTCTTCTCTTTCGGAAAAGAAAATGTAATAAAACCTGTAACAGTATGCCAAAAGTATTAGAGAAGATATTTTATGATTATGCAAAGAAAACAAGGTGGGTTGAAATGATGCTTTTTCACTCAGAACAAAAGCACCAGGCTATGAAAGATAGAAAAGTTGAAGAAAATAGTGTATGTATGTCATTAATATTTAGGTTTGGAAGAGACATTAAAGGTCATTCAGCCTTATATTACTTTAAAAATTCATTTAACTTTTTGGGGTGCCCGGGCAGCTCAATTGGTTAAACATCTGTCTGGTTCTTGGTTTTGGCTCAGGTTGTGATCTCAGTTTCATGAGATTGAGCCCCTTATGGGGCCCTGCCCTGGGCATGGAGCCTGCTTGGGATTCTCTCTTCCTCTCGCTCTCTGCCCCTCCCCCACAATATGCTCTTTCTTTCTCTCTCTCAAAATTCATTAATTTTTCAGTGATCTTTTAATTGTTAATATAAACGTTTTTAATATTTATTTACTTTCAGAGAAAGAGGGTGTGTGTATGTGAGAGCAGGGGAGGGGCAGAGAGAGAGTGAGAGAGAGAATCCTAAGTAGGCTCTGGACTGTCAGCATAGAGCCCCACTTAGGGCTCAAACTCATGAACCGTGAGATCATGCCCTGAGCTGAAATCGAGAGTCTGACACTTAACTGATTGAGCCTCCCAGGCACTCCTTAATTGTTAATTTATACACAATAAAATTCTCTTTGTGGTATATATTTCTGTGGATTTGACAATTACATAGAGTCATGTATCCACCACCATGAGTGTGATACAGAACAGTTTCATCACTCTCAAAATTCTGTCATGCTGCCTCTTTAGAGTTAACCCTCTCCCACCCTCGAACACTTGGCAAACATTTCTCTGTTCTCCATCCCTGTACTTTTTGCCTTTTTCAGAACATCACATAAATGAAATACAATATGCAGTATATTGTGACTGGTTTCTACTTTGCAAAACACATTTGGAATTCTTCCATTTGTTGATAAATCAATCGTTTGTTTCTTTTTGTTACTGAATAGTGTCTCATTTTATAGACGTACAATAAGGGACATCTGGTTGAATGACACCTGAGATGTTTGAGGTTTTTGATGATTTTTAATAACATAGCTATAAATATTTGTGTATAAGTGTTTGTGTGAATATAATTTTTTATGGAATAGTTTGGCCAAGTTATAAGCTAAGTGTATGTTTAACTTTATACCCAGCTGCCAAACTGTTTTTCCAAGTGGTTGAATCATTTTTTCATTCCTAACAACAATGCATGAGTTCTAGTTGCTCCTTATCCTCATCAGCATTTGTTATCAAGGTTTTTTTTTTTTAATTTTAGCCATTCTAATAGGTATGGTATCCTATTGTGGTTTTAACTTGCATTTTACTAGTGACTAATGATGCTGAGCAACTTCCACATGCTTATTGGCCATCTCTGTATCTGTTGAGATCTTTTGCCTACTTTTATATTGGGTTGTTTGTTTTCTTATCGGTGAATTTGAGAGTTCCTTATGTATTCTGGATTTAAGAGCTTTGTCAGAACTGTGATTTGCAAATATTTTTTCCTAGTGCATGGCTTTTTTTCATTCCTTTAACATTATCTTTTGTAGAGCAAAAGTTCTTCTTTTAAATTTTTTTTAAAGTTTATTTTTGAGAGAGAGAGACAGAGCACAAGTGGGCAAGGGACAGAGAGAGAGGGAGGCACAGAATCCCAAGCAGGCTCCAGGCTCTGAGCTATTAGCATAGAGCCCGACATGAGGTTTGAACTCACAAGCTGTGAGATCATGACTGAGCGGAAGTTGGATGCTCAATTGACTGAGCCACCAGGCGCCCCTAGAGCAAAAGTTTTTATTTTAGTAAAGCTCAATTTGTTATTTTTAACAGATTTTGTTATCATGAAAAAAATATTTCCCTAAATAAAGGTCGTAAAGATTCCCTCATTTGTTTTCTTCTAGAAGTTATATGATTTTATGGCTTTAGGTTTACACTTGTGGTACATTTAGAGTTTATTTTTGTAAAAGTTGTGAGGTAGGTGGCAAAGTCTAGCCTCACTTTATACATGAAAAAACTAAGGAATGAGCTTCAAAAAACTGTACTGATTTGCTGAGATTATAAGACTAATGGTGATTATCCTGGGCTAGAACTCCATTCCTGGTGTTTGGACCACCACTGCATCTCACTGTCACCTAAGTAGTTTTCAGTTTGACTTTTTCCCCTAATTTTGTTCCTGGTCTCTTTCTGGGTTAAAACATTTTGGCTTTGGGAGGCCTATGTTTTTAGTAGCTGTACTAAAGCCCAAGATAGATATTTCCTGCCCTAGAAATTAGAGGCATATCTATTGTTTCAATATTGTTGGTCAGGTATTGCCACAGTAATGTTTCATAACAAACCAATTTTTAAAAAGTGGTTGTTTTAACATTGAGTATTGCAGTTGCTGCTGTGTACAGAGGTTACTGCAATAAAGGAAGTAGATTCATTAAAACTAAAACTAAAAAAAAAAATAACAACAACAGTGGCTTACAACAATAATATTTTGTTTTTTTGTTGTTGTTGTTTTTTGTTTGTTTCAGATTTTATTCAGCCAGGCGGCTCTGCTTAAGGGTGCAGGTTGGATGAGTTTATGCCAGACTGGGGCTTGGGTTCAGTTCTGTTCCTCATATGTTTTCTTACGGAGACCAGGCTGCAAGCAATGCTATCTAGGACATACACTCCCCATCGCTGGCCCATGGGGTTGAAAAGTCAAGCCAACTCGTACACATGTATGTGAGGACTCTGCTTATGTCATGCCTCCTAAAATTCCATTGGCCAAAGCAGGTCTTATGGCCAAACCTAACATCACAAGGGCAAAGAAATTTACTCTAACCACTATGAAAAGGAGAGGTAGAATGAATTTTTTTTTGAAAAGTAAGTCAAACTACTATATGTATTCAACAGTTTACCCAATTGAATTGATATAAGACTGAAGTTAAAATTCTTTAACTGAAGATGAAACTGGTCTGTTTCCAGATATAATATTGATTCAATGGGTCACAACATCAATCTTCATCAGGGAAATACAAATTGAAACCACACTGAGAAAACCACCTTACACTGGTCAGGGTGGCTAAAATGAACAACTCAGGAAACAACAGATGTTGGCGAGGTTGTGGAGAAACGAGAACCCTCTTACACTGTTGGTGGGAATGCAAACTGGTACAGCCAATCTGAAAAATGGTGTGGAGGTTCCTCAAAAAATTAAAAATAGAATTACCCTACAACCCAGCAATAGCACTACTAGGAATTTATCTAAAGGATGCAGGAGTATTGATGCATAGGGGCACATGTACCCCAACATTTATAGCAGCGCTATCAACAATAGCCAAATTATGGAAAGAGCCCAAAGGTCCATCAACTGATGAATGGATAAAGAAGATGTGGTTTATATATACAATGGAATACTACTTGGTGATGAGAAAGAATAAAATCTTGCCATTTGCAACAGTGTGGATGGAACTGGAGGGTATTATGCTAACTGAATTGAGTCAGTCAGAGAGAGACAGATATCATATGGTTTCATTCATATGTGGAATTTGAGAAACTTAACAGAAGACCATGGGGGAAGGCAAGGGGAAAAAGTAGTTTCAAACAGAGAGGGAGGCAAACCATAAGAGACTCATAAATGCAGAGAACAAACTGAGAACTGATGGGGGGATGGAGGAGAGGGGAAAATGGGTGATGGGCACTGAGGAGGGCTCTTGTTGGGACGAGCACTGGCTACTGTATGTAAGCGATGAATCATGGGAATCTACCCCCAAAATCAAGAGCATACTGTATACACTGTATGTTAGCTAACTTGACAGTAAATTATATTTATAAAAATAAATAAATAATAGGTCACAAAGCAACTTCATGACTAAAGACTGAAACATTACTCAATTATTCCAAGTTTTTATTTGACCCATTGGCTACCACCTCACCTCAGAACAGTGAGTCTAAGCAGACATCACAAGTCAGTATAAATAAGGGTTCAATCCTGAAACCAGTGGTGTCTAAGAACTATCATTATACACATACTGGACTTCCATAGGCTGCCTGACACCAGCTTAGGTGCTGCAGTGTTTATATAATTTAGTTTGGGAGTCATTACTTCAGAGCAGATGAAGATGCTGTTTAATCATACAGATTAAATATAAGTAGAAAATAATAGAATGTCGAGCTAGGAGATTGGAAGTCTGAGGTACAGAAGTATTAGTAAGCTCCTGTAGGACAGAAGAAGTTGGTGAAAGATTTAAGTTTAGGATCCAGAATTTTTCATACTCAAGGTCAAAAGCCGAAAAGAGCACTCACAGTTATGGGAACTTATTGCAAAGGAGGGAGTTCCACAGTTTTAGTTATTTTACCTAGTAGAAAAAAAAACTTTACAGCAGCTAACGCAGAAGATTTCAGGTAGTGTGAAGGTGAAAAGAATGTGTCTGGAAATTGAGACACATTAGAATAACTCATAGGTCCATTCACTGAATGGGGATATCATTAATCTGTAGCCATATTTTTGATCTGAAGGCTAGGCTTGGTTCCTAAGATAGAGCTTGAAGAGAGATCACCTTTTATCACAGCAATGACAGAGAAATTGAGATTTGTAGTATTTTATTAAAGGAATCAGATGTACCTCCTGGTCATGAGGCATACTTGGCTTATAGGATGTTTATGATGAGGCTGCAGTGACATTATTCTCATTATAATATTGTCAACACCTGTGTCCTTCTTTATCCCCTGCTTCCACTAAGTGTGGGCCCCATGTGAAGGAACTAGGAAAAAATCCAGAGTAATTTCACTCTAATAAAGACCAAGTGGAGAGACTGCTGAACTACTCTCCTTCTGTTGGGTTGAACCTCATTCTGGATAATTCCAATCCAGTAAGAAGATTACAAATAAAATAAGCACTGATGTCCACGGAGTAGAAAATCAAAAGCAATAAATATACTCCACATACTTTGGGTGGTTCTATAGTATTGGCCATTTGTCATGGTAAGCAACTGGTTCAGTCTTGCAGTTGACCATTCACAATCTGCTTTTTAAAAAGCACCAGTCCTTTGGGTCATAATTTCATTGCTCCATTTTTCAAAAGAGAAAACTGTAGGAATTCACAAATGTGTATGTAAATTGGTCTTTTGAAAATTTTTTTTGGCATTTTCCCTGATGACCTTCATAAACCAGAATTCTCCAATTTAGTTCTCTCCTTCATCCATCTGAGGGAAAACTCTTCAGTTTATGTATTGGAATCAGAAGTTGTGTATTAGGTTAAAGTGATCTTAAGAAGCACTTAATGCTCAGACATGTCTTGTTGCTTTTGTTGTTTATATTCTGTATGGGTGACTTGGCTTATAATTGAAATTGTTAGATATTTTACATTTAAATATTATATGATCATTATCTAATGATGCCCTGATAAGTTTTGTGATAGATCTGTTTGTATGGAATACAGAAACAGATGCATGTACCAAACTCAGTGAGTGGTCTCTCAGCTGCACAGAAATTGCTTTGGCAAAATGAATTAAGGATTTGATCAAAGTTTGAGCTGGTAAATCAAAAGAAACTTCCAAAAGGATGTGAATTTTAAGTGATTTCCCAGAGGGGAAGACCGGAAGGGGATAGAATTGTAAGAATGGAAACAAACAATATGATAGCCCTTAATTAAAGAGGACACACACACACACACACACTCATTTAGTCTCACACTAGAAACAAAACCAAACACAAGGAAATAAAGTGTTATAGCTTCTAACAAAAGAATTATTTGACTTAACAAGAATAAAATTCCTATTTTCACATGCTGCCTTTATCTTGATAGTAGCAAGTAAATGTTGGTTAAAGTGAAATAAACACAAAGTTGTTTGGGAACACGTGAGGACAAACCACGGGATGATTCATTTATATTTACATATGGGGCTTCACTCACCACAACATGGCTGCAGGGTTTACCAGGAATGTTGTGGATATTTTATAGTTTTTGGCTATTCTAGCTAAAAAAAAAAAAAGGATTTGTTTTCAGCAAGTGATAGACAGTTTCTTCATGCCACTTCAAAATAATACTGACTTGATCGTCATTGCTACTTTACCCAACTAAAGGAAATATGTCTTGGCCTCTAATACATAAGCACTATGTGGTTTTGCAGAATTTGAACACTGGGAGGAAAGTGGTGTAGTCAACTTAGCATTTCCTGTCTTGAAACAGTTAATTTAGTACTCTAAAAGTTAAACTGGAGGTGACTTGAATTTAAATATCTTAACACAAAACTCAACCTAAAGGCAATATGTACCCAAAGAAACCTAGGGAAATTATTGAACTGTTGTTTTTAAACTGTAAGATTGGTAAATGAAATTCCAAAGTTCACGCAGTTTAGCATGACATTTACTGCTAGAATGAACACCACCAGAGAACGTCAGAATCACAGAGAAAAATGCATCAGAGAGTCTGTTCAGAGCTAATAACATTATTTGTAAGCTCTTTACAGCTAATATCTATCGATCAGCTTCCCTGTATCTGTCACAGAATATAAATAGGGAGGATCATCGTAGGGACTTAGCTCTCAGTTTTCTGAAAGCACTGAAGGGAATTTACCAGAAGTGATACTATTCTGCAGACAGGGGTGAAGAGGAGAAGTCACCTTCTGTGAGTATCCAGGGCTGTAGACCTCACCTTTGCCTGATTCTCTGCTTTCTGAGTCAGATCCTCAGGGAGGCTGCTAAGCAGGGCTGGGTTGTTCAGGCTCAGTGGCCACCATTAGATAAAAGCGATTTGTTTGGGGTTGTGGGGGAGTACCAATACCCAGACCTACCTCAGAATTGCATAGTCCACTCTGTAGAAGCTCACTTTGTGTGTGTGTGTGTGTGTGTGTGTGTGTGTGTGTGTGTGTACACAAATTCTATGGTAGTACTATCCAATACAACTTTTTGCCACGATAGGAGAAATATTCCATAATCTGTGCTGTCTGGTAGGGTAGCCACTAGTCACATGTGGCTATTGAAAACTTGAAATGTGTGGCTGAGGAACTGAACTTTTCTTATATTTAATTTTAATTAATTTAAAATTTAAATGTCCATATTTGGCTAATGTTATCATGTTGAAGCACACAGAATTTGGTAACATCTTGACGTCTGTACAACCCTGACTGAAACTATTTAATATCATATAGGCTGAAACGTTGTGCTTTATATTAAACATACTAGTGAGATGACAAGATTTATAAAGTGATTTGGACATTGATATGAAAATAATATTGGGGGGGGAGGAGAGGCAGCACCTATCAAATAAAGAAATCTCCAGGAACAAATCTCAAACATTAATTCATTAATTTAGTATTTATGAAGAGATCATTAAGTAAGATACAGTGGGCTGTGTGTTAGGAATACAAACATGAGATGCTTTTTGCTTTTTTTTTTTTAAGTTTGTTTACTTAGAGAGAGAGAGAGAGAGAGAGAGAGAGAGGCAGAGAGAAAGAGAGACAGAGAATCCCAAGCAGACTCCATGCTGTCAGCGCAGAGCCCAGTGCAAGGCTTGAACTCACAAACTGTGAGATCATGACCTGAGCCAAAATCCAGCATCAGACACTTAGCTGACTGAGCCACCTAGGTGCTGCAAGATACTTTTTTGCTTTTAACAAGCTTATTAATCTGGTGGGAGGAAAGAGATAAATATTTAAAATGCACTGTGGTAAGTGCTTGGATGGAGGAATGAACTACACCTGAGACATCATAAGTCGCTTTCAAGACACAGGGTGTTCAAGTCACCCTTCGTTTAATTATTTGCATTTTGGACATATGGTGTTCTAATGTAGGGTGTTAGGTACTGAGGGTGGCAAAGATGAATGAGAAAATCTCTGCCTTCAAGAATTTTCACTGTAAACTTCTAAACTAACTGACCCATTTGTCTCTCCCTGAATTTAGATCTGTTTTGAAAATATCAGTGTAAGTTTCTTTCATTTCCTAGCTCTAAGTAAAAGTAGGTGTCATTTTTGGGGGACCTTTGTGATTGAACATGCATTCTTAAAGAACAGCTTGTTGCTGCCTCATCTCCAAGTCTCCTTTGGCTTGTCATCTATTGAGTTGGCCCTTATTAGGTCATATGTACTATTCACTCACCTGTGAGTGTGGTGCACAGCAGAGGGTGGGAGTGAGGATGTAGAGGGAAGAATGAATACTGTGTAGCTGGTGCTTTTGTGACTTTGCTTACACCTCTGCATCTGTGATGGACCAACTATGCATGATGACAATCTAACCTCATGGGCCTGTGCTACTTTTCTGCCCCATGACCTTTTCTCAAGCTGTGGAGCACACACTCCGCACATGTGAGCGCTATGAAAGTCCCTTGGAGCTATTCCTTAAAACATTACAGACAGAAATCAGTGTCTAAATGCCCAAGTGCCAATCCTTTGGATGGACACTCGTGAGAAATACTGTGTTCACTTCTCCAAGGCTCTGGAAGGTTTTCTAAAACAAAGCCAAAGCCAAAACAAAGAAAAACCCCTAAAAAAAAAAACCCAAACCAAAACCCAGAGGAACAAAACAAAACAAACAAAAACACAGAGGGCTACCATTGCCTGTAGCAGTAGCCTTGACAACACATCTTATTTTGTCCCCCCGACCCCGTGTCTCATTCTCCATACTTCTTCAGTTCTGCTTTTTACTTTTTGAGATCACCTTGAAGATTAACTACCTGTATTCAAGTTCTTTTCTGTGAGTTAAGTTAGATGGTTTAATCTCTGTTTAACAGTTAAATTGTGAGTGTTATCTATGCTCAGAACGACTTGTCAACAATATATCCTTTGTGAATCTCAGAATATATCCTAAATTCTTTCCTTTCTCAGTGTTCTAGGATGTCCATTGTTTCTCCTCAAATCCATTTCATTTTTAAAAAGAAAAATTGCTCTCATTGTGTATTCCATCTGTCTGGGTTGACAGCATTCTTTTTTTTTTAAGTTTATTTATTTATTTTGAGAGACACAGAGACACACAAGTGGGGGAGGGGCCGAGAGAGAGGGGGAGAGAGAGAATCCCAAGCAGGTTCTGCCCCATCAGCACGGAGCCTGATGCGGGACTCAAACTCATGAAACCATGAGATCATGACCTGAGCTGAAACCAAGAGTCAGACGCTTAACCAACTGAGCCAGCCAGGCACCACTGAGTTGATAGCATTCTAAGCTTTATCAGGCTCCTTTCTTGTTGTTGGAAATCAGAGAAAAAGTCAGTCAAATGTGAATTCATCGTGACCTCATTCATTCCAAGAGAAGAATTGACCAGAAAGGCAAACAGCAAAAACTCACCTGTGTGATGCTGTTATTCTTTTGTTAAACATTTTCTTGCTTTTATTTTGAAAGATATGACATTTTTCTCTCTTTCCTGCTTATTCTCTTTCTTTTTTTTTTTTTTTTTTTTTCTGGTGTAGGGGGGTTGATTATCACTCCTGCTTTTTGTTATTATTGTTGTTGCTTTCCAGCAATGATAATAATCTCTTTCCTTTAAAAATTCTCAGTGATTCCCACATCGATATATGACCATGTTTCCGTGTACTAACAGCAACCTGTTTGCCACGTTTCAGAGACTCTGGCATGAGCTTACCCTGTTCTTCTTCCATTAGTGTTCCTTTTGCTTTTGAACAGGGAAGGGTATTAGCCAAAGTTGATGAAGTGATTCTAGCCTTCAGAAGTTGATGACATGATCATCTAGTCTGCTTCTTGTATTTACCTATTTTGTTCAGTAGCTCAAGAATCTGTTTACTTCCAGTGAACCTAAAATTTGAATTTCAAAACAGAAGAAGTTTTTCTTGGGCAAGGTCAAGAATTATCACTGAGATAAAAACCCTGAGGATAGCAATAAGACCTCTGGACTAGCTTCATTCCAACAATCTACGAATGCATAAAATTCGTGTACCTTGCAAACAGCAAATGATCCACACACCTTTATTTCCTCTTCAAAAGCTGTAATGTACTAAAATGCTTCATAAAAGTCAAGTCATGAAATGCATTTTAGAAAATTCTTTTAATCCTACCCATGATTTTTCCCTATGAAAATAAAAGAATCCATTCTCTGACTTATTTTTATTTTCCCCATTATTTTATGCATTTTAATTTGCAGAAATCCTGGAGCTTTTAAAAAATGGGCATGGTGAAAACTTGCATCTGAGGAAGTGGCGTGCCAGTTTTTAACTTAGCTGATATGATCTAAGTATTCATTTTAAACCTTGATATTAATTTCAGGGAAAGAAAACAATGTGTAAAACTCAAACTAAATGGCAGTTCCCTGAACATGCAGCAATAGCCTCCTTTCGTAAAACTTGCTGAGATGGAATGAAAGGAGAGAATGAATGTGCATTCCTTTATTGGAAACATTGCTTTTCAGATTATCCAGATATCATACTATAAATTAAAAAACAAACAAAGCCTGGAATCCCCTCAGTAGAGACAATAAGTTTCAAGTCTTTTATTTCATACACAAAATTAGGATCCTAGTTAGTTGGGCATAAACTTTTTACATGCTGGTTTTTATCATACTTTCAAAAAAGATTACATTGTCTTTAAAGTAATGATCTTTAAGAGACTGTTAAAAACTGAGAACAAACTGAGGGTTGATGGGGGGTGGGAGGGCGGGGAGGGTGGGTGATGGGTATTGAGGAGGGCACCTTTTGGGATGAGCACTGGGTGTTGTATGGAAACCAATTTGACAATAAATTTCATATATTGAAAAAAATAAAGTAATGATCTTTAATCTTTATTACATAGTCTTTAAAAACATTATTTTCAATGTCTGCATAATGCTTCATGGTACAGTTTTGTCATTTTTCATGGCATCACTCCCTGAATAGATGGGTAACTCTTTACTTCCATTTTTTTGTTTTTTTACATAAATGTTTTCCATCTTAAATTATATCATTAGGAAAGATATCTATAAGTGGGCTTCAGGAATTAAAGTGTTGAACTTTTTTTTAAAAATTTTTTTAAAGTTTATTTATCTATGTATTTATTTTTTGAGAGAGAGAGAATGAGCCAGGGAGGGGCAGAGAGAGAGGGAGACAGAGAATCCGAGCAGGCTCTGCACAGCGCTGGCAGTGCAGAGCCCAACACAGGGCTTGAATTCACAAACCGCTAGGTCATGACCTGAGCTAAAACCAAGAGTCAGATGCTTAAACAGCCGAGCCACCCAGGCATCTGAAAGTGTGGAGCTCTACAGAAATTCCTTGCTACCAAACCCTGGTGGTGTGCTCGCGTCCCTGCAGCTTCAGCAACACGGCGTTTTATTTTTTCTGTATCATTGCCAACTTGATTGGGAACCTCCTTAAGTGTTTCTCATTGGGTAGTTGTCATTTATTTGATTACAAATGAGGTTTTGATATTTTCCATATCTGTTACGTGTTCAAGTTTCTGTTTCTGTGAATTTTTGTTTCTGCTTTCAGTCCATTTATCTGTGAGACTCTTGATATACCTGTGACTAATTCAAAGCTCTATTACACCTCTATGGACACTGGTAAAAACATTGTGATCATGTGTCATGATTTTGTATTATGACTTTAGATTTTTTATTCCTCAGCACTAGGAGTGATATTTGATGAGACAGCCTTTGAACACTTAGGGTGTTTTGATACTTCCTGGTCAAGAAGAAATCAGTAATTTATAGTGTGGTTACTGTTAGGGTCAGGCATAAGGCAGGGTAAAGATAGGAGTCAGAGGCTAAAAAATTTTAGCAGTCAAAGGCTTTATTTGGGAACTAAGGTCTTGGGCGAGGTTCTGTGACTCAGGGAGAGAGAGAGAGAGAGAGAGAGAGAGGAGTCAGGGAAGTCACACCCAGGTGTGGTGGGGTGGGGTGGGGTTTTTAAGCTGGTGCAGTTCCGGGTTTAGGTCTGGGTGGGCCTTTTTTGTGTCAGGTCGTCCTATCGCTCGTGATTGGTTGACCTCCGATTCGTTCTGGCAGCTACTAGGGGCTTTTCGTTAGGTTGCGCTGGCAAGATGGCCATCCCTCTACTGTGGCTCCAGGGACATCCTAACAGTTACAAGGAGTACAACTGACTAAGCTTCCTGACTGGAGGTATATTAAACAATACAGGCAAAGATACACAGCTAGTTTGGAGTGGAGTTCCAGCTAATATCCAAATCTTCTAAATCACCTTTGTTTATGTGTCAGTAGCAGATTCTAAGAAACTTCTTTTCATTCTTTTTTTTTTTTTTTTGAGAGTGCAAGCGAGGGAGAGGGGCAGAGAGAGAGACTGTTAAGCAGGATCCCTGCCCAGTGTAGAGCCTGACATGGGGCTTGATACCATGACCCTGGGATCATGAACTGAGCCGAAATCAAGAGTTGGATGCTCATCTGACTGAGCCACTCAGGCACCCCTCTAAGAAACTTCTAAAGCAGATTCCACGGTTGATGAAAGAGAAGGATGTCAAGTATTGGTAGATCTAGTGAATACTATTTCAGAATGGAGATTAATTTATCAATTCCAAATGTGTGTCTTGTCTTTTTATATTAAGAAAGGATAATCATTAATTTTTTTCTTTTACTTAAATTATTTTAAATAGAGTATTTTGGATACAAAGACTTTTAGGAACTCTCTATAAAGTGCTAGTTTTGAGGATTGAATTGAGTTGTGAGTATGTATCTGTCATATTAGGTTATTGATTGCTGTGTAAAACATTACCCCAAAACCTAGTGTTTAAAATGAAAAACATTTATTATCTCACAGTTTCTTTGGGTCAGGAATTTGAACATGGCATAGCTGGTTGCTTCAAGATTTCTCTGGAGGTTTCAATTAGCAGTTGACAAGGCCTAGAGTCATTTTAAAGTTCAATCAAGGGAAGATCTTCTTTCAGAGTCACTTACATAGACCTTTTCACGCTCAGGCTTCATGTGGCAGCTAGTTTCCTCCAAAGTGAGCCATCCAAGAGAGATGATGAGAAAGCACCTAAGATCAAAGCTGCAGACTTTTTGTAACCTAATCATGGTAATTCACATCAGGTGTGCTGTATTCTATTTATTGGTAGCTAGTCAGTCAGGGCAGCCAAACTCCGGGGCTAGTAAAGGACAAGGTGGAAATGGAAATTATTGTAGAGAGGTCATCTGAGTGGTTGCTTGCCTTATCTTCTTTCACTTCACCCACAGATGGATTCACACACACATGCACACACGGAATGAAATGCACACCAATAATTATCTAAAATTCACATGATTTTTACTTGATGAGTATCTATAAAATTTGAGAGACTGTTTTACTGTTTAATAGTTTACATACATGTGAGCCAATCAGATATTTTCACTCTTCATCAAGTTGCATTTGGTCTTGCTAAGTGGAACACATTTCTTGAGACACTTGTAACTTTTCTGAGCAAACATGGAAAAAATTCCAGATCTCTTAGACTCCAGATTTATTTCCTCATTTCCTATTGCATTAAAGAGTGCTAGTGTGATATGGTTCAGTATTTGCAATAAAATGATCTGTAGAAAGTCGTGAGATTTTGTGACGCTTTTATTTGTGAAAATAATAGCCGCTTAGGCAAAGTCAAGATGTATGTTATTTTACTAGCCTCTTAATTAAAAGCAAGTGTCAGGAGAGCCAGCTTGCGGAAAGGAGTGGCAAGATATATTCAACCTTCTGAATCAGAAAAATATGCAGCCAAGAATTATTTATTCAGCAAGACTGTCATTCAAAATAGAAGGAGAAGGGAGCCTGGGTGGTTCAGTTGGTTAAGCATCCGACTTCGGCTTAGTTCATGATCTCATAGTTTGTGAGTTCAAGCCCTGTGCTTACAGCTCAGAGCCTGGAGCCTGCTTCAGATTCTGTGTCTCCCTCTCTCTTTCCCTCCCACACTTTCATTCTGTCTCTCAAAAATAAAAATAAACATTAAAAACACACACACACAACAAAATAGAAGGAGAGATAGTTTCCCAGACAAACAAAAACTAAAGGAGTTTGTGACCACTAAACCAGCGCTGCAAGAAATTTTAAGGAGGACTCTTTGAGTGGAGAAAAGGCAAAACAAAACAAAAAAGACAAGGACCAGTGAATATCATCAGACACACCAACTCTACAGGCAACACAATGGCACTAAATTCATATCTTTCAATAATTACTCTAAATGTAAATGACTAAACGGTACAATCAAAAGCCATAGCATATAAGAATGGATAAGAAAACAAGACCCATCTATATGCTGCTTACAAGAGACCCATTTTAAACCTAAAGACACCTGAAAATTGAAAGTCAGGGGATGTAGAACCATCTATCATGGTAATGGATGTCAAAAAAAAAAAAAACAACAACCAGAGTAGCCATACTTACATCAGAAGAAGTAGATTTTATTTTATTTTATTATTTAAAATTTTTTAATGTTTATTTACTTTTGAGAGAGAGTGAGCAGGGGAGAGGCAGAGAGAGATGGAGACACAGAATCCAAAGCAGGCTCCAGGCTCTGAAATGTCAGCACAGAGCCTGATGGGGGGCTTGAACTCAGGGACCGTGAGATCATGACCTTGGCTGAAGTTGGATGCTTAACCAACTGAGCCACCCAGGCACCCCAGACAAACTAGATTTTAAAACAAAACTATAACAAGAGATAAAAAAGGGTATTATGTCATAATTAAGGGGTCTATCCACAAGAAGATCTAACAATTGTAAACATTTATGCCTCCAACTTGAAACCACCCAAATATATATATCAATTAATCACAAAGATAAAGAAACTCATTGATAATAATACCATAATAGTAGAAGACTTCAAGAACCAACTTACAGCAATGGACAGATCATCAAAGCAGAAAATCAACAAGGAAACGATGGCTTTGAATGACACATTGCACTGGATGGACTTAACAGATATATTCAGAACATTTCATCCAAAGCAGCAGAATACATATTCTTCTTGCATCCACATGGAACATCCTCCAGAATAGATCACATACTGGGTGACAAATTAGCCTTCAACAAGTACAAAAAGATCGGTGTCATACCATGCATATTTCCAGACCACAACACTATGAAACTTGAAATCAACCACAAGAAAATATTTGGAAAGACCACAGATACTTGGAGATTAATCTTACTAAGGAATGAGTGGGTTAACCGAAAAATTAAAGAGGAAATTAAAAAGTACATGGAGGCCAATGAAAATGAAAACTTGAGAGTCCAAAACCTCAGGGATGCAGCAAAGGCAGTCATAAGAGGGAAGTATACAGCAATACAGGCATTCCTAAACAAGGAAGAAAGGTCTCAAATACACGACCTAACCTTATACTTAAAGGAGCTGGGAAAGAATAGCAAATAAAGCCCAAAATCAACAGAACAAGGGAAATAATAAAGATTAGAGCAGAAATCAATTATACCAAAAAAAAAAAAAAAAAAAAAAAGAACAAATCAATGAAACCAGGAGCTGGTTCTTTGAAAGTGTTAACAAAATTGATACATCCCTAGCCAGATTGATCAAAAAGAAAAAGGAAAGGACCTAAATAAATACAATCACGGGGGCTCCTGGGTGGCGCAGTCGGTTAAGCGTCCGACTTCAGCCAGGTCACGATCTCGCGGCCCGTGAGTTCGAGCCCCGCGTCAGGCTCTGGGCTGATGGCTCGGAGCCTGGAGCCTGTTTCCGATTCTGTGTCTCCCTCTCTCTCTGCCCCTCCCCCGTTCATGCTCTGTCTCTCTCTGTCCCAAAAATAAATAAATGTTGAAAAAAAAAATTAAAAAAAAATAAAATAAAATCACGCAAGAGGAGAGATCACAACCAACACTGCAGAAATACAAACAATAATAAAAGAATATTATAGGCAATTATATGACAACAGATTGAGCCATCTGGAAAAATGGACAAATTCCTAGAAACATATAAACTACCAAAACGGACACAGGAAGATATGGAAAATTTGAACAGAGCCATAACCAGTAAAAAAATCGAATCAGTAATCAAAAATATCCCAACAAACAAGAGTCCAGGGCCAGATGGCTTTCCAGGGGAATTCTACCAAACATTTAAGAAGAGTTCACACATATTCTTTTGAAGCTGTTCCAAAAAATAGAAATGGAAGGAGAACTTCCAAACTCATTCGATGAGGTCATTATTACCTTGATTCCAAAATCAAAGACCCCACTAAGGAGAACTACAGGCTAATTTCCCTGATGAAAATGGATGCAAAAATTCTCAACCAAGTACTAGCAAGCCAGATCCAACAATACATTAAAGGTATTATTCACCATGATCAAGTGGGATTTATACCTGGGATGCAGGGCTGGTTCAATATCTGCAAATCAATCAATGTGATACATCACATTAATAAAAGAAAGTATAAGAACCCCATGATCTTCTCAACAGATACAGAAAAAGCATTTGACAAAATATAGCATCCTTTCTTTTTTTTTTTTTTTTAATTTTTTTTTCAACGTTTATTTATTTTTGGGACAGAGAGAGACAGAGCATGAACGGGGGAGGGGCAGAGAGAGAGGGAGACACAGAATCGGAAACAGGCTCCAGGCTCTGAGCCATCAGCCCAGAGCCTGACGCGGGGCTCGAACTCCTGGACCGCGAGATCGTGACCTGGCTGAAGTCGGACGCTTAACCGACTGCGCCACCCAGGCGCCCCTAGCATCCTTTCTTAATAAAAACCCTCAAGAAAGGGTGGAAGGAATATACCTCAAGATCATAAAGGTCATATTTGAAAGACCTACAGCTAATATCATCCTCAATGGGGAAAAACTGAGAGCTTTCCCCCTAAGGTCAGGAATATGATAGGGAAGTTCATTCTCACCGTTGTTATTCAAAACAGTTTGGAAGTCTTAGCCTCAGCAAACAGACAACAAAGAGAAATAAAAGATCCATATCAGCAAGGAGGGAGTCAAACTTTCACTCTTTGCAGATGACATGATACTGCATGTGGACAACATGAAAAACCACCAAGAGGGGCGCCTGGGTGGCGCAGTCGGTTAAGCGTCCGACTTCAGCCAGGTCACGATCTCGCGGTCCGTGAGTTCGAGCCCCGCGTCAGGCTCTGGGCTGATGGCTCAGAGCCTGGAGCCTGTTTCCGATTCTGTGTCTCCCTCTCTCTCTGCCCCTGCCCCATTCATGCTCTGTCTCTCTCTGTCCCAAAAATAAATAAACGTTGAAAAAAAAAAAATTTAAAAAAAAAAAAAAGAAAAACCACCAAGAAACTGCTAGAGCTGATCCATGAATTCAGCAAAGTCACAGGATATAAAATGAATGTACAGAAATCAGTTACATTTCTATACACCAATAATGAAACAGTAGAAAGAGAAATCAAGGAATCTAACCCATTTACAATTCCACCAAGACCCATAAAATATCTAGGAATAAACCTAACCAAAGAGGTAAAATATCTATACACTGAAAACTATGGAAAACTTATGAAAGAAATTGAAGAAGACACAAATAAATGGAAAAACATTCCATGCTCATGGACTGGAAGAATAAATATTTTTAAAATGTCGATACTACCCAAAGTAATCTATATATTCAATGCAATCCCTATCAAAGTAACACCAGCATTCTTCACAGAGTAGAACAAACAATTGTAAAATTTGTGTCAAACCCAGAAAGACCCCAAGTAGCCAAAGTAATGTTAAAAAAGAAAACCAACGCTGAAGGCATCACAATTCTGGACTTATACTATATTACAAAGCTGTAATCATCAAGACAGTATGGTACAAAAGCAGGCACATAGATCAATGGAACAAAATAGAAAGCTTAGATGGACCCACAAATGTATGATGTACTAATAATCTTTGACAAAGCAGGAAAGAATATCCAATGGAAAAAGGAGTCTCTTCAGGAAATGGTGTTGGGAAAACTGGACAGTGCCATGCAGAAGAATAAACCTGGACCACTTTCGTATACCATACACACATAGTAAACTCAAAATGGATGAAAGATCTAAATGTAAGACAGGAAACCATCAAAATCCTAGAGGAGAAAACAGGCAACAACTTCTTTGACCTTGGCCGCAGCAATTTGTTATTTGACATGTCTCTGGAGGCAAGGAAAACAAAAGCAAAAATGAACTCGTGGGACCTCATCAAGATAAAAAGCTTCTGCATGGCAAAGGAAACAATCAGCAAAACTAAAAGGCAACCAAGAGAATGGGAGAAGATATTTGCAAATGACATATTAGATAAAAGGTTAGTATCCAAAATCTATAAAGAACTTATCAAACTCAACACAAAAAACAAATAATCCAGTGAAGAAATGGGCAAAAGACATGAATAGACACTTTTCCAAAGAAGACATCCAGATGGTTAACAGACACATGAAAAGATGTTCAACATCACTCAAACTTGTCCGAATGGCTATAATTAACAACTCAGGAAACAACAGATGTTGGTGAGGATGCAGAGAAAGGGGAACCCTTTTGCACTGCTGGTGGGAATGCAACCCGGAGCAGCCGCTCTGGAAAACAGTACAGAGGTTCCTTAAAAAATTTAAAAAGAGAACTACCCTATGACCCAGCAATTGCACTTCTAGGAATTTACCCAAGGGATACAAAAATACTGATTCAAAGGGGCACGTGCACTCTAATGTTTATTGCAGAACTATCAACAATAGCCAAATTATGGAAAGAGCCCAAATGTCCATCAACTGATGATAAAGAAGATGTGGTATATATATATATATATATATATATATATATACACACACACACGCGCGCGCGCGTGCACACACACACACACACACACACACACACACAGTGAAATATTACTTGGTGATCGAAAAGAATGAAATCTTGTCTTTTACAACAACCTGTATAGAACTAGAGGGTATTATGCTAAGTGAAAGAAGTCAGAGAAAAGCGAAAGAAGTCAGTCAGAGAAAGACAAATATGTGATTTCATTCACATGTGCAATTTAAGAGTTTAAGAAACAAAACAGATGAACATAAGGGAAGGAAGCAAAAAATAAGATGAAAACAGAGAGGGAGGCAAACCATAAGAGACTCTTAAATATATCAAACAAACTGAGGGTTGCTGGAGGATATGCTGTATGGGGCGATGTGCTAAATGTGTCCATGGACCTTAGGGAGGCCAAATTAAAAAAAAAAAAAGTAAAATGATAATATATAAAGAAAAAAATCACTTAAAAAAAAAAAAGAAATGAACCTAATGTCCACTAAGGTGAAAAAAAAAAAACCTAAAAAAAAAAAAAAGCTGGCTTTGTGACTGGGCCAGTAAGACATGGTGGGGAGAATTGCTAACCTAACTTGTGTAGCTGATGTGCTACTAGGGTGTAGAGGGTCTTATAGGAACACAAGGAAACAAAGTAAATTGTGAGCACTTTGGGGGATGGCTAATGGTTTTAATACCTAGATTAATTAGGGTTTAATTGGCAGAATGCCAGGAATTCACAAAATTCCTAGACTCAGGAATCTAGGCAGTTTGAGAAACTCCACATGGGAAATATATGGAGTCTTCAAACTGAGCATTAGGGGTAGTGTGTGGTGGGCTGACTAATGGTCCACCAAATGTCCATGTGAACCTGAAAATATGTCATAGGGATTTTACTTACCTAATGAAAGTCACAGACCTTAAAAAAGGGACATCATCTTGGATTATTTAGGTGAGCCCAGTCTAAGATCCTTAAAAGCATACAACTTTCTCCTGCAGAGGCAGGAAAGAGATGTGATGGAAAGGGAAGTTATAAAAATTCCAAGCATGTTGCTGGTTCTGAGATGCAAGGACCCACACGCAAGGCCTGGAAAGAAGCCTCCAGAAGTTGAGGATGGCTCCCAGTTAGTAGCCAGCAAATAAATAAGACTCAGTCCCACTTCTGAAAAAAGCTGGATTCTGCCAACCTCCATGAGTTTGGAAGCAGATTCTTCTCCAGAGTTCCCAGTAAGGGACAAAGCCCTGGTTACACCATGAATTTTAGTCTATGAGGCCTTTGATGGACTTCTAACCTACAGAACTAAGAGATGATAAATGGGTATTGTTTTAAGGTGCTAAGTTTGTGGTAGTTTGTTATGGAAACAATAGAAAACTAATACAGAGTATGAGATGCATATCTCTTGAGAGCATGAGTGGATGCAGGAGCAGAGCAAGGATACTGGTTAAGGGTGGTAGGTGGAATCCCTTTTAGGATACCAATATTTGAGGGGTGTGGGGAGTCCAAGGTGTGTACAAGGTTCTAGCTACCTAAGGATTTTAGTGCATAGAGAAAAGAGCACGACAGATCTCTATAGAAGGAACAAACTCATCCACCATGCAGTGCAAGACTAATTTTCTGAAATAAGACTGAGCTGAGCAGACTGCTCAGCTGAACCTAGTTAATAGTGGCCCCGGCCTTCTCATTGACTTGGGTTCTTTCATCCCAGCCCAGCCCTCAGGCCTCTACAAGGATATTGAGAGCAGCTGGTAAATTGATGGGATGAAGAAAGGGCTTACATTTACATAATAAAAGATGGTAAGGCTAGAAGACAATAAATAGAACAAGAATACACTTCGTCAGTTAACACCCACAAAAGCAGGGTTACAGCATGAAAATAGACTCATCACAGGGGTACAAATCCTGAGACAGAAAGCATTCAATGAAGTAAAGTAGAAACAGAAACAAACCATCCTCTATTAAAGTAGCAAGTGCTTCAAATTAATAGTGTAACAAGCATATTCCTTAGCAAGATAAGCATTGTCCATTAACATGCCTGCATTAAAAAAACATTTTTTTTAACGTTTATTTATTTTTGAGAGAGCATGAGGAGGAGAGGGAGACCCAGGCTCCAGGCTCCAAGGCGTCAGCACAGAGCCTGACGCAAGGCTTGGGGCTCGAGCTCACAAATTGTGAGATCATGATCTGAAGTCTGATGCTCAACCTACTGAGCCACCCATGCACCTTAACATGCCTGCATTTAACGGTACATCAGCAAAGAGGTTCTGTCCGCAAGATTCAGATTAGGCTGGAATTTGTCTTTGTGGCAGGGGAGCTTGGAAGTTTCTATTGCAATAGTTCTACAGTATGTACAGTGATGAAGACAAATGTCCCAACAATGCTTATATCTGAAATGTTTCTCCTGAAAATTTGGTTGGTTTTTATCTCATGGACATTGTGAATCTGGTAACAATCATGTGCCTCAGTGGGTCACTAAGATGCTCAGAGCCAAAGTATCACCTGTGAGTTTGTATTTCTTTCCCTAGTGTTATTTTGTTTTCCTACTACCATTTTGATCTGCTGATTTATTTATCTGTTTATTTCTATTCTGTTTTATTTTGTGTATTTGGCCATCAAATTCCTTTCTAGAATGAGATTAAGAAGGAAAGAGTGAAGGAGAAATAAAAAAAAAGAAAAAACCCTCACATTTATTTCCCTAAACAAATGGCTGGGAACAGCCTAATCTATATATATGTCTGTTGCTTTAGATAGAACAGGAAAAAGTTTCAGTGAACTAATTCCTGCATGTACAGTCATTTGTAAATGTTAAGCATCTTTGACTGGTTTGAAAATTTCAGCAATGGTATTTATGTTCCTTTGGGTGACTGGATTCTTATTTGTGCATCTGGTGGAAAGTCTTGCCTGATACCGCAACTGCTCATATTGGCTTCCTTCCCATGTTCTTCTGCGTTTTGAAAGTGTTCTAAGCTCTAGAATAAATCAGGCACATCAGACACTCCACAAATCTTCATGTGTTGAGATGGAGTCCTTTCTTTTTTGAAATCAACCGAATTAACATATGGTAACACTTGTGGTCATGAACAGCAATAAAACTTTCCTTTTATGGCATTTTATAGCCTATGGCATACTTTCCTCAAAACCCAAGGATGAGACAGAACTCTTAATTTGAGAGGGAAAAGCAGGGAAAAAGCAAGACATTTCAAGTAGATGTCCTATTGAACCCTAGCAACACTTACTAGAAAACTCTGCTTTTAGAAGTTTAGGGCACTTGTCTAGTGAGTTATGAGGTAGAATAGCATTTTGAGATATTAATTGATATTTCCTTCCCATAATTCCTTGTATCTTGTGACTCTTCTCCATAATCAGGAAACTGGCACTCCACACTTATGCCTCAGGAAATATATTACACAGCAGAATACAGAGAACATAAAAAGGGTTTAAATATGGCTTAAAAATAAAACAAGAACCCCCAAGTTTATAATGTAAGACAAAAGAGAAATGGAAATTAAAATTGGAGAGTAAGCTGGATAATGTTGGGTCACTGAAAGCAGATCCTATGGACTTTTCTGCCTTGTGGTGGATCCAAGATTGAGCAAAATGGATATGAAAACACAAAACAAAATCTCACTAGATTCAGGATGATTTGTTTGAAAGCTATATTCTGCTTCCTGAGTGAAGTCAGAGAGGTGGTAGACTTGTAGAAGCTTACATACTCAGAATGACATGGAAACACTTGATTAAACATAGTTTTACAGAATGTCTAGGCATACAAACCCAAGGAAACTGCATAGAGTTTATCTATGTCCTGTTGGCTCAAAAGAATAACCAAATGTTTTCAGTGGGACCGAGAGAGTTCCAATGTCAACAAGATAGAATCAGACCTGGGGAAGCCTAAGGGTGTGGTGAGGAGGATGCTACTGATTGTATAGACCAGTGACCAAAGGGCCAATGCTAATTTGGGGAACTGGTAATGACTAAGGATCATATTTCCATCTCTGCTCCCATCTTCTGTGAAATCAGCCTTTATCCCTGCAATTTGTATGCAACTCCAGGGAAGGGACCGGACTCCAAGACTTGAATGAAATGATCTAGAATTGATAAGATTGTTTCTAACACAGACTGGGAAAAAAAAAGACATTACATTTCTGTGTCCTGATCTGTAGGTTCAACGTCAAAACCATCTCATGTACTGAGAAAAAGCCATTTAAAGCTTTGGTACCATAACTTTTCAGTAAAGTTGGCTAAATGAGTATATGAATTTCTCTCTCCACTCTCCTAAAGAGAAGAAGAAAATATTCCCGTTGCAGCTTTGGAGTCTGAGCATGTGGTTTCCACACTTACCTCATTATCATGGTCTCCTCCCTTGTGGACTTCAGAGTTTACGGAGTTGTTCAAAACTCACAGAGTGAAAAGCTGCACTGTGAGTCAGCCCTGTTGCTGTCTTGGTATGTGGTATGTTGGAGGGTCATTTAACTAAGTTTTGAGGTATAGGGAGGTGACATCTAGGAAGTATCATCTTATCTGGAAACGAGTAAGACTGATCTAGGTAAAACTGAAGGTGTGGGGAGTGAGATGGCATCCCTGAGAGAAAGCATAGTTTATGCAAAGACCTTGTGAGTAGGAGTGTGTGTGTAATTCAGTCTAACTGGAGATTAGCTTGCAAGGCAGTAGGTGGTGTTCAAGAGACAAGGCTAGGAAAGTAAGCAGGAGCAAAGCAAGAAAGCCCTTGTAATTCCATGGCTTTATCCTGAGGGCAATAAGGAGCCATTTAAGCATTTTAAGCAGGGGAATGTCCCAGTGTATAAAGTGGATGGTGGATAAGAGGGATCAAGTCTGGGAGTTAGGAACATCATTTAGGGGACATTGCAGTAATCTGGGAAAGCCATGTTGATAGCTTGAGTTAAGAAATTAATGATAGGGATAAAGAGAAATTGGCGGATATATAAGATACTCAGATCCCTTGATATTATAAATCATCTTTGTGAAATTAATAATCAGAATTAATAATCATGATGTCTTCTACATCGTGTCTTCGTCCTATAGGCCTTTTCTTCTTCTGCTCTTAGAGCTTTACTCTCTCCGTGAAGTTCTTTGGGGTTTCTATTCACAACCTATTCTTGCTGCCTCTGGTCTCAAAGTGATTCAGTAGCAAAAGGTCTTCATGGTTCCCAAACCTAAGGTCACACAGATTCACAGATTCACAACTTTAAATCCAGATCTCCTAACCTGACTATAGTTTTTTTCTGTTAGACTAAAATAGAATATAATAGAAGTGAATACACACACACACACATACATACATACATACATACATATATGCATAAAAAGCTAAGGAGTCTTTCAGAGTTTTGCTAGATTATATGGCTTAGAGTGGGTCCTAGAATCTAAGTATTCTTATAAATGTTCCTGGAAACAGATAACACTAAAACTCCACATGCTTGGAAATACAGTAACTACAGTTTACTCATCCTATCCTGGTGTCCTTAGAAAGAGAGGAGAAACTAGAGAGGAGTGAGCCTCTTGGGAGGGGAGGGAGAATTTAGTTGCTCAGCAACATGACTCAGAAGTAGGGTTAAGCTTTCCAAAATGCACCTGTGACTTAACTGTGAGCCTGACACAGGGACTCTGGGGAGAGAAAAGGAAGCAGTAAATTAAATCTCTGGTCAAATACTTAATAAAATGGAATTTTCAAAAGAAGACATAATAAAATTCATTGAAGATCTCAAAGCATAAACCAGAGAAGTCAAAATTACCCAAATCATGTAGCTCAGGTATAAATAAATGTGTAGGGGTGATATTCCTCCTATTTAGTGAAAAGGATGTGTAGTGGATGAATAATGTGTGTTTATGCCTGATTGAGGGGCACTTCTTATAAAGATTTCAGGGAAATGACCATGCAAGTGAATTATGGGGCATGTGCTGGCACTGTTTTCCCTCAGCTGCTTAAAACCGCATTAAGTTGATGTGAGTGAGGTGGTGTGAGTCACCCAGCTCTATAGTTGATAATCAGAAGACCTCATGCAACAGAAGCCATGGAAGACTGAGGTTGTTTCAAAGTCAGTGGTCCAAATGGGATTGGATGCTCCAACTACAGCATGGTAAAATGCTCTGCTAGCTGTGTTCATTAAAGCCTCAACCAGGATGTCTAGGAAGTAGGGCAAGAAGTCATTAATTTATATTTTGTGGTCTGCTGTGGCTAATGTGGAAAACCCCTTTATGCTTCAAAACTGTTAACCAAAGTCTTTCTGAATTGTGTGAAATCACTGTCTTGCCTCTGAAGCCTGCAGATTTGACTAACACGCAGCATATATAATGCAGAAACTCGGGAGACTGGACTGAATGTTTTTGTCACCAGATTTATGCTGCAAACTACTTTGTGTATTAATCTTGTAACATAGTGTGGTTTTCTCACTTTTTCATTCTGTTCCCCCTGTTGTAAAAAGTAGGATACTAAAAATACTGCTAATAGTTGAAGGATCCAGCAGTTTTTAGCTAAAGTGGATTGAGGTTTATTTCAGTGTATCTTTTGAGATGCAATTATTTTATAGCTCTCACTGGTAGGATTGCTTTTTAAATTTTTATTATTTTATTTTATTATTTTAAGCTCTCTGACTTGCAGTTATTTTAAAACCTTCATCAGTTTTCTACTAATAACTTGACTATCTTATCTTAGATTCACCAACCAGATTTCACAAAGATGATCAAATGCAAGTTAAAAGCAGTGTGTGTGTCCATGTGGTTACACTTCAAAAAAATAATGTTACAATGCTTTATGAAAATACCTAAGTATAGGCATATAGGCTGGGTGGCTCATTTGGTTAAGTGTCCAGCTTCGGCTCAGGTCATGATCTCACAGTCTGCGAGTTCAAGCCCCACATCGAGCTCTGCACTGACAGCTCAGAGCCTGGAGCCTGCTTCAGATTCTGTGTCTCCCTCTCTTTCTGCCCCTCCCTCGTGCTCTCTCTCACTCTCTCTCAAAAATAAATAAACATTAAAAATATATTAAAAATACCTAAGTATAAATATCAAAAGAGGCTATAAATTGAGAGCAAGATTTGAGGAAGTGATGCCAATTGATAACTCGCTAAATGTCAACTTTCAAAAATGTTTCTTGATCTAAACCTCTTTTCTCCTCAGCCTTAAGCAGAAACAGCATATTTTAATGTGTATCCTGGCAGCGAAGATGGGAGGGAGAGAAGATTTTAAATCAATTATGAAAAATGCTCATGTATGGGGTGTTTTTGGCTTCCAAACCCCTAACAATTCAATTAATATATATTTGTGATTCCAACTTGTTTTTCTATTGCATATTTAATATTAAGCAGAGAATATCCATCCAGAAATGTCCTGCCCAGATGGTGCTTTTTTGTTCAAATTCTTTTAAACACTTCCTACCTGACAATATCTGACTTGAGTTCTATTTTCATAAGACAAATTCTTTGCTAGTTGTAGCTAATTATAACACAAACACAAAAACAAAACTGGGAGACATCCAAGTTAGAATAGTAATAGAGGCTGATGTACCAAGGTTTTACCAGGGTCTGGTATGATTCACTTTAGCAACAAACTTTTTGGGCAACTCCAAAGTAGTAAATATTGAATTAAGGAATCAAAAGCTAGGCTGGAACACAGAAGAAGTTTGAAGGCAGTGAATCCTCGCAGTGTCCATTATTCCATATCTTTGTATGTTGTGGATTCTCCCATACTTTCCTCATGGTCATTTCCATGAGAGAACTATTGGGAAAAATGTTTAGGCAGAAAGCAAATCTCTTCCCATGTGATTACAAAACCAATCTTTATACTTAGGAGGATAAGATTTAAAAAAAAAATGGCTTAATAGTTTTGGTGGGTACAGGAGGCTTATATGAGACCAAAGTAAAGGAGTTGGAAAAAGCTTACTGGGGCTGGAGAACTTTGCTTCAGGAATGTCTCTCCTGAGGAAGAAAATAGAAGGCAGGTTTCTATAAAAAGAAAGAAGAAGAAGAAAGAGGCTTCTGGAGATTTCCCAAGTAAGAGCCACAGCCAGTTTATGTCATCCTTTTGCAATTTCCATACCACCATCAAAGACAAGTGATTCACCATGAGATAGTAACATTTCTGGCATCCATACTTCCATGTAATACCTGAGGAATTAGGCACAGGAGTCCTTGGGAGCGAGAATTTCCCAGGGAAGTGGTTAAACAGAGCAATGGGGTAAGTGTTGAGAAGGGCTGGATGCCTCTGCCCCTCCTTGTCACTTGAATAACTCCCTCAGGTCTCTGGGTCCTCTAAGAGGCCTTCCTGACCCTGAACACTACAATAGATGCTTGGTTCAGGTGCTCCCATGGCATGCTGGGGTTACATCTACTCTTTACTGTTTACTCTGTGTGTAATTTTTTTCTTCCACCAACAGGCAGTGTGTTTCCTGATGATATAGGATATGCTCGTTTTTCACCATTTACCTCCAGCAAAGATCACAGTGCCTGCCACACAGTAGATGCTTAGTAAATGCTTGTTAAACAAACAATTCAAGCAGAATGAAATCACTCTAACCCAGTGATGGCATACAGACTTTGTAACACATGTCAACCCTGAATCACAGTGCCTGCCCAAAGGGATGGCTTGAGAAGGACTGTGAGGCTTCAGTAGAGCTCAGTGGTAAATGGACCCTGCATCAAATAGAGATGTCTGATCTGTTTCCTTGCTTAAAACCTATCTTTGATTTTGTTTTTATTGAATAGAGTGGTATCTTGAAGAAACATTAGCCTTAGAGTCCATGGTATAATTGTTTACAGTGAACATAAAGCCTGAACTGGAAGCCACATTCAGAAAACTGAAAAACAAAACAACAAAAAGCAACGATAATGACAACAACAAATAAAACTAAAATTCAAAGAGGACAAGGAGACTTCTAGGTAGTATGGTGGCAGCACAGTTGTACATAATTCTCTCAACTTCCAACTAAAGATGTGTGAATTCACACACACGTGTGCACATGCACGCACACACACTCATGCCAAAGCTGATGAAAATATTAAAAACTATAGTCCCAACTCATAGGAATTTGGGGACTATAGTTTTGATTGGTTTGACAGAGTAACCAAATTAAAAAAAAAATAGAGGGCTGAAAGATAACATGAAGTGGCTTTGGCTAAAGTTCAGTCTTTGACCCTTAACAGAAACTCAGGCAGCTGACTTCTGAGCTGGCTAGAGTCCTATCCTGTTCTTTCCTCCCATCCTGATCACAGGGGCTTTTCTCTATTTATGCCTGATTGGAGACTTCATTTCTGAGTAGGTAGCATGGTTGAGAGGGAAAGATGTAATGCCCACCTCTCCTGGGATTTGTCAAGGAGACAGAAAGTGCCTGGAAAGCCAGGTATGTGGGGATGTAGTATTTTCTATATGTGCACACAAAAAAGTTCCCTATTCTACATCTGGCTTGCTTAGATAGTGGTGATCTTGACAGATCAGAAGATGTCATTCCATGCTAATGTGGAGATATGTGGAGAAACTGTCGTATGTTCATAAACTCTGTTTCCTTTTCATCCTTAGCACAGAGCTAGAATGCTTGTTTTGTTTTGTTTTGTTTTGTTTTTGTTTTGTTTTATCTCCTACAGTTAGGAGCAACAGATGACTACATTCTAGACTCCAACTAAATTCTCAACTTCAACTTTTAATGGAAGGTGGGCAAAAGTCATGTAAGCCATCTTAACCCCTCACCACAAAACCTTCTGCCATATCTTCTGTTTTCTTTCTGTTCCCTTGTTTACTGGCCAAATACAGATTTCCAGTGAAGGATTCAGAGACCTTAGGAAATGGGAGAGCCACCATGTGGAAGGAGCCTGGTGTGCCTTTAGACTGTGTGTAGCAGAGACCCTTTTCAGAACTTTACTAGACTGTAATATGAGGGAAAAATAACCTTTATTGTGTTAGGTCAGTGAGATTTAGGGGTTTGTTATACTAGTTAGCCTACTGTGATTAGTATACCATACTAGATAATTTCTGTTAGCCATCAGAGATTAAACAGACATTAAAGATGTTTTAAAGATCTCCTTAACAATCCAGTATGTTGAGAAGTGTAAAACGTGGTGTCTAGTCGTCTGTTGTTTAATCCAGTTCATCTATGCTGTATTACCCCAAATATTAGTGGTTTATAACCACAACCATATTTATTATATCATGGTGTTGTATGTCAGGAATTCAAGTAGTAATTGGTTAAGTGATTCTTTATGTAGCATAAATAGGAGCCACTCAGTGATATTTAGCTGGTAATTGGTTTGGTCCTGAGTCAAGACAGCTTAACTCTTATACCTGGCACTTAGGGACACTTGGACTGAGCCAAAGTGACACCTTGGGCTCAGGTGACACAATTTGAATGTCTGGCGTCTAGAACATCTATGAATGACAGGGTATTTTTCATCATGGTTTCTTCAAAAGGCTAGCTTGGGCATCCTCACAGAATGTGGATCTCAGTAGTATCTAATTTCTTACATGCTGGCTCAGGACTCCAAAAGACAAAGGACACTGGCCTCCTCCTAAAGCCAATGCTTGGAATGACAATGCATCACTTGGTCAGTGCAACCACTGTCTAGCCCAGATTCAAGGGGAAGGAAAACAGACCCAACCTCTTGATGGGAAAAATGTCAAAGATCTTGTGGTCATTTTTAATCTACCACATCTAGATAGAGAGCTCTGTGTTTAAGGATGAGTAAGCAGGAAAAAAAAAATATGTGTAGTATAGGGAAAAGAAAAAGTCCAATGAAGAGTACAACAGAGTAAATTATGAAAATTTAAGAGAAGTTTGTTTCTCAATAAAAATTCAAGAAAACAGTTTCTATGGGGCTTAAGTGAAGAGTAATAAAAGGTATCTAACTGGAAAAAAAAAGTAGTTGACTGAAATGTTTAAAGAAGTCCCCTCTCAAAAGAAGAAGGAATAGAAGACCCTGAAATGCAATAGCATGTTTAATACCCATGTTATTCACAAAGAATATTTAAAGTGTCAATAGGGAATAGGTAATAACTTTAGAGTATATAGATGAATAGATTCTATCATCTGCTTTTTAAAAATGTTTTTTTGAGAAAGAGAGAGAGAGAGAGTGAGCATGAGTTGGAGAGGGAGAGACAGAGGGAGAGAGAGAATCCTAAGCAGGCTCTACACTGTTGGCACAGAGCCTGAGGCTGGGCTCGATCTCATGACAGAGAGATCATGACTTGAGCTGAAATCAAGAGTTGGAAGCTTAACCGGCTGAGCCACTCGTGTGCCCCAATCATCTGCTTTTAAGACAGACTTACATTTCTGAGAACTCCAGGGCAAATCATCTCTTATTTGCAAGTTCTCGTAAGATCAGTTGAGTTATCCTTCCTCCCTCTGCTCAACCCCTCCCCCATTTCTCTCCTCTTGCCTTCTCCCACACTTCAAAATACCATAATCTTGCTTAATCTACCATGTGTTCATTTGTAGGCTATAAAACTCAGATGTTGCTAATAACTTGAATATCTGGTCTTTTATGTGGTGACATAGTATTCTTTGTCCCTATGAACACTTTTTGATGAATGATGATAAAATGATTTTGTTATTGTTATGGAAAGAAGTTTATCTGAAAATAATAATATCTGGAAGCAATAAAAAGAAAATCAAGGCATACTCGAAACACTCTCATTACCCACCCATGGGGGAAAAATGACCAAGTTACCCAAATTAAGACTTTTCTGTCATGTAACCATTCTAAATGAAATTAATTTGGCTATGAAATTACTTCCTTTGTAATGAAAATTCAGAATGAATATACATAAGAGTTTTCTAGCTGTGGATATTCACTCTATAGATTGCCCATGTTCCTGGCTGATTCTCCTATTTGATTTTTCTTCGAAGCACTACAGTTAAAGTATAGTGATGCTATTTGTGTCTTGGGTTCTACTAAAAAATACTTGAAGGAATGTTTCATTCCATCTAGTATTTGAGTACATACACTTTTGTAGTTTTTTCTAATGGGTTCTAATGTTTTCATTTTGTTTTTCCAAGTACATTTTTGAAAGGCAAGGATTTTGTGAATTCTCAACATCTGTCGTGGTTATGGGACTCAATAACATTGCTAAATAATTGAGATTTGAAATAGTAACTTTCTAGCTGCAGGACTTGTAAACAATTACTTGGAGTGTTGGACATTTTTTGTTAAAATAGTGTTTGGGTCCATTCATGTATTTCAATTTCCATGCTATTTTTATTTTCAAAGAGGTAGTATGGTCTAAAGGTTAAAGATTGGGTCTTTGAGCCTATGTAAGTTTGTATATCAGTGCCAACATTTCCCAGAAATGCAACATCTGTACCTCACCTCTCTCATCTTTAAAATGGGAATAATAATAGTAACCGCCTTACTACTTAATCTGCTGTTGTGCAGACTAGCTGAATTAATACATGAGAAGAGCTTAAAAGTGCCCAGCACATAAAAAGTACTTGTAATAGGCAGAATAATAGCAAACAAAGATGTCTATGTCCTGATTCCAGGAATCTATAAACATTTTACCTTAAATGGCAAAAGGGACTTTGGAGATGTGATTAAATTAAGCATATTCATTCAGACAGGGAAATTATCCTGAAATATCCACACGGGCCCAGTGTAACCACAAGGGTTCTTTTTTTTTTTTTTTAACGTTTATTTATTTTTTTGGGACAGAGACAGAGCATGAACGGGGGAGGGGCAGAGAGAGAGGGAGACACAGAATCAGAAACAGGCTCCAGGCTCTGAGCCATCAGCCCAGAGCCGGACGCGGGGCTCGAACTCACGGACCGCGAGATCGTGACCTGGCTGAAGTCGGACGCTTAACCGACTGCGCCACCCAGGCGCCCCATGGGGTTCTTATAAGTGAAAGAGGAAGACAGGAGAGTTAGAACCAGAGAAGGAGATGTGACCAGGGGAGCAGAGGTTACAGTGCTATGGGGTCATGACTTCAAGAATGCAGGCAGCATCTAGAAGCTGGAAAAGGCAAGGAAATGGATTCTCCCTTAGAGCCATCAGAAGGAGGCTCACCAGGCTAAAATCTAGGATTTTAAATTCTAGCCCAATGAGACCCTTTATGGACTTCTGACCTCCAGAACTGTAAGATAATAAATTTGTGTTGCTTTTAAGCCATTAAATTTGTAGTAATCTGTTAGAACAGCAAGAGGGAACGAATGCATTACTCAATAAATGTAACTATTGTTCTTCACACAAATGACATACCTGATAAAGAGCTAGTATCCAAAACCTGTAAAGAACTCACCAAACTCCACACCCGAAAAACAAATAATCCAGTGAAGAAATGGGCAGAAGACATGAACAGACACTTTTCCAAAGAAGACATCCAGATGGCCAACAGACATGTGAAACAATGTTCAACATCACTCCTCATCAGGGAAATGCAAATCAAAACCACACTCAGATACCACTTCATGATGGTCAGAGTGGCTAAAATGAACAAATCAGGAACTACAGATGTTGGCGAGGATGTGGAGAAACAGGAACCCTCTTGCACTGTTGATGGGAATGCAAACTGGTGCAGGCACTCTGGAAAACAGTATGGAGGTTCCTCAAAAAATTAAAAATAGAACTACCCTATGACCCAGCAATAGCACTGCTAGGAATTTACCCAAGGGATATAGGAGTGCTGATGTGCAGGGGCACTTGTACCCCAGGGTTTTTAGCAGCAATTTCAATAATAGCCAAATTATGGAAAGAGCCTAAATGTCCATCAACTGACAAATGGATAAAGAAGATGTGGTTTATATATACAATGGGATACTACTTGGCAATGAGAAAGAATGAAATCCTGCCATTTGCAGCAACGTGGATGGAAATGGAGGGTGTTATGCTAAGTGAAATAAGTCTGTCAGAGAAAGACAGATACCATATGTTTTCACTCTTATGTGGATCTTGAGAAACTTAACAGAAAACCATGGGGGAGAGGAACATGAAAAAAAATGTTACAGAGAGGGAGGGAGGCAGGCAAACCATAAGAGACCCATGGATACTGAGAACAAACTGAGGGTTGATGGGGAGTGGGGGAGAGGAGAAAGTGGGTGATGGGCATTGAGGAGAGCACCTGTTGGGATGAGCACTGAATGTTGTATGGAAACCAATTTGACAATAAGTAATATTTAAAAAAAAAACCCAAATATACAAAACCAAATCAGAACAGATTACAAAGTACATAGTTTTAATTACACTTTTCTGTAAACACTGCAGCCTCTTGTATCATGGCAGAAATGGTGACCAGAATTCTAATAAATATTCCAGTTTCCCTACTTTACTTTTGAAAAGATATATTTTCATATTTTTGAAAAAATACACAAAACATGTAGAATTCCCTCAATTTCCACTTTTAAGCGGAGAAAAGCCATTAGTGAGCTTGTGGTAATGTTGTTTGAATATTTTCCCCTTTTTGCTAAGAACCTTCTTGTTCCCACGAGAACCCAGAGGTACCCAAGTCACATGGTGTTCTTCCTGTAATATTTTGTCCTGTACAAACAATAGGATGCCAATTATCCAGCCTTAACATGACAAACAATAAGTTACTATGACAATTTTATTTTTGGTGAACTGACCCTGTGAAATTAGAAGTTTGGAAAGAACCACATGCCTAAAATTCATCCTGTTTATCTCCTTTCCAAGAAGGTTTGTCTCCACACTGTTGTAGGCACCCAAGAAATAATTTTTTCTCTCTAAAAGGCAATGATATAATCTCCTTCAGAAAATTCTGTTTTCCCTCTACTCCCCCTACCATTCTGTACTCACTTAAGTTATTTTTTTTACATAGACTAGTCCTAACCTGCATGATGCCAGGGGCTTAAATATAGTTACTTTGTCACATCTTAAAACAGTTTCCTCTTTCTTAGTTCTCAAAGAAGAAATAACATTGTCATCTTCTCTCCTTGTTTTATTGTAGTTACCCACACTATGCTACAAAATATATGGCAGTTAGGGGAAATGGCAGGCAACCGATGGAAATTTTTGCTTTACTGCCTGGTACATAAGTAGAGGGATTTAAGCCACTCTTTAATTTTAGGTTTTTCTTCATTTGTTTTCAGTTGGGAACTGTGACTCACCTGGATGATGCATACATATATGAGGATACACCACATCTGTATATACACATAAACATATGTGCATACATATATGAGGATATTTATGTGTTCTAAAAATGCTTCTGTTTCCTTGAAAATGGTTCAGACTAAAAATCTGTGGCTTGAAAGCTATCAGTGACAACAAAGATGATTTCAAAAGTGTTCAGGAGCCAATTACATAGGGTTCCATTAATTGGAGCTTCAGAATGGGTTATAAATAAAATAGGCTAGACACATCAAATGCTTTTAAATCCATTAATTCGTAATGATACTTAAAATTTAAATGTTGAATGATGCTAGTGAACCAACTTAGTATTTTGGAAACTTGTAAATAAAGGAAAGGAATCATTCATTTATCCTGTCTTTTCTCAAGGTAGCCTTATAGGGATGACAGGAATCCTCTCTTTATAGAGATATTCTAGTTAATAAATGGCGACTAAATGACAAAATTAGAATATCACCATTTTACAACCTCTAATGAAATTATGGATCTAGGCAATGACCACTTATGACTGCTAACATCATAAAGTGAAAGATAATTCATCGTTATACACTTCCTGTGGAAGTACATATCACCACCCATGAAATATGAAACAGCCTTGCCAAAGAAACCGGACCTGAATCTCATGAAACATCCAGATCTAACTAGCAGGACACAGCAATCCAGAGGACAGAGGAAGGAACATAATACACCATGGGAAAACAAATAGCAAAATCCCAACTGAAGAAAATGAAGGACAAAGAACCTGGCTTTATTAAGAAAATCTGTAAAGGGAAGAAAAAAAGATGAAAAGGAAACCTACATATTAAAACCTATAGTTTAAAGCCTATAGTTTATAAGATACTTAAGAGATATATCAACCAAGCAAACTATATGGAATTAATTTGAATACCATTTAAAACAAACTATTTTTTAATTAATTAATTATTATTATTTTAATGTTTATTTTTTCTTGGGAGACAGAAAGAGTGCAAGCAGGGGAGGGACAGAGAGAGAGAGAGGGAGACACAGAATCTGAAGGAGGATCCAGGCTCTGAGCTGTCAGGACAGAGCCCGACACAGGGCTTAAACCCATGAAGCACAAGATCATGACCTGGGCCAAAGTTGGACGTCCAACTGACTGAGCCACCCGGGTGCCCCTTAAACCAAACTATTTTTAAAAGACCCACAAAACAGTTATAAGACAAAGACATCTGAATACAACTGGATATTATTTTTAGTTACTATCTTTTGCAGTTCTAGAATATATGTTTTCTAAGGAAACAGATTCTAGGCCTCTATTAAATTGTCTATTTTGTTGTATATTTTTGTGAATATATTAATCACAGTTATTTTTAAAGACTGTTGCTGGTAATTCCAATATTTGAGATACCTGTGAGCATTTTCTTTTCTTTTTAGTTTTGGCCATGTTTCTTGACATACCTGGTAATTCTGATCGACAGCCCAATGTCCCGTATGAAAAATTGTTGCTGCATTTTCTTTAGAGAGGAAACACTTTATCCTCTTGCTAAATATGGACCAATAATTCATGACTCATATCTATCAGTTTGCTTCTGGTTTACCCCATGCTAGGGTGTAGCCCTCTGGAGTTCAGATTGAGAGCCTGGGGAGTTTGTCATGGTCTGGTAAGGCCCTGGATACCCACCCCCCTCTCCCCCCCACTTTTTTTTTTTTTTTTTTCTTTTTGTCGCCCTTGCATTGTAAGAATGCTGAAAACTCTGCTTGGCTTTTCACCAGTGTTTTACTTGGGCTTTTGGCCTCTTGCCCTGCACATCTAGAGATGTGGCAACTGCCTCAAGGAGGAACCAGCCAAGGGTGTTGGGCTCATTTTCTTTGCTCAAGGGTCTTAGTTTCTCAAGTCCTTGTTTTCTTTCCATATCCAGACTCCAGCTTTTCTCTTTCCATTGCTATGAGATGCCAATCTCTGCTGGCTTCTCTGCCTCCTCACAGGGGCCCTCTGTCTTGCTTCTAAGTCTCTCACTTTTAGAGCTGAAGAACTGGCAGAAGCTGCAAAAGATATGGCAGCATGAAGAACATCAGATGGATATCCAAGGGGGAGTAGGTAAGGGATATAGATGAAGCAAGATGTGCCCTGAGTTCCTAATTGTTGAAGCTGCCTGATGGGCACGTGGAAATGAGTTATAGTATTTTTTTCCATTTTTGTCTATGCTTAAAATTTTCTATAATACAAAGTATAGTAAATACATAATATGTGGTCTTTGTACTCTTTATTTTCTTGCAACAGGTGTGAAATTATCCTTTGAGAAGCAGACTAAGTAAAGCAATATCTGCAAAAAAGCCACGGCCATATATTGAAAATAAAGAAAGGTACTTTTAAAAGAAGTGTTTAGGGGCGCCTGGGTGGCGCAGTCGGTTAAGCGTCCGACTTCAGCCAGGTCACGATCTCGCGGTCTGTGAGTTCGAGCCCCGGGTCGGGCTCTGGGCTGATGGCTCAGAGCCTGGAGCCTGTTTCTGATTCTGTGTCTCCCTCTCTCTCTGCCCTTCCCCCGTTCATGCTCTGTCTCTCTCTGTCCCAAAAATAAATAAACGTTGAAAAAAAAAAAATTTAAAGTTTAAAAAAAAAAAAAAAAAGAAGTGTTTATTTATTTATTTTTGAGAAAGAGAGAGTGAGAGAGGGGCAGAGAGAGAGGGAGATGGAGAATCCAAAGCAGGCTCTGTGCTGTCAGCGTTGAGCCTGACATGGGGCTGGAACTCACAAACTGTGAGATCATGACCTGAGTGGAAATCAGGAGTCTAATGCTTAACTGACTGAACCACCCAGGTGCCCCCAAATATACCTTCTTAGTATGGAGGCACAACCACTAACAGAGAACAACACTTGAAGACATGAGGGACAAAGTACACTCAGGCTTCAGGGAGAACACAAATTTCTGAAATCAGGAGGCAGCCCATGTTGATTAGGGAAAGCACTGCAGGTCCCCATAGTCAGGTCAGGAAAAAAGATAGCAAGGAGCCTATTTCCTGACCTAGATTAACTGAATGTTTAGTTACAGCTCAAGATTATACTTAATTTATGACACTACAATTAGAAAAATGATGGTATTGCTTTGATTTCTCAACAGTGAACTGTGTACTTTTTGTCACTTTTCTATGGGATCTCACAGATTCAAAAATACCAAAGAGAGGGGCGCCTGGGAGGCACAGTTGGTTAAGCTCCCAGCAATTCATGGGATAGAGCCCTGCCTTGAGCTGCGCTGACAGCAGGGAGCCTGCTTGGGATTCTGTCTCTCTATCCCGCTCTGCCCTTCCTCCCACTTGCTTGCCTGTGCTTTTGCACATGGGTGTGCTCTCTTTCTGTCTCTCAAAATAAATAAATAAACTTTAAAAAAAATGCCAAGGAGGGGCGCCCAGGTGGCTCAGTCGGTTAAGCCACCAGCTCCAGCTCAGGTCATGATCTCACGGTTTGTGGCTTCAAGCCCCACCTCAGGCTCTGTGCTGACTGACAGCTCAGAGCCTGGAGACTGCTTTGGATTTTGGGTCTCCCTCTCTCTCTGCACCTCTCCCATGCTCTCTCTCTCTCAAAAATAAATAAAACATTAAAAAAAATTAAAATTAAAAAAAATGCCATGGAGAGATGTGGAACTCAGTGCAAATCAGGTTGTTTTTTTTCTCCTCCAAGTCTCCATCACATGGTATCCAAATAAAATTGGATTAAAATAAACATTAAGGAATTTCCATGAGGCAGCATGAGCTGATTGAGTAAGTGCTTTCCCCACTGTTTGCTTTCTTCAGTCTCTGCTCATCTACTCTGCAGTATGAGCAGGCAGGAGGTCCCGAGAGGACTGTGGTGGGGCAATTGTCCTGGGTCACAGTATTCTAGGGATGGATATCCTGCCATCTTCCTGTCTCACAGGGAAAGTCGTTATTTGAGTAGAAATGCTTAGAGGTTATATAGACTCTTTTGGCCAGACAGAAATTATTCAAGTCTGGGAAACTATTGAGGCTATTTACATGTTACTCTTTTGTTGTTGTTGTTTTTTGTTCTATTTAATTTTATTATTTTTGTATAAGAATGGTACTGAAAATATTAACTTGAAAAACAGTAGATTGCAGGGTAAGTGCAAAGCCACCTATTTTTGTAGTCACATTTCAGATGGGGATTATCATGATTTAAAACTTAAGTGAATCTAAGTAGATTTAGCTAGTATCTCAAATTTTAAAACAAAATGAAGTTACATCCACTAATTGGAAATACATAATGAGCTATTGTTTACATTTCTCAAGGCATCTCTACCTCAAGTATGTGGCAACTGATAACTCTAGTAAAACATAAATTTTTAATCTTCCCATATGTGCATTTATAACATATATACATATGTACACATAATACGTAGTAGTTGGAACATTCTTTTACATTCTAATGAGCAGGTGCACAAAAAGTCCACCTACTGATAAGGCAGGGTATGTGCTAGTAATTTTTATGACTTAGAAGATCTTGTACATCTTTGGAGATAATTGGAGATATCCGGAAGGCAGCACACTTAGATGTCAAGGGCCCCAGATTCTACTGTAAACTCTGCCAGGAACAAGTGGTATGATCTTAATCAAGTGGGTGCATTCACTGTGTGTCTATTTCCTTATCTGCAAAATATGCTAGTGATTAAATCTCCCCCTGAAGTTTTTTAAAAATAAAAACAATTTGATTTTATAATGTGTCATCAGTGATTTTAATGGAATAACTCTATGTTTCCCTGTAAGTATAAAATAGCCCCTGAGAATAGTGTAGATTTTGGCAGAAGAATTAAGGTAAATTGAACGCTAATACCAGTTACTTGTAGTGTTCAGCAATAATAATTATGATGGAAAATATCTAATCTTTACTGTATGATTACCATATGTTAGACACTGGGCTATATGCTTTATATGCTTATTTAACTTATATCCCTTTGGGATGGATGATAGTATTATTATTCCCCTTTCACAAATAAGAATACTGAGAAAAGGGAGGATATATAATTTAACTATAGTAACTCAGCCAGTATGTGGCAGAGGTAGGATTTGAACCTAGGGTAGATTGTCTCCAGATCTCATGCTCATTAAACACAGCCCTTCATTGCCATCCTATGGTATTTTGCTATATATGGCTTCTTATTATTTTCTTATGTATATTAGGAATATTTAACCTATGGTTATACCTAAACTATAGAATGAAAGGGTATTTTATATTTTCAATGTGCTTTAAGACTTATAAAATATTATTATACTCTGTCTCATCATATAGTCAAAGCAATCCTGGAGGTGAGAGTGGGTATTATTATCATTATTTTTTATAAGAGAAAACAGAGACAGAAAGTAGGCATTTGCTAAGGTTTTATGAATAGATTTCAGAGCTGGGTTTCCACCTTTAGGACTCTGCTCATTGCTTTCTCTATTTTACGACTTCTAATATAAACACAATATTTTCCATAGTAAGATAAAAAAATGTAAACAAAATCTGTAAAGGAATCATATAATTGCATTTCTCAGATATTAGTATATTTGAGCTATAGGACAGTTTCTAATCAAGTTGAAAGAAATGAGATTCTATCTCCTGATTTTGGGAGATCAAATCACCTGTATCAATTATTTTCAGGGACATTGAAATGTGTGCAACAGATGATGATAATGCATTTACACTTATGTGCTTCATTTTTTCATTATTTATGTAAAATGGCAGGCTGATAAATGAGAAGGATATTGAATGATCTTCTAGTTGTCCATTCAAACAAGTATGTCGTAGGCAGTTGCTGTATGTTCCCAAATGACAAGTCAATTAAATGAGTAGAGTTGCCCGTTGTTGGGACTGAACGGGTAGCTGAGACAAAGTTCCAGATCTGGGACCCCCTACTGAAGCAGACCCGTTCCTACAGACTGGAGATAATAAAAGCTCTCTCCGTGGTCAGTTGACTGGAACATTGGAGGAAGTAGCTCAGTTACACAGCCTCTTCTCCATCTGCTTTCCTCTTGCAGTAGGGTCATCATTTATTTAGTAATTTACTGAAGACTCACAATATGTAAGTCACCATGCCAGCAGTAAGGGCTTCAAAGACGTTTAAAAAAAAGTACAGTCTTTGACCTAGAGAATCATTTAATCAAAATAGAAAGAAACCAGTCAAGATAGAAGTCATGCGTTCAGGAGAGGTTTCTTCAAAATTGTAAAATTGATAGGACAATTCATGTGCTTAAATGTATGGAGAGCACATTCAAACACATTAGGGAGAACTTGGGTCTAAATTATAAAAACATATGAAACATGAAAACAAGGGAAATCAAGACAGTTATCCTGCTCAATTTTGATGTGAACTTAAAGCTGTAAAAAGAAAAGAATTTATTCTTATAAATTAAGACAATTATTTTTATAAATTAAGACAATTAAGACAATTCCCCCCTCTCCAGAGGGGGGAAATATGCGAGAAAACAAAGGTAATCACAAGGTTCTATATAGCATAGCTGTGAGTAGCATTTCCATGTCCATAAAAATGTAGAAAGTGAGTACTTATCTATCCAAAATTGTAAAATAAACACAATAGGAAGATAGACAGGATGTATCTGTATAAACACACATTGTACCATGTATAATGAAATTTGTAAAAGCATCCTTAGCATGCATCCCCTTCTAGATGTGTTCTACTGCTTACTTTATTTGCATTCTGTTGACATACTGTCAGTAACTAGAATCGTAATATGTTTTAAATGTGAACATATACTGGGGAGTGTTGGTAAAATACTGGGCCAATTAAATGTTTTAAGGTTTTTGCCCAGTTCAATATTGTTGAAAAATATGAAAAGACATAATGATATTTTGAAAAGACTATCATAAAAGCAAATATCAAAGTATTAATATTATTATTTTTGAAGATGCTTTTGAATTAAAAGAACTACTTTCCCATATTCAATAAAAAATTTGGGCCTGTGTGCAAATAATGCTGATACTAACAATGATGGGATATGTGCTGTACGAGGAGCTCTCACAGAGTGCTGACAACCAGAAGGGAGAGAACCGCCCCACCCCCAGGGGCATGTAGATGATCAGGGAAGATTGAGTGCAGTATTTGAAATCTGCATAGACTTTGCACCCACACCATGACTATAGAAAGCTTCATATTTTGCCATACCTTTGTGACATTGCCAGCTTTTGGTAACCTTTTTTTCTCTTTGTAGCTGCTTTAAATATATTTTATTTTGGATGGTTTACTATTTCACTTTAACGTATCTAACTACAGCTCCCTTTTATTCTGCCGCTTTTCCTTCCTGAACTTACCATCTATGTTCTTCATCAACTCTAAAATATTTAGTCATCACCATCTCAGACATAGCTTCTCTCCTGTTGCCATGTGGAACTCTGGGGGATAATGTGAACCCTTTCATTCTTACCTTCCATGCTTTTAGTTTCATCGTTTCACTTCGTCTCTCTTGGCTTCGTTCTAGGAATTTTTTTTCAGTTCGCTAACTGTGGCAGCTTGTTACCACTGCATAATAAACCACCCCCAAACTCAGTGGCTTATAACAATTAGCATGCATTATTGGTCATGAACCAGGTCAGCAGACTGATCTTTCTGTCTCCACTGGGCTTGCTTTTGTGTCTGTAGGCAGCTCTGTGTTGGCTATGTGGCTTTGCTGATTTGGGCTGGTTTCCACCGAAGTGTCTGGGGCTCAGCCGGGATGACTCAGCTCTGTTCCAGGTTGTCTCTTCTCCTCTAACAAGTTAGCCTATCAATATTCTCATGGTGGTGACAGGGTTAAAATAGAACAAGTAGAAGCATACTGGGCCTACCGAGGCCTAGCATCTTTGTCTTTGCGGGCCTTGCTCCATAAAAAAGTATTAAAAATTATATTTTACAACTGCCTTGGCATAAATATGAACATAATCCAGACTGGATTCATTACTGTACATTTGTTATAGTCATCTTTATTCTGCCTTTAAAAAGATTCAGATTAAGACATTTTTGTGGGCCCTAGGCAGTGTGAGCCCCCATGCCTAATGGGGGAGTTGGCTCTGCAAACCTTTACCTCTGCCGCATCCTATTGGCCAAAGCCAATCAAAAAACCAGTCTCAGGCTGGAAGACTGGGGAAATAGACCTCACCATTTGATGGGAAGATCTGCAAAGTCACACTGCAGAAGGTATGATTATGCGGAGGGTTGAAGAATGGAGTCTACTCTATGATCAATTTCTCACATCAATTTTCTTTTCCTGTAAATTTTATCTATGTAGTTCATCTGCTGTTTTTATTTTCTTCTTTTTTCCCCCAAACATTAACACATACTAATTATGTATTTTGATTCTAAGAATTTTAATTTCTAAAGTGCTTACAAATCTAATTGTGCTGTTTTTGTTTCTGCTAGCTCCTGCTTTTAGAGGCTTTTTTTTTTTTTTTGGTATAACTTGGCAGCTTAGATCTGATGGTGTGTTCTGTTTGCTTTTGCTTGTGCCAGATGCCCAGGATATTAAACTCAGAACTATGTGAAGTTTGTTTCTCAGTTTAGAGAATTTTGGTCACCATTGACTAAGTAGGTAATGTGCATTCAACTGCCAGACCACAAGGATCCGGATCCTCAGGGGAGATGTTTTCCCTCAGCTGGAGCTGCGGCAGCAACTGTTTCTTTGCTATCTCTTTGTTTCAGAAGCTGGTAGTTTTTCCTTTGATTTACCCAAAGTGCTCAAGGCTTTTTTCGCCCTCTTTTTTTCTGGAAGATCCTATAAAACAAAGCACTAAGTTTCTGCTACTGACAAATGCCTCTAGGTAAATCCAGTTCTCCTGAGGTTGCCCACCACTATAAGACTAGTATTTTTTTCTTTTCTTTTCTTTTCTTTTCTTTTCTTTTCTTTTCTTTTCTTTTCTTTTCTTCCTTCCTTCTTTCCTTCCTTCCTTCCAACTTCCTAACTTCCTTCTCTTCCTCCCTTCCCTTCCCTTCCCTTCCTTCCCTTCCCTTCCCTTCCCTTCCCTTCCCTTCCCTTCCCTTCCCTTCCCTTCTTTTAGTTTCTCATGAGCTTGACTTCTCATTTGAAAAAAGAAAAAGTGGAGCTCCTGGCTGGCTCAGTTGGTTAAGTGCTGGACTTTGGCTCAGGCCATGATCTCACAGTTCGTGAGTTTGAGCCCTGCCTCAGGCTCTGCACTGGTGGTGCGGAGCCTGCTTTGGATTCTCTCTCTCTCTCTCTCTCTCTCTCTCTCTCTCTCTGTCCCTACCCCCCATACACACACTCTCTCTCTCTCAAAATAAGTAAGTTAACTTAAAAAAATAAAATAAATTTTAAAAAAGGTTATTATATGGGTTGCCCGGGTGGCTCGGTCAGTTAAACCTCTGACTCTTGATTTGGCTCAGGTCATGATCTCGTGATTTGTAGGTTCAAGCCCCACATCAGGCTCTGTGCTAACAGTACAGAGCCTGCTTGCAATTCTCTCTATACCTCTCTCTCTCAAAATAAATAAACATTAAAAAAAGGTTTGTTATATTGTACCTACCACAATACTTTTAAGTATTGTATACTTGGATGGCTTTAAAAATATATAGTCTACCACAGTGCTGCAAATGGGAATCAGCTTTACCTGCTTTAAGACACACAAACAGATAGCAATCAGTAAGCAAACAAATTCTGCAGCTGCAGGATGGTCTGCCAAGAATAGGAAGTGTACTGAACACCCAAACAAGCTGTTGCTAGGAACTCAGGCTGAAACTCTCCTTGTCCTCTTGGCAGTGTTTAATATCTGTTTTCTCTTGCTCTGTTTTAATCTTTCCACACATACTGGGATTTCTTCCATATACCTTTTTCTGTTCTAGCCAGGTCTGCTTCCCCTGCACATGGTGTTTTTGGGAAACATTATGCCCCATCAAATCTTATCTGACTTATTTCCCCAGGATTTTCTTTTACCGTATCCTGATAAGGAATTAAAAGTAAAAATCAGTAAGCAAATTTCTGTTTATTGCTTGTGGTTGAAGAGGGATTAATGTGTTTCTACAGGAAAAAGATGTGGGTTAGGTCTTTTTTTCTGACATTTAATTACATGTGACTTTGAGGTTATCTTCTCTAAGTTTTAGCTTTCTTGTTGGAACCGTAAAATCTTTCCTATCTGTCACAACCATCATATTATATAATGTCTATAAAAGTGCTTTGTGAATTCTGATGTGCCAAGTAACAAGATAGCATTACTGTTTATTACCACCCGTTTCAGTTCAGCAGAGCTACAAATATAAAACAATGACAAAAACAACAATATGGCCCTTATTTTCAAAGTGTTCTTTCTGCCCTGGAGAAGCCAAGATGTAATCCCACAAATGGCCAGTCATGGGGCAGGTATACAGCAGAGGTAAAGAATGAAGTCTGGTGCTGCCCCGGAGCACAGCATAGTCACGCTACCTCAGCTGGCAGGGGATGGGAACTTTCACTAAGTGGTAATACTACAGCACAGTTTTTTTGGGGGGGCGGAAGGATGGTTTCCTAGGCAGGCATGATTTGAGAAAGGCATAATATGTTTAACAGGGTTTTGAAAAAATAGTGCCTTAAAACTAGTGTCAAAAAATAAAACAAAGACTTCTAGAACAAAATTAACAACAACAACAAAGCAAGTCTAAACCATTAACTTGCCAGGCAAGAGAACACATGTCAGTGAAGAAATTCGATTCACTGAATCATTTGCTGGAGGAGAAAAATCGGGATTTTATATGCTAGAGAGGAGGCGTTCACAGTTACACTGAGCATACAATACTAGCACTCTGAGGGGGGAAGGATGAGTCCGCAGGTCTGTGTACATTTAGTTAAATAGTCTCATTTTTTTTGTTTGTCAGGAAAAGTGTCTTCCGTTAGGTCCAGGAAGGATCTGGCATCCAGGTCACTCAAAGTTCAGGGAAACTTCAGTTGTTTAGAGCCAGCTGTGATACAACACAACAGTCAGTTTTGATATCTCCTAGGCAAGCCACTGCTGGAAGTGGAAAATTTTTATTCTCATTGGTTTGAAGCGGATGTTATACGTAAAGGGATGTAAACCATGCCCTCGACTCTGCCTTCTGGATGAAAATGTGGTCTGTGGACCAGAGCATAGGCATTACTTGGGCACTTGCTAGAGGTGCAGATTCTCACAGCCCAGTCCAGTTCTGCTGAATCAGAATCTGCATTTCAGAAAGGTCTTCAGGTTTTTCATGCACACATTAAAAAAACACAATTTATAAATACAGTTCAAGAATAGTGGTCCACCATCCAACTCTGGTATGTAACATAATCCACCGGAGATCTAGAGTCCCAGTTTCATTGATGCACAGCCTGGACCTTTGTATTTTTATGAAGTTCCCAGGAGATTGCGATACGAACCCAAACTAGAGAACTGCTATTAAAGAACATACGTCTCCTATTCAGGATCCATAAACTCAAAATCTGCACACATTAAAGGGGTATATTCTCTTTAAAGCTCTGATTTTATTGTATAATCAAACCACATGTGCTGTTGTAACAAGAATTCACCCATGACAATGACAAGGTCACTAGGATTTGTGGCACCTAGAATCTTGGTCACCTGAAAACATACCTAGCATATGTAAGATCTTTTTTTTTCTTTTCACAAGAAAACTGTGAAAAAACAAAATAAAACAAAAAACCCCACTTCATCTGTAAGAACATTCCAGTGAGGATAATCTAAGAAACAATGAAATTCCCAAGTTTTTGGAAAGGGAGGAAATAGCCACGATAACTGTTCAGTGAAGCAGACAAAGAGCTAAAGTTCAGCTTATATTAAAGGAATTTCTCCACATATTATGGACCAAATTACTGTATTTCTTTGTGTTTAACAAATTAGCAACTTCCTTTCTCAGTTAATAAAAACTGGCTTTTGTTCTCAGGGTTTCTTTGACAAAAAGGTAAATTTTGTTGTGTCATACTGAAAACCCTAACCAAAAAATGACCAGCTTTCTCCCACCACTTCTCTCCAGGGCACCCTGATGTCAGCATCAGGAAGAGTGAGGTCATGTGCTTTTAATAAACCTAAATGCCATCAAATATAGGAAATTATTTGGTTATTTCCTTTACTGGATACAAAACCTTATATTTATTAGTCATTTAATTATGAGTTCAGAAATGAATTTGTGATGTGGAAGAACAATATTCATTAATAATTAGGGAAATGAGCAATGCACAAAATTTGCTAATAGGTCCAACCCTTCTTTTTCCTGCATGGTTAACATTTGAAAAGGAAATATGCTTTAATAAGATAAGAGGTTTCAGTAGAGGCATATTTGTAACTTCTCCCTGAATAGATTCAACATGAGACTGCCAACTGTTTTAAGAAATATATTTAATCCTAGCTCGTTATTGTAACATACTGCTTACAACATGAAATCCTCAGCTTGCTTTTCAAAGCACTGCATAATGGGACCCTCTATAACTAAGACCCTCATTTTGCACTTGAGGAAAGGATGAAGTCAGAAAACCAGAGAAACCTATCTGCTTGCAGATCTGAGCATCAAAAATAGTTTTCCTTGGGAATGCAAGCTGGTACAGCCACTCTGGAAAACAGTATGGAGGTTCCTCAAAAAACCAAAAATAAATAAACGTTGAAAAAAAAATTTAAAAAAAAAAACAAAAAAACCCAAAAAACTAAAAATAGAACTACCCTACGACCCAGCAATTGCACTACTAGGCATTTATCCACAGCATACAGGTGTGCTGTTTCGAAGGGACACATGCACCCCCATGTTTATAGCAGCACTATCAACAAGAGCCAAATTATGGAAAGACCCCAAATGGCCATCGATGGATGAATGGATAAAAAAGATGTGGTATATATATATATATATATATATATAAAGATAAAAAGATAAAAAGATAAAAAGATAAAAAAGATGTGGTATATATATATATATATATAAAATGGAGGATTACTTGCCAATCAAAAAGAATGAAATCTTGCCATTTGCAACTACGTGGATGGAACTGGAAGGTATTATGCTAAGTGAAATTAGAGAAAGACAAAAATCATATGACTTCACTCATATGAGGACTTTAAGAGACAAAACAGATGAACATAAGGGAAGGGAAACAAAAAGAATATAAAAACAGGGAGGGGGACAAAACAGAAGAGACTCATAAATATGGAGAACAAACAGAGGGTTACTAGAGGGGTTGTGGGAGGGGGGATGGGCTAAATGGGTAAGGGGCACTAAGGAATCTACTCCTGAAATCATTGTTGCACTATATACTAACTAATTTGGAAGTAAATTAAAAAAAAAAATTAAAAATAAAATTTAAAAAAAAGTAGAAAAAAAATAGTTTTCTTGACTTCCAACGCAAAGATCTTTTCACTAAACCTTTTGGCATTGGTTTGGTATCTGAACAACAAATTCGTACAAAGCAACTGGGATGCTGTGAAGAATGAAAGCTTTAAGCAGGTGCATACTTTTGCATTCAGTAATTCCATATCAAGGCCTTTATCCTAAGGAAATACTCAATAATATGTATCAAGAAGTATATATATGAATGTTTATTGCAGTGCTGTGAAACATGAAAAAAATTTTATCTGTAACTCCAACTTCAGCATAAGAAAGGTAGATCATGTTAACTGGGGAAAATTTAGAGGGAAATTGAAACCATTTCTATATAAGTTTATATACAAACATATCAATAAAGCTTTATCGGTCATTAATGATTTAGGGTCCTGAAGAACAAGAAAAGGTAACAGGAAAAGGTAAAATTTTAATCTGAGGAAAAGCTACATACCTAGAGACAGCATGGGAAAATAGATGCCACCTTAAAACTGTAAGTCCCTGATTGTTTCATGAAATCTTGGCTCTTTCAGGTCATGGAAATAGTGTCTTTAAGAAAACCAGTCTAGGGACACCTGGGTGGCTCAGTCAGTTAAGCATCTGCTTCTTGATTTTGGCTTGGGACATGATCTCATGGTTTGTGGGTTTGAGCCCCATGTCAGGCTCTGTGCTGTGCAGAGTCTGCTTGGGATTTTCTTTTTCCCTCTCTCTCTCTGCCCCTCCCCCGCACACACACACACACACACACACACACACACTCTCTCTCTCTCTCTCTCTCTCTCTCTCTCTCTCTCTCAAAATAAATAAATAAACTTAAAAAAGAAAGCCAGTATAAATCTCAGAGGATAAGAGTTCCCATTAATTATCTGGTTTATGTGACTATTAGTAAAATATTCAGAGCAACCTAAATACTCAAAGGTAGGGCATTAAACTGTTGTAGAACTATTCAGTGGAATAGTATTAGCCATTACAATTCTTCTAGAAGAATGTTTAAAAACATGAGAAGATAAAATGAAACATCAGGCTTGAAATACAGATGTTAAAAATAGTACATTCAGCATAATTTTAAATTCATACCAATATATATATACATACAAAAAAGGATAAAAAGATATACACTCACATGTTTACAGTGATTATCTGTGGGTGGCAGGATTAGAGATTTTTTATTTGTGTATTGGGAGGTAGAATAGTATGTTAATGCTCTATTGCTGGTATAATAAATTACCACACATTTAGCAGGTTAAAACAACACAAAATTTTTCCTCCAGTTTATGAAGAAATAATTGACTTAAATAAATATTTAAGAAATAAATAAGCATACATCACTGTGTATGCTTAAGGCACACAGCGTGGTGGTTTGTTTTACATTGATTGTGAAATGATTACCACAACTGGGTCAGCTAATATCCATCTTCTCATATGGAAACAATAAAAGAAAGAAGAAAAGAAGAAAGGAAAAAAATTTCTCCTTGCGATAAGAACTGCTGGAATTTAATTTCTTGACAACTTTCCTATATAACAACACAAATGTATCATCTCACAGTTCCATAGGTAGAAGTGCAGTAGGCCCAGCTGATTTCTCTGCTCTGGGTCCCATGGGGCCTAAATCAAGCTATTGGCCAGCTGGGGCTCTAACCTGAAGGCTCTGGAGAAAAATGCACTTTCAGGCTCTTTCTGACTTGTTAAAAAAATTCAGATCTGTGTGGTTGGTCATAGGACTGAAGCTCCATTTTCTTGCTGGCTGTTGCCGGTGGTTGTTCCAGCTTCTAGAGACCGTCAGCATTTTCCTGGCTCACGGCCACCTTCATCCTGAAAGTCAGCAATCAAGTCATGCTTTACATCTCTTCCTCTGCCTTTGTATTTTATGACATCCCTCTGACTGAATCCAGCTGGAGAAATTTCTCTGCTTTTAAAGCCTTGAGGGATTAGATTGAATCCACATGGATAATAGAGGATTTTCTAAAATTCCACTGATTACCAACCTTAATTTCATCTTTAAAGTTCCTTCCATCCTTTAAAGTTAATATAACATATGACGGGATCCATGGATTAAGGTGTAGACATCTTCAGGGGGCAGTTCTCTGAACTGGGACAAATAGTATAATGGTTAATAGGGTGAGATTTGGAGATAGATGACAGCCGTACACACCTTGTATTCCAAAAGCTGCCCCTCAGTATATGTAGGTTTTGGGGAAGATAATCCATTCATATTCCAGTTGTCTTATGTACAAAATGGGGATGATAATTATACCTATCTCATTGGGTAGTTATGAAGATTAAATGAGATACTAGATTAAAAGCATATGGTAGAATTCTCATTAAAGATTAACCATATTATCATTGTTACTCTTGACACATTTCTGCTAATGAACATATATTAATGACAATAAGAAAAACAATAGGGGCACCTGGGTGGCTCAGTCTGTTGACTGTCCGAATTTTAATTTTGGCTCAGGTCAGATCATAATCTCACAGTTCATAGGATCAAGTCCCTTGTCGGGCTCTGCACAGACAGTGTGGAGACTACTTGGGATTCTCTCTCTCTCTCTCTCTCTCTCTCTCTCTCTCTCTCTCTCAATCTCTCTCTCTCTCTCCCTCTCTGCCCCTCCCCTGCTTGCACTCTCCCTTTATTTTTAAGTTGAAGTTAATGAAAATTTAATTTTCCCTTGTTTAAAATGTTCTTCCATGTTGGTGTATGTAAAATGTAATTGTTCTTATAAACCCTCTCATTTGGAGGCAAGAGAGGTGAAGTTACACAATAATGATGTGATCACATTGCTATCTCTTAACCTGTAGAGCCTGGCTTTGATTTCAATTATGAAAAACTGTTATATATCCAAGCCAGTGAGACTTATTTACTGTAATTGATAAGTAACCTTGGTTCTTGGTATGTGTTATGGGACAGAGAATTATGTTTTCAATATATGATACAAATCTGTCCAAAAACTTTTTAGCCTACCTTCTGACTTAAATGACCCTATCTGCTTTCTTATTCCTGAAATTCCATAGTTATATTTCTTGTAGAGTATTTGTGTTTTAATAGTGGATAATTTAGTGTGAAGGAGTCTTACAAAGAAGTGCTAGAGGGATACAGGGGAGAAATGGTATAGAGGGGAGCTATATGTAGGAGGAGGGGTCTCCATTAAGCAGAGGAAAAAGCGATGAGAATAGGATTGAAAGACTGTGGACACTGAAACACTCAATTCACCTTCTGCCTCTGTAGTGACTCTAGTCTTAAGATACCTGTGAGTTAGAACTTGGAAATCTTAGCACATACACAATCCCACTCTGACAAACAAGCCCAGAGCCCAATGAGGGATAGGTAGTAAGACTTTGGGTTTTGTTGGGATTAAGGGGTTGTGTGGGAATGCAAATGCCCTCTGTTAAGATTTGGCTCTTACAGTGGGGAGCACCACTGGCATAGCTGCAGATTGTATTCCATGTGGCAGGTGACTATGGGAAATGTGTGACTAATGCACACTTACTGAGCCAAATCACATTTAGTAGCTAACAACCTGGCTAATGTGTCTGCCCTGCATGTGTCTGATAGCATGAGATAAGGATATTGTATTATTTAGGCTTTGACTCAACTGTTTCCAGGCCATTCAGTCAAAAGAATCATGAAAATGAAATAGTCAATGAATACATCATTATGGTTCAATGCAACAGAAGGCATGAAAATCCATAATTACAGTACAAAAAGGAAAATTCTAAGAGTTTTGTTAAAAAGTTTGATATATGGACAAAGAAACTTGTTTTTTAATGAATAACATGAAACTGAGCCCTATCATCTCCACTGTGACAGTGTTTTCAAACTTCATATATTCCACTGGTAAATTGTGAAATAAATTCAGAGATTCCATCCAGAATTTTATTTATTTTTATTTTTATTTTTATTTTTTAAAGTTTATTTATTTATTTTGAGAGAGACCGAGACAGTGCAAGTGGGGGAGGCACAGGTAGACAGGGAGACAGAGAATCCCAAGTAGGCTCCACACTGTCAATGTGGAGCCCTATGCTGGGCTCAAACCCACAAAACCGAGAGATCATGACCTGAGCTGAAACCAGGAGTTGGGCACTTAACCAACTGCGCCACCCAGGTGCCCCTCCATCCAGAATTTTTAAAAATTAAATAGATTAGAACAAAAAACAGACTGCATTACATATGAGAAGGAGACCTTTAAAGTATGTTTGTTTGTTTTTTCCTTTTTTGTAATGTCAGAGGTATCTCTTACTGTAGGCCATGATCACAAATATTTCAAATTGCTCCAGAAGACCAGGCGTCCTTAACCTGAGGCTACAGAATATAGGGTCACAAACTGGAATGAGGAAAAAAATGAAATCTTTATTTTCACTAAAATTGAACTAAAATTTAGCATAGCCTTCAATTATGATTGTAAGCAACAGACAACAGTAGCAGTACCTGTGACTTTGTAACCAATAAATATGGTATTTTTTCATCATACTGTGGGGGCATTATTGTTGTAGAATCTCAATATATTATTTAACAGTACTCCAATTGTGTAGTTATTCTAATTGCCCCTAGACCATGTTATTTAATGTGATTACTAAGAAGCACATATGCTATTATATCAGAGTTTTTAACACTTTGATAACTACTCCAATACATTAGATTCTTTTGTTATATCGTTTGCTTCATTTTTATAAATATAAAAATGAAATTTTGAGAAGATAATCATAGGTTTACCAGACTGCCCATAGGCCCTGGGCACTATAAAAGAAAAAAAAAAGATAAAAGAAAAAAAAAATCCTTGAAATGGGCTATGAAATGCTGAAGGCAATAGCTGTAACTTATTCTTTGTGTCTCCAGAATTTAATCTACTGCCCAGATTGTTCTAAAGAATCATTGTTGGATGACTTTCACCTGTGAAAGAATAAGCCTAAAGCAATAAACTGTGACTTAGTGGAAATATTCACCAGTGAGATAATGTTTGAATGGACTTTTGTAAAATGAGTAGGAGGAGGACATAGCAAATAGTATGTGCATGCTGATCAGTAGAGAACGTGAGTACAGTAAAAAAAAAAATCAGTTGTATGTGGATGAAGGATATATGTGAACAGCAGAACATAACATGTTTATGGGATAACAGGATAATGTTTTCATGGATTTGGTTAGTGAAGTATTTCTTAAACAAGACACAAAAAGTACTAATAACAGAGGAAAAGTTTGAGATATTTGGTTATATTAAATCTAATAACTTATTTCCATCAAAAGTATAAAGGGGTAAAAAATAAGCCATAATGTGGAGGACATTATTGTCAACACATATCACTAAGGAGTTAGTAATCAGGATATATAATAAAAACCCTAAAAAATCAGTAAGTCAACAAAAAAATAGATAATCCATTTTCCCAAAGGTAAAATGAGAATGAGCCTTGAGCATGAACTTCACATAAAGACAAATTCACATGACCAAGAAATGAAAAGATGATAAAGCTTATTAATAATCAGGGAAGTAAAAATTAAGATCAGAATGAGATGCCAATTTATAAAACAAGGTGACAAAAATTTAGAAAAGCCTGACAGTGCAAGCATTGGTGAGAATAAGGAACATGGGGAACTCTCATTCACTGCTGGTGAAAGTATAAATTAGTACAACCACTTTGGAAAGTAGTTTGGCGTTTTCTTTCTTTTTTAAAAAAAATTTTTGTTTGTTTGTTTAGAGAGGAAGAGAGAGAGGGAGAGAGGATCCCATGCAGGCTCCCTGCTGTCAGCTCATAGCCTGATGCAGGGCTTGATCTCAGGAGCAGTGAAATCATGACCTGAGCCCAAATCAATAGTCTGATGCTTAACCAACTAAGCCACCCAGGTGCCCCAGTTTGGCATTTTCTATTAACATTTCTGGGCGATAGGAGACTTGAAATGTTCCATTATTTGATCTGGGAAAAGTCAGGCAAAAATAGGGATTACGGGTGAAAATTACTAAGGTAGAATTCACTTACCATGTAAAAAGCTGCAAAGAATATAACTCACTACTTTATGACATGAAAAAGCCAGATAATCTACAAAATCATAACCTTTCATAGGAGCTATGGTCATAGGGCATTCAACTAGCCTGAAATTTAAGGCAAGACAGACCTCTCCAAGGAGAAAGGGAATATCAGCAGTTGCTTGCCTAAAGCGTAGCATAGGACAAAGAGACCCCTGACACCATACAAACACATTAGATAATTCAGCTAAAATTTTTATGAACTGTTAAAAGTTGAATGTGAGCTAATGTGAGAGAGTAGAACCTCTGGGGCTGCAGACTCAAGGGGATTCTCTATGGATGCGCATTGAATGATCTCAAGACAGATTTGATAGAGGGATGGGGAGTGCAGGAAAAGCCTCCCTTGTGGTGTCAGCCTTAGGGGTGTGGCTCAGCAACCACTATGGGAAAAGCATCAGGTCTCTATCCTTCTCTCCACCCCCTCTATAAAACAAAAGCTTTAAACTACTAATTGAAAGGATAATAGCAAAGAATTTTATAAAAATAATTAAAGCATCAAAAGTGGATCCAAGAAAATAAGACATTTAAAGGAATCCACCTTTCCCTTGCTCTGTTATTATTTGTGACAAGGGCTGGAAAAGAAATTCCAAGAAAATGAAAATATCAAGGAGGATTCAAAGACAAAGAATCATGTTCCAGTAATTCAGTGAATGGGTTATGAAAACTACAAGAGCTGGGATCAGATCTTGAAATCTATGAGAAGAGCAGCTGGTTGAGAATAACAAGAACAAATAGAATTCACTTCATTGTTTTCTCTGATAGTCACTTATGGACCAGCTGTAGCCTGTCACTTGTATAGGGTGAAAAAGGCAAAAGGCCAAAGACAGTAGGAAAGCAACCCAGTAATAAGTATTCATGCAGATGGAGCTCTACTTTGAGAAACTGAAATCCGATGATAACAGGAGTAATCATTCCTGTATTTGTTGCATATGTATAGTTGACAAATCTTTTACAAATAGGTTAAGTCAGCTAATGCCCATAAAAAGATGAGGCAGAGACCAATCTCTTCTTTTCCTAAATTTGAGATGAAGCTCATAAAAGTTAAGTGATTTTTCTAAGCTCACATAACTAATATGAGTTGGGATTTGAATAAAAAAATGGCTTCTAAATAAAGTCTCTTTGATTCTTTATTTTCCCCATTAAAATGTGTGTGCCATGTAATACTGAAAATTTCACTTAAAAATCATTTTTGTCCAGATTTCTCAATACACCATCATGAATCCTGGGCAAGGCTGAAAACTCACCTTACAAAATGTCTTTGTCATGGTGTTCCATCACCTACCAGCACCCAAACCCACTTGCTTAGCCTCTGGCACCAAACCCTGTTCCTTTTGGAGTGCCATTTCACGTGTACTGTTCCTTTCTTTCTCAGTTATAGACTTCCTCCTGAACACCTTTCACGGTTCCCTTATTTTCATACTCTGTAGTCTGAAGACCTGGCTGGCTCCCCACCTCAGTGTCTGGTGTTGGCCCAAGGACCCAAGCTCTCCTGTGCAATACAGAGAACGCTTTCAAAGTATGCAACAAATGCATCTTCCCCCAAAGCTCATTACAAATAATCCTAAAATGTCTTATCAGGGATTCTTTTTTCTTCTGGCCTCATTTCATAAAATGTTCTTGAGTAACATCCTTGCAGGAAGGAGAAGACATTGATCTATTTACATGGTCCATCAGTTCAGTCAGATCAGTAAAGTTAGAATTGATTACTTGTTTGCATTACTTACTTTGATGTTTAAGGTGACTGAGATGATTAGGTGGATTCTGATTCATAGGTTTAGGAGAAACCTACAAACTGAGTAACTGACATCTGAATAATTGAATCAGGAAATCTAGAGACTTATGACTGAATTTTAGTACTGAAAGAGATCTCAGTGGTAATTTAGGTAAATCTCACCATTGTATAGTTGAAGAAATTGAGTTTCAACGTCACAAACCTACATATTAAGCTCAGGTCAATGATTCTGTGACAAAGGTTCATCAGTGTCCTAAATATTCATGGTTTTCCCCAACTACTGTATCATAACTGACACTAACTATTCAAGGCTCTTTGTACTGATGACTGTGTTAAATTTTTCTTTGGTTTCCAAGCCAAGGTTATGGGTGGGCCTAAATCTCAGAAGCAGGGCTGGAATTCTGGAGCAGAAGAGTGTAGTCTGGGCTGAGAACAAAGAACTGGAATGCAGGAAGAGAATGATTTGTCCACACAAGCTTGGTATCCAGGAGGAGAATTTAATCTGAAAATGGGCTAGTAATTGAGAGCCTAGGGATGCCTAGAACAAAACAGAGATGAATTTTTCAATTGCGAACCTTCACCAAAAGCAAAGGCACTTAGAGGTAGTGCAGCACAGTGGTTAAGAGTTTGGTTTAGGAGCCAGAAACCCTGAGTTTGAATTCTGGCTCCATTACTTAATATTTATGTGAAAAAATGGCTTTTTCTGTGACTCCTTTTTTTCTTCCTTCTAATTCCAAACAGAAGATAAGAAGATAATAATAATACTGAATTCAAACACTTGTTACGATTGTGTAAGTTAAGTACTTATAACAGTGAAATAGCAGGAAAGTACTTACAACAGGAAAATGGTGAACACTATATAAATGATTGCCAAAAATTACTGTGCTACATATATGTACAAAGATGTTCATAGTAGTGTATTTAGAGAATTAAAGAATTGGAAACAATAAAAATATTCTTTATGAGGAGTTGGCTAAATAGATTACATTTTAGCCATACGAAGGAACAGTATATTGCTATTCAAGAATATGAAGTGGCTTCATAGGTACCACCTATGATATATGGTTAAGTAAATACTTTAAGAAATACAACAGGATGATATATTTTTTATTGAAATATTTAAAAATGTATGTTATATGTATGTATGTCCCAAAGGTTGTGGTGTTTTTACAGTAGTCTGTTGGGTGGCTTCCCCTGAGGACAGGCGTTGTGGCAGGGGTGGGTGGTGGCAGGGAGGAGCCATGGGAAGAACTTACTAATTTCCTTTATTCACTTCTGTAATGTTTTGATGGTTTTTTCAACCAGCAAAAATATTTAAACTAAAGGTAGTATAAATCTAGTCAAATGTGGGTAAACAGAAGGCCTAGTATATAGGGTGAGGTTATGAGGAGTTAGAGGCAAGCCTCTGAGGACTGCAGGGGCTCTTAGATAATGGAGAGAGGACTTTAAAAGTAACTATTATGGGGTGCCTGGGGTCTCAGTCAGTTAAGCATCCGACTTGGTTTCAGCTCAGGACCTGTTTTAATAGCTGGTGAGTTCAAGCCCCGCATTGGGCTCTATGCTGACAGCGTGGAGACTGCTTGGAATTCTCTCTCCCTCTCTCTTTGCCCCTTCCCCACTCATGCTCTCTCTCTCTCTGAAAAATAAATATATAAACATTTTTAAAAAATAAATAAAAATAAAATTAAATGTTACTCAGAATATCTTCAAACTGATCTTGGAAGCCCGCACACTCTCAACCTACGGAATAAATGGACTTGCCTTTCAGGTCACAAGAGTATTGAAGTGACATTAAATAACCTACAAGAGTAATGCTTCTCTTTATGTACTAGGAAATGCATTATGTAAATGTGCGTATGTAAAATGGCATTCTCCACACACTCTGAAGTAATGGCACAGCTAGACCATTTACTAAGCCCTGGATATATTTCTCGAGGGCACTACCACACAATTGGATCCGACATTAAGGTGATTTATTGATAAGTTCATTACTGCTGTGCTCTCTTTCAAATTAGTGATGCATAACGTATGAGGAGCAGAAAAGCTTTAGCTGTGAGATACGCATGTGATTCAGTAAGAACCTGCGATTTGCGTAGGAAAGGAATCTGGTGGCAAACTGGTCGGGTGATTGCAGGGCTTTGAAAACTGTAGCATAACTGACTCCTCAGACATTACAGGCTAAGTAAACAATTCATTTGTTTATAATTATTTATATCCCATCTAACCTCAGCTGTCCTCTTTGGTAATGCTTTCCGGGTCAGTTTGAAGCACATCTTGTGATGAATTAAAGAAGTATGTCTGATAATATAAACCAGAAGCATGGTGCTATAGACTCATCTCTGCCCTGAATTCACCTTTTCTCCTAAATATTAATGATATAAACAAAAGACTAAGGAGAAAATGAGAAGAGGCAGAGAAGGAAAGTAAAATTTTAGTCTTCCTCCTTTATATTGATTCATGTCTTGGTTATATTTATTGAATTTGATTGAATAAGCAAATATAATGCTTACTTATCTTTGTATTTGTCATCATAGGGAAGTTATGGTTTTCAAAATGTAGATGCTTATACAAATTATGAGCAAATGACACACCTATTCTCAAGGTTAGGTTAATTGCCGTGCTCAGTATAAATGATTCCATAATCCTACCTCTAAGAATGTGGACGAGTTTAAAATTCTGTATACCTTGCCTGATTAGTAACCTTGGTCATCTCTTTTCTGCCCAGCTTATGTATGCCCATATTGACTCCATTTCTTGCCTTTATCTTATTACTCTTCCATTATTAAGTTCACACACACAAAAATGATATATAGGATTATAAGAAGTTAGAAAGCTAAGGAACCTTATCAAAATTTGAATGTGGGACAGAGGCACATATATAATAATTTGTTTAAATGTAGCATAGTATGATATATATATATTGTTTATTTTATAAAATGATTTTCATCAGCCTATAGGTACTTTTGAAAAGTACCTATAGTTAGAGTTAGAAAGTCTCAATAATAGGTCAATTTATCCAATATGGGATTGGGACTCAATATTTATTACCTATAGTTCATGTAAAAAGTAAGCATAACCTCAAATATTTTATTACTCTTAACACAGTATAAATGTTGTCTTGGTGTACGTCCCATCATTGTATTTTATTTTTGACATTCCTGATTTTGTTCTGCAGAGCTGAGAAGACAGTCTAATTTGGAATGAACTTGGGTCCTGAATGAGCACTCCAGTTTTCCCTTACCCCTATACCATCTTACATATTTGTGTTTAACATAGTCATTGATAAATACTTTGAGAAAGATTTATTTAGGTACTTCTTCCTTCTCCTTTTTAAAACATGTTTTACCAAATCAAATTGTCAGAAAAACATGAGGGAGGTTTGTAGAAGAGTTTAGAAACTACTAATGTGCTATATCAACTCCTTTTAAGTAGATAACAATAAAGCAAGAAGACATCTTGTGATCACATAGAACATGGGAAATGTGAATGCTTGTGTGTAGAAGCGTGGCATCTCCATTTTATACTCAGTATTGGCTATTCTATTGTTTCGTATTCTCTAAAAAGTGCAACAAAGTTTGTTTATTTATTTTAAATATTTAAAAAAATTTTTTTAAGTTATCTCTACACCCAACCTGGGGCTTGAATCTTCAACCCTGAGATCAAGAGCTTCACACTGTACCAACTGAGCCAGCTGGGTGGCCCTGCAGTGAATTATTTTATTTTATTTTATTTTATTTATGTATTTATTATTTACTTATTTTTATTTAAATTTTAGTTATTTAACATACAGTACAGTATTGGTTTCAGGAGTAGAATTCAGTGATTCATCACTTGCATTCAACACTCAGTGCTCATCACAAGTGCCTTCCTTAATACCCATCACTCATCTAGCCTATCTCCCACCCACCTCCCTCCATCAACCCTCAGTTTGTTCTCTATCATTAAGAATCTCTTATGGTTCGTTTCCTACTCTCCTCTTTTTCCCCCCTTCCCATATGTTTATCTGTTTCGTTTCTTAAATTCCACATATGAGTGAAATTACGGGGTATTTGTCTTTCTCGGATTGACTTATTTCGCTTAGCATAATACAGTCTAGTTCCATCCATGTCAACACAAATGGCAAGACTGCATTCTCTTTGATGGTTGAAAAATATTCCATTGCATTTATACACCACATCTTCTTTATCCATTCATCAGTTGATGCACATTTAGGCTCTGCTGTCTCCATAGTTTGGTTGTTGATAATGCTGCTATAAACATTGGGGTACATGTACCTCTTCAAATCTGTATTTTTGTATCCTTTGGGTAAATCCCTAATAGTGCAATTGCTGGGTTATAGGGTAGTTCTATTTTTACTTTCTTGAGGAACCTCCATACTGTTCTCCAGGGCGGCTGCACTAGTTTGCATTCCCACCAACAGTGCAAGAGGGTTTCCTCTTCTCCAAGTCCTTGTCAGCACCTGTTGTTTCTTGTGTTGTTAATTTTGACCATTCTGAGAGGTGTGAGATGGTATCTCATCATGGTTTGGATTTGCATTTCCCTGGTGATGAGTGATGTTGAGCATCTTCTCACGTGTCTGTTGGCCATCTGCATGTCTTCTTTGGAAAAGTGTCTATTCAACCCTGACATGAATTTTAAATCCCAATACACAGAATCAGTATTTTGTTTTTAATTAAAGTTTAAAGTTTAACAATACTAAAATAATCTTTGTATTTAAGAAGTAGCCTTTTCAGACTTATATGAAACTTCATGGCCCAAACAAATGGAAAAAGTTTATTTCTGAGAGTCATAAATCCAAGATTATGACCCCCAAACTAGCATTTGATGGATGAAATTATAATATGCACTTATGATAGATTACTGTAGTATCTAAAATAATATGATATTGGGGTGCCTGGGTGGCTCAGTGGTTAAGTGTCTGACTCTTGATTTCAGCTCAGTTCATGATCTCACATTTCATGGATTCGAATCCCACATTGGGCCCAGTGCTGACAGCGCAGAGCCTGCTTGGGATTATTTTTCTCTTTGCCTCTTCCCTGCTCTCTCTCTCTCTTTCTTGAAATAAATAAACTTTTCAAAAAATAAAAATAAATAAAATAGAATAACATATAAAATAAAGCATATAATAATAACAAGATGAAAAATGTACACAATACATTAGGGTTGGCAAACCCTTTTTCAATGAAGGGTCAGATAGTAAATATTTTAGGCTTTGTGGGCCATATGGTCTCTGATGCAACTACTGAACTCTGCCATTGTAGCAGGAAAATAGCCATAGACAATGCATAAATGAGTGAGCATGACTGTGTTCCAATTAAACTTTATTCATAAACAGGCAGCAGGCCCAGTTTACCAGGGGGCTGCAGGTTGTCCATTGAAATACATTGTTATATGAAAAATCTCATTATACATTGGTATATGTAATATAATGTTATTACAAAAAAACTGTATGACTAAAGAGATACACAGAGAATTGTTAAAATGTGAACACTGGTTATTTTTGGTGAAATTATCTTTTGTGCTGTTGTGCATATATGTATATCAAGGTACAAAGAAAACGATTTAAAAATAAAAAAACTATCAGGAAACATTTTAAAAACTAAAAATTGTGTTAAGTACATGTAGATGAATAAAACACTGTTAAAATCATTTTTTCCTACATGATAGTTATATAAGATGTATATCATTTATTTTATGTCATTTTTATCACTGTCATCATGTCAGTTTTGGTGTTTTTTGTTTTTTCTTATTTTTTTGCTTTGTTTGTTTCTTTGTTTTTGTGTTTTTAATGATGGCTGTGTTCTTCATGTTACCAGTCATATGAGAATCTGTTCACCCCTGGTTTTCTTAATTATTTTTGGCTCTGCTTTTAAGCTGATTCTTTTAAAATACAGATTATATTATTATTTAGGTATGGCAAGGTTAGCAGTTCAGGAGATGACAGCTGTTGGATAGTTTGTTATCCTCGTAGATACAAAGAGAAGGGGGCATGTCTTGACAAGGTGACTACAGAGGGAAGCAACAGGGTCATGGATTGGTGTGGAGCAAGAGTGGAGGGGGAGCTGGAGGGTGTGTGTGGGATGGCGTGCCTTGGCAAGAACCTGTATTGTGTTTTCCAAAGAAAAGAAACAGGTGAGACAGGATAAGCAGGTTTAGGTTAGATGCTTTGTATAATTTCATTGGGCTCTGGGGCATAAAGACTGTCCCTGGTTGTCCAGTGTTTGGCCCTGGGGCGATTAGGAAGGGAAGGGAAGGGATGGTGGCCCAGAGTGTGAGAGCCTGACTGAGGAAGTGACAGGGTAGATGGGTTCTGGATTGGTTGATTTGCATATGAAAGGCATGCTCCAGGAAATTAGTTTGCTATCTTTAGGAATTAGCTAACCTTGGCAAGGGCAGTTCCTTTGGGATCAGCAAGGCCCCAAGATGTCAGCATGTCAGAAATTAAAAGGCATAGTCAATACAATGGTATACTAGGGATTTGGATAAACACATCGATCACAAATGTGTTAATAAAGTTTGGCCCTGGGGCGCCTGGGTGGCGCAGTCGGTTAGGCGTCCGACTTCAGCCAGGTCACAATCTCGCTGTCCGTGAGTTCGAGCCCCGCGTCGGGCTCTGGGCTGATGGCTCGGAGCCTGGAGCCTGTTTCCGATTCTGTGTTTCCCTCTCTCTCTGCCCCTCCCCCGTTCATGCTCTGTCTCTCTCTGTCCCAAAAATAAATTAAAAAACGTTGAAAAAAAATTAAAAAAAAAAAATAAAGTTTGGCCCATTTGAAGAGCATATTGTCAACTTTTTACTATTCGTTTAAGTAACCTTTATGAAATATACTGAGAACCAAGTTTTTGATTTTCTCTTTAGAGTGGTCTAGACTCCTCACACATTATCTTAAGTACTATCTCAACTGATAATATATTCAGCCTCTGTAATATGGTAGCTCATGGCATAAATGTACTGAATGTACCAGGAATCCTCAGATTGCCAGTTCTGCCATACACATTGTAGAATTTCTTATCACAATGCCTTGACTTCCAAATTTGTGAATTGAGAAATTTGTGTATAGTTTCCCTGGTTGCTTAATGGGGTTATTGTGAGAATCGAATCAAGTAAGCACTTGGAAAACTATAATGCACTACAAAAAACTGAGCACCACTGTGATTGGCTTTAATCATCTCATTTATTTTATCTGGATGCCTCTTGGATATCCCCCTAAGCACCTATGAGCGAAGTTACCGAAGTTAAGTCTAACACTTCTTTTTTCACCTTACAAAGGAGTGTGTTTGGGGGGGGGGTGGTGATGAATTTTACTCATTCTCTTACGCATTGTCAGTTCTTCTACCTACTTAGACCAGACACTTGGGCAGAATCTTTATATTTTCATCTCTCTCTGAGCCTCTGTAGGTCAAAATCAGTTTGTCTAGTCATTTGACTGCCTGTTACTGGTATCTTTGCACCTCCGCATGCTGTCCCTCTCTACCATCTCTATCCAAGGCCACATCATCACAACTCCTAGCCAGCCTGTGGGAACCACCTCCCAACCTAGTCTTTTACCTCCAATTTCTCACCCTCTCTTTTGAGCTTAAATGCTTCTCAAACTGGGAGACTTTTCTGATTTACTGAATCAAGATGTGCTATTTCCTTGCCCCTGGGCTCCTTAATGCTTACCTTTCATTTTCCCAATTTTTTTCCTCCATACAGGAAGTGCTTGGGAAAATTCAGGAAAAACCCTGGATAAAGGTAAATTTTAGCTATTGTTCTATGTAAAGTAAGGCAGCCATACAGAGGGATGCTATGAATAATGTATGCAAATACTTTCCTTGAATTCATGCTTCTTTAATTTATTTAGGGAAAAGTTGCTCCCTTTGTTCAAAGTCTGATGGGATTTCTCTGGGCAAAGACTGGGAATTTCCCAGGGCAGTTTCTTCTGAGATTAGCCTTAGGGGAGATTGTGCTCAGATTTCATTTGTGGACACTCTTGGCAAAGGCAACCTTCTGTAACTAGGTCAGAACTCTCTTCTCCCTTGCTGGGATGGTAGATGGGTCAGATCTTCCATGTTTTCTATAGGTTGCAGGCACCATCATCACCATGCCCCCACTCTTCATTATCTTTGATCCATAGTCATGGAAGTGAGCAATGCCACACTGGGGCTCCTGGACCATTCTAAAAAGTGACATCATCACCTTCAGGCTGAGGGCTGAAAGCAATGTGAATAATAGGATAATTTTAAGGAGTAAATGGAAGTTGAAACACTTTGACTATTTTCTGTCACTCAGTGTCCTGTAATTTCTATCTTATTGTTTTTATAATATAGTGAGGTAACTGAGAAAGCATTATTAAATTTGGAAGGCCCTTAATTTTAGATAGATATAAATGAATATGTATATTAATTTTTATCAAGTTCCTTAATCTCTGTGTGATTCAGTTTTCCCATCTATAAACTAGAGAGTAGTGAGGAACATATGAGGTCGTTGGATAGGAAAAATGTTTCTATACCCTTTAAGATTCTTTTAGTTTGTTTAAGCATCAAATTCACATAAGACAGATTAACAGGGGAAGAACAAATGCTTAATAACATGTGTACCTTCTGTATACATGGGAGAGACTCAAGAAAACTGAACAACTCACCAAAATGGCCAGAGCCATCACCTTGAATACCATCTTCAGCTAAAGACAAAAAAAGATGGGGTGGCAAGCCAGTTATGGGAGATACCCAGCAAAACACAGTAAACAAGGGTAAGATTGTTATGCAGTCTTACATTATGTAAATCCATGCCTTCTCCATTGAAGCAGTTTCTAGAGATTGAGTCATCCTCCCCTTTCTAATATTGAAAGGGAGACACCTTTACAAATGGAGAGATTTCCAATTTAAATGTAAATGTCTCTTACAAAAGGATCACTTGAACTTGGTTTTTAGAGTTTTTCCAGTGTTTGCAGTGGTTATTTCTTAAAAATAACCAGCTTAAAATAAATAATATACCAAACAGGTATATTTTGAGGCAGCAATTACTTCTCTACAAGTTCATACACATAAAATACTTGAACAGTACAGTTAAATCATAGGCAGCCAATAAATCTTTAATATTAAATACAAAAAGAAGAAAGAGGAGGAGGAAGAAGAGGAAAAAAGGGGGAAGAGAGGAAGAAATGATCTTTATGGGAGGGCCATGGAAATACTGAAGAGCAGAGATTATGTCTTACACACATTTAGATCCTTTGCAGGATTTAGTTAATAACAGGTACCCAGTAATTGGTACCCAGTTTAAGCATATGGGTGAATAAATAAGTGAATATAGAGAACCACAAAATTATACTCAGCCATAGCTGACTGATGCTTTGCTTTCATTGGACGAGCATTGCAGTGGATTCATTAGTTAGTTTTGGTGTTAATGAAAACCTAACCACAGATGTAAAAATGTGACCTCTCCAACTTTGGGGCACATGAAACATTTGGCAGTCATTATAGAGAATCTGGAGTTGAGAAGACCATTACCATCCTCGTGATAGATTTCCTCTAGTTTCCTGCACACTGCACATATTTCTAACCTAAATAAAATCAGTATCAAATCCTTTAGACCTATAGACCCAGCCCTCCCTCCTCCTCCCTAAATCTAGAATCTCTATCCTTTCTGGGGCTTTGTGAGGAATATGTGTAATGATTCTGGAGTAGATATTAAGTTTGAGTCTGGAGTGATCACAATAGACATTTTCATGGTCTCTCAACAAAGAAGTTAATCTGATAAATTTATTCTTAGCTATTAGGGAATAATGTGTAATCTTTTGGAAAAACATTTGTATTTTAGAGAATCAAAGAGTACTAAGGGTTTGCTAATATTTCATTCATCCATTTGTTCATCAAACTATTTGCCAGTATTGAGAATTCAAAGGTAAATAAAAATGGTCCTTGGCTTTGAGGAACCTACAGAAACAGATGACCAATTGTTACATTTTTGATATGAATAGCATAGATAATTTGTTAAGTTATTTCTTGGCAACCCTCAAATCACATCTTGTGACTACTGACCAACACACAACTATCCTGGAACAGTATTCTAGGACATAAGTCAGCTCTGGAAGATGAAACGTAAACAAATAATTATCTGCCTGTCATCCCACAGTGTCACACACCAGGCTCCCTAAATCTTTTTATTTTTATGCTCTTAAATAGAGCTATTCATATGGATTTTGCTCAGCTCTTACCTAAATCTACAAGGTACTGACTTCATATGCTTATGATTGCTCAAAGTCAGAAGGAAGCAGATCATCTCATGGGTAGCCTAAAGATATATGACAACTATGTTTTTTTTCAAATGAAATACTGACTATATAAAATATTGTTATTTTGCCTATTAAAAATTAATATTCTCATTGTCAGAAACAGATAACTCAGGAAAATAGTAATCTGTCATTGTTCATAAAAACAAATTGTTAATATTCTGACTTATTTCAATATAGCATTTTGCATAGTTATGAGAATGAATTCATGTATGAATATTAGTACATGAATACATAGGTATTTTATTATTATGTTTTCTTCTTTTGGCTTAATATTTATCGTATTACAAAATATCTAGTTTTTCTATGAGACTTACTAATAGTTGTCTAATATTCCATCAAAACCTTACCATAACTTGTTTCAATATACCCTTATGTAATACATTTCAGATTATTCCATTCCTTTTGCAATTATATTTAATACTGTGAAGAACATCCTGAAAGTGAAATTACTGGATCTTATGGTTTTGCAGTTTAACTGTGTGTACTGATTCAAAGATTATGAAAGTGTTCTGTGCTTTTCTCTGCAAAGCTTTTGTTTTAGTGTTCACATTTGAACCTACATGGAAGTGTATGGTGTGAGTTAGTGGAAACAGTTTATTTTTGCCATGTGTCTATCTAACTGATAACAGCAACATTTATTTACAAGACTATTTATTGTAAGTGGTCTCACTTCAATTCACTGTTACATTTTTTCTAAATTTTATTAATTTTTCATAAATATACATTTGCATTTGTTTTTAGTTTAGAATTATTTTAGGACTCTACTCTTCCATTAGTCACCTTGTTCCAACTTTGACACAAACAATAGTGTCATATTTCCTATTTACTTATTACTTATTTATTCTAGCTTATCAGAGTTCTTGATATATGCTCAATAAGACTTTTAGCTTTGTTCTTCTGAAATGCTGTGGCTATTCTTGGTCCTTTGCTCTTGCATTTGAATTTTTGAATCAGCTCATCCATGTAAAAAACGAAAAAAAACCCCACCCAACCAAGAAACAATTGTGATATTTACTAGGATTGCATTGAAAGTATTGATTAATTTGGGAGCAATTGTCATTTTTAATTTTGTTATTTATTATTATTTGAGTCTTCTAACCAATGAAATGATATATCCCTTATTTATTTGGTTTTCTTTAATTTTTCCCTTTATTATTATGTAGTTCATGATTTTCCAGGTAGAGATTTTGTACATTTTAATTTTTTTATTTTTTAAATTTATTTTATTTTATTTTATTTTTTATTTTTTAAAATTTACATCCAAATTTGTTAGCATACAGTTCAACAATGATTTCAGGAGTAGATTCCTTAATGTCCCTTATGCATTTAGACCATCCCCCTCCCACAACCCCTCCAGCAACCCTAAGCTTGTTTTCCATATTTATGAGTCTCTTCTGTTTTGTCCCCCTCCCTGTTTTTATATTCTTTTTGTTTCCCTTCCCTTATGTTCATCTGTTTTGTCTCTTAAAGTCCTCATTTGAGTGAAATCATATGCTTTTTGTCTTTCTCTGACTAATTTCACTTAGCATAATACCCTTCAGTTCCATCCACGTAGTTGCAAATGGAAAGATTTCATCTTTTTGATTGCCAAGTAATCCTCCATTGTGTATATATACCACATCTTCTTTATCCATTCATCCATCAATGGCCTTTTGGGCTCTTCCCATAATTTGGCTCTTGTTGATAGTGCTGCTATAAACATGGGGGTGTATGTGTCCCTTCAAAACAGCACACCTATATCCCGTGGATAAATGCCTAGTAGTGCAATTGCTGGATCGTAGGGTCTTTCTATTTTTAGTTTTTTGAGGAGCCTCCATACTATTTTCCAGAGTGGCTGCACCAGCTTGCATTGCTGCCAACAGTGCAAAAGAGATCCTCTTTCTCAACATCCTTGCCAACATCTGTTGTTGCCTGAGTTGTTAATGTTAGCCATTCTGACAGGTGTAAGGTGGTATCTCATTGTGGTTTTGATTTGTATTTCCCTGATGATGAGTGATGTTGAGCATTTTTTCATGTGTCGGTTGGCCATCTGGATGTCTTCTTTGGAGAAGTGTCTATTCATGTCTTTTGCCCTGAATGTCATGTCATTCTTCATTGAATTATTTGTTTTTTGGGTGTTGAGTTTGATAAGTTCTTTATAGATTTTGGATACTAACCCTTTATCTGATACGTCATTTGCAAATATCATCTCCCATTCTGTCTGTTGCCTTTTAGTTTTGCAGATGGTTTCCTTCACTGTGCAGAAGCTTTTTGTTTTGATGAGGTCCTGGTAGTTCATTTTTGCTTTTGTTTCCCTTGCCTTCGGAGACGTGTTGAGTAAGAAGTTGCTGCAGGCCAGATCAAAGAGGTTATTTCCTGCTTTCTCCTCGAGGATTTTCATGGCTTCCTGTCTTACATTGAGGTCTTTCATCCATTTTGAGTTTATTTTTGTGTATGGTGTAAGAAAGTGGTCCAGGTTCATTCTTCCACATGTCGCTGTCCAGTTTTCCCAGCACCACTTGCTGAAGAGACTGTCTTTATTCCGTTGGATATTCTTTCTTGCTTTGTCAAAGATGAGTTGGCCATACGTTTGTGGGTCCATTTTTGGGTTCTCTGTTCTGTTCCATTGATCTAAGTGTCTGTTCTTGTGCCAGTACCATACTGTCTTGATGATTACAGCTTTGTAGTATAGCTTGAAGTCTGGGATTGTGATGCCTCCTGCTTTGATTTTCTTTTTCAAGATCGCTTTGGCTATTCAGGGTCTTTTCTAGTTCCATACAGATTTTAGGATTATTTGTTCTAGCTCTGTGAAGAATGCTGGTGTTATTTTCATAGGGATTGCATTGAATATGTAGATTACTTTGGGTAGTATTGACAGTTTAACAATATTTGTTCTTCCTATCCAGGAGCATGGAATCTTTTTCCATTTCTTTGTGTCTTCTTCAATTTCTTTCATCAACTTTCTTTAGTTTTCAGTGTATAGATTTTTCACTTCTTTGGTTAGATTTATTCCTAGGTATTTTATGGTTTTTTGTGGAACTGTAAATGGGATTGATTCCTTGATTTCTCTTTCGGTTGCTTCATTGTTGGTGTATAGGGATGCAACTGATTTCTGTGCATTGATTTTATATCCTGCAACTTTGCTGAATTCATGAATCAATTCTAGCGTTTTTTGGTGGAATCTTTTGGGTTTTCCATATAGAGTATCATGTCATCTACAAAGAGTGAAAGTTGGACCTCCTCCTGACCGATTTGGATGCCTTTTATTTCTTTGTGTTGTCTGATTGCAGAGGCTAAGACTTCCAATACTATGTTGAATAACAGTGGCAAGAGTGGACATCCCTGTCTTGTTCCTGACTTTAGGGGGACAGCTCTCAGTTTTTCCCCATTGAGGATAATATTAGCGTTGGGTCTTTCATATACGGCTTTTATGATCTTGAGGTATGCTCCTTCTATCCCTACTTTCTTGAGGGTTTTTATCAAGAAAGGATGCTGTATTTTGTCAAATGGTTTCTCTGCATCTACTGAGAGGATCATATGGTTTTTGTCCTTTCTTTTATTGATGTGATGAATCATATTAATTTTTTTGTGGATATTGAACCAGCCCTGCGTTGCAGCTATAAATCCCACTTGGTTGCGATGAATAATTTTTTAAATGTATTGTTGGATCTGGTTGGCTAATATCTTGTTGAGGATTTTTGTATCCATTTTCATCAGGGAAATTGGTCTATAGTTCTCCTTTTTAGTGGGGTCTCAATCTGGTTTTGGAATCAAGGTAATGCTGGCTTCATAGAAAGTTTGGAAGTTTTCCTTCCATTTCTATTTTTTTCGAACAGTTTCAAGAGAATAGGTGTTAACTCTTCCTTAAATGTTTGGTAGAATTCCCCTGGAAAGCCATCCAGTCCTGGACTCTTGTTTTTTGGCAGATTTTTGATTACTAATTTGATTTCCTTACTGGTTATGGGTCTGTTCAAATTTTCTATTTCTTCCTGTTTCAGCTTGGTAGTGTATATGTTTCTAGGAATTTGTCCATTTTTTCCAGATTACCCATTTTATTGGCATATAATTGCTCATAATATTCTCTTATTGTTTGTACTTCTGTTGTGTTGGTTGTGATCTCTCCTCTTTCATTCTTGATTTTATTTATTAGGTCCTTTCCTTTTTCTTTTTGATCAAACTGGCTAGTGTTTATCAATTTTGTTAATTCTTTCAAAGAACCAGCTTCTGGTTTTATTCATCTGTTCTACTGTTTTTTTTTTTTTTTTTTGGTTTTGATAGCATTAAATTCTGCTCTAATCTTTATTATTTCCTGTCTTCTGCTGGTTTGGCGTTTTATTTGCTGTTCTTTTTCCAGCTCCTTAAGGCGTAAAGTTAGGTTGTGTATCTGAGATCTTCCTTCCTTCTTTAGGAAGGCCTGGATTGCTATATACTTTCCCCTTATGACCACCTTTGCTGAGTCCCAGAGGTTTTGGGTTGTGGTGTTACCATTTTCATTGACTTCCATATACTTTTTAATTTACTCTTTAACTTCTTGGTTAGCCCATTCATTCTTTAGTAGGATGTTCTTCAGTCTGCAAGTATTTGTTACTTTTCCAAATTTTTTCTTGTGGTTGATTACGAGTTTCATAGTGTTGTGGCCTGAAAATATGCACGATATGATCTTGATCTTTTTGTCCTTACTTAGGGCTGATTTGTGTCCCAGTATATGGTCTATTCTGGAGAACGTTCCATGTGCACTGGAGAAGAATGTATATTCTGCTGCTTTAGGATGAAATGTTCTGAATGTATCTGTAAGTCCATCTGGTCCAGTGTGTCATTCAAAGCCATTGTTTCCTTGTTGATTTTTTGATTAGATGATCTGTCCATTGCTGTGAGTGGGGTGTTGAAGTCTCCTACTATTATGGTATTACTATCAATGAGTTTATTTATGTTTGTGATTAATTGATTTATATATTTGGGTGCTGCCACATTTGGTGCATAAATGTTTACAATTGTTAGGTCTTCTTGGTCTATAGACGCCTTGATCATGATATAATGCCCTTCTTCATCTCTTGATACAGTCTTTAAAGTCTAGATTGTCTGATATAAGTATGGCTACTCCAGCTTTCTTTTGTTCACCATTAGCATGATAGCCGGTTCTCCATCCCCTTACTTTAAATCTGAATGTATCTTCAGTTCTAAAGTGGGTCTCTTGTAAACAGCATATTGATGGATCTTGTTTTCTTACCCATTCTGTTACCCTATGTCTTTTGATTGGAGCATTTAGTCCATCAACATTTAGAGTGAGTAGTGAAAGATATGAATTTATTGCCATTATGATGCTTGTAGAGTTACAGTTTCTGGTGGTGGTCTCTGGTACTTTCTAATCTTTATTGCTTTTGATATATATATATATATATATATATATATTCATCTTTTCTCCCCTCAGAGAGTCCCCCTTAAAATTTCTTGCAGGGCTCGTTTAGTGGTCACATACTTCTTTAAGTTTTGTTTGTCTGGGAAACTTTCTCTCTCTCCTATTTTGAATGACAGCCTTGCTGGATAAAGAATTCTTGGCTGTATATTTTTGTGATTCAGCACACTGAATATATCCTGCCACCCCTTTCTGGCCTGCCAAATTTATGTGGATAGGTCTGCTGCAAACCTGATCTGTCTTCCCTTGTAGGTTAGGGACTTTTTTCCCTTGCTGCTTTCATGATTTTTCTCCTTGCTTGAGTATTTTGTGAATTTGACTATGATATGCCTTGTTTATGGTCGGTTTTTGTTGAATATAATGGGGGTCCTCTGTGCTTCCTGGATTTTGATGTCTGTGTCTTTCCCCAGGTTAGGAAAGTTTTCTGCTATGATTTGCTCACATAACCCTTCTACCCCTATTTCTCTCTCTTCCTCCTCTGGGACCCCTATGATTCTGATGGTGTTCCTTTTTAATGAGTCACTGATTTCTCTAATTCTTAAATCGTGCTCTTTTGCCTTAATTGCCCTCTTTTTTTCTGCTTCATTATTATTCTCTCTAAGTTTTTCCTCTATATCGTGGATTCTCTGTTCTACCTCATCCATCCTTGCCACTGCTGCATCCATCCGTGATTGCAGCTCAGTTATAGCATTTTTTATTTCATTCTGGCTATTTTTTACTTCTTTTATTTCTGCAGAAAGGGATTCTAATCTATTTTCAACTGCAGCTAGTATTCTTATCATTGTGATTCTAAATTCTGGTTAGGACATCTTGCTTGTATCTGTGTTGGTTAAATCCCTGTCTCTCGTTTCTTCGTGCTCTTTCTTTTGGGGTCAGTTTCTTCGTTTTGTCATTTTGAAGGGAGAAATGGAATTAATGAGGTAGAAAATTGAAATAAAAAATTAAAATTAAAGAAAAAATTAAATTTAAAAATTAAAAACACACACACAGAAAAATCGAATAGATGATGCTAGATCCTAGATGTATTTTGGTCTGGGTGTTGAAAGTGGTTTGACAGATTAGAGAAACAAATGAACAAAAAAAAAGGGGGCGGGGAGGAAAAAAAAGGGAAATAGTTTGGGAATTTGAAAAAATGAATACACTGAAGTACACTAAAATGAGATGATGGGAGTAAAATAGAATGTGAAGAAATATACAAGAAAGTAAAGAATATAGTAGAAAAAAAATTAAAGAAAAATATTTTTAATAAAAATTTAAAATATGAATTTTTTCGTTTTCTGTATTTAAGAAAAAAGAAAAGAAATGAAAAAGAAAAAAGATTCAAAAAAAGAAAAGATAAAAAAGAAAAGAAAAAATAAATCATTTGAAAATTTGAAAAAGTGAATATACTGTAGTAGACTAAAATAAAACGATGGAAGTAAGATAGAATTTGAAAAACTTTACATAAAAGCAAAACATATAGTAATAAAAATTAAATAAAAATATTTTTTAAAGAAATTGAAAGTAAAAATGAAGTTTTTTTCTTTCTGTATTCAAGAAAAAGTATTGTACAAGAGAAAAAGAAAAAAGAAAAAAAAGAAAAAAATTGAATAGATGAAACTGCTAACAGATTGAAGTAGGACTGAAATTGTTTTGTTTTCCCCTAGAAGTGTCTATGTAGCTCTTTATAGTCCATAAATTAAGCTGGCAGTGAGGATTGTGTTCTTGAAGAGGGAAGTTGGCCCAGTTGGGTGGGGCTCAGTGTAACAGCTCTGCTCTCCACTAGATGGCGCTGCTAGCCTACTGGGGTGGATTGTTGCGACCTCGTAGGTGCGTATGCACGTGCGCGAGAGCGGTGAAAATGGTGCCACCCAACTACCCAGTCTGTTTTCCCGGATCAGCAATTGCGCACTTGTCCTCTGTCTTTAGCACTCGTCCACTCCCCGCTTTTTCACTCTCTGTGACCAGGCCCCAGGCAGTACCTCTCTCCCAAGTTTTGTCTCAGATGTGGCTGTTTTCCCTGGCCCCTTACTTCTGAAGTACTGCGGCTTTGACCCGTTCCACCCGTGGGAGGGTCTCACTGAGCAATGGCCGAATATCGGCTGCACCCAGGAATTCCTGCTGGACTGAGACTGTGGCCAGGTGCCAGCCCACCCCAGCTTACCCAAAGTTCGTGACACAGTGTAGCAGCAGCATTTCAGAGATTATGGAAAATCACAACACACATCTGGCACCAGGCTTCACCCTTAATGACCTAGTTCCAGCACCAGTGAATGTGGCTGCCTTCTGGGGTCTGCTGGGACGAGGTGGCTTCAACAGTCTCTACCAAATATCCTTCCAGCAGTGGAACTGGTTTTCCCCGTGTGGCCCGAGAACCTCCTGGACCCCACTCTGTTCCTGGAGATTCACCCTTCACAACAGAGCCCTGCCGGGTATTGAGCTACAGAGTTGCAGCCTTTGTGCTCCCCTTGTTTACAGTCTTAATGGAATTAAAACCCTCTCCTTTCTCCTTTCTCCCTTTTTAGTTTAGTCCCTGCGGCTGTTTTCAATTTTCCACTTTCTCTCCAGCTGCTTTTGGGGAGGGGTGCTTTTCCCATATTCTCCCCCGCCTCCCATCTCTGTCCTTTCTCCACCTGCAAATGTGGTTCCCTACCTTTCATGGCTTCTTGCTCCCCAAGTTCAGCTCTCTGCACTGTGTACCTGCTGAATTCTGTGGTCAGGTTGTGCAGGTTGTGTTAATCCTCCAGTCAGTTTTCTAGGTGTGTAGGATGATTTAGTGTTGGTCTGGCTGTATTTCATGGACGCAAGACATACAAAAAGCCTCCATGCTGTTCCGCCATCTTGGCTCCTCCTCCTGCACATTTTTATTTAAATATATTCCCATGTATTTGACATTTTAATGGTATTGCTAATGGCATCATTAGTATTATACATAGTTGTGACTAATATATGGAAATCAGTGAGTTTTTGGTATCTTGATTGATCATGTAGTCAGTAACCTCACTAAATTTACTATTTCAAAATATTTGTTTGGAAAAAACAGGGAATTAGAATAAGTACAAAGAATACTGCAAAGTACTCCTAAATATCCACGAATTGTTAATATTTTTCCACGTTTGTTTTATCATTTTTTCTGCATATAAAAGTGCCTCTTAATATTTAACATCAATTATTCTTGTTGCTGTTGTTGAATTACTTAAGAATAAACTATAGACATCAGGAAAATGACTAAATAGTCCTGTCTTTATTTCTTAAAAATGAGGACATTTTCTTAAATAAAAAAAGTAAAAAAATAAAGCTCACTAAATTTAATTTTCATACAGTACTCTTACCTAATGTTCAGTGTATTATCAAATTTCATGAATTATGCCTGTAATGTCCTTTTTAACAATTTTATTTTTCCTGATCCCGGATCCAGTCAAGGATCACACATTGTGTCTAGATATAATGTCTCCTTAGTATTCTCTGACCTGTAACAGTCCCTCACCCTTTGTTTGTCTTTCATGACAATGGAATTTTTGAGGAATACAGACCTGTCATTTTGTGGAATAGTCCATAACTTTTGTTTGAATATTTCCTATGATTACATTCAAATTATTCATTTTTTGTAGAAACCACATGAATGATGTAATCTTGTCCATGAATCACAATAGGAAAAATATAATGCTAATTTGTCTCATTATTGATTATATGAATTACATGTTGATATATAATATTTTGGAGGTGTGGAGCCTTGATGGCTCAGTCAGTTAAGTGTCCTACTCTTGATTTTGTCTCAAGTTATGATCTCATGGTTTGTGAGTTAGAGCCCCGCATTGGGCTCTGTGCTGACAGTGTGGACTCTGCTTGGGATTCTCTCTCCCTTTCTCTTTGCCTCACCCCTGCTCATGTTCTCTTTCTCTCTCAAAAAAAAAATTAAGCATTAAAAAAATAATATTTTGGATGTATTGAATTATAAATATATTGCTAATGTCAACTTTACCTGTCTCCTTTTTAAAAAAATTTAGTATGGTTTCTAGATAATTTAAATTATACACATGGCTTGCATTATATGTCTGTTGGACAGGGGTACCTTACAGCATCCACTAAAAATATAAAACAAAGAGTTATACATAATAAACAGCTAATAAAACAAAAACTATATCTACAAGTAGGTAGGAAAAGAGGAAAAAGGAAGACAAAAGTATGGGAAAATAGAAAACAAATAACAAGATGATAGATTCAAACTCAACTGTACTGATAATTACTCAAATGTAATGTTCCAAATAATCCAATGAAAATTTAGAGAATGTCAATTTGGTGAAAAAAGCATGATCCACCTAAATGTATTTTATAAGAAATCCTCTTTAAATATAAAGACATCCATATGTATAAAGGCAAAATGATGAAAAAGGAAATACTTTGCAACTATTAATCATAGGAGAACTGGAATGGCAATGCTAATATCAAACAAGACATTGGGACAAAGAATACTCTAAGACATAAAGACATAAGGATGAAGAATCAATTCCTTAGGAAGATATAATGATTCTGACGGTATATTTTTTCCTTTTTTCTTTTATTTAAATTTTAGTTATTTAACATACAGTGCAATAGTGGTTTCAGGAGTAGAATTCAGTGATTCATCACTTCCATACAACACACAGTGCTCATCCCAACAAATGCCCTCCTTAATACCCATCACTCATCAAGCCCACTCCCCCTCTATCAACCCATGGTTTGTTCTCTATCATTAAGAGTCTTTTGTGGTTTGTTTCCCTCTCTTCTCCCCCCCCCCCATATATTCCTCTGTTTTGTTTCTTAAATTCCACATGAATGAAATCATATGGTGTTTGTCTTTCTCTGACTGACTTATTTCGCTTAGCATAATACAGTCTAGTTCCATCCATGTCAACACAAATGGTAAGATTGCATTCTTTTTGATGGCTGAATAATATTCCATTGCATTTATACACCACATCTTCTTTATCCATTCATCAGTTGATGGACATTTAGGCTCTGCTGTCTCCATAATTTGGTTGTTGATAATGCTGCTATAAACATCGGGGTACATGTACCTCTTCAAATCTGTATTTTTGTATCCTTTGGGTAAATCCCTAATAGTGCAATTGCTGGGTTATAGGGTAGTTCTATTTTACTTTCTTGAGGAACCTCCATACTGTTCTCCAGGGCGGCTGCACTAGTTTGCATTCCCACCAACAGTGCAAGAGGGTTTCCCCTTCTCCAAGTCCTTGTCAGCACCTGTTGTTTCTTGTGTTGTTAATTTTGACCATTCTGACAGGTGTGAGATGGTATCTCATCATGGTTTGGATTTGTATTTCCCTGATGATGAGTGATGTTGAGCATCTTCTCACGTGTCTGTTGGCCATCTGCATGGCTTCTTTGGAAAATTTCTATTCATGTCTTCTGACCATTTCTTAACTGGGCTATTTGTTTTTTGGGTGTTGAATTTGATAAGGTCTTTATAGATTTGGGATACCAACCCTTTATCAGATATGTCATTTGCAAATATCTTCTCCCATTCTATAGGCTGCCTTTTAGTTTTGTTGATTGTTTCCTTTACTGTTCAGAAGCCTTTTATCTCGATGAAGTCCCAATAGTTCATGTTTGTTTTTGTTTCCCTTGCCTTTGGCAACTTGTCTAGTTAGAAGTTGCTGTGGCCAAGGTCAAAGAGGTTGCTGCCTGTGTTCTCCTCTAGGATTTTTATGGTTTTCTGCCTCACATTTAGGTCTTTCATCCATTTTAAATTTATTTTTTTCCATGGTGTAAGAAAGTAGTCCAGCTTCATTCTTCTGCATGTTGCTGTCCAGTTTTCCCAATACCATTTGTTGAAGAGACTATTTTGTAATTGGATATTTTTTCCTGCTTTGTTGTAGATGAGATGACCATATACTTGTGGGTCCATTTTTGGGTTTTCTATTTGTTCCATTGATCTATGTGTCTGTTTTTGTGCCAGTACCATACTGTCTTAGTGACTACAATTTACAATATAGTTTGAAATCCAGAATCCTGATGCCTCCAGTTTTGTTTTTCTTTTTCAGGATTGCTTTGACTATTCAGGGTCTTTTGTGATTCCATACAAATTTTAGGACTGTTTGTTCTAGCTCTGTGAAAAATGCTCATGGTATTTTAATAGGGATTTCATTAAATGTGTACATTGCTTTCGGTAGTATAGACATTTTAATAATGTTTCTTCTTCCAATCCATGACCATGGAATGCTTTTCTATTTCTTTGTGTCCTCTTCAGTTTCTTTCATAAGTGTTTAACAGTTTTCAGAGCATAGATCTTTTACCTCTTTAGTTAGGTTTATTCCTAGGTATCTTTTTTTTAAGTTTATTTATTTATTTTGAGACAGAGAGAGGGGGGCAGGGAATGAGGGAGGGAGAGAGAGAAAATCCCAAGCAGACTCCACACTGTATCACTGAGCCCAACATAGGGCTTGAACTCAGGAACCATGAGATCATGACCTGAGCCAAAACCAGGATTTGGTTGCTTAATTGACTATGCCACCCAGTCACCCTTATTCATAGATATCTTAGTGTTTTTGTTGTGGTTGCAAATGGGATTGATTTCTTGATTTCTTTTTCTGATGGTTCATTATTGGTGTACAGAAATTCAATAGATTTCTGCACGTTGATTTTGTATCCGGTGACTTTGCTGAATTCATGTATTAGTTCTAGAAGGTTTTTAGTGGAGTCTTTCAGGTTTTCTACATAGAGTATTATGTTGTCTGGAAATAGTGATAGTTTGACTTCTACCTTGCAGATTTGGATGCCTTTTATTTCTTTTTGTTGTCTGATTGCTGAAGATAAGACTTCCAGTACTATGTTAAGTAGTAATGGTGAGCAATTGTTTTGTTCCTGGCCATGGGGGAAAGGCTTTCAGTTTTTCCCCACTGAGGATGATATTTTCTGTGGGTCTTTCATATATGGCCTTTATGATGTTGAGGTATGTTACATGCATCCCTACTTTGTTGAGGGTTTTCATCAAGAATGGATTCTGTATTTTGTCAAAAGCACTGTCAAATGCTTTTTCTGTATCTATTGACAGGATTATATTGTTCTTATCCTTTGTTTTATTAATGTGTATCACATTGATTGATTTGCAAATATTGAACCAGACTTGTAGATCAGGAATAAATCCCACTTGATTATGATGAATAGTTCTTTTAATGTACTGTTTAATTTGACTTGCCAGTATCTAGTTGAGAATTTTTGCATCCAATTTCATCAGGGCTATTGCCCTGTAATTTTCCTTCTTATTGGGGTCTCTGTTTTTGGAATCAAGGTAATGCTGTCTTCATAGCTTAGAAGTTTTCCTTCTATTTCTATTTTTTGGAAAAGTTTGAGAAGAATAAGTATTAACTCTTCTTTAAATGGCTGGTAGAATTTCCCTGGGAAGCCATCTGGTCCAGGTCTCTTGTTTGTTGGGAGATATTTTATTGCAGATTCAATTTCTTTGCTGGTTATGGGTCTGTTCAAATTTTCTATTTCTTCCTATTTCAGTTCTGGTAGTTTGTGAGTTTCTAGGAATTTGTCCATTTCTTTCAGATTGCGCAGTTTGTAGGCATGTAAATTTTCATAGTACGCTCTTATAATTACTTATACTTCTGTGGTGTTGGTTGTGATCACTCCTCTTTAATTCATTATTTTATCTATTCAGGTCCTTTCTCTTTTCTTTTTTATAAATCTGGCTAGGAGTTTATCAGTTTTGTTAACTCTTTCAAAGAACCAGCTCTTAGTTTCATTGATCAGTTCTACTGTTCTTTGTTTGTTTGTTTCTTTGTTTCTATATCATGTGTTTCTGCTCTAATCTTTATCATTTCTCTTCTTCTGCTGGCTCTAGGCTTTATTTACTATTCTTTTTATAGCTCCTTTAGGTATAAGGTTGGGTTGTGTATTTGGGACCTTTCTTGCTTCTTGATATAGGCCTGAATTGCCATATACATCTCTCTTAGGACTGCCTTTGCTGCATCCCAGAGGTTTTGGACTGTCATGTTTTCATTTCCATTTGCTTCCATGTATTTTTTCATTTCTTCTTTAATTTCCTGGTTGACCCTTTTATTCTTTAGTAGGATGTCCTTTAACCTCCATGTATTTGAGGACTTCCCAAATTTTTTCTTGTGGTTGATTTCAAGTTTCATAGTGGTGTGATCTGAAAATATGCATGGTATGATCTCAGTCTTTTTGTACTTGTTGAAGGCGATTTGTGACCAGTATGTGGTCTATTCTGGGTAATTTTCCATATGTACTCAAAAAGAATATGTGTTCTGCTTCTTTAGGATGAAATATTCTAGATATGTCTGTTAAGCTTATCTGGTCCAGTGTGTCATTCAAAGCCATTGTTTCCTGGTTGATTTTCTGCCTAGATGATCTATCCATTGTAGTAAGTAGGGTAACATCTTTTATTATTATTGTATTATTATCAATGAGTTTCTTTATGTTTGTTATTAACTGATTTATTTATTCGGTGTCCAAGTTGGGGGCATAGATATTTACAACTGTTAGATCTTCTTGATGGATAGACCCCTTAATTAGAATATAATGCCCTTTTACATTTCTTGTTACAGTCTTTGTTTTAAAGTCTAGTTTATCTGATATAAATGTGGCTACCCCAGCTTTCTTTTGACATCCATTAGCATGATAGATGTTTCTCCATCCCCTCACTTTCAACCTGCAGGTGTGTTTAGGTCTAAAATGAGTCTCGTGTAGGCAGCATATAAATTCTTGTTTTTTTAAATCCATTTTGATACCCTCTGTCTTTTGATTGGAGCATTTAGTCCATTTACATTTGGAGTGATTATTGAAAGATAAGAATTTAGTGCCATTGTGTTACCTGTAGAGTTCGTGTTCCTAGTGATGCTCTCCAGTCCTTTCTAGTTTTTATTGCTTTCAGTCAATTTTTTTTCCCCACCAGTCAAAAAGTCCCCCTTAAAATTTCTTGTAGGGCTGGTTAGGTGGTCGCAAACTCCTTTAGTTTTTGTTTTTCTGGGAAACTCTTTATCTCCCCTTCAGTTATGAATGACAGCCTTGCTGGATAGTGAATTCTCAGCTGCATAGTTTTTCCATTCAGCATGTTGAACATATCTTGCCACTCCTTTCTGGCCTTCGAAGTTTCTGTGGACAAATATGCTACAAACCTGATCTGTCTTCCCTTATAGGCTAAGGACTTTTTTTCCTTGCTGCTTTCATGATTCTTTCCTTGTCTGTCTATTTTCTGAATTTACTGATATGTCTTAGTGATGGCTGGCTTTTGTTGAATTTAATGAGAGCTCTCTGTGCTCCTTGGACTTTGATGTCTGTGTCCTACCCCAGATTATGGAAGTTTTCAGCTATAATTTGCTCACATAAACCTTCTGACCCCTTTTCTCTCTCTTCATCTTCCGGGACTCCTATGATGTGAATGTTATTATGTTTTAATAAATCATTGAGTTCTTATAGTCTGCCTTCATGATCACTGAGCTTTGTTTCCCTTTTCTTTTCAGCTTCATTATTTTTCATAATTTTATCTTCTACATTGCTAATTCACTCCTCTGCTTCATCCATTCTCATTTTTGTGGCCTTCATTCGGGTTTGCATCTCATTTTTAATTTTGGCCTGACTAGATTTTGCTTCTTTTATCTCTGCAGAAATGGATTCTCTGGTGTCTTCTATGCTTTTTCAAGCCCAGATAGTATCCTTATAATCCTTGTTTTAAATTCTAGTTCAGACATCTTACTTAAGTCTGCATTGATTAAATCCCTGGCCACCATTTCTTCCTGTTCTTTCTTTTGAGGTAAATTCCTCCATCTTGTCATTTTGGAGGAAGAAATAACAATAATAAAATTAAGTAAAGATTAAAAAATTTTAAAAATAAAATAAAGGAAGCTAGATCCTAAGTGTGTTTTGGTCTGCTTGTTAAGAGATGCTTGATAGAAAAAAGAGAAAAGAGTGAAGAAGAGAGAAAAAAATTAAAAATAAAAAAAATACAATAATACAATACAATAAAAATTTTGCTCTTTCTGTATCCAAGTAACAAAAAAAAAAAAATAAAAGCAACAACAACAACAACAACAAAAACAGTAGCATCAACAACAAAGAAAACAAACAAAAGAATGAGCAAAAAACCCCAAATGTAGCTAGATTCCCCCAGGAGCTGAAACTTTGCAGCAGTATGGTCGTTAGTGTAAGCTCATGGAAGGGATTTGTGGTGGTCCTTCTGGAGGGTCCTGCTGCTCTAATTCTCAGGCCAACTTGTCCTAATGGAGATGTGCCTGGAAGATACAGGTGGGTGGGGCTTAGTGTAACAGCTCCATTCTCTTCTTGGTGGTGTTGTTTCACTCACTTCCATTGATCAGTGTTGGTGGGCTAATGGTGAAAATGGCTTTACCTCACTCTCTAGTCTCTAGACTGGGAAGTTAGTGCCTTCACAGATGCGTGATCAATCACGCCTCCTGTGTTCCCTGCTTCCATCAGTTCCCCACCTTCCCCCTGCCTGGGTCCAAGATGTCTACCTACCAGGCTGCGCCTCTCTCCAGAGTTTAATCTCAGGCTCAGCTGTGTTTCAAAGCCTCACACTTCAGAGACCCATGTGGTTCGGACCCACAGTGGTCTTCTGGGGGAGGATCTCACCACACTGTGGCCAGGGCCAGCTTGTCCCAGTAAATAGTCACACCACTGTGTGGTGGCAGCAGCTCAAAGATTATGCTAAATCACAACACACAGCTGCTGCCAGGTTTTGCTGCCCTCAGCTGGCATCTTTATTTCTATACAGGTGAACATGGTGGCTTGATGGAGCCCTCGGTGTGTTTTGCTCATGGAAAGGCCAAATCACCTCTACCAAAGGCACTCTAAGCAGGGAACTGCTTCTCCCTGTGTGACCCTGGGGATCCCCAGACCACACTGCCCTCACCCGGTGCTCTGCCCTGCTTCCTTGCCAGAGCAACACTGGGAGCTGGCCTCTGAAACTTCAGATTCTGTGCTCTGCTATTTATAAAAAACTGGTGATATTGAAACCGTCTCCTTATTCTCTTGTCAATGCTTTTGGGGAAGAGTTTTCTTGTATTTGATTCAAATAACCAAATCTGGCATTTTATATATATATATATCTCCACATACACACACACACACACACACACACACACACACACACATATATATTAACATATACATTAATGATATATATTCACATTTATGGTGTTCACAATATATATTCACATAATTATAGATGTACATATATTACATATATTCATATATATATGAATAGACCTATGTTTTTAAAAAATTTAACCATAAATTGAAAAATACAATAGAAACTACTCTAAGTCTGTGTAGCTTTATTGGTAAAATATATCAAATACTTAAGGAAGAAACAATAATAATCCTACATAAAGTATTTCAAAATGTATAGGAGGAGGGATACTTTGCATTTTATTTCATAAGACCAAATTATCCTAAAACAAAAACCAGACAAAGACATTACAAGAAAAGAAAACTACAGACCAGTGTCCCTCATGAACACATGAACACAGACACAGGCACAGTCCTCCCATTAAAGAAATAATAAATCAAATTCAACAATATATGATAAGCATAATATATCATCACTTAGTGAGATTTATCTCAGGAATGCAAGAATGATTTAACATTTGACAAATTAAAGTTTATTTCAGGAATATAAGTTTCATTTAATATTGAATAATCAGTCAGGGCACTTGGCTGACTCAGTTGGAGGAGCATGCAACTTTTGATCTCGGCGTCGTGTGTTCGAGTCCCATGTTAGGTGTAGAGATTTGAAAAAAATCCTAAAAAAAAAAAGAAAAATCAATGTTATTTACCATATTAATAGACTCCCGACAAACCCAGGTGATTACATCAATAGATGGAGAAAAGTTTTCTCATGATATTCAACATTCATTCATAATAAAAAAACTTCTCAAATTAAGAATAGAAGAGTTTCTTTAACTTAATAAAATACGTCTATTACAGACATATACCTAACATCAAACTTATTTTTTGAAATATTGAATGCTTTGTTTCTAAGGTGGGGAGCAAGGCAAAGATGTACTGATATACTGTCATCACTTCTATTTGACACTGCATTGCAGGGCCTACTCAGTGTAATTGAATAAGAAAAATAAAACATGAATGTAAGGGAGGAAACCATCAAAACCCTAGAGGAGAAAGCAGGCAACAACCTCTTTGACCTCAGCCACAGCAATTTCTTACTTGACACATCTCCAAAGGCAAGGGAATTAAAAGCAAAACTTAACTCTTGGGACCTCATCAAGATAAAAAGCTTCTGCACTGCAAAGGAAACACTCAACAAAATTAAAAGGCAACTGACGGATTGGGAGAAGACATTTGCAAATGACATATCAGATAAAGGGTTAGTATCCAAAATCTATAAACAACTTATCAAACTCAACACCCAAAAACCAAATAATCCAGTGAAGAAATGGGCAGAAGACGTGAATAGACACTTCTCTAAAGAAGACAAGACATCCAGATGGCCAACAGACACATGAAAAGATGCCCCATGTCACTCCTCATCAGGGAACTACAAATCAAAACCACACTGAGATACCACCTCACACCAGTCAGAGTGGCTAAAATTAACAAGAATGTGGCAAGAATGTGGAGAAACGGGAGCCCTCTTGCACTGTTGGTGGGAATGCAAACTGGTGCAGCTGATCTGGAAAACAGCATCGAGGTTCCTCAAAAGATTAAAAATAGAACTACCCTATGACCCAGCAATAGCACTACTAGGGATTTATCCAAAGGATACAGGAGTCCTGATTCATAGGGGCACATGTACTCCAATGTTTATAGCTGTGCTTTCAATAATAGCCAAATTATGGAAAGAGCTTAAATGACCATCAACTGATGAATGGATAAAGAAGATGTGGTTTATATATACAATGGAATACTACTTGGCAATGAGAAGGAATGAAATCATGCCATTTGCAGTAATGTGGATGAAACTGGAAGGTATGCTAAGTGAAATAAGTCAGTCAGAGAGACACATATCATATGTTTTCACTCATATGTGGATCTTGAGAAACTTAACAGAAGACCATGGGGGAGGGGAAGGGGAAAAAAGTAGTTACAGAGAGGGAGGGAGGCAAACCATAAGAGGCTCTTAAATACAGAGAAAAAACTGAGGGTTGATGGGGGAGTGGAGGAGATGGGAAAATAGGTGATGGACACTGAGAAGGACACTTGTTGGTATGAGCACTGGGTGTTGTATGTAAGCGATGAACCACAGGAATCTACCCCCAAAACCAAGAGCATACTTTACACACTGTATGGTAAGCATACTTTACACAATGTAAGCATACTTTATGGTAAGCATACTTTACACAATGTAAGCATACTTTACACAATGTATGGTAACTGTATGGTAATAAATTATATTAAAAAAGAAAACAAAAGGAACAGAACATTGCTATTATTATTATTATTTTAAATGCTTATTTATTTATTTTGAGGCAGAGACAGCACAAGTGGGGGAGGGGCAGAGAGAGAGAGAGAGACAGAGAGAGAGAGAGAGAGAGAGAGAGAGAGAGAGTTCCACGCAGGCTCCACTTTCAGCACAGAGCCCAATGTGGGGCTCAGTCTCGTGAACTGTGAGATCATGATCTGAGCTGAAATCAAGAGTTGTGTGTTTGGCTGGCTGAGCCACCCAGGTGCCTCAGAACGTCACTATTATTCAAGCATGAGCCAAAGGCCATCAGTCCCAATTGACAATCAGCTCTTTATTGTGAAGATTGTTTGTGTCACTGGGATGGGAGCCATGCTGGAAACAGGTGCAGAACTTTGAGACACCTGCCCCTGCTCATCTCATTAGGTGGCAAGACTTTTCTCCTCTCACCAATACTCATTTAGGTGGGTTGGAACTGCAAACTTTTCATGCCTTTTGCTTTTTCTGCTTTGTTATAGTTTGCCTGTAGCTTTGCTTGGAAAAGGAGAATCTACTGAGCCAATGTGTTTATCTTCTTTATTTCTGGTTAGTTTCTCTTTTTACTTAAAACATACAGAAAATTTTAAGCTCATAGTACATCAGGGGGTGTTTAGATCTAAAATAAACTCATCAAAAGAAAAACAAAAACAAAAATGAAAGAAAAATAAGACATGAATTGGAAAACAAGTAGAAAAACTATCTTTATAGATGACATAATAATATATGTAGAAAATCTCAAGTAATCTACTAATAGATTAAAAAACTAATAGATCCAGTAAATGAATTTAGCAAAATTTCAAAATACAAGTTCAATGTATAAGAATCAATTATATTTCTAAATTATAGCACCAAATAATTGGATAATGAAATTACTTTACTTATCCATATGTGAAGATACACCTTTCTAGAGTTGGAGATTGTCAACAGAAAGTGTATGTGGATGGTTCATCCCACTTACTGCATATTTTGTTGGCTATATTACTTTTATATACAGTTGACCATGACTGCCTTTTCCCATTTTATCATAAGTATTAAGTTAGGAGAGTTAGGAGAGGCTGTTATATAGGATGCTAGTAGCTAAATGTCAATTAAGTCTTCTGACTTTTTAAAAGTAAAATAGCTATTCTTAACATAATATTGATGAATACGTTTTTAACAACTTATTTAAGATAAACTTTGCTTGGTGTCATTTACTTGACTAATTGATATAAACTAGTCTTTGTAATTTAGAAACTGATAGAGAAGGCTGAGGTTTAAGGGTATTGCTCTCTAAATGCTTAGATTGGGACAATAAAAGAAGAGAATTAAGGGGTGCCTGGGTGGCGCAGTCGGTTAAGAGTCCAACTTCAGTCAGGTCACGATCTCGCGGTCCGTGAGTTCGAGCCCCGCGTCAGGCTCTGGGCTGATGGCTCGGAGCCTGGAGCCTGTTTCCGATTCTGTGTCTCCCTCTCTCTCTGCCCCTTCCCTGTTCATGCTCTGTCTCTCTCTGTCCCAAAAATAAATAAAAAACGTTGAAAAAAAAAGAAGAGAATTAAAATAACTTCTTAAAGGCATAGCTACTTTGAATTGCACACAATTTATAATTATATAAAATCAGTAATTTCTCCTCTGACCGATAATGTTGGGATTAGTGGCTATTTTAAGCAGATGGAGCCATTACCAAATTGCTCTAGAGGAAAAAGAAAATGACAATTTATTTCTCCATTTAAATATAAATTCCCTAAAGTAATTATTCTCAGATTAATTCTCCTATGCCTTCATCGCAGTTGCCACCAGATGATAATCATGGTTCAACTTGCCTTCTGTGGGGGGAAAGGGAAACTTGTGCAACACACACATACATGTACTAACCAAACCAAGGTTGAAATGTAGGTCTAGAAATTCATTCCCTGGGTGAATGTGCACCATGACTGAAACTGTATCTGTGCTGAAGGCAAAATCTGCTACAAAAACAACCAGCTCATCAGCTTGAACTCAGGCATTAATATCTTTTGTCCTTTGACTTGAAAAAGATAGTATCTTCCAGGAATATTAGGAGGATAAAACACTGCATCCGAGTAGGAAATTTCCTTTTGTAGAAGACAGTTATTGAGATGAGCATTCTTCATTATTTAGTGTCTAATTTATTAGATAAATAATGAATTACATTTATGGAAATGGTTTTCTAACATAAACTTAAGAGCTTGACGCAAACTAAAATTAATTATATAGTTGACAAACAGCAGAAGTCAGAGATCTAGAAGACCGTGACAAAAAACAAACCAAAGTAATTCAAACAAAACAAAATAAAATCTCTGTAACTTCTGCAACTCATCACCATGACCAATGCTTGAGGTTATTCCCCATTTATGAAGTGAGAAATTACATCAACTCATACTGATTTTTGCTCTGTGTGTGTGTACACATAACAATTGTTGAGTTGCCAAGGACCTTCAGTTTCAGGGAATAACAAGACCGTGAAAAGAAGTCGGTTTTATTCTAAGAATGAAGGAATGAATACATCACCAGGGTTAACCAGACAGAATGACTAGAATACCTCAGTGCTGACTTAAGTGAGGGAGTCGTTGAATGAAACCTGATAGCTTAACAGAGCAGCTGAAGGAAAGTCAGGTAAAACAAATGGTATTGAGGGATTATAAAGGACTGGATATGGTGATAGTGAGGTAAAAGTTACCAGGTACAAAGCCTATGGACCAAGGAGTATATAGGTGACTCTTCTTTTTTTTTTTCTTTTTTAAATATGTCCTTATTTATTTCTGAGAGAGAGAGAGAGAGAGAGAGAGAGAGCAAGAGGGGAAAGGAGACAGAATGGAAGCAGGCTCTAGGCTCTGAGCTGTCAGCACATAGCCTGATGTAGGTTCAAACTCATGAACCATGAGATCATGACCTGAGCTGAAGTCAGAAGCTTACTGACTGAGCCACACAGGCGCCCTTCGGTGATTCTTAAAAGATGATCAGATGTCAGGCAATGGTTGAATCTTTACTGATAGGTTTGTTGAAGTTGACTGTAGGGCATCCTTTGGAGATAAGTCTTTTGTTCTGTATGTGGTAACTGTTTTGAGTCTGCTTTTTTCTTTTTCAAGCCATGGTCAGATGTAGTGGAATATTAGTTTCTGTCTATGAAAAAAATGTTGAATGTCTTGAATGAAGTTTTTAATATCAGGACTACTTAATGGTCCCAGACTGTGCTAGCAAATGAGTAGCCTCAGATCTGAGATGCTAGAGAGGACATTGATTGGACACCAAGGCTAGCTTCACCACACACACACACACACACACACACGCACACACACACACACACATGCACACACACACATACATGCATGTCATGTTTTAGGTTATATACAGTCTTGGGAAGGTGAATATGGTTGAGGAGATGAATTGGAGGAAAACGGACAGATTTGGAGCTCTGGTTCAACAACAGGCAAGAGACGAGTGAACAAAAACTGACAGAGAATCAAGACAAGATGATGTCCTATTAAGGTTCTATGTCATATTAAGGGAAAAAAATAGTATAGGGCATAATTATAAATCAGAACACTTAAAGATATGCTTATCTACTAGAATATTGAAGAGAGTGGTGAGAAATGAGGAGGGAAAAAATCCTATATTGTCAAAGTTGGTTGATATTTTCAACATTGAGGCATTCAGAGGAAAGTATTTATAATTCTGAGTTTACAACCTGATATGAATAATGCATATAATAAGATATTCATGTGGGACACATATTACTGAACATAAATCTGTTATTTAACAGAATTTTCATGTTTAGATTAATTGTGGTTCATTAAGGCTTAAAAGAGAAGTATCACTTGCACTCAGGGCTTACTCATGCTCTGGGAACACTACCAAAAAAGCAGGAAAAAAATCATTTTAGGAAGTCTTTAAGAAGTAATAAATAGTAAGAGCTGCTTCACTTCTGGAGACTGGGACAGAAATACAGGATACCCCTCTGCAGTAGGATTTTAATTCAACATCATTAATATTTTTCACACCCAACACTTTTTCCCCCCTATCATAACTATCTGGACTTTTGCTGTATCTCCTAAGAGGTTTTCCTTTTATGGCTGGCGCCACTCTAATATAGAATGAGCTATCTAAAAACATTTCCTGTTTAACATCCTTCAATTGTTCCTGAAAGCCCTCCTCTAAACTAGTGTGGCATAAAGGGCTCTCAAGTTACAGCCCTTCATTAATTCCACTGTCCAGTCATGAACTGAGTGAAGTAAGTCTCCTCAGTGTTAACGCTTTCTTTACACATTTTGAGTATCTTCTTCGTTTATCCAGAGCACATTCCTCATATGCACTTTTTTTCCTTCTGTCTCCCAAAATTTGTCTCCTATGGTACGTAGCAAGCCTTCCTTGACTCTCCCTTTGTCCTCAGTTTGAGCAAATCATAGCACTCATTTCATTGTGCTGTCATTGTGTTTCTTATCTGGTTCCTTAACTTGAATCAAGGTTCCTTGAGGATAAGAACTCATTCTTATTCATCTTTGTATTTTCATTACTTGGCATAGTAACTGGCACTATAGGCCACCCAATAAACGTTTATTGAATAAACAAATGGACTACAACCTGCCAAGAACCAAATTTTAACCAACAGTCAGGGCCTTCTGGAGTCTACTTGTGTTTTGTGTTAGGACAGTCTTTAACCACCTTCCCCATTTCCTTATTCAGATTAAGCCTCTATTGGAGGGTGGGCAAAGGGCTAGCAGTTGAAGATCACACTTCCTGCCTCTGCCTCAAAAGTTCCTCAGCCCAAGCCCACAATGCAATCTCTCTACTCTAAACTATTTTAAAAAGATACTTGAGTGGTTTTACTTAGGGAGGTGATAGGTTGTAATGAGTCATCCCAGTTCTATCTCAGTCACATTTGTAACCAGTAGTAATTTACCTCCTGACATGGAACTCCACTCTGACAAGTACTTGGGTGAAGATTATATCTACAAAATGTATGGGCAGATTAGGTATTGATCTTGGGACTTTAGAATTAAATTTTTTTAAGGAGTTAATGAAACTATGTAAATTTCATACCTATAATTAAAGCTTTATTGGCAGTTTTGTTAATTTATGTTCTTTAGTCCAGACCAATATATGTCAAATAGAAACCACAAAAGTGTGAAGAAAAATCACAGTGGCAAAAAATTCTGTTATAAGGAATCTTAATTATTCCATCTCATTTAACATCTTGAAGATGCTGAAACTGAGGACCAATCTATATTTACCATAATTGTGATGTTTGTTATCTCATTTTATTTTTTTAAATGTTTATTTATTTTTAAGAGAGATTGAGAGAGAGAGAGAGAGGGAGATTGTGAGTAGGGGCAGATTGTGGGTAGGGGCAGAGAGAGAGGGAGACAGAATCCCAAGTAGGCTCTGCACTGACAGTTCTCGAACTCAGGAACTATGAGATCAGGAGCTGAGCTGAAATCAAGAGTCAGACACTTAACTGTTGAGCCACTCAGGTGCCCCATTATCTCATTTTCTGATGTGTTTGCTACCTCATTTTTTTGAAATTCATTTACATAATACTTATGGACTATTCCCCCCCCCCCGTTTTTCAGAATACATTTACAGCAGATGGGAAAATAATTGCAGTAAATGAAATAATGTATTTTTTCAGGTTATTTACAAAAATTATTCACTGAAGTGTATTTCTTAGAAGAAAAAATAGAACAATAAGTATAACCAACAAAGTTTTTTTTTTTTTTTTAAGTTCAGGTAATATTGCACTATTTTCTTCTAGTCCAACAGTCTGCATTAGTAAGTCAAGGGGTTTAGTCATGAGGTGATGAGACTTAGCTTTATTACATCCTGTTAGAATCATTAGCCACCATTGTCTGAGTCCCTTGCATCCTCTGATGAGCCTCACAAAGATCATTCAAGCGATGGTAGTAAGGAATTGGTACTTTCAATCATTTTTTTGTCGTTTTTACAAGGACATCTAGTGAGTGAGTTTAGATTTTATAGCATATCATAAAAAGGGCAAGTAAAAGATAAAGCTGTTTTTCTATAAAGATAATTTTCTGAGAGAACTGTAACTTGTAAGGTCCCTTAAGTGTTACTCTGCGGCAAGGTTCTGAAGGTAAGGTGGGAAAGACAAGGATCCATTTTGATTATTCTACGATAATGTGTAGAAATGAAGTCTGGAAATAAGGTTTGATGATTAAAATTAGACTTTACTGTTAAAAATAAGTGCTAAATGGAACTAGTAATATTGCAAAATAATAGGATCAACACAGCACTACAATTATGAATTTCAAACTGAATCCAGTTGTTCATTAATTGTAGTCAAGGTAGCAAAAATAATCAGCACATTGTCTGACCCTTTTTGCATTCAGTATATAATAATTCCATTTCTTTGGTCTGAGGTTGTATGTTTCATCTTCACCTACAAACAGATCTGTTTTTTCTTGTATTCTCATCCAATTTAATAAAAGAAGAACTGATAGAAATTTTCCATTTTCCCTAAAGATCTGTGTTTACAGCTTATGGCAAGTGATTGTTTTCCCCCTCCCCGGTCCAAGGTATAGGTCTTTGAAAATAAAATCTGAATGTGTGGATTTCAACTTGCGTTGTGTAAAGATTTTCAGCTGACCCCATGAGACTCCTGGAAATCTAACCTGAGATGGGTAAATACATTTTTCAAAATTTCTCTTGTCTTATGTAATTAGAATATTAAATGAATTGATAAGTTATGAATTCTTTCTAATGAATAATAAACACATATGAGAGTTAGAAGATGGGATATTTTAATAAAGATTGTAAATATGAATATAATTTATATATTACTGACTTAAGGAATTTTATATTTTATGTAAGAACACACTCAGAAAATTACCAATCAAGTAAACATGAGCTAATCAATTTTAATTGTTCAGACAGTGCTGTGGTCCTCTTACCGGTTTTTTTTTGATAATGCCAAGAATCTTATTTTTCCTTGTATAGTAAACATGGAAAAACACCCAATACAATAGATTTCCAGCTGAAAGAATTCCAGATAAAGTTTTATTGTACTTCTACACAAACACACACACCCTACATATGCATACACATATTTATCTAAGCAGACTAGAAAAAACAGTTTTTTTATATCTGGCCTCATCATCTCTAAAGACATCTTACTAATATGTATTAAGTAATTTATCTCATAATAAATCCATCAACCAATAAGTCTAATTACTTTAAACAGTCATTATCATAGACAGTCCATCATCCATCCATAAAATCGAGATTTCTTAAACCATTTAATCCCCAGAACATTAATGTCTTTATTTTCCAATCATCTAGTAATGTTTACGCCTGGCTTTTGCTTTAGTAGCTTTCTATAATAGCACTCTGGGGCATGAGATTTCATTTAACAAGAAGATAGGATGTTTGATTCATATTTTTAAAGAGGCTACTATAGTATCTTTTCCCTAAAAGATGAATACATAAGTATTTTGGTGAACAAAGAAGAAAATCAAATGACATTTTCTTGTGAAAAAGCAGCAGCTGTTTGCTTATCTCGTGAGAGCTATGAGCGCTTCAGTACTCTGTGCTGAGAAATATCTTCTCCTTCTTGTAGTCATAAAATATACGCTGCCTCTAGAAGCAATCTTTGCGGTTAATTTTTTTTTAATGGATGAACAGATTTCTAAAAAAAAATTGGTTTTGGCTTTCAATGTTTGATGTCAGTTTAATTTTTCCTAAAATTGAAAAAAAAAACTTTTTTTGAGCAATGTGAGGATGGAAATTAGCATTTTAATTAAATTATCAGGATGTGGTTTTGTTTCTGTATGACTGGCCAAGCCAACTGATTCTAAGTATGTCTGGTTGTATTTCCTAAACCAGAACCAGTTTTGCTATCTTGGAAATTAAGTCATGGTTCTTAAAATTATTTTATGTTAAATCATTAGGACCTGCACTTTTTCTCCAAAGTATTAATTTTGATGCTTTGAAAGACAGAAGTCTTCCTATGCCATTACAGCACTTACCTAAAATGTGAAAATATTTATAAATCACATGTACTTATTGAGAGACAGCATGTGTAATTATTGAGAGATTGCTAGGAAAAAAACCCATAGTATTGGTTAAATAGTTGATAAAACTTATTTTAATAAAAAAAGTATATATTCTATTAATATTGAAGTAATAGAACATACTACTGAATTGGATAATTCTTGATGCATCAGGAATAATTACTTGTCCTACCTCAGCATCCTTGCTTATAGTAACATTGTATCTCCCTAGATCTCTGTCCTTCATCATTAGCTCCTCCTCTGCATAGTCATTTGGAGTACTGGATCGTCTTTTCTACTTTCTACCTCCCTCCCTGCCTGTGCTGTCGGTTTGCTCCACTTGACTGAACCTTGCATTGACTTCTGCTCTTAAGTTCTGGTTTTCCCTGTTTAATAGTTTTTGTCTATACCAAGAACCACCCCTAAAACCTAATTCTCTAGCCAGGCACTCCACTACTCCACCTTGTTTGTGTTGGTTTTCCTTCTTAACAATATAGTCCTGGTAGCTGGGATCCTGAACACCATGGCAGTCTTGCTATAATGTTTATCTAAACTTCAAGACCTGAATCCTCTATCTTGGTACCTTGTTTATCCAGTTAAAAATCTAGGTTCCAAGTATTGCTTGAATTGTGGCATGAATTCTGTGGTAAGCAAGAATATCCCTTTTAAGGAAGGGTGCCCAGATGCAGGAAGTGTGGTGGACAGCCACCTCCAGCTGCTGTTTCCTTCAAGGTCAGGCTCGGCTGTGCAAAGGTACTTCCTCCGAAGGGATGGCCTTCCTGAATTTGCCTGCATGCAGTGAGGTAGGGACGTACCATCTGACCATTTTTGGCCTGATACAGGATAACTCAGATGAACAAAATGTGCTTCAGAACTCGCCGTCCAGTTGGTTGAAGACTGTTGGGTCTGTATCACAATTAAGCTTCTCATTCTGGCCAGTCTTGCTTCTTCCTCCTTCCTCTAATAGGCCCTGATCATCAGTAAATATTTTATACCTCGATCATCTCAGTATCTGTTACCACAGAACTTGACCTTCTGTGCCCTTCAAAATATTCAGCTGTTTCAGTGTTCCTTTCCCTACATTCCTACAGGCTCACTGTGAAGCCTCATTTCAGTCTTATTATCTGACAGCTGTTAATCCTGAGGAGTGTAGCATTGAGTGAAGAAGACGTAAGCATACCAGAGGCCCATGGAAGTGTCAAGCCCAGTGAATCATTCTCACTGAAAAAGTTAAGCCTATGGTAAGAACACTGTATCACAGGCTCCTAGGTGATGGTAACAGGGCTTCTGAATCAGAGGACCTAGAAATGGGCTCCTGCAGTGTCAGAAATCAGATGGGATAAGAGGCACTTATAGTCTTAGTGAAGGACTCATCTTGAGAAAAGATGGAGCATAGCTTGAAAAGAGAAACCCAGGTGACATGAGTGTGGTAGGGTTGTATGTGGAGTAGTAAAGGGTATGTATTTTGACCCCAGAACTCCCTCCACACACATATTATACACTCGGGCCTGGAAACATGATACTGGAAACTCTACAAGGGAGAATCATAGAGGCATACAGACGAGAAACTTCCGATGTCTTGGGTTTTAACCACAAAAATATTGATCCAGGTGTAACGAAGGAAAGATTAGAAGAATATTTGATCATGTAGAGTCAACCATCCATATATTCCCTCTTTATATCCTCTTACATGGAAATCTATGAGCTTGGAAGGGGGATAAAAAGAACCTGAGTGGCGTTGGGTGAATGGTATCCATCTCTACTCAGGCCTGTTTTCTAGTGGGGGCTGGAGGCCAAATATGAACCTTTAAATATGGCAGCTTATGAGTGGAGGAGATACATATAATACTCTGAGAATAGTTTGGGAAGAGGCATAGCAACTGTCTGTAGCACAACCACATAGAAGCCTTAGATAGAACAAGAATGGAGAAGGCTCAGTGACAACCTCAAGGCTTCCCCAGAAGCTGGCAGAAGGTAATACTTACCATCTCCTAGTGATTTTTTTGCTCTGATAGTTGAAGTCTTGAGACCCACAGAAAGGTTTCCTGCAATAATTATCTCAAAATCTGAATCCTGATACTGGTATGTGGTCTCCCTAACTAGAAACATAGTTGCCCCATGTTGCTTGGACTATGACTGGATCACCCAAGCCCTTCACACACTGTGACTGGCCTGTTCTCTCATCTTGGATGGTAGTTTTGCAAACATTATGAATGAATGTACCATCAGATAACACCTGGAGGGATGGCTTCACTCTAGAACTGTGCTTTCTCATATTTTAACCACTAACACATCTGAAATGTGGCTAGTTTGCATTGAGATTAGGCCATACAGTGTATGTAGAATATATACCATATTTTAAAAGCTTAGTATCTTTTCTCGTGTGTCTGGTAGAAAATTTAAAATGGCAGCTGTGGCTTGTATGATGTTCCTACTAAATAGCACTGGTCTAGACATGCCATCAAGCAAAGTCCATGACAAAATCGTTCTATATATTAGCAGCCCTGGCATGCAATGTATAGAGAGCATAAAGTGGACAGTTCCGGGGTGCCTGGGTGGCTCAGTTAATTAAACGCCCAACTCCTGATTTTGGGTCAGGTCATGATCTCTCATGGTTCGTGAGATCAAGCCCTGCATGGTGGTCTGTGCTGATAGCCAAGCTTGGGATTCTCTGTCTCCCTCTCTCTCTGCCCCTCCCCCCTGCTCGTGTGTGTGTGTGTGTGTGTGTGTGTGTGTGTGGTGTGTGTGTGCGCGCACACACAAGCATGCTCTCTCTCCCTCTCTCTCAAAATAAATAAATAAAAATTAAAAAAAAAAAGTGGACAGCCCTATCCCTGCTTCAGTCTTGTAAAAGCCTCAGAGCTCCAGGCTCCAATATAGAGATAAGGGGGTCACTAAGGAAATACTAATTTTTGACTGAATTTAAACTTGAAATGCCTAAAAAATATCTTAAGTTTCTGAGTTTACCTGGACAATTCTAGACAAATCTTTTTGTGCTTAGGTAGAAATGAATTTCCAAGATAGAAAAGAAGAATAAGGAAGGTCAGAATTTCTGCTGGTCTGAGTTTATGACTCATGACAAATATATCCTATAACTAGAATTTGCATAAGTCATGCAAAAGCTGGGCCATTAAATGGAGCAGAGGCAGAGTCCAGTGGGTTCAGTGTAAAATAGACAGTGACATAAGAATTTGTTTTTAAAACCAACCAGGGTCAAGTGCAAGTGCATGTCCAGGGTTCAGGGCCCAGCAAGCAGAGTGGTCCTAGCCAATTTCATTGGAAGCATCAGCTAACCCTCCATATTTAGAGCAGTAGCCAGCTACAGCCCATTCATATTTAAAGGGCCTGTATTGAGGCCTACCACAAAGCAAATTAAAATCTATTATAGTATAAATTCTACAACTCTACATGGGCCTGAGAGGTCCAAAGTGAGAGGTGATTGGTGGAGACTGAGGCTGCTGGTGATAAGGGTGTATCTGATTTACACTGGCAATACTTCAGATTAAAAAACCCAACAAAACCACCCCCAGGCTGTCAGCTCACAGAGTCACGAAGGTTGGCTTACTCTCTACAGGCTTTATTAAGTACCTAATCAAATTAAATCAGGGAGAACCAAGCCAGGCATAAAGTCCTATTGAATCTTATTTAGGTCAATCAATCATGGCAGTTGAGACCTGGAGGGCATAATTTGAATATCATGTATGCAAGCAAGATGAATGTGCAGGTGTGTCAGGGGAAAAGTGACCTGAAGACTTGGTTAGGAGCTGGTTTCAGAGAAACTATATGGGTTTATCAGTAGAATTCACATGTCTTAGCAGAGTAAGGTTGGTAGTATCTCAAGCCCCAGTCTCATGCCTTAAATAAGATATATAGGAGCTTTCAAACTCATTAAAGGATAAGGAGATAGAAGCTAAATGGAGTTGAGCTGGCTGAGCCAATACTGAGCCAGTATTATTTTAGTTTTCAATAGTGGGATTTACTTACTGATAGAGTTTAAAATGGTTATGGTGTCAGAGTTTCCTAGGAATGGTTAGTTTCTATGCTTTTAGATTTCTCTGTGACATTTTTATTCCCATCTAGGCCTAGGTCTGCATTTAGATCACTAATATTGGCACTAGTTCAGGCCAGAGCTCTACACTGAACCATGTGATAAGTGATATCTCATTAACATACCTTAAAAACATTCTGCTCTGAAGATTGAAATGAATGTTTTCTTGGAAATAAATGCATGTGCTTATGGTAAATCCATTAGCGAGATGGGTAATTTGACCACAGGTATTGCATGCTGTAAATACTAATACTCTGTTTTGGTTATTAGATTTTTAAAAAGGGTAAAATGTTGAGATGAGAAAATCACACATTGATCATAGGGGAATTTGGTCAAAGATGGATTCTTTGGCACTTCTGTGGGCTGGAAAGTCAGGGAAGAGGCAGAAATGATATCTGTGTCATAAGAGTCAGTAATTTAATGGCCATACAGGCTATTTAATGGCCATACAGTAATTTAATTTGCCAGCAGGCAAATAAAGTCATGTTTCTGTCATTTGAAATTGACTTGGAAGAGGCCTTTCTGATGATTTTATCCAACTCTTATCTTATGGGCCCAAATAGTGAGAGCTTAGTTCAATGTCCTTGTGAGCAGATTAGAACTAGATTCCCCTGTTTAGCCTGATGTTCTTTCTACTGTAATGCAGGATTTCCTTGATTTTATTATTTTCCTTTGTTTTAGAGAGATTAATTTTTCAAATAATAAACATATAGCCACCATTTACAGAAAACTTAGAGCTTTCCGGGGACTGAAATTGTTAAGAGTATTCTTATGTCTATTGTGCTGACAAGGAAATGAGCACTGAGATGTTCAATTACTTTCCCAAGGTCACACAGACAGAAAGTGGCACACAACCAGAGATTCAGTGCATTGGTGTCAGTCTGGCTCCAGAGAGTAAATGTCCAGTGTTACATAAATGTGCAAAGTGTAATCAAATCCAGCAAAAGGAGGGATGTGAAATGATCCATAGCTTTAAACATACTTTTTTTTAAATGAAAAAAAAAAAAAAAAACAACAGATCTCATTACAGCCATGGAGTTGTTAGCCTTTTATTAGGAGTATGTTACCACATTGTTTAGAGTCCCTCACTTTGTTTAAATCACACTGGTGATGGTAAAAACATCCCCATCTTTTGGGTAGGGAAGTATTGATGAACTCTTTTAAAGGACAGACTGTACTGAAATTAAGAGGAGCTCTGACTTTTATACTTCAGAACTAAATAGATTGAAAGAGTAGCCAAGCAAAATTTTGAAACCTGGTTTAAGAGTGTATGAAGAGCAGCTTATACAGAAGGAAGAAAATACCACAAAGGAATAAATGTACATCATTTTTAGTTTTATTATATAATGTGGCATATAAGAAAGTATACTTGTTTTTGAATTTACAAATGTCACAATAATTTTTAATGTTAATAGTATTTTTCTTCATCCTCACATCTTTTTTGGGGAAGAAGATACATGGAAAAATTTTGTGCGTAAATGGGGAATGTGAGAAATGACTTTCTAAAGTTCAAGCTTGTCTGTGTCATTAGAGACAGGAAATGTGCTCAGAATATCCAAGTAATGTAGGACACCTAACGGGCCAAAACATCTAGTTTCCTTAATTCTTTATGATGATTTAAAAGCTGAAAGACCACAGTCTCATGTTGAGCATGGGGCCATTAACCATACAGCAGACAGCAGCCTTTCCCAGCTAATACTAAATTAGAATTACAAACTGCCTGGTTTTATGGTTATGGTCTCAGTGCTGGGTTTTTGTTTGCTTGTTTGCTTGCGTGTTACTTTTATTTTGTTCGTTTGTTTATTTTGCAGTTCTTGTACATTTCCAGAGCGTTCTTTTCTAAAATTTAGAATCTGATGTAGCTAAAAGGAAAAACAAAAGAGCACATTTTTACAATTTCACAAATCACGGAAGCATCATCACCTATACCTCTTATTGCCTCTGAGCACCTATTTTCTCTCTATTCATGATACCAGCTTGAAGCCCGAGTGGCATTGAAGTTCTCAAAATTTATGATAATGCAAGAGCAGCAGTAAGGATTCTGAGAGCCTAAGGTAGTTGAATGGATGTGTGTGGTGGGGTGGATAAATATGTGGTCATCGAAAGAGAGGAAGAAAACAGGGCACTCTGAGCTTCATATCAGTGAGGGCAGAGTTAAGGAAATAGAAAGGGAGCTAGGAATTTCAAAAGAGGGGGATCTTTGTATAGGAACTTTGTAACAAACTTCTGGAAGGGCTAGAGGAATAAAAGAGAAAAAAGAGGAGAATTGAAGGAACAAAAAGGAGGAAAGGTTGATACCCTGAGATGCAGAAACAACTAACACCCCTAGGCTGGAGCTCATGGAGCTGTCCCCGCATCCTGCGCTGCTGGGAACGCTGGACCCGCAGAGGTGGCTGCCACTGCAGGGCTCCAATATCTTCAGTCACCCGAGGCCAGAGCCCGAGGCCAGAGCTGCTGCAGCAGCCTTCTTGTTGGTGTTCGAAACCTCTCTTCCTCCTGCCTTCTCTTCTGGCGATGCCTCCCATTAGCAGGCCTTAATCAGGAAGCAGACAGAAAAAGGAGTTTGTGAAATGGAGTTTCAGCCTTTCGACCCCAGCTGTCCAAGGCAGAGTATGAAAGGGTAGGTGAGTGGCTGCACTTGAACTTGCAATAAACTACAAAATCACCATCAACTTGAATCCAAAATCTTCAGCATGCCAAGAGTTCTGAGAAACACTAGCACAGGCATCACTTTTACATTTCGTTTATGTGTTTGGCTAAGGACATTTCAATCTACAGTCTATTGCTGGGCATGGTAATCTTTTGTAAAGGTCCAGATAGTATTTCAGGCTTACGGGCTATACAGTCTGTAGAAACTACAAGCTCTGTTACCGTGGCACAAAAGCAGCCGTGGACAATATGAACATGAGCATAATTGTGTTACAATAAAACTTCAGGTACAGAGACAGGTGGCTGGCCAGCAGGTCATAGTTTGTGGATGCCTGACTTATTGAATGACAGAGACCCAGTGCCTAAAAGACTGTACAACGATGTGAAAAATATGAACCTATTGTGAGAATAATTTAATGCTGTATTAACTTTGATTTAATTTGCCAATCTTTCTTTGAAGAATGCATGTATTGTGAATACAAAAAAAAAAAATCTACGTAAGTCCCATTTTATGTTGTTGATGATTTCAAAATACTTAGAAGGTATAATCCTCTTAATTTATTTGCAAATGGACAGTTGAGTGAAAGAATTTGGACCAGAAGAGGTTTTGTCTCAGAATCCCTTTGTAAAAGTATCTCCGATCCCATCATAGAAAAAGGAGACCCGTGAACAAAATCCAAAATATATCTGTCTGGATGACAGAAAACACAGCTTAGCATTGTGCCAGGCCATGGAGGCCATCAGTGTCTATATGAGAAGCCCAAAAGTATTCAGAAGGTAATTAGCATTTAAGTAATAAGTTAAGTTTATGGAAACCTGGCTCAAACCTGTCAGAAACTAGAAAAAGAGCTCTGGCATGGTTACAACACTCCCTTTGATAGTTTGTTTCTACAACATAACCTGGAATATCTAGACTGATATGTTCAGTGATTAAATTAATGTCTTTGTGGGCATTTTCTTAAATTTGTCATATATAATTAAAATTCTGTTAATGTAAGCAAAAGCTGACCTAATATTCAACTCTTTAAATAAAGTGTCTAATAGGGACCTCTTTAATTGTTGGCAGATTCTGGGGTTAGAAGTAGAATATCTTTTATTTAAAGAAATTTGTTTCCAAGTCAATATTGGGTGTTTTCCCTTATTTATTGATCCTTCTGTTCTGAAGCATATAAGCCAAACTAATCATTATTCAAATTCTGAGTTTATCGGAGGTAGGTATTTATGATACAGACTTAATACCTTGGAAGAAGAATAAGACTTCATAATCTTGCAACCTGAAACACCTTTATTTTAGCAAACACAGTATGTTAGATGATGTCTAATTCATCTATTTTTAGGATTTGCATTTGATATTTTCATTTGAATACTTAGTAAAACATTAAATAGAACCACCAAATGATTCAGCAGTCCCACTTGTATGTATCTGAAAGAATTAAAATCAGGATCTTGGAGAGATATCTTCATGTTCATTGAAGCATTATTCACAATAGTCAAGATATGGAAACAAGTTAAGTGTCTATTGGTGGATGAATGAATACAGAAAATGTGGTATATACATGCAATGGGATTCAGCCTTAAAAAACAAGAAAACAAGAAAAATCCTGCCATATGTGACAACATGGGTGAACCTGGAGGACATTATGCTAAGTGAAATAAGCCAGTCACAGAGAGACAAATACTTTATGATTCCACTTATATGAGGTATTGAAAATAGTCAAGCTTACAGAAGCAAAGAATAGAATGGTAGTTGCCAGGGGTTAGGGAAGAAGAAAATGGAGAGTTGTATGTAGTTCAATAGGCATAAAGTTTTAGTTACGCAAGATGAAATTCTAGAGATGTGCTATACAACATTGTGCCTACAGTTAACAATACTGTATTGTGACTTAAACATTTATTAAGAGGGTTAATCTTTTTTTTAAAATTTTTTTTTAACGTTTATTTATTTTTGAGACAGAGAGAGACAGAGCATGAACAGGGGAGGGGCAAGAGAGAGAGGGAGACACAGAATCTGAAACAGGCTCCAGGCTCTGAGCTGTCAGCACAGAGCCCGACGCGGGGCTGGAACTCACGGACCGTGAGATCATGACCTGAGCTGAAGTCGGACGCTTAACCGACCAAGCCACCCAGGCGCCCCTTAAGAGGGTTAATCTTATGTTAAGTCTCCTTACCTCAATAAAAAAATTAAATAATGTATGTTCAAGGGCTACTAAATTTGCATAATGATTTTCTCAGATAATTTGGTTGGCCAATCTCCTAGTGAATCCTTAAGAGTACAGAATAATAGGGTAGCTTTTGTTTATATAATCAGAATAGGGAAGATTTAAGTCACATGAAATTGTCAGGCTATGACAGGCTACATTACAGTAATAAATAATCACCAGGGACATTCTGAATGTGCCTGAACCTCCATTCCTAGAAATAAAACATTTTCTTCTTATTCAAGTGTATGGGTGGGTACTCAAGTTTACCCTCTTGACACCTTATTTTCGGTTGCAGGATTTTTCTTTCCAGAATTTCCACTCTTAGAAAAACTGTGTCTCATAAAGCTCTTACTATCTGTCCCAATGAGGATATTCTTAGAGAACACACAGAACACACATTATTAGAGAACACACAGAATTTCCAAAATTCTGAGTCTTTGTAACTTATCACCAGCCTATCACTATCTGGCTGTGTCTTTTTTCATAAATTTCACAGTTTTCCTCCCAAAGATGAGAAGTAATATCTGTCTTTCCTATTACTCATTCAATCTCAACTTATTTCATTTAAACAATTACTCAAGGGGTGCCTGGGTGGCTCAATTGATTGAGCATCTGACTTCAGCTCAGGTCATGATCTCATGGTTGGTGAGGTTGAGCCCCTCATCCAGCTCTGATTCTGTGTCTCCCTCTCTCTCTGCCCCTCCCCTGCTCATGCTTTCTCTCTCTCTCTCTCTCTCTCTCTCTCTCTCTCTCTCTCAAAAATAAACATTGAAAAACAAAAAAACAAAAAACCACAATTACTCAAGAAAAGAACACACACAATTCCACAAGAGCAGGCATTCTGAATTTACACAAAGCCCGGGAACATGTCTGACCATTTTTCCAATGCTCACAGCCTTCCTTCTATCTATATAACAAATAAATAAACAAATAAAATCCTTAATAGTTAGAAAGGTAGAATGCCTGAAAGGCAAGAATTTTGTTTCAACTATCTGCTACAATTCACATTAGCACATAAAACACTTTGCATGCTGAAACTTTTGCATTCAAGTTGATGGTGATTTTGCATCTTATACAAAGTACAGGGAAGAGTTGTTTCTTTATGCTTGTGTAGTTGAAGGCCCACATCCAAGAGCTTTCCGAGACAAAAGAACAAGACTTTCTACAGAGACTATTAAAACCTTACCATTTGGGGTGTAGAAAACTGCTTGCAATACTTAAATCACAAAGCTTTTAGTTCTGCCCTTCAAGGTATTTAAAATCATAGGCTAAAATTTCTAGTCTGTCCTCTCAAAACACATATATGCCTTGGAACATAGAATCATCCTATTGTATGTATGTATGTATGTATGTATTCATATTTTATTTTATTTTATTTTATTTTATTTTATTTTATTTTATTTTATTTTTTAATGCTTTTATTTATTTTTGAGACAGAGAGAGACAGAGCATGAGCAGGGGAGGAGCAGAGAGAGAGGGAGGCACAGAATCCAAAGCAGGCTCCAGGCTCCATGCTGTGCGCACAGAGCCTGATGCGGGGCTCGAACTCACGGACCGTGAGATCATGACCTGAGCCGAAGCTGGACACCCAGGTGCCCCTATATTCATATTTTAGAGAAAGAGAGCACGTCATCAAAGGAGAAGGGCAGAATGATAGAGACAGAGACTCTTAAGCAGGCTTCATGCTCAGCAGCGGGCCCCATGTGGGCCTCGATCCCAGAACCCTGGGATCATGACCTGAGCTGAAATGAAGAGTCAGAAGCTTAACCAACTGAGCCACCCAGGTACCCCGGAATCATCCCAGTTTAGTTATTCTTTCTGAAAGCAAAGCATTGCTGGAAGTTATAGAATTCACTAGGTGAATTCATACTTCCAGTGACAGTTCAATTCAACTGTGCTTTTAGGAAAGAGTACATTAGAGCCAGTTTTTACAAAGTCCTGGTGTACCACCTATGAACACCAAGTGATACAAACCAGGAAGGGGGTAACCTTATGACCTTCTAGAGTTGACTTAGATTCTCCATGTTAATTTTTTAAAAACATTCCATTTGCACCTATTTTCATGTATTAAAAGGAACATTCCTTTTGTAAAACCCACTTGAAGTGCTTAGAAAAACTAAGCACACAATGCCATCTTCAGAAACTATAACAGAAAATTGTAATACTAACAAACTAAATAAAATACAAAGATGCTAAAAAGTTATAATGCTAAACAAAAGACTCCCTTCCTTATATACAATTAGGCAAGGCTACATAGTGTTTGCAGCTTTAGTTCTTATGAGTTGCTATCCATTTTCCATATAGACACATACACAAGTATATGCATACACATGTATATACGTACACACACATATTCCTTAATATGTAATTTTTCATGAGCACGGTAAAGAAAATATAGCATTGTGGGGTGCCTGGGTGGCTCAGTCAGTTGAGCGTCTGACTTTGGCCCAGATCATGATCTCACAGTTCATGAGTTCAAGCCCCGCGTTGGGCTCTGTGCTGACAGCTCAGCCTGGAGCCTGCTTCAGATTCTGTGTCTCCCTCTCTCTCTGCCCTATCCCCACTCATGCTCTGTCTCTCTCTGTCTTAAAAATAAATAAAACTTAAAAAAAATAGAAAAATAAAAAAAAAGAAAATATAGCATTGCTTCTTCAGGATGCTAGAAAAATTCAAGTAATTTGAAACTAAGGAAGGGAAATAGATTTATTGTTGTAATATTGAGTATTTGTCCTTTTCTTACTCCTTAGAAGTGATTAATTGAATAAAATATTTTAACCAAGGGAAAACTGCTGGAGGCTGGAGACCAGTAAGAGAGGAAAGACTGCATGAATGTCTTGTAATAATGTGAATTTCATTGTAAGAGTCAATGAGCCCCAGAGCAGTAGTTCCTGTTTAATTCATATGGTTAAAGATAAATCCCAGGTAGATGAAAAAACTTTTACTCTTTATGCATTGAAACCTATAAAGATAAAATAATACATTTTTAAAAATACATTTTTAATGATAATACAATGGGCTGGTTCTACTTGGTTCTAGTCTACTGAATAGAGACTATTCCATAGTGACAAGATCTCTGTGGATAGATCTTTAGACTAGGTTATAATTCCTTTAAAACCAAATATGATTGGAGGGTAGAAAATCAGTTTCCCAAAAGGGAGGGGAATTATGCTTCCTGGGTGGTTGGTAGGACTATGATCCAGAGAACATATTGGCTGGTTTGCCTGGTATTTCTCCAGTGTAAACCATATGCTGACATGGGAAAAGTGAAGGTAATTCTGTGTTTATTATGGTCACTGTCACACTGAGGTAGCTGAATCTGTGGCCTTGTCTTTGCCTTGTGATCATTAGTGATTCTTCCTCACAATTTCGTGAAAGCCCAGCGGACAGGAAAAAAACTAAGCTAAGCAATTAAACCTGGGCTTGCTGAAAATGTTACTGGAGGAATTATTGAGTTAAATTATCTGTGCCCATATTAAGGGCTTGAGTTTAGCATACATTCTGCTAAAATCTCTGATGATTTTATATTGCTAAATGCTGGTCCACAAACCAGAGGGTTATAAAATTCCTGGTAAGATACTAATTTATATTACTTTTGCTCCTGAACAATGTGAACATGAAAAGATTCTCATTAAATATGATTTAAAGTTATTCTTTGTAATGTCTTATTCTTTGTAATGTCCAAGGAAAGATCAAGGTTTTATAATTATTTCCATGGAATATTATTGTGTATGAGTCTTCTATTACCTTCTTCCTGTATTGACTCTATTCTATAAACTTATAAAATTTACTTTGAAGCATTTCCTTAAGATTTCCAAGTTTGTTTATTTTATTTAAGATTGCCAGTAATATCAATAAAAATAAGTAAGTGGAGTAGCTAAGCTTTGGAGTCCATTACGCTAAGGAACAGTTGTGACACAGTCATAAGCAATGATTAATGTGGACAATTAACTGACTTAGGTATCTCTGAACCTTAGTCAATCTCGAAAATATAGCTAATAACACCTGCCTTTGACAAATATTATGAAGCAGCAAAACATGCACATAATATTCCTAGCTCACAATATATATTCAGTAAATGACAACCCTTATTCAAGCACCATATTTTCCCATTATAAATTTTGTTCCTTTAAATGTCAAAGATATGACTTATCAAATGAATTTGCTTTTTATTGTTCATGATAGAAAGCTTTAATTTAGCTTTTATGCAAATCCAACAAACTTTTTGTGTCATCAGAGTCTTCAACAGACCAGTTGTTCATAGACATTGATAGATACTGCATCTGCTTGTTAAAAAAGCCTACTTTATTTTATTTTTTAATTTTAATGTTTATTTATTTTTGAGACAGAGAGAGAGAGAGAGCGAGAGCGAGCAGGGGAGGGGCAGAAAGAAAGGGAGACACAGAATCTGAAGCAGGCCCCAGTCTCTGAGCTGTTAGCACAGAGCCCCGTGTGGGGCTTGAACTCATGAACTGTGAAATCATGACCTGAGCCCAAGTCAGACACTTAACCAACTGAGCCACACAGGCGCCCCTTTTAAAAAGCCTGTTTTACTTTAAAGAGATAATGTAGGCATCCAATCCTTAAAAAGATGGGTGGGGTGGGAGTGGGTATGGGGCAAGCCTCTGAAGGGTGAGACTCAATGTCTTGGTGGAAAATGTGTCCTTGTTTTTGTCAAAAGTTGAATTCATTATCTGTAGTTTAGGTCCCATCTGCTGCCTCTCAAGGAATTTTACTGAATTACTCTTTTCTTCTCCTATATCTTGATATCTGTTCATGTCTCTTTTGTATTAAAATTGAATATAAACAGGGGCGCCTGGGTGGCTCAGTGGGTTGAGCATCTGACTTCGACTCAGGTCATGATCTCACGGTTCAAGCCCCGCATTGTGCTCTGTGCTGACAGCTCAGAGCCTGGGGCCTGCTTAGGAGGATGAGTCTCCCTCCTCCACTCATGCTCTGTCTCTCTCTCAAAAATAAATAAACATTAAAAAAAAAAGAAAATGTTTAAAATTGAATATAAATAATACATCTTAACATCTGCAGTTCCCTCAACACGCACCCAACTGAGGAAATTCCATAGATGCCAATGTACAGACTGAAGTTTAGCCTTTAACAATATCAGAATCCCCTGGAGGCCTTAAATGTTGGGCCTTAACCCAGAGTTTCTGATTCAGAAGTTCTTAGGTAATGGTGATGCTGCTAATCAAAGAGTCACCATGGAATAAGGCACACTAAGATGTCATTAGAAATTAAAAAAATGATTTTCACCAGATCTCCTTTCAAGGACAGCACTGTATGTATGTTAGATAGGACTTCTCTTGCATTTCCTTTTCTCTAATATAAATTATAATCGTCAGTGTGCAGGTAATTTGTCCAAAAATAAAATGGCCTGTTTTGAAGCATTTGCTGATTTCCATGGGGTGACTATTCTCACCATTGCATATTTCAGACTACAAATGTGACATCAGTGACCTAGAATTGGGAAGAGATACATATATTTGTGTCCCTTGAAAACAGATTGGAGACAGGTTCAGCACATCGCTGATCAATGTAAATATAGACATCTCTTATGGACAGAGAGGTGGTAATGGACACAGGTAAAACCCAGGTAGTTTCATCCTACTGTGGAACTTCCCTTCCTTATCTACTGGCTATCATTATTCTTCTCCTCCCTGCATTGGTCTTTGTTCTACTAAACCCTGATGTGAGTTTGTGTCCAATGCCAGAAATTATGTATATATGTATAGATTGTTACTTGAGGCAGGGGCGGGGAGGGGAAGGGTAGCTAACACCCCATTGTTTATGCAAGCTTCCTAAACCATAATCTACAAAAAGAAGGGTTTTGTAGAAAAAAATTGGAGTTGAGAATGGGGGGCAGACATCACTACCTTGTGAAGTTTTCAGGATCTTCTATTGCACTCCCATATTTGTTTGAGTAAGCCCAGAAATTATATGACTACTGACATTCTCATTACCAATACTTCCAATTCATAAACCTTCCAGATGTGTTTATATATTTTTTTCATCTAAAAGTTCTCTTTAAGTCCCCAAAGAGACAGGGAAATAAGGAAAACTAAAGTCAATGAGAATTGGCAATGGTAACTATTTCCTTCTCAACTGTGTGTCCATGATCAGGGAAACAAAGGGCAAATGTGTGCCAAAGGAGGGGCAGCTTGGTAAATGCTTTCAGGCCTGCTTGCTGTCCCATTGTTCCAACCACAGGCAGATCAAAGAGCTAAGCCCAAAGAGCGCTGGAATCCTATCCCACTCCCAAATTCCATGTTCTCAGTACTAGTCAATGGGCTCTAATTGTTTCCTGAGGTGAAACACCAGAACAACTTTAATTTATTTTAAAGTACAGTTTATCAGGAGTGAAAACAAAAAAGAAAACAATTTTGTGTAGAAAGTTTACAGTTGTTTTAATTCAAAGAACTTCAATTTTGTTTCACATTTATTTTATACAAAGTAGAAGATGGCTCTAAGTGGCAAAACATGAGCTTCTGTTCGGAAAAGCAGAGGCCTGGGCACTGGTTTGGAATTTCCCCTTGATTCTACCCTTGATAATGGGTTGTCTTCATGGAAAGTTTTGAAGATGGTGGGCTAGTGGTACAAAGTTGAGAAGTAATTGCTGGGGGGTTTACCGAGATCACTTGAAGATCTGGGCAGGACTGACTCTCAACCTTAAAAAACAATGTGGCCAAGCCCAGTCATATTCTGATGAAGATAAGGCTACTTGTGACTAATAAAGCTCTTATGTTTTGTAACTTCCTCAAGGTATATTGTGTGAACTGATCTTTTCCCTGGTAGCTATTTGAAGTAAAAAAAAAAAAAAATTCTTAGCAAATGCAAATAGGATTTATCGGTTCATCACGGGATAAGAACTTGAGAAAAGTCATGTTTCAGTACCTCATTCCTTCAAGAACATGGAGTCCCAGGGAAGAGAGTTTTGTAGTAGTAAAAGAGGAATAGGAAGCTAATTTGAGGAGATTCTAGAAGAAAATAATAAGTGGGAATTGACTTTCAGGAAATGGTAATGAGATCGTGTGTCCCGGTCAGAGTCCATTGACTTTTCCCCAGCTTGTTGCATCCATGACTCTTCCCCTTCTCCAGGTATACTGTCCCCAAGTTATTAAACATTTACTAAACCTCATTTTCTTTGCAGAGCTGTTCCTTGAGGATCTTGTTCTCTCTGTGGTGTGAATGACTGAAAAAAAGTCTGCTCTTGGGGAAAGATCCCATTTGACAGGAACTCTTTCAGAGATTCTGTTAAGGTAGATGACTACAGTGATAATAATGGAATTTCCAGATCAATGGCAGGCAGATAGGGGATTATCTTTGGGGCAAGATTTTTGCAAATCTCAATTTATATTACCTTATTCTAATGCTAGCCTTGATTTGGATGTATAAACATCAATATAAATGCTCTGATCAAATTCAATTTGATATAAAGAAAAGAAGAGGAAGCCTCTAAAAGTGCAACTGAAAATTCGCTTCTTTTTCATTTACAAAATGTAATTCTATGTTCAACATTTTGAGTGATTTTTTACTACATAGACTTCATTTATTTCCTCCAAATAATGTATATATATTTTAAAATGTATCTCATATCTCAAATAAGCTTTTCATAATTCTCCATGCAAAATTCAGATGATGATAGAATTGTGTCATTTCAATTCCTCTCCCAGGTGTTGGGCCTGTGGTTCCTTATCACGGAACCTCACTGCCACCAGCATTTCCTGTTTCTAGAAGCAGAAATAATAACTGCTAATCATTGCTGTTTTTTTGATCTACTTACAGTGCTGGCACCAAGGCTGAGAGAACAGCTGAGTCACAAGGTCATTGGGAAAACTTTTCTTTGGACATTTCACCAACTTCCCTCTTTTGGTTTTCTTTATCCCAAATGAACTCTTGCTTCCCAAGCCATATGTTAGATAAATTTAGTTCTCCTACTAATTTTTAGGTGTCTTGGCCTTTTCCTTCCTTACTCTTTTCCATCTTTGAAAATTAAATTCTTGGAATTCATTCTTTGAGAAGTATCCACTCATCAGGTCAAGTTATGCATGAGAAACAGTAATAACTTTGACATCAGTGGGACTAGAAAGACTGATAGTAATTTCCCAGAGATCTTCTGGTTCTTCCTCCTCTTTTCATTTTTAACCTGAAGAAAAATACATGCTCATCAATTGCTTACATACAAGGACTAGATGCCTCTCTAAGTATCTTTGACTACAGAGTATTTTCAGCCTTTAAGTGGCCTAGACTAGTTAGATACTCAAGATAATTCTTTTGATCCCAATAAAATACTTAATGTATTTTCCAATCTAGCATTGATCCCGTAACAGGATGATATTACAAAACTGGACAGATCATCTTTAGCCCTGCCACTCCTACCCCGGGAAGGTTCTCTTTCTCTGCTTCCTTATGCCACATGACCGAACCACCTTTATCTCAACCAAACCATGCTTAGAATCTTGAGGAATATTTGGCTCCTTCATCTGTTTTGCTCATCCCATTCAAAACATCACCAGTCCAGCTGAGGACCTCTCCACACAGGAGCCCTCTTATATCTGTTTTGTTTTTCACAGTCCCTGTCATCAGCATAATTTAGACTTTTACCTTCTCTTGCCAGAAATACTGTGAACTCACCTCCATGCCTGCTCCCATCTCTTCTTCCTTCAAGATATCCTGTATGGCACTGCTATTACAGTAACTGTCCAAAAATGTCACTATGAGTATGTAATTCTTCTAGCATTAAAAATAACAACTTAGCCTGAAAAAGTATAATTTAGCCAGAGCTTAGCTTTCTGATCTCTTCTCTTCCCATTGACACAGTGAAATGAACTCATGGCTTTTCCCAGAACATGCCTTGGTGATGATGCTCTTTCATTATCCTTCTGACACTTTCCACAGGCCTGTGTCAAATCACATTTTATTTATGATGTCTCTGTGGTCACCACCTCTGCATCTGTACCCCTGTCACCCTGTTAAATATCCCTTGTAGACACTTTACAGTTTTAGGGTCAGACAGACCTAAATTCAAACCTTAATTCTTCCTATTACTAATGTCATGACTTTGAACATATTGCATATTTCCCTGAGCCTTGTATTTTCTTTTTAATCTGTAAAATGTAGATAAAATTTTCTTTTAATATGAAGATTAAATGAAATCACCTGCATAGAATACATATATAGGCTTAGAATATATTAAAGATTTTATACGCATTGCTCTTTTCTAGTAACTCTTCTTTGGTATTAATTACCCTTTTGCTGGCATTCTGGCCACTTGAGGTCTTGGTCCATACTCTACTTAATTATATATCCTGTGAGGGCATTACTTATTTTTGGATCTATCAAAACAACAGCAAAATATCTAAATCAGGAGATTACGAAGAGCACTGAAACTGCCTTTTTTTAGGATGAATTAGAACTTCCAAATGGATTTACATTTGTGAACAAATGGCAACATATGGCCTGGCCACTCCATATCTCCTAGGGCCAACCAGTTTCTATTAACCACAACTAAAAGTGGCTACCTGCACTGATACTCTCTATGAACTCATTTCATCAAATATATAAGAAGAACCTGAGAACACAAAAATATAGGACAACGATTAGAGAAATGAGAGACAACTATGGGGTTGGACAATTATCCCTACGTGTTGCCCTATCCATACACATTCAGGATGAGTCCTAATAGGAGAAATAGCTTTAATATAACTTATTTTTTTAAGAATGGAAGTTCAAGCAGCATTACTCACATTCTTAAAACCATTTATATGATAGTTTTCTGGACGATATGGTTTCTGTATCTCATTTCACACCCATATGGTCAGTTGTCATGGAATAATCACATTTCTTTACTTTTAATCTTTTTGTCACTAGTAGCTCTCTAGCTCTCTTTTTATTATTGCCTGGAAGAAAATATGGCCATTTCTTCCCAGTTATGAATTAAATTCCTTTTTATTCCTCATTTGAATTGAAATACTTCTTTATTCATCTTGTGTTTTATTCCTCTTTGTATATTTTCTTGTTGCATCTTATTGTATTTTGAGGTTCTATCACTAAATAATTTCAGACATGGCTTAAGGTGGAATAAGGAAAAGAACTGTGTCCTTGGAGACCACCCGAGTGGCTCAGTTAGTTAAGCATCCAACTCTTGATTTCTGCTCAAGTCAGGATCTCATGGTTCTTGAGATTGAGCCCCATGTCAGGCTCTGAGCCTCTCTCTCTCTCTGTCTCTCCCCAGCCCCCACTCTGTCAAAATGAATAAATAAACTTAAAAAAAAAACCTGTGTCCTTGGAGATACTACTTTGATTTCTTGGCTTTGTTGTTTTCCCATCTTAAAATGGGATTATAATTATTTCTGTCCATCTAAGTAAGGACACAATGAAAACCATAGGTGTCACCATGTGTTTAAAAATTTTTTAATACCCCCAAACTTCATAATACTCTCTTTCAGTGGCCTGAAGGCCAAAGTGAAAATTTTGCTTTAGACATACACACTTAATTCTTCCTGCCTAACTCAACCCATGATCACTAGAGTACAAATCTTGTTTCAAATCAGGTGTAGAGTGGTAGGAAGAACTAGAAGAATCTAGACGTGGTCCTGTGTGTGAGGGCTGGGCTCTTCTAATGTATCCCAGGGCATTTCTTTAGTCTCTGTCTGGTTTTATCAACCTTATCATGATGAACATTTCATATCAAATAATGCCTTATTATGGGGGGGGGGGGCTCTCCTGTGCATTATAGAATATTTATAGAATATTTGTTGGCAGTTCTGAACTCCATCCACTATTTTTCAGTAGCATCCTCTGCCACCCCAATAGAGATTGTATCAAAGATGACTCCAGACATCGCCTAAGGTCCTAGAGGACAGAATCTCTCTGATTGAGAACCTCTGCTTTAGGATGACTTCACTGCAATAAAAAATTATACATACCTTTTGCTTTCCAGCTGGGTTTATGATTGAGAAACAGAATATAAGACAATTAAAGCTGGTTGCTATTCATTAATCATTAGATATAATTGATGATATATACTTTGGGGATGATCACAGTATCTCAGTAGAGTATTTTTACTAAGCCTACAGTATACAGATGAGCCTTGTGAAAACATGTTTACACTATAATAAGAATTTTCATTCCTAAACTATTCTTGTTCTGACTTCTCATGAGTGGCTAAGAAGGCAAAAATGAGAAAAGATAAAGGAGTCTGATAGCTAGACCTTTAGCCAGGATTTTTACCTTCACTATTCTGATTAAAATATAATCTGCCTTCTTTTTGAAGAATTTCTTTGACTTTTCTGATTCACTGACTATCTTTTACCATCATTACCATCTGGGCCTTGGGCATTAACTACATATTGCTTTATGTTGTTTTCTGATAGCTACAATAAACTGTAACATTGGCTTCCCAGTGAGATTACAATCATTCTGAGGACAGCCTACTTTTTTTTTTTTTTTTTTTTTTTTTTTTTTTTTTTTTTTATCTCTCATGACATTGGATACAGTCTCACATTCATTAACACAGAGTATAGTCTTTGGAGACAAACAGATGTGGACTCTACTCAGGGTTCTATCACCCAAAAAGTGGATAAATTTGTACAACCACTCTGTCTATGTAGAGTAACGTCTATAAGGCACATGTTTGACTTATATGACTAATTTCTGTGCATTCAAAGCAACCCTCTGTCTAGAACTTAGGTTTCCATCTAATTTTCCATTCTGACTGGAGAGAAAGAATATGCTAGCCATGCTGGCCTGGTTGTCTGGATCCATGATTGCTATAATACAGTGGATTAACATTTAAGCACCCTAATTTTGTACATTCATCTCTTGTGAGCCTGATTCATCTAAGACGGTTTAATAGATAAACCTTTCTTATTATACTGACAAAATCAGATTTCTGAACCATGTAGCCAAGGACTTTGGAATGTGGGAAATTACAAAGCAAGTATCACATTATGAGGCGACTTAGAAGCCCTTCCTGGAAACCACCAATCTCCTGTCAGGACCTCTTCAAATTTCAAGTCAGTTGGTAAACTCAATCTTGAAGAATTACAAGAATGATATAGCATAAGGTTTACCCTATAGGAGTTCACCTTCGAGCAGTTTTTAGGTTACATACCTAATAATTTTAATGTTTTTTGAGACACAAAAGTAATTGTAATTTAAAATGGTGCAATAGGGGCGCCTGGGTGGCTCAGTCGGTTAAGCGTCCGACTTCAGCTCAGGTCACGATCTCGCAGTCTGTGAGTTCGAGCCCCGCGTCGGGCTCTGGGCTGATGGCTCAGAGCCTGGAGCCTATTTCCGATTCTGTGTCTCTCTCTCTGCCCCTCCCCCGTTCATGTTCTGTCTCTCTCTGTCTCAAAAATAAATTTTAAAAAAAGTTAAAAAAAATTTAAAATGGTGCAATAAATGCTTATAGCTTTATTGATTTAAATAACAAGAGAATGGAAATAACATTGTATATACAGAATGATTTCATATAGCTTGACTTCAAAGCTTTAGGCTTTAGTAAGCAAGACAAAAAGTTTCTGTGTATAGCTTTCTTAGCTTTATAGTCTATTTTTAATCTACAGAGCAAATTGGAAGGATTTTGTGAGATGCAGTTATGAAATTCTGTTGCTCTGTATTTCAAAAGATATTTAATATTTAATAAAAGTTGAAAATAATAATCCAAATAACTATCTGAATCTAGTATAATAAGGATATTTTAAAGAAGGAACATTAGCAGAATTACATATTGGCAAAGGAAATCCTTATTTGACTTTTGTTGTTCTTTGCTATTTTAATAAAAGTCTTACCTTATTTTGGAGCCACAATTAACCAAACTTGAGTTCAGTAAGTAACTTTTTCTAGCTCCTTCAATGCCATGGGAGAGTAAAGGCCACTGTGATATTTCCCATAACAGCACAGCATATTTTTATTAGTAATAGCACCAAGGGAAAGAATAAGTTTTTGAGCTCTTACTATGTGTCAAGTCCTACTCTAAACTCTCATTAATCATCTCTTTGAATTTTCAAAGCAACTATATGAGGCAGATACTGTCTGTGCAAATGGAAACCCTGAAACCCAGGAATGTTAAGAAACCTACACAATGGCACATACTAAGGGATAGCACCCTAAAGCAGTGTTTTACTCTTCAAGTTCATTGAGCCATCTCTCACCACGCCCAGCTCTTTAGACTTTTAAGTCACAAGAAAACGTATCAGTGCAGTAGTGTGCGAGCTGCAGCTTGTAGGAGGTAATACAGCTTAAAACATGGTATATTAGAGACCTTTGCCTAAAGCTTGCGTTTATAGTAAGCGTATTTTCTCTTCCTGCCCAATTAATACTATCTTTACTTTAGAAGAAGACATTTAAAATTCCAAGCCAGGATTTCCAAACTATGTTCCTGTGTTCTCCAGGGACTTCATGAAAGTGTCTCAGTGGCCACTGAGTTAAAGGGAGGAGAGGAAGGAAAGTCAGGGCATCAGTTCACTTTTGCCCACAATTTCCTTAAACAGCTTCACTTCTCTCCATTTCCAATAGTGCAATAGCACTGCACTTTCTATATATTTCATTTGGGATTTGGGCGGGGCCAGGGGAGAACTGTTAGCTATTTTTGGAGAAAGTTTCGAAATCACTTATCTAGTTGACCTGTTTTCTTACAGAGGAAGCTGAGGGCTGAAGAGTTGAAGCGATTGGCCCCAAATCAAACATCTTATCAGAGGGAGAACCCAGTTCCCCTACCTCCCAGTCCAGCCTGCTTCCCGCCATCCCATACTGCTGACCTACAGGCATACAGTACAAATGTGAGACCCCAGATTGTCACTCTGCAGGCTCATTCTGGTGCTGCTGCTGATTCACTTAACCCTCATCTTTAATGGCACAGCAGAGGCTCCTGGAATTTGTTCTTAGACCTAACGTCTACTTGTAAGGGCCTGACACGCTTTGCTCTGCATTCTTTCAAGGCCTTCTTACATTTCAATACTGAACCTACATGTTGTGTAAGAGCAAGAGTAACTCAAATATTTTATAGTAACAGTTGAAGTTAAAAATACAAGTAGGCAACCTGCTTCATTCAAGAAATATTTTTTGGTGCCTACCAACGTGCCAAAATTATTCTGAGCACTGAAGATACCCTCGTAAGCAAAACAGACAAAAATCTCCAAAGATAAAAATCTGATGTCACTGTACTTACAGACCATAAAGGTCAAAGAGATGAATCAGAGAAGAGAGAATGGGAAATATTGGGAAGGTGTATTGCTGTTTTACATAGGGTAATCAGGACACCAATAAGACAATATTTGGGGCAAGATCTGGGGAAGGTGAAGGATCAAGGTATGCAGATATCCAGGTGGGGGGAAACTGGCTCAGGGGGAGGGAACAGCAAGTACAGAGGCACCAAGGTAACAGAGTGCTTAATGTCTTTGAAGAGCAACCAAACTAATGGGCATGGAGTGAATGAGCAGAGTGAGTGAGGAGAACAATAGGATGTGACAGCAGAGAGGTTAGGAAGTAAGTGTAGGAGCCATGGTGTCAGATCCCTGCTTTGTAAAGACTTTGTCTTTTATCAGCCTGATGATTAAGCAAAGTATTTGTGCCTACTTATAGTAGGTATGTTTGTCTTTAATGAGGACAATGGATAGCATAGCTTATCTTTCATTTTGAGACATATCCACAGGTGAATTACTGATATTATGATAAAAGTTTAGGAGATGCTATAATTTCTTAACTTCTAAAAATACATAGCTAATTGTGTTTTTTAAAGTCTGAAGATGTTGTATAGGTATAGAATGAATAAAAACTTACCAGGCAGTTTTGTGATCAATCCTTATTATGTTATTTATATTAATAAAAAGCATAATTTCACATTGTAAAATGCCTTCTCTTGTTATGATTTTTGTTTGTCTCTAAAACACTGGGATCTTCTTCAGAATTCTTGGTCCTTGACCACTTTTCATCTTGGTCTTCTTCATCTATCTTTACGATTTTCAACAAATTACAAAATAGACACTCCCCCAGAGAACAAAATTCCCAATGGCACAGATTGCATATAAATTTAGTACCCATATATTTCCTTCTTTTTTAGAATTTACTTGATAATCAAGAGAAAATTCTGTATCAGGCAAGGCTTCTATGGTTAGATTTGAAATCATATTTTTTTCCTCAGAGTGATTTGAAAGATTCAATGAAAGAGGAGTTATACAACTTTGCTACAGTTGACTATGGTTATCTTCTCACAGGGTACATGCACCATGATGGTCTTTATCCTGGGCACCAGTGAAGGAGAATGGGCCTTATAAACTGAGGAAAAGGGAAGTGAGTGGTGGCTGGAAGAAGAGGGAAGGAAGTGGCAAATAGCAGCTAACCAAATCTTCTACCCGGCAGTGCAGCTCAACACTTTTCACTACATCATCAGGGGTGTTTGTTACTTAGATTTTATAGTTTGTAGAGGAGCATCCATCTGGAGTTTGAACCGTGTACTTTCTAACATCATCACATCAGCTAACACAAGTTTAGATGAAGTTAAAGGGAGATGATTCTGAGAAAAGAGAGATTTACAGGGAAAGTGAAGCTCAGGGAAATTCCTAAAGATGTATTCATGTTACTGCCTGCTAGGCTAACGATGTTTTCCTCTCTGATTATGGAAGTGGATATTTTCAAATCCCCAAATGGTTTTGGGAATTGCTGTTATTAACAAAGAATGCTTGTGTGTGTGTGTGCCTGTGTGTGTGTGTGTGTGTGTGTGTGTGTGTGTGTGTGAGAGAGAGAGAGAGAGAGAGAGAGAGAGAACTTCTTGAGTTTTAATCCTTTCTTGATTGCACTATTGTTACAAAAGACTTTTATGATTCATGCTAAAAGATTAAAAGATCAACTAGTTCCAAACGGTGATTCATTTTGTAAACAAGATGAGTTTGTTTGTCTCAAGTAGCCAGTTATGCTCAAAAGCCACTGTCTCATTTTGAGATGGTCTTGCTGGGTCTTCAGAAGGCAACAGAACTGGACACTAATTGTGTGTCCTGTGGAGTCTGATTACTAACCTAACTTGCATTCTGGGTAATTCCGTGACCTGAGTTCTTTGGACAGGCTGGTCTTGGACACTATATTAATATCCTCAGCCTGGATAGGTGCTTGCAGAGGACATCTAATTGTCATCCAATGACTGCCATATTTTACCACTAGCCTCTTGGGTGGATAACTAGACTTCTATTTCTTTAGCTTATAACAAGATAAAGAACTTAGACTAGCTGAATGCTTAGTCTGTATTAGATGTTTTATACCCACAATTCTTTAATAAAGGAGATTTAATAATCTTATTTTATGGAGAAGAAATCAAGGTTTAGATATCTTAGCAATATCCCAATATCCCATGGCTATCAAGTGGACAGGCCAGGATCTGAACCCAGTTTTCTATCTGATTTCAATGCGCAAGCTCATAGTTATGGTGCAAGATTACTGTGCACCAAGCAGGTGCTTAGTTAATAAAAAATTTTCTCAAGATACTTATTAAATTGTTCAATTCATTGACAGAGATGAATAGTGAGAATACATTTTGTTATCAGTTTGTTTAATACCGACAAAGACAAAAAGTCTCAATGGCATATCCACTGATTTGAAATAGAACATGGCAATAGACAAAAACACTTTTTCACTCACATTTGTATTCATGAATAAATGGAAAGTGAAGTTATTCAGTTGGTCATAGATAGGAGGCTTTGTAATAAATTAGGGGCACTTCTATTTTTGTTACTTAGCCATAAAAGATTTCTTATATTCTCTGTTTAGAAAGAAAGTTATATTATAGAGGACTAAAAGGGGAATTAATGAGACACACAGCTTTGTTTGAGATGACTAATAGAGTATTCTGTACCTGAACCTGGTTTTCATGTAAAAGCAGATAACATGTCACTGAAATTTCATGAATACAGTCTCAAGAGCACTTAATTTTAGAGTTTACTTTCTATAGGTAAGGATATGTGAAATTAATTATTTTTTAACAGTCAGAGGAAGGGCCCCTATTCTTTTGACCAACCTCCTGCCTCTGGAACCACAAAGGTCTAAGTCCCATTCCCTGCACCCCATCCCCCCGCCACAAAAAAAAATCTCTACTAGTGATTCCATTAAGTGGTAAGAGGCAGTGTAAGAAAATCAGTTCCAGATTTCTTATTCATGTCTCTGTAAAATCCTAAGATAAAAAAAAATTTTCAATTCCTTAAGAACTCATTGTGTTTTTCATGTTTCCTTAATTTACAAGCTCTGCATATAGACCATGGACAAGTGTCCATACTGCTTTCCCTAGAGTTGAACAAGATAAGGATGAATGATAGTCTTTATTTTCTAGCACTTGCCAGCTCTTAGCCAGCATTTCAGTAACATTCAAGTCCTACAGAATCCATTTTATCCATATATCAGCTATAGAGTAAGTATTTTTAAAACCATTTCTATAATCACAAGCCCAGGGACTTTGGTATGTGTGTGTGTGTGTGTGTGTATACCATCTTAGTGGTTCAAAACAACAAAAATCTATTGTCTCATAGTTCTGGAAGCCAAAAGGCAGAAATTAAGGTGTTGTCAGAGCCATACTCCATACAGAGTCTCTGGAGAAGAACCCAGTCCTGACTTTTCTGGCTTATGATGGATGCTCACCATTACCTGGCTTGTGGTTGTATCGCTCCAATCCCTTCATCTTTATGTTGCCTTCTCTGGTGTGTTTAATCCACCTCTGTGCCTCTCTTAGAGGATACTTGTGTTGGAATTTAGGGCCCACCTGAACAATCCAGGATAAATCACTTATCTCAAGATCCTTAATTTAATCGCATCTCTTGCCATATAAAATAATATTTACTATTTTGTCACATAATATTCATAGATTCTAGGGCTTAAGAAGTAAATATATCTTTGAGAAGCTATTTTTTTTTCAGCTTACCATAGTCACTCTTGGGATCAAATGGACCACCTAGAGAGTTTGAGTGACTATGTTTCTCTCCAAATTTCTGTGTAAGTGAAATTAACTATATTTCATAAAAGATAAAAACCTGGATTCATCCCACGACATTAATTAATATGGAAAAATAAAATATGTTTGGTTTCTTTACATTTTAGCTGATTTCATTGTCTTTGTCACCTATATTGCATATAATTGTAGAAATACATAATTCATTCATTTAAAAAAACTATGCACCAACTATGCTCTTTAGACATGATGCTTGGCCCTGGAATGCAGAAATAAATATAAGGCATGGTTCCTTTCACTGATTAGCCTATAATCTAGATAAGAAGATAGTTGTATCATCAGTTCATTCAACTTCTACATGCTACTATATAGTTAGGTCATGGATTCTGTCTTTTAATCCATACTACCACTCTTTTAGTTTCATATTTTTTATTCCCATTTTAGAGAGAAGAGAACCAAAACAGTTATTAGCTGAAGACTATACACACAGTAGGAGATAGAGCTTGGGTTTAAACTCAAGCATTCTAGTTTTCGAGCTCAAGCTATCAAACACTGCCTATACTACACTGATTATTGATAGACTTACTCTTTAATGCTGTTTTTGAGTGAGCATTTTCCTTTTCTAAGTGTGATATAATTATTTCTTCTAGCTACGCTCAGACTTTTCTATGTGGCTTGAACTTTTCTGATGTTTGTCTCTTGGGTGTTAACGTTTATGAAAGTTCTGTTGTGACTTGGATTGTATGAGTTTGCCTTCATCCAGGAACTAAGATAAACAAGAGTTTGGAGGCATTGCATCCTACTAGAGATACCTTTCTGTATTTCCCTTTAACTTAGATGTGGAAACTGATAACATATATGGTGAGAAATTGTACTCTTGTAATGTCGCCTACAGATGCGCCAATCATAAGGAAACTCCTGCATATTTGGTACTGACATATGGATTCACACATGGGTTGTTCTTCAGGTTCTGAGGGAACATTTAAGATGGTGCTCTCTTTGGGGTCTGAGAGGCCGACCCTTCAATTCTCATTTTCACAATCTTAATCCATCTGCCTAAATGACAGTTAAATTTTGTTTAGATAACTGATAACATGAGGGGTCTTTTCTTTGACAGTACTTGTTATAATAGAGAATATTTCTTATAACTCTTTCTATCCACCACATTATATTGGCTGTTCATCAAATAGTTTTAGCAAGTATCAGATGACAAAAGAAAAGATGACAGATGTGGTGTAAAGGAATTTCCCAATATGCCTCTAAATGGATCAGTAATGTCACTAAGAGGTAGATTGTGAACAACAGTCAAGAAAATGGTTCAGTGGTGCTAGCAGCAACTTTTAACTCAAGCTGTGGTTTTACTCAAGCCTGGGCCAAGTATGCATTTTAGGAAGGCCACAGTTTAGTGGTGGCCCCCTCTGTCCCCAACCCATTCCAGCCTCTAGTGTGACAGTTTGCACGTTGGAAGCATCAGCTTGGGTGAAGCTATGGTGGTAACTTTTTGTTTTCTCAGCTGGCTCTGCTTGAAGTTGTCATATCCAGAGTAACAATATTTTTCAGATCTCCTCATAAAAATGTCAGAGAACTAACAGCTATGCAATGTGGCTAATCATCACAGACCACAGGGTGTTGCTTTTACCTTACTAAGTATTTTAGTTGTAATTGGAAGTAGTAAACGACTCAGTTACTACCCCCTTCTTCAAATTATGTTTTCAGATTTCCAGTCTCTCCTTCTCTCAAAGAGCTTTCAACACCTTTGATATGGTCTGAAAGGGAGGACTGGCTGGAATTCTTATTTTTTTGTCTTTGTGAAAACAATTCCCTTTTAGCCACATAAATGAAAGAAAATGTGATCTGGTGTCATCAGCATATGTTACTGCAATATAAATAACTGTTCTGCAAGTGCTACCACTAAATTCTCACTGAATATTTTTCTAGAACAATGCCTTCCCTCTTTCAAGAATAAAGTGGTCTGGATATTGGAACTTTTACTTTGGAAAATCCTATTCCCTGATGTCTGCAAGAAAACTTTCTCTCCAATCCCATGAGGTTTTATACTGGGTAAAATTCTAGTCTCCCTCTCCATCCTTGTCATTCACTCAAGAATGGAAAACTTTTCCTCCCTTTCTTATCATCTCTAGCTTCCTGTCTATTTTTATTGTTATCTCTTCCTCTCACCCCTTTTTCCTCTCCCTGCCCCAGACCCCTCTCTCCACTACCAAAGCAGCATACTCTCAAGCAGAATGTGCTATTTTTGCCTATTTCCAATTATCTAACAGGAAACCACATTTGGAGAAGGCCTAACCTATTGGAACCCTTCTTTCTGGAAGGCCTAAGGTTAACTCAAACTTCTATGGCTGCCGCTGGGGAATAAGTTGAATTTGAGTTGGGAGATAGAGCTTATTTTCTACTTCAGCTTTATAAGAAAACATGGTTGTTGTTACACTTTGATTTCTCATTTAAACTCTTGGGTGTACCTTTTAGTAGTTGGAACTCCAGGAGATAAAGGGTGAAAAATTAGGTATCTCTAACCTCCAGTCTCCAGAAGCAATACAGTTGGAAGTGGTTGCCTGAAGAATGATTCAGGAGCTGTGTATTAATCTGCCCTCGAGGTAGAGGGTTTACTTTGTAAACAAAAATCAATCAATCAATCAAAAGAATATCCGTCACTATATCATCCATACACTTGTTCTAAGATAAGCACTTCTTTCTCAGTATAAAGCTTCATAGACTTGAGGAGAGATTTCCCCTTGGTTATTTTAATGTGAAAATATGTAGTCTCCTGTTGATCAAAATGTATGCCACCTTCTATGGTCAGCTACAACTGTAGCAATTCAACCAAGTGGTTAATATACTTCTAAAACCTCCACGTCTCCCTTATTTTTCATTCTTGCTTTCTCTGTGCATGTCTGTGTTTGCCTTTGAAATGTAAATAAGAAAATTTCTTTCCCCAAAGTGGTTCGCTTTAAACCTTAGTCTATTTAATTATCTCTATGATTCAGTTAGGTGTGGCTATCAATTGTCAATGATCTTAACAATCTTACCTAGTTTATTCTGACATTATCTCCATATCTTTTCAAGAGGAAAGAAGTGACTAGAAGCTATAAATCCAGACATATCAATAGGTTATTAGTTTGGTCTATTTGATACAAAGCCTCTCATTTCATGGTTAAATGCTTTTGCACACAATCAAATCTCTTGTGAACAAATTTGGAAAAGACAACAATGATAATTTAGGGGCAGAAACTATGGTTGGTGGTCATCCAATGATTGGGATTGAAAATCTGTGGTGGTAAAGTTTTGGTTAGAGTTTGTTTGCCAAGTGGAAATGGACATGATTATCCTGCATTAATTGTGTCTGCAAAGTCTCTCATCCATGTTACTTCTACATAGTGTGCTTTAAATTATCTACTAGGAATTGTTGGGATATTTTATATTTTTTCTCTATTTCAGAATCTTCTGTTTTCTGTTTAGGGTAGCATTTAACCATGCCCCCCCCCCTTATTTACAGTAATGGTTGTAATCACAGCAGTATATATTATTGTGAGCACCTCTGGTAGTTTTGTTGTTCAAAATACTTGCTTCTCTTCCCTAGAAGGATTATATTTTAAGGTTATTTTTTGCCAGAGGGTTTTACTTTTCTGTCCTCTCAAATTCATGCTTGCTCTGGACAGTACATTGTGAGTAGAATTGATGTGGGATATTTCTGACCAGAAGTTTTATGAATCAGCTCATAGCTGTCATGATCTTTTCTCCCTACCAAATCCAAGATAGAGGCTATCCTCAGTCTATGTGAGCAAGAGATAAACTGTTAGAAGCCACTGACATCCTTCAAGTTGTTTGTTACTCTAGAAACCTGTAGACTAAGCTGACTAATAAACCCTTTTGACTTAGCAATTATACCTCTGGGAATTTATTCTTAGCAACAACTTTACAAGTAGATAAACATGCAGGATTAGAGACTTTCATCATATTGTTGTAAAAATATCAAAAAATTAGAACAAAACATATTAACAGTGATTTCATTAAATAATGACATATCCACACAATGGAAAACTATGCAGTCATTAAAGCTTGATGACATATACGGGGCACCTGGGTGGCTCAGTAGGTTGGACATCTGACTTCGGCTCAGGTCAGTTTGTGAGTTCAAGCCCCGAGTCAGGCTCTGTGCTGACAGCTCAGAGCCTGGAGCCTGCTTCAGATTATGTGTCTCCCTCTCTCTCTGCCCCTCTCCTGCTAACACTCTGTCTCTCTCTCTCAAAAATAAATAAACGTTAAAAAAAAAAACTTGATGACATATACTTGCATATACATATATATGTTTTTATATCTATATACATATTTATACCTATATCTGTATAATATTATCATGGAAAGATATCTAAAATATATTGTTAAGTGACAAATGAGGCTATAAAATTATATATTGTGAATGATTCTATATTAGCACAATGGTATTCATCAAAAGCATGTATACAGAGCAGTAAAAACTATTTATAGAAGTAGAACGAATATAATAAAATCAAAGACAGGCCAAAAAGAGAAAAGAAGTCATAAAATTATGTGGGGAAAACTTATGGGCATATGTAGAATAAGTTATGTGCTCTGCTGTTAACTCTACCTTTTAAATACCATACAGAAGTACAGAAGGGCGTGCTGTTAGTTGTTAATGCTCTTTCTTCCTCCCCTACTTACTGCTTTTGTGAAGACAAGCTACAGGTGCAATTTAGATGCAATACATCTTTAAACATGAGCCTAAAGATCAATAAGTTGAATGATGAAGCTAAAATCAACTCTAGGGTAATTGATGATTTAAATCAGAGTGTAACACAATAAATATCCCTCGAGGCTCTACTATCCACAAAACAGCAAAATTCTCTGTCTTATTTCCTCTTTATTGTTTCCTTGTTTTCTATTTATTCTTTACTTATTACTGTATCCCCAAATTTTATCAAAATCACAAAAGTTACTCAATAAAACACTTGCTGGTTGAATTACTGATCTGACTTTTTCTAAAACTTCTATCTCTTTCTTTATACTTATCCAAATCTTCTCAAACACATCTTCTGAATTCGATGGCTTAATTTTTGATCACACACACCATGGCATGGAACCATATGGTCGGTTGACTGTAGTGCTTGCTGCCATGGCCTGTGCTTATCCTGGGCCTGTTTGCCCTGAGATCCTTCCTTCTTTGGTTCTCTTGTGTATTGAGGGAAAGCTGAACCCTATGAGCTGCAATTCCCAGGCCCCCAGAACAGCTGGCTTCTCACTGGGATTGGCCAAGAGGAGACCCATAGAATACTTGAGAATGAACCAAAGAAAAAGCCAGGATACTCCTTTCCCTTCTGTTCTACCTGAGCAGCATTTTGCTGTGTAGCTCTGTGACTCCAGCTTCTCTTGATCAGGCCCACTGGGTTCCAGATTCCACTGAGTGACTCTGGCTCTAGAGTTCAAAAAACATTGTCTTCTCATGTGAAGCCTCCAGCCTAGGGATTTTGGTGACTTCCTTCTGTTAATCTCTGGGTAGCCTCAGTCTTTCATTACCTGTGCAGCTAATCCCCTGTGTTAAGTATCTTACAGTATGAGTAATTAGTGTCTTTTTCTTATTTGCAACTCAACATTAAAAGTTATCAGTTATTTTGTTTGAAATATGATTTGCTGTTATAATGAGGGAGAAATGAGATTTGATTTATTATATTTTTTAACAAAAACTTACACTAGAAATCAAACTTTAAAGGAATACTCTTTCAGGGACTCAGCATGGTCATAGTGATTATACTTACATGATTCTGAATAAGTAGAACTGCTTTGTGGAAGCAAAACCATAGTTTTTTTTCTAAAGGTGCCATTGGTGCTGTGGACATGATTTGTTACATATGAGGCAGAGATGACACTTTCCAGTGGTATGAAAGGCAGCACTGTCTAAAGAAAAGCCAATGGCAGCTGAGGCAAGACCTTCATTTCTCTGTATGTGTGGTCCTTGCAAATCTATGAAGGGTCTCAAATTCTCACTGATCACCATCGTCCTTGTCTTCGTCTCTCCTTTCCTCCACTTGGGAAGATGTGAATTCTACTTCCAGACCATAAACCAGGGTCACATCTCTAGGTCTTTAGCCACACACCTGAGAGACTTTATTTCTGCATTTGATTCCTGCAGTCCTTGAACTTCAGATTGTAATTAATATTTTCTCTGAAAAAGAAGTAAACATCAACAGGTATGAGATGTGCCCTATCTCTGTACACAGCACATACTTCATGTGATGATTTTACCCTCAAATTTGTAATGATGTGTCTCAGGAAAGAGTAATGAAGTAAAACACTACTTACACTTGGAAAGGCAGTGTTATATAATGGTTAAGAACTTGGGCATGTGGATTTGGATTCCTACTTTGCTCTTTAACTAGCTCTGAGAACTTGTACAAGTTGCTTCAAATCACTAAGTCTTCATTTTGTCATCTATAAAGTAGAGATGAAAAGACTTACAATACCTAAGAGGTATCTTTAAGGATTAAATCAAATATTACATGAATAACTTAGAGTAGTACCTGGAATATTGGAACATAGTAAACACGCAAGGCATGTAAGTAATGATGATAATCTTCATTAACATGGTGGTGGTGATGGTGATGCCCGTATAACAGACTCTAATAAGACTGATTTACAATAGGTAGGTATGGCCTGGTGTATTTTAAGTTCTTTGCTGAAACTGGCATATAATTGTCAGCATATTTCTATATATGAGTTTTTATGTATTTATCTTGTTTATAGAATGATGTCCACAGAATACGTAGGACCCTTTCAGAAAAAAGGTTATAACCAAATAAGGTCCTGTTTTCTCTTGTTTGTCTTAAGTCAAATAGAATCTATTGAAGGACCTGGGAAACAATAGCAGAGCCAGTGCAGTGCTCCTGAAAATGTCAAACCAACCTCTCAAGGCAATAAAACACTCCCTTGTCTATTCACAGTGTTCTTCTAGGTATAATACATTGCAGAAAATCACATTCAGTCATGAGTAGCCTCTTCTTTATGTGGCCTTACAGTACAATATAAGAAAATGGGCAGTTTCTTTCCATTTAAAGATATGTTTCCCACCTTCTCCTTAAAGCTCCTCAAATTCTATCTGATTTGAAGAATAAAGCAGCCACCCAAAGATTTTACATATTCTGAGTTCAATCTGACTTAAATTCATATATTCTGATATCTTACCCAGCTGGCCTCTCTTTCCTCATTTCTTTTGCAATTTCATCTTCCTGAACTTTAAATAATGTGGTTTCCTAAGATTCTCTCCTAGGCTTTCTTCACTTACCACTCCATGTTTTCTTTCCCCAGCTGATCTAGGGTAGCCACACCATAGTCACCTCTGTACAGACAGCTCAAGCTTTTGTATTTTAACACAACTTCTGAACTCTGGACCATCTATTCCACTAATAACATTTATATTAGTATACTTTCTATGTACTTCAAAATAAATAAGCCCACAAAAGTTTTTGTTATCTTCCCTAAATGTTTTTTTCATTATTTTTTATTTCACTGAATGGTAGCAAAATCCACAAGTTTTACAAGTCAGAAACCTCATTGTTTTATTCTCCTTACCCTCATATCTAAATAATCATGACGTCTTATTGATATTATACTGATACTTCCCGATTATTTTATTAATTTATCTACTTCCTTCTCTACTGCCTTCTCTAACTCTACTCTGGTCAAAGTTAACCATCATCTTTCCTCAACAACCCACTTCTGGTCTCCTATCTGTTCTAACTTTCAAATAGCAGCCACACATCTTTTCTTTTTTTTTTTTTAACTTTAACTTCTCATATTGAAGTAATTATAGGTTCATAGGAGCTTATAAAGAAATGTACAGAGAAGTCCTATGCATCGTTCCCTTAGCCTCCACCAATACTAATGTCTTTTACAGCCATAGCCTATCACAAACAAGAAATTGACATTGATATAATCCATAGAATGAATTCAGATTTCACCAGTTATTCATGCATTGTTATGCATGTATGTGCATGTGTGTGTGTGTGTGTGTGTGTGTGGCTCTGTTTACTTTTATCACCTATGTAAATTTATGTAGCCACCACCACAATCAAAATACCAGACGATGCAATCACAAGACGACCTCATATTACTCCTTTATGATCCTACCCATCCCCTCTAATTCCTAAGAACCACTAACATGCTTCCACAGAACCTTGCCAGCACCTTGATCTTGGATTTCTAGCCTTCAGGACTGTGAGAAACAAGCGTCTGCTGTTTAAGCCACCTAGTCTATGGTACATTGTTATAGCAACCTGATCAAACTGATACAGGCTCCCTACTCACTCCCTGCTGGTATCACCTACAGGTATAGAGGGTACTTCTCTGGGCCACCTGGTGTCACTGGTCCAGGTTCTGCAAGGAGATAGAAGAGCAGAAGCCGCTGGCTGGACCCTCTTATGATGCTGGGTGCAGGGCAGGGAGATGCGGGCTTCTTGCTGATGCTGCCCCTGCCAAGGACAGAATTGCCACTGGAAACTGGGTGTACAGTGAGGACTGGGATGGTTGGGGCTTCCTACCAGTCCTGCCGCCAGTGGATCAGGAATCTGCTGCCAGGTCCAGATTGCAGAACGAGGATGGGGAGTCTTCCCCAGGTCTCTGTTGTGCCTTCCTTTCCAAGATGTTGGCCAGGAAGACAAACAAGCTTGTCTTTTTGTTTGTTTTGTTTGACCTATGTCTCTTGGTGTTTCTGTGTCTTAGACCCCTCCTGTGTCCAATCTGGGAGCATACGAAAGATAAAAGGAAAACTCAGGAAATTTTACCATGTGGTTATTCCTCATGTCTTAGGGTTCCTAGCAGCTTGCCCTCTTCCTTCCCAGCCTCCCTTCCTAGTGCTATTGGCACTTGCAGCTTACTTTTGGAGTCCTTTTCTTATAGATGCTTTCCTGGGTATTTCATTGCATTTATAGAGGAGCACAGGAGAACTTATTCTACATTGTCTTTCTTCAAGACAGGAAACAGAATAATCTTTTTAAGAAAGTAAATCTCTTTTGATTGCTTTATCCCTTTGTTAACATCATTATAGGCCATTGATGGGCTTTTTTCATTCCAGTGACATGATCTTCTTTCAGATTCTTGAATACACTGTATTTCATTTCTACTTCGATACTTTCTACTGCTCTTCTGTCTACTCAGGATAAATTTTCTTCTCCATTAACAACCTTCCACCTTCTTCACTCAGGAACACTTTCACTATCTGTTAATTCCCGTTCATCTTTTAGGACTCAGCTCAAACAGCATTTCATCAGGGTCTTCTCTGACTCATCTTACCAGATCAGATCCTCTTATTTTATGGTGTCAAAGCCACTCTGTTCTCCTTTGTGTTCATTCATTACAATTAGAATTGAATAAATGATTGCATAATTGGTTGTTTAGTATCTCTATCCATTGCCGGAATGCAAATTCTTAGGACCAGGATCTATCTAGTTCATCACTGTTCCCCCAGTGTTCACCAAATACCTGAATGCATAAAATTTTTTCATTACTTAAATTTTTAAAATTCCATATGTATCTGGAATTTTCCCTCTTCCAAAGCCTTTGCAGTCATTAATTAGATAATTATCAAAATGATCTTGAAAGTTCAAGGAATCAAATATGGCACAGTACTCAGGATGCAGTTCTCTTCTCAAAGCTCTGTCTGAGGAAATTCCTCCCTCCCAAAAGGGAGAGTTTGTAGCAAAAGTATCTGTTTTTCTTCTCATGGAAGGTCAATAATTTAGTTCTAAAGAGCAGCATTCACTAATTTCTTCCACAGTTATTTATTCCAATTAACCAGGCATCGAGTACGATGCTGGAGAGACAGTGAGTGGTGAGCAAGATGGAACACAGTTCTTTGATGTAACTTGGGGTTGGGGAATACAGAGAAACCATGAAGACCAATAGCTATGGGCTTTCTTACTTGAAAAATTGGTTTTAGGTTTAATGTTTCTAATTCTTATACAACAAAAAAAAAAAAGAAAAATTATTTCTCCAATGAACAGCAGAGTTAAGAAAAAAAGCAGCATGTTAGAAGCATAATATTAAGATGTCCATAAGCCAGTAATTTTCCCCAAATCTGTAGGGGATTTGGTGCATTCTGTTTGGATTAGTTACTTCATAATACAGGAAGAGAATCTCAAGCAACAATGTGTTGCACAATGTTATTCAGGAACTCCCACGTAAAAAGTAATGCCACCACCAATGTAAAGTTGCTTTTATTTCCTTTGCAGAGTTTATAAACTGAATTTTTGTTCCAGTAAATACACTGCAACAGTAGTTATAAGTAGAGAGGAAGTGATAGTTCCCTAGCATTTCCTAACATTAAATAAAACAAAATTCCAAATCCTCAAAGATTGTTGCCATCTTTCCTTCAGTAATAAATAAGTTAACCTCGGTTCACTTGTTTGCTAGCATTCCAGTGAGAAGGATAGATTCTAGCATTTCACTCTTTTAATCTTGACATTCAAAACGTGGTTGAAAACGATGTTGATGCTCAGCATATTTTCTTAGGTTGGTATTTCAGATGGTAGCCTTTCTATCTTTGCTAGAATTATGTTAACCGTGGTAGATATTTCATACTGGTTGTTTTAAAGAGACACTGATCCCATTTAAGATCATTATAACAAACTTTTGATTCTGCTATAATCTTAAATAATCCATCGATTGAAAAATGAATAATTTGATTCCTTTTCTGCCACTGAATTTATAGATTGTGTGAATTTACAGATTAAATAAAATCAGTTAATAGTGTAAAAAAATTGTATTGAAAACTTGGTTTATTGGACTTAAGGATGCTATTCAGTCATATCTTCTTCCTTATTCTAAGTTTGGAGTCAGAGTCATTCAAATGGAGGTCAAAGTGGCAACTAAACTATGTGGCTTAAATGTATGACTACAAGCAGAATTTCTCTTATCTTGATCTTAATCTAGACCTTAAGGTGGTCTATTCAAGTATGGTTGTTTTAAAACAGGTGTACAGATTCTTTGACATCCCTCCCTTCAGAAAGTGGAATCTAATTCTCCTCCCCTTGAGTATGGATTCAGTGACTTGCTTCTAAAAAGGAAAATATGACAGAAGTGATGATGCATTCTTTTGACAGTCATAAAAGGCATTGTCGCTTTCTCCTTGTTCTTTCTCTTAGACTGCTCACTTTGGGGAAGGCAGCTGTCCTGTCATGAGGACCCTCAATTAATCTGTAATGAGATCCATATAGTAAGGAACTGGGGCTTCCTCCCAATAGCTATGTAAGGAAGTCAGCTTGGAAGCAGAACTTTGAGGAATCTGACTCCTGGTTAAAAGCATGTGTATGATTCATTTGGGCCTAATCATAGGCAATTGTGAAAACTTTACATGGCAGGCCTCATAGGAGAAAGCTACCCTCTCCAGTCCAGACCTGCTGCATAGTCAGTGCCTTGCAGTCTCTAAACTCTAAGAGGAGTTGCAGCCAAGGACTTAGGCTCCCTGGACAGCCATGTTCTTCACATATTTGCATTCCTAGCCCTGGTGGGCACCTTCATTCCAAGGTCTCCTTATCTGAGGCCTTAGGCAGAGGTCCTCATTAGGTGCCTCTGGGGGTCCTCCTTATTAGTGGGCAGGGGGAGAGGAGGAGGCAACCTCAAAGACACTTTACTCTAACTTAGTACTCAGTACTTTCCCAGTCCTAAATCCCTGCACCCCCCACCCCCCCACCCCCATCCCTTGACCACAGGATTCATAAAAGTACCAGAGCCTTTTGTTTGGGGTTCACCCAACAGTGACATGACCCCAACTTCTACTCTGGTCCACTTGACCCTTGACTTATGTGCCATTCTGTGTGGAGAAATGGAACAAGTTTCCAGATGACTGCAGGCCTGACCAACAGCTTGACTACAGTCTCATGGGAGACCTTGAAGGGAGGCTTCTCTAAGGAAGCAATAATTAAAATCAGATTTTAAAAGAATAAGAGCTAACTAAATGAAGTAGAAGAGGTGTTGATAGGTGAGAGGTGCCCCAGACTAAGGAAAAGCATGCACTTAGCCAGAATCCCTGCTTCATAACTATGAAGCTTCCATAAGACATAAAAAAAGCACGAGCCAAAATGTCTATAGAACGATGAACTAGGCACTGACTCTATGTGTCTTCTTTTTGGAAGCAGAAAGTACACAGTGAATTCTGCTTTTTGGTGGGAAGTGTCCAAAGAGAGAGAAGAAAAGGCTGAATTGTTTATGGTTAGCTTCTTCTGTCAGTCTCATCCTCAGAAGAGTCCTACCTTTTCTTCAGAGGGGGCAGATAAGGGGAAACCATTCCAAAAAGGGAACAAAATCAGGTCTTAGTGAAGTTACATTTTTCCACATTACAATCATCAACATCTTGGGGAAAACTTACAGGTCAGAAAAGCAGCAAATGTTACTATGATATTTGGGGCGCCAGAGATTATGATGCTTAGCAGGGTAAAAAAATGAAGTGTTTGGTGAGAAGATTATGGGCATGCTCCTTTGTCGGGAATAAAATGTTAAATTAAGTGCCGTCAGTTGATTTGTCTTCTATTTAATGATAGAGATTAGTAATGAACTTGAAGGAATAGAGAAAGATGTGAATTCCATAAAAGTACCTTTATCATTTCTTTACATTCTCTGGTCTTCATCTGTTACAAATACCACACTGAGCTTTTTATTCATTATATCCATTTAATAAACATATATTTGAGGACTACTATGTGTTGAGTCACATGCTAGATATGGTGGGCACGATGTTGAACAAAACAAAAAGATATTATTTTTGAAATTAAAAAGCTTATAGTCTAGAAGGAAAGTTATCAATCAAATAATTACAAAAAGTAAATATAAAATTACATTTGTAATAATTGCTAAGGACAGATGCAGGTACTGTGGTGGCCACTAAGACAGGGAATTGACATAGGTGGGAGGTGAGGGAAACTTTTCTAAAGCAGCAATATTTGAATCTGAAAGACAGAAATAGCTATAGTCAGAAGGGTAGAGATAGGGAATTAACCTAACACCTAACGGAATTAAGAACTTAACGTAATTAAGAACTTGAGGGTTGATCTGGCTTTTTCAAACATATTTCTCTGGACCGAACAAAAAATAGATGCTAGGGATGGAGATTTATTTGTTTATTTATTTAATTAGAGTAATGATAGCTATAAAAAATCAAACTGAAAATTTCAATGGTTTAACATAATGGAACATAATTTCTCAGTCATGGAACAATCCATTGAGGGTGTTACTGTTTGGTTGTGGCCTTTCACATAGTGTCTCAGGGACTCGGGGTTCTTCCATCCTGAAACCCCACCATCCACTAGCACCCAACAAGAGAAGGGAAAGAGAGTAGAGGCCTACCTGCATCTTTAAAAAAATCCAAGCCCAGGAATAACACACATCATTTTACTTATATTTTATTGGTGTGAATTAGTCATATGACTATAGGTTTAAGCAAGGGACTGTGCTAGAAAATGTACCTCCTGCCTTGGAGAATGCCTTTGAGAAACACTACCATATTCTAGAAAGGGGAGAGGGACAGAAACACTTTTTTTTTTTTTATGGCCAAGCTAGTATCTTTGCACACTTACTGAAGGAATACAAACTGCTGACTGGTTATTTAAATATAATCCCAACCTTGAATTTTATCAATCTCTAGGCAATTATGTGAAATTTTAAAAAACAACATATTAATTTTTAATTGAAAAAATAAGCATATGCTATTGGCATTTTGGAATAAGGTATGCAGATCTTCATGATCACAGATATTTTTATGACTTTTTATAAGAGGACAAAATATTCCCTGGCAGAAGGAGAGAAATTAGTTAGGTTCGCTTATCTTACTTAGAGACATGTTCTTTCATAACTTCTCCCAAGACTGGAACAACTAATTACATGGATGGATCTTAAATCTAATGGAAGGGAGCACAGAGGGGATTCTTAAATAAGCCTTTACAGTTTCTTTTCTAACCGTAAGCCTTTATTCAATCGTAACAGGAAATTAAACAATTTGAACGTATGAAAATTTCAGTTTGAGGTATTTTATTTTTATCATTCTTAAAAACTCATTGGTTCATGTGAGCTTTCTTATGGTAAGATTTATAATGTGAAAGTTTTTTATGGTCAAAATTTATAATGGGAAATACCACAGAAGTGTCTGTGTTCGGTAAGAGGAGTTTCAGATCAGATAAGAAGGTGGGAGAACTGCACGTGCAGAAGAAATTACTGCACATTGTGCCACCCTAGCACTGGAGCGAATGGCAAATGTGACTGTAGACCCAGAAACAGTGAGAGCAGGAATAATATCTGACTCATCCATTCAAGGGTGGAAAAATGACCGGAATTCTTACTTCAGCCTAAGTGCAATAAAGCACCAGGTGCTGGGATCCTGACCTGATATACATAAATTAAAAATAACTGCAAAATGTTATATCTGTGTGGTGCTTTGTGTCTTCCAAAACACCATCTGGGGTTGGTATTTATCCTCATTGCAACACAGTAATAAAGATAGTCAAACAGTTATAAAGTTAAGCTATTCAAGAAGTTAGGTATGCTCAGATCCTTTGGTTAAATTGCCCTTCAGCGATTAAGAGTGTTACTAAAACTGGTAAACTTCCACTTGACTTTCTATCACTTCTTGTTCTCTTATTGATTGAATGCACTTTAAGTACAGCCTAATACACTAATACTCATGAATAACATTTTTGACTGGGTGAGCTTGGTGATTAACTAATTGGACTACTTTTCACCACAGGAGGTTGAGGTAATCCGGAATCCTTGCATAGTTGGGTTTTTGTTTCTTTGTTTTTTAAGGGTTTTTTTTTAAGTTTATTTATGTATTATCTTGAGAGAGAGAGAGAGAGAGAGAGAGAGAAAGTGGGGGAGGGGGAGAGAGAGAGGGAGAAAGAGTATCTATCCCAAGCAGGCTCTGCACTGTCATGGCAGAGTTCTATGCCCAGGAACCTGGAAATCATGACCTGAACCGAAGTGGGACACTTAACTATCTGAGCCACCCAGGTGCTCTGGGTTCTAGGTGTTTTTTTGGCACTTTACAAGTTTTATGATCTTAATCAAATTTCTTATCTCTTTGAGTCTGCTTCTTTATCTGTAAAATAGAGGTAAATTTCAGTATCCTGAAATGAACATGGGGTAATTTACAAACATTGAAACCAAGTCTTATAAATCTTAAATGTTATACAAATATAAAGCAATATTATTATTTGTCTTTCTCCTCCTGGTTGGTCTTTGTAATCCAAAGATAAATAGATCTAAACTCATTGGGGCATCTGGGTGGCTCAGTTGGTTAAGTGCTCAGGTCATAATTTTGCGATTCATGAGTTCAGGCTTCGTATCAGGTTCTGCCTGTGCTGACAGCTCAGAGCCTGGAGACTCCTTCGAATTATGTGTCTCCCCCTCTCTTTCTGCCCCTCCCCCACCCACACTCTGTCTCTCGAAATGAATAAACATTGAAAAAATTTTTAAACTCCTCTAACCAATGGGTTTGAGCCTAAATTAAATTGGTTCTTGAGATAACAAACTTGCTTTATGAATTCTTATCTTTGACTTAGGTTGATCAACTATTATAGTTTGTCTGGGATTCTCTGGGTGTTAGCACTGAAAGTCGGTGTCCTGGCAAACCGCTCAGTTCTGGGCAAACCAAGATTTATGATCCTACCTTGACTTTCTGGTTGTAAGAATCCTAAACAGAAACTTTCAACCTTCTCTTATTTTTAATATGAGATCATTCTTTGGCAAGAGTATCTTTGTCATGTTAGTACATTTGTTTTTCAGAATATGGATTACATCAGACTTTCAACAAAAACAGTTGGCTAAAGTATACAATACAGTTTATATGCCTGCATATTGACATAGGACTTGCACAGAAATACGTGCTCAGTTGCTTGTTCTGACAGTTAATAGGTATGATAACCTCCACTTGAATGCTCATTACATTCAACAGAAATTATGTAACCATCTGTCTCCCTCCTCAGAAGATAGAAGCAGGAATCCAGTCATGTTCATCTTTGATTCTGGAGCATCTAGCATGCTAATTGGCACATTGGAGACACCTAGGGTATGTATGATAAACAAAATATAGAGCTTAGAACTTACATGGAGCAACCCTTATGACAGTCAGTTTTTTGATAATCTATGAAATATACATAATAAAATCTTCATTTAAGCCTCATAGAGTTTAGTGAAGCTTAAGTGAAATAATATGAAAACGTGAATTACTTTTGTAAAGTATTAAGTACAGTAAAGTTTAAGTTTGAGAAAGGATTTTTATTAATATTAATAGCCCTACCATTTCAATTTGTCTTTTGGTCTGCCATGCTTCCTAGATTCTTGATTTTTGTCTTTGAATATTCAATTTGTGCTTCTATCCAAGAGTTTACCTCATGTATCCTGTACATAAGTGACTGCAAGGCAATGTGAAACAGACTGCTTGTCATGGATACAGCCACTTATAAATTAATATCGTCATATCTAAATATAATAAGAAATATAGTCTTAAGTTCAGTCCAGTTTATTTCCTGGAAGACTTTGCTCAAGAGCCATCTACATTCATATTGTGCAATAGTTGGTAAGCCAATGAAACTGCAATAAATTATATATTTATTGCCAAAGGAATAAACTCTTCATTGCAACATGATTCATAGTTGTCTCTTCAACTGTATTTCTATTCAGAAAGCCTTGTTTATTTATTTATTTTTTTAATATATGAAATTTATTGTCAGATTGGTTTCCATACAACACCCAGTGCTCATCCCAAAAGATGCCCTCTTCAATACCCATCACCTACCCTCCCCTCCCTCCCACCCCCCATCAACCCTCAGTTTGTTCTCAGTTTTTAAGAGTCTCTTATGCTTTGGCTCTCTCCCACTCTAACCTCTTTTTTTTCCTTCCCCTCCCCCATGGGTTTCTGTTAAGTTTCTCAGGATCCACATAAGAGTGAAAACATATGGTATCTGTCTTTCTCTGTATCAGAAAGCCTTGTTTAAATGTTATCACAACCAAGACTTGATTTTGGTGGCCCATCACAGGTACTATATTCCTATGGCAGTTCCCATTTAGTTTCTTCTTGGTTCTGAAAATCCATCAAGAACTCAGAACAGCTTGATTAATGTGGAAGAATGTCTTTGGCTCTAGATATGAATTAATTTAGCTAAGTGATAATTTCTTGGATTATTTTGAAGATACAACAGGTGGATTTTCAGGGTTTTTTTCTCCTACAGGGCACAAATGTGTCAGGTCCCCAGTAACTGAATCCTTTCTTTTTTTCAGTGATCTAAAGTAGGGTTCCATACAAGGGTGAGTATTTTATAGCCGAACCTACCATTAGCCCTCTGGATATCATGCTACCTCCTTTCTGGGATACTTGGAGTGAGAACATATAGTGCATGGAGTCTTTATCATTAGAGCTGAATTGTACTACACTTTTGTATTGTGGACTCTCTGAAGAAGAAAAGGATACAAGTGACCTTGAGTAGACTGAGACTCCTCTCAAGATCAGCCTGAACTTGGAGTTGTTGCAGCTCCAGAGGAGGGTAGTAGGAATGGTGAAGGAAAGACCAATGTGGATATGGTCAGCAGAAGATAAGATGTGCTTGCTTTCTAGGCCCTGTTGTCAGGGAGGAGGGACTAGAGCATTTATTCTTTTATGTTTTCATATTTTTATTCAAAAAATACAAATTTATTACCCGCTGTTTATACATTACTACGCAATGCAAACACTGGGTTACAGTGGTAACTGTGATACGTCTCTGTTTTTATAGAATTTGCCTGTTGCTTTTTTTTTTGTGGGCGAGCACTGACAGATAGATAATAAATAGATTTAAAAAAATCACCAGGCAACAAAAACAGCCAGTAATAATGTATGCAATGCAAACAATAAAAATAAGCAATGTGATAATGAGTGTCAGGATGTCTACAGTGATCAGCTGATTAGGAGAATCTTGCTGTGAAGGTGATGGTTACTTGATATTTAACTGACAAGCAAGAGCCAGCTGTGGAAAAACTGTGGACATGACATTACCATCAGAGTGTGGCTAGAGCTAAGGCTCTCAGGGAGGAATGCACTTGGTGGTTTGGAGGAAACAAAGAAGGCCCAAGTGGCTGGAAGAGAGTGATGTGGCAAGAATAGGAGAGGAAGTTGAAGAAAGAAAAAAATGAGCCGGGTTACACAGTGCTCTGTAGACTAGGATAAGGCACTTACGTGTATGTGTGTATATATAGGGAACCATTAGGAGTTAAGTAGGCAGTACATGAGTAAGTACTATGTTGTGCTGACAAAACCACGTTGTGCTATTTTGTGTGTTGACTGAAATATAAGTTGAGTAAGGAGTGTGGCACTTGAGATATGGCGTGAGTTGTTGGTGTCTGACATGGGGTCTAAATAAGCAGAGGATTTGAATTTAAAGCTAGATTCCTCTTGTTTTTTTTTTCTGATTGCAGAGATTAGCTTCCTTTGTCCCACCAGCAGTGAGATGTGTGATACTGACACAGCATGGAAGGTTGGTGTGGAACCTTCTCCTGGCTTCAGAAGAAGGAGCTTCAGTGTCTCATTACACAGGAGAGGTTAGACTCTGATGTGCACAGCAGGTAGGGTTCTGCAGTAAAGCTATGCATATCCCTCTACTTTGTTCTCCCCCAGACATTCTCATGGATATACAGCAACCCGGTCAGTCATGTCATAGATACAACACGAGTATCTACTACCATCCAAATGCTTGAATATTTCTATGAGTGAGCACTTTGGAATTAAAATAACAAAGACTCAGTGATACTTTGAACTACTAGTGGCCTAATCCTTTTTTTAAACTTCAACAAAATACTGTCTTTGCTTATAGGATTAAAAATATTTAGAAAATGCTCTCAATTCAGTGATTATTATTCACCTAGTGAGTTAGTGTCTATTGCTGCAGGCCTAGGGAGAGAAACCTTGCTGCCCATGGTGACAAAAGAAATTCTTGGCATAAAATATTGTTGGAAGTTTTCAGTTCAGTCTGTGTCTTTAAGAGCTTTGCAATCTATTTATATTTAATCCTTCATCATTCTTATTTTGTAATCATATGTAAATGCCAAGAATTGAAGATGTTGAAAATTAAGTTGTCGCAGATTATGTAGAAAATCTCAGGGGCAGTTATGTAAAGAATGGATAACCTCTGATATTCTGCTTCTCTCTTTTGCTAATTAATCCACAAAATTATTCAGGAAGAAGGAGATGGTAATTTGAATGTGCTTCTCCTTACCATCAGGACTCTCAAATATAGTTATGTACGTACTCTATATGTATTGGTACATATAATAGTTCTTTAAACTTCACTATATTAAATGTCTACTGAAATTATTTAATAAGGTGAAAAGACAAATAAGAGAGTCTGTTCAAAAAAAGTCATAGTCCAAACATAGAGCGATCTACAGTAATGAAGAGATTTTGAGCAATTTCTGTTGTATAAAGAAAAGTGAATGCATTTGATCTTGACAGTTCACAGTTCGCATTTGATCTTGTTCACCTGTGAACAACATGCATGGTCTAGTATCATATGATTGCTTTTATTTCTCTGTTGGATTAGCTATATTGCTTGATTCTTATTATATAAATGAAAATATATATTCAAGATACAAGTACTTTTTATTTGTAATTGATCTTAGGATCAACTTAGAGTAAACATAGAAGACTTAATTATGCTTAAAGAACAGAACATAACTATCATAAACTTCATGAATATAAAATATATTTAAAAGTCTATAAAAATTATTGGAATCTATCTTTCTACCCCAGAGTGTAATAGCAAGGAGAGGAAGTGGAGAATAACTCACAGCCCCAAGTTTTCTTTTCTTTTCTTCTCTTCTTTTTTAAATTGAAGTATAGTTAACACACGGTATTACATTGGTGTCAGCTGTACAAATAGAGATTCCATAAGTTTATAGATTGTGCTATGCTCACCACAAGTGTAGCTACCATCTGTCATCATACAGGGTCCAAGTTTTCTAATCTTTCATAATAGAAAGTTAAGAGATATTGTCTAAGATTGAAGGAATAATAAACAGGGATATAAGTATACTATTTGGAGTTTTTAAGGTAACCAATAGAACAAAATATCCTTACTAGAACTTGGAAGAATAGATGGGAAGTTTCTAAGGGACTAAAGTTCTCATCTTTCAAGTGGGAAGTCAATGTGCTGCAGGCCCCCTCCCCCAATGTATGCAAACCCTGCCAAAACATCTCTTGACCCACATGTTGTGCAGGACCTCAGTTCTGGCAGTGTCTGGGGCAGGTCTTATTTGCAAGCAGCCTACCACACACCTTGTTAAAACATGCCCCACCCCCGCTGGGGATCAAACACCACCCACAATAGACAAAGAGAGCCTTTGCAGATAACTGGACTGAAGGAAAAAGAGGCTAAGACTCAACAGCAGAGCACACAAAACATACATAGGAGACACCCCTGAAGTGCCAGGCCCTGGGGAACAGGGGACACTGCACTGCAGGGCACTGTAGGACCTCTACTTCATAAGGCTATTATTGTTAAGAGCAATAGAAGTACCTAACCTTCCTAACACAGAAACCTTCCTAACAGACACAGAAAGTTAGATTACATGAGGACACAGAGAAACATCTCCCAAATGAAAGAACAGGATCAAACCATAGCAAGAGACCAAAGCAAAATGGATCTAAGTAATATGCCCAATAGAGAATTTAAAGTAATAATCATAAAGGTACTCACCGGGTTTGAGAAAAAGGTGGAGGACATCAGTGAGACCCTTAACACACAGATAAAAAAGAACCAATCAGAGATCAAGAACAGAATAAATGAAATTCAATATACACTTGATGGAATAAAGAGCAAGTTAGATGAAGCAGAGGAATGAATTAATAACCTGGAAGACACAGTAATGGAAAGTAACAAAGCTGAGAAAAGGAGAGCAGAAGGAAAACTATATGCAAATTAAGAATAGTCTTAGGGAACTCAGTGACTCCATCAAGCATAATAACATTCATATTATAGGGATCTCAGGAGAAGAAGAGAGATAAGGGGGCAGAAAATTTATTTGAAGAAATATTAGCTGAAAAGCTCCCTAATCTGGGGAAGGAAACAGATAGCCAGATCCAAGAGGAACAGAGACTCCCCCAAAAATTCAACCCAAGGAGGTCCACAACAACACATATAGTAATTAAAATGACAAAAAGCAGCGATAAGGAAAAAATTTAAAAACAGCAAGAGAAAAGAAGACAGTTACATACAGGGGAAGCCCCATAAGGCTATGAGTGGATTTTTCAGTGGAACCTTTGCAGGCTAGAAGGGAGTAGCATGATGTATTCAAAGTGATGAAAGGGAAAAATCTGCAGCCAAGTATACTCTATCCAGCAAGGTTATTGTTCAGAATAGAAAGAGAGGTAAAGAATTTCTCAGATAAACAAAAACTAAAGGAGTTCATGACCACTAAACCAGCCCCACAAGAAATATTAAAGGGGACTCACTGAGTGGAAAGGAAGATCATAAGTGAGAATATGAAAAAGAAAAACACAGAGGTAGTAAAAATAATTATTTCTGTAAAAATCAGTCAAGGGATTAATAAAAGAATGAAAATATGACACCATTTACCTAAAATGTATGAGGGAGAGGAGCCAAGAATGAGTTTAAACTTAAGCGACCATCAACTTAATATAGACTGCCGTATGCAGAAGAGGTTAAATACAAACCTAATGGTAACCACAACTCAAAAACCAGTAATAGATATGCAAGGAATAAAGAGAAAGGGATTCAAGTATATCAGTAAAGAAAGCCAACAAGCCATGAAAGATCAAGTGGGAAGCCAATGGATCTCTAAAGGTCATAAATCAAGGAATGGAGATAAATCCTATTATTTGTATTATGATTATAACCATTATAAGAACTATATTCAGAAATGTTAGAAAGAGATTTTCTCTGAGGAGTGAGACTTGGCATAGGTGAGAGACTTAATTTAATAGCTCTTTTTAATATTTTTCGGACATATGCATGCATGTTTATAGTAAAGCTGTGCAACTAGCTTAATTATTTCACTGCTACAGTGAGTATCTATGAACATCTTTACACACATGTGCAAGAAGGATGAATTCCTGTTACTAATATTTTTGGCACTTATAGAAACTTCATAATTCTCTTAAAAAATAAAAAAAAGTATGAGTAATTTTGGTATTTGACCTTTCTGCTTGATGAGAAATCTTATTTCATTGTTGTCTTAATATTTGTTAAAAATTCCCAGGGAGGCTGAATCTTTCCTCATGTGCTTATCAGCCATAAAACTCTATGGGTGATTTACTTGGCTTTTACACTTTTCCTGGTTTTCTATTGACTGATAGAATTAGATGAATTATGGTACCTCAGTATAGTGAAATAATATTATGTCAGCATTAAAGAGGATGGGGAAATTATATGAATAAAATAAAAACATGATTATTCCATGTTTACAATATGCCATATTGTTAAGAAAAAGTAATGCAGAATGGTATGTAAAAGTATGATTTCAGTTTTCATTTAGATAATAGGTAGACAAATAGTATAAAAATCAACTATTGAAATGGCATTTTTTTCTCCTAACTCCTATCTTTTAGAACTTGAACTTTCTTCTATATCATTTCTTCCTCTTTTATTGTTTCCTATTATTTATTCACATTTCATTTTCATCTAATTATATTTTTAATAACAACAATTATATCCAAAGCTCTAGTTGGGGAAAATCTATTTTTCATTTAAATCTTCCATGTATTGTCTTATAATGAAATCATTTTTTGTCACTTGCTACATCTTCGATAAGAAATAGATCTTACAAAACAATCTCTGTTGAAACAGATTTTAGTACTAATACGCAGCATTATTTAGAGTGGAATTTTCAAACCCAGATGTGACTCAACATCATCTAAAGAATTTGTAAAACATAAATTCCCAGTCCCATCTATAGAGATTCAATATAAGAAGTCTGAGGTGGATTTCAAAATTTATATTTTTTTTTTAATTTTTTTTTTCAACGTTTATTTATTTTTTGGGGGACAGAGAGAGACAGAGCATGAACAGGGGAGGGGCAGAGAGAGAGGGAGACACAGAATCGGAAACAGGCTCCAGGCTCTGAGCCATCAGCCCAGAGCCTGACGCGGGGCTCGAACTCATGGACCGCGAGATCGTGACCTGGCTGAAGTCGGACGCTTAACCGACTGCGCCACCCAGGCGCCCCCAAAATTTTTATTTTTAAAAGTTCCCAATTGATTTAGATACATGATAAGTTTAGGAACAACTAATTTAGAACTCATCAGAAATAAATTTCTTTATAAATTTCTTTTAATATTTTCAATATATTTGAAGGTTTGGCTCAAAATACTCTTTTTCTACTTCTTCAACATGGAACTTGTCATCATTTTTATTTTGGAAGTTGATCAACTCTTTAATATATTTGATATTTTTATACTGGCATTTACTGGAATTTAGAAAATAATCCAAATATTTAAAGTGTTCCAGTGTATACCTGTATCTATTTACCATAAAAATAAGCATTGATTTCCTAAGATAAAATAAAGTTAACTGGTACTCAACTGAAATTTAAGTTATGGGCTTAATGAGAGTCAAATCTAAAAAGAATTAGTTCCATTCTACCTTTTTTTCTAAATGCTCATTTCAAGGAAGTTGGGTTTATTGAAATTAGCTCATATTTGTCATCTGGAGGAGGAAGAATGAGATTTGCTTTCCCATGTTGGATTGCCAACTGCTCCAATGCTCACATCTTCAGCTGTAAGAAACAATTGCCCCACAGTTTCCATGGTTCAGACTCCTCCCTGTGTTTCTCTTCACAACAAATAACCTCTCTTCTCGATGTTGGTATCTAGCATGGTGCCTAGAAAGTAATGGGGCTCAGCAATGCTGCCTCACTCTGATTTCTTTGTTTTTGGTTACTTCTCTGGAATACTTCTTATTCCCTTAGGCCTGTCTGTAGCCAGTGTTCTATAGATACCTTGCTGAGATATGTGGTCTTGTGGTTCCACATACGAAAGCTCGTAGAAGACAGATATTTTCTACCATGTCTTTGTTTCCATGCTGTGTCATGTTGCCTGGTTCAGAGTAAGAATCTATGTTGGCTGAAATGAACTGAAATTCTACACTAGAGAACATGTTCTATAACTTTCTGATTTTTTTAAAAAAGAGTTAATAACGTGATATAATGGCTGCAAAATGGATTTGAATTTAATAGATTCAGATGGAGTATTTTTGAAGATTAAGTAGTTTTTAATAAAATCGACTTTATTATGACCTCCCAGATTATATTTTCCTTCAGAAATCACAAGAAAACTTTAATTTTCTGTTTACCCTTTTTGATAGTGATTTACACTTTCTCTTTATAGATGGAAACTAAAGGGTAACCTATAGCATATTCTTTAGATGTAAATGCCTATTGAGTACATCCAAATTATTAAATGTTATTTATAGGACATGCAAAAGAAAAATGCAATTGTGAAAACATATATTTAAAATATATTTGTTTTTCAAAATTATTTCTTCATATTCAAATGGCTGTATTTTAAAGTATGAAACAGCAATAAAAAGTAATACAATACTAATTATTTGAAATCAAAGTAAACATGTTGAACCAATAGATATTTCTTCATGTTATGAAAACCAGGAGCCACTGAAGAAAAGCTGTTGAAAGAATTTGTAGACCACAGGGAAGCCATTTAGCTTCTGGTTCCTTTAAGTTCCAGTTTGAAGACTCTTATTTAAGAACTATAACTAATCACATCTGTCATGAAGCACTTGAAAGTCAATACTGATCCAAAACAACAAATAAATGGAGAGAATTTCTGCTGAGGGGAAAACCAATCATGGCTTAGTGAAATCTGGAGCCATTCAAGTGGGAATGTATGAATAGCATTGGCCACCAAATCGTCCAATGCATTAATTATTTTAATGGTGTGGTCAGTGTACAGTTTGACAATACCATTTGAAAAAATAAATTTAACTTATTTTATGTTAATTTTTTTAATGCTTATTTATTTTTGAGAGAGAGAGAGAGGCAGGGTGCGAGCAGGGGAGGGGCAGAGAGAAAAGGAGACACAGAATCCGAAGCAGGCTCCAGGCTCTGAGCTGTCAGCACAGATCCTGGTGTGGGGCTTGAACTCATGAATCGTAAGACCATGACTTGAGTTGAAGTCAGACACTTAACCGACTGAGCCACCCAGGTGCCCCTAACTTATTTAAAATAGTTAATCTTAAGTATCTAGTGTTTGCTTTTGAGTGAATATCCATGCAATTGTTAGCCTAAGTTCTGGACACTGCTGATGAAATAAAAACAAATCAATGAATCAATGAATCAATAAAAAACATTTCTACATACAATTTTCAAATTTTCCCAAATTAAAATGTTTAGGTAGGTTCAAGTGTAAATAATTTTAGCTTGGAGTTATATCCTATGGAAGAGTAACTGGGCATTTGAAATAAATCTTTTTTTCCTCCATGCAATATTTTGGGCGGGTATACCTCTTGATGAGGATTACATTTTATTGGATATTTTTCATTTACTTTAAGAATGAAGAACCTTATTTAGAAACAAAGGTATAATTTTTTTCATGTTGGCTAGCCAAAAACATTTTAAGTTGGATTGTTCATCAGGATATGAAATTCAGTTTCCCCAAATTAAGGCAAACACTTTTGAAAAAATGTTTATTTATTTATTTATTTATTTATTTATTTAGAGCAAGTGTGTGCAAGCAGGGAAGGGGCAGAGAGAGAGAGAGAGAGAGAGAGAGAGAGAGAATCCCAAGCAAGCTCCACGCCTCAGCGCAGAGCCTGACCTGAGGCTCAGTCCCATGCACGGTGAGACCATGACCTGAGCTGAAATCAAGAGTTGGATGCTTAACTAACTGAGCCACCCAGGTGCCCCTTGGCAAACACTTCTTAAATATTTGTTTGAATCATTAAAGACTTAGATGTCAAATTCATTTTGCAAGAATAGTTTTGAGTTATTTCAGTAATTGGAATCACTTGAAAGTGGGAGGTAACCATTTCACAATATATCTGCTTGATCCTAAAATCATGTAGAAGTTAATGGAAAGGAGATTTCATGGATTTTAGTCCTATTTCTCAGCCAGAATGCATCCACACTGTTTCAGTGTTTAATTGCCTCCTCTGTGGAAGTGGTTATTTGTTAACATGTGATTAATTTTCCCAGAATTTCTAATTTTGAAGTTGATTATAGTATCTGTCATTGATAATTCTGTAAGCCTAACAAAACTACCTCTTTGCTTTGGTCCTGCTTTAACACCTTCAGAAATGATGGTGATAGTGACCAAAGTTTCTTGGCTTTGACATGATGATTAGTTATAGTAACATAATAGACAGAATGTCAATATGGTACCAACAGCTTGTGTGGTTAAGTTGTAATAAGCCTGGCAGCTGGAAAGTAATAATTCAGAAGACTATTTGCCTACATTTTGTGGCATGTCATGGCAATTACTTGGCATTACATATGCTGACAACTTGAGATGATGACTTATTTTTATTATAAAAAGAGAAGAATTTTTGTCATTAAGGTTGGGGAAAAATGAATTATGGAGCACTCATTCCTCTCCCACTGGGCTTTAGCCTGGGAAGTTTCATTTCTAATTAGGCAAGAACTGGGAATATTTTAATACTTTTGCAACTTGGATGTATTTACTTGGAATATTTAAATTTAAAGTTGAGGCCTTAGTACCCATTTTTGCATTACTTTTAGTGGTTATTAATTTCTTCTAGTAAACCAATGGCTGAAGAAATTAACAAGGGAAATAGAAAGGTTTTTTTGTAAGATTATTCTGGGAATGTTCCTCTTATATCGTCTGAATTAATTCAGAAGTTATTTTAACCCATTTAAACCTTGGTGGCTCTGGGGAACTGTCTTCTGTTTACCTCAAGACAAGCCCCTTTATGAAAATGTTTTACAGCATTTACCTTCATTCAGGACTGATTATGCCCTTCATGTTCTTAGAAATGGTATAAATATAGTTTAAATCTTATTAAATCCCAAATTGCTAGATTTAGATATACTGTATCTAAGATTCATATTAAATTCTTAGGAGCAGATGCAAGGTCTATTTTCCCAGAATTTCTACAAGGCCATACAAAATTAGGTCTTAATAATTTTTTAATTGACAATGATTTGTATTTTTTATTTTCACTTCTTCTTTCAAGTTAGAAGATGCCCATACTATGCGCCAAGTAGATCTCATAAGCATATGGGAGAAATTCATAGTTAAACTCTCTTTCTCATGCCCATCTTAGAAATAATGGACAATTTAAATTTAACCAGGCCTAACTCAAATGAGTTTTCTTTAAACTAATACATGTGTCAATTACATTTCATTAATTTAAATATTTTTCCTTTTCTGTGGCCTTGTTCTAAAATGATTTCAGGCAGTTACCAAAATGCATACAAATAAGACCAAGAAAAACGGGGGTTGGAGGAGGGATTAAAAAGTAGACTAACAAATCTGGGAGAACCAAAGTGAGAAAAATAAGATGAAACTAAGAGTGTAATCAGTCAACTGAGCTGTGAGGATGATGAGTATTCTCTAGCAACAGGAAGCAAATGCCTCTTGAGTTTTCTGGCAGACCATTATAACATAGAATCATGAGTTGGTGAAATATCTGAGTGTCCATATAATAAGAGCAAAGCAGTTTATCAGAAGAGTAAAACAGTTCTCCATATTGAATCTAGAGAAATATTTTTGCAGTATGTTCTCAGAAAGAAATTAGGGTGCAATGTGATAAAAACTGTTTTCTAGAACATTCTCTTAGCAAATAGAAAAGTATGTTTCAGGAAGCTGTTTCTTATAATGTCCCTCAAAGTGGATTAGAGGTATCAGATCATAGAATAATTAAGGGGAAAAAAAAGAAAAAGTAAGACTACAGGATGGTAAAGCAACATGCGGTTTTCTTGGGAGTCTGGCTTGATTCATGGGGAGCATAGGGTAGAGAGAAATTTCTCCATATAGTCACCACCTGACCTCAAAATGTCTTATGGCATGTCATTAAATGCTGTCCAATTACATTGTATATCCATTCCTAACATCAAAACAAGTAGTGAGTATACTTTGTAATTATCTGTTTACTTTAAAGCATACTTGTTCTGGGGAGCTTGGGTGGCTCAGCTGGTTAAGCATCCGACTTCGGCTCAGGTCATGATCTCACAATTGATGGGTTCAAGCCCCATGTTGGGCTCTGTGCTGACAGCTTAGAGCCTGGAGCCTGCTTCAAATTCTGTGTCTCCCTCTCTTCTGTGCCCCTCCTGCACTCATGCTCTGTCTCTCTCTGTCTCTCAAAAAAATAAATAAAAATGTTAAAAAAAAGATTTAAAGCATACTTGTTCTGAAAAATTAAAAATAATACAGGCTTGTATTAAAATAAAAAGTTGTAATCTCTCCACTTGTATTCTCACTTTCCAGAGTTAACCCTCTTAACTATTTTGGGTCTATCAGAGCATTTTCTAAAAGTATAATCTATTTATCTCTATTTAATTTTTAATAAAGTGGAATAATAGCATATCTTTATGTTTTATAGTTTCATAGTTTTTTTTTAAGCTGACTCTATATTCTGGACTTCTGTGCCTTCCTGGCTTTTCCATGCCTTTCTTAAAGTAGTACAGTTTACCAGCTGTGTGGCTTGGGCAAGTTATTTAATCATTGTGAATTTCATTTTCTCATTTGAGAAGTAGGAATAATAAATAGTATTTAATTTGTAGGAGTGTTATAAGGATTAAATGAGGTACTATGTTTATGACATTTATAATAGTGGCTGGTACTATAGACCACTCAAAAACACATTATTATTATTATTATTATTATTATTATTATTATTATTATATAGTATTGCTTTTACTGACTGCATTCTGTAAAGTATAATTTATACTTTATATAGTCAATTTTATATTGTTGGATACTGAGATAGTGGAGCCTGTGTGTTTGTGTGTGGTAAAGTACTTAACATGAGTTATACTCTCTTAACAAATGTTTAAGTGCATAAATACAGTACTGTTAACTCTAGGCACAATGTTGCACAGCAGATCTCTAGAGCTTTGTCATGCATAACTGAAACTTTATGCCCATTGAACTTCAACTCCTCAGCCCCTGATAACTACCATTCTACCTTGTTTCTATGAGTTTGACTCTTTTAGATACCTCATATAAGTGGAATATGATACTTGTCTTTCTCTGTCTGGTTTATTTATGTAGTATAATGTTCTCCAGGTTTATCCTCTGCTATCCCATACAATAGGATTTCCTTCTTTTTTTAAGGCTGAATAATTCATTGAAAGCTGAAATAGTGGGACCTAGATTTTGAACTGGAATATACAATAAGATGGTTTTGCATGTTTAAAGAAGAGATAATGGCTGGTTTGAAAGAACTGGGGAGCAAAGTAGGAATTGGCTCAGGAGAGAGAATGCTAACAAGTTCAAGAGGAGGCATAAGGGACCTTGCTAAAGGGATTCTCCAGGCAGTTTCCTGTTTCTCAGTACAGTCACATTTAGCTTTCTAGAAAAAGGGTTGTCTTTTTTTCCCTTAAAATCCCGATGCAAGGTCTAAGAAATGCCACAATATTAATTTTAGCACTCAGAAAAATTTTATAAAAACATAGAAGTAGCCACCCTGGGCTCCACAAAGACTGAGCAGAGAAAAGTATACAATTAAAACAAACAAAAAGCTCACAGCTTAATCTGAAGCACCAACGGACCCTCCCTTCACTAATGAACAATGGGCAATCCATTATTAGCACACAGTGTGGCTTGGCACAAAATTTAATTCAAAGTATTAGACAGTTCTGCTAATTCCTTGCTTATATTTTAAAGGTATTAATGGGGCTTTCAAGAAACTAGATCAAACTGATTGATTTCAGGGTTGAATTTACTTGCCTTGAGCACTGAGCTTAAATTGTCAGAGGTTGGTGAAAAAGATACACGGACATAGTTGTGGTAAGTTGCTATGGGCCTTTTGCTACATGCTCAGCAATCTCTAACATTACTCAATGCTAACTAGTCAGTTTAGTTAACTAAAAATTCCAAAAATGACTATTTATTGAGCAGTAAATATGTGCCACACATTCATGCTAGGTGCTTTACAATTCTTCTCACTAATGTTTATACATTGAGTTGAATAGTGTCTCCACAAGAATGCATGTGAACTTCAGAATGTGACCTTAACTGGAAATAGAGTCTTTGAAGATATAAGATGTTAGTTAAAATGAGGTCATACTGGAGTAGGATGGGTCCTAATCCAATGACTCATGTCTTTATATGAAGAAAAAAGAGAGACACAGAGATACACAGACATCCACAGCAAGGATGTCATGTAATGACAGAGGCAGAGATTGGAGTGATGACATGTACGAGCCAAGGAACACCAACCATTGCCCACACCTACCAGAAGCTAAGAAAGATGCGTGGGATAGTTTCTTCTTCAGAGACTTCAGAAGGAACCAAGCCTGCTGACACCTTAATTTCAGACTTCTGGCCTCCAAAACTTTGAGAAAATAAATTTTAGTTTTTTTAAGCCACCAGTTTGTGCTACTTTGTCACATCTGCCCTAGGAAACTGATACAATTCACATTAACACTTCCGGGTAAGTGTCAATGTCTCTTTTGAACAAATTTTAAAATATGACCTGAATCCAAGTCTTATGCTCACTCCACTGTCTTTTAACCAAGCTCATTAAACAGTATGGAATAATAATTAGGTGATCCAATGAAAAATATTATCCAAAGAGTTTATGCTAATTGACCCATACACTGTTTCATTCCAATTCCAGGAGGAATTCCCCTCCTCTTGAAGGTCAGTACTCCTTCAAGTTGATTATTACTACTTTGCTAAAACCTGTGGCCCAGGGAACAGCCGAAGAGAGATGGTTTTGGTGATTTCCAAACCACATTAAGTTTCCTATGCTTGGAGGAGGGAAAGTTAAGGATATTGGAAGATGCATGCAAGGCAAAGAATGTGCACATTCTGTGTCAGATTCCCAGAAGAATCTGCTACAGGATACCAGGGAATGAATGGGAATCCAGCATTGAGAACTCCTCTGCTGACTGTGGATTACCATGAACAAGGTTGGGAAAAAAGATGGTAATCCTAAATATCACAGCAAAAGGTTATAAACATGGGCACTGAGTCATGTGCAGTCATATATGCAGGGTGGAACAGGAAGAACCAGGAATGGAGGTCTGACTTGGCCCAAGGAACAAAATGGACCATATGGCACTCAGACAAGAAGTCACAAGAAGGAGTTGGTCTGGAAAGAAGTGTGTGAACACCATATATCCTGAAGGAAATGCCAAAATTTAGATTCATGCTGAACTGGAAGGTGAAATAGCCAGTAAATGGGGAAGATCAGGGTCAAGAGATTCAGGACAGAGGACAGATATAAATTGAAACAGACTAAATCTATGACAGGGGGTCAAATATCAGAAATTCAAGTTACATTCATAGAACAAATAAGGATGAACCATTTATCATGTCCTTGACAAGTTTGGGGCTTCTGACAGAACTAACTGTGTTTCATATGTTTAAGGGGTTTGTGCAGGTGACAGAAAGCTTGCTCTCGGTTTTTTTCTTATTATAGAAACTCTGTGCTGATTATATAATGCTTAACCTGTATACCCAGTTGGTATATGTCTTAACCTCTCTGCCTGAAGGTATGCCCCTGTGAGTATTAATGGATATCATTTTTGAGCACCTACCGTGTGCCAGGCACTTGCCAGTGCTTCACACACATTGTGATGTCATTCTTTCTTTTTAATACAAACAATCCTGAAGAGTTTAAATGTAGAGAGATAAGTAACAACTGTTTTTTGTTGTTATTATTGGTCTTGTTTCCATCCCACCCTTCATGCCTTATTCATTGCCATAAATATCTGGTCCTTGTAGCAATAGTGTGTTGGATGCGATGGGCATACTTTGTATACACACAGCAGTGTAGGTATGTGCTGCTTACTAGAGCAGGGTCTTTGTGGCTGGGGATTTTGGCAGTTGTGGAAGACTACGTCTTCTGGGGGAGATTATGGTAAAATGAGGTAGAAGACTGAGAAGAGAAGTCCAGAGTCATTCTATGTGATAAGGTGCCTGAAGGTGTTTGCAGTGGATTTTATCATATTTCCCACAAGGGCAGGGATTAATGTCAGAGTGTGAATTGCCTCAAGTAGAGAGTGAGAAGCTATTCAGAGAGGGAGTGCCTCAGGGAGGGTGGAAGGGTATTTACAGAAATATCTTGACTCTTTCCTCATAAAACTGTAGGGGAGAGAGAACTTTCATTGTTTCCTCTGAGGTTCTTCCAGCTGGTTTAGGAATTAAATTGACATGAGACAAATTAACAGAAGAAACAAAAATTATTATGTGTGCATGGAGGCCTGATAATGAAATTGAGACCCAAAGTAATGACCAAGGCAGTCTGTTTTTTTTGTTTGGTTGTTTCTCTTTTCAATATATGAAATTTATTGTCAAAATGGTTTCCATACAACACCCAGTGCTCATCCCAAAAGGTGCCCTCCTCAATACCCATCACCCACCCTCCCCTCCCTCCCACCCCCCATCAACCCTCAGTTTGTTCTCAGTTTTTAAGAGTCTCTTATGCTTTGGCTCTCTCCCACTCTAACCTCTTTTTTTTTTTTCTACCCCTCCCCCATGGGTTTCTGTTAAGTTTCTCAGGATCCACCTAAGAGTGAAAACATATGGTATCTGTCTTTCTCTGTATGGCTTATTTCACTTAGCATCACACTCTCCAGTTCCATCCACGTTGCTACAAAGGGCCATATTTCGTTCTTTCTCATTGCCATGTAGTACTCCATTGTGTATATAAACCACAATTTCTTTATCCATTCATCAGTTGGTGGACATTTAGGCTCTTTCCATAATTTGGCGATTGTTGAGAGTGCAAGGCAGGCTGTTTTTATACATTTTAGACAAAGCGATAATTTGTGAGGAAATTTACAGGATGTAGAAAAAGAAGATGCTTGGTAGTTTTAAATTTTTTTTTAACTTTGTTTTATTTATTATTGAGAGACAGAGAGAGACAGAGCACGAGCATGGGAGAGGTAGAGAGAGAGAGGGAGACACAGAATCTGAAGCAGGCTCCAGGCTCCGGGCTGGCAGCACAGAGCCTGATGTGGGGCTTGAAGTCACAGACCGCGGGATCATGACCTGCACCGAAGTCGGACACCCAACGGACTGAGCCACCCAGGCACCCCTTGGTAGCTTTAATTAGTAAGGAATTGTAAGCAGAATTTGGGCTGAGGTAGTAGATTAGTAAAACAAACAAACAAACAAACAAAAAACAAACCAAGGTTTGTTTCTATAGTTTTCTTAGCTTTAAAGTTCCTATCTCGGGGTGCCTGGGTGGCTCAGTCAGTTAGGTGACCGACTTTGGTTGGGATCATGATCTTGTGGTCTGTGAGTTCGAGTCCCACATCAGGCTCTGTGCTGACAGCTCAGAGCCTGGAGCCTGCTTCGGGTTCTGTGTTTCCCTCTCTCTTTGCCCCTCCCCTGCTCTCTCTCTGTCTCCAACTTAAATAAGTAACCATTTTGGGGGCACCTGGGTGGCTCGGTCGGTTAAGCTTCCCACTTCTGCTCAGGTCATGATCTCAGGGTTTGTGAGTTCAAGCCCCCCACCCTGCTCTGTGCTGACAGCTCAGAGCCTGGAGCCTGCTTCGGGTTCTGTGTCTCCCTCTGTCTCTTTGCCCCTCCCCTGCTCATGCTCTTGTCTCTCTCTCTCTCTCTCTCTCTCTCTCTCTCTGTCAAAAAAAAAAAAAGTTCTTATCTCTTATCATAAGGATGTCTTTTTATTTCGTGGTACACTGAGGGCAGTTTTCATATGGGAGATTTATTTCCTGCTTTCAGGGGGACAGAGGAGGGTCGGTGTGTCCTTGCACCAGCTGTTTCCCAAAGAGCTTGGGAATATGCCATTGTGGTACATTTTGGAGTAGCCTGCCCCAGGCCCTGACAAAACCTTACCAAGCTAACTCCCATTCCAAATAAAACATCTCAGGTACTTTCCTGTAGCTCTTCAAGATACATCGGTACTACCTTAAGAGTATAGTGTAGTTAGAAATTCAAACATGAGTTTAGCCATTTACCAGTCACATAAAGCTTGAAAAAGTTACTTCTCCTTTTTGAACCTCAGTTTCTTTATCTGTAAAATTAGATAATACCTACCTTGCAGGGTGTGTGAGATGGTTATGTTTTCAGGCTGGCAATGAAAAGTATTTAGTAAACTGTAGTTCTCCAATTATGCCAAACTATGCACATTTCTTTCTTTCTTTCTTTCTTTCTTTCTTTCTTTCTTTCTTTCTTTCTTTCTTTCTTCTTGTACTTTCCTTAACAAATGCCTTAGGAATATGAAAAGTAATTTTATAAAAAAAAAACAGTTAACTTTCTGTATACTAAGAATTATACTAGATTATAGAGATATGAAGATGATAAAATCAAGTGTCTATTTTTGATCAACACATAGTCTTATAGGGACAAAAACACGTTTAAAAAAGTGAATATAACTAGTAGAGAAAATTCATGCATAAGCTTCTGGAGAAAGGAACACAAAACCTAATTGAAGCAGAATTTCTCAGTATTGAGGTCATACTGAATTAATCAACCAGGAAAATGAAAAAAAAAAACCCTTATTGTTTGATATTTGAATTATTAAAACTTTTTTAATATGACTCATTAAATTAATTCTGAGAAGTAGTTTGCTAGAATTTATTTGGTACAAGTATTTTAGGTATTCTTAGCATATTAAAAGATATTTTAGCATTTGTTTTGGGATATTTGGTAAGACTTCAGAGTGCTTTAAACATTTATTTTATTATTTGAAAAAAATTTTTAATGTTTATTTTTGAGAGAGGGTGGGGAGGGGCAGAGAGAGAGGGAGGCACAGAATCGGAAGCAGACTCCAGGGTCCATGCTGTCAGCACAGAGCCCAACATGGGGCTCAAACTCATGAACGTGAGATCATGACTTGAGCCGAAGTCGGACGCTCAATCGGCTGAGCCACCCAGGTGCCCCCAGAGTGCTTCAAACATTTAGAAAAATTTTCTATGTAGGGGCACCAGGGTGACTCAGTCGGCTGAGCCTCCGACTTTGGCTCAGGTGGTGATCTCATGGTTCGTGAATTTGAGCCCCGCGTCAGGCTCTGGGCTGACAGCTCAGAGCCTGGAGCCCACTTCAGATTCTGTGTCTTCCCTCTGTCTGTCCCTCCTCTGCTTGCACTCTGTCTCTCACATTGTCTCAAAAATAAATAAACGTTAAAAAAATTTTAGAAAAATATTCTATGTTGAGACTAGAATTTTTAAAAACATATAACCATAATGCAAATGAAAAAATTTAAATATTTTCTAATTATCTGCATGTTCACATGTTTCTTATATGATTCAGATATTAGATGCCAATAGTGTGTATTTTTACTCGTGGATTCCTGGGGAAAATATCATGAAAAGGAAAAATTATTATAGGGAGACAGAAATGAAGAGTGACAGATTGTTAGCCACCCCCCTCCCCCGCCACACACAAAATCTCTGGTTCCCATATATCTCAACACTTACATTTCAACTCTTACAACTGTTTTCTCTTTACTCCTCATCAGGAGGGGATAGTAAATGTTGAAAATCTGAACCTATTCTTCAATATCATCTCCCTCTGTTTGCAACCTTCACCCAAATCCTAATGATGAAATGATAGCTCTGAATGGTAGTTTTTTATTTAAAGTTTGTATTTTATTTTCAGATAAAGCCATGTAAAAAAAAAGGTAGTTTTTGATTTAAAATTTTTATTTTATTTTCTGATAAAGCCATGTAATCCTATCCTTATGTTACTTTTAAATACGTGTTCATCTATTTAAACCACTAATTCCTAATTCCTTTCAAAGTAGACCTTTCTGAAAGATTATATCAGATCATGATAGTTCTAATTTTAACATTGATGAACAAGATTTAGTAGTACCACATGAAATATGTTACATTCCAGAGGAAGGATTAGTTTGAGTCTTTTAATTTGCAATTTTATTTTCTTGAGCCACCACAACATGCTTTATAAACAGCAGCTTGCAAAAAATGTGGGTACAGGTTCTAATGAGAGAAAAACAAAATGGCTTCCTGGGAACATGAGTTGTGGCTTGACTCCCATCAGGGGCCAAAGCAAATATGAGCCCACAAAATGAAAAGGGCTGTGTCCGACTTTGAATTGTTGTTATAGTCATTGTAAAAAAACTCATTGTTCACTAAGCAAGATATAAACTATTCAAATTAACTGGATGTGTTACTTATTGGAACTAGGCAAAGACCTTAAAATTCAAGCTATTTCCTTGTGCCAAGGATTGACTGTACTGTTCATGTTCTGAGATAAACATCCTTAACATTGTTGGCAATTTGCAAAATGTGAAGGGTGTACTTTTGGACTTTGGGATACATAGCTGTGGTTTTGAATTCTCTTTCTGTTGTTTAGGTGTATATCCTTAGATTTTTAAATCCCTCTGAGTCCCAACTTCCTTACCTTTGAAATCACTAATTACCTTGTTAGCATCGTGAAGATTTAGTGAAATGACATAAATAAAATCTCCAGTAGACTGCATGGGAAGGAACAAAAGGAGAGCCAAAAAGAAGGACCAGAGAAAATGGAAGAAGCCAGGAGACTGTAGTGCCTTTTTATATGTCTGAACACTATGCACGAACCTATTCTGAAACTTACCTACTGTCCTTTGATTTTTGGCTTATTTTTCTATGTCAACAAACAATGAACTTCTTAAAGGAAGGAACCTTTTTTTTTCCGACCCCAGAATCTGGTATGGGGACTGACTCCTAGTCTTGATAAAATTTGCTTGTTAACTGAATAATAGACTGGTCTCCCAGACACTATGATCTGAGAGAGACTTTGTCACTAGAGTTAGCTAGGCCTTGGGACCACTGATTCATGGTTAAAGCATAAGCTACTAATCTCAAATTCTCTTTTAGTGACCCTAGATTAATGTGAGAATTCTTCTTTTAAGCTACAGATTTGAAGAACTATGGAATCTATGAATCTGTAGTTTTGACAGTTTCCAAGTTATTCTGATCTGCAGTCAGATTTTCTCTTGGCAATTCTGAAGTTTTTGTCATTCTTACTCTGCAAAAGTTTAGCATCAAAGAGCCCAAGATGAACCAGCCAGGAACCAGCAAGTGGATAGAAAATAGTTCAGGCCATGAGGGAAGAGGATTCTGAGATATCTAGGAAGGCATGGATGCAATAATCATCTTGGATGGTGCTTGCCAAATTTATCTGATTATTTAAGTCAAGACAGATAATCAGAATAGAAATTGGAAAACAGTCTGGCAAGGTTGGAATCCTACCTCCACTTGGCAAGTAACTTAATCTTTCTTACCTCGGTTTCCACATCTGTAAAATAATCATACTTCTACTTTATAAGGTTCTGTGAAGACTAAATGAAATAATCTATACAAAGCATAGTTCTTGGCATAAGTATGTGCTCAATTCATACCTATATCACCATCATCATCATTTCATTATCTTTCCAGGACCAAACAAATGTTATCTCCACCACGAATTGTTACTTGACATTTCCAGTTCATAAATATTTACTTTGAAACAACTTATAAATTAGAATTTTGGAATTTAGCTCTATATTTCCTTGCATAATACCATTTTTTTCAGCAATGATTTAGTTGTCTTATTCTTAGAGCTTTATCTTGTGAAGAAAACATCTGCTTACTGACATTCTATAGGAAGTATATCTATGTTGAGCTGAATGTACAGTGGGTTTCAAAAAGCACATTAGATGGACAATTCTATTCTATAAAACAGTGTCAATTATAGCCAACTCCCATATTATAGAACATCAACAACAAAAACGGGGGTACATCTTACCACTTTGTAGCATGTGCTTCCAAAATTAATTCCAACCACTGAAACAAATCAAGAGAAAATGCTTTGGTTTAAAAAGAAAAACATACACATGTTTTTGTGGTCAGAATTCTAAACAGTGGTTAAATTTCTACATTTTCAAAAGAACTCTATGGCAACTCTGGATTGTGCAAGTATGAGGCAAACTAGAATTGAATTTGCTCATCCCCTTTTAACTCCAAACTTGCTGCCTGCTCCCCACCCCCCCGCACAGCTGAAGAAAGTGTATTTTTCTTTGTGAATCATTTTGTATCAGAGTGAGTCTAAAGTAGATAGACTTAATATTAGCCATTGCCTTTAAAATAAGTTGAGGTTTCCCTAATTTATGCATACAAGGGTAGGCACACATGCACAAATACAGATATTTTAATAAAAAATAATTTTAATTCCATGAGTTAATTCTGTTTGCTTTACTTTGTTTAGTAGAAAATAGAGGAATTAGGGAATTACTTAATTATGTTTTTAAAAAATTTGCTTTGGTCAGAAACATTTTAAAAATCGATAAAATGATTATAAATTCTGATTATAAATTGCATATGGGTGGCTCAGTTGGTCGAGCATATGACTCTTGATTTCTGCTCAGGTCATGATCCCAGGATCATGGGATGGAGCCCCATGTCAGGCTTTACACTGTCCATGCTGAGCATGAAGCCTGCTTGGGATTCTCTCTCTCTCTCTCTCTCTCTGACTCTCTCTCTCTCTCTCCCCCTCTGCCTCTCTCCTCTGCTCTCTCTCTCTGCTCTCTCTCTGAAATTAAAATTTAAAAAAAAAATCCTGATTATGAAAGTATGTTATTTGTTAAAAAAAAAAAAAAAAAAGGAAAATGGAGTAAGAGGAAAAAAATTTCACCCACAATCCATTTACAAAGAAAACAAAGGTAAATTTTTGAATATTTTCTGTCAGTATTTTCCCATGCCTCCTCTCTCTCTCTCTCATTCTCTCTCTCTCTGTCTCTCTCTTTCTCTCTGTATTTATAGACACACACCCATACACACACACATACACACACATACAAACATTTCACCAATTATGACCGTATAATGTCTTACTCCTACTTTTTCATTTGCCGTTATTGCCATTCTATGCCAGCATAGATTAAGGGCAATAATAAATATTGCTGAAATTCTGTGTAATGTTTAAACATGCATTCAGAAAGAAATTGGATTGTAAAAGGCACGTGAGCTGTGGGGACTTCTTTTACTTCATATCTATATTTAACCTATAGTCATAATTTACCTGATCCTTTTCCTAGACAATTTTTAGGTTAAATGATTTTTAGGCTCAGTGTTTTTAGTCAAAATTTTAATTTTAAAATGCATCAGTGAAGTTTAGAAAAAACTGAATTGGTCCTATGCCGTGCCTCTGATTCCTTACATTTTTTTCATAGTTCTTTTAGTAATTATCATAATATAGTATTTACTAACCATTGGCACTAAAATAGTAGTGTGTGGGATAAAACCAAAAATTATTTTAGTTTCCAAATCTCATCTGACTATGAACATGAAAAGATTTCTATCACTCCTAGTGGAAATTATCTACTCTAATTTACTAGTCCTTTGAAATAATATATATGTATTTATATTTAGGCTTCTCTGTCTTTGACCAATATGTGTTGTACTAATAAAAATAAACTCATTAATTTGTACATTATGCTGTTCTGAAGTGAGAGTGTGGCTGTAGTGACTTACTCAAACTGAAATACTCCCCACTATTGTTCCTGAAACTGACAGTAACTCTCTAAGGAGGCTCTGCAGTGTTAAATATGCCAGATAACTTCATAGATTCTAAGTTAAACTTTTAAAGTAACATATTCCTTTTTAACAATGGCACCACATTGCGTAAGATAATCCTAGCCTGGTGGTTTTGAAGCCAAAAGCCTGAGTCCATTTCCTTATCAACAGAACTCAATATAATGAATGAAATGGGAAGAAGTGCCTTCATAAAAGCCTCTCTCTATTCCCCTCTGCCTTGGATGACTCATCCCATAAGCCAGAGTTTTTCTTTCCTGCTACGCCAGAAATCTTATGTTAGATTGTCCTTACAATTTATTTAACAGCTGCTAAGTGCCAATGGTACTGACAAGAAATAAAAATTAGGATTTGCTTTTGTTTGCAGGGTATCATATCCAAATAGCTTTTCATTGGTAAAGTGAAGACTATGCTTGCTATATTTGGAGGGCTTATTAACTCACAAATAATTGGCTTTCACTTGGCAAATTTTAGCAAAACTATATAGAAACTAGCAAAGTAGATGATATTTAAGGCAAAGCAAACTACCTGGATTTTTGATGAAGCAATTACTGCTATTAAAATATATGCTTTTATTAGTTGTCAATTAAGGATGCCAGCAACTGAATAAATTATAAGTAAATTAAATAAATAACTCACTAAATAAATTATAATAAATAAACAAATAAAAAAAGCAATTAAAATTCTTCAGGTGCAGGTAGAATAACCACCATTTAAAATGAACTTTTCTCCAAAGGATTTCATATAAATTATTTTGATAGATCTGAAATACACCAGGCAGACAAAATTAAATTGAATATGAATGTCTGATTTGAAGTTGCATGTGTTATTTGTACTTTTCCTGTTAACCTCTAAGGAGCTTAAAATATTGAGTTGTGTATAAAATAATGGACTTTTCATAGTTGTTTATGTCACCATCTCTTTTAGTAAGATAAAAACAGAGAGGGAGGCAAACCACAAGAGACTCTTAAAATACAGAGAGCAAACTGAGGCTTGATGGGGTTGGAGGTGAGGTGAGGAAAATGGGTGATGGGTATTAAGGAGGGCACTTGTTGAGATGAGCACTGGGTGTTATACGTAAGTGATGAATCACTGGAATCCACTGCTGAAGCCACGACTGCACTGTACATTAGCTAACTTGGGAAAATAAATAAATAAATAAATAAATAAATATCAGGCTGAAAATTTAAAAAAATAAAATAAAATAATATAAATGTGAGATTGATTAGATTCTAAATAAAACTAAATTAAATTGTGATATGAGTAGAAACTCATAAGCTTGTTACTTTATTAAAAGTGGAAATCACTGAGTAGCTTTATCTGTGGCTCTGATACGTGGAAGGCACCTCACTGCATTAACTACATCAATTCACTAAGATTTCTCTAAAATATGCACAACAGAACCAAACATTCTAACTGGTGATTTTATTTTATTTTTTTTAAATTTTTTTTTAACATTTATTTATTTTTGAGACAGAGAGAGACATAGCATGAACGGGGGGAGGGCCAGAGAGAGAGGGAGACACAGAATCCGAAGCAGGCTCCAGGCTCTGAGCTGTCAGCACAGAGCCTGATGCGGGGCTCGAACTCACGGACCGTGAGATCGTGACCTGAGCGAAGTCGGACGCTCAACCGACTGAGCCACCCAGGCGCCCCTAACTGGTGATTTTAAATAAAAATTATGACTAAATAGAGTATGCTGAATCAAATCTAGAATTCAAACTCACAAAAGAGGGGCAAAAGTATCTTAAAGGACAAGCTATTTAGTAAATATTTGTAACAAGGATACCTTTCGATACTATATGTGTACATTCCTATGAGCAAAAATAAATGAATAATTGTTTCTTAGGGAAAGAATATGTCTTGAAGTGGGCCATGCACATGAAGCCAAAACAAATACCATTTGCTAAAAGGAAGTGGGCTGTGTGTAACTGGGAATGATTATAATGCTGTAAAATAGATCATTGTTCATCGAGTAAGACATGAATGATTTCAAATGATTGAGAATATTATTTACTTGACCTGGATACAGAGCTCAAGTTAAAGGTTATATATTCACTGATTTTTTAATGCTAAGGACTTGCTATGGTGTTAATGCTTTCTGTGGTGCCCTTTACAGAGTTAGTGCTGCATAAAGTCTTTCTAAGTAGTTCATGCAATGAATACCTTTTGGGGACACACTGAAAAGTACTAGGAAATAGTTTAATTCCTTTACATATCAAAGAGAACTTATTGGAACTTCAGTTCTGCCTTCGCTTAACCGTCTGTCATTGGCCGACTTATTCAACATTAATGAGCACCATTATTTCTAAAATGGAATTAATGGTACCTACTTCGTAAGAATATTGTTAAGATTAAATGAGGACACATATATGAAAACATAAAATAATATTTCAGAGTAATGTGACTCAAGGAAAAGTGCGTGAGTCTTATAATTAGATACACCTAATTTTACAATCAGCTGGTAAGAAATTGGGTTATTATTGGTTCCAACATTTTACTTCCAATGTGACATCTTTATACATCATGTCTTTTGCCATGTAGCTTGGCAATGTTCCCTGCTATGGCTGGAATAAATTTCCTTGCATGTTGGTGTTGGGCTTGGCCATAGGAATTTGCTTTGACCAATGGAGTATTAGTGGAAGTGTCAAGGCTGTGAGAGGCAACGTGTGTTCTCTCTCTTGTGCTTTCCTCTTTGCACGAGGAGAATATGCTCAGGTTAGTCTGCCATATCTTTTTTTTTAACGTTTTTTATTTATTTTTGAGACAGAGAGAGACAGAGCATGAACAGGGGAGGGGCAGAGGGAGAGGGAGACACAGAATCAGAAGCAAGCTCCAGACTCTGAGCCATCAGCCCAGAGCCCGACGTGGGGCTCAAACTCACGGACCGCGAGATCATGACCTGAGCTGAAGTCGAACGCTTAACTGACTGAGCCACCCAGGCACCCCTAGTCTGCCATTTCAACAAGATTGAGGAGGCATGTAGAGTGAACTGCAAATTGGAGCCATAACTTGTCTTTAGACCAGTAAGTGATGAATGAATGCTAGTTATTGTTGGACGTTGAGAACTTTAGAGTTGTTTGTTATCCTGCACAACATTAACATCAGTTGACTGAATTCACTATGGCCCTATTCAATTACTTGGAGTGCAGAATTTGTTTCTTTCCAAAGCTGTTCAAATAGTTTTACATTTGCTCTCTTCATATGTCAGTAGTGGCTATAATCCTCTACATTTATGTAAATCTGTGGACGTAGGAAGCAAAATGTCTCTCAACATTAGGCTAGGTACCTAAGCATAACTGTTTTTATGTATGTTTCCCATATAGCTTGGTATATTTCACTATATTTATTTATAAGTATGGAATGCAAATTGACTGATATTATACATAGTTTGCTTCTGTGATAGTACTTATGAAATTACCTATGCCAGATATAATTGTGCTCTGAAGTCAAACCTGCTGACATAAGGAAAGAAAAGACTCAAATATTCTGGGCACTCCGAGTCCTCTGGGTCTGTCTTTATTGGTAGATATTCAGTGTATTGGTTTGGTCGTGTTGTTGAAATATGGGGATGGGGATGATAGGGTGGCCTCTTACATGCCTACCCCTAAGTTGACAATGTCACCTTTTCTGTATATTAAAGGGCTGAAATAAGCTACAGTAAAAAAAAAAATACCCCAAAATAGAAGGTGTAAGAATATAGATGCTTATTTCTCTTATGTAGTGGTTTTGAAGCGAGTGGTCTAGAATAACTCTAATCTTTGTGGTCACTGCTGTAGTCAGGTGCTTTCTGAGACATACTCTGCCCTCACCATCACTATTGAGAACTTAGTCACTTGGCCATATCTAACTGCAAAGGGGCGGACAGGTCGTCTCCAGCTAGGAAGCTAAGTTCTCAGTTTCAACTCTATTACTGTGAAATTCTGCAACACCTACAATGTATTGGAAGAAAAAGGATCTATTTAACCTCTTCCCCACCTAAATAGAATCCCCTTTCACTCTTGGGCCATTGCAACTTCTTTATGGTTTCTAAAGTTTGGGGATCATATGTACAGAGCTCCTACTTCAGTTCTCTGCTTTCTAGCCATGTGACTTTGAACAAATTACTCTGTAGTCTCAGCTGCCTTATCTTTAAAATGAGCATTAAATACTCATAATATAATAAAATATTTGTAGAAGCACTTAGAACAGTGGCTGATGTCCTATTGTAGCTGTAGTCATTGTATAAGCTTCATTGTAATGGCAGGGGACACTCACTGATTGGTAGGTACTACTAATGCTGTTGTTGGAGTCAACCTGACATCTAAATTCCCACATGAATGAGATCCTAAGAAGAGCTCTCACTTTATTGTTACCCCCCCCCCCCCCCCGCCAACACACACCGGTTGCTCCTCAAACCATTCTCCAGCACTCTGGGTACATTTGGTGTGTGATACCTAGGATTTGGGCAGGATGAGCCTTTCTGGACCTTCACCTGTCCTAGGAGCCTGATTTCTGCAGTTTTGCTCCTTCCTGCTCTTCAACAGCTCCGGCCCAGAGTTCAGTGCAAGCCATATAATTCTCTGCAGGTGTCACTTGAGCCTGCTTGTGACAGAGAGGATAGATCTCTTCTTGCAGAGTCCCAACAGCTTGACTTGGCAGCCCCTGACAACCCCCTAGGGGTCTATGCTCAGATACATTGCCAAGAGGGCCTACCCAGGCAACTTTACAGTGGGCCTGGCCAGGGCCTTAGAAACCCAATTTGGCTCCAAACGGGCTCCTTTCTTGCTATTCTCTAATGAGGTGGGGTGGATTTCATCTCGGTTGCTTAGGGAACTGGCACCCTCAGAGAAGGGGGCCCAACTGAAAAGTTTCCTAGCCCGTATGATTTTGCAATTTCTGGTGGGTAGAAATTATCTTGTGCTTTTGCTCCCCAAGTTTAGTAAGCATATTACCACTACTTTCATCCAACACACTCACTAGAGCCACACTATCCAATATACCAGTCGCTAGCCACATGTGCTACTGGGCTCTTCAAATGTAACTAGTCTTACCTGAGATGTGTTGAAATTTTAAATACGCACTGAGTTTCGAAGACTTACAAAATATGACTTTTTAAAAACATATTATTAAATAGTATTTTATATAGATTATGTTGGAAGGGTATTTTAGAAATACTGAAATAAATAAAATATATTCTTAAAGCTAATTTCATTTGTTTTTCATTTTTGCTTTTAAAAAAATATAGCTACTAGGCAACTTAACATATGTGGCTCATATTTATTTCCATTGGGCAGAACTGAAATAGGCACTATGGACCTTGTAGAGGTATAAAGCCATGTAGAGATATAAATTTTAATTCTGTTTATTTCCCAGTAAAGTTGAAGACAGTTCCAAATAGGCAGGCGTTTTTATCAGAGCAAGCACATAGTAGAAATGTAATTTTCCAATGCAAGATAAATTGTATAAAGACTCTAGGCTGATCCTAGGAGCTTTATTCTTGTTGATCAAAATCATAAAGAAGAAATATTTATGGTCAACATTACCTGGCACTGTGTAAATTGTAGTTGAATTCTGTAGATTTCAAATGACATCCATAAGAATGATTCAAACAAGAAATGATTTGGGTGACTCAGTAAACCTTAGTTTGCAAATTAGAAATGATGAGATATACAATTTCAATATTAACTGTCAGAACATGCATTTTTAAAATACTCTTGTCATATACTTTCATGTTTAATCAGAAGTAAAGTTAGTAGTGATAATATCTAAGTAAGCCTTAAGAGGATTCTAATTAGCTGAGGATATTCCTTTCTAATTACTCTCTCTTTGTATTCTGATTGACAAAATAATTTCATTGTCATATTAGAGGTAGGGAGACTTACATGTGTAGCAACCTGGTTCTGAACTGAATTCTATTAGGCATAGGGAGGTATATATGATCAGGCTAATAGCTCTTAAAGGTTAAACAGCAACAGTATCATTCTGTCAACTTTTAGAAACTTGATTTTTTATTTTTATGTCTGTGTACATCAGGATACAATCAGAAAAGCAGAACCACTAGGAACTAGATTCACTCACTCATTCATTCATTCATTCATTCATGTATTTATATTAAGGGCTTTGTTATGGGGGTTTGACAGTGGAAGCTGATTAGCAGGCATTATGAGGCCATTGTCCTTGTGTCTGATGCTAAAGATTGAAGTTTACATGAATGAGGGAAGATGGCATGAAGTGGAGGAGAACAGAAACAAGCGGGAACCCCTAAGCATTAGTTCTTATTGCCTTTTACTTTCATGGCAAAGGTTTCCGGCAGAAGCCAGGCCCTTCATCATGGAGCCACAAAAACACACACATGCACATGCACAGCATGTTAAAAAGTTGGAAAAGCAAAAGGAGAATTCAGTAGAAGGTGGAGCTGTTGTAGACCCTGCCCCTGACTCACACCAACGAGGTGAACCAGAGAATGAATGACAATTTGTATGATCTACACCAATGGCTGCTGCTTTATTTCCACCTCCAAATCAGAGTCTCTGTGGCTTATCATCCATGGAAAGATACATAGAAGGGAAGTCTGGGAATTGTAGTTCAACCTAGCTAAGTGGAAGCAATACAAAACCACTACTGTGTCTGTCTATGTGTGTCTTTTAAAAGTGCTTCTCAGGGGCACCTGAGTGGCTCAGTCGGTTAGGCGTCGGACTTCGGCTCAGGTCATGATCTCATGGTTTGTGACTTCGAGCCCTGCGTTGGGCTCTGGGCTGACAGCTCAGAGCCTGGAGCCCGCTTAGGATTCTGTGTCTCTCTTTGTCTGCCCCTCTGCTGCTTGCACTCTGTCTCTTGCATTGTCTCAAAAATAAATAAACGTTAAAAAAATTTTTTTAAATGCTTTTCAATCTGTCCTCCATGCATCAGCATTATCAGGTATATACAAGAGCTTTTCTTTGTCTTTCTCTCTTCCTTGTGTACATGTTTTGAACATGTTTACATTGTCTTCTTGGTAGATCTCTTTGTTTCTGTTTCTTTTGGGTCCATTTTTTTTTCTTGTTCTCTGACTTTTCTTTCCTGCATCTTGGCCTCTTGCCTGTTTGTCTCACTCTGTCCTTTTATGATCAAAAGACTAAATTGCTTTTCCAATTTTTTTAGTCCAATTAGTGAATGTAGTTTCAGGATCTCTGTTCTTAACATTCACAGGACAGCTTAGATTTATTTCTAGAAAAGAAATGACAAAAAAAAAGTTGAATGTCATTAGATTAATGGTTTTTTTGTGTGTGTATGTGTGAGTAAATAGCCCTGGCAGAAATAGTCTGATCAATATTAAAAGTAATTGATCTCAAACTTTAATGGACGTTTCAGAGCAGCTCTCACAGCTGCCAGGCATCACCTCTTGCCACTGTAGCATTTGACAAATACTCTGGTTTTTAGAGGGTCCTCACTACCTCATTTCACTGTTTCACATTTTTTATGTTAGAGAATGCCTCAGGCAGTCAGAAGAGATAGCCACCTCTAAAATTAAGGAATCTCTAGAAAGTGTTATTTTCCAATTTTTTTTTCTAGAGATGTTTTGAAACTGTCATCTATTTGGAACAATTACCAAATTTTTAAGCATACATCTGCCCAAGTGGAATGTTGTTATTATTTTGTCACATTCCCATGTGGACCAGAGGAATGGGATATTTTTCTTCTGTTTCCTAAATGTGTGGGAGTTTGATTTTGAGAGAAGGATCATTTGAAAGCACCAAATGTTGCTTAATGTGGTGCTGGGGGCATTGGCCAAGAGGGAAGATTTGGACTTGCTGGAGAACAGCAGAGAGCAGTAGGGTGCTTGGGTGGAGAAAAATACATGTCAGGGGACAGGCAAGATGGAAGAGTGCAAACGAATTTTCTATGCATCTTAGCTTAGCTAGGACGGGCCCTCTACTGCCGTGTCTTTAAAAACTCACATCTGAAACCTGTCATGAGTTAGATGTATCTGGGTCTTGCCTGTGTGGGTTCAGGCCCTCTCTGGGCAGGTAGTGTAGACCTCAGTTCAGGATGGAGGATTGCTCACGACAGCTGGGCTTCTCTCTTATGTACACATAAATGGCACACACGTACCCACCCACAAAATCGTACTGGGAAAGGGTGAATTATAATTATCATACTGATAATTGCTACAGAATTGCAGAATTTATAGTGTTTTCTCACACATTATTTCAGAATGAAGAGAATAAGGAGTCAGTGACCACAGTTGAGAGGAAGTGTGGAGAGAGTAGATAGGAAAGAGGAAGGAGATAAATGGGGAAGAAATACCCACGTATGGGGGGGTACCTAAAAAGTAAGAAACAGAGAATGCAGTTAACTGAGGGAACTTGTTACCTTATCACAAATCTAATCAACTGATGACTGATGTTTCCTGTAAATGCCTCTAGGCATCTTGAAAAGAGATGCAGCAGATTGGAGAGTATTGAGATTTCACAGTCTAGACTCCAAAATTAATTAAGAACATTTGGGGAAAAAAATAGTTCAAAGATTTCAGAAAAGGACAACTATGCAGGCTGCTTTTACTGAGCCCATGTGAATTGTGGTCTAAAAACAAACTTCAAGCTTTGCAGGGTTTGAAATACTGATGAAGGCCCAGATGTGTTCCAAATAGCTCTTTGGCCATGGAGCAGGAGAGCTGGACAATCAGTGGACTGTCACTTCATTCAGCATTCGAGGCCTTGGTGGGGGCAGGGGTTCATGAATTTAAGCAACCCAAGGGACCGGATGCCTGGCTATGCATGCAAAAAACAATAATAGTCCAACTGACCTCACTGACACAGCAGTCATATGACTCAGGTTGGACTGCCCTGTGAAGTATGAGTAAATAGCACTGTGGGTCCCCACCATGCTGCCCAGGCAAGCTGACATCAAAGGGAAGAAAAATAACCACCACCGGTCCTCTCAAAGGATTGACATCATCTAGTTCCTTCAGAGTAGTTCTTGTGTACATTAATTGCCTTTCCCCCTTCTAGGTTGTGGTAGTTAGATCAAAATTAGAATAATGTAGATCTTAGCAATGAAGTTGTTCTCTCTTCTGTAGGGTTTTTATATTTATTACTATTCTCTTCAGTGTCTCTTTCCAGGCACCCTTGACAGGTAGAATTGGGGTATTCAGGACAATGGGCTTCATGAGACTCTTCTCAGATTTGGTCTGACCTTCTCAGTGTCTGTGGGTCTCCCTGATGCAAGAGAGAGGGAAATAAATAAAATACATGTTTTCAGTTCTTACTGAGCCCTTTAATGTAGATGTCATAACTGGGCTGTGCTTCCTCATCTTCCTCATGAGGTGATTAAGCTGCGTTGTGTATAAATCTACTTGAGTTTTGACAACATATGACAGAAACAATTTTAAAGCCTTCTGTAAGAACTCACAGAATTTCTTTTTGTAATCAGCACATGCTTCTTTAAAATTACTAGCAGATTCATTCAACATTATGGAGACCTCCAAAACATGAAGATAAAGCTTTATTCAAGTAGGAAGAACTTTGAAGAGCGTTTGATGTGTCTTTTACAAGTCAATACTTTCATTAGAGAAAAAGGAGCCAGTGCACAGCTTATCAATAAGAGTAGGTGGATGGATGTTGGGAGGGCATGGGAAAAAGGTGGGGGTGTACAGAAGCTGTGACACATAGAATAGCTAGCAAAATGGCTTCTCTGTCATGGCTAGGAAGTGTCTGGGTCCAGGGGGTATGGTAGAGACACAGATGCTGCCTGTTGATTGTCTCTGCAGGAATGCATAAAAGTCAGGTCATGTGAAGCCTGGGGATCAGAAGACCCAGTTCAGGAGACAAACTGCCTTTTATCCTGGTGAGCTAGGGCCAGAAGGTTGGTGGGGCCAACAGGGTGGAGATGGTAATCATATCTTCTTCAATTATATCTTCTTCAGTTAAAGTCCCAGAAAGGAGCTCTTAGTGGAATTCAATCTTATACTAAATTGCTTAGGACAGACACCTAGGAGGTTTAAAATGAGTTTCGCATATAGTAAGAGGACAAGAGTTCCTTTGGTATCATACGTTACGTTGTGTCTTCATAAATGCTTGATTGGGTCAGATCTACAGGCAAAATTCTTTCCATTGAAATCTACAAGTGAGGGTAAAAAAAAAAGATAGCAATATTATTTTTCCTTCACCTCTTTATATTCATGATACTAAGGAACAATATATAATTGACTTTAATCTGGTATGACTGTTTGGGGACTAATCATTATTTCAAGGATAGATCTTATTTGGATTTGGTTTATGTGTTCAATCTTGTACTGTTTCATTTAGGGAGGAGATACAGAAGTAAACTGAGTAGGCATATTCTTAACTTATTTTGCCATGTTATCCATGATCATATTTCTGTTGTTTTTTTTCCTTATAATTATGCTCGTTATAGAGATTCTGAAAATTACAGAATATAATTTAAAAATCATAATACCAATAGTTTCACCACAAGAGGCCATTGCTATTAATATCCGGAGACATTGTTTTATAGTTGTTTTCTTTGGTTCTGCAAATCATAGAACGTATTATTAACAAATTTTTTAAATTTTAAAATGGGCATAATCCTTATTTCCCCTTATTAAAGAGGACTGCAGTAAGCCAGTATTGATTCTTAGTGATTTTTTAAGCAGACCAAACTTGTCTCTGATGTCTCTAATCTTTTCAGCTTTACCTTCCTGACTCCCTACTCTAAGTGACTTATATGGTGGGGCTTTTATCCACCCTTCCCATTATATCATATAAACTACTGTGCCTCTATTTGGTCTGTTGTTCCTTTGTAAATAAGCTCCCCCCACCAAATCCCATAGTCCAGCCCCAACCTTCAGAAACATATATTCACATAGGGTTTTTTTTTTAATACCCAGAACCTCTTGACATCAAAACTTAAACATGATTCACTGATGATTGAGATGGATTAAGAGGTCCCCAAATCCCACTATGTTGTATTTAAAGTCCTTAGCTCGGGGCGCCTGGGTGGCTCAATTGGTTAAGCGTCCTACTCTTGGTTTTAGCTCATGTCATGATCTCACGGTTCTTGAGATCTATCCCTGCATTAGGCTCTACACTGACAGTGCAGAGGTTGCTTGAGATTCTCTCTCTCTCCCTCTCTCTCTCTCTCTGCCCCTCCCCTGCTCATGCTCACTCTCTCTCTGTGTCTCAAAATAAATAAATAAACATTAAAAAAAAAATGTAAAGTCCTTAGCTGAAACTTCATATGGGATGATTAGAAAGTGTTCACAACATTGGTGCTTCAGAGAGCCCCCGCCCCTTTCCCTTTTAGAGTTAACTAAGCCTTTAATTTAGAACTTACTTATGAAGATATTGTATTGCTATCTGGTATTGTGTATATTTTCTCTTGTTTCTCTTCTATAAACAACATCTTATCATCTAGCTGGCTCTCTATGTCCCAGTCTAGTGAAGGAGTTCAGCTGGTATCAGTTCAGCTAGTAAGACTGTTCTACAGGAACAAGGTTTAACCAACAAATAGGAGTCAACCTTGATTCCTCTCTCTCTCTCTCGCCTGCCCTCCTCACATGCTTGTACACACATGCCCTTCTTTTTTTTTAAATTTAATTTAATTTTTATTTTTTTAATTTTTAATTTAATTTTTTTAAAATTCATAGACAAATTAGTTAGCATATAGTGCAACAATGATTTCAGGAGTAGATTCCTTAGTGCCCCTTACCCATTTAGCCCATCTCCCCTCCCCCAGTCCCTCCAGTAACCCTCTGTTTATTCTCCATATTTATGAGTCTCTTATGTTTTGTCCCCCTCCTTGTTTTTATATTCTTTTTGTTTCCCCTCCCTTATGTTCATATGTTTTGTCTCTTAAAGTCCTCATTTGAGTGAAGTCATATGATATTTGTCTTTCTCTGACTGACTAATTTCACTTAGCATAATACCCTTCAGTTCCATCCACATAGTTGCAAATGGCAAGATTTCATTCTTTTTGATTGCTGAGTAATTCTCCATTGTATATATATACCACATCTTCTTTATCCATTCATCCATCGATGGACATTTGGGCTCTTTTCATACTTTGGCTATGTTGATAGTGCTTCTATAAACATTGGGGTGCATGTGTCCCTTTGAAACAGCATACCTGTATCCCTTTGGATAAATGCCTATTAGTGAAATTGCTGGGACATAGGATAATTCTATTTTTAGTTTTTTGAGGAACCTCCATGCTGTTTTCCAGAGTGGCTGCACCAGCTTGCATTCCCATACACACATGCCCTTCTAATCCATCAGCAAGTTCAGTCAGTTAAGACTTCAAAACACATCTATAATTCAGTACAGGTTTCTCTATCCACTAGCACTGTTCTTGTCCAAACTCCTGTCAGGAACAATTGGGAAACGCTTTGAAATGAGTAAAGAAAGATTACCAGATGTTTTGTCTAGCACATTTTTTCCTGGTTATCTGTGCCTTTTATATATAAGTTTTTGAACTATTTTACAACTGTTTGAAATTGTAGAAAACTGATAGTAATACATATGATTCTTATTAATACAAATGCAACTGGTTCTTGTCCCGTGGGTATTGGCCAGTTTTACATCTATCATATTTGAAATTCATGTCTGCATTGCAGATTGCTAATACATGTGTGTTCTTTGACTTCTCTTTTGAATTAGTTGTAACATTTTACTAATTTCTTCATTAACTAATGAATTTAAAAATACCATCTATGACACATGTTTATTTTATGTTTGTATGAGAGTCATGGTTTTATCTTAAACATTATTCTTGAACACCATTTTCAGTTCTTTCCTAGATTATATTAGCCTTCTAACTGGTTTGTTTTCTCTCTGTTATTGTTCAAACATTTCTCCATAGACAAACTTGAGTGATCTTTTCAAAAATTAAAATCAGACCATCTTGCTTTTCAGC